>NC_091737.1:10465039-11715039 GCF_030179905.1 Drosophila bipectinata
AGAAGCCGGGGATGTTGGCGATGGTAATCCGGGATACAGCAAAGGTGGCGAAGGTGATGCTGATATAGGAGATCCTGATATATCCTGGATGGCAATGGGTGGAGTAGCCTCGAAATGGACTACGGCGGCGGCGGCGGAACTTGGATTATTATTGGGTATTGTAGCTGGATTGGTGCTTTTGATGCTTTTGTTCTTTGGCAGGGATCTCTCCGGAATCTCGATGGGCACCTGGGGCTCACGTAGACAGTCGAGTGTGGGACGCGGTTTCACTCGGGGCGCAAAGAAACCATATGTCATACAGATGAGCTCATCTGCGGGATATATTACGTACATTCCTCACAGACCCCATGTGGCATGGTGGCACTAGGCTAAGTAGATCTCTTCCTGATACTGGTTGGCCTTTCAAACACTACTAAGTCTGGCTTCTAGGGTTTCGGCTAATGTCTTTTCGTTTAATGTCCTCCTATTGTTCTTTTATTTAATTTTATTTCAGTTAGCAGTGCTGTCAGCTGTCTGTCTTTTGTGGGTTCTTGTCTAACTAAAGTGCACTAACAAAACAATATTCGTAATAGTTTATAATGTCTAGGATTGTGTCTAACTAGGGCTAAGTTAACGTACTTCCTGCTACTCGGATTTATCACAAACTGAGTTCAAGTTGAATTTATTTCTTTGGGACGTGTTGTCATTTGGTGCGCTGCATGTTGCCGATGCTTTTGCAAATCTGGTGCTGCAAATGAAAAATAGAGAATAGAACAAGAAATAGATTAATTAGACGTAATTACGGAGGTGCTGCAAAACACATTTTTGGAAACACAGAAACAAAAGTTTGGCCACAAAACTCAGGCTCGAGCTTGGGTGTTGGGGCGGCCGCCTCATTAAAAACATTTCTTTGTGTCGGTCAGTCATTCATGCGAGTACTTTGCGCTCATTAAATTGTTTCGTTTCACTCGGAGAGCAGAAGTTGCTCCTCCCGGTTCAGGGTCAGGATTTGGGTCAAACTTCGGGCTTCCTTTGTTCCTGTTGGCCAACAAAAAGTTTTTCAGGCCAGGTTAGCATGGCCAAGGCCGTGCCACAAGTTCTCAATGGAGTCAGGTGCTTAACTGTACAAATGCACTTGAAAAAATCCCCACTAGAATAGATTATATTTCAAAAAACAGGACTTGAAAGTCTTAAACTTTTTTTTAAGCCAATTGTTTTTTTTTATTTAAGGTATGATACAAAATGTGTAGTAGTTCTTCTATGCTAATGTATACAAATATTTAATGTCGAAAAGCTGTAGCACAAATTAACAGAAATTCCCAATGACAGCCTGGGCTCAAAGTTTCGCAAAGTCCCCCAACCACCACTGACGCCGAAACACCACTACCGAAGCCACCCGGTCACCCAGCCACACCACCCACTAAGCTGGTGCGTGTTGAAGCCTTTTGTGTTGTGGGTTGTGCGTCTTGTGTGTGTGTGTATTGGGCGAGCAAATTACGAGCTCACCACATGCAAGGCTTATTATTATGCCATTTTATTGGCCAATCGATGGGCCCATATCAATTAAATTTGCATTAAATATTCATGATAACCGATGGTTGCACGGCGCTTTAATTATCGGATCAGTATTAACTGGATGAGCGATTATAGTTGGTCATTATTGGGTTGTCTTGTCGGACAATGGATGGTTTTTTAAATTAAAACGAAGTTTGAAGGTTTATTTTCTTAAGAATTCTTTTAATTCCTATTAGAGAACTGAATAAGTCCTATTAACAAATGTCTCAAGCATACAATTTTAAACATGCAAAGAGCCTTAGCTGCCACAAATGCTCTTTTAATTGGAATTCAGTGAAACCTGCACTGTAGAATAGCATTATGTACTTACAATTTGCATAATTGATATACAATTGATACTGACCCAATAAAAATCACTCGATCCAAACGCAAATGCGGTCAAAATACAGTGCCTTGGCCGGCATTAAAAACGCATTACACGAACGGAAAAGTGGCAAGAGGAAATCGGGTGAGATTAAATTCATTTGAGGCAAGAGGCAGAGACCTTGCGTGTGCGTATGTGAAAATGAGGAAAAACCCAAAAAAAAATAATACAAGAAAATATAAAACTTGTAAGAGGAATGCAAGATGAAGAGCCCGAGGGGCTGCCAGTGAGGATTTATTTCAGCAGGTATGAGAGGTATGAGGAAAAGCAAAGCCAAGACAGAAATTGCATTTCATAAATACGTGCGAGGAGGTAGGAGGCTTGTGGCAAGGCAAACCGAAAAGAAATCACGCAATTTAATTCAATGTGAATTATTTATTAGCTGCCAGATAGGGGCGGGCGCATGAATAATTCTCCCCCATCCTGTTTAATGTGCGGGGTTGAAGGTAGAAGCGTGGTATGCTAAGGTTTCAGAAGAGGAGTGTTCAGAATACTGTAGGGGGGATTGGCTAAAAGATGGAACGATGACACTAGCCCACGCAAATATTTCCCTTTCATCCGACTCACCCACACCCACAGCCACACACACTCCACGGATAATTGAATTGTTTTGCTGCACTTTACCAGCTCGTTAAATCTGTCAACATTGATCAATCAAACCAGACGAAAGCCAAAGGGATGGCAGGGAAAGTGGACGGGTGTCCTCGCAGCCTCACAGCCTGGCGCCAAAGTGAAAGTTTTTCCATCCTCCAGCGTGAATTGGGCTTAAAGTTATAAGGCAGCCAAAGGAAGCAGGGGAATTTTCCTCTGCATGCGACTGGCATTTTAAAAGCCTTTCCCCCTCTCAGCACCAACAAAGGAAAACAAACTGAAAGCAATTTTGCGAAAATGCAAGCAACTGACTTTAGAGACAAAAAGGCAAAAAAAAACATACACAAAACTGGCACAGAGTAAAAACTACACTTTGAGTAACAAGTTATCTCTGATATGACAGAAGTCCATATTAAATATGAAGTAATGTTTGAGGCCACAACATTTCTCTCCGTGACTCAATTCTCATCAGTGTTATTACTGCAACTGTGCAGCTGTGTCATAAAAGTTGAAGCGGTAACTATATTAAAATTAATTAACTACAAAAAACATTATCATTCGGGAGCTGGGAGCTGCAGAGCAATGGCACAAAACAAGGAAACAGCCAGCAAACACAATGTTATAAATAAACAAGCAGACAAAAACGCCCTCTGCACTCTGTCCTCCGCCCTCGGTTGGATGCCCCCAGATTTTGGCAAGCGGAATTGGCCAAGATGCCGAAAAGATGCCCAGGAAAAGCCGGCCAAGAAGCAGCATCACTACAAGAGGAAGCAAACTTGACTCAAGTGCATTGTCAAGGCGGATGAACCAGAGGAGCAATGTGAAGGCGCCCAAGCGATGCCATGCCATGCGATGCAATGCAATGTATCGCAATGCAATGCGATGCACTCGGACATAGACATACATAATTACATGGCAGTGAGCCCAGAAGACGACGACGATCCACCACATATGTATATTTAAATTTGAAAGAAAAAAAACATATGTATAAACGGGTGTATTATAGTGTGTCTGCATGCCGAGTTATTTGGTGCTGGCTATGAGAATACAAATTAAACAAATTCTTTGAAACATGCAAGGGAAGAACACAAAACAAGCAAAGATCAAGGTAACTTTTGAACCCTGGACCCTAATGAAACATAAAATCAAAGGGATATCTATTTAAGTACTTTCATTGATAAACTTCATAGAGAGTTATTTTAATTTTTTGAATTTATTTTGTTGGGTTTACTGTGACACTGAAAATAATATAATAGAAATTCTTTTGAAAAACAAAAGAAACCCTGAAATAAATACAAGGCAATCAAGGCAATGTTTAATTTAGATCAAAACACAAAAATATATTATTTAAAATAGTCTCTAAGTAAGTAATTCTTCAGGGCCGTTCCCTAGCTAATAACTCAATCAATCAAACCGTGAAAAGACCATTGTAATATGGCCAACAATGCCAGTTGTGTGTGTGTTTGGGCAAATTTCTTTGGGCCATAATTCCCGGTAATGCCCATACACATTGAAATGAGAAAAAGCATCAAAAGCAGATGCAAAGATACAAAGATACAATGATACAGGTAGCATAGACTTGAGATACTTATGCAAAAGGAAATTAAGGAGATGGAGCTGCTTGTATCTTGATGGAGGAGTATTGCGAGCTTGGCAAACAAAGCTGTTGAAGAGAGTAAACTCAATTTATGAGGAAAGCGTTCCGGGAGGCAGCAGCAGCAGCAGCATCAGAAGCAACACAAATTGCGTATCCGCAACGTGGTCCTCATACAGAGTTAGCAGAGCAGCAAACCGGCTGCCGGAGGGTGGGGCATTCAGATGGATCCCCACACGAATGAAAATTTAGTCTGCCAAAGACTGGCAAACCAATTTCTACCTTTTTAGGACCAGACAGCCAGTCAGTCAGTCAGCCAGGGTCGATAGATACATTAGGCTAATTAAACAGAAGGTGAAAAGGCAGAGAAATCCCGTCCAATGGTGTGCACTGCACTGAATAATTTCCATTACACCAGATTACTAAAAATAATATAATCAAGTGAATAAAAAACCACAACTAATTTAATATTTTGCACCACATGAAAGCTAACCATTCGTGTGAAATCGACAAAAAAGTACTCACCGCTTAGGGGCTATTATAGAGCCTCTGAGTTCTTTTGAAGTCGCTGGGCTGACATTTCTGTTTTTCACTTTATATTAATTAAGTACAAATATTTATTTGTTACCACAATGCTTTCGGCGTTGGTTCGCACGCCCAATTGTTTGTTTTCGGGGGGATTTTCAGAGACTTTCTGAGATTGGCTTTTGGGGTTTTCAAGGGCTTTGTTTCGTTTCGTTAGAGTCGCTTTTGAGTTTTTAGTTGCAGTTGCTGCTCGCACTTTTATTATTTATTTATTTATGTTTTTCCTCATGTTGCACGCACACAACAAATACCGATATTCATAATAATAATAATAATAATAACAACAACAGGAACTAACGACACTCGTTGCTGCCGATCGACGACGAATTTAGACTGAGACTCGAGCAGCTGTAAGCATTGAAATATTTTGACAATTTTTGTTTGGGTTCCGCCTCTCTTTCTTCTTGCTGTGCTTTCTCGCAATTCTCATGGCTGCCCGACCAATGTTGCCACTGTTGTTGCTGATAGTGATGTTGCTGTTGCTATTGCTGTTCCTGATACTGATGCTGGCTCTTAGCATGTTGCTACTGTTGACATTATCATTCCGCTTCCATTTCGCTCTTGTTTGCCCAATTCTCGTCCAAACACACACACACACACACACACCGAGCTATAGCCACACTCTAGTGCTCTTGATTGCCTTGGGTCAACGCGGCGTATGCGCTATATGTTTTTTATTGCTTCGGATCAGCCAGACCAGTTTATACCGCATCCGTGACGTAGCGGCCCGAGTGGCTGGGCGCTTATCCAGCCAATGACGTCATAGTTGCCACCGCTGTCACAGCTGTCACGCGCAGAAAGTGTTCGAACACTATTTATAGATGCACGGCCTCTGCCTCCGCATCTGCGGCGGCTGCTACTGCCGCTCCTGCTGCCGCTGCCGCTGCTGCTGCTGCTAATTTTTGCAAGTGTTTTTCTTTGCGCTTTTCTTGGATCGCATCTGAAAATAGAAAAGCAGAGGGTGAGATGAGGGAAGAAGGTGAACAGCAGAAAAAAAAAAGAAAAGAAAATTGTCGTTGTTGTGTGAAGCGAAGCTCATTGAAATGTTTGCGCGTACTCAATTTTTATTCGCATCTCTATATAGTATGTATGATTCTATATATATATGTACATACAGACACTTATATATACTCGTATATACTCGTAGATAGCAATCGATGGCAACCAAACTGTGATTACTCATACGCCCCCAGAGCCAGAGCCGTCAAGCAGATGCGAAATGTGCGAAATGCAAATTAAATTGCATACAAATGTTTTCAGAATTCACGTATTCACTGCCGCTGGCTCAAATTTGGCTCAATCAAAGTATCAATTATTATTTATGAGCCATCTGAAGAGCTTTAAATGGCAAATGTAAAACATAATGAATTGTGACACTTTTCTGCGTGCAACAAAGTGCTTCTGGTTTCCAATTTCCCCTCGAATTGCTACAAAAAAATACTATATTGAATAGGCTTACTAAGCCAATGCTATTTGAGTTAATTTACATAAATTTAAGCACCTATTAGACACTAATAAGCTGCCACAAAGCCTGGCACTGGCACTTGAGCATCTCCATCTCGAATCTGTAAGCCGGAACATAGTATTTCTTGGAAATAATTAAGGGACCTGCTCTGATTTTCCACCTTTGCGCCTCCCCATTTGCCGTTCGATTTAATTAAATTACAAAGTGTCGAGCGTTTGATGTACAGTTTGGCTTTAATTGCATTAAATCGCTCAATGTGTTAACGACATCTGACAGAACTTTTCCATTATCCTTTTTTTATTCATCCGCGATAAGGCGGGCTGGGACCAGGAGCATTGGGATTGAAGGGCGACGGCCTCGTGTCGAAAATGGGTCCCCGGTGGTGATGTGGCTGGGCTTGGACCCTGGCAGATGAAGCAGCGACCATTACTCCAAGGAAGGCCAGAAAAATCGCTCCAAGATTGAGTTGCATCTTTGCTCAGTGTCTTTCGATTGATTGATGCTTTGAGCAGTGAGCTTGTCGAGCTTTTATAGCCAAGTCCCAGACAAACGAGTCGCAGATTGGGGACTTTTTATTTGAGTTTCTGCGATAAGCGTCAGCAGCCGAATGAATGACGGCCAAATGTCAGCCGAGGGCAGCTAACCGATAGTGGCCTGGGGGTTCCAGCCCTCACGGGGCATCCCACGGAGACGGATTATCGCCCGAGACTACGCGTCGTGAAAACTAAATGTAAATATCACATTTCTTGCTGAATATTTATGTGTGTTTTCTTTGGAGCGGGGTGGTGCTTTCTTTTTACCTAAAACTAGGTTTTCAGCGCCTCGCTGTTTTTCTGCATTGCAAATTTTTGTAACAAGAATAACGGCCACAATTCAGAGACATCTTCATCAAGGGTGGGGCCACACCCAGCTACCGCCGACAAGTGCCGCCCTACTGCTTCTCGGGCATCACAAGGAAAAAACTAAATAAATTAGCTATACTTTTTCTCGTTCAAAAATGTCACAAATCTCTAAAAACTGTTTACTAGGAATAGTTTGAAAAAAGGTGAAATAAAGATAAGTATTTAATATTCAAATTTAAAAGAATTTATTTTATAACATAGTCTTTAGCGGAAGATATCAAATGCCTAATCTGAACGTCTAGTTTAATTATTGACACAATTTAAATAATATGATTTAAAAAAAAAAAAACAAAAATTTTTCCAAGTGCCTCCTCCAAGAAAAGTGCTTGGCAGGAGCCAGGGCACACGACAAGGAATAAGGAGGTGTTGCAAGAGTGCAGCTGATGCCCCACAGCAATTGCCCCTTGGCTCGATTAAAGCACTTTGTTAGTTTTCTTACAGCAGCTTTTGCGGCCAAAAAGGGGTGTTCAGTGTTTGTTGTTAGTTGTTGCTTGTTGGTTGTGCTGTTACCCTTTAAATAGCTCGTCTGACATTTTGAGTAATTTTCCACTTGCATTTTATTAGAAGTAAGAGTGTGTTTGTGTACCAACTTCTCAGACTTGAAAAGAGGTTATATTCATGCCTCATTAGGCTTTAAAAACTCTTGACTTAAGAGGGGTATGCTAGGAGGGGACAACTGCGTTGATTGACGTAATTTCCGGTCCATCAAGTACGCAAATCCAGACCAAAAATAGACAAACCAACCCACCAAAGGTGGAAATTAAACATAAAAAGTCTTGTTTATCAAAACGACTTGAATTGATTTCTGGCGCTTTCGAAATCGGTTTAGATGTTCCCTTTATGTTCTCTTCGGCAGCAATAAATCAAAAAAATCAAACGGAATTCCAAATAAATTTAATCCATTTTCATGGTTAGCTTTTGGGGAAAGGCGCATTAAAAAATAAATGTTTGGAGGAACTGGCGCGTAAACAACTGAATAGATTCCAAATGTAAACAGTAGGGAGACAGGCAAATTGAGGCATTAGTCAATCAATCATTTCTGTGGGACGTTTGAAGGGGTAATGGTTGGGTTACCCTGGTAATGGCGAAAAGAAACGTTGACTTTCCACCAAGAACTAGGCTAAGAAAAGCGAGCTTAGTTGGGCTAAAAAAAAAATAAGGGAAAAATGTAAACTTTTCCTCTGCCATTTCGCTTGGCATTCATTTCGTAGCTGCGCCTGACATTTTGAAATGTTTGTTGCAAATCGCTGTTGAGGGGGCTAAGCCAAAGTGCCACGCCTCCGCCCCCGCCGCCTGCGGGGCTAACGACCGTAACAAGAGTAACCGCCCAAGCAAAGCCTCCTGCCTCATCCTGCCCCTCAAACCAAAAAAAATATGAAAATGTAGTAAGAAAACATTTTGGGCAAAAAAATCGCAGAGCTATGAAAAGTTGAATTTTGAGCCGATAAGAGCCCCCAGATGGAGGCAATTCAATTGAAAACATGAAATGTTGTCAACCTGCAGAGTGGCGGAAAATGTTTTCGCACCGTTCCTAGGAAACGGATACTACCTCGAAGGTGAAACACTCGACAAGTTCTTTGAGCCAAATCGATACGGCCTTGACGCTTCGCTGACAGCTGACAAATCATTAAAAAATAAATTCTAATTATGTGTGAGGCGCAAAAATATTATTATGCAAAGTCATTATGAAATCCGCGCCAGTTCATTGTTTGCAAAATCCAAAGCGAAAAAAATATCAAAGAATTTCTAAGAAGGCGACAGCTGACGGACAAAAGTTTTTATCAGTCAATAAACCTACGTTAATTGGATGTTGCGAACAATTTGGACCCAATAAAATTATTTTTACCTACTAAATTTCAATAAATTTCTCACACAGTCAGTCGTCTCTCTCACCCCTGGCTCGTTGAGGATTTTGTTTATACGTGTGCTGGATAAAAAGATTAGGGAAACATAATTGGTATACGTTCTAATTGTGTCTTGACAGCTTAATGGATTTTGGCTTAATAGGTGAAGGTTTCCAGGGGGCCCGGTGCTTTATCCTAAAATTGTTTGTAATTTAAAAACTAAGGAAACTACTTTAAGGCTATTCAAGTACACATGATATATGAGTGTAAAGCCATCAAAAGCACACACATACCCATAGAAGTAATTTTGAAAGTTAACATGTTGGATGGGTTTTCGGGTTTATTATCGGCATCAAGTTCATAATTCAGGTGCTACTCCGTCGGCCCAATGAAATGCTGGCACCTGGCAGCAAATGCTCTGAAATGCAAAAGTAAAACCTGCCCAGAATAGGCATCCTCGTAAATATGCATTTTGCTCTGGCGGGGCACAATCATAAATAAGCTCAGAGGAGCTACCCGCCGTTCCGCCCACCAATTGGTAACCTGAAGCCAAGGCTATGCCTGGAAACTGGAATACAAAGTTCATTAAATACGTATGAGTGAGGGACTAGGAAAGACACAAAGATACAAAGATACTGGGATACTGGGAGGACGAGAGCCGGGCGAGGCACTAAATGCCAGTTCCTCGTCCCAAAAATGGCTGCCATAAATGCGCCAGCTCATTTCGAAGGGAAATGGAAGTTGGAAGTTGGGGGGTTTTGGGAGCTGGGAGTGTTGAGGGTTGGGACTTGGGGGAATGGAAATGAGGTAAATGCTTCTGTTCCTGCCCAGGTCCTGCCCCAAATGTTATTCAGACAAGATGAAGCACTTAGAAATACGTTGTGCCATGTCAGCATCCTGGCGAAGTAGGAGCCGGAGCAGCAGCTGGAGCAGGAGGAGGTGCAAATGGGAGATGGCGGATGGAATGGGTATTCACGTCGCTCAGGGGTATCACATTCGCTTTGTCTATGCCGGAGGTCTCTCGCACTCCGGACGGACAGGTGATAATGAACATACTTAGCGCTGCTCACACTGCCGCACATGTTGCTATTTAAGCAGTTAATGACGCGTTTAAAGCTAAATGCCAGCCACAAAGCCTCCTCGGCTACTCTTTTATTAACTTTGCAATTTCTTTAACGGCCCTTTTCCAGCTTGCCCCCAGGCTTCCCTTGTGGCAGGAGCAACAAATGCTTTTGTCTCACAAGGGCATATTTGTTCTGGCAATATTTGTCTCCCAGAATACACAAATACTTCCTAAAACAACAAGCCCACTTGAAGAGTGGCAATTCGCGCGAATGCTGATTTGAAATTTTGTGGCAAAGTTACATTCACTTTATTATTCATTCAAAAAGCTGCCAGGCATCCTGAGATGCCATTCAAAGATTAATGTATTCAAATTAAATGAAATTATTACCATTACAATCAAATTATGTATTTTCTTACATACATAAATTCATTTTAAATGATGAATCGCCTTTTCAAGTTGTAAGGAAATTAAATTTCCAAATAATAAAAAGTAGAAACTCTACACTAAGCATCAGAAAGATAAACAAACAAGCTATCCTACAGGATATCAAAAAATCCTTACCGAAAACCTATAGTTTTCGTTTTTGAGACATTTGTTTGCTTGGGCAACCTCGCGGAAAACATATCTGGTTACGAAGTTAACGTATCTATTGACATTGTTTTGCTTTCGCGGCATGAACAGAACCCATAACTTTTCCTTAGCCATCCTGACAGTTAATCAAAAAGCCGTCGGTGCCAGCGGGGGACTGGGCTAGACAATAAAACGAGATCTGGCCCGGAAAGTGAGCATATCACTCAAAAATTCCACCTTTTGCTAGTCAGAGCAGCCTCTCATGGCTCACAGGCTCGAGCTAGAAATTCGATTTGGCCTTTATTGAGCTGCTTTGTGATTGCCACACGTCGCAGGCCTGGCAGGACGTGCTGCCTGCTCTTTTTTTCTCACATTCTCCCTCGGCCTCTCAAAAGGCAGCAAAACCAGCTTAAACCACCTGGCATGTGTCAGAGGGCATACAAAGTGCCCAAAAATCATGGCACAAAAGCAAGGCCAGGGCAAGGCACAATGTGCTCTTTGTTGGTCATTTTTACCCCACAGCGAAGGGAGGGGGCCAGGTGATTGTTTTGTTAGGCGGCGACAGTGCGTATACGCAATGCGAGAGTGTATGTTACGTATACGCCGTGTTTGCCGTGATGGTTAAAGCCAGCGTAAATCTAATTAAATTTCACCCAGCTGGGCAAACATTGAAGCGGACACTTGTTGGCATACGAAATTTTCGAGGGAAGCCCCGAAGTCAAACAACAGAATGGCATCGATAGCCATCGGGGAAGTTTACATCTGGCACACTCCTGGGGATTTTGTGTGAATAATGTTAAAATGACAGGAATGAGACATGTTGGCGGGGTTTCGGTTGCCAGTTGTTTTTTTGCGGCCTTTAGTGGCCATTCTGCAAGGTGGTTGTTATTAGCATGCCATCAACATCATCATCATCGCCGGCTGGGGCGGCAATTCATGTGAAACGTGCTCAAGTGGGCACGGTCGCGTGTCTCTCATTATTCCCTCAAGACCCCAACAGTCTCTGGGCACTGCGAAATGTTTTCATTTTCGGTTGGCTACGCTGGCTTCTACACAACACACACACTGTGTTGTGTGTTGAAGAAGAAACACGAATCGGGTCAGAGACAGCACCAACTTGAAAGTCACTTAAAGACAGCAGCAACAAAAAGCCAGCGTGAAGGAAGATGAAATAAATGTTAAGGTCAACATGAAAAGAGACCCAGTGAGCAAAGAAGCGAAACAGCAAGAGGAAGCTCGGTTCTGGGAGTCGAGCCCAGAAGTCTCGAAATATTCACTTTTGTAATTGGATGCTGTAGTCTGCTGTTGCTGGCTGCTGTGTTGCCTGCTGCATACCTTTATGGGCGAGTCGACCCTTAACAATACCTCGCATCGCCCAACAATGCCCACCCACCTTCGTCGACCACCCACAGCTGGCGGCCATAAAAAAACGAAGCTCGGAATGAATGCATATGAGTATGTGTACACCTGAGAAAAAATACAAAAGGTGTTTAAGATCTGCTCTTCTTAGACATTTTTCATAGAATTTAAAAACCGCAAGTCAAGTCCTAATGCCAGCCCTAATTTTTACTTCAAAATTAAGTATTTTCGAAATATTTCTTCCAGTGCTCTGATACATATCAGTGAGTCTCTGTTCTTGAGTTTTTTTTTTGGTTTTTATTTGTTGCGCTCCCATAAAGTCGGTTTGTTCGGTATGTGTGTGTGCCACCATTTTTTGTTGCCCCAGAGTTGAAGCGAATTGTCGTGTTTGTTTTATAGTTATTGCTTTTGTTTCGCTTTCACCCATCGCATCGCTCTATTGCCCAGCTTTCACTTTTCCCTCGATTTTCCTTGCTTTTTTTCGGTTCCTTTGTGCTTCGAGGATAGCACTCTACCCATGGCTCGCCTCGTGGCCCACCCGTTTATGCACATTTAATCTTATGACAGAAAAAATGTTGTAAAATTGTTTATGGCACTTTGCGACATGGTCAGTATTTTTACAGTCTACTCCTCTTGTATGTAGTCGCCTCCTTCGCGGCGGCACCTTCACATCGCCCGCATATGTTACGAGTGGAAACTACAGGAGTATTTACATGCTACTGTAGGACAAGAATCGGATTTGATGAATGGGATCGCGTGAAGAGTTGGATTATGGTCGAAATGGATGGGTTTTCTGCTGGTGGTGGCCCAAAACATAAAAGCGCATTCGTTAGGTAACTGAAAATTGTAAGTTGTTGATTAAAAAAGAAAAGTAAACAACAAAACATAATCTTCGTTGGCTTTTTACTTCATTATTGTGTACTTTTTCAAATACTGCACCTGTTACTATTTCTCAAAGTCTATAAATCATTTTTCTCCATAAGCAAAAGCATTCATTTAAGCCAACTACTCTTAAAACATGAATAATGTAGTCCCACTGAATCGAATTTATTTTTCTTTTAAAACTTAAAGCTAAACCAAAAATTCAACATTGCCCTATAAATATTAAAAGCATTCTTGCCATTCTTTCGGGCTTTTATGAAACCATTTCTGCAAAATAGTTTTGTGGTCGTTTAATAAACTCTTCTACGGAAATTCTATGAAAAATGTTTTGGCAAACCGAATTGGATTTATTTTATGCACTTCCAGGGCACTTGTCTTTGGGTTTTACGTACCAATTTGGGAAATGTGTCGACAACCTGTTGGCTGCTCTTCCTTTTTCCACGGAAATCGCTTTTTCGCTGATTGCGAGTCTTATGGCCTATTGTTTGCCGTCGAATATGCGATTTTTGTTGGTGGAGACACTTGGCAAGCGATTTGGTTTTCGTGTCAAAGCTCTGTCCAGTTCAATTTGGTTTATATTTTAATCGAAATATATTTGCCAAGCTGTCTGCTCACATAGCGCTCCGCGTAGTGGCTATATACCCGCATTTATTTGCCTATATGTTTCTTGCGTAGCCAGCAGATGTTTGTTTGTCTCGCTTTGTTGTCGTTTAAATCTGAAAATTATTATTAGTATGTAATTTGTTGGTCTGCAGACAGTTTTTGGACTCTCTCGTTTTCCCTCAATAGATATATATGTATATATCGCTCTTGTTTCGAGTGCTTCTTCTAGCGTTTTTTGGTGAAAATTGAAATTGGCTTTCAGCGCCTAAGAATTTTTATCACGATAATTTATGATTGGAATATGCGTGGTCAGTTAGCACTAGCAATATATATAGAGTATGCTCAGCTCTGTAGTATCTGTAGCTCTGTAGATAGTATCTTCTAGTATATATATGAGTGTAGAATAGGGCTCTCGAAAAATATATAGCTGTTCCTTGTTTCTTGTTCCTGGCTTGGTCTGTACTGGTGAGTGGTCAGTAGTAATTATCTCTCCTCGGGGACCGTGGGCGGATGAGGGCTTAAAAGGGTATCCGGCTTAGGGGACTCGCATTATGGTCACGTTGAAACCGTTCTAAAACACACGCGCAAGGTACTCGGTGAAACGGGTTCAAATTGCTTGATTGCATTAATTATTCAGTGCAAACGTCGTCGTCGTCAGCGTCGTGGCTCGAACATCGCGCATGCCAAAGTTCACTTATGTAAATGTGCGCCGAGCGACCAAATAAAAAACTTTACTGAGTTTCAAGAGTTGCAAGAGTTGTGCGATTCCTGCACAAACGGAACGGAACGAAACGTAACGAAACGAATGGCCAACGCGTTGGCGATAATAAAAATTTTAAAGCATACTTTTCAGGTGAGCTGCGCTTTGATTTGCATCAAAACATACACCACACACCACGCACGCACACCCTTGCAGGTAAGTGGACCACGCACACACTAGCCCACTAACACACTGCCGCACTGGCCCACACACACACACACGAACACAAACTCAAAACTCGAAGAGAAAGTGATTTACTGGCAACAACTCGTCGAACACGAACACTTCCACTTTTTGTTACGGACTTTTTGGTGAAGCCGAACCTTCAGGATTGGCTTAGAGTCAAGGTGCTCTTCTTCGCTCACAATTCGATGGTTAGGTCTGTTTGCCGAGCTGCCCTTCCGGCCAACATCACGTCCAGCTAGCGACTGAACGCTGCCACTGCTGCTGTAGCTAGTGCGACGCGGCACAACATTGCGTATACGCAACGTCCACAAGTTGGCTGCCGTATTTTCGGAATACTCTTGCTGCGCCTGCGTCAAATTTCCTAAAGAGAAATTCTAGCGCTCTCTGGGCCAACAACCAACAGCTAAATAGAAAAGAGCAACTGAAGACCGAGCAGCTGAAGAATCAAGCAAGTGGTTGGGCCAAAAAAGCAAAACAATCTTCTCCAAAAGTTAATCATGATTCTTCGTACACTCGCATCAAACTCCAAATCGAGCTAATTAATTGCATTACTAATGTATTATGCGATAGCCTCATAATCGATAAATGGAACTTTCCGACTCGAATCAATTTGTTTGAACAGTTGAATGACGTGCCACCTATGTTTTGCCCCAACCCGCTCTCAGCTGACCAGGTCATAAGTTAATTTCCTTGTTCTCCGTCATATGAACATCCACCACCACCTACAAGCACCCTATCCATTAAGTAATCGTTCCACAAACTTGGTTACGGTAAAGGGGAGTGGATGCCGCAACAAAGAACAATTAATGGAACACCCACTAAGCAATCTGTTGCACTTTTGTACTGCATTGTTCGTAATTAAGTGTAAATTAAAACCACCTTAGCAGGTCACGAGGGGTCCTTTATAGGAAATACCCTGTTAAAAAGATACAATAAATAAAAAGATAAACACATTATATACTTTGCTCAAATTATTAATTATGTCTTGAGGCTCAAAAACACACAAGTTTATAAAAACAAATAGCAGGCCCCTTGATCACATTACAGTAATTATAAAAAGTTGAATTACCCGAACTGTAATGAAACTCCTTAACCCAAAGGACTCTAACTTGGTGTACCAGGAGTTGGGTTTCGCCTAAAGGTGGAAAAAATAAAAGAAACAAGCTTAAGCTTCTTTCAAATTACGTTCAAAGTGAGCAGAAAATCGATGCAATCGAAGGGGACCGGGGGAGCCGCCATGGTAGCAACCGGCAAGAAAGGACATCCGATTCTTAACAGGAACAGGGGAGCTGGAGCAGGACAGGCAGAACAGAGCGATTATCTTGGTTGGAAAGTGAGAAAACTTTTTAATTAAAATTCATACGCAATATGTTGCGCATACGCAGCATTGAACCAGAGCCAGAGCCAGCGCCAGAGTATTTGCCGTCTAACCACAAATTCCTTGCTCATTAGCGTTCAAATTGTGCGCATATCATGTAATTTAGATTAGATTGAAATTGAAATTGTTGAGCGGGCCAAGTGGCTTTCTCTGCAACCACTCACCTCCGCCAGGCAAGAGGGTGCTTGGTGTGGGTTTGTTTTAGATTTCGTGGTTGGGGGAATTATTACAGCTTTGGCTAAGCTCCTCCTAGAGGGTCCGAGTTATAAATATTAATGAACCCAGAAGCGTTGGACCTTCGTCTTGCACGGACACATTCGTCAAGTAAATAAAGTCGTCCGAGAGCTGCCACCAACAACATCGAGAAAATAAATAAAGCATGTAAAAAATTCACTTTGGTAATGTGGAATTTTTGTACTCTATAACAGAAGGATTTAAAGACTTTATTAGGTAAGAGATTTAACAGTGAAAAAATATGTTATTGTGAAGTTAAGCAAATATTTAGAAAGAAAAGTACAATAAATAAAGGACTTCTTTACTTCAAGGTATTTAACCTTTCGGTTAGCAGCCATTACTCTCTTTTTTTGCTATTTTTTATAGACACGATACGCAGGAATTGCTTACTTGTTGCTGAAAGGACACGTCCTCGGGCTGCCTCATTGCGAATGCCACTCGCATTCGCCGCCAAAATCCTCTCACACGCATAGAAGGTCCTTGGTGGTGCGCCACCATCAAGGTATGTAACTCCTTGATGTGCTCAATTATTGAGATAACTTGTGATTGGGAACTTCAGGTAATGGCAATTGCCGCAGAGATGCAATCTCGACTTTGACCCATCAAGTGTGAACGAAAAGTCTGGCCAGCAAAGTTTTCACAAGTGCGATGATTGCACTTTCAGGACAGTAAATGAAATTTATCTACTTTGATGTGGCCACTTTGTCAACTTTGTAGCCACATAATTGAGTTTTAATTACGGGTCATGGGGCAACGTCACTGTCTCTGCCGACATTGTGATGCATCGTCAGTGGCGCGTACCAACACCCTCGAGTAGTAGCACCCATTAGCCATTAAGCACTTGAGCCAAGTTAACGGTAATTGCTCAAATTGGTGGCCACAATTTTAAAGTATACCTACCTACCAACCAGTATATAATACTATATAGTTTCCCTGACAACGCCCGATATCCGGAGGAATGTTTAATTAGGAATCCAATTAGCGTTGCCACCGCAGCGCACCACTGCTGATGCGATATCAGAATTATGAAGACGCTCAATTAAATGCTCATTTTGTTGGGCAATCCCAGTTGTTTGACTTTCTATCTCTCACCGGGCACCAGCCTTCAATCAAACTCCGTGTAATTTGTGTTTATTTTAGGTTTTCCCCCTCACCACACCAAAAGAAATATGAGTTTGTGTTTGAATCAATTTTATTTCCAAAGGGACTGGGTAAGTAATTGCGTTAATGAGTCTTACAAATGCGCGTTTATATTGACAGGATTGACAGAATGGATATGAATTTTAGATGCTAATAGACCCCCAATTTCCATTTCCTTCAGTGTAGTTTCAGTTTGGTCAATCGTATCGATTTTAGTTACCAATCAGAGCCAACCTCAGCCACTAATTATGGCCATTTCTGGTGGCTATAATTAGGATTTCATACAGCCGGTAAGCCAAATCAAGTTAAACCCGCCTGTCAGAGCTAAATCAGGGCAGATGACGTGCCAGGCGCTTAGCCCACCTCCGATTGGTCCGAAATCGCAGACCCGAAATCGCAAAAAACCAACTCAAGCATCGGAAATGTGAATGACAATTTCAATTTAACAATTTCCATGCTAATATTATTCGGGGAGGGCTGGAGGAAAGAGCTGGAAAATCAGCAAGGCACGCGGCGGCACAGCAGGGACAGGAGGAGGTAGCATCCATTTGGTTGAGCCTCCTCCATTTACCTGTCAGCACAAACAATTGAACACGGAACGTATGCCAGGTGTGTCAGTGTTCCAGTGTGTGCCAGTGTGTTTCTCTGTGTTTGTTATTTGACAAATGTGTTTGGGGCCTGTGTCTGTGTCCCTGGCACTCCCCACTTTTTGTGAATCCAGCAACCATCCACCATCCACCCACCTCTCAGGAACCACCCTGCGTGTCTCCATGTAGTTTGCTCACTGCCTGCGGCACTGAAGTTTTCGATTAACCAAAAGATAAGCTCCCAGTTACATTTACCTTTGTTAAAATTTCATTAAGCTGCCAACCCGACACAAAGGCAATTATTACGTGGGCTGAGCTGTTGCTTTTCGACTGACTAATTTACATATTGTGTTTTGCTTTGGAAGTTTCGTTAAAAGGCAAAAATTTGTAAGCCAAATGTTTGATTCCGACCACAAAGCTGGCATTTGTGTAGTAGCCAGTGGCCTATTTTGTATCTCTATTATGATTATAATATAATTATCCAAGCCACTTTGACTAGAAGATAATCCTCCCTCCCGGGACAACAAGCTTGCATTTATTCTCTAATTTGGTCTTGGCATTTAAGTTTATTTTTCGTTTTTGTTTACACTCTTAAGAGACACTGATTGAAATCATTTAAATTAAGTTTTCTCTTCTAAAGCTAAATCAATAAGAATATTGTCATCAAGCTCATACTTCCAGGCTGTTGAGCAACTTATCACATTGTGTGTGGTTAGTATATTAGAAAGTCCTTACAGGATGATCTGGGAGAAAAGTTTGCAATCGAACACCTTCTGAGTCGGAGCTTAATAAACTCAAGACTTGAAAACTTGGGACAGGATGCGAGGATGCCGAGTCAAGGATCATGCTGCAGGCAGACAAACTAATTGCAACACATGGAACAACAAGGCGCCATGCCTCGACAAATGCCACTTGGCAAAGTTAAATGAGATGAATCTCTTGGCCTCTGCGGGTGGATGGGACGGGTGTGTCAGTCGTGCACGTCCTGCGCCACTTACGGCCTTTATCCGAGACCCATTCGAGGAAGTTATTCCTTGAAACTACGCAGTGAACCGGGGCGATGGCGTAAATAACGTGCTGAAAATCCCGCTTAATGAACTGAAAATAGAATTAGGAATGGTGCTACCAAGTGCTGACTGTCGAGCAGCATGTGCAGCAGTTGCTGCAGCAGAAATAAAAGCAGGTTCAGGGTTAATCTTCAGCAGGACTCAACTTTAAATTGAATTCGTTTGTGCTGGCAGAAGGGAAAGCTTACAAAAAGTTTAAAAATACCCAACCAGCAACCTCAAACCCTTACAGTCCAACACAAAGCGGCAAAAGGTAAGCAAAACTTATCGCCGAAAATCTGTAAAAGGGAAACAAATTTGGGTAGCCTTCGAAAACAATGAATCCGCATTAGCCTTGATGAGGGGCCAGGTCCGAGGGTCATGTGGTCAGATGAAAGCGAAGCCCCCAGAAAATTGGCAGCCTAATTAAAATCATGCAAATGCCCCATCCTCTCCATCATAATCATGGAATCAAATTATCATTCTGGTCGATTTAATAGCTGCATCTCCAATATCATCTGGGAAACTGTCAGGCAATCAACAATGTGCGGATTACAAATATGAAACTGCACAATTCAAATGCGAAATGGAAATTCCTGTCATGCAATGTCGCATTTTACATTTCAATGCCATCCCGTTCCAGACTGGCCTCGAAAATCTGTGAAACCCATCGAACCACATCTATTTGTGTGGTTTTGACAGAGTCTGCCACGCTGTTGTTGTGCCATGCGGTTGAACTCTGACATTTGATATGTACTTGCCCGTCTTTGGGGGCCAATTAAGTAAATAATTCAGACGAGAAGATGGCCAAGTAAATCATAATGACTGAGCTGCAGTGCAGCAGCTCCTTCTAAATCAAACACTTGAGGCCGAAATGGCTTCTGGGAAAGTGTCAAACCGCATTAGAAACTTGCCAAAAGACTTAGATGTGGCTTTTACACAAAAAACAAAATTCTTGAAAATGATATCAAATATTCAGAAGAATAAAAATAAAAGGGTTGAAATGGTTTTTCCAGCAAATGCCTGACAGTTTTTGTTGATCAAGCCGCATTCCATTACTAATCTCTCTCCAATAATTGTTTGAATAAAGTTATATATATACCATTTAATAAATTGAGGAAAAAATGTAACAAAACCTAGTTTTGTTGGTGTATATTTTTCTATTTCAGCTTCAGTTCCAGTGGCCATCTCTGCACGGTCACGTATTACGTGTTTTGTTAAACATTTCGATACCGTTCACGTTCCATACAAAATTGAATATGCTTATTTATTTACGCGACTCTTTTAATATGCAGGACATACGGGGCAATGGAATTGAATAGAGGACCACCCAGGCGGATGGGTTTTTTGGGTTTTCCGACATTCGGACATCGACAGTAGGACAGTAGGACATGGGGCCGGATCAGGAGGGAATATATGGATGTCTGCACGCCCACCAAACACTATGCATATTGAAATAACAAAACTTTAGTCGGATACTTGCTGCTCGTGTGTAAACATTTGGACAATTAACAAATAGCCTGGCTGTCCACCTGCTCGTCCATGTATTAAATGGCATTTGTGATGTAATCGGGATTATATCTATCAGTTGGTATCCAGTATTCAGAGCCAGGCGAGCGTATAGCCCGCAGTGGAAAGTAGAAATCAATAACAGAAGAGCCACAGAGCTTGAATGGAAATATTTTGTAAAGAATTTTGCAAATATCAACCCTAAAATTGAGAGGCAAAAATTAAGGTAGTCCAAAATAAATATGTCAAAAGCAATGAATTGAACTGTCAACTGAACTCTTGTTTCAGAGTTCATGGTTTTGTGAAACACCTACGAAAGGCATTTGATCAAAGCTCAGGTCAGTTCGGGCAAAGGATGTAAAACCAAGTAGGAATATGCAAGTCAAACAGGACTTTGCCATTTCATGTTGATGTGAATTATTAACGTCAACACCCAAAAAAAAGACCCTCAGCTAGGTACAGGATATATTCCATACAAGTGATATCTGTTCTAAGATAAGGGTCTAACCATTTTAGTTATAAACTTAGGTATTCTTGATTACCATATCCTCTCCCTAAACTCAAAGCCATTTAGAAGGTTCTATTTATCGAATTTGGACTGTTTTTGTTGGTATTTACTACGTAAGCAGGTTACGTCAGGCACTCCTCGTCCGTGGCTGCAGTTGAAATGTAAATCGAAGTTTCATTCGGCAAGGACACACAGCCAGGATTGGGGTGGAGCGGTGAAAGGAAGAAGGGCAAGGAAAAAAGCCGGGGGAATGGCAATCAAGCGAAAAGCTTGTAGCGCATACACTTTAGAATGACTTGGCTGGGTTATATTTAATTCATTGGCGCTCCACTTAAACAACAACCGCCACGAACCTTTTTCGCCACAAACCCGGCTGGCTAACCTTGCCCACGCCTCGCTCTCGACCACGTTGTCTGGTCTTGTCTATTCCGGGAAAGAAGCGCCAGAACCGATGTCTTGCTCAAGTCCTGGTCTTTGGCCATTATATATTTACATTTTTGATGGCTTCTTCTGTTGCGGCATTGGGCAAACAATTTGCTTTCTTTCGTTGCCGGTCTCGGGGGGACCCAAAAAAAAAACTAGAGTGACATTTCCGCCAACGCGTTGCCATCTCAATTAGTTGTGGCACCAGACAGGCTACAGCGAACGGAAATTGTTCGCCATTTGCACAGTAAATACTAGAAAAGAAACTGCGAATATTTATATGTGGCATGCAACAAGTGGCAGGTGGGAGTGGATGTGCGGAAAGCGGAAATGGAGAAGAAAGAAAAGAATGGATTGCAATCGTATCGAGCACTAAAAACCACACCCCTTGCTATAAGAGGTCCTCAATGCAAAAGGCGGAAAGCCAACCAGCCAGCCATCCAGCCACCCAGGAACCCAGAATTCCATAAATCCACTTAAGCCCACAGAGAAAGCAAAATATGTAAATCAACACACACACAAAGGGTAAAGAATGCAGAAAAGAAAGGAGTCAGCTCCACAATTGAAACTACACTGAGCATAAAACATAAATTCCGGAAACCAATATGAGCTTTTAAAGGCACTCCTCTTAGATGGATTTAAAGGGAATCCTGAAAAGAAACCTTTTTAATAAAAAGTGATATGAAATATTTATAATGTTTTATGATATGAGGCGTAAGGGTTACTTTCTCGTGCAGAACCTTTGGCTCCACAATGGAAATCGATTGCTGGAGGGCGAAAAGGGAATTCTTAATGGTGCATTGACATACGGCCAACTGCAACGACCCACACAAAGGCAAACAAATAAATGTCAATAAAAAAATGTATGCGCACCGGGCACGGAACTCAGAAAACTGAGAGCCAACAACAAAGAAATATGGCAAAAAAGCAAAAGCCAAAGCCCAAGGAATCAAAGGACAAATTCACACAAATTTGTCAAATTCTGACACATTCGTGTCGAGCTGGCAGTCCACTCAAAATTTTAAGCCCCACTGAGTCCATGGTCAGAAAAATAATAACCCAAATACACAAAGGTATAGAGGTTGGCATTTCCGGTTCGAAAGTTCTCAAAAGGTA
The DNA here is from genome assembly GCF_030179905.1 of Drosophila bipectinata. NCBI lineage: Eukaryota > Metazoa > Arthropoda > Insecta > Diptera > Drosophilidae > Drosophila > Drosophila bipectinata. The sequence continues at coordinate 10,487,306 of NC_091737.1, forward strand.
ATGCTACTTGTATGATTATTTTTTTATCAAAAAACCTTATTCTAATATAATGTCAAAAAAGGATAAAGATGTATTTTTTTTTCTGATTTTGTCCGAAATTGATTTATATCCGCCAACGCCATTAGCAACCCTTATAAAAGTCAGGGACATGTGCCAAAATGGCGGCGGTAAATAATTGCCCGGCACCACTCATACACGCACACACACCCACACACATTCAGTTACCGTTATGGCTATAATTGTCAGGTGGCAGCGCCAAGTTCCGGCAATTTCCGGTTGCGCAAAAAAGTAACCGACAAATGCGGCATACTTTCGGCTATAAAACCAGGAAAAATGAAGGAAATTATGGTGGGATGGAGATGGTGGCCGTGATGGGCAGCTTATAAATATCATAAAACCAAAAAAGAAAAACATAATGATTTCGAACTGCGTACAAAAACCAAAAGTAAACACGCTTCTTCCATTAAGAGCTTAAACTATTGGCAACAAAAATAAAAGCCCAAAAAGATTCATTTTAAAGAGCCTGAAAATTAGAACCATAAATTATAAATACTCTTTTATTCGTAATGCTATAATTTATTGACGTTTCTGGCCTAAACTAATAAAATTTTCATTTTCATACATTATTCTAGAATCTAGAATCTATATGCATATTGTAGATTTGTTTACTTAAATAGCTTTTAATTAAAAGCAGGAGCCTTTTAGGCAAATATTTAGTTATTTCAACAGCCACATAATTAAAATAATGTAGTAAACAGACTCTTTACATTTCTCGATGACCTCTTGAACATTCCATTAAGGCTCCTCCAACAGTTCAGACAACAAGCTCGTGGCCCTGATTAAATTAATTTTCAGACCCCTCTATACAAAAAAAAAAACTGAATCGAAAAGAATTTCCTAAAGGTCCTGGCTCATCAATTAGCCAGCCGAAAGTTTGGTCCTTCCCAGCTCTCACCGCAAAAAGTCTGGAAATTTAGTTCGCGTGCTACACGGGTTGACTCTTCAAGATAATTTACAAAGACATTTTATTTCATCAGGATAAAATCTACATCCAGTTAGGGATGGGGCGTAAGGTAATTAGTCAGGCGTCTTGTTGCCCTGTGTATAGCAGATCTTGGGTAAATATAAGCGGTGTACGTGAAGTGTTAACCAAAATCCGTAGCACCCCCGGCCACACCGCCGGGATTTCTACGTGACAAATTGAACGGTTGAGGCTGGGCAGCTGCCAAAGTCCGGACTCCCCTGCTCGGGCAACTGTCATGCAAATTGAAAATGTCAAATGCAAACAGTCGAACTGGAGCCGGCAGACAGTTCAACTGTCAGACCACAAGCACACACGCACGCCCCACCCACGTCACGCCAAACAGCGTCCACACAGACTTGAATACACCAGGAAAAGTATCCCTTTTTTTGCGAAAAATTTACGTACATTTTCCAAGAATTTAATATAAATGGTAAGATTGGTCTATATTAAAGCATTAGATAAAATAGATATTATACTTCACAGAAATATAAAAAATATTTTTTTCCTCTGCACTATCCAGACGCATAGAATTGAATCGTTATATGTGTCTGTATGAGCAGATATAACAGTTTCAAGGTCGCAGGCTGGGGATTTGTGGGTGGTGGTGGCCTTTGACGGGGAGACAAGCACATACAGGGGGAGTAAGCCAACACACACAGTCATACTCACTCTCACGGAAACTAAAAGGACGTGTGTGTACGGGGTGCTTGGCAATTTCAAGTGCAAATATTTTAGTTAGAAAAAAAGAAAGAGAAACATTATACAATTAAAAAGCAATTTTGCTGGTTGCCACAAACTGCTAACAATTACTAAACACAGAAGCAATGGGCAGCAGCATACCAGTTAATTTTAAGAGCTTTGAAATGGGCTTACTAAAAATAAAGAAATGTTAATCATAATCCTTGTTTGTGATTTCCGGGAAATGGCAGTTATTTTTAACCTTAAACAGTAAGGTTTTTGATGGCACCGATGGGAACTTTAAACTGTTAACGTTGTGTTTGTTTAGGCCGTGTTCACGTTCTTGGCTTTGCCGCCTTTTTTTTGCGGGGAAGAGCCAAAGTAAATATTGAGCTTCGATGGCAAAATAAATGGCAGTAGAACAAAGGACACAGCTAGTGGGGATACGGCTTTCCAACACATCTCATAACAGGACGATTGGATGTGTGTAGGACAGCTGTAAAAGGAATCCGGACATGAGAAATATAAATTTAATCAAGTGGCCATCGTTTATTTCCCTTTTGATTTCGGCAAATTCAATTGACATTCGATTTTATTATCTCCCTCCTGGCCAGTCAAGCACCTCCCCGCTGCCATTGTTCAATTATTAGACGCTTTGTAAATGCATTTCATAAATTTATGATGGCAGGACAGGACCGTTTCCTTAGGGGATTGCCAGCGACATATAATAAATATGATTCTGTCTGTTTATCCGTTTCTGTATGCTGGCAGTGTTTGTATTGGAAATATTTCACATTCGAGTACCATCATTTTGTGCCACATAGCTCGGATATCTGGGCATCATTCTCATTTCTGCCATTTCAAGCGGGAATTTCTTTGGGACTGTTGTTTGCCTTGCCGAGTGTCCTTTGACCCACTCGACGACCGCCCTCCATTGAGGTTTTGCTGTTTGCCCCGCAAAAACAGTTTATAGCCATCCTGGCCAGAGCACATAGATTTTAATTAAGTCCACTTTCCCCCGAAAAATTTAATATTTACAGAGACTGTGTTGAACATGAAAACTTTGTTCCCGCTTTGGAGCGGAGCACTCCACTGCAGGCGCAAAGTTGTGGAGATTCCACGGGCCCTGAAATTAAAGTTCCCGCAGTCGGTAAACGGAAAGTTTTCCCTTTCGGTGGGGCCAAGTTGTTGGGGCATCTCCTTGGAGCATTTAAAGGCTAAACCGAATAACAAACAACTCCTTTGGAACGAAATTAAAAGTGCTTTCCCCACTTAAGAGAATGCCGTACAGTGGGCCAAAGAGTGTGCTCTTTAGTTTCGGAAATTCGGAGTCCGAAACTGAAAGGAAAATACAAATTTTAGCCCACAAGTGGTTGCTCAATTTTAAAAAGAGAAAACAGGTGATAAACAGGTAAGGTAACATATATGCAAATAAAGCTAAATTTTTGGAGTAGTGGGCCTGCAAGTGAAAGTGCATCCCGAAAGTATTCTGAGCTTGGAGGTTAAACACTTTATTAAAGAAATCTCCTTTGGCCAGACAGTCTTTATATTATTTTTATTAATATTAAGTTGCTTAAAAATCAAAGAATTCTAATTCTGTTAAGTTGGTATTTCAGTAATCAGTCCTAGGTGAAAGGTAAGGTTAATCTCTTTGAAAAGAAGGAATCACGGTTGACAAACGCTCCGGCATAAGCACTCCGGCATACTGCCTGGCTAATACACTGAAAAAAATTATTATTTCTAGTTAGATTTATACTAAATATCTTCAAGGACTTCCAAGCTTAAGATCTTATTCATTTTGAAATGGTAAATACCCACAATTATATTACCATTACCCATTCCTTTGACCTTTTTTTCGCTGTGTAAGCATATTCGCCAACACAAAGCCCCCCAACAATGGAAAGCTTGACAGGACGAAAGAGCAAAAGTGGAGGGGGGCTAAGAGGTGCGGGGGCAGACCGGGAGAATCCGCTTTTGTTTATCTACTTTAAACTAACATCAGGCACTTTTGCTATCTAATCCTGACCAACCCGACAGCTACTTAATGTCATCAGTGTGCCACTCGCTGGCATTTTCAACAAGGACATTTGAAAGTGCACAACAATTTGGGCAAGGGGGGTGCCATTGGGTGAGGCGTAGGGGCGCAGATTAGGGGTATAGGGGTCGGTCGGTGACGCTAAACGTTTCACTTGGAGTTCGCAGGCTCTGATACACCGAGTGCAAATTGAATAATCGTTTGCGCTTCGCCGCATCTACAAAAAGGACCTTTTAAAAGTTCCCTTTGTCCCTTGTATCCTTGTGTGGGCTTGTGTTTGTATGGGTGTGACAAATATCGATCATCAAGGACTAGGACACACAATTGTTTGGGTTTATTCTAACGCTCCAAAAAACTTCTGACCGAGTTGTCTCGAGAGTTTTTCTTTGCCAGTTTCCTTAACGGTTTTGAGTTTGGGTTCGAGCCATGCTAAACAAAAAAAAAATATAAAACTTTGCTCCGTCTGTCCCCTGTTTGTCAAGTTTGTCATTTGTTGGACATTTATAAGCAAATCCAGATTCGAAATGTGGGTGGGCGGACAAGGTCGGGTAGGCAGGAGCTGGAGCAGGAGCCGGGCTACCAGTCTGCGGGTCCTCGTCTCGTTAGCATACGCATTGAAATCGGGCCTTGTGGCCAAACTCTCAAGCAAATGAAATTGAATGCCCCTTCCAAGCAGTTCAACTCAACTGTAAGAGCTTTAAAAGTATTTGCAAGTTCACAAGTAACAGGAAAATGTTTAATTCATTTGAAATGAACTCTCAAGAATTTAGACTCCATTGTGGGGGAATGGGCTATAATGGATTAATAATATTAAAAGGATAATTAGCTCTTGAAATGGGTAATTTAATTTCATTATTACAGACAGGTTAATATACAGACAGAAATCATTCAAGTCAAGATATCCCTGATATTAAACCAAAGAAAAACACCAAGTAAACTAACACCCAATCTCGACTTTCATTCTTTACTTACCTCCTCGGATGAATTGCATCATTTTTCTACGCTATCCCACTCTGATCCCCCGCTTAGCCGGAAAGCACTTTTCACTTTGGTGAAACTTTGGCAAACAATAAACCAAATACCAGGAGCCATATACCATATACCATATACCATATGTGTGTGCAAAGTGAGCTCTTCGAATTTGTCTTAGATCGATTCCCGGGAGCCCCTAGATTCTTGGCCGAGAGTTGGAAAAGGCAAACAGTGGAGGAGGAGCCAACTTTTGCCAACCAACGGATGCCACTGAGAGCAGTCTGACAATCGCCGCCTGGGGCGGTGGCCTTTTCTCCTCACAATCCGACGTCAGGTGGAATAGTATCAGGCCCCCGTATGCGGCCGTGTGCACCTGAGCGTTGGGCATTTTCATCCAGATACAAAGATACAAATATGTGCATAGCATTTAACGACTGGCCATTGCTTTTGGTTAGACATTTGGGTGCACGTGGAAAACCTGGCTAGCAGATGAAATTCAATTTCGAGCCATTGACAAACAGACGTGATGAATTCCAGTACGGAGGATATAACATGGAATTAATGTGAGCTGGCCGAAGGTCGCAGCAGTTCTGGCCAATACGAAAGTTTCCGCATTTTCAGCCATCCGTTAGAACTTGGCTGCTTTGTGATTTTTATGTGGCCATAAATTGCCAGCATACTGCCATGTGTATCTCAATCCTTTGCTGGCCCTCCAAAGCTGGCTAAAATTTATGGCCAAAAGATAGATTCTGCTTGCTGGATGCTGGCTGACTAGATGGATGCTGAAAGAAACACTATCGATTGTTTTCCAATTTGTGTAATTTGTTGTTTATTTTGTTTATAACTACATCAATAAATTATGTATCGTATCGTATAATTCATAATTATACTCTTTGAAAGCGTGAGAACATATTGGAATTGCAATTCGGCAGCTGGGTTCCTGATTCTGGTTCTATGTCGCTTGGAATAGATCCATTTTCTTGCTTCAAACTCCTCCTGCTTTTTCACTTGTGATATCTTCTGATTGGAAGTATAGGCGATTTTCAAAGAGTATATGCGTAAGTATTATCGAGACATCGGCCTGCCGAAGAACTATCTGAATTCGCGTTTATGTTTAAATTGGTGACAACATTTGTAGATCGATTGTGGGCTACTACTTATAGAACCGTCTCCTCATTCTCTCCGCCATTCTAAGCCTGGACACTGTTTAGTTTAATCTACCACTGATATCGGCGATGCTTCCCTTTACAATAATGTCTGCGCCCAAGTTACAATAATATTCATACCTAATTCTTCATATTATATAGTTTGAGGTGTTTTTCAATTAGCTTTCGTATTGCAAATGGCTGGGGACTAATTACTTTCTGTGTGTTTGAGTGTGTATGAAGTGTGGTTTTGGGTGTACATGTGGTTATAGTGCTTGGTGTGGTGCGGAGAACCGAATTAATAAGGCCACTTATCCATATATGTGTATGTATGTACTGTATATAGTTGTCAAACACCCATCCCCTGCCGAAGGATAATGAACCATCCTGCCATTCTGATAATCCCTTCGTTCTTTTCTTAGCTTCTCTACAACTTTGTCGAATCGAATCGAATATTCTGACGAAAAATCGCATTATGATCTAGCCTTAACTAAAGTGGCCTTTAGGTATTTGTGTTAAGAGTAGTATGGGCGTGAGAAATTTCATAAATTTTTGTGTGGCTCTAGTATTTTGATAAGTGTGCCAAATTGAAGTTGCGTCTAGTGTCTCTGTGTGTATTGAATAATTTTCTACCCGATATTGCTGTAATTATTTTGCACTTGCGCTAGTATTTAATATTGAACAATACTTTGTTGTGGCGGCTACAATTAATTATTATTTGTTTACTAAGACCGATTAGTTATTAAGGATTGGTTTCACTTGTGGCTGTTTCTGGTAGTGCGTTTGCTTTCCTATTTGAGGTTACGGCTTTACGATTACTAATTTCATTTTAATGTTTTCTTTTTGTTTTTTTTTTTTGTTTTTCAAGTCGATCACTAAGCCGAGGGTTAACTAATTAACTACGTTCTCATTATTGTAATGTTCAGCTCAAATTCATGTTCTGCATCCATGTACATTTCACATATGCTAATAAAAAACCATCCGCTCGATTGGGCTCCAGTTCATTTAACTATGTACGCTATAAATGTATATATTTGCCGATTCGCCTCTTGGCTAAATGTACAGTAACAGATATAACCCTATATGCAAATAGGCTTGTATTCCTTCAAATCGCTCGCTTTCGATTTAGCTTTTACTTAAGTGTTCGCTCTATAACTTGTATGCTTCATTTTTAGCTGAATGGGGTCGAGCACTAGTGACCCTATTTACAGGATTCGGGGGGAAGTGTTCGGTTAGGCGGTAATACGTTTTATAATTTCATATGTAGCAACGAAAATAGTCTAATTGTCGATGTAAAACACAAGAAATAAATTAAGTGCTGGCGCGTATATATAACTAAATCGTATGGATGTGTTAACATTAAACGTAGCTCTAGTGTCTGGAGTGGGGAGATTGTAGACAGTAAGCTGATTGCTGTTGCTGTTTCCTGTTTGCTGGCCGATGGCTGATGGCTGCGATTCTAGTGATTTCTGAAGTAAAAGTTGTTGTTACGGATGTTGCCACGCGTTCGCCAGCGGATGCAGCTGAGCAGGGCCACACGAGCGGCACGCAACAGCACCTGACCGTAGGCGCAACAGGCACACACCCGTCGCACCCGCTCGGCCAGGCTGCGACGCCGGCAGCGGCGGTGGGCGGTAACGGGACGGTGCCATCGGGGTAAATCCTGCCGGCGGCGCCGCATCTGATGTCACTTGCGGCGCCGGAAGACGCGACGCAGAGCCTTTCGCCAGAAGAATCGATGCGACTTGGTCTTGGTGTGGGGTGGAGCTTCGACCATCTCCTCCAACTCGGCAATATCGAAATCAGCCACCGCCATCTCCGTGTCGGTGGCGAGACGACGTCTTGTAGGTGTTGCTGGCGCAGTGCACGCCATGGACGTAGTACTGGTTACATGCGGTTGCGGAGTTGGTGGAGCCGAGGCCGTGGCCGCGAATGGCGGCACCAGATACGGACGCGCCTTCAACGCCGCCATAGCTGCCGCCGAAGTTGATGCGATTGATGAAATGGACGCCAGAGTGGCCACCGATTCCGAAGGCTCCACACATGCCGCTTCCGATACTGTTCCTCTTACTGCTCTTGTTCCCGATCCTATTCGTCCCGCCACGTCCTCTGCTCCCACTGCTGGCTGGGTGGCGCGCAGCCAACAACCAGGCTGCATCGTATCTTATCTAAGCCACGGGTGCTGCAAACACTCCGCGGCGGTGGCCCGCTTGGCCGGATCAAACTCCAGCATGGGCTTGAGGAACGATGCGAACGACTCGGCATCGCTGTGCGACCACTCGTACTTCTCCAGCAGCACGTCCATCAGGCCCCAGGGCTTCAGGCCCGTTATGTTCCGCAACTCACCCTCGCGGTTAAACGATTGCTGCGCGTAGGTGCCTCGGAAAACGATGCGCCGTGGAATGGGACCCAGGAGCTCAATGATGTGCGCCAGGTGATCCTCGTCGCGGGAGTAGGTGTCGCCAGAATGCGGCTCGAACAGATAGTCGCCGGTTGCGAGCTCGAAGACCATGCATGCAGTGCTCCAGATGTCCGCAGAAGTATCGTAGCCGGAGCCTAGGATCACCTCCAGGGAGCGGTACTGCCGCGTCTGGATGTCCTCAGTGAAGTGCTTGTCCACCCAGCAGGCATTACCCAGATCGGCGATTTTCACATCCACCGAACACTCCTCCAGCGCCGGATCACGTTTGGGGCGATGCTTAACTTGCGGTGGCGGCGGAGGTGGTGGTAACAGTGGCTCCGAATACGGCCCGTTACACCACGAAGAGTTGTCCACAGACTCGCTTGAGATTTTCGAAATGCTGTTCGAGTTGGGCTTCGAACTTGTGTTGTTATTCAATGGCTGCTGCTGCTGCTGCTTCGACTTTTCCTTCTTGGATTGCTGCGGCATTTTCTTGCCATTTGATTGTCCCTTCAAAGTGCCGCTCGAATTGCTAATGGAGTTACTGTTAGAATTGCTAATGCTGCTGCTGCCGTTGGTCTGGTGGCTCTTGAGCGCATTGCTAATGTCGCCGCTGCTGACCGAGTTCTCCAGCTGCGCAGACTGCTGACCTTGCTGTTGATTTCCCTTATCTGGAAACAAAAAATTAATCAACAAGTTCTTCAGAGGATCGATTGAAAGTCAAACTTACTCTTATTCTTGTTCCTTTTCCTCTTCTTTTTGGCCTTTTCAGTGCCATCCGACGGTGGCTGTTGCTCCTCCCCGCCAGTCTTTCGCTCTTGTTCCTCCTTGGCCACCACAGGCTGGCCAGCAGCCGCAGTATCATTTTCTTCAACCGGATCCTGTTCCTTGTTGACTTCTACATCATCATCATCGGCATCGGAGTCGCCGGCATCGCCATTCTGGACTGAATTGTGGTTAACGCCAAAGTTGGTCTGCTCCTCACCATCCATGCCCTCGACCTGACCTCCTGTCTGCTCCAGATAGTCACGCTGCTTCTTGAACAGCTCCATGCGCCTCTTGGCCTTCTTCTTTAGTTTCTTCTTGCGGTTTTTGCTCATCTTGCCGGTGATGGGTGGCTCGCGGTATTCCTTTGGCGCCCGGCTGACCAGCGACGGGTACATCTTGGAGTTCATGCAGTACAACTGGGTGGCTTCGGTGGCCAGGGAGCGGACATGGGGCTCGTCGACGCAAAGCAGCACATTCTCGGGCTTGATGTCGGTGTGGATGATCTTGCAGCAAGTGTGCAAGTAGTCCAGACCCTCGAGCACCTGTCGAGTGATGGTCTTCACGTTGTTCAACGGAATACCGCGATAATTCGACTTCCGGATAAGCTTCAACAAGTTGTCGCCGAGCACCTCGAACACCATGCATATGTGGGTGCCATTAACACCGGTTATCTTGAAATCGTCCAGCATCTGGACGGTTTTCTGGCGCCTGGGATTCGACGGATCAGTTTCACGGACCGTCCTGAGTATTTTAATCTCGTCCTTGGCCGTTTCGGCAAAGTGCGGAGCAGACTTGACAATCTTGATGGCCACATAGCGCTCCTGCTGTAGGTCCCAGCATAGCCAAACGGTCGAGAAGTGGCCCCAGCCCAGCTTTCGGATGACATGATAGCGACCTGGAATCAAAAATAGCTGTAGTCTCAACACTTCAGTGGGCGTTGCTAAAGGTAAAAGTTCGAACCACTTAGGTAGATGAAATCACAAATGTTTGCCTCCGCTGGCAATAAATCCATTTTAATCGCATCACTGTCACAATCAGACTGACCCAACGGCCAGCTCTGGTTGCTCTCGGCTTGAATTCAATTAAAATAGCGGACTGAATGCAATGGAGTGTTCATTGTGCAGGGGTGCATGATTCAGGGTTAAACACCAGAGATTGGTTAAGGAATTAAAACTTTAAATGGCTCCACCATTTACCCCATGACCTAACCTTACTAGAGAGCCTCGTACATTGCAACTGATTTCATCCCCCAGCCAAAGGTGAGCAAATTTCGTTTGTTTATTTCATTGTACACTATCTAGCGATTTGTTAAGCTTCGTTCTAACGCTATCAGGCCGCCCTGTTATCGCTGCCAAGCGATTGCCATTTGGATTTTCTTTCGCCCGAGCTTCTGAGCCTACAAATGGTGTGCACTTGGCATGCGGAAAGCTGGCAGATGGCAGCTGGCACCACCGAAACGGAAAGACATCGGAAAGGAGGCCAAAGGAAATGCAAGCTAGGGGGGGGGGGGTAGCGACATCGTTGGAGGTGACACAGCCCCTTTTTACTGTTACCATTGTTGTCGTCACCACAACACAGACGTCGTCGGCCTCCCCAAAAAACGAGCAACCCTTGCGCCCTGGGGGTGGGCCAAAATCCCCCAGAGTGAGCACAAACACACACACACAAACAACCGACTCTGGCACGCATCCAGAGGGTTCGATTTATCTGTGCCCCTCTGGCAACCTGTTGTTGTTGGTGCTTTTTTCGGATTTTCGGGGCGGAGGCCGTGCTTGAAACGCCAATATGGCCAACAAGAGCAAATGAGTTGGAGGTTAGTTGTTAGGTTGTTTGTTTTTTGTCGGACACAAAGAGGAAATAAACACGTAGTATTTGGTGGAATGGGGTGCAAACAGGTGCCTTACCCTGAAACAGGTCACCGATGTTGACGGGGTGGTAGCCACCCTTGCAATAGTCCTCCTTCAGCTCCTGCTCCTCGTTCTCGCTGGCTAGCTCGGATTCGTAAGAGTCGTTGGAGGAGCTTCTCGGCGGCTGCTGTTGTTGCTGCTGCTGTTGATTCTGCTTCTGCTGCTTCTGATTGGGTTTTGGCGGCGGCGCGGGTGGCTGATATTGGTCCGTAGTGCTGGCAGAACCACCGCTAGAAGTCGAAACATTTCCCGTGGCCTTGCTGAAGGACGCGCTAGCTTTAGCGCTAACATTGGATTTATTCCCGGCATTGCCCGCATGCAGCACTTCTACATGGCTATTATTAGCATTATCCGGTGCTGACGGCCCAGAATTTGGATTGGGATTCGGGTGCTGTGGTGGCTGCTGTTCCTGGGATGCATTGCCATTCTGCTTGCCCCGCTTCTTGTTGTTCTTATGGCGCTTCTTCTTCGCCTGAATGGTCAGAACGCGGCGGTTGACGTCAGCCTTCGAGTTCATGCTGCTGCGGCTGTTTCTGCTACTTCTGCTGCGACGGCGACGGCGACTGCGACTGTGGCTTCGATTCTATTCTATTCGGGTTTCTGTCTGTTTCCCCACCAGGTGTAACAGCTGTTGTGGGGGAGCGCGTTAGAAGAGGTGGAGAAAGAGAAAAAAAAAACGGGAAGAGGAGAATGAATTAAGAGTGGGGGAAGAGCTGGCACAAAATCTCAATAAGGCAATGTACGAGGTTTCACGCTTGTCTCCATGCTTTATTTGTTGTTTTTGTGTGCGCAAGCTGGGTACCACAAAAACAACAGCAACAACATGGGGACTGAACACAAAAACAACAACACCGATATTGGACTACTTGCCTGGGGGCTACGCTTGCTCCAGAACTTGATTCCTTTACGAAAGTTTGTAGCGTGTTGTACGAAATATGGCCAAAGGTTCTTCTCTCCAGTGTTGCTTTTCAATAGCGTCTTTTTTTCACGGAAATTTCACCTACGGGAAAAAATCAAACAATTTGCACGGTTATCGAAAATAGAACGATTGTTGGATAGGCCAAAAAAAGTGTTATCTCTAACAAACGCCAGCCATCTCGCTCGCTCCCGAGTAGGTAGCGCCGACTCCCTCTCTCCTATTGCCGCAGTTTGGCATTTTTTCACTCCGCAAATCGGACTGGCAATGCCCCAGGAAAAAGTTCGCCCGCTACTTACATTGTTTTCCCAACTGGCCGTGGACTAGTCAGATCGCATCACGATTTAGAGCGAGCAGCGTTCCGCTAATCCAGGCTGAAACGTGCAAAAACACGCGCCCAGCAAAATCCGCAAGGTGGAAAAAACTCTTCGTAAAAATCAACCCTGCGTCAGAGCTGTGTTAGAAAATGTGTCAACTAACAGCTGTTATAAAAGTGTTACTAGACAGTCCAAGGAATCCTAGCAGCTGACACAACAGTGTTGCTAAGTTCTCGCTTTCGGAGTTGTACAGCACTATGAGAGTTTTGGCGCAATTTTAGTTTTTGGAGGGAAATAGAAGCCAACCAAAAATCGTGGCCAGTTGTAATTTGAGCAGTGCGGTGGCACGACGTGGTAACTGATAAAAGAATTAACAAAAAACCCCAACCCGCTAATAAGTGCAGTGAGCTCACACCAAAGTAAATAGCCGCCGACGTGCCAAAAGAGAAAAAACAACCAAACTGCAATCACAAATAGGAAAAAATTGTGCATATAAGCAATGGCCCAGCCCTCGGTAGCTGCATTTTTCACCAATCGCAAGCGTGCCGCTTTGGATGATGCCACGACCATCAAAACTAGGGTAAGAACTGATCCCGAAACGTGACCAGATACATTTGTATCTTTGAGTGCGTTTTTTGCATGTACAGCCATTTTGTGACGCTAATTGTTGTTCCTTCTGCAGCGCCTGGCGGAACCGGTCGATGCCCCCGCTCCCACACAGGCTCCCGCCCCCGCGGGGGCTCCCACAGACCAGGATGTGGACATAGACACCCTGAAGGCGGCGGTCAGCGGCATGCGAACCCGATCCGGGCGCAATGTCCGTCTGATCGTCACCCCACAGGAAAGCAAAAAGAAGACAGCGCCTTCCGGCAAACTGGAGGCAAACATAAAACAGCCCAAGCTGGTCCAGTTCATCAAGAAAGGAACCCTCTCCCCTCGCAAACAGACCCAGTCTAGCAAGCTGGACGAGGATGAGCTCCAACAGGGAAGCGAAATGACCCCGAAGATTAGTTTCACAGCCACCAGTCTACAGAATGCTGACAACATAGCGCGCGGCCTGCGTACTCCCACCAAACAGATCCTTAAGGATGCCTCACCCATCAAGGCGGACAAGGACCTGCGGCGCCAGCTCACCTTTGACGAGGTGAAGACCAAAATCTCAAGGAGCGCTAAGATGCAGGAGCTGAAAGCCGTCCTCGCCCGAAAGGCAGCGCTGGAGCAGAAGCGCAAGGAGCAGGAGGAGCGCAATCGACGACTTAAGGAAGCAGGACCATCGCCCTCGAAATCGGCAATGGCTGTACAGCTTAAGGAGTTCGACACCATCGAACTGGAGGTGCTAACAAGGTAAGAATCTTTCATTCCTAAACATTACTATTTTTCCGATCTGCCTAAAAATCATTTTAAAAATCTTTAACGGTCTTGTAACCATATGAAGATATGTATATGTGCCTGCCACAACAATTTCGACTGGTCGTATGGCCTAGAATCGGCATAAACAAACCACATAGTATGGCGTGGCTTGGCTTGGCTGGGCTGCGGTAAAAAACCGGGTAACATCATTAACGAAAGGCCAGCAGTTGCTATTCCGCTGCAGTTCTGCCTCAATCGAGGTCGCTCTCCGGGTCTCCGTCTCTGACTCCGACTCCGCCAAGCCAGCTCTTCTGCTGAAGTTGCATATTTTCCAGCAAAGAGTCACCGCTGGCTGTTTGGCTTTGAGTATAGCAATTCGGTGTATTTGCTGCTGATTCGTGACGTCTGTACAACATGCCCATCTACTTGACTGACCCTCCCCATTCCAACGCGACTGTGTGTGTGTGTGTGTGCATAGCAATGTTTACCCTTCGGAGACGTTACAATCTTGCCTGACCTTCCCTTTAAAATGCTTATTTCCTCGCCCGCATTCGGGGTGGCTTACTTTCCATCCCTCTCTGTCCCGAAAAGGATCTTAGCTGCTGCTGCATGGGAATGCACATTGCTATACAGATATACTCGTTGTGTGTGTATCCGTGCAACCCAGGTAGAAACCTTTTTTCGTAACGGTTTTTCTGGCTATATTTGGATGTTGCAAGGATACCTATAGGAACCTTTTTCGAATAGGAATACTTGTTACCATCGGAAAACATTAAGAAGCTTGTTACCCCCTTTTCGTCCGCTATCGTATGGAGTTAATATTTCAAGCTTTTTATGGAATATGCTATTTGCTTACTTACCCTTTTAAAAATAGTAACAGCTGTTTGGTTTTATATTCATTACGAATTAAATACCTTCTAGTACGGTTATAAAAATTTTAGAAAGAATATTCTCTTAAAATTTGACTGCTTTACATAAAAACTAGTCTAAACTTTACTAATAAAATGGAAATTATGTTGAGTTTTCTTTTAAAAGCTAGTCCTTTAACTACTAGCCTACTAGATACTAGATACTGACATAGCATACTTGATTAACATGTTTCTTATCTACTTCCAGCCCACTTAAAACATTCAAAACACCCACTAAATTGCCGCCACCCACTCCGGACAAACATGAGCTCATGTCGCCCCGCCACACGGACGTGTCCAAGCGTCTGCTGTTCAGTCCGGCTAAGAAAGGATCTCCGGTCAAGTTGGTGGAGGTGCCAGCCTACAAACGCTATGCCAGTTTGGTGGAGACCTCGCGTGCCGGACAGCTTCCACTGCCCTACAAGTATCGCCACTTGCTGGAGGTTTTCAAGGGACTCGACTCTGTGGTGGCCATGTTCCACAACCGCAAGGAGTGCATCACGTTCAAGAAGCTGAAGCCAGCTGTGCAGCGCATGCTGCGGAAGAACTTCACGGAAACCCACTTGGCCCAGATCAAGCACATTTATCCAGAAGCCTTTGTCTTCAGCCAGATGAAGATGCGCAACTTTGGTTCGGTGTCCAAGGCTGACTATTTCCAGCTAATCATCGCCCCCAATGTGGAGCAGCTCCCCGAGGAGGAAGCCGCTGCGGCCCATGAGCAGCGATCGAAATCCAAGATCAACGAGGACGATGTGCTCGCGTCGGCCCAGTCGACGTCCATGAATCCGCATGTCATGACAGCCCGTATGCAGCGTTTCCAGAGCCTGTTGCTCGATAGGGTGAAGCGGGCGCATGACCAGTTCCTGCGTTCCCAGGATCCGCCAATCATCATCGAGAAAGCGCTGACACGTTGGCATCCACAATTTGATCTAGAAAGCTGCCCGGAGGTGGAGCTGGCGCCGCTGCCACAGCCACCAAATGTGGAGAAGTACTCCTCGGCCAAGGACATTCTCTCCACTGCCAGGAACCTCTTCAACTGCGCCACTCCCATGGAGAGGGCCATGGATCGCTACGAGGCCAAGTTGGAGGCGGATAAAAGGGCAGCAGAAGCAGGCCAAAAATTAGAAGCAATAACTACAAAAATGGATAAAGGAACTGTAGGTACTCCTGGTATTCCCGACCCTAAAGCTAAAGAAGAAGTCCCTGGACCTAGCAAGGATCAAACCGCAACGGCAACGCCCACAGTGAAAGAATGCACCGCACCGGATGCCACTTCCAATCTACTAAAGGGTCTGCCGAAGTCGCTGATTGAGAAAATCCGGGCCAAACAAGCCGCCAAGGCTTTAGATGCAATGACCAGGCGTCCGTCGCAGGATCAGGAGGCCACCAAGTATTCTAGACTGCCGGAACTGGCGCGACACCTGCGTAATGTGTTCGTCACCGAGCGCAAAGGTGTGCTCACCCTAGAGATAGTCATCAAGAAGATTCAAAACAGCTTCCGAGCCAACCTAACGCCGCAGGAGATCGAGACGCACTTGAAGATCCTCGCCAAGGAACTGCCCAGCTGGGCGTCCTTCCACGAGGTGCGTAAGACCATGTACCTCAAGGTGGCCAAGGACTTGGACATGAACAAGATCATCGAAAAGCTGGAGAACCTGGCCAACGCGAAGACCAATTGAGCGGGAATGCCAACCAAACCGGAGAGGTAACCAGGACGCGGGAACCCGTCGATCATTGACCCTGTGGCTACATCCAGCTATATCTTTAAGGACCTGTTTAATTCGCTAGCCCAATTTTTGGAGTTATCCTAGGCTAAGCTTTTCCGATTTCTGACATTGCTTATAGAACAAACCCCTTTGACACACCAGGATTGGATTCATCACATTCGCTTATTATTATCAAAAATTATTAAATATCATGATTGGACTATTCGTTTATTATACTCTTATTATAGATTTAGGCGCATTTTTCATGTTGTAATACGTTGAATAAATAAATATTTTTGCTGGAATTTACACTGCAGTGTTCCTGACTTAAATTTCGCCTTTTTTTAGTTTGAATATAAAAACTAAACAGTAGAACTGTTTATCAAAGAAAGCATTACGAAATAGTTTAAAAGGCTTCAAACAACCTCACTTCTTACACAGCGCCATCTAGCCTTATGTTATTTTACATTTTTCTTACATAATGTAGAAATAATTGCATACTGTTCCACCGGCGATTTGGCGCCAATTCAAAAAAGGTGATGGGCACACTGTTAAAATATTTAGAAACTAAACAATAAGATGATCCAATAAATATCACAAAACTCATGGATAAACCTGAAGAAATAGTAGAAAATGTGGAGCCGGAACTTCCAGCTCCGACCACAGCTGCCTCTGGCCAAATAAAGGCCATTGCCAAGGACACTGTACACAAAATCTGTTCTGGTCAGGTATGTACTTCACTTCACATTTGTTTACATCGCTTAAATCCGGCTTAAACTGTGTTTCTAGGTGGTGCTCAGCTTAGCGGTGGCTGTCAAAGAGCTGGTGGAGAACTCAATTGATGCGGGAGCCACGCTGGTAGAGATTAAACTAAAAGATCAGGGCCTCCAAGTCGTGGAAGTCAGCGACAATGGATGTGGCGTAGAAGAATCAAATTTGGAGGGCATGAGTGAGTCTAAAATCTGCTGTAAATCGTGAAAAATCTAAATAACACTTCACCTCAAAGCTGCCAAGTATCACACATCCAAGATACGGGAATTTGTGGATCTCCTGGGTGTGGAAACATTCGGATTCAGGGGAGAGGCTCTGAGTTCCCTTTGCGCTTTATCCGATATGGTCATCCAAACACGCCACAAAAGCACTGAAGTGGGTAAGTCGTAAAGATAGAGTATGTCTTCTCTCAGCTTCCAATCCTTTTCATCTTAGGCCTAAAAGTAGAGCTGGACCATGAGGGAAAAATTAAGAAGCGAACGCCCTGTGCTCGGGGAATCGGAACCACTGTCAGCCTTTCCAATCTGTTTGTAACCCTGCCCGTCCGACGGCGGGATTTCACTCGAAACATCAAGAAGGAGTTCACAAAGATGTGCCAGATCCTGCAGGCCTATTGTCTGGTCACAAAGGGTGTACGGATTCTATGCAGCAACCAGACACCGAAGGGCGCCAAGACTGTAGTGCTTCAGACACACGGTGCCCAGGATGTACTAGCCAATATTTCAGCTGTTTTTGGAGCCCGTCAAGTAGCGGATTTGGTGCCACTAAAATCGCCCTTCGAAAAGGGCGATCTCAGCGAGGCAGGTTTGCGGGCTGATTTGGAGGCTTCTGCAGATGCGGCCGACACTACCTTGACCCAATTTAGTGCGGAGGATGTGGAGCGACTGAACCAGGCAGATTTCCAATTAGAGGGATACATTTCAAGCTGTCGTCATGGCGCTGGTCGCTCTAGCAGAGATCGTCAGTACTTTTTCGTCAATTCCCGACCCTGCGATCCCAAGAATGTAACTATAGCCTAGAACCTTTTAGTACGTACTCGCTATTATAAGTATTTTGTGATCTCCAGATAGCCAAAGTCATGAACGAAATCTACCATCGCTATAATGTCCAGCAACAGCCCTTTATCTATTTGAACATCGTTACCGCTCGCTCCGATGTGGATGTGAATCTGACGCCGGATAAGCGTCAACTGCTGATCAACAACGAGCGCATTTTGTTGCTAGCTCTTAAAAAGTCCCTGCTGGACACTTTTGGTCAAACCCCATCTACCTTTCAGATGCAAAACACAACAATTGTCAGTATGTTTGAACCAAAAACTGTGAAAAAGGAGGAAAAAGTGGAGGAAGCCAATGAATCGAGCAACGCAATCCAGGAGGAAGAGGACGATAACTTGGTTCCGATTAGCTCGACCCAGCGATTCATGGATGTGCTTACTCAGTGGCGCAGGACTGGGGACACGCAAGGTACCGCTCCCAAAGCCTCCATCAAGCGCCGCTGCACCGAAGCAGAGGAACTGGCCAGCCGAAATAAGAAAATGCAGAAGATTCAGGATTTTCTCACTCAGGAACCGCCCAAAGAGCAGAGTCTGACATACAAGTCGGAATGTGAAGAGGAAAGTGTTGGTGGAGATCGGGATACGTCTAAAGACCACAAGGAGCAGAGCAAACTTAATGACAGTTTCTTAAATCTTAAAGAACTTGAAAAAGAATCTGAAGGTAGGAGAAAGAAAATCCAAAAAGAATCTTTCTTAATGGTTATTCGTTCTTTGTAGCTTACGATTTGTTGACCCAACCAGTAAAAGCAGCCAATGTTGTTTGCAAGGTCCTGACGCCTTTAAAAAACCGACGTAGCATAGCAGAATTTAAGCCCAAGGAGAAGACAGAGATTAAGTCCAGTGAAAAATCCGAATCCAAGTCAGATTCTATAACAAACTTAGAAGTAGAAGCTCCATTACTTTCGCAGTCAACCGACGCCACAGAGGAAGATGATTGCGAAGATGCTATTGAGCTGCCTACACGAATTGAGTTTGACAAGGAGGAGGAGGACCCGAACCAATCCATGTCCAAATATGCTACAGGAGAAATACGTACTTCGTTGGAGGAGATAGCCTCCAAAATGAAGGCTCACGAGAAGGAGCAACGAGAGCGTAGATCCCGAGCCAAGCTACAGAGGCTGAGGTTCAAAAGTGAAATAAATCCAAACCAGAATAACAATGCAGAGGCTGAACTCCAGCGGGAGATTGGCAAGGAAGACTTTGTCTGCATGGACATTATCGGCCAGTTTAACTTGGGCTTTATCATCGTCAAGCTCGAGGATGATCTGTTCATCGTGGACCAGCATGCCACCGATGAGAAGTACAACTTCGAGACCCTGCAGCGAACCACTCAGCTGGAATACCAGCGACTGACAGTGCCCCAATCCCTTGACCTGACGGCCGTGAATGAAATGGTTCTTATTGACCACCTGGCAGTGTTCGAAAAGAATGGCTTTAAGTTCGAGATCAACCATGACGGTAGGATTATTGCTTGTGTTTTGGTTTCACAACTAAAGTCCTATTGTACTTGCAGCTCCTGCCACCAAAAAGATTAAGTTGTTGGGCAAGCCGCACAGCAAGCGCTGGGAGTTCGGAAAGGAGGACATTGACGAGCTAATCTTTATGCTGCAGGATGCACCCGAGGGCACCATATGTAGACCCTCAAGAGTACGTGCCATGTTTGCCTCGCGGGCCTGCCGTAAATCCGTGATGATTGGCACGGCTTTAAATAGAACCACAACAATGCGGCGGCTCATCACACAAATGGGGGAAATAGAACAGCCATGGGTGAGTTACCAAAAGCTAGATTTCAAAGGAAAATGGAACTTTCATATACTTGAATACAGAACTGCCCCCATGGCCGACCCACCATGCGTCACCTCATAAACATAGCCATGGTAATGGATGACCAAGATGATGAAGAGGAGGATGCTACTGCTCCAGACAAGACAGAGTGAAAGCCATTGAGTAGCCTTTTTAAATTACTATTAAGAATCAAGTTTTAGTTATTTTTTCAGTGTTTTGTATTAATTTTTATTTAACTTTCCTTTTGAGCCACTAAGTATACGTCATTGTTGTGTAAATGCTTACTTGATTAACGATTAAACGACAGGATCAGACTTAAAACTAAAGACAAATACAAAGGTTATCACTTGAGTATGTCTAACAAGCTACTCGTTTTGTTGTTCTGTGTTATGCTATCACTAGATCGTACTTTAATATACATATATATATATATTTTTTTGGAGGTTTGCGTACGTGTTAAATATGAGGGACTACATACGTATGGGGTATATGTCGGCTATGGCTTTGTTTTCGATTACTAAATGTTGTGTTTCTTTAGTGGCTACTCGTAACTAGAATCGGTTGAGAAATTCAACGATTTGGCAAACAGTAGGAAACTACCTCAAACCACCTGGGAGGTTGTCTTTGTGTGGTTATTTCGAAAGGTAGTTGCGGAACGCATTGGCCATAACTTAATCACTACATATAGCTATTTATATTTTTGGATGTACGCGTAATTTACAGCTGCTAAACAGTTCTCCGATCGTAATACTAAAGTTTAGTGTTTAAAACTATAAGTTTGCTAAGCCACAAGTATAATTAATTGCTACCTTCCTTCTGTTTAGTGTATAAAATGCATGGCACCCATAGGGAACAGAGTTCGTTGAGCAAGTTACCTTAGAACACATTACTACATTAGTAACTTAGTGACTATTACTACAGCTACACTTTGATTCAATGTTTTCTTTTCGATTCCAATATCTCTTACATTCGTTTCGTTTCTTTAATTTTTCGTTTCTGCGTCGATCGTACATTTTGTAAATAAAAGGCAACTCATGAACATTTTCGTTTTCAACAACATTGGTGGCCATTGGTGGGCCACAGGCGCTGATTTCCTCAATAACTTGGCAATAACAAACTTGGCAGGTGGTTCCAGTTCTTAGTTGATAAGTTTGTTCTTTAATTTAGCCCGGAAACTGAAAAGACTTCGGGGTAATACGGGGACCTAACTTTAATAAATAAACAGAGAAAATCAACGCTTCTGGGGATAAAACCTTCATCCAGGATCCTGCTCTATTCTCCCTAAAATTTCAAACAAATCACATTTGGCATAAAAATGTACAGAAAATCCATTAAAAAGAATAAATTCCTTAGAATTTGAAGCCCTAGTTTCTTCGGAATAGAAACGGAAGGAGGTTCAAGCCCTATCCTTAGATCCACAGCGGACCAATGGTGTCCACTATGATGTCCATTACATCCTGACGTCCCATCTCCTTGAGGGTCAGCAGCAGATTCATTATGGTGTGCGAAACCGAATTGGAACTATTACCAGGATTACTATTCGTCCGGCACTCCCACAGGTTCAGGATCTGCTCCGTGGGTGAGGCCTTCGTGGCAAAGTATGCGATGTACCGATCAGTGTTCAGCTTTCTGGCCAGCAGCCGCCAGTCCCGCTCATCCGCCCGGGGAGGGTCGAGAGCCGCACAGATCAGACGCTTCGTGGCATGTGGCAGCTGCACAAAGTCCATCACACAGCTCTCGTTCACGTAGTTGCCCTGGCGGTCGATCGAGATGGTGGTGTTCGTCGTGGAGGCCAGCTCCTCGGCCGAGCCGCTCAACGAGTGGGCAGGAATGTTGAAGGTATAGTAATCACCGTCGTCCTCGCTGCCCTGGCCAAAGTCCACGCACAAGGCGTGCTGATCCTGGCGCCGCAGACTGAACTCACAGTGCAGGATGGAGTTGTTGCTGAGGATGTGCTGGTAGGGAATCGCATGCTCGTAAGGAGCGGCCGCTTCCACATCGACGCTTCGTACACGGATGTTGAGATTCCGGCTGTTCAGCGAGAATGGAAAGACTTGGCTTTCGCCCAGGAAAGTCCCGCCCAGCTTGGCCTCCACGTTGGCGCAGATGTCCCGGCTGTTGGGGAAGTCCTTGACCACGTAGATGCGCAAACTGCAGTTGACGCTGCTGGGCGGGGTGTGCTGGCTGAATGCGAGCAGCTTCATCTTGATCGATGGCTGCTGGACCCTCGGCTCTGCCACCACGGCAAAGTGGCCCAGCTGCTCCGTCATGATGTAGACATGCGTCGCCTCTAGTTGAACGAACATCGGGGTGTTGATGGTCTCCTCGCCCACGGACACGGCTCTTCTCCAGTTCACACTCAGCTCGTCGTGCTCGCTGTCGGCGTGGTAGATGTGGACATGCCACTGCTCCGGCGACACCAGGCAGTGGGGTATCTTCAGGATCACCGGTTTCACAAAGCTATAGTTGCGCGGGGCGCTGTGCACCACGCTGCTGCACAGGATGGAACTCTCTGTGGCGCAGGCCACCCGACTGCACTCGTCGCTCAGGAGCAGCAGGGACACATGCTTCTTCAGGTGCTTGCCGATGGCGTGCTCCGGCACAAAGAGCAGCAGCTCTCCACCGTAGAGGCGCAGTTGTCCTCCGGAACTTCCCAGGAGCTCGTAGCAACTGCTCTTCGAGGCATTGAGAATGGACAGCTTTCCATTCATATCGAACGTGGAGTTTGCTGGTGGGAATACATTATCTTTATTTCTTTTCAAAAGAACCTTTTCGATCGAAACTTACAGGTATCAGCGGTGGAGGAATCCCCGGTTTCAGACAAGTAATCAACGTTTAAATGGTCTATGGGGTTGGTGTAGCTAAAAAATAAAATGATTAATTATCTTGTATATTCTATTTAATTTACGAAAATTTTGTTGTTTTATAGAGAACATAATTTTCAATAAGTGCCAACTTTCGTGGCGAGAATATTAAAAATGTTTATAGCCACATTATTGCAAAGTGCTGATCATAAAATGTGACGCGTTACGACTGCAATGAAGTTAAAACACTCATAAACCACACACATACTTTAAAAAGTGAAATTAGGAATCAAAATTAAATACTGGAATCTCCTTAAACAGATAAAATTTGTCTTTTCAAAGCAATATTTGAAAGATTAGGAAGAGGCCTTCAAAGAATAAAACAAAGTTTTGTTCTTAATTTGAATGCTACTTCAGAAAATTTGATTAAAAATATAACAAAAAATTTGATTGTAGATTTTGATAAGGATTCATTAAGAATCGATCTACAAATCGTTTAAGGTATTCCGTTTAAGATTCGGATGCAAATTGGCGAAGATATGGCGAAAGCAGTGGGGCATATGGCCATTCCATGAATATTTGCACAATTTTCGAAGGGGGTTCTTCAAAAAATTTGACAAAATATCTAAAAAAAAACATTTGATTGTATATTTTGATGAGGGTTTGTTAAGAATCGGTCTACAAATCGTTTAAGGTAGTCCGTTTAAGAATCGGATGGATATTGGCAAAGATATGGCCTTCGCAGTGGGGCATATGGCCATTCCATGAATATTTTCACAATTTTCGAAGGGGGTCCATCAGAAAATTTGACTAAAAATCTAAAACAAAATTCGATTGTAGATTTTGATGAGGATTTATTAAGAATAGATTTACAAATCTTTTAAGATGTTTCGCTCAGGAATCAGATGTTTTTTGTCGAAGATACAGCTTTCGCAGAGTGGAATATAGCCATTGCATGCATTTTTTAAAGGGGCTCCTACAAATTTAAGGTATTTTTCAGAATCTTTGCTTAAGGTCCTTAAATTCGGACTACTCTTTAACATGTTCAAAGGATATCCTTAAGAAAAATACACCCTTTCGAATAAAATTAAAATACCCTGTGCAAGCGCATAAAAATATACTCCAGAAGATATTAAAATATCTCGGGGCCAAACTAATAAACTTGTTGGGTTATTTGCACACTTACTTGGCGGACAAATTGGGTACGTCGTAGTGGTGCTCCGTCACTCCGCCGCATCCGATGCCCATGCCCATGCCGACGATGTGTTCGCCAGGCAAATAACGATGGCCGGGATTGACGTAATCGTATCCCATGTTGCTGGCCTCGATGTGCATCCGCATCTCCTTCTTTTCCACGACGCCGGGCATGTAATCCGTGTCCATTACTGCAAAAGTGGAGTCAAAATACACACGATGTTACGATACGGTCAACTGCTGGTGGCAAACGCACAGCCAGTGGAGGAGGCTGGCTGTGGGATGGGAGTGGGAGTAACTCACCTGATCGGGCCATGTTGTAGTGGGGATTGGAGCGGATGCCACGGCGGGCGCAGCAGATGAGGGCGGCCCCAAAGGCAAAGCACACCGCGGTTATGAAGGCCAGGCCCAGATAGAGGGTCCAATCGAAATCTGCAATGGTAAAACGATGCGGATTCAAATAAAACTGCTGAATTGACTGAATGTACCCTGTAATCCTGCGAAATGATAAGTAGCTAAGGACTTCTAGACTACAACTACTGACTACTAGACTACCATAGGGAAGGGAAATTATTTTTCTCGTCAGGACGTTTCATAAAAACAATTACTTAATGGCTTTCCATTCTTGGAACTTTTTGTTTTCGGATTTCCCCTCAATTAGGCATTAACTAATGGGTATGTTTGGGGGCTCATCCTCGGGACTAGCCCTTAGGATTTCATTCACCTCCTAGAGGACTAAACGGCAATAAAGCCAGCCGGCTTGCAATTCTTGCCGAACCAAGATGTTGGCCATATCCCCGCCTCGTCCCGATATAAACCCATTCCAATTGCCAATCTTTGTATGTTTGGGTATTAAAAAAAAGAGGAAGAAAGCAAGTATTTTCTGCGTAAATCCGCCACCCTCATGCTTTTCATGGATTTTCAGGATGCTTGCTGCTCCAGCCCCAGCTCATGTTCCTGCCCGCTTGCCAGCTTGCCAGCCAGGCGGAATCCACACATTCATGGACGTTGACTCAACCAAAACCGAACCGAACTGAACTGAACACTGAACCGAACTTTTCCATAACCAAACAGGGTCGTCGGTGGCATCCTCTCTCACCCATTGTCATCAATCCCGAGCAGCCATGCGTATCCGTATCTGGCGCTCCGCTGTATGTCTGTATTTAATGTTTTATGTTTGTATGCTCATCCCCAGTCCAGTGCCCGTCTATTTCGCATTATTATTCGCCGGCACCGTCACCGTCGCCGTCGCCGGCCCCCCGTCGCCAGCAGTCAGCTCCGACATAAAGCTGAGCGTCCCCCGTCCTAGCTCCACACTCATGCTAACCATTCCTGCCACCATGAAATCCACTCGCAACCATTCGACTCCCATTGTTGCGCTGCCTGTTTCCGTTGCTGTGATTGTTGTCGTCATTGTTGCTGGCGCTGGATGTGACTGGTTGGTTGGTTGGTTGGGAAAAAGGAAAATCGGTGCAGCGCAAGGAATTACTCTGTATATATTATGATTATTATACTGGTGCTGTACCAGTGTTCAGAGGATTTTAAGGAGTAGATTCTCGGCAAAAATCTGACTGTGGATGGGTGGGTGGACGGACGCATTATACAATGTATGAAATGAGCAATTATATTCGCTGTAAATCAGCGGCAGCATCGGAAACCGCCCTAGAAGTAAAGTAGATTCTTCCTAGGAGCATCCCCAACTGGGATACTTGTGTGATGCTCAGGGCTTTTACGTATTTCCCTTCGCTTTTGTGCATTTTTGCATGCTGGCTTTCAGTTTGTGGTTATTTTTTTTTTTTTCTTCTGCCCATCTTATTTTTGAGCCTGCAGAAGACATCAAAAGGGGACATGGTAGTCGTCTCCTTGGCCTGACAAATACGTTTTTAATATCAGATGGCTGAGTACGAGCTACTGACAATGGGGCTTGATGAAGCCGCAGGTATCGGTGGCCCCAGGGATTCCAATGAATTGGTTTGGTTTTGATTTTGGTTCGGGTTCGGGTTCGGTTTAGTCATGGCTTTGGTAATGAAAGGTAATGAAATCGAAAATAAGCTTCAGTGTGTCACTCTTCGTATAAACTTTTCAACAGGGCCATCAAATAAATGGCCAGAAACCTGCCAGAAATCCCAGCCATCTTGACCCATCCCAGGACATGGCCCACCCAGGCACACCAGGCAGTCCGACTACTCCTTTTGCCCTGATCTGATCCTTTCAATTACACACTGTGACAGCCATCTAATTGATCCCCATGGACCGCACGAAACTATGTTTGAGTTGGGTCAATCGCACTCGCACTTGGAATCACTTCACCCTCCTGTTGAAAATCGAATCGCAAACAGCAACAATGACACGGGAAAAGCTTTGGATTGGGGTGGAAATTTCATCAGATATCTGTTGTTAGAGCTGGAGTCCGGGGTTGGGGCTGGGGTGGCTGCTGTCTTTGCCGCACGCCTAATTATCTGGCAAAGCACATAAACCCACAGCAGACTTGTGGGACCCCCACTTAAATCTCAATTCCAAGTGCTGCTGCGATTGATTTGCGACCCTTCGATTGGTTTGCAAAAGTTGAATTGGCACGGGAGGCAAGGGAATGGGAATGGAAATGGGAATCGGAATGGGACATGGGGTTACAAATGGGGAAGTTGGGTGATGAAAGTTTAGAGATGGGTGTCTTTTGTATCCTTTCAATACTTCTTTCTATATATATAAATAAGCCCGTAGCCGTGCACAAACAAAATGCACTTGGTTAATTTCCCATTGTGACAATCAGCGTTGAGTGCTCAGCTTTTGTGCGGCCGGGATTCTCAGGATCTGCGGATCTGCTTTGGGGTTCGGATCCGGGTTCGGGTTGGAGGTCTACTGGCTTTGCTACTGATTCTGGCCTGGCTGTTATTGTTGTCTAACTGTCTACTTTGTTGCCACTGTCGCTGCCAGTTTGGGTCTGGACTGGGCTGGCATTCATCCTTGTCATAAGCACACTCACCATCCTTGCCAATCTGGCACTGCTCGCCACGGCATTCGGCCGTCTGTGTGTCTTTTCCGGCGCACAATGATTTGCCATATCCTGGGATATTCTCAGAGCTCGGGCCAGCGGAATCGCTAAGGCTTCCTGTGCCAACGGCGCCCGGCCCCCCGGCGATGAGGGCGGCCATGCCCACGCCGGAGCCCAGGAGCAGATCCCCGGCTTCCTCGACATCACCAGCAGGAGTCTGACTCTGAGTCAGACACTTCCGGCGACGCACTTGAATGCATTCCGCGGAACAGATGCTCCACTCACTCCAGGCCGACCAGCGAGCCACTGAAATCAGAAAAGAACAGAAAGACGTATGGCGGTTTAGAAATCAAAAGTCATATTAACATGATTTAGCACACATTCCCGACAGCGGCACTCCCCGGGTCATATATCAAGAGAAGCCATGGACGTGGCATCCAGTGCTCCTGGCCCCCTCTAGGTCCTCTGGCTGGGGCCTGCAATTAAGGGCTAATAGATGGTCCATAGGGAGAAATCGAAAGTTGATTCCCACCATAAAATTAGAGCGGTCCCCTCCTTGCAAGAGTTTACTGCCGTCGACCCCACACCCCATCCCCCCTCGCGAACTGTCGATTGACGACGCCTCTGTTGACTTTTTGGGGTTTGTGCGCGTGGGTGGGTGGGTGAGGAAAAGTGATTGTCATTTTAATGCTTTTCTATTTTCGCATTTTCTTTGCTATTTCAATTTCCCTGCTGCTATTTGGTTTTTTCCTGGAGGGAGGCACGGAACGGAAAGTCCGAAAGCTAAACAAAAAGGCCACCATTCTAGTGGTGCGATGCGTGCCTCTGGCAGCTGAAATATATGTTCGACAGATTTACACCGGGAGAAATGCATCATACTAGCATACTGTTGGCATTATTAAGCTGTCAGCGCCCTAATACCTTTACATCCTTAAATATTCCATTTAAATCCCCAGACATTCCATAAGTCCTTCTTAAAAAAGTACTCCATCTGGTATGAGTTAAGGCTCCATTAGGGATGCAGCATAAATTAGAGGACTTCCATACACCCAGATGACGTTTTTCCCTCAGTGTGCAGACACACATACTGGTATAAAATACATCGGCATTTGGCACTTCCTGTTTTTGGAAACATAAAACCACCCCCAGAAAAGGGCGCACAAATTTCCGAACTTGTCGCCAGCCATCATCACTTTGCTGTGGCGTTTAGTTTCCCCCTCGGCCTCTGACATCCCACTCCATCTCCTACAGGATGCCCATCCCCAATCCATAATACGTATCCTTTACGACCCTTCGACCAGCCAGACTGTTGCACGAATGAATCAGAGAGCGTAAGTCGTGGTAAGTGATTTTTAAGTTGCTATTTGGCGCAGTGACGTCACCGCTCCTTACCATATTTCCGGAAAAGTAAGTCACTTCACTTAAAGCCAGTTAAAGTGTGTAGTTTCGGGAGGGGGGAACGAGCCGAAACGAATGACACCACGCTTGGATGGATCCTGATACTGATGCTGGGCTGATGCTTCTGGTTCGGTTTAACACGATTGTTTATTGGATTGTAAAGGCCCTGTGGAGTTCGGGCCGGGACCGGAGACCCCAACTAAAAAGTTTAACTGTCGTCGGCTCGTTAAGCATTCAAGTTTAACTGCTCGCCAACAATGTCGTATTGAATCCCCCAGCCAGGACACCAATATACCACCCCCATCCCCATCCCCATTCCCATCCGTATTCCAGATATGAAGCCTTTGAGGGAAATGCACATTGTCGGGCTTTCGGTTCAACTTACTGCGCTTACTCGACGAAATGTCAAATCCATCAGGGCTCACGATTTGAGTGTCCTCTGTTGTTGGCAGGCGACAGGATAATCACAGGCGTTGGACGGCATGGCAGTGGGCGTGGCAGCAGCAGTAGAAGTAGCGGCAGGACCATAAGGTTGACACGGTTCCATGGGGATGAAAAGTCAGAAGATTGGAGAGGCGCACGATACGGAACGGCCAAAAGAAAAAAAAAACGAAACCCAAGCGAAATTTAAAATTAATTTTATGACACACTTTTCATAGAAAAGAAATACGGCAGCCCACAATGGCATCCATCCAACCTCCCCTCTTGGCAACCGAAGTATGCCTCCACCTCCCATGTCCCATCTCCCAACTCCCATCTACCATGACCCACCTCCCACTCCCGGAATCCCGCTGCCAATCCCGTTCCCATTTGGCCCGCTTGTCTGTCAACAATTGCTCATTGCTGTGCCCGCTGTGCGCCTGGCCAAGTATCCTATGGCTATGGGAGTGTGCGTGTGCGGGAGTATCTGTGTGAGCACTACAATACAATGCAATACAATAAATTTACATGAATAAAAGTGAAGAGTCTCAAACACATGCCGCCCGTGCGTCTGTCAAAAAGAGTGCCCCAGCTAAAGCTACCACCAAGTAGCAGCCGCAGCAGTAGCATCAGCAGCTCATTCCATTCCGAATCCCATTCGCCCCGATCCCATCCTCCGCATCTCCAGTCCCTTTGTCACCATTTAGCCGGTGTGGCATGCCAGAGGCAGGCCGTCCCCACATCGGCGGCCCAATCTATCCATCTATATTGTATGCATGTGGAGATATCTGTCGTCGGGCCAAGGCACCCGAATGCGTGTTTAAAATGAAATACTCGGCACTCACTCAAAAATGTATTATGCCATTGTACCGCCCGGGCATGGTGACTTTATGGAGATGTTTGACTATTTATACCATAAACTCCAAAATAAAACCATCTTGAAACCATTAATTACCAGAGAATAATTAACAAAACTCAGGCAATGAACCTTGAATGGAAAACGAATATCTGCTAACCATTCAAAGAGACATTCAAAAGTCAAAAGATTATCGTAAGCTTCTTAGATTTGCATTTAATTTGGATTTCATTTGGAAGGGATTACTCTGGCACCCTTGAATGACTCCGTCTAGCTAATCCCTAATCCTAAAACCTTTTTACCTTCTCAGGCCTTTCAGAGTATGGTAATGACGCGAAAACCCTAAAGAGTATTCTTGTTTCGGAGTGACCCCAAGAGCTTATCTCGGCTCCTTCCCTTTTATTTTGCGTTTTTTGTCGAAACGCCCCCTGAACTTTTGCGTCGTGCAGGGCTTTGTATTTGGGACTGTCCTTTCCCCTTCCCCACGTGCGTATTCCCGCCAGGCTGCCCCTTCTCGGTACTCGACCTTCCTGGTGTGAAGAATACGCGTTGTTCGCATCGCTCCAGGAGATATATCGACGGCGTCACTGGTCGGAGGGGGGCATGTGCAGGTGGCGCCCCAGCTGTAAGCTGAAAACCCGGCCGCAAATGCCATTTAAATTGACAATTTTGTTGCTGCTTTACAACAGCCTTAAAGTGTTCACTCAACCCAGTCGTTAGCCCTCCGGAACTCGTAGCCCAACCCAACCCAACGCAACCCATCCCCACCCCACTCCAGGTGCCATTGTGGGCGTGTTGGCCGCAATTTCGTAGCAGCCGCAATTTTGCGGATGACCGCAGAATCGACGTGTACATACCTGGGCA
Organism: Drosophila bipectinata; assembly: GCF_030179905.1. Lineage (NCBI taxonomy): Eukaryota > Metazoa > Arthropoda > Insecta > Diptera > Drosophilidae > Drosophila > Drosophila bipectinata. The sequence goes on from NC_091737.1 coordinate 10,517,571, forward strand.
GGCGGCGCAGTCGGCGGACTTCTGAATCTGAGGACCCGGACACTGGGCGCCCCCATTCAATGGCATCGGATTGTTGCAGGTGCGGGATCGCTTGCGGCCCTGGCTCAGTTTGCCCGCACACTTGCATTCGCGCCACGGGCTCCAGCTGCTCCAGCCACCGTTAACTGCGGTATCAAAAATGAAATCAAATATGAAACAGTTTAAAATCGATGCGATGTACGGAAATGCATTTAAAAGTATCCAATCCAAGAGTCGATTAAAAATTGAAAACCATTCTACGACAGGGTTTTCTACCGAATATCCTTTAAGCTTTAATGTTTTTTTTTTCGGGAATAATTACTGAAATCCCTTAAATGATATGGTCCACTGACCGTACTCACCATAAACGATGAGCACGGCGGAGTCGGAGATGCGTCTGCCGGCTATATTTTCCGCACTGCAGCTGTAGTTGGCCATGTGCTGCAGGGCCACCTGGCGGAAGGTGAGCGTTCCGCCGGACACGCTGATGCCCGGCTCGCTGTCCGAGGTGATGACGGCGTTGTTCTTGTGCCAGGTGAGCTTCGGTTCGGGGAAACCGCCTGGCGGCTCGCAACGCAGTTCCGCCCGACTGCCCAGCTCCAGGCGGAGCGAGGTGGGTGACTGGTTGAAGGACTTGCGAATATCTGTGGTGGTTAAAGGACAGATGCGGATACCGATATTAATGCAGATACAAGATAAGTTCAGATGTAGATAGAGCAGGGTTAGTACGAGGGTCAGTTGCTGGTGACAGGAAGCCACCCCTTCGTTAAAAGGTGCAATGTCCTCACTCCCGCAATACTTACAGGCTGTGTGCACGGTGGCGGCCTGACTCTTGACCAGGCCCCTGGACGACCAGGCGTGGCACTCGCACTTGAAGGGCCCGTCGCCGAAGTACTCGTCCACCAGGTCCCGGTGTATGGTGGCAGTGACCTCCTCCATGTGAACCCCTGTGTGCGGATCCACGTGCTTGTCGTGCGTGGACGGCGGTGGTTGGGAGCTGCCGCTGCACTTGAAGATCACCTGCAGGGAGTGCGAGGCTTTGCACTTGAGGATGGCCGGCCGGTTCTTGACCACGAACACGCTCTCCGGTTCGCTGAGGAATATGGGCAGCGTGTTGCTTGCTTCTCCGCCGTTCAGCTTCCCTCCGGAGAACTCCTCCAGGAGCGTTCCACTGGCTCCGGCCGCCGCCGAAGATGAGGAGCCCAGTGGTGCCCTCGAATTTTCGTCCTCGCTGCTGTTGCTCAGCAGCTCCACATTAGTCTTTTGGGGGGCGGAGTCCTCGGTCACCAGGGAGTTGGCGAAGGGAGCCATCGCCGTCAGCGGGTCAATCGCATCCTCCTCCAGGGAGGCGGACATGCTGCCGTAGTCGAGCTGGGGCAGCTCACCGGATACACTCAGTGTCATCCATATAATGGCCAGAGCGGTAATCACACTTCCGGATCTATTACTCACTGCCATGTTGAGCTGTCAGTTTCTTTGTATTGCCAGGGGGAAGGTGTGAGTGCTGAGGTCCTGGTCTTCTTGTGCAATTGCTGCCACGTCTGCTGTAGCTGTTGCTGTTGCTGTTGCACCTGCGATTGCACCTGCACCTGCAATAGTTGTTGCTGCCGGCGTTGTGGTGAGCTAGCTGAAGGCATTAGCATTAGCTGCACATTTCCTTTGTCGACGTGGTGAATACGATCTGAAAGGCGAGATAAGAAATGCCAGTTAGGAACCATGTACTACTCTAAAGGGAAGCCAAGGGAAGGCAATTTCTTGGCGCACTTGGCAATAAACCCGCCAGAGAACCCGCAAAGCGGTCTGTCAAGCCTCGAAAAGTGTCCCCCGATTGACTAAAGTGTTCATATCTCAAGCATACACACGTTCAGCATTAATGGTCTTTGGTTTCTTTGGCTATTCAGGTGACTGGGTAATGCTCTTCAAGGAAATAAATGCAGGTGCCATGGCACAGCTTTACGATTCGTCGGAATCATAACACTCTGAGATGATCTCATTATTGGTTTTATGACGCCACAGTTTTCTGAAATCCGAGAGACTTTTTTACGATTCTTTCAAGTGGTTTAGGGTCTTTGGTTTCCGGAAATAAAAGGCACAACATCTGGCAAGGTGTACAGCTTAGTTTAGTTCTTCCGTTTGGCAATCACCTCCAAGGATCAATACCCAAATGAAAACGTATGGGCTGCACTTAGGAACACTTCCTATCCTCTGGCCACAATCGATGAGTTGTCTCCATCAATCAAGATACTCGCGCACCAATACTCTTGGCCAACTACCCAACACAAATTTCAAAGTGTAGGCCAACGTGGTCACAAGTTACAAAATTTCCCATTAGCCATGCAAGTCATGCGTCGGCTTCTACGAATCGTTGGTACCTAATCGAAATATTAATAACAGGTATAAGTATGCTCCTCCGCACTGCTGCACTTCTCCAACGAGGTAGGCCAGCCCAGGCCGGGCCAGGACGTGGTCTATTCTACGGGTTGTTGGTACTTGCTTGTTGGTTCTTACTGTATTGTTGGTTGTGGGAAAAGCGCCTTTTGTCTCCCGGAGTTATTAAGTGGTCGATGGTTCGGGTCGGGCTGGGCTGGGACGGGACGGATGCATACCGGCACGAACAAAACTTGGCGATAAGTCCGGCCCCCCGACTTTGCCTTTGAGCTGGAGTTTATGTGTTTGTCTTCGTAATTATGTATTAATCATGCATAAGTTAAAACTTGAAAGCCCCCTCTCCTGCCCCAGCCCCTACGCGATTCAAATGGGTTTTATAGCCCCCGACGTTGGCCACTAAAAAGGCGCATCAAGTAAAAGTCGATATGTAAATTTTGCGGAAACGCTGATATGTGAAAAGTGATTATGATTTGGAGGGACGGTGCGCCAGCTCATTGCACGGCAAGAAATCAAAAGAAATTGTTTATTTATTTTAAATATATGCGTATGTCGACAATATGCCATGGATATTGTTATCTTATGGAGGTTTCTTCCTGTGCACTCATCCGAATTCAAAGACCAGAAGTTGTTGGGTAGCCGTGACCGCCGTGGTCGCGTCGGTGGATCGTAATAAAATCTCGGGTAATCAGAAGTTAAAGGGAAATAATACATTTGATGAGCGTCCTAATCGACGTCATCATCAACGTCGTCATCATCGGCACTATTATCATAATGTGGATTGGAAGCGAGGCTCGTTTCTTTTGGTTTAAGCGCCTTTATGCCTTTATGCGTGTGATTCAATTGGATTTACAGGGTGCTTGTGGACACTCGAGTGTCTGTCAATATTCTCCTTCGTCTGAATGGGTAATGCCAAGTGGCGAATGGTAATGGAATACATATATGGCCTATACCATACTACACTATGCCGTACTGTGTGCGGTGGCTCATGTAACTGACCAGATTATAATAGTCTTTAAGGCAAATACAAACACACTATTGTTTTGTGTGTGCATTCAATTATAGATGGGATATGGGAGCTGGTTTTGTTTTCCATTGGTCTAGACTCGAGACTTTTGTTTGATGAGGTTGCTAAGCCAAATTACATTTCGGCTAAAGTAAATCGATATGGCCATCGGCGAAAATCGAACACCACTAGCCATCAGAGTTTATTTATTACTGCAGCTTCTTTTCGAGAATAATGCTGAATTGCCGGCATTTAAATACACGATGGGAAGATTAATCAAAGTCGGGCACATAAAATACCCCAGATTGGATCGATTGGGCGGGAAGGAGCCTGCCTTATCGGGCCAAAAATGTCAGTGATCAGACGACGGGGATTGGATGGGGCGGTGGATGTCAATGTACATTACATTTTAATAGATTTTTAATGAACTGAAGTAGGCCAAATGGATTGTGTGCTGGATGTGGATGGCTCTTATCAGTGGCATTTCATTGTCTGCGGGTGCGTTTTATAATCGAATGGGTTTTATTTATTGAATGCAAACTTGTCGTTGGCAAATGAAAAAGGCATGCTTTGATTTTGGCACGCAAGCATCCGGCAGGGAATTCTCCTCCAACCCCATCCCACACCACTCTGGTTGACTGACTGACTGACAAACTGTGGGTGACACACACGAACAGGCACTGAGATAAACTAGCAGTACCTCAGGACTTTCTAAGGACTTCTAAAGCCCTAAGCTGGAAACTTTTCTCCAAGTGCAGACTTAAGATTTATGGGCTGATACGCAGAATTGCGTGTGCATGTAATCATCTTATATTGTAAGGAGGAGACGCCATCCGAGTCTCCAGTTCCCGCTGAACTTTGATGATTTCCCAAGCTCTTGGATTCGGATTCGGCAGAGGTGGAGGTGGAGGAACCTGGAGCGGAACATGGAGGCGGCTGATGAGAAAGAGGATGAAGTCTTGTCGCTCGGCACTTGCTTCCTAGGCAGCAGATTGTATGAATGAATGGATATGCGAATGAAAGACTGCGTGGGATAATCGGCGTCGTATTCAATTTAATTTCACAACTATTGCCGTCAAGAGGGGGGAATCCGAGCATCGGAGACGCGGAGGAGCGGAGAAGCCCTTCCTGTGCCAAACGAAAACTTCCAAGTGAACTTCTGGGGCGAAGACAGAACAGAGCCGAACGAGAGATTCGGCTGGCATCCGTATCCGGGGGCTAGAGGAGGCAGGGAGCTGGGTAGCTGGGGAGCCGGGGCGGAACACACAAAACAAGTGAGCATTCTATAAAATAATTGATGACTGACTGACTCAGTTGCTTGGCAGCAATAATTTTTATACTTCTGAAGCACTCACGCACACACTCTCGAGCACTAAAATCAAATGCCACTCGAAACGCTGCGACTGCCCTGAAGTGGGTTCTTGGATGATATGGATGTGGATGTGGATGTGAGTGTATCTGGTGGATGTGGCAGATGCCGCTGCCTCAATTGCGTGTGACTTGCTGGGCTATGCTGTGCTGTGCTACTCCTTGTAGTTATGTTGTACAATCTCTGGAACATCTGTAGCACAAATGAAATGAAAATGAAAATCTTTAATGCCCAAGGGTCTGTGTGTGCCGGTTACTGTGGCAATCGCTACCGCATCTGTATTTCACATGTTGCGCATTTTGCCCACACACTCCTCTGATATAGAGGCAGCTATTGTGAGATCCCTCCTCGAATTTCATCTTTTTTTGTTCAGTTTTCGGGCAAGCACGCTCGGTTGCCTGTCTTGTAATCAAACAATTAAAGATGATTTTAATTAATCTATTTATAACGGAGGACGGCAAGGCAGAAGCCTCCCCCTCCGCCATCATAACTGCTCAAAATTGAATGCGACGAGCGTTGGTCGATCGAACCGAGCGAACTGAGCAACTCTACGGGAAACATCTTTAAATTAATTAAGTGTAATTGTCGAGGAATTAGAAGTAGAAACAAAAAGTTTCCAGCATGAGTTATGGCCCTGTCACAGATGCAGATACCAGGCATGTAGCTACAAGATATACCAGATACAAAATCCGAGAGAGAAGTGGGGGAGTGCTGCCAGCATACTTGGGCCAGCAAACCAATGGTCTGCATGCAATAAACAAATTATTTATGATTCCATCAGCCGAATAAGTGGCACAAACAGAACAACTGATGACGGCCCTTATCGTTCGGATCGTATTAGCAAAAGTTCTAATGTGTCCGTCCGTCCGTCCGCCTCCTAACAAATGATGCCCATGTCCGTGGCCTAATTTATGTTGCCAAAACCGGCCATATGATGCCAGCCTATGATAGTCGGCCAGAAAAACAGAAAAACAATTGCCCCCGCCGGAAGATGCAGAGATAAGAATATTATACCCTAAAATAGAGAAAGACTTTTGGGATAGGGATGGAGATGGTTCTCTATAGAGTGTAGAATTATAGAAAGGAAGCTACATTCTCGATAGCTCTACCTAGGCATGTTAATTCCCTCTTGATTCCCACCAACTTCCATCTCAGATCGGGTAGGCTCAATCCACCAATTTACGACGCTGCGCCCAGAATAACCATTTATCAGCTACCTACCTTCGGAACAAAGGCCGGAGATGCCGAAAGAAATAGAAAAGAGCCTATTCTTTCACCTTCATCGATGATCGACATCTAATCCAGGGTTAAGTCGCGTCCCATGAACCCCAGGAACCTACAAGATAGGAACTTATACCCATGACCCACCGATAGATAGATGTACATATGTTTGAGTTTAAGGAACCCTCGAACCTCGAGCCCCGAATGACAATTAATCACCGCAGGAGTCAAAGATGTGCGTCGGGCAGCGTTCCCATGTCCCGAAAAATCGAAATACCAGAAACCAAACCCTTGTTTGCCCAACCAGCCAGCTAGGGGAACAGCTGTAACTGAAGCCGTCAGCCAGTATCGAAGTATCTAAGAGTGAGTGTGTGTTGCACAACCCCTAAAATTATGACTAGCCTCGAGTGTGAGAAACTGGCGAAGGGGTAAGAAGCCGGGCGGCGCGTAAATTGTTAAAAAACAAAAAAAAAAAAAACAGCAGAAAAGCAAAGTGTGAGTCCAATCATTACGTGCATTTGTCAAGGCCTGAGAACTGTTCCGAATGTCGCTGCTGGTTGTCTGAGACCCATACCATTACCATATTCCATTTCGGCTGTCAGTCAGTACGGCAGTCAGTCTGCCAGTTGGTTAGGACGTTTCGACGTCCAAAGGGGATCATTATATGCCAATTGGCGATTGTTTGTTACCCACTCACCATTGCACCATTTTCAACAGGGCCGGAGGAGGGTTGGTAATTGCAATCCACAGTTCACATTTGAATTTACATTTGAATAATGGTTACAGGCCCAAATTATGACTGTAATTGCGGCATGTTGATCGCCATCGTCGTCGTCGTCATTATAATTGTAACTGCATCTTTTATCAATGAATTGAGTGCTGTGCTCTCATGAGGGCTTTCCAAACTCGCACAACCACCTCCTCCATCTCCATCCCTAAGAAAAAACACAAAAACATACCCACAGAGAGAAAAGAAAAGACGTCTTTTAGAAGTAGGGGATAGGGGATTTAATTTCCTTCAACTTTAAATCATACAAAATCATTTTAAACATAATTTTGCAAGAAAAATAATAAATTCCCTCTAAATATATCAAGGCAAGGCCATTAATAAGAATGTTTGTCAGAAGATAAGCTGCATAATCCCCCATCTATACGCGTTATGACAGATGTTTGTTCTACTAATGGAACTTCTTCAGCTGCTTTTCTCCCTGTGCACTCTCTCCACACACAGTTGCACATCAAATACACAAATACACATGGGCTAAGCGCAATCATAAAATACAAATAAAAATAAAAATACACGATGGCGTTCAAAAGGGCACGCTTTTCATAATAAACATTAGCGAACGGCCCTAAGAGCCCAGCACCTCCGCCACCGACTCTGCCCGCCCCCGCCCTTGGCGGTCGGTCACATGGTTCGGGGGTCGCACCGCTCCGCTCGAGTCGGTTCCGTTCCATGAATGCCCTCCACAACCTCCTCCAGCCCCGGCCACTGCATTTCGCTCCTGGCTCGCTTGTTTGTTTGTGAATTGGTCGTCTTTAGTTACACTTGAATACGTTTTGTGTGTTGTCGCCGGTTCGGTTAGCAGTGTGTTTACACAGAAAGAAAAACATTAAGGAACATGATATTTTAGGGAAAACTACAGATGCAGAGCTAGGGATATAACCTAGGATAAGTAACCCTACAAGGACTGGAGATCATATATGATTACTGAGAGCCAATTAAGAGACAATTTCTCACTGTGCACGACTGCGTGTGTGTGTGTGGGTTATGGTTTGCTGGTTCGCACTTCACCTCCTACTCAAAACTCAATGCACTTTGCCGTCCCGTCCGAGTGCACCTTAAAAATAGAATTGCAGTGGCATACTTAGCGGCGCAGGAAGCGCCGGCCGACAACTGCAGTGTCCTCTTTTGTGAGTGTGAGTGAATGTGTTTGTGTCCGTGTCTGTGGCTGTCTTGTTTTTGTCGTCCTGTCCAAGGGAGTTTCTTATTATAGTTAAGCATCGCTACTTACGAGGTGTCCTTCTTTTGTTGCTTCTGTTTCTATTCCTGCTTATGCTTTTGCTTGTGCCTTGTGCCTTTGGATGTGCTGATAGTATTGGTGACCAAAGGAGCGGGCTGTTGTCTTAGGAGCCAACATGTATCCAGATCCAGTTACATGCCCATCCCCAGACCCGTCTCCCACCAATTCTCCGCTCGAATCCTGCCGTTATCCCTTCACGTGTGCGTGTGTTTGTCGCACTGTGTGTTGTGTTTGGGGCATCTGTAACCTAATCGCCTTTAGTTTTTCGTCATGTCTCCGCTTACACTCATTATCCTCTCGGCACTTCACTTCGATTTTCACTCAGGCCCCGAACTAATATTCTGCTGGTGTAATATCGCACGAAACTGAAAGTAAGGCAAGGTAGTATCTTTCTCAATCCCGCATTTATGCCACCAGGATCCAACGATCTCGGCTTTGAATTTCATAAACACGCGCGCTCGAAGTTCGAATGAGAACCGACGTACGTCCGCTCGGTTCGGTGGTCCGCGATTAAGTAAAATTCCGAGTCTGGTGTAGTTCCGAGTCGAACCCAGTAAGTGAGTCGAGAGCGGGGAAAGTATAAACTCTCTCGCCATATGCACTTGGAGAAAACCAACCCCCATTTACCTGAAGGAATTTTATCAAAGGAAGTTGATGTCCTTTGTTGAGTTTGGGTTTTCGTAAGTAGCTCTTTGGAGTGAGGAGTCCTTATTATGTAAGGATTTAAAATCTATTTCAAAATTTGCTTTTCATTTAATTTTGTAAGTTAATTTAGTTTCCGAAATTTTAAATAATTTAGTTTTATAAAGCCTATAAAGTGCTATGTTTCTGAAATATCTTAAAAAAATACATTTTTAACAAGGATCCTTCACGAATAGATACATAATTTAAATGTTTTTTAATAAAGGACATTTTTTATATGATTTAATCAATTAATTAGTCCCATAATTTAAATAATTCTCCAGCTACTCCTGAACTCTCAAACATTATTCCTTAATTCCCTTAACTTTTAGAATTCGCAATGCCCAAGGACCGTAATTTTTTCCGAGTGCATGAAAGAGAGCACCCGTGGGAGCCAGGAAATAAAAGAGAGCTTAGCAAGCTCCCACGCTCTCTCTTCCGCAGCATCCCCACGAGTGCGTAGCGTTGTTGTTGCCCCAAGCATATGTGCAGGAAGTGGGGAGCAAAAGGCGAATTCTCCTTACCGTTCGGACGCACTTTACGACGTGGATGTATGTATATCGCTCTTTTGGATATTTTGTGTCTTTCCTGCCAGGCCTGGCTAGCCTACGATGTTGTTGTTGGTTCTAATTTTATACACTGGATTCCTGAGATGCTTTCATATTTTCGTTTGATGATTTATTGACTGCAGCGGTAATTAAAGGCCTTTAGCTGCGCTTTTTTATCAACACTCCTCCCCAATGACATTGACGTGAAGTTTTATTTATATTTTGTTGTGCGCGCACCCACACCCAAACACAAGCACGTACTCCCAAGTAAGACATCACAAACACACACACCTTTGCCAGGAGGATATATCTGCTGACTGACGGCTCTTTTTTTAAATCATTAAAGATGTTTCACTTGAACTTTGCCATTGCTGGCGATTTAATTGCACATTTTTCCGCGAGACAGGCGGCTGCGTTTTTCTCCTCTATTTTGGGCGACGCATTCCTTTAGCATCACTCACTATCAAACCACCCAGCTTCGGCTCCAAAGCCAAAACTGAGCCTGTTACCAGAGTGTGACCGGTTTTTCAAAAGGGCTCCCCTCAGGGTTGAAGGATTTGGAGCCGGTTTGAATGCGAAGGCGCAATCCTTTGCCAAAAATAAAACATATATATTTCGATCCTATATAGTTACTTATATCTGTGGAAATGATTGAAAATATAGAGGATTAATATAGAATTTATAAGCTTTTGCTGAAGCTTACTTATGTTAAATAAAACACTTAAATTTAATTATTTTTTGGGTTACTGGCTGTTTTTAGTGTCACTAAAATTTATTTATTTAAATTTTATTTTAAATTTTATTTTTACTATTTTTGTACATTTCTTTGTAGTAATAAAATACAGTTTCTTTGATTCATATAAGATCGAGAACATATATAATTCAAGTGCTTATCAAAATAATTACGCCATCTATTGTTTCTCGGCTGTTGTATGGTCTTACCTATTCTAACAACGGAGGGCGATGCTTATTCCACACACCACCTAACGGCCGTTAGAGGTACTACGTTGATGCCAGCCCTGGCAAATGTTGCCATATGTATTACAAATTTGAACTTTTCGCGGCTTTTTAGATTTAAAATATCATTGGCGATAACGTTTTTGACCATCAAAATACTCAAAATCTGGGGTAATAATCCAAGGCTAAAATTTGTAAAAGGAAAGAAAGAAACATAATCTCTCGTAAATAAATTAAAAAGATTTAAACTCACCAGGTCACACATTTCCTCGCACTCCTTCTTTGAGTAGAACCGATTCTGGTTACCTCCACAAAGACGATAAACAAACTTCACACACTTATGTTCTGAGATTTTGTAATGCCAGGCATTAACCCCAACTCTGCAAGTCCCATAAACAACGGGTTGTAAGCAAATAGCTGCAATATGAAATTTTAAAACGTTTTAATTATTGCATAATCTTGATTATATTGCATATAAATAAAACCTTTTCTTCTATGATGCATTTCCCAGTCTATTTTCTTGGCTCCAGCCATTGCTAAAATAAGGACTACCAATATTAAGCGGAAAACCAAAGCACCCATTTTGGAAGAAGTATTTTGGGTAACTGACTTTTATTAACAACAAAAACCGTCTTATATAGGACTCGTGAAGAGTATATATCTGTTCTACTTTGCTGCAAATAGAAAACAGTTTTTTATACAAATATATATTTACAATATCTCCTTACAAAAAACGTCAGGTTTGAGCACCTGGACAGCAGGTTTATTGAATGGATAGCTGTTGACTTTAAATCATTTTTTTCCTATCTGTTCCTCACGATTTTTTACATTCTAGAATATATAAATATTAAGTTATAGACACCTTTCTAGTTTTATATACATATATTGACACATACAATGATGGAAATAGCTTCTGAATGGCTATAGAAATATAAAATATCAAGCCGTAAATGTTCATATTAAAAGTTGATAAGAGATAATCAAAACATTTCGGTCGAGTTCCAAGAAATGCAAATGGTTATATAATAATACAAAATATGTTTTATATGTACAAACATATAATACAGATGGTACAATAATATTATTTTCTATAGTTTTTATTTGAATTTTAAATATATTTATTTTAAATTCACTAAAATTTATAACGTGGAACTCACCTAAAATTTAAAACATGTACAAGCTAATTATTTTTATACCCTTGCAGAGGGTATTATAATTTTGTCCAAAAGTGTGCAACGCAGTGAAGGAGACATCTCCGACCCTATAAAGTATATATATTCTTGATCAGGATCACCTCCTGAGTTGATATGAGCATGTCCGTCTGTCCGTCTGTCCGTCTGACCGTCTGTCCGTCTGTCTGTTTCTACGCAAACTAGTCTCTCAGTTTTAAAGCTATCGACTTGAAACTTTTCACACACCCTTCTTTCCTTTGCACGCAGTATATAAGTCAGAACGGCACCTGGTTTGAGCACCTGGACAGCAGGTTTACTGAATGGGTAGCAGGTGGCTTTAAATCATGTTTTTTCCTATCTACTTCTTAAGATTTTTTACATTCTGGAATATATAAATATTAAGTTGTAGACACCTTTCTAGTTCTATATATATATTGACACATACAATGATGGAAATAGCTTCTGAATGGCTATAGAAATATAAAATATCATATATGTTCGTAAGTGCAATTTTTTCCAATAAGTCGTAAATGTTCATATTAAAAGTTGATAAGAGATAATCAAAAAATTTCGGTCGAGTTCCAAGAAATGAAAATGGTTATACAACAGGGATCGGCACCCCAATACATTGATATGATTTTACCGCATTAGTGTTAGTAACGAATAGCAGAAAGTAGGCTGTGTGCATGACGTTACACACATGTATACTGTGTGTGTGTGGCAGAGCTCGGGCAGAGAAATTTCCTATGCCCCCGAGATAGGGCCGTGCCGACCTCTGTTATACAATAATAGAAAAGGTGGGCGCCTAATATTATTTTCTATATTTTTATTTGAATTTTAATTTTAACATATATTTGTTTTAAATTCACTAAAATTTATAACGTGGAACTCACCTAAAATTTAAAACATGTACAAGCTAATTGTTTTTTTCAGAAGATATAGATTTTTTAAATCTAATAGGAATCTTCAGGAATTCCCCTAGTTATTTGTAATACCCAGAGCTTGGAAATAGGAGAATCTTGTGTAGGTTTATTGAAACAAATGTTAGATTCATACATATGTGTAAGCTAATAAAATATTATTGCTTATATTTTCAGCCACCAAATTTTAATTTTTTAAAAGAATATTTCAACAATATCACACAGCACAACAAATTAGGTTTCAGGCTGTGTTTGGCCATTTTTCCATAACAATAATCCACTTAAAAATAAAAATGTCTGAACCTAGATATTTAAATGCATGCAGTAAATAGTTAAGCATATTAAGTAAACTTAAAGTGTTATTTTGTCGGCAAAGTCCTAAACACATATGTGTTTCATTAGTTTTTATTTTTATTTAAATTTTATTAAATATATGCATATAAGCCTATAAAACTTTAAATTAACTTAAACGTTTAACATTAAACTCAACTAAAATTTTAAAAAATGTTTAAGCTAATTCATTAGCAATTGATTTTTCCGATACACTAAGTTGGCAAACCCCCTTAGGTTTCGGGGTTCGAGAGAAGGCTTTATAAGCCGAGAGCCAAGACAATCTTTAGTGAGTCCAAAAAACATCTCGAAGCAGTAAACATGTCACCAAAGATCGTCTTTGCCATCCTCCTGTGTGTGGGAATTCTCCTGGTTATTTGTAATGCATACTCCGTGAAAATGGTATATGATACTGGCAACCAAGACTACGACGTAAAAATAGATGAAATAGATTGGGTAGGTTTACTGAAACTAATATTATATACATACAACATGTGTAAGCTAATAAACAAATTATTGCTTTTTGTATTTTCAGTCCAAAGACGAACCTAATGTTGAATTAGTTGTGGCATAGCAATATGTACGTGTGAGCGGTGAACCAAATGACGGTTTTTTGAACCAAAATGAAATAATCAAAATTAAATAATATTGTTATTAAAGTTTCATAAAATTTAATAAAAAATATTCAAGATTATACGCAAGATAAGAATTTTTTAGGACAGACTGCCGCTGGTATTGAGCTGTTAATACTGTTCAAGATTATAAAATATACTCTAGGGAGTCAGGGAGATTCCTTCTCCCTTCTCCCATTCACACATTCACAAAAACATTTTTATTATTTAACATTTACACTTTTATTAATACATCTATCCAAAAGAAAAAAATTAAGATTAAAACTGTGTTTGGTGATTGCAATTTTTCAATGACAATAATCCGCTCAAAAATAAAATAGTCCGAAATTAGATATTTAAATGCTTGCAGATGAAACTAGATGATCTAAAGATAGACCAGTTTATGGTTCAGTGACATATGTACGTACGGAGAGTGCGGCCCGACTAGAGCTTGCGAAGCTAAGGTTCTCTAATAACCGAGAGGGCGGATCGACATAGATATTGCCAGGGCAACAAGTAAATTTGGGGCCCCCTATACGGAAGTCTTTTGCCCCGGCGGGGCCCCTTCCCTTCGGGGGCCCTGGGGCAACGCCCCACCTGCCCCATGCTAGCTACGGCCCTGGATATTGCGAATCTAAAGATAAGCCCTTGGAAGTCGAGCGGCCGAGAAAAACTTGGCTTTCGACCAACTAAGGCGATATGTACATACTATGATATGCATAATTAACTTAATTCACAGGCGACTGCTGCCTGAACCGATAAACTGCTTTTTGAAAACCAGAAAGCCATCAAATTTTCAACAAATCTATTCCATAGTTTGCGGAGGAGAATGCGGAGGAGAATGCGGAAGCAGGTCACCAATCCTAGAATTTAAAATGGGTTAAATTTGTAACACTTACTTATTATATTAACAATACCTTTAAGCAAAATTCTTCGCATTCCGCTTTGGTGATGAAACGATTCGAGTTGCCTCCGCAGAGGGAATACAAAAATCTAACGCAAGTCTTATTTTTGAAGTCGTAATACCAGGAATAGGCCTTGGCGCGACAGTTTCCATGGCGTACTGGCATCTTACAAATATCTGCCGAATGGGTTTTAAGATAAATTAACTTATAACTAAAAAAGAGCCTCCAAACCTCTCTCATGTTTGAATTTCATGTATTCATCGTATTCGTCCAAGTAGCAATGGCATTCTAGGATCAGGCCAAGGATAACCAGGCATACGGCCCAGCGACTCATTCTCAGGAGTCAAGTCCGCCAGTGCAGGTGGAATAATACTAACTTTTTTATTCGAAAACCACTGCTTATATGGAAGCTTTGAAGAGTTTATTCTGCAGATGGTTCACTATAAAACACTTGGATAAACACTTTTGTAACTGTCTGCCTGGGAAAATGATACTAGGTTTAACAAAATATCTAATAAACAATCTCTCCTCTTGTCATTAACATTCAAGACACAAAAACATATTTATTTAATATTTGAATAACTTAAAGCACAAGTTAACTAGTTCTTATACATGTCACAGAGCACCTTCTCCATGGGCGTATTGCCAATGGTGCGCTGGAAGTAAATGGCCTCGATCTTGTGGGAACTGATCATCCGGAGCAGTGGCAGCATGAGCAGGAGTCTTCCGAACCTGGCTATCTGGGCCGTAAATTGAGTCTTTGTGTGCTGCGACAACATGACCTGGTAATAATTAAGTATTTTATGCCAATTCCAGCTAATTTGTTTTGTTTTTAAGCTTACATGAGCCTGATCCTGAAGATTCTCAATCTGGGCAGGGTCCTTTAGCCCACGGGTCTCCGGCCTGAAGAGGACTATGGCCTTGAGACAGGCGAATTCTGCCGGATCGACCAGGACTGCTTTATATTTACAGAAAATCTCGTGCAGGGACCGAACATCCGCTGCCAGCTATTGGGATATATATTTCATCTTTTAAATGGAACTATTGCTTCTCCTAGGGAGCTTTACGTACCTCTTCCTTGGTTATGCAAGTGTCGCCATTGGCGTTGTTCTCCAGATTATTACAGTGCTCCGCCACCGAAAAAAGGGCACAGCCTGTGGGATCCAGGGGAATGCACCACTGTATGGCATTGAGCAGGAACAGTTCCGACCACGACTCCTCCAGCAAGATCACCTAGATTATACAAAAATTAAAAGGTTTTCTTTATTTTTCACTATGATTTGGTTACCTGATCACGAAAGGATAGACGGGCGAAGCTGGGCAGGTTTTTGGCCCACTTCACGGCCATGAAGAGCAGCCTGGCACTCGTCTCATAGACCGTCTCATGTTGGTGGGTGTACAGATTTGGAGACATAAACTGGGGCATGATGAAACTGGAGTCGGACCTGCTGACCGTGTGCGGCTCCTCGTCATTAGTGACGTCTATGGAGTCGTCTGCAAATATTTAAATAATTAGGTTGACCTTTGGAAAAGCTAAGTATCACTTACCATCATTGTCGTTTTCCATTGTGGGACTGGAGGAGCTAATGGAGGAGACACTTCCGCCGGCATTGTTCTTCTCGTTGCCGGCCTCCGGCGCCGGAGAACTGGGATCGATGGAGTGATTGCTGCTGGAGTTTGTCGAGTGGGAAATGTTGCCACTGCTACCCAATTCCAGGCCGTAGGGCTTTTCCTTAGGCGAGTGGTGCACCCCGCCGCCTCCGCCGCCGGCGGTGAACATGGGAAAACTGCCGGCTCCCATGTGATTCGCCGCCAACTGCATCGAGGAGGTGAGGTGGTTGTGGTGCAGCAGCCGTCCCGTCGGCAAACTGCCCAGAGCTGTTCACAAGATTCGGTTATGAAACTATCAAACTATTATCCTGCGAAAGAACTCACATGGCGGGGGCAGGAGTCCGGATCCGTAGCAGGGTGGCGACAGTAGCACGGGTGGTCTGCAAATTGGAGTTGCCCGCAGATTTCGGGTGGTTAGATAGAGAGTTATGCAAATGACAGCTAGGCCACACCACATGCACATAAAACACTGACCAAAAATATCAGTTTGTAAAAAAATAAAATAATTATAAATCAAAGAAGGATAATGAGGGTACTATACTTTAAATAATATAGCTAAAAAAAAAGTCCATTATTAGAATAAACTCAAAGACCAATTAATACTATGAATATACTTTTTTCAGTGCACATCACTCACCCAAAAACTCCGACGGCCACAGCGGCCTCGCGCAATGCCCGCCCGTGCTCCATCTCCCGCAGCGTCTCCGGCCGTATAGTGGCCGTGTTGCGGGGCTGTCGCTCATTTTGCACCGCTGTAATTGGAAAACAAATGCAACTAACATGAGCACTCAAAGTCTAGTCGGGACACGCCCATGGGCCGTGGAGGTGATTGGGACGTGTCCGTAATGAGGAAATGTCACACTGACAAAATTGCTTCAGGCTCGCTTCGGCAGGTATCGCCGCCACATCAGGCGGCACATCCGCGTGTGCCACGAATTTTCTCATCATCAGCATACGCATACACAAATTCGTATATGGCAGCATCCTGCGGAAAGAAAACGCGGCCCACACAGCCATTGATGGCAAATTGGTTTTGTGGTCACGTGCCGCTCACGCCTACGAATTGTTCCGCCATTTGTTTATGCAACTTCCACCGCACAATGAGTCCTTGCCACAAAAGCTACTTGACCGCTAATGGCGGATCCACAAACAGTGACTACTAGTACTTTGCATTCGCGACACATAAATCACTTATAGGATATACTTTGGAAGCAATAATAGAGGTGGTTAAGAATGGTAAGAGTTCTTAGAAAAGGCATATTAGGTAATCACCAGAGGAGGTTACTCAATGAATTCTAGCGAAGATAATCTATAATCTAAAATGTTTGGCCAAGAAGATCAAGATTCTTGAGTCGAAAATGTAGTGTCCTTCTGCTGGAAATGTTAGTCTTTAAATTTTAGGACCTAAAACTAAAATACTATCCCAGGACACAGATCTATCTAGTTTTCCTTAAGGATACTTTCCTGGCATTATAATCTTGTCCAGAAATTATTATTCAGATTCAATAAATTTTCCTGACCTGAAGCTGATTGAATAATACCTCTCTGTTTACTTATTCATTGTCCTTTTCATTTTCAAAGTCGTTGCCGACATCAAGACAATGGCGAAAGTTTCTGTCAAAATAAACAATTGGAGCTCATTGAAGTGGCAGGGCTTAAGCTGCATAAAATCTGTCAAAGACAACACTACCAGCAGGTAACAAATCAATTGGGTGAGCAATATGTAAATAAGGAGCACCCGCTCCGCAGAGGTGAACCACCCCCTTCGGTGAGGTTGCTCTTTCGAGGGGTTATAGCCTGGGAAAGGGGTAACCGAGAGACAGATACCTTTGCCCGCCTGACATTTATGGAAAACGGAAAACAAAGTATGGCACGTGTGCCCGGGCTTTTGAGGTCCTGTTAAAGACCAATTAAACCGGCTTCAGTTCATTAGAGCGAGTTGGAAGCGATTCGAGATAAGTACCCACCATCCTTGTTCATTCCCATTTGAAGGCACTTCTTGAGCCTGCAGGCCTGGCATTGATTCCTGTGAGCCTTGTCCACAATGCAGCGTCCAGTTCCCGCCTGGCAGCTGAAAATAGAAATCAAAAATAGATTAAGATAGTGCCGAAACATAATTGCGTTAGCCCGGCTGCAAATAACGAGATTTGTAGTGTCAGAAATTGCAACATTTGTCAAATCCCGGATAGAAGACAAAGCATCTAGCGAGCGGAAATTCCAGCCACAAAGCACTTCAGAATCTGGCAGATACAAGGACCTGCCGCCCTTCCGTCTCATCGACCATTCGTCCTTTGTGCACTTGTGGACCTTTAATCAAATCAGGGCAGAGTGCCACAGTCCACCCATCGAACCACAAAATCACCAAGCCACCATCGCCATCGCACCACTTTCAGCAGAGACAGTGCCTAGTCATCGCCTTCCATCCTTTTCACTCACTAAGCCTGCGCCAAAACTCAAAGATGGCGAACGCTCCTAAAGGATGGGAGACGACTGCTCGTATCCTTGCCATTTTATGTATTTTTTGGCGCCTCTGCCAGCGCAGCACTTAGCCTAATGTATCTTTGAGATACACCCACCCGCCCTGGCTGGTAAATAATTTAAGTATTTTGTATGCAAATGTCCGGTTTTCGAAAACAAATCTGAAATATTAGGTGCGTGTGTATCTATGCGACTGTATCCTTTGGTGTCCACAAAACTAATCAAATAATAGTGCCTTGGTGGAAGCCCATTAGGCTCCAGGAATAGATGATGAACACATCAGCGCTTACCAAGCAACTATTCCTGGAATACCCTTCCGGATCAGTTTTCAGATTAATCATTTTTCGGGCCTGGTTAAGTGCAACCTATGAGAATCGAGGAGGAGGGCGCTATTTTTTAAATTTATTTTTTTTAAATATTTTATTGTATATTTACCAAATTCAAGCATCTTTTGGAATATTATCATACGCAAATAAACTGTAAAATTGTATTCTTCGTCACTATTTGACTTCTGGGCGACTTAAAAGTAGACAATAGAAATACGAGAGTTTACATTTTGAGGTTGAATTTATAAACAAACATGTTTTCCTTCAAAAATTTTAGATGGATTAAGTTGTTTAACAAGCAACGTAAGCTTATATACCCAAGAAACTATATGTCGGATTATATAGTACAGTTATTTAGCAAATATTAGAATAGCAAAACAAAATTTAAAAAAGAAGGGTGTGTGCCAAGTTTGATGTCGATAGCTTCAAAACTGAGACAGATTTATGAACTCTTGTGATTCTGATCTGAGAATATATACCCTTTCCGTTTCACACTTTAGACCAAAATTAGAATTCCCTCAGACAGGGTATAAAAACAATAGTTAACTAAACCTTTTTATTTAGGGCAGAGGTCGGCACGGCCCTATCTCGGGGGCATAGGAAATTTCTCTGCCCGAGCTCTGCCACACACACACAGCATACATGTGTGAAATGTCATGCTCACAGCCTACTTTCTGCTATTCGTTACTAACACTAATGCGGTAAAATCAATTCAATGTATTGGGGTGCCGACCACTGATTTAGGGTTTCCAGATGACAACATGCCTTTACGTGTATTGAATCTTTGCCAAAATTTTCCATATTATTAAGCTATAAAAAAATTTCTGAAATTATTTTCCGAACAAATTCGATTGTGAGGGGACCATTTCTTTAGCTAGATTGGAAAGTTGTGATTGGAAGCAATTGATTATAATTGAAAACGGCTTAATGGGACCACCGCAGGCGACAAAGAAAGGCGACAAAACCTATAAAATGGGCCCCAGCCAGCCTTAGGCCAGATAGACTCTGACGGCCATTGAAACACCAGTCACGTCGGTGAATATATACTATACTGGCACCAGGGCCAGGACCTGGAAAAGGACCCTTGGTATCCTTTTTTCTCCAATGTCGTGTTTCCCTCGTTTAGCCAGCCAGGGGAGGATGTTGCTCTATTTTATTTAGAGCCACACCGAACCGCCCCCTTTTTTTGACTTTGTTGCGATTTGGCTTTGTCAGTCTGTGGCATCTTTGCCGGGTCACATTTGGCCAAGTGTTTTGCGCTTAAGCCCTCCGTATCAATCTCATGGGACCGCACGGATATAGAGATTTCGACGTTTGTGATTTACCGCCTCTGCCGGAAAGCCGCAGAACAGAATCTACATTACTGCATCATAACTTTATGTTTGCCGACATTGATTCTGTCGCATCGGCTTATTGGATATATTTCTGATTTAATGATAATTGAAAAAGAAGAATACAGCTTTTGATTTGAAGGTTTTTTTTTTCTAAATATTCTCACACATTTCCCAGCAGCTCTGCGTCCTTCTTTGGGGAAATAAAAAAGACAAGTTGAAACTTTTAACGAAATCACTTTAAATTCAATTACATTCAAAGCTGCAATTGGGGTAGAATGGTGGGCACTGGATTCCGATCCGCACATGATGCCATCCCATCATCCTGGGCACAAAGTCAACGCGAGGGCAAATATGCGCATTCAAAAGTTGACGCTCAAATCCCAAAGATTTGAATAATTGTAATGAATTTGGCTGAGCCTCGTAATCCGCCAGACGGGTCTCCGGGCACACCAGCCCATCCCACCCACCGGTCCAACCCACTTTGGACAAATGTTGCAACATTTAATGAAATAAAAAATGCTAATAGCTGGATTTAGGGGCATTACTGCATATTTTGAAAATGGTTGGGTATTTTTAAAGGTAAAAGTATATTTTTAGAAAAAAGTTATTTAAAATATTTTTGATATTTTTATTTACAGATCAATGATTATATACTTGCTAAGCCTACTTACCGATAGATCAGTTTCCTTCGCACACTGCGTTTGAAGAATCCTGAGCAGCCGTTGCACGCTAGGATGCCATAGTGCTTCCCAGAACTAGTATCGCCGCAAACAACGCAGATAAGACCCAGATTCTGGCCCTTGACCCTAGTCAGAGCACTTTGTTCTCCGCCCGAGGAGTGATTCGAGGAGTTGGCCGCCGCTGCTGCCGCCGCAGCTGCAGCCGCTGCAGCAGCACTATGGTTCCAGCCTAGCAATCGACCCGCCGGCCCAGTGGGAACGGCGGGCAGAGGAGGTGGCTGCTGTGGGGGCGGCCCCACTCCCGCTGCTGTCGGCGGAGGCGGCTGTCCGTGCATCGGGGCTGGCGGCGGGGTATAACAATGTCGCTGGGGGCTGTGTAACTCTACAAAAAATAAAAAGGACATTGTAACTTGTAAAGTTTTTTTCAAAGAGTGTACTTCAATTAAAACAAGAAAGGAAAGCTAACTTCGGGCGGAGCCGAAGTTTATATACCCTTGCAGTTAAAACCGGATATATTTCGCAAACATCGGATATAGTTGGCCGATCCTTATGAAAATATGATAATATAACCCAATTTAATATAATACAAAAACCAAACCTAAAAATATCCCAAACTTCTATCTTCAAAAACACAAAAGTTGGGTCATTTCCGATCGTTCAGTTATATGGCAGCTATAGGATATAGTCGGCCGATCCTTATGAAATTTGGCATGTCGTAATGTTTTGCCAAAAAATGCTCTCATGTCAAATTTGAACTCTCTAACTTTAAAAACGTCAAAGTTATACCATTTCCGATCAATCAGTTATATGGCAGCTATAGGATATAGTCGGCCGATCCGGGCCGTTCCGACTTATATACTGCGTGCAAAAGAAAGAAGGCTGTGTGCAAAGTTTCAAGACGATAGCTTTAAAACTGAGAGACTAGTTCGCGTAGAAACGGACAGACAGACAGACAGACAGACGGACAGACGGACAGACGGACAGACGGACAGACGGACAGACGGACATGCTCATATCAACTCAGGAGGTGATCCTGATCAAGAATATATATACTTTATAGGGTCGGAGATGTCTCCTTCACTGCGTTGCACACTTTTGGACAAAATTATAATACCCTCTGCAAGGGTATAAATATTGGCAAATGGGGTAATGCAATAAAAAATCACTTATGTAGTTCATTTAAATTAAATCTCAATTTGTCAGTTGGTACCAGGAAGCAGGACGATCTTATCCCTGCGTGGCGACATTGACGCCCTGTAATCCGCAAATATATTTACACATTCAATTAGGGTGCCATTAAGCCAAACGGCTCTCAGGACTCGGGCCGAGCGTGCCGAGCAATCTGTGCGCAAAATTTGCCTCGGGGGACGATTGTTTTGCCATCACACCCTAATTTGATTGTAGTTTCCTTACTGATTTTTTGATGCACTTAACCCTCGACACACACAGGACCAAGGACGAGGACACATTTGTTACACTCGCCACTTGCCTGTGCGCTCGACCTTTTTGGGTATCGGGGGTATCTGGAGGCTGGATATCAGAACAAAGTCAGAAAGATTTCAAAGCTGGGGACCAGCACCAGGACAAGGACCAGAACCAGGACCAACTGGCACACCACGGCTGCGGTCTAATGCCGGCGGATTAGCGTCATATGCTTGCATTTTCCGGGTGCTCCGTCTTTGTTAATTTTACGAGCTCGTTGAAATTCACTTTGGCGTACTTTTACACACAATGGTGTTAAAAGGGCGCTGCCGGTTGTGTTATGAATTTTAGAAATTTTTGGCGGCCTGACTCGGACTCTAATTCAATTTGGTGATTATCACAAATTGAATTTGTTGGGCCACTCGTGCATGGGCCACTCCATCGAGAAGTTGGGCATCGACTTAATTTGTACAAGTGTTCTTCTAGGATTCGATTTAGGATTAGGATTATTTGCGAATAACTCGTTACTCGTCAATAGCTAATTAAAATTGGAAGTAGTCGAAGCCTCGAATGGGTGAGCTCTTTGAGCATATTATCCTTGAGATTTTGCTTAAGATCAATGGTTGGCAGTTTGGTTGATTTTTTTATAAGGAAATCTGCCAAAGGTGAAAATTATTACAGATTTAACTTTCTAATTTAGCCGACAACAAATTTAAAACATTTTAATAACATAATATTCTTGAAAGAAAGTACAAACAAATAAATATTCCATTTCCAGTCTTGGAGAGCCCCAAGAAGTAGGCAATATTTTCTGTCGCATGAAAAAGTAATTTACGTGTAAAAATAATGTAAGATTCCTAAATTAGGACTTAATTACTTACTTAATTACTTTAATTAGGAATCCTAATTAAAGTAATTAAGTAAGAAATGAAACTAAAATTGATTTTTTATTTTTAAAGAAAAGTCTATAAAACAGGTTGTAATGGATTTAATAATCAGAATCAGCTCTACGAAGCTCAACGAATCAGCTATAGAACTTCAAGAAAAACTTTATGGTCCGAGCATTTTTTTTTTAAGACCATCAAGAGTTAATTTACCATAATTTTCCTTAAAAAAAATAATAATAATAATAAGGTAATTAAATTTAGCAAGCCATTTCACTTTATACGTGATACAGACCCTAATTGTACGTCATTCATGGCATTTTCTACACTTCCATGTTTAAATAATACATGTACTTATCCTTTTTATCCTTACAAACTTGGGTTATAAAGTTAATTGTTGTCCCTGATTTGAATTTCAAGCACTTTTTTGTTTCATTTCTTTTAATTACCTTGTGATGAAGGACGCGTTTCGGGTAAACTTTCTTCCTTATTCATTTTGGTTTCTTGATTAATTTTGATTTGCAGCAGTAGAAATGATTAAATATTATTTTTTAAGTGACACTTTCCACAAGATTTAATTAAGCACCATAGTTTTTATTGTTGGCAACTTTCACGACGGCAAAAGAGGTCCTGACTTGCACTGATTTGAACCAAAGCTATCCGATCCGATCCGACGGGATTGCGAGTGTGCGGCGATGATGATGTTAACGTCTCGATGTCCGATTCCAGATTTATCATAAAAGCATGACAGCAGCTAAACAGTGATGTGTGTCCACTCCAGGAGCAAAATACAGCCAACCAGCCATCCGGCCAACCCCGGAATAGGAAAAAAATCGGTGGATATAATCCGCGGTCGCTGAGTGGGCAGAGAATCCTTCTTGCTGCCTGTGAGGACAAAAAGCAAAACGAACACACACATGCAAACACCACTATAAGAGCAAGGAGCACATCCACAATCAAAGCCACATCCACATCCACCCACCGAGAGCAATAAGAGCAGAGAGCAGAGAGCGAGCAAAGCAGCAGCTGAAACAACAACGTACAGGGGATAACCGCACCCACCCGCCGCCCACTGTTGCGCCCAGGACGAAGACTTTTAGTGGCAACTCTGGTGGCGCATTTGCTTGTTGGCTTGCTTTGATTCGTTCCTTCTTGATGCTGCGGCATCGTTGCCCGTTTGTGTGTGCGTGTGCGGGGTAAGCCAAGCCACAATCGGAATCTCCAATAAACACCCGGCTCTGCGCTCTCTGCGCACACACACAAGCAAACTCAAAAGAGCAGAGAGCGCTCGGCCGCCATCATGACAAGCACGGTGGCAGTAGTAGAGGCGGAAGGATATGCGAACGGAATGAGGAAATCCTGCCAAAGTAGGAGTTAAGGAGGAGCATAAAGCAATGGAGCCCACGCCACTACACCCACAACATTCTGACGCAGCTGCGCGGCTGGCGCTCGTATAATCGTCTTGGGTTTTGACATTTTGTTTTTGTTTTATAATACCTTTGTGATGTTGGTGCTTTTGCCATGGAGTCCCCGTCCTGCCAGGATGCCCCCAGTTTTCGTCGCAACTTCCCCCCCTTTGTCGCAACTGGAGCTGCCATCTCCCAGTTAACTGTAATTGAATTGCACGGAAAATTGTTTTTTTTTTTCTGCCCTCTGTGTGCTTGTTGGCACACATATACCTCTATCTTGTAGCCAGTATCTGGTTTTTGTATCTGTATCTGCATTTCTGCGTTGCATGTAGCTTTTATGTACATCAAGATCATTTTTATGCTGTCTATCCTAGAGAGTCTATATAAATGCAGAATAATGAACTAAAACTATTTAAACTGAGTTGGCAGCATTACAGATAGCATAAACCTTTTCGTTGGGTATTCTTCAGAAAATTTTTGAAGTTCTATTTAAAATATGTTTTAATTATAACCGAACTGGTAATTGAAGCTTGTAGTCAATAATTTAGCTTTTTATTAGTTTATTTTCTATTTTATTTTATTGAAAACCTGTTTATTTACAGTACCTTTGAAAGTATTAAAAAATCTTTATTTTCTCTATTTCTATCTATATTTTCTATTTTCATCCCGTTTTTTTTGGTTGTAAATGATTTTTACCAAAAACAAGTCAAATCTTACAAGTTTGGAAACATTATATTTAACTTGTTTAAATAGTTTTAATGAAATACAGATAAATGTAAGATATAATCGCTTGTTATCTATTTTAAACGATTATGATTTTTGTGCTATTGGGATATAGATGCTTTAAAGATTTATAGATATCGATTTTCTTCTAGTTCTATTTTTAAAGAATTTTTTAAAAGAAAAAAGCTCTTCAGTAGTGTTTTTACTTTTTATTTCGAGCCTCTTTGTTTTATTCTTTTAAACATTTATTTATTTAGAGTCTTATCTTATATCCACAACATATTTATTAAAAGATTGTTTTACATTTTGTTGAACATTTTTAAAATTAGCTCCTTGGTTTTAGGCTCCTATACAGAAATTATTCGGCTTATATCGATTTTAAACGATTTTTCAGACTTGGTTTATATATGTATAATATATTTATAGATATCATATCTCTACTTGATTATAAAAAATCCATATTTCAGGCAGGTTCATCCAACTTTATTGAATCACTTTCCCACGACTGATAGTAATTTATTCATGGACCTGAATGCTTTGAACAAAGTGATTTAAGATGACCCCCAGGTCCACTAATCCAATAATCAATAAATGTTCTGCTGTGCTCTGCCGGAACGTGGGCCCTGGCATTGGAAGTGGGGGCATTGGGAATAAAGGAGAGCTTTCCGTTCCGTACTCCGATTTTGCGATTTTGTTGTGGGGGCTTTTGGCATGCTTAATGCGCCGACATTAACTTTGTAACAAATGAGATGTCGGAATACAACAGTCAGGCTCCTGCCAAGCCGCAGCCTCTCCTTGTGCTTTCTCCTCTCTCCCGCCCACTCCCACCGTGTTGTTTTATGATAGTGGGGGCTTTAGGGAGAGAGTATTAGCACTAACCATACAGCATATAGACAACCCATTTCATACAACGAAAATGGACGCGAAAATTTCTTGCGACAGGCCCCAGCAGGCCCCAGAGCGGATTTCTTACGCTCTTTTACGCTCATCGTTCGTTCATCTTACGCTCATTCTCGCATTAAATGTTTTCTGTTTCTCAGTCTCTAAACGGAGCGCGATGAAGAAGGTTGGCCTGCGCTTCGGTTGATCTTTGTGTGTATGCGTGTCACACATTCACATACACGGGTGTATGTGTGCGTGCGATTTCGTTTCGAAGCCAGCGCACAAAATTTTGATTTTTCTTACTTTTCAGGCTTGCTACCCTAACCAAATTCGGGTATTCGTTATTTGATGAAATGACGAAAGAAATTATATTATTTTTTATATTATATTTTTTATTATTTCAGCATACATTTTTAATTTATTTAGGAATAAGATTGAGTGTTAGTAGTAAATGATTACTGTATATATATTTTTACGAATCATTAAAAATGAATATGAGAAAATGAGAAATGAGAAAATTTCAGAGTATATTTCAGTCGGAGTTACTCAAAACGCCTATATCCTTTAAGTTTTTCTTGTTCTGCAAGAGGTATCAGAAAACCAATGTAAATATGTATGTATATATATACAAATATATGTATATCTGTAAAAAATTCGAGCGGCGACTTTTTTAAAGTTCCAAAATATATAAGGAAATTATTAAATTGACGACAATAATTTAATTAAATCTCACAATAACCCAAATTAATAACAAGTGCCTGAAAAATTGTAAACAAAAAAGGTAAACAATTCCATCAGCTGTTTTCGTGTCTTCACCCTCCCCTAAAAATCATTCCATCGTTAGAGTAGGCATGCACAAGCCTCTTGCAGAACAACAAAAACTTAAAAGCAATCGGCGTTTTAAGTGACTCCGACTGAAATATACTCTGAAATTTTCTCATTTCTCATTTTCTCATATTCATTTTTAATGATTCGTAAAAATATATATACAGTAATCATTTACTACTAACACTCAATCTTATTCCTAAATAAATTAAAAATGTATGCTGAAATAATAAAAAATATAATATAAAAAATAATATAATTTCTTTCGTCATTTCATCAAATAACGAATACCCGAATTTGGTTAGGGTAGCAAGCCTGAAAAGTAAGAAAAATCAAAATTTTGTGCGCTGGCTTCGAAACGAAATCGCACGCACACATACACCCGTGTATGTGAATGTGTGACACGCATACACACAAAGATCAACCGAAGCGCAGGCCAACCTTCTTCATCGCGCTCCGTTTAGAGACTGAGAAACAGAAAACATTTAATGCGAGAATGAGCGTAAGATGAACGAACGATGAGCGTAAAAGAGCGTAAGAAATCCGCTCTGGGGCCTGCTGGGGCCTGTCGCAAGAAATTTTCGCGTCCATTTTCGTTGTATGAAATGGGTTGTCTATATGCTGTATGGTTAGTGGTATTAGCAAGTGAGAGAGCAGCAGCGGGCGGAAGTTTATGCTCGCGACAAAAGTGAACAAACGCAAGTCACAGCACTGTGTACCGTAGCCACGCCCTCCTCGCCGGGGGAGGAGCGTGCGAGCGGGAGCGAGATGGGTAGATACAGAAAAAGGACAGCACCACCGTTATCCTATAATAGTCCAGCATCAAAAGTACCGCATACCTTTCACAGTGGGAGAAAGCGAGAGAGGAGCGTGTGCGAGCGATACGAGCAGTGGCGACAGGGTTGGCTCTTGACATTTGAACGGCGACATTTCGCATTTTCAAATACATACACAAATACACCCACACAGACGAGTCCCAGGACCACCCACCTCCCACCCTTCCTTCGCCACAACAAAAAAACATAGAGAAGGCGGTGGCGGACCTCATCAAGTGCAGTGCACTTTATTTAATCAATCAAAATTCATGGACTAGTCTTTTATACATCATTCGGGCACTACACTACGAAAAAAAGGAATTTTGCTAAAAGTTCTAGATCCTAGAATCCCTCTAGCTTGAGTCTGTCACATAATTATTAATAGAATTGAATTTAAATCTCAACAGGGGTCAGAGGTACAGACAACCCAAAAAAACAAGCAACAACTTTTGTTCTATCTCCCCCAGCGAAAAAATACTAACCTTGAGTTTTGAATTTATTTACATGCCTCATTATCTGAAAAGACAAAACCTGACATTGTACTTGAACATTACTTTATATATGTACTTGTATTAATTTAAAAGATTGTTTCAATATTTTATTTACCAAGAGGAGAAGTAGGCTGAAATTATAAAGCTTTGATTGGTATGGACTTTGCAAATCACTATTTAAATAACTCGTTCTATACAATTATCTATAGTCGCCGAGTATTTGTATCCTGTAGATGCCATATAACAAAAGTTTTGTGTTACCAAAGATAATAGCTATAGACTTTTTTGAAAAATGTCTATATCTCATACAAGCGATTAAATTCAATCCCACAGATATCTTAGGAGAGGGTAAGGGTATGTCAATTTCGGCCAATCTTAGATATTCTTTCTAGTTTTTTTATAAAATTTTTGAATAGAAAAACATTTTCTGTTCATTGTCGACACGTGCCCCCATAAAAGCACTAATAAATTAGGTACAAAAACTGATTATTCATATTCATTAATATTAACGAACTATTTTATATAAATTATATACATTTTTCATACATACACATGTAATAAATAAAAACAATTGCTCTTCTTCCTCTGTCTACGAAAAAATTATGTTGTTTTGGTTTTCTTATCAAAATTAGATTTTGGGGTTTTCAATAGGGTATTCGCGAGAGTATTAGAATTCTTTTTGAAATATTAGTTATTATCTCTAGCTGAACCTAGTCTTATTCTGAAACGTATCTATTCAGATAAATTTTGAATATGAATAATCTTGTATTTGCAAAGTCAGTAGGCGTCCAATCCCATTATTTACCAATATAATCCAAAAGATTAGTCGAACAGTCGGTGTCGAATAGTCGAAATATTGGCTATTGAGTTTTTTCGGTTATCGGCTATATAAGACGAAATTTTTGTACAGCAGCTTCAGTTTCAAAATTTTAGTCAAAATGAAGGTTCTGGTGAGTGATTTACTCAGAGTGGAAATAATTAAGCAAATATTAATATTCATGTTTTTAAGATTGTGCTGTTCGCTTTGGTGTGCGCTGCCTTAGCTATGCCTCAATATCCCGGAGGTCCAGGATCAGGATTTGGTCGTCCAGGGGGTCAAGTAGGATATGGAAACCAAGGAGGGTATGGTGGTCAAGGAGGATTTGGAGGTCCACAAGGGTATGGAGGTCAAGGAGGATATGGAGGTCCACAAGGATATGGAGGTCCCGGAGGTCCAGGATTTGGCGGTCCAGGATTTGGAGGTCCAGGAGAATTTGGAGGTCACCACGGTCACCATGAGCACCATGGACACCATCGTGGATACTAAACGGTCTATTTAAACTTAATTTTGTTTTGTTAAAAATTGGACAAATAAAATAAGGATTAAACACCATGTTCTATGCTAATTTTATGATTTATGATCTATGAATATTTATTATTTGCGATTGAATCAGTTTCATTCGCAAATAGAATTTCTGCTTTTTGGATTTTGAATGGATATTGTATACTAAATGGAATATTCGAGGACTTACCAAGGACTATTGTACTACCATATTCCCCATTATTTTGTTAATAAAAAGATTAAAAATACAAATAAAAATGGATTATACATCAATCCAATCAATTTCAAGTATATATTCATTTGTTATTTTAATTTCGGACATTAATCTCAGTATTTGAACAGTGTCTCAAACCTCAAGTCTTGATAAGAGCTATAAAATTATACATATATGCACATGTGCTTGTAAAATATCAAAACAAAATAGATTTTAAAGTCATAGAACATATTATCGGAAGAATTTATTTAATACCAAACTTCAATAACTACCCAAAAGGAAAACATTTTCAGCATATGTGACATTCTGATAGCCAAAAAAATTGTAATGAAATACTTAATACAAATGCAACCGAAATTGAGACATACATTTTTCCATTAAAGCCAAATCGACTGCGGTCCAGTGCTTGAATAAGAGTCTTAAAAACAATGGTTGATTATGGCACGCCCTGTTTAACCATTCATACTCAGGTAAAATAGATTCTACCCTCCTGGCGCGAAGGGTATTCCTCTGAATGTGGCATGTTTACTTTTCGAATTGAGCGCACAAAACGGAACCAATTTATCTGACACGGAAGTCAGGCCGGCTGTCTTGGTCAGAGATAATCCGAAGGTTGACGGTTGACTCGCAGAATCCAGGAACCAGGATCCTTCCGGTCGGTTTGGTAAATGCCCAATTCGGCGATTGAAGCTGTAGGGGATGGGGGAAATAATGAGAGACCCAGACACAGACATTGAGGAAGGCACAGTTACTATTTCTTTATATTTTTGAAGACTCAGTTTTAATCTAAATAGCAATCTATAGGTTTGTTCAATCGTTTGTTCGGTGTTTTCATTTATTTTGTTTGTTGTTGTATATGGGCTTTAATTTGAATATTTATTTACAATTTATTTAAGACTCGTTACCCTTGTTCAAGTCAAATATATAGTAACAGTTGCAATAAACAAGCTTTCAACTTATTGCTTACATGTCTCATCAATATAATTTACAAGAAAAACTTACTTAACACTAATCTCCGTTGATGTTTTGCTTTATATCTCTGTGCTTCACGCATAATTTATTTTACGCATATTTATTGGTTGCTTATATTGTTGATGCTTCGTTTATTCTGTATGTGTATCATTACTAGTGAGAATATTGGTTGGTTAATTGAGAGAATATATATAATCGTTATATATATCTAAATCTGACTTCTATATACCATTTTTAACACTTTTGTTAAGTTATGTACGTTCGTAGGTTACGAATTGGGCTTCTTTACTATGCGCTTGCGGTTTAATGTATCGGTTTTTCTCTCTGTTTTCTGTTTTTTTTCTTCGTATAAATAAAATAGAATATTTTGCTTTTGCTTCGCTTCGAATAATACATGCCATATACATACATATAAGAAAATGCTCAATTACGACTCTCATAACTTATGGTTCGACGTTAACCAAATCAGGCCCTCGGCTAGGCCATCGCCGGATGTGGCACATGACGGTTGTACATACCAATTGCGATCTCTTATTCTAGTTAAACCTAGTTTTTCCTGGACTTCATGGGGTTTCATTGCTGCAAAATGTTTTCGCATTAATATTTGAATACATTTTTTTTGTTACAAATGCCTTAAAGCACACTCACCATTAGGCAGATCCTGTTTATTAGCAAATATCAGAATGATGGCGTCACGCATCTCCCTATCGTTAATTATCCTATGCAGCTCCGTGCGCGCCTCATCCACTCGATCCCGGTCCGCACAGTCCACTACGAAAATAAGACCCTGTGTTCCCGTATAGTAGTGTCGCCAGAGCGGTCGAATCTTATCCTGTCCACCGACATCCCATACGTTGAACTTGACGTTCTTGTAGGTGACGGTTTCCACGTTAAAGCCCACAGTGGGTATCGTTGTAACTGATTGCCCTAGTTTCAGTTTGTACAGAATCGCTGTGAAAACAATTGAATTATTAGTTTTGTTTGATAATTAGCGGGCGGTCTAGGCTTGATAAAGTGATAAGACATGAATGTATTAAGCTGGATTATTTTTTGTTTTATGCCAAGTGGTGGTAGACCCTCAGGTGGTGTTTACTTTCAGCTTGAATTACTTTATCTGGCCTAGTTTTTGGGGATACTCACTTGTTTTGCCAGCTGCGTCCAGTCCGAGCATAAGAATTCGCATTTCTTTGTTGCCGAAAATTTTTGATAGTAGCTTTCCCATGGTGATGTGTCATCCATTAAACCTTAGCCAATCTGAAAGATGAGTAAAATGCGGTTTTTACAAACGTGTCATCCGAGTAAGAGGGGCGGAGGCGTCGCGGTGGGATGCGCGGCCTGACATGGCAGGGTCACTGAATTCTCAGATAATTTCTTTGTAACAACGCCAGATTCAGATTCAACAGTCGGCAGTTAATGTATCAATTTATGATATAAGCACGCCGCCAACTGAAGTCGCGCGTCAGTGATACACACGGCCAGTGGATATGGAAGATATGGTAGCAATGTATATTTATGCATACCCATATATGCAGGTCTATGTAGAATGCCGCAGCGGAAGCCAAGACCATTATTTTGCATAATAATTTCACTTACATTGTTCGTTAAATTCGAAGCGAAAAATTTATCAGCTCCGAAGAGCTCTCTCACACACACACACCCGCGCGCACAAACACTCACACACAAAGACACAACGTCAGATAGTACAAGTACAATTGGACAGATAAACACTTTAGTGTCGTAAATTAAGGCTGTGTTATCTCAATTGCAGAATTATCGGTGGCTGAATGGGAGGCGTTCTGCTTCTTTGGATGCCATTGCCATGGGATGGGAAGAAAGATCGTTATTCGGTGGAATTTCCTTGCTCTCTTGCTTGCCTAACACGTCACATACACACACAGGCACACCTATACACACCCAGATTCTCGACGACCGCTGGTACGCCCCGCTTCCTGCTGCCTGGACAATTTGATCCGGATCCGCGAGAAGCCAATATCCTTTAACATGTAGTGCCAATTGAGTGCATTTGCTGGCTCACAATGGCCAAAAACTAATCTAACAACAACAATTTTGCACTAATCTCTGTACTTATATATTTAGTTAGAGGTGGAAAAACAACAATTAGGGTTGTTGATAATATATCAGTATATCGATATTCCAAAAAAGTCCAGTAAAAATCGATACATTTTAATGGGAAGTGGCATTTTTAAATATTTTTTAAAGAATGAAAGAATGCAATTCCCAAAAAAATAAGAAGACTCCATAGATGTATAGAAGAAACGGTTTTAAAAAGCAATAAAATGTATTTTTTTCTTTACTTCTTTTAGGAGTCGGCCCGATAAATACGAACCGGTACGATAGACACAGCAAAGAAAAATTACCAAACGAAGAAGAAGAATAATACGGTTGATAAAATACCAGAAATATTTACAGACATCTGATAACCGTAACCCCCCCATAAAGTTTCTTTTAAGATTTTGCAAAATATCCAAGCAATATCCTATTTCGCGACGCTCTGCAGCAGTCGAAGCAATGGAGCAAAGCTAGTCGCCACAGACTGGGAAATCTAAAAACATGACTGGCATTTGTCCGAGGGAGGCGGTGCGGGTGAAAGTGAAGGTACGAAAAGCCAGACAACAAAGAAACAAAACGATTTCATTTTGCAATTTCAATCTATTTAGAAATGCGAGCCCACGCTACGGCCGGAGTGGAGGAAGTTCTCCGTGGACCCCCAAATCACAACGCTGGAGTAAGTGGGTCCCTGCTTATGCTTCGATGGTTATTTAACCGAGTTCTTTTTTTCAGGGTCCTTTACTCCCTGCTGGCCAAGGCCTTTGACGTCAAATCGGACTTCTCCATCAAGTACAAGGCCTTCGATCCGGCTGGCAACGAAATTTATCTGGCCGTGCGCTCCGACTGGGATCTGGATGCGGCCTTCCTGCGCATTCACAACATATCCATTCAGACCGCGTCGGAGCCCTGCCTGATGCTGCAGATTGATGTGAAGCCCTTTACGGTGGTAAGGGAATGCGACTCCGATGTGTCGCCGGGGCGATCCACAACTGGATCAGCCATCCCTGCGCCGCCGTCGTCAGCTGGAGCCGTTTCTCCTGCTATTCCCCGCGAGCTTATATCGCCACTTCAGTCTCTGGGAGTGTCCCAGAAATACGTGCAGCACATGCAGACAAAGATCGGCAGCTCCATCATAAACCAGATGGAGAAAACCTTCTCTATCGTCCAGAAGGCGTTCAATCTGTCTGATGAGCATATGGCCAACCTGCCGCCACGACCGCCAATGTGCGATGGAGAGTTTCGACTGTTCCTGGACGCCCTGGGCCAAATACAACGCAAGGAAGAGCTGCACAGGGTCATATTTCTGGGTGGCATCGATCCTAGTCTGCGACGTGTGGTGTGGAAGCACCTTCTGAATGTGTACCCGAGTGGAAACCACGGGCTGCCTTTGGATGGACACCAGCGCATGGAGTTTATGCGCCGGAAATCGGAACAGTATTGTCGCTTGAGGGACACCTGGAAGGCGGCTGTGAAAAGGGGAAGTGTGGCCGGTGAGCTGGCCTATGTGACCAGTATGGTGAAGAAGGACGTGTTGCGGACTGACCGCCTTCACCCGTTCTACGCCGGCAGCGACGACAATCAGAACATTGCAGCACTCTTCAACATCCTCACAACATACGCACTGAATCACCCAACCGTCTCCTACTGTCAGGGCATGTCGGACATCGCTTCGCCGCTTCTGGTCACCATGAACGACGAGGCGCAGGCCTACATCTGTTTTTGTGCGATTATGGCCCGTATGCGTGGCAACTTTATGCTGGACGGCATTTCGATGACCCAAAAGTTCGCCCATCTGACGGAGGCCCTGAGTTTCTACGATCCGGAGTTCTGGGAGTACCTAAAGTCCCAGCAGGCCGACGATCTGCTCTTTTGCTATCGGTGGCTGCTTCTGGAACTCAAGCGGGAGTTTCCCTTTGAAGATGCCCTTCGCATGCTCGAGGTTCAGTGGAGTTCTCTGCGATACGGAAGCGGTCCCGGGGAAAAGGAACTGCAACTCTTTGAGAAGGTGACCAGTTAATTTTTATAATTTATACAGTCCTTCTTTAAACCTCTTGTTCTTTTTAAGGAATTTGTCCCCATTGCGGATAACTCGGTACCCAACAGCGCCAGTACATTCTCAAGCTCACACAGTGCCACCCCGACCAGTCCGTCTTACCTGCTGACCAAGCCCCGCGAGAATCCATACACCAAAGTATGCGCTCTTCGCCGTCAGAGCTCCTCGGCCTCGCTAAGTTCACTCAGCTCCTCCTTGGGCACCACTGGCCATGCCCTGGACAATACCAAGAGGCTGAACCATAGCCTTGATGACAATATGTCGCGTCATGCGTCGGCCGCCGCGCGACGACAGCGTCGAACCTCTTCAAAAGTCCACCAGAGCCTGGACGAAGCCAAAATGTTGGCTCTGATCGAGGGGGCTCTGGAAAGTGGTCCAAACGCCAAGTCGGCGCAGGACGTGTCTGCTGGCGAGGACACCGAAGACGACGATGTGTTCGATAGGAAGGAATCGCCGAGCTTCCTGGAAACGAATCCATTCAAAGATGATGCCCATAAAACTCCAGAAGCTGTGTGTAAAGAAGCACCGCCTTCATCTCCAGGACGAGCCTTTCTGTGCAGTACGTCCTCCTCCAATCTGGACGAAGACGCCAATGAAATAAAGTCCAAGCTTCAGCATAAGAACATTCTGGCCATGAGCAACATCATCGCCAAGCAACTGGCCACAAACGCCAGCCAAGTTAGCGAGAGCGTGAAGCGAGTGAGTAGCTCCAGTGGGGGCCACTTCAAGGATCTCAAGGAAAAGCTGGCAGCCACCAGTCGGATCGGTCTCTCGTTCGACGGAGAAGCAGAAGACGACGGAGGTGATCGCAAAATGCCGCCCAAGCTTGTGAAAAACTTCAATGAATTCCTTAACTTTGCGACTATCAACAAGAACCGCATATCCGATCGATTTGCCACCCAGCAGCCGACTGCTCCGGTAAACCAGTCTAGCAAGCCAGTCGTGCAGCTGACCAAGGGCGGGCTGGGCAGCTCGCTGGACGAGTCGGATTCTTCGTCGGTGCCGGAGACCAGTTGGAGTGCTTCCACAGCGGCCACGGCCATTCAACAGGCACAGGAGCAGGAGCTTAGCAGCTATAATCTGCAGCTGGACCTGGAGAACACGGAGCCGGATCAGGATCAAGATCAGGACGGCGACCAGGAGTACTACCCCATGACGACGGCCATAACGCGGGAGCTGCGGCTTGAGGCGGAGAACCTGGACCGTCAGGTGTTCGGCCTGCCCTTCACGGAAAACGAAAAGCGAGACGACTTTGAGTACGAGAAGCTGGACAAGGATGCACTTGACCTGGTAGAGGACCTGAAGGAGAACGAAATCATTCCGTGTCCCGATGCCAGCGAGCTGCACATGAGACGCCGTCAGCGGCTGGCGGCGAAGAGCAATAGCGTCCAACAGAGCGAGTCTCATGCCTTCAATCCCTTCATCGACGAGAGCCAGCTCCTGATGGATGGCCACACTCCGCTCGGCATGCGAAGCAGCAGTAGCCTGCCGGAGGTTATACTGCCCATTTCCACGGAGCCCAGCCTGGTTGAGGTGACTCCGCTGGTGGAGATCGCCACAAATGCCGACGATGAGAGTGCCTACACAAGATCCCCTCAGCGTCTGGCCTCTCAAAACGGAGTTGGCGGAGTGAACGCCACGGCGGCGGCTCTGCCTCCGCCCTCGGAGTTCGGCGGTGGTAATGCCTTCCTCATGTTTCTCTGCCTCACTCTGCTGCTCCAGCACAGGAACACAATCATAAAGGGGGCAATGGACTACAACGAGATAGCGATGCACTTTGACAAGATGGTCCGCAAGCATGACGTGACCCGGGTACTCAACCAAGCTAGGCGGATGTACATCGAGTACCTCAAGGCGCAGAGTAGCCCGCTGCGTCAGCGTTCACCAAACGGAACGGGATCCACGGGAGTCAATGCCAATTCATCGATGCCTACGTGAATGCCCTGCTGAAGCCCTCCGGAGAGCCCATTTCATTTCACTTGACAACCTAAAGAGCTTGGTTAGATTTCCATAGATAAGAATTTATGAATTTAGAGATGTATTATCCTTACTCTTGCTCAAGGGGGCTGGCAAAGGCGCAGAACCATAGGGAAGTTGTTGACAAACCAAAGTCTATTTGTATTCCAAACTTTTAGTTAAGAGTTTATTTATATTTTATGTACTTAATGAGCACTCGGGGCAGGAGCCGAGCGATCAAACTGAATTGATATATTGCTTTATTTAACTCTAGTCTGCTTAAGCATTCCATGCCCTTGTAAAGATTCAATTTTAGGCTTCTCAGCGCAGTTACTGATTCATTTATGACCTTACATTAAAGAAAACCTATAACCACGATCCACGACCAATGTATTATCTATAAACGGTCGATCGAACTTCTTCTAAATCCTTTTAACCTCTCAAAAAACAAAGAACTTTTGTAAATTAAGGTGGAAACCAAACGCAAGTTACGAAAACTTAAATAATCGATAAAT
Source organism: Drosophila bipectinata (assembly GCF_030179905.1). Classification (NCBI taxonomy): domain Eukaryota; kingdom Metazoa; phylum Arthropoda; class Insecta; order Diptera; family Drosophilidae; genus Drosophila; species Drosophila bipectinata. The sequence continues at coordinate 10,554,699 of NC_091737.1, forward strand.
AAACTAATTCGAAAGCATTACAAAATAATGCATACAATTTATTGGAATCCCAACGTGGATTTCAAATAAAAAAAAATACAAAACTTACGAAACAGATGCAAAATTTACGACAAATGGAACAAATATTCAGAAATTATACTTTTTCTTGAGGCGCTCGCGAATAATTAGACCCTTGATCAGCTTTTTCCAATTGCCGTAGACGCGATCCTCGTACTTGGCCTGCTCCTTGCGCGCCTGCTCCTGCTGATCCTCCTCCCAGGCGGCGGTGACCACCTCGCGGAACTCCTCGCAGACCACAAAGCCATCGTACATGGGATGGCAGGCGCCCTGGTGGAAGTCGAAGCCAACCACCGCGTTGGCACAGTCGATGTTGAGCTTCTTGCAAACCCGCATAAGGCCAGGAACTAAAAGAAGCGAGAGTTAAAAACCAATCATGAAAGTATCCCAGAGAGTTATCCTTACGTCTCAGGTGAACTGTCTTCTTGGGCAGCATGCACGCCTTGAAGAGTTCAACATTTCCATAGGCGTTGCGTGGCACAATGCCATTCTCCGCCGTGGGCGGCTCGTAGTCCTGCGTTTGCCAGTAGCCGAAGATCTCAAGGGGCTGGTCCTTGATAACGGTCCGTGTCAGCTTGTCCCATTTTGGACGCGCCTTGACCACTTTGTAGGGCTGTTCTCCCAGCTTGACGACTCGAGCGCTCTTTAGCCAAATTTCTCTGGAATGCAGGAGGTGCACACAGTCGCGCGAGTAGACGGGTTCGCCCCGAATGAAGCCCAAGGTGGGAGCATCTGGCGGGTAGAGGCCTTGGAACTTGAGTAGATGCCTCGGAAGAACATACAGCGGATGGTCCTTGAACTCGGCTATGGACTTGGGCAGGGGCTTGTCGGAGTGAATGCGCCGCAGCTGCTCATCCTCGCGGATATCCCGCTTTGTGCGACGTCCCAGATACGGGGCAATGGTTTCATCCAGCCAAGCCTTCTCCACGCGAGCTTTGCGCACAGTGGTGCTCCAACTGGAACAATACCGGGCAGTCACGTCCTTGAGGCTTTGATCGTCCTGGAAGGCGAACACATAGGCCAGTCCTGCCGTGGCGTTTTTCTGGGGTTAGGATTAGAGAGATTAGATAATTGAATGGAACTGGAAAAGACCTACTTACTCGTATGGTATCGACACAATGTAGCTTGCCCTTGAACAGGTCAATGCAGATCCACTGCTCCTCCACTTCAGACCACACCTCCACCCACATGTCGGAGGCATCCGGCTTCCGTTTCGGCTTCAAGCCGCCCTCGTCGTCCGTGGAAAGAACTCGCCGATCCTTGCGCAGATTCTGTACTGACTTGGGCAGCACTGGCGCCTTTTTCACGGGCTTCGAAGGCTCAAATACTTCGTCGGAGTCCTGCGACTTCTGAAGCTTCTCCAGCTTCGGTCGCTTCTTGGGCACTGGCACATCCTCGGCCCCATCGAGCTGGGGAATAGTTAGATTGGTGGACTTTGGCTGTCGACTCCTCAAGTGTCGTGCCGGTGCAGCTTTGGTCAGGAAAGTGGGCGAAATCCGAACTTTGGAATCCGGACTTTTGGAGTTCTTGGGCGGCACTGAAGTTGCAGATGGATCTGGAACACCCAGAAAAGCCGGAGAAATGCGTACCTTGGGTGACTTGCTTCGTGAACGGGTTACCAGCTCTTCCTCCATTGCAGGTTGGGTATTTTCCGCATCCTTACTGTTACCATTCTGCCTCCTGGCCTTGGGCAGGACCAACTCAGGCACCACAGGGGATCCCACTGGGGAGAACATGCTTCCCTTTTTCTCATCGACCTCGATTTTGGGTTTCGTTTGTGCTCTTCGAGTTCGTCCCGCCACAGGTGAGAAGGGATCCCCAGGAGCCACTTTGGACCTCTTGCCCTCTGTTGCTTCGGCGATTTTTTGAGTTGTGACCCTTTTCAGCAGAGACAAGTTTGGTTTGGTTTCCTTTTGGGAACTGATGGAGGCTGCCTTGGAGGTGCTTGGTTTCTCTTCGAAGGAGGTGTCCGAATTTCGGGATTTCTCCAGTTTGGTAATCTCTTTGCTGGCCAGTTTAGAGGACAGACTGGTTTTTGAAATGTCCTCCTTTTTAACTGTCTTGGGTTTGGAAACCTCCTTCTTTTGGGCAACCTCTTCCTGTTTGGGCTGTTTTGAGCTTGATGTGGACTTGCTAGTTTCCTTTTTTTCCGGCCCTTTGCTGGAAGAGGATCCCGATTTGTTCGCGTCTTTCCTACTTGAAGAAGTTGATCTGTTTTTGTCAGAAGATCCCGATTTATTGGCCTCCTTCTTCAGTGGTTTTTCACTGCTCTTCTTAGCAACCTCTTTGGGTTTCTCAGCTTGCGATTTACCTTTGGAAGGTTTGTTCTTTTTGGGCTTTAAATCCTCATCCTCCTCTTCCTCCTCATCGGTATCCACGGTCTGGCTTTTGTTTTTCTCGTCTGGCTTAAGCTTGATAGGAATCAGATCACTGGCCGATGGTCGTAGAGGCATTGGCTGGAGATTCACTATCAGTCGGCAGTGCATGCCCATTCCCCGCGCAAGGATAATGAATATGAAGATCATATCCTGCTTGCAGCGGGCTTCCTTGCGCTTGATCTGCTCCAGCAAAGCCTCTATGATCTGCTTCTTGCCGGAGACTGATTGCTCGGAATACAACTGGGGGTTGAGAAGCTTGATGGCCGTTTTGAACCAGGTGACGAACGACTGCAGATACTTCAGCTCAACGCCTCGTTCTGTAGGATAGGCGTTCTTGCTGGGCAGGAGTTTCAGGGCCGCCTGCATCAGTGCATCCGATTCGCCCAGAAGACGGTTGTACCTTAGGCTCCTGGCAATCTGGCACATGAGACTAATTTTGTGCAGCAGCAGCTGGCGATCCTTGATGTCCCGATTGAGGCGCCGCTTCAGGGCCATCTCCAGCTCGTGCTGGGTCTTCTGCTCCTTGGTGGGTCGCGTCTGAAGGCCGACATGGATCTCCAGGTCGCCGGAGATGTTGGGAGTACCACCATCGTCGTCGCTCTCAAGCTCGGCATCTGCAAAGGGAACCGGAAGAGAGATGATATGAGGCTTTTTGATAAAAAATTAAGAATAAATTAAATAAAAATGTAATTGAAATGCAGGAGGGTTGAGGGGCAGGGAAGACTGATACCCACAAACACAGAGACCACGAGTTCTTTCAACATTTTGCATTTATTTTATTTATATCATTTAAAGTGCATTTTAAATTTCAATTAATTATTGAATTAATTACAATTAACATTCACTAAATTGCGCTAAAATTATGAGATTCATTTCGTTTATTATTGCATTGTTTACTCGAGTATATCGTTTATTAATTTCATTTAGACGTATTCTGCATGCAGATGTTGGGTTTTTTAATCGTTAATCGTGAATACAATTTCGCTAAAGTAAATTCGTTAAACTTCAGTTCTAATTATCGTTAGCTACTTGTTAATTTCTTCTGTGAAACACTTGCAATTGCCATAAAGTAAGTACACAAATAGTTGCCTAGACCATTCGACTAGCTCATAAAATTATTATATTTTCTTTTGATTTTTCTTTAAAATTCTCATCTTTGGTTTCTTTCGCATGGAAAACTAATAACTGAAAACTCGCAAAACAATATAAATAAATGCATTTTCTGTGTGTCGTTTCAAGTAATCGGTTTCTGTTTGATATTTTATGCGGTGTGGGGTGTGTGTGCGGAGACATTTAAACCACGACTAGAATTCGAAAAACATGTTGCTTATACTTTCATTTTGATTTGGGCTTTTCTTCCATTTAAAACACACACTAAGATCGAGCTTAAGCTAGTGCAAAAACATTTAGAAATCTTTAGTTGGATTGATTCTTTGGTTGTAAGAAGCATTTATCGTGGATCCTCCTGCTGTCTGTCTCTGATGCTTTGCTGGATAACAAATTTCGATGCCGGCGATGTCTCTTAAGCTAGGGCATGCAATCAACGGACTCAACATAGCCTGGTTAGCAGGTATAAATAGGTTAGTAAGCCAAGTGTGTGGATGAAGCGTTGTCAGCAAGAGCCACTTCGTACGCTAGCTCCTCAGTCTAATCGACTAACAATATGTTACAGTAAATAGGTATATCGTAGATACATGGCCAGTGTTTCTCTCGGCTTCATGGATACAGATGCGGTCTAAGCAATGGCCTTGCTAAGTACAATAGTATTTCTTTTAGACTACATATTTCTACAGTCTCTCCCTTATACTTTTTAAAATTATCAACAATAACCAATTAGCCTAATTGGTAGATTTAAAAACTTATCCATACCCATCTGGTGACATTGTTTAGACCGCATCTGTACAGAAAAGTAATCTCTATATCTCTTCAACGCCGTCAAATAAACTTAGTACAAACAAAACTACACAGTCTCATACAGAGCAATTTGGAAGCTTATTTTGTTTTTGATCAGATACCAGAGATCCCAGCGCCACAACCAACTTTTGTAAGCATGCTCCACTGCCTCCTCTATCTCCTTCTGCCTCCGCGACGACAAACTACTTGCATTTCCGCCTACCTGCCACTTCCTCAAAATCGGAGTCATCCGTGTCCCCGGCATTCGCGACCACTGTGGAAACGGGACGCGTCTTGGTGTGACGCTTAATCCGTGTCGACTTGGTCTTGCTCAGCCGCGACGGTCCATCCATGGGTGGCGGCTCTACCGACCCCATTCCTGCTCCGGCGCCCCTCCGTTTATTCCCTTCAGGCTCCTCCTGCTCCTCATAGTTCTGGTTCTCGCCCAATGCAAGCAGTGCGTTTACGTCCATGGTGGCGGTCTGGCTCTTGGGTGGAGTGGCCGTGACATTTCGCTTGGCGAGCGCATCCCGTGTGCGCTCCAAGCTGTTCGCGTTCTCGAGGAGACCCCGGAAATCAAACGCGTTGCTGGCCTTGTCCTCCATACTGCTGTCGTTGTTGTCCTCCGATCCGGAACCCGAGTCCGAGAGATTCGTGATGCCGGCGTTGCAGTCGAACTGCGGCACCGGAGACTTCTCTTTTGACTTTTCTTGCTGGCCGGCAAAGAAGGTTGACTGCAGATCCAGGTCAGCCGGATTAACCAAGTAATCCTCCACGCTGGACTCGCTGCTGGAATCAGCCGCATCGTGGTGCTGATCCCGAGCTCCGCTTTCATTGGGCGTTCTGGCGTTTTTTGAACCCGAAGCCGACGGTGAGTTTTGCTGCTGAGATGGCGATGTGGCAAACGTCTTTGGCGGCGGTCGGTACTTGTTGTATAGCTTGGACCGTAACGATTGCCCACTGGGCTTACGCTTCTTCACCGACGACCCCTTTATGCCGCTCGGCTGCTTCTGATCCCTGACGGAAGATGAGTTTAGTAAAGCCTTGGTGAGTATCCACATTGATACTTACCTCTTTTTGGATGCTCCTGCTGAGGAGCGACCACTGGAACCGGCAGCTCCAGCCGCCCCCGCAAGCTGCAGCTCATCAAAGTCGCTGTCATCGTCATCCGACGATTCTCCGCCGCGTGCATCCTTGGTTGGCTTCCACTCGTCCTCGCTGGCCGAGAAGCCCTCGGACACGGACTCCTCCTCCTCGTCGGACATCTTGGCTCCTTTTGCGGACCTCCTTTTTACATTTATGTATTGACGATGCGTGCCACTTACAGTTATTGATTTTTACTGCGCAGTTTTAGGACACCAAAATGGCTCTGTTTCGTTGACAAAACGATGATTTTAATAGCTTGTTTTCCCCCGACGCTTGTGGCCTATCTGTTGGCAAGAATTTGGTTCCAATTTACACTTTGCTTGGGTTCGGTGGTTGATTTTAAATCAATTGCGAAATTCACATTTTCGCGGCTGTAGGAGTCATATATATATAAATATATATTCCATCAGTGTTGCCAGATGGTGATTTCGGCATTTCCATAAAATCTATCGGGTAGACTAATACCAGGAAAACTATCGGCAATCAATAAAACTTTATCCGTTTTGATAATTATGCTTTTTAATTGGCATTTTTTTTTAAATCAAAATAACTGTTTAAATAAAATAAATTGTTTACTACTTTGTCAAAAATTTAATTTTCTGTTATTGTTGTGGTCCAATTCCGCCGTTTCACTTTTCATAAAAGTTAACCAACACTGGTTTGGCGACCATCTGTGAAAGGTTTGTTTACAAATATCATTGAAATTGGAAGCGAAATGAATTCCTCGGGAGAACTTCATCCAAATTGGTTGGCCCTGACCACACTTCCCCTCCAGTTAAAGCGGTTTGTACGTGCCGGCGAGCCGGATTGTGTCCAAGAGTCGTCAAAAGTTCGGAAACCGGAAATCGAAGGCATAACTGGAGCGGATGCCCGAAATTTCTACAAGGAGGTACTGGACACCCCGGCCACAAGTCAATTAGCCTGCCCTACTAAACGAAAAGACCCTAAAAGAGTTCCAAGGAAACGCCAAGAACCTTTCAACAGAGGTCAACTCTTCCGCCTGGCCACCAATAACAATGTGGAGGAGCTATCCCAAATGGCCATGTCTGCTGAGGAGGTCAACACACGCGATGCGTTTGGCTGGACTGCACTAATGATGGCCGCCTGCGAAGGAGCTGCGGATGTTGTAGCGTTTCTGCTTCAAAAAGGTGCGGATGTCGATCTCCAGGATAAATCTGGAAACACTGCTCTCAAACTGGCACAGAAAAAGGGCCATTTCCAGACTGTTCAACTGCTGGAAGCTGCTTGCATTCCCGAAGGGCTATCCGAGGAAGAGGAGGAATTACCTGAGGCCATCAGACCATTCTACTGTGATATTTGTAAATTGGACCTCAAGGAGACTCCTTGGCCTGTTCACCAAACCTCCACCGTGCACCAGTTTAACCTTAAGTCACTTCCTCCGCACAAACTGCACAAATTCAACATTTCAGCGAAAAACAAAGGCCTCCAGCTCATGGTAAAACAGGGCTGGGACCAGGAGCATGGCTTGGGGCCCAGTCAAAAGGGTCGTCTCTATCCGGTGAAGACAGTGCTGCGCAAGCAAAGAACTGGCCTGGGAATCGAGCAGGCACCAGCGCGTGTTACCCATTTTGGAGCTTTCGACTTGAATGCTGTACGAAGAAGGGATCCAATAAGGGAGCAGAGAAGAACTCGCAGCGATATGCAGCGGGAGAAGGTGCGGGAATGGAAACGAGAGCGACATCTAAGAAGAGAATTGAGCTAGTCCTAAATATTGGGATTTAAAAGTTTATAACCCTATTCAGATAAAATTTTGTTTGTAATGTATACTATCTTAGTTAAAATATTGTAAATATATTAAGATTTCAAAAGAATAGAAAATATTCAGTTATGCCCCCACTTTTCGATCTTTTGCCGTGGACGGCCTTGCAGTTTCCCCTTTCTAGAGTAACCTACTTGGAAATGCGGCGGGATATGGGCTACGGACAGTTGTGCTACCAACATACGGTTCTTAGCCGGAGTGTGAGTTTGGTTTCGGCAATGCTGTTGCATGTGTGCCCGTTCTCCGGCTCACTCTCACTCTCTCTCCCTGACATCCTGACCCTGAGGCCGCGAGTTGACACGGTTTCCGCTTTGCGCCTGCGTCCTGCGACTTCTCCGCTGCGTGCCGTCCGGTATATAAGGAACTTCTCCGAAATCCTTCGCTTCAGTCGGGTTCGGACGACAGTACCGTTAGCTTCTCTCCAGTCTGAAACTTAGTATTTCCGGTTAGTGGGCCGCAGCAGAACGAAGTGTCATAAAAACAATTTCGCTGTGCGTGTTTTAAAGTTTTACTCTCTACGCGGCAATTAAACGAAAAGTGAAAAAAGGAGTGGAGCGACAGAAGAGGGAGTGTGGGCCGTTCGAAGGTCGCCAGTCGTTTTCCAGTTAGGTAAACGCGAGTAAATTATTAATGCAGCGAGTTGTTTGCGGGTGAAAATGTTCGGTTTCGGTCAGTTGGTCAGAGCCATTGAAAAACACTTTCAAAAGAACCGCCGAATGGTGTGAATGTGGCAACACTGGCTTCGATCAGTGCGAACAACTGGTGGTCGTGGGTTCCCGCTCTGCGAGAGGCTTAAACGGCTTAAAACAAAAGAACTTACGACACATTATTGTGACGGAAGTGTTTGCGGATGAAAATTCATTGCTTTTGTGTAATTTTGTCAGTGCCATTGAAATACACTTTAAAAGAACCGCCAAACGGTGGGAGTGTGGCAGCACTGGCCCGATCAGCAGGAACAGCTGTTGATCGAGAGGGCTGCTCTGCCAAAGATTTACACTGCGAACAACAAAACAACCAAAACAACAAACGTGTTCGGTTCGCTTGGCTCCAAAAAAGATTTAAATAAATTAACAAAAATGCCGACGTCGTGCTATTAACTGTGTGTCGTGTGCCAGTGCCGTTTTTTGTGTATCGTTTTGTTTGCCAAAAATAAATAAATAAAATAAACTAAACTAAATGAAACATCGTGTGCCTGAACGCGTCGCAAATTACGCAAAGCCACCAGAATCATTAAAAATATTATATTTCGCATGTAATTAAACTAACTACTCGCCATGTGACAGCGACGTGTATTGATAACAGTTACAAAATTCCATAAATTAATAAATGCGATCTGCTGCTCTGTGTCTTTTTCACTTTATGGTCTATTTTTGTAGGATTTATTTTTGTGATTTGTTTGGTTTTGCATTGAACGCGTACATTTTATTTTCCTCTCTACGCGATTGCTCTCAATATACAATTCCATCTCGCTCGGATCTGTAGTCTTTAGCTGTAGCCCAGTGCCGCCCACAACGCCCACGCCGCCGCCCAACCCCCCCTGTTCCAACTTCGATCAGGGCACTCTCCGTGAACTTGTGCTTTAGTTGGGATTTTCATTGCATTTCGATGTTATTAAAGCAAAACGATTCTATTATTTAGACAACTCAATGCTATAGCAAGTGGGGTGGTAGTGGGGTGGATGGAGGTGGAGGTGGGATTAGAATATTTTTATTATCTGAACGATTCCCTGGAATGTGGCGGAGCTGTTCTGGCTTGCGAAACAAAAGCACATCTATGAACTCGACCGGTCCCTTCTTAGTCATTGTTTGTATTTACTAGTGGATTTTCAACAATTTAGATCTGAGTAAAAATGCCTAAGTTATAGACAATTTAGGAATAATTCCTAAGAGTTACAAGTTCATGTCAGATCCGAAAGATAACATCAGATATAGAAAAGATATTCACCTGTACTTCTAGAAGGCCAAGTCAAAGCAATTTACTTTAGTGCTCGAATTGAAACAAATCTCGTAAATCTTTAAAATCGTAAAGCAAACAAATGCACAAGAACCAGAGACTCAGAGATCGCAAAGAGCCAAAATGAAAATGCTAAATGTTTATTATTGTAAAATAAACCCAGTGAGGCGGAGGCCCGAAAAGCGGGCAAAAAAATATCTCAAATGAGATAAATAAAATGCCAAAAACTTCCGGGTCATTGCTTGAGAGCAGCCGGAATGGTAATGGCAATGGAAAAGTCGAGTTTCTGCTGCTGCTGGGGCACCTCTCTCCGGTATCCTCTTCTAAGGGCACTTCAATTACCATTTTCCTTTGTGCTGTTTTGCAAACTAAAACCAAAATATGTACGAGAGTTGCTGAAATAAATTGCAATCAAACGATGCTAGAACAAACACACACACAAATATTAAATGATTTTAAAAATTCTTAATTGCTAAACATCTGAAATGGTTGGCTGGCTGGCTGACTGGCTCCCGACCCTTTCAGATTGTTTATCCCAGACCACAGAACAGCCAGAGCACAGTTTTTCAGGAGACCGACATAATAACCATTAAAGCAATTACAACAATTATAAACAACAATATCGAAATGAGCAATACGAAACGCATGAACTTGAGAAACAAATAAAAGCATTCGTGATCCAATATTCCGCCATATCCAGGTATTAATAGTGTCTAAAATAAAGGCGGCCATCAAATAACAAGAACAACACAAGAACCATCTGTGGATTCCACCGTCATTCAGCATCGCATATACGGAGAATCAAGTATTACTCGGCCAGCTCTTCCGCGTGGCCCCATTTTCTCCTCCGAGTGCTATCCGAGTGTTTGCCCAGGTAAGTCAACTGCTAGATAAATGCAAATTAATTCGCAGGACTCACGGTAGAGCATTTTTCTCGCTGCCTATCAGTGTGTGTGTGTGTAATTGGCAGGACTATAGTATGCCCAACATAAATCTCTTACCTGCTGGAATTTTCTAATATCGCGAAAGTGTTGCATACCAAACGCTGCTTGAAATGAGCAATTTGCCAAAAAAGTTTTCGCATAAATTGTTGCTCTTCCAAGAGCCCCCCTTTGAGGGACGCCCGTGTCTGGGTGCTCAGGGCCAAAAAAAATTAACAGAAATTAGGCCTGAAGTTTGTTGGCAAGCTCGCAAATGTGTTGTGGCTTCCAGGGATAAAGAGCTTTGGCCTAAAGCAACAGCAGTAATTAACATTAATAAGGCTGAGGCTAGTGTGCCGGGTTCGTGCCGACTTTTCCGAGGAAGACTGACGGCTAACGGCTAACGGCTGAGTGACGGCCCCCACCATTACTCACTTGCCAAGACATTCCCATATACTGGGTGTACTGGGTTGTATGAATGTGATTTAGTGGGACGCCTTAGGACGCCCGGTCGCCCCCAACTTGGCAGACAACTGTTTTTTCAAGGCCACACATTTTGAAATATGTGCATAAATTAGAAATAATGTGCGTGCGACTTGTTTACACGCCTGTCCCGACCCGAGCCCGATATAGAGTGAAAGTTCCATATTAACAAGCACGCAAACTTTTCCCGGGCCAAAAGGACGACTTTAACCCCGAAAAGTGTCCTGTTGTGGCCAGTGTCAACATTTCAATAGCCTCTTAATTGCCTCGTGAAGGGCTTGACATTCCGCCGAGTGGCTACAACAAAAAGATTGATACATTAATTAAGCCCTCGGCCGACCCCCTCTGGTCCAGGTTTGCTGCATTGTTTTCATTGTATTCTCGCTCCTTAATTGGCTTTCCAGGACCCGAAAAGGTCACCGAAGTTTGATTAAATTTCTTAAAAGCTGAGAGCTGAAAAAAAGTTAATTGAATCCTGATTACGGGTTAAGCCAGCCCATCCAGCCCATCCAGCTCTTCACGCATCCACGGACAACTAGCTGGGAGAATGCGGAAATCCCTGGTCGTTTCTCGACGTTTTATTAACGTGCGATTGACTCTCGAGACTAAATGTGGCAAGAATGTCAGTCGAAAGTGGAGGCATTCGATTGAGCGTGTAAAAGTGGCTCCGCCAAGGCGACACACTAAACTCAGACACTTGGAAAAAAACTACAAGAGTCCCATACTATATTTACTTCCTTGGGCTCACCATATTTTTTCCATAAGATTTTAACAGAGATTTTTCTGAAATCATATTTGATGTGCGTAACGTCATGACTGACTGGGTGACTGACTGACACAAAAAAGAAGATGCAGGACCCTGTTGCTGTTGTTTTTCTCCGTGCTCCACACTTTGGTCCTTGGGTTCAAGCCCCAAGGCAAAAACCGAAACTTGCGGCAACAGCAACAAAATCCATTGAAGCGAGAAATCGACTTAATGCATTAGACTCCAGAGCCAGAGTCAAAGCCAAAGCGAAAGCCAAAGAGTGGAGGAAATGTCAGTTCGGTAATGCCACAACAGGAGAACACGGCTCGAAAGACACGTAGAGCAAACATTTGTGGCTTATGAGTGCGTGGGCGTATGGCATAAACTTTAGATACACATAGGTGTACAGCATCAGACCGATATAAAATTGAAAATTATGATAAGCTGTGCTGGCAACATTGTGTCGCGAGGCGCCGGGGGAAAATGCATGTTGTCTGTCAAGACAAAGACTGCAAAATGGCTGCGAAATCCGGCCCGGTTCGGCTCGGCTGGAAAATGGATCCCGCCCATTCGCACGCCCACAGCCACTCACTCGCATATTCATATCGCTTCATTGCTATGCAAGTTGATAAACTTGAGAATCCGACAACGACAACGGCTAGAACGGCAATAACAACGTCAACAAGTCGCAATAAAACACAAGCAAACAAAGCTCCCAGCCAGACAGAGTCCACAACACACCAGATACACTATACAGATGCAAAAGATACTTCTTCAGATACAGATACAGATACAGTTACGCCTCTCAGGGAGCGACGGGGCAAACAAAAATTTTCAAGGTTCCAACTTCAACTTGGGATGAGTTTCCTCCTGATTAAGATAAATACACTGAGATCTGTAGTTTTGGGGGAATTGCGTCACAAAGAGAGTGAATCTATTATTAATATTATATTATGATGAGATATATATCACGTGCACGCGAAAGCATTATCTGCTCCAGAGTAGCCCGAAGGTAAACAAATAAATCCACGTTTGTTTATCAATAGAGCCACTTGCTCGATTAATTCGCTCAACAAATTAAAATCTTTAACGAGTCATTTGTTTAAGGATTAAAAGCGGATCAGGTGGGTGTGGAATAAATCAATTTCATTGACATTCCCCGGCATTGACAGTAATAATATGTACGTTTTTACGCCAAAAGGTTCTTGACTTCTGATGGCAATGAAAATATATTTTATTTTTCTTTGCAATCTCCGGCCTCCGCAATAGATAAGGTCTCTGCCAGTGTGATAAAAAGCCACTAATCTTCCCCGAAAATACACACGTATCCAGTTGTGCAATAAAATCAAGAGCGAAAGTTTTATTCTTCGAATTAAATGGAGGAAGCAGGAGGAATGCTTAATAAAAAACGCCTGCAGACAGATATTAAGTGGCGGGAAATATATTCTATTGGCCAAAGCAGATGCACTTTATTTTCGGTTCGGGCCACTGGCAGTACTGCAGTGATGAAGGGATGTCTGGATGTCGGGTCTGGAGCACGTGTCCCTCACATTTTCGGGCAAAAAGTTCATATTTGGGTTAGATCCCACAGCTGACCATTCGACCATAAAATATAGATTACCTCGTTTGGCTTTTATGCGGGCCACACACTACATGTAGTATGTATACGAAACCGCATCGAAAAATCTGTTAGCCAAATCCAAATATTGATGGCCAATCGAATGAATCTGATGTTAATGACACTCGATTTGGCGAGGGCCGGCATTCTGCAGGCCACTTATTGGCCTTTTTTTATTGGCCAAGTCATTGCGAATTAGACCAGTATTTGTGGCTTTCGGTCACCGAATGCGAAAACAATAAACATTGTTATCCAAATCCAAATAGATTCGAAAGCTAATATGCAAATATTCGCATAATTCATGTGATTATCTGCCGAAAAATAATGCTATCCTGCAGCGCACTCGCTTATTGATTTTGTTTTTCCAAAGTTTGTAGAAAGCGCATATATGTATATATTTTTATAATCGTATGGGTGTATTATATAAAGTAGTCGCATCGTGGCATCCTGTCGAAAGTCATAATGCGCACGTTTTTATAACTTTATCAGAGAAGAATATTTAATACAGATGTGCTGGGCAAAAAAAAAATAAATTTGTCGCATGTCATAAACAGGGAATTTGGACGTTCTTTTCGGTGCTTTTCGGAGAGGGTCTTTAAATTTTTAATGAAACACAAACATATTTTGTAATAGGTTTTATATACCACTCTGCTTACTGTTTACTGTTTCCTGCACCTTCAGCAGCTCGGCTTCGTTGCCCAAAAGGACACACGACGACGATTCATTGTGTTCCGTAAACGCTTTCTGAGTTTTTGTGGGCCTGGCGAGAGTCCTGTGGATATATGTATTAGTAAACATGGAGCTCCTGGCAGTCCGCAGTCCGGAGTCCGGACCTCTGTTAAATGCAAATCCCAGCCCCGACCTCCCATAACATTTATTCAAAAGCATATTGGCGATTTGGGCTTTGGGTCGCTTTGGGTGCCATTTCCCATTGTGTCCGATGGCTTCGATGGTTCCGTTCGGCCGACTCGGCAAATATGAAAATCGGTTTAAAGTTTAAACAAGCTTTTCACATTAATTCGACAAATATGGCTCACCTTGTGAGTCCAGCCTAAGCCTCTTAATGGCAACCGGAATTCTGAAAAGCCTGCCAAAAAGCAGACACATCCACTTCGGCGACGCGTACAAAGTTCTTGAGAGCGGAGTGCTAGCCCATTAGGCGACAGCCCATGTCACAGGACCGAAGGTGCTGGAGGACAGCAATCCTTTGGCAGCGGCCAGAAACTTGCACCCGAAAGTTACGTGCATACGAAAGTGGAAAACTTATTTCCACCACACGTCTACAGTGAAAAACGGGGAAAACTGTTGACGTGCCGGTGCAACGAATGGGACAGCTTTTTAAATTTATTTATGCACGTGACCCCGTGGCGGGAGAGAAGGCCCAAACAAAGGATGTGGCAGTTCAAACATGGGGGAAAGGATAATAGGAAGCACAATTGTCTGACCTTGCGGGATTAAATCTAGGAAAGTGTCAATCTTTTTATGTTTTCTTTGAAAACAGGACAATAAAGATGGACTCTGCATTTGGATATCGAAAAGGGTTGAGGATTAAGTTTAGATCTAAACTAAAACTATTTTATTTAATCCACTATAACTGCAATAAAATCACGATCAGTAATTGAGTGTTATAAACAGTGGAAAGTTCATACCATTGCCATGAAAAGAACCGGTCGTAAACTGTCGGGTTTCTGGCAAATAAAATACGTTTGTGTTTCGTGAGGTTAACACGCATTGCTGGAATTGGACATTTTTATGGCCGGTTTTGCGTGGATGGCGAAAATGAACTATTGGTCAGGCTTTCAGGACACCAATGGCAGTGCTGTGTACAATTAAGTGTCATGACTTTATCGACCGAAGTTGAGTTTATTTTATTTCTGTAAAAAATTATCAAGGCTTATGCCCTCGATAAATTAAGGACTTGACTTAAGCAAGTCGATCCTTGCTGGGCACAACAAAATGCTTTTTTTCCGGCATGCAATTTTGAAAGTTTGGAAGCCCTTCCAGTTGGCATGAAATTTGTTCTTGTTGTTCTTAAAGTTTTGGCCTCTGACCCCCAAAACTTGGGCAACCTCAATTCACGGTTTCTGAGCTTGGCGGGTTGCTTTTTTTGGCATTATTACACATATATTTGCATGTATTTGGGTGCCCTGATTTCATGACTTTTCAAATTGTCTGCCAATGTTCAAAAAAGCATATATACTACTACGAGTATATGCGAGAACCTTTATTCCAATGTGTGAGCTGCAAAGCGATGCAAGTTTCTCCGAATGCGTGACTTTTCATGGCACGTGATTAACCCACACAGCTGTGTGTATGTGTGTGTGTTTGGCTGACCCTTTACCCTTCTATATACTATATACTACATACTATATGGGTGTGTGCTTGTACGGGGTCAGCATGCAAATGACCATGGTCCACCGCGTGTTTGCATGTTATAAATACCCTCAGTTTTGTTTATAGTTCCCAAGCATTTTATATATGTGTTGGGTGCTGGTTTTAAAATGTGATTTTTACGGTTTTCACCTGCGTCTTTTCAGTCGGTTACCTGGGTACCTGTTGTTTCCATAACTGAGATTGCATTTGCATTTTTATGCTTTCAGTGTTTGGCTTTAATGCGCTGCCCGCAAAACTGTGCTATAAAAAATATCAAAGCATCGAACTATGAAAAAACTTTCGAAACTTCTTTGGAAGTCTATTTTTTTTGTGTTTTTTGTTCAAAACTTAATCTATACAGAGTGATAATAGCGATTAATGAATAAAGTTTTTACATGCTATGTAGTCTTAATAAATCAAACTTTCCATTTATGACTCTTGTAGTTTTAACAATGAAACTTTATTCTCATTTTAAAGGGCAAGTCCTGTTCTTGTATGATATTCTCTTTGTACCTGAGATGTGCTGCCTCCTTAATTTACATAATTATTTCGTTACACACTGTGCCACTTAATTATTAACAAGCACTCTTCTTTAAAGAACAAAAATCAATAGGAGCAACAGTTTGTCGAACAGCTCAATTCCAGATTCGATAATGAGTCTGTGCGAGATAACGAGAGTAAACAGGAGCTGCAGGACAACCAGCAAGGATTCGCTGGAGCCACTCCACAATCGTTTGAGGTTGGAGGGCCTTCAAGTTGTCTACACGGTGGGAAAATTCTATAAACTTTTGAAATGATTGGTGATACTTTTCAATCAAAAGATACAATCATACAGAAAGGATGTTAAGAATGTTATCGTATTTGAATTACCCTCTCAGATGTTATGATTTTCCTCTTAATATTGGATTATTGTTATGGATTTCTCTGAGTGCCCGGCTGGCCATTAATGTGCAGCTGTGGCACTTGCAACCGCTGGAGCTCAAGAGCCACCGGCGGCTGTAAATTTGCTGGCATTGTCGTCGACGCTTACAAATTGCCACCGGGGGCTCCATGTGTGCATGTAAATTAGCTTATTTAAAGTCGGTAGGACGAGGGGAGTCGGCAGTGTCCTTGCGGCGTCTATTGATTGCTGTTTAGTTTAGCGCGCCAATATCGACTGGCTGGCACATGTGCCAAGTGTCAAATGTGTGGTAAATGCAGTTTAGCAAACCTTGTTAGAGTCTCCATTCTTTGGCCTTAAAGGTGCTCCTTGAGGCTCTAATTAGCATAGTAATGGTTGTCCTTTTTCCGAATATATGTATACACCTGGATAATGGACTGATCGTCGATAAGTTGTCGTGGTTCATTATATGGAGGTTAATAGTGCCTGGGTTTTGTTCACATACCATTAAATGGTTGATAAATCACATTCCAACATGGCAAGGACAAAGCAGCACAAAGTCATGTGCGACTATAAATTTACGGAAAGAATGTGTGCGGCGGTGTAACAACCATTAAAGCACTCTATAATAAACATGAAAGGACTATGGACAGAGTCCGAAACAATGAGCTCGAAACATGAAATTTAATTTCGCATTTTAAAGCACTCGGGCAAGTTGGGAATAAAATGCATTAAGTGATTATAGATTTTAATCAAGTCTGAACCGACAAAGCGTATGAGTATACTATAGATATGCATTTGCTAATGCAAACAAGGGAGTGAATTGCGCGATTGGATCTGGTTGGTACTGATGGGGGAACTAGCTACTATACTCCATTAGAGCTAATCTCCGGTGCTTGTCGAATGTTTGCCTTTGGTATTCCAACGCCTGCTGCTGCTGGCACTGGTGCTCCTACTACTGTACTGATTGTTTCGGGCTGGCGGTGGTTTGTGGTCTTTGCTAGTCTGGTTCGGGTGTGAAAGCAGCCGCAAAATGGCCATAAAACATTACCCAGCAATAATAATAACGAAATCAACCAGAGCTGAGCAAACACTCCCCATAAAACAAACAGCTCAACCCCAGGAGGAGTATAGTAGTTTCCATTGCACCGTTTACCTTTCAGTCTGCAAGGTTAACGAGTGGATATACAGACCTGCCAGAGCCAGAATTTAATATCAAATTTAAAAACCCATGTTATACAAGAAGGAATACAGTAACTGCATTCTTATATAACTCATAATCCTGTGGCTAAGGCCAAAATACCCATCCGTTTGCCGGCAATCCCCAACAATCCCTCCAATTAGAACCGTGATTTGTCGAGGCTCCCAGGATCAAGTTGTGCGGTACAATTGCATCCTTGGAGGATGCGCCACATGTCGCCCATTAGTTTATGCTAATGAGGTGGATGTTGCCGCGAGCTGAACTGAAGTGTCAGCCAAACTTGCGGCGGAGTACCATTTAATTTCGGGCAGAGGCTGACAAAGTACACTAATTGAAACCCCACTCAGGTAGCTTCAGGTAACCGTCCCTATGTAGTGCTCTCGAAACTCAGTTTATCGGGCTACGGGCTGCCTTTTGTTGTCTGTCATTAAAGGCGAATTGCTGTCGGATGGTTGCATAAATTGAAAGGGGCTGGGCTGCCTTCGGCATTGCTCCCTCTGCCACTGCCACTGCCACTGCCACTCGATTCATAGAAAATTACGTATACGTATTCGCACATGTCGACGCAGTGGGATAACTGCCTCTCACATGTGCGTGGGCTCCGAATGGTTGTGCCATCCTCTCCAGGAGATACATACATATATATTTGAATTTGTGCTGTATTTTTTGCCAAAATTTATTGCTGCCTGTGTTGCCTCCATTGTCGTTATGGCAGCATTTGTTGCGCTACTTTCAGTCTTCCAATTTGTCGTCGGCCAACTCTTGGGTCCCAAAGTATTTATTTTGTCTTTGTCTGGGCGGCTGCCCAACGAAACCCGTTTAAAAAAGGATTTCGGGACAAATGCTGGTTCACATCCGGCCTTCAATATCTAATTTTAGCCTAAATTTGAATACAATGGACTGCAAGTAAGTAGGGCTTGGTTTTGGGAGAAGGCTTTAAACTTAAGACTCTCATAAAGGGATTCTCCGATAATCCAATTACTTTTGAAACATAAAGTTCATCTAGTTGCAGGGATTTTTTTTTAATAAAAGCATAGAGTTCTTGACACAAAACCCAGCAAGTCAGTTTAGTTTCCAAACAGACTTGTAAACAACTAAAATATTGAAACATTCAACTCTTGGTTAGGTACATAAATACACAAACAATTATTATCCAAAAAGACAATATGATTCGCAAGCATCTGAAAGGCACGATCCGCCAATTGGCCTCTATCTGGTGTCAGCCTCGGAGACTGGCCCACAGTGCCCCCAAGGAGGCCCCCAAAATGCCAGAGCTATCTGGGAAGGTTGCCCCACAGCCCGTCGCCCAGGCTGCTGCCAAAAAGCCAGCCAAACCCGGCAAGGATGCCAAAAAGGGGGGACGCGTCAAAATACCTCCTCCGAAGGGTAGTCTGACCAACGACAAGACCACTTTTGGACCTCTGAAGGACGTTGATCGGATCTTCCAGAACCTGTACGGCCGCCACGACTGGAGGCTGAAGGGGGCCTGCCTGCGCGGGGATTGGCATAAGACGGGGGACATCCTGGAGCAGGGACCCGACTGGATCATGGAGCAGATTAAAAAGTCCGCCCTGCGAGGACGGGGAGGAGCCGGATTCTACTGCGCCACCAAGTGGGAGTTCCTCCAGAAGGTCAAGTCCGAGAAGGTGCCCAAAATGTTGGTTGTTAACTGTGCGGAGGGCGAGCCGGGCACCTGCAAGGACCGGGAGATCCTGCGCCATGAGCCGCACAAGTTGCTGGAGGGCATACTGCTGGCCGGCGTGACCATGGGCTGTGGCCGGGCTGTTATCTATGTCCGGAACCGGTTCTACAACGAGGCCTGCAACCTTCACTACGCCCTGGCCGAGGCCTATCACCACGGTCTGGTGGGGGACAGCGCCTGCGGCACGGGCATCAAGTTCGACATCATGGTGCAGCGGGGCGATCGGTATCTGTGTGGCGAGGAGACGGCCATGCTGAACTGCCTCATGGGCAAGCTTGGAAGACCGCGACGTCGGCCACCGTTCCTCACGGAAAAGGGTTATTTCAACCATCCGTGTCTGGTTGTCAACGCGGAGTCATTGTCCGTACTGCCCACCCTCTTGCGGCGAGGTCCCCGCTGGTGGACCGGACTAGGACGAAGCTACAACGCCGGCACAAAACTATTCTGCATCAGTGGTCAGGTGAACAACCCGTGCACCGTGGAGGAGGAGATGTCCATGCCGATGCGGGAAATAATCGAACGGCATGCGGGCGGAGTGCAGGGCGGCTGGGACAACCTACTGGCCGTTTTCCCGGGCGGCCTTTCCACTTCCCTCCTCGGTCCTGAGGCAGCCGGCGGGGTGATGATGGACTTTGACTGCCTGGAGGCGGCGGGAAGCGGCCTGGGCTGCGGCTCCATCATTGTAATGAGCAAGGATTGCGACCCGCTGGCGGTGATGCATCGAACCATTGAGTTCTACGAGGAGCACACCTGCAAGCAGTGCACCTATTGCCGGGATGGCGCCATCTGGTTGCCGGAGCTGTTCGGTCGCTTCGCCACTGGCCAGGCCCATCCCCATGAGATCGACTGGACCTCGGTGATAGCGGATACGATCCGGAACAGCCGACCCATCTGTGCTTTAGGCATCAGCCAAGCCGTCACAGCCGATAGCATGGTCCAGATGTTCAGCGAACAGATAAAGGAGAGGATCGTAAAATATGCTGAAGGTTCCCAATGAAAAGGAAAAGATTAGATTAGTTAGTTAGTTAGATTAGTTTAGAAATTAGTTGGTTAAGTGCCATGATTAGAGATGATGAATAAATGTAAAATTTTTATTATTAAACTATTTGTTAAAATTTATACCTTGTACTCTACAACAAGCTTAAAGAAGTACCGGATATCATATAGTCTTATCCTACACCACAGTTCTATAAAAATACACAAGTCCAGCTTTAAATGATTCAGAAATAACTGCCGGAGATGTCCTGATAAAAGAGGGGAAAAGCAATCCCCCCGTAAACACTTAAATAAATTAAAACCTTACCGGTATTTAAGCTCCTCTATGAAATTAATGTACCTGAAATGAAACAAAATACAAGAGAAAAATAAACTGCGGCGGTCAGCGATAGATAGAGATTTAATTAAGATGAATGGCACCGGAAGAGCTCGGGCTAATGCGGTCAGAGGGAAATAAATCTTTTGGTGCAAAATGTTCCGGCGATCCGACGACGAGTCGCACGACTCGCAAATCATTGATGCCCCTGCGGCCAATGATGACGGCTTAAACGAGTATTCAATCCGGGCTGTCGTCGTCCATCGTCGTCTTTAGTTAGTTAGCCGCTTGGTTGCTGCGGATTTCGGTTTGAGTTTGCGCCTGACGAGAGCCATTATGTCCTGCCAAAGGACGCGGCTATGAATGGTGAGTGCTGTGTGAACGGTGAATGGAAGAAATCGGGCAAGCTGAAAATCATGTGGCGTGTGTGGTGGTATCTGGTTTGGTGGTGTGGGTGGGGGTGGGGGTCAAAGTGGCAGAGAGACACAATGTTGACATAAACAAACACCAGGGCATTTGTCTGCGCTTGAATGATTGCAGAGACAACAGGCAACATACTATATGAATGGGCACAAAGATTTTTTCCAACCAGGGCTGTGTCCTTGTTGGCCCTAATCGTGTTTGTAGGTCAGTTTGAGCCAGCCACCCCCCCCGCCCATTCTGTCGTTCCGCCATTATCCTTTCGCCGGCCTTGTCCAGGCCAGCTAGGCCAAGCGGCTGCTTGCATTGCCAATAATCAGGGTTTGCCAGACATTTGCTGCTGGTCTTGGCCAGGCACTAATTTGTTTGGCCTGGACAGGCGCTAAAAAAAGGAGAATACAAAGGCATACTTAAGCGAAAGTGTTATTTTTTCCGTTGTTGTAGTTGTTTGAGAAGGTTGGCACATGCCACATGGGTTCATTTCTCATCGCCGAAGGCAGCAGCCTGCGTCAGTCTTATCTCAATTAGGAATCCATTCATTCAGGCTGTCGAGTCACTCCTGACACTCGACGACACTGTCCACCAGGATGCACCAAACTCTCCACAATTGCCAGTGACTGATGGCCCAGCAATTAACACTTTCATCCCAAGGATTACCATAGTTCAATAATACCTAAAACATTGATATGAATTCTTTATGAAATAGTAGTTCGTTTAATTGAACAGCTATTAGAGTTCTTCCCAAAAATGAATAAGTTATTGCCTAAAACGGACTTTTTTAAATATTCCTACCTATTAGTTGGATTCTACCTCCAAAAAAGGCTTAATCCCTTGTGCAAACAAGAACATTTTAATTACCTTCAACCGGTTAGGTGTTTCCTTTTTAAGGACGTTTAACAAAAAAGCTAAGAGGATTAAAATCACGAATTTATAAAACAAATGAAGAGAACCACGTAGGATGGTTTAAAGAAGAATGGAATGAAACTCACTGTGCACATGCCGGGACACATGGTTGCTGGTGGCTTCGCTGGAGGCAACCTGCCCATCCATGGCTCCCCTTATCCTTGTCTCCTTACCATCGGCAATCATCGGCACTCGAATGGGCAGCAGGGCGTGGGGGTAAATCTTTAAACAGTGACGCAAATGCGGGCTGGCGTATAAATTTCACACTCAGCTCCCTCGTCGGACTTGGCAGACTGATTGTGGCACTCAAGAGCAGACCTCGAGTGAAGAGCTCCCTCCCGTTCCCAGTAGCTCCCCGACAATTGCCATGGTTCAGTGCAAATTACAGATGAAAACCGCTGGAAACTTGCCACTTCTGGAAGTTTGTCGCAAGTGTAGTTTGTGGTCTTTAATCCTCGATTGATAGGGCTTCGGTTGCACTTAAAGGGATTGAAGTTCCAGGATTGCTCATCCGTTCATAAAAAGGGTTTTCGCATTATCCTTGTAGAGGGCTAAATTAATCAAAGCTCCCAGAGAGCATAAAAAATTCAAGGCCCATACTCTGTCAGAGTTTTTGGAGGCCAACAATGGTGGAGCATATTTAATTTTCATAAGTAAAGTCAAAAAGGATATCCGTCTGGGGACTTCCCCTTCGTTAATCAACTGAACTCGTACTTCCTTTCATCTAACAACAAGTTGAAGCGTCACGATGAATAATATCCAGCTGGCACAACAACACAAGGCACGTTGCCATTGCCATTGCCAGTGCCAGTGCCTGGCAGGCAATTGCTTATTAAAGTCCAATTATAAGTTTGAGCAATCATTAGGGGGATAACTCGGTGAACAACCTTGCCGAGGAGTGTCCTCGGAACTTGGCCAAAATGTCTTTTGTTCATGCATAAATTTAATGGCGCGTTATCTCAATTTTGTGCCTTACTGACTGCACAAAAGTTAATCACATGTGGGTGGAAATCGTATTTAGATATTGATTTTGTTTTCTACTAGCATTTTTTTTGTGCTTAGTGCACACACATATTCCTATGGACTCCGCCTCTCCGGCCGGGGATTATAATGCTCGAGTATAATCTCGAATGAAAGCGAATGTCTTGAATTCCGCAAATTAAGAGCACCCGGCATAGGAGGACGGCGTCTTTGACTTTTGCTTCGGCATTATCCTGCCCCGCCTATCCCAACTCCATCGCCTTTTTCCGCTTTTCCCCAGCTTTTCTTGCTTTTCCTGCTTTTCGCCTTTCGTTCCTGCTATTTTTTGTTGTTTCTTGGTCTGCCGGGGTGCTCGTGTTATGGCACTTGATTCATGCTTAGCTGAAATACTTGGCATAACTTTTGCTGTTTCCAGCGCTTATTTTATTTCACTTTCTGGCCCGGCACGACCGCCCACTCCTGGCCCAGGTCCCGTTTCTCCCATTTGGCCTCCTGGCCAGGACCTTAGCCGCCGTCCTGACCATCTCGCATTACGGTAATGAAGAACAGCTCAGCGCCCGGCCTGTCACTTGAGACGAATCCGGGGGACGGATAGGAGTCTGAGCCGGATAGGAATACGAAAAGGAGCGGAAGCCCAGTCCTTCCATGTGTCACATACTTACGCATCTGCTGTCGTCACAAAACAAAGGTCACCTAGGATGGCTTTATTGTGAAAAAATAAAGGATTTGGATAGTTGTTTTGCACTTACTTTAAAGGCTTTAAAATTGTAATTTTTACTAAACTTTGGAAAGGAAACATCTGATAAGAAGACTTATAATTTATTCAAAACTCATTCCCTTCTTTCAGAATCACCTCAACCATCGTCGGCGTTGTCTAGTTGCTGTCACACATGTTGGGTAAATTCACCTCAAACCATGTCCAGGTATACCATCAGTACTCGAGACCAGCGCCCGTAAAGAAGCCCGTTAAGGTGAGTAGTGCCTACGGAGCCGTACCGAAATTTTCCAAGGATCTGGTGTTTGTTTTCGTTACGTCTCTGTTTCTGTATTCGCCTTGGCTGCTCTCCTAAGCAAACACAATTAGCATGCATTAACAGAAAACCCTTTCATTGGCATTCCTTGGAGAACTCCATAATTGGGTGGCGCAGTACCAACAAAAAAATACAAAAATAAAACAAGGTGATGGAGGGGAATTCATTTGGTTGTGCGAGTATTTATTTTGTTTTGAATTTTGTTTGTGCCGTTTGTTTTTTGTATGTTTACGCTGTCTTGGCCCTAGCCCCACAATAAAAGGACTCTTTGTGGGGCGGAAGGCTTTACAAGCATGCATAGATACCTACCGCCTAAGCTGGTGTTGGTATACGGGGCGCATACGTAATGTCCAGAGACCAACCGACCGACTGGAGACGACAACGCATTGCATGACACGTGACAAATCCCTGGGAGCTAAGCCGAGCACAAATATATCCTTCTGCATGCCTGCACGCCAAACACAAAGCGCAACTAGCGAAACAATAAATAATTGATATTTCATAATTGTTTTTCTTACCCCTGCAGGCCGAGAAGCCTGCGTGAGGCATCGAGAATTGAATCGAAGCGGAGGATATCCACCTCCCACCGCCCATCGCCTGACGCCTATCGTCCATCGCCCACCAGTTCGTCCTTATACCCCGTCTCTTTCTCACTCTCGCTCTCTGTCTCTATCGTGTTTATGTGTGCGTGTCTGTGATGTTGAAACAGAAGCGTTTGGCCAAGCAGAAGCCCAAAGCGAAACCGGTAAGCAAAATCGAGTTACCTGCAAGATGGCCAACAAAAAAAAAAGAAACCCAAAAAGCCCCTCAAATCTAGCTCCCTTCTATTCTCTATCTCTATCTCTAAAGCCTATCTCCGATTTTGATTTTAAACTATATACCATGTTTAGAACATGTACTTCCCAATCTCTGATCTGATCTGTCTCTCTGCTCTGTGCTCTCTGTGCTAATTGCTATTTGACTGACTGCCAAACTGCTTTGTTGTGGAACTATTTGAACTATCTCGCTCTATATAATTAACTCTTGAGTTCCACACCCATCCAACACCCAGCCACCTTGCCACCCACCCCCATCATCCTCTTTCAATGGCCTTGGAAACTATCTAGTCTAGTTTTGTTGCCAAAATACGTACATA
The DNA here is from genome assembly GCF_030179905.1 of Drosophila bipectinata. NCBI lineage: Eukaryota > Metazoa > Arthropoda > Insecta > Diptera > Drosophilidae > Drosophila > Drosophila bipectinata. Next base: position 10,579,610 of record NC_091737.1, read on the forward strand.
TTGCGAGTTCTTGTTCGTAGTTTATACAATTTATCCTATATAACCGTAGCACTTAGTGTTGGCTCAGCGTTTTTTGAGCGTTTCGAGTATTTCGTAAAACCTATTTTTAAGTAGCTTGCTTTCTTGCATTAAATATTTGCATACTTAATTGGGCCAAGTTCTTGTTTTCACTTTTGTCGCCATTTTGTTGCAAAAGTTGACTTTGTAACTCATTCCATCCGTAGATTTTCTTGTTAATTCTTAGCTGAGATATAGATAATTAAGAGGAATGCCAAGTATAAGTAATATTTCTATTATTTTTATATTTATTAAACTTTTACAGGTTTATCTTATATTTAAGTTATATCCATTGAATTGGCTAAATAAAAGTGAAATCTTGAATAGGCTTTTTAAAGGGAGTTATCTAGAAAGCGCCTGAAAGTATGCAACTCCTCATTGACTTTTGTATCTGCGATCGTGAGTTATCTGGGGGCTCGTTCTGCTTCAGCCTGGTCCCACAGTTGAAACTATCTACCATTTGACTGACAGCTGCTTATCGGCGGGCTCCTACCAACTGGGTTCGGGACAAGCTGTTTGACTTGCTAGCCGGGTGAAACTTTAATTGTTTAAGTTATGGCCACTGGGGGGCTTCGGCCAGCAATGCAGGCTGGAAAACTTTGAAAATCAACATAATTATGGCTTGCATTTGGCCCCCTCCTCGCTGCAATGTACATATTAAAGTGCCTTTAAAAGGCCAAAGTTATCCAGGATGTTTTCCTTGCACTTTATTTACTGAAACCCAATCCTCCCGAGATCGCTGAGTCCGTATTGTCGTTGCTCTCACTGAGCACGCTCCATCACTCTCACGCCGGAGGAGCTTATCACAACGCTCTTGTGGATGGTTGTTGTTGCCGCTGAGTCGAGTTCGATTATTTTGCCGCTATATTTGCGCCGTTAATTGACACCACTCGCCTTGGCCGAGTGGGAAAAGCTCTCAGGCCGCAGTGTCTCAGTGCTCGACGCGGCTCCGGGCAAGCCAAGCGGGAATCGCTCGCTCCAAAAGCGCCTACACCGCAAGAAAAAAGTGCCTTCTAAAAATAAAAATAAAAAAATAGTGGGTTTTAAAATGCTTTAAATTTACATAATAAAGTTTTTAAAAAAATTATGGGCCTCATTATTGAAAAATAAATAACTTTTTAGAAACACTTAAATCTTTCTAAAAATAACTGCCCATTTAATCACTCAAGTTCCTAGAAAAAGCTTAAGTCATTAAGCCAAACCTATTAAACCCAATGATTTGTAAATAAAATAAAAATTCCCCATAAGAACAAAAAAAAATATTAATTTCAAAGTGCTATATTTCTCCGAGTGTATGCGTACGAAGCGCAGTTCAAACAGCGATTAGATACTTGCTTTCATAGCATGTGGATTCATCCAACCGCGTCCCCAACCCGCGGATCGGCTGCAACTGGAGCAAGTGGCAGTGACCATGTACTTCGAGACCAACTGGGTATTTGTGAGTAGAATCGCTCTGTCATGAGTAATTGTAATTAATTGATGATTGTACAGCCGGAGGAGGAGTACTGCAATTTCTTGAGGTTTTTGGGTTTTTGGGGGTCTAACCGGTCTATTGGCGAACCGTTTGACATATGTATCTTGTATTTGTTATTATTGTGATGTGGTGTTGTTTTGTCTTTGCCGTTTTGTAGTCGCTTTGTGTTAATCAGCAGCTGTCGGCTGACAGCAAAGCTGAGAGCCAACACTCAGTCTTTATCACTCTCTCTCTGAAAATGTGGGCGGTGGGGAGAATTCTCCCGCCTGAGATGGCAATTTAGCCTTTTTACTTTTTAGATTTAAAGCTCTTTTAGAGGGTTTGGCTTTCATTCTTTGTTAGTAGAGTAGTCTGTAATATTATATGATATAGCATATATTTAATAGATTTCTTCAAATATGTATATCTTAAGGTAGTCTGCTTTAACGAAGAATAAATTACCTACAGAAAAACTCTAAAAGTTCTTTTATATTCTTAAAAAAACAAACATTGAAGAACAATAAGATGAGACTTCCCTGATGTCTTTTTCTAAAAATACATAAAAACAACAAACAGTCACCAAAAACGAGTCACCCCATTGTTTCAATATCAAGCACCACTGGGAAGGCATCCAGTAGCATGAAAACTCCTAGAAAGTCAATTTCGCAATGCCATTGAGAGTCAGCCATGCAAAAGCGGTGCTCAGCCTTCCCTCCTTGCAGACACACCTCCTTTTCACTTAGTCCCCAATCCATCGTCACGGCGACGTCATCTGGCATTTTTTCGAGAAACGAATGCGGCACTTCATCAGCCATGGCAACTGCCGCAACAGCTTGAGGAGAATCCGCAGCAGCAACGCCATCAATTTTCCACTTTGGAAAACCGCAAGTCAACAGCAGGTGAAACACTGAAGTACCAGCCACGGAGGCGACTGAGGCTAACCTCCTCCTGAGAAACCCCATCTCATGGTCTATGGCATTATTCCCCTGGATTGCATTATGCAGAAGGAGGAGGAGCAGATGAAATGACGGAGCTTGATGTGGGTATTAAGTGCTGTTTATGTTGCACAAGTTTTATCGAAGTTCGATAAGACAGAAGGAATGTGGAAGGGGTGGTGAGAGGGTGAGATTGGTGGCCAGGTGACCCGGCAAATTGCATCCTGCGGCTGAACATCGGGCTGTGTGGTTTAATCCTGCCAGCGAGCGCATAAATTTTTATGTTTGATTCCGGATGCGGAGTTTAATTGGATAACCGCATGTGTCTGCTATTGGCTTTTAGCTCCATGGCAAATTTCCGGGCCTTTCCGGGCCTTTTGCATTGTTTTCAGTTGATTTGATGTGGGAGCTTGGTAGCATACAACGGCTAATTAGTTTAGCAGCCATTTCCGGCCCAAAGGCCCGACCAGAAAGAAAAGGGGTAAGAACAAGGCCATGCACCTGACGAAATAGTTTCTTCATCTAAAGGGTAGTCCTCTCTTAACTCTATCTTTGCTGGCAGAAACTACCTTTCATAAGGATTTAAATTTTATAAATATGTTAAATTTTTACGGTGCATCATTTTTCTCATTGATTGAAATCATGAATTCCAACCAAGTGTGAAACAAAAGTTAATTAATTAAGTTGCCGCTGCCGCAACGCTGTTTTATTTGGTTTATTTTTTTTGGTCTTCTTCTTTTTAACCTTATTCCCATCGAATGGGGCTTCAATGGCTATTAGCCCTGGTTATAGCTCCGTTGTTCTCTCTGGTGCTGGCCGTTTAATTAATTTGAAATATGCCACATTTCCTTCCGCATCATCTGAACTGTGTTTTATGCCCACACAAAAGTTTTGTGGCTCCTGGGGGCTCGCCGGAGGAAAAAGCTTTTATTTTAATAGACGCTGCATGAAATGGCTCCGACGAGATGCGAACATGCATTCCCACCATCCCATACATATACGGACGTTATGGTTTGGGATTATATGGTACGATGTCCTACTATATGGATCTGTCGAATGCCCAAAGGTTTCGTTTGGCAAAACATTCTTAATGTTCTGGCCACTTTTTTGTGGCCAAAAAGTTTAATTGGTTTTGCACCCAGTCCTGGGAAGTCGTAGTTATGAGTTGCCAAAGTTTCTGCTCCGGCTTGCAGTCTTGATCCGTTTAAATTAGGATACTATTTAGCTCCGTTTGCCGTGGCCGTATTCTGAAGCTGACATGTATCTCAACTGTGTCAGTTGCAAGCACTTGGACTTGGACAAGGTAATTGGGTGGCTTTGTCTGCCAAGGTAATGAAATGTTGGCCACTTGGCAGGAACATTAGCAGAAACAAGAGTCAATCAGTAGAGTAATTTACTTTCAGGATGTAGGATCTAACTTGTAGTCTAATAAGTAATACCAATAAACTTTAATTAGTTTTGATTTTGATAACCTGAGCACAATTAGTCCAAAACAAGCAAAGCGGTCTGGTAGTAAGTCATCGTAGTTTGTTCCCCAAAATTTGAACTAAATTAACGATTAACGGAGAAGAGCGAATCAATCGTTTAAGTCTTTCAACTAATTTTAAATCATAATATTTTTCTTCTACTTTCAACTTTGCTTTGCACAACACAAACACCCCACTGCCCCCTCACTGATAAAAAATCAAACACTAAACACGCCATAAACTTTTTAAAAAACCACAACGTGATCCAATATTTCAAATTTTTATTTTTTTGGATTTGTTTTCTTTTTTTGCGACACAATGAACAATCCTTTTTATATATTTATCTTATTGTGCTATTATATTTTAATTAATTAATTTGTGTTTTCACACTCTATTCTCCCACACACCCACACCCACGACCCACTCACTACCACACCGAAACACCGAAAACCAACAACGGTAAATACGATTTGTTGAATTTTCAATGCACCACTTCGTGTATCTGTGTTTGTGTGCGTACGTGCGTGTGTGTGTTGAAAATCGAATTTGCATAAATGACAAAATAATATATATGCGAATATTGAAACATCAAATATAACGACACCGAACCGACACCAACTCCCGACCGAAAACCAATCAACAAAAACAATAATAAACAAATCCGCAATGTGATTATAACATCTATTACAACCCGACAATTGTAAAATGTAAATCTCACACGTACACCCACAAAAAACACGTAAAAAACAAATCAAACCAAACATAAACCCTTAAAGATACCATGGGGACTGAAAAAAATCTGTTGGGGTCTGATAAATATAACCGTGCCCAGGGTAAGCAATCAACATTTAAATATAATTTCTATATCATTTAATTGTTTTCGTTGTTTGTCGTTTCCTCACAATCGCTGTTGTTTAATTATTTGTTTATGCATTTCTAATTGTACTACTAATGAGCACCTAACCCGTAATGTAAAAAACTAAATAAATATTTCAGAGATACTTTAAGCTTGGGAGACAGACTTTAAGTAATTAATTAATTGAACTTATCGGCCAGAAAGGTGGATGGCAGAGCAGACACTCGAATCTGTCAATGAATTGGCAAGGGGAATATTCAGTAAATTAAAAGCATCGATATGAAAGCCATCACATTCCGGGTGGCCAGAGCACCCGGCCATCATTTATTTAGTAGACTGCCAGAAATGCCATTAATTAAATGGTAATGTAGATTAAAACACCTAATTGCAAGTGTCTCGGATGGACTGCAGATTTCGTTTAATATTGGCTCTAATGGATTTTGACCAGAAGACAATTTGGCAGAATGGCACAATAGAGACTTGAAAACGTACTATATACAGAAGTGCACTGGGATTAATAATAAAAGATTATATCTTTAAGTTAGATTATAATATTTTATTAAAAAAGAAAAGAGAAAGACACTGAAGAATAAATTAAATATATTTCTCATCAATTTATTACTTAGCAGTGTAGCTGACCTCCATGAATTATTCCAATTATTTCTATTTAATGAACTGGAAGATTAGTTGATCAAATTATTAACACTCCCGTTTATTTGAAACCAATTAAAATCCCCCAAGACATCTACTGACCTGGCTAATCAAACTTTTAAGCCAATTTTGGAAAACATTTCATACTTTCGGCCTGCAGTGATGCGGTCTCTGAAGGAGAAAGCTCCGAGCAACGATGCCTAAGCTTTGTTCTAGATTACCTATCTGCGGTTGGTTTATCTAATTTGAAAGCTGGCTAAATGCCGCTCGCCTGCACCTGCAGGCCCGCTGCCACAGCCTGCCACATTCACTGCCTGGCGGATGATGCGGATATGGCCTCTCGCAAACAAGCCAATTGTAAATAACTCGGCTTAACCGAGAGACTCCAGAACAGAACACAGAACCCCAACCAGAACAGGTGAGTGAGTGGAGCGGCAGGTGCGTGCCAGTCGAGATTCGCCTGTCGCGATATTCAGATGCGGGTGCGGATTTGTCGGATGCGGCGGCGTCGGCGTCAAATCGAAATACTTTCGCGGTTCGCGTAGCATCTCAAATTCAATTAATTAGAGCACATTAGCGGAAAATAGTTAATCATGGTGGTAACATCAGCCGATTCGCCACTGCCACCGCACAAATATCTGCGCCGCATTTCCAAGGACTTTTCCACGGTGCGGCGGTTCAGCAATACCCCGGCTGCTGTCGTTTCGGTTCGTGCCTCCACATCCGCTTTTATTGCCGCCGAGGCAGCTGCCCACTTGCCCCGGACCGGGACCGGAGTCACGCCCCCGGGCACCCCCACCCCATCGTGCGCCCCCGGCACTCCGCGTGGCATACGCCGACGGCAACGGATGCGGAAACGCTCCTCGGTGTCCTCGACCCTATCGAAGGTCCTCATACTCAATGTGCGTGATTTGTTGAAGGCCCACACCGCCAGTGAGCCAGTGGGCAAAGAGGTAGGGCTACGGAAGGATGTCATTCCCATTACACATCCCCAGTCCCCGTTCCCCGAGCTATTTGTTCTGCGGCTGCAGTGGATCACAATGTGAAGCTCTTGCCAATAGGTGGTGGCTAATCCTTCGAGTGCCTGTGGCATCATCGACTTTCAAGTGTTGCTCCAAAGTTTCGGGCTGTGGCTTTGTTTGCCGCGATAACTGCCAAGTTGCAGTTTGCCAAAGTTTGGATTCCGAATCAATTGTGCGGATTTCTGCGAAACGTGACTAGGGATTCTGCACATAAGAGCTGAGGTTTACGGCGTAATCAGTTGCATAAATGTTTTTAGTTGGCCAGGCAAATCAGACAGAATATGTAAAAAATATAGGATTATTTATAGACTCAGTAGGAATTTAATAGAGTTGCTAGGAAACTCACCCGTGGACCTTATACATTGCCCCACCAAACATTGTAAATATTTTATTTTGCATTCAGTAACCTTCTTTAATTATTCAATATTATTTTGTAATTTAGTAATGTTTACATAGTGATTGTGTTGTGTCGTCGTTGTGTTTATTCACGAAATATTATGTAATTACAGACTATTGGAATCCGTAGCCAATTGAATTAGTTTCTCCCATTTGAGATTAAATTGTAATTTAGAATTTGAAGCAACTGAACTCTAACTATAATTAATTTTTTGGTTACTTAATCCTCCATGACTCTGTAACTGGAAATATATCCTTTGTTCTTTTCAAGTTTTTCCATTTTTTTTTTTCAATTTACTCCTCTAGCTGTATAATGAGTGTATAAAGTGTAACTATGAGCATTCATTAACCGAATATCTAGTGCTTACAAAAAACTAATTGGATTTATTTATTTCCGTTCTTAAATCTTAAATTTAACAAAATCTAGCACCAGCCGCGCAGTTGGATCGAGACAAACTTCCAGAAGCGCGAGTGCATCAAATTCATACCATGCCCAAAGGACGATACAAAGTAAGTGGCAACTAATTTCATTTATTAGCATTACATTTTGCATTTAAGTGCATTTGATGGGTGCAGAGGGGTAACAGCCGGGAGCGACAAGGGCAGGGACTAGAAAGTCCAAAGCCAAGACGAAAACATTTGACCCAGTTTCTCATATCAAAAGCGATTTGTGTGATGCAGCTGCTTTTGGCCCAGTTCCCGGCCGTTTGTGTATTTAGTTTCGTTTTGGGCGTTAGCATTTATTGTTTATTATGACAGGCGCTGTCCCAAGACCCGGCAATTGAGATAAATGCGCCATAAACCCAAACCCAGACCCAGTACCAGTATTAGTACTAGTACTACATAGTACACATTCGCGACGCGTACCCGGCACTGCTCCAATTGTTTTGGCTTCTGGATCTGGTGAAAGTTTTAAGAGGAGATAGCCCGGGAAATGGGCGATGGGTTTATGGCCCATCTTGACTTTGCATGACTGGGTGGCTGTTATCAGCGATTGGATTGCCAAATATTTGCCCGCTGACCCAACTGGCTGAGAGTTCTCCTGAACCCCTTCGCCATGACGCCAAGTTTCCATGACAGCCGGTAGCTGTCACGACCACGAACAACATCTTGGCCAAGTTAAAAAGTTGATTTATAGTTGAACTTTCGTTAATCACAATTGGCTCAACTTTGTGAGTTTATAATTATGCTAAGAGCACAAGTTTAATAGCTATCTCTCTGCAGGATTATCCCTCTTCAATCCTCCTTCTATTTAAAGCCACAAATATCTCTTTTATGTGGCATGACTGCCACACATCACTCAGGACCCGAGGAATGTGCCACAGACACGTGCCGATTAATTTGATTATTTAATTCTATTTCAACTGATTTATTGGGGTAAGACGGGCTCAGCCCTGGGGGTATCCGTATCTGGGGGACTCTAATTGAAATGCATTATTTAGCAAACACTTTTAAGCACCTGACAAGAACATCAGCTGGCAAACAGACAGAAAGTCAGACCGACTGTCGGAACGGGTCAGGTCAGACAGGTTATTGCCTCTGCGTTTGTTGCTGCCATATTTTGGCTTTTTTTTGGGAAGGGGGTGCGGTGGGAGCAAGAGGGGTATCTAGCCTCATACAAACACTCGTGCATAAATAACGCTTTATATTACACGTGGGCATAGCAAACAAAGTGACAGGTGAAGTCAAATGCGTGTGTGTTCCTTCTCTTTTGTGGGGGAGTGCCGACTTGTCTCTCTTGTTTACCAAATATCATTTACACCCACAACGCATCCTGACATTCAGTCAACAAGTTCGATTCGAAGGCATTCCTTCCGAGCCATGCTTTGGACTTTTAAGGGCAAACTTTTTGGGGGAAAATCAGAATAATTATCTAGTAAATAGTAACACAAAAGCTTGGTGTATACGAATGTAAATAAAATTCAATAAAATCTTTGACAGAACATGATTGAGCAGCCTATTATGGCCTGATCCAATTACCAAAGAAATTCAATCAAATCAAATTTCCATTCTTATCGAATTGAGGCGAATTATACTTACAAATGTACTTACATCAAATTGTGCAAAAGCCATCGAACAAGAACGAACGACTATAGCGCTCACCTTTTTCGGCAGATGCTGTTGCGGCCAGGCCCAGATCACACATCAGACGATACCGGGCATCGACAGCGGCTCACCCGGCGACCTTTGGCTGCCCACGAAGCACACCCGCCCCCAGCCGACGGACGCGTACGGCACCATCGAGTTCCAGGGGGGCGCCCATCCCACAAAGGCCCAGGTACGTATATCCTTACATAGGCAATTCAGTGGCAATTTCCTTTTAGTGCGGTTTTTAATAACTTTTTCCTGCGAGCACGTGCTCTGTGTTTTGTTTGTAAATGGTACGTTGATACCCTTGAAGGATGTATTAGATATCTATACAGGATATTGGATAAAGTCATTTATCTCCTTGTATAGTTCTGAGAAACTATAACAATTGTATTAAATTAACTGAAAGAGTATTAAACTTTCGGCATTTTCCGAAGTTCATGTCCTTTACTAACTTGTTGGTCCTTTTTTTCGCAGTATGTCCGACTGTCCTTCGACACGCGGCCAGAACTCCTGGTGCAGTTATTCACAAAGGAATGGAACCTGGAATTGCCAAAACTTTTGATCACCGTGCAGGGCGGCAAGGCCAACTTTGATTTGCAGGCCAAGCTGAAAAAGGTGAGTGTGGAAAAGTTTTCAACCCAAAAGCCAACTTGCCTTGGATGGAAGGAAGGAAGGGTCCTGTGTCTGTCACTTGCTAATTGAATGGCCTAGCTGTGGGAGCTGGAGCTGGAACTGAGAATGAAACTGAAACTGATTTCTTTTCGATTTCAATTCGCAGGAGATACGCAAAGGACTGTTGAAGGCGGCAAAGACCACAGGAGCATGGATTTTCACCGGCGGCACCAATACCGGTGAGCAGGCAATGCGTTTCATTTAAGTTTTATGAAAGGACAGTGAACAGGGCCCGGGTTTTATGGCCAACGATTACGGCCGGAACCCAAGTTAAATAAGCACAAAGAAAAATGAGCAAGGAAAACAAACAAAAAACAAACAAACAGTCGGTGGGCAGGAAAACTTAAAGAGAATGGCCGGAGAAAGTGCGGATGAGCGACCCCAGTCGAAAATTAAATAAATAAAATCCCAAGCGGAAATCACGCAGCCAGTGATTGTACACACTTCAACTGCTTGCCAGTCAACATATTGTGAGCTACCCAGTAGCCGGATAGTCCGGGTATATTGGCCAGGAGTGGTCAGGATGGGTGCAATGGGGGCTTCTATCAAAAATAAATTGGATTATGGCCGGATATGGAAGGGTAGATTTGGTCAAAGCCGTTGCTCTTTTGCCTTAGGTAGTTGGCTTTTCAAAGAATAGTAAATATTGACTTGATATTGGTTAGTTCTTTGGTTAAAAAAGAAACAAATATAAAATGTGCAGCTATTGTAGAGCTCTATACATTGATGCAATCTTTTGTCTATTTTCCAATCAAAATTGCAGTGTGGCTTAAAGTCCGAAAGCGTATCTTGTAGCCGCTACCCAAGAACCTGCCGTTGTCCTTCTTATTCATTCGACTGGACTTGGTCCTCTTTTTGTCGTCTGGGTTTTTGTGCTTCAGTTGTTATTAAATTTTTAGACACACCACCCTAACTAAGATATAAAAAAGCTGCAAAAGTGAAAGTCGTAGGACGGGACAAAACTTATTTACCCACTCGCTCAGCGATGGCTGTCATTGTTCTCATTCCTTGATATTTTTTTCGACGTTATTGCCTCACAGGAGTCACCAAGCAAGTGGGCGACGCTCTGCTCCTGGAGGGTCAACAGCGGACAGGAAGAGTGGTCAGCATCGGCATCGCTCCCTGGGGCATCGTCGAGCGCAATCACGAGCTGTTGGGGCACAACCGCGAGGTGCCCTGCCACAGCATTAGTTCGCCGAGGTGAGTACTTGGGCCACACAACTAATGCATATTTAACCGACACGACACCAATTGGGCCAACAAGTTAAATTGCGCCTTAAAGATTCATGAGTATTAGCTGTTGTGGCCGTTCCCATACTGTTGCCACCATTTGTACCTGTTGCAATCACCTGCACCTGTTCTTTTCCTGCCTTTCCTTTCAGATCCAAGCTGGCGGTGCTCAACAATCGACATGCCTACTTCCTGCTGGTGGACAATGGCACGATGGCCAAGTATGGCGCTGAGTTGATCCTGCGGCGCAAGCTGGAGAAGTTCATATCCAATCTGAAACTACACCCATGTAAGCCCTGGGGGAGAAGTGCTCATCCGCGAATGTGTGGACAGCTTGGCAGCACAAAAGGCCAATCAGTCGGCAGATTGAAGCTCCTTGTCGCCAGGCCATTGAGAGCCATTTCCTTTCATTGCCAATGTCGCCGCAGGCTAAGCTCTGAAATGGGAATATCCTGGCTGAGTAGTTGGTGGGGCGGCCGCCCTAGCGGTCTTGTTAATACACTCGGATTAAAATGTATTTGGGATTTCCGAAGAATAGTTTTTGATTTTGATTTTATTTATTCATTTTTTTGAGGGAAACCTTTTAAAAACCAACATATATTTATTTATGGCAGAGCTCTTGAAGTTTTCGAGGGTGGTCTTTAAAGAATGGAAAAAAATGCTTGAAAGGATAATAGGACTCCCTACAAAGTTTTTATATTGGCCAAAAATCATCCGATTCTTGAAAGGGATACTTTAATCGATTTCTAGATCGATTCTCTTTAAAACTGCATTAAAACCTGGAAACAAAATATTTTTTAGATTTTTTGTCAAAATTCCTGATGGGAACTCCTTTCAAAAATTTGAAAGTGGTCTGGGATGGCAATATGGTCCCCTGCGATGGCTATATCTTGGCCAAAAATCATCCGATTCTTAAAAGGGATACCTTAATCGATTTCTAAATCAATTTTCTTTAAAACTTTATTAAAACCTGGAAACAAAATATTTTTTAGATTTTTTGTCAAAGTTCCTGATGGGTCCTCTTCAAAAATTTAAAACTTGCCTGGGATGGCAATATGGTCCCCTGGGATGGCTATATCTTGGCCAAAAATCATCCGTTTCTTAAAAGGGATACCTTAATAAATTTCTAGATCAATTTTCCTTTGACCTGCATTAAAATCTGGATGCAAAATATTTTTTAGATTTTTAGTTGATTTTTCTGGGATGTCCTTTAAAATATACTAAGCGGCAAATGCAATGTTAGGTTTGAGCTGCTTTAAAAGTTATTATTTCTTGTTGGTTTTTTAAGAGCCTTAGTTATTATTTAATCGTAATTCAAAACTATTACTACTTGTGTAAAAAAGTTGAGGTACTATTTTTAAAAAATGCTTCAAAAGTTTTATAAAGTTTGAGGTGGGAAAACTATTCTAAGCTTGAGTGTACCTGTTGATGGCTGGCCACCTGTTGCAGCTGCACCATTCGTGTGAATTTGCCTAGCTCGTGTTGCATGCCCCTGAGGGTTGACTGAATCTAATCCCAAAATTTCTGTGCTCCTTCCGCTGCAGTCACACATTCCAGTACGCCCGTCGTCTGTCTGGTGATCGAGGGCGGCACCAACACGATACGTGCGGTGCTCGAGTACGTGACGGATTCCCCGCCGGTTCCGGTGGTCGTGTGCGATGGATCCGGTCGTGCCGCCGACCTGCTTGCCTTCGTCCACAAGTGAGTATAGTTTCAGAGATATTCGCTTTAAGATGCCCGAAATTAAAGCATATGCCGGGGCAACTTAATGAGAAACCACAGTTTGTGTAAATTTAATTAAGAATATGTTGGCATGCCCTCTGACCCGGCACGACTATGTCTGTTGTTGCTGTTCAGTTGTTGTGAGGCATGCGACATTTGGCAAATTATTTAAATTTACGCAACGCAACCACCGCACACACAAACAAAAGGCAAATGGTAATGGAACTGGAATGGGGAGTCCTCCTCCACGTCCTGCGTCGGGTTGTGTTTACCTTACGCCGGGGCGGGTGGACCTTTTTGTGTGCCACATTTAATTTTGTTGTTTAATTAGTCAGAATAATTGGGCGCCCTCTCGAGTTGTGACAATTCACTCCGCCAGTCTCTAACAATATTTTTTTATGCAGATATGCCTCGGATGGGGAGGAGCAGCCGGTGCTCGAGTCCATGAGGGATTATCTCATGGGTACCATACAGAAGACCTTTGAAGTGGGCCAGGACCAATCCGAGAAGCTGTACCAGGAACTGCTTCAGTGTACCCGCAACAAAAATCTGGTAAGTTTTAGTCGAGAGACTGTAATTGAATTATTCAAATGGAAAATGAAAATAGTGAGCAAGGAAAGGGGTTTGATTTTAATTAAAAAGGGCATTGAAATAATCAAATAAAGCTCAATATTATATAGAATCTTGCTCTCCCTTTTTACAAATGTAAAACAAAGAATTCTAGGAACAGGAAATTGATAAAAAATTCTCTCAAATAAGAGAAGCGTGCCTTTAAAGGAGGTGCCTTTTCCACGAATATTTCCCGAAGAAGCCTTTGGCATAAAATTGTTTTAAAGCGGTTACCCCCAAACATAGTTTTAAAAGCTGGTGTCGGCCCCAGGTGAATTATTTATAGGTATGAGCCATCAATTAAAATCCCATAACCTGGAGCCGAGGAGAGCTTTGCTCAATTAAGTTACCTGGGAAGATTGGAGATTTAAATGAGGGAGAGTGTGAGGCTGTGTACGAAGTTTTCAATCACTTGAGACTTTTACGCTGGCACCCGCGATTTAAATTTTTAATTAATGCTCGTAGACCCGTTGAAATAATTAGGCTACAAAATTCAATTGAACGTGTAATGAATTTTAAATCACCGCTTGCCGCTTGCCACTTGCCGCATGCCTCATGCCGATTTTGAAAACCCAGTTTCCTGTGACTTTTCGGAGAGTAGGCCAAAAGTGGCTGGCATTTCGTCAATTCCGCCGCAGATGTTATTAAGATTTTAATTGGTTTTTGAATGAGAACGAAGCCACTGTGGGATCTAGCATGTCCTTGCCAGAGGCTCGTTTTATTCGTTCGTTCTTTCTAATTTTTTGTTAGAATTTTAGGCCAGGACTAGGGCTAGGCAAACAAATTATGGGCAATGGGGGGCTACATTAAAAGATACTTTGGGTTTTATGTACATTTTTTTTATTTTTCAATTTCTCCGCCAGATTACCGTCTTTCGCATACAGGAAAAGCCCGAGGGCGAGGCACAGGAGCTGGATCAAACCATCTTAACGGCCCTCTTCAAGTCGCAGCATTTGAGTCCTCCGGAGCAATTGAGCCTGGCCCTGACATGGAACCGGGTGGACATAGCGCGCAGCGAGATATTCGTCTATGGACAGGAATGGCCCAACGGTGGGTTGGAGGCCGTCGCCTCTCCATTTCCATCTCCCTTCCCCTTTTTTGCATTTATTCAAATTTCAAAAAATATATATCACCCTCAGGCGCGTTGGACGAGGCCATGATGCAGGCCCTGGAACACGATAGAATCGATTTTGTCAAATTACTCTTGGAGAACGGCGTTTCGATGAAGAAATTTTTAACAATACCGCGCCTCGAGGAGCTCTACAATACAAAACACGGTCCAGCCAATACACTGGGGTGAGTTTTTCGCCGGACTTTTCATTAAAGTACCTCATGTATATGCTGTATATATGTACATTGCCATTGCCCTGAAATGTTTTCCTTTCGGCCTATGCAAATAACAACATTGTCCTTGTGCCATCCTTTAGTTACATCCTGCGCGATGTCCGACCGCATATACCCAAGGGCTACATTTACACGCTCCACGACATTGGACTGGTGATCAATAAACTAATGGGTGGAGCATATCGGTAAGTGTATTTCTAAATTTGAAGAATAGTCTCAGAAGGATAGCCTCCGACAAACAGCCATTCCTACTTTATTATAAAGTCCTTTTCAAAAAAGGTTAAGGGAAAGAGTCACTTACTTTTCTGATAATGTAATTTCAAGTAAATTAAAAAAGAGAAATGACCAAAATTAATGATGAGAAAAATGCAACGAATGTGCCGCGAAAGACACCTCGAAATTGCGGAACCCAAAAGTTTTACGCTTTATTTTCGAGAAAGGGAAAGGGCTGAGAGAGAAGCCTTTTCCCGCCATTCCAGGAACTGACTCCAAAGCCCTTAAAGTGTGGCGGATTAAATTTGATGTTTTGAAAATTTGTCCATGAAAATGTAATAAGTTTGCACATCAAGTTAACAAGAGCTGGTTGGTTGATGGTTGCTGGTTTTCTGGTTGCCAGGCAGGGTTGCTTCGCTTTGTCATGCTGATGTACGTGAAGGAGGGCAAAAGTCGAAAGGAGCCGGATGCCTGCAAAGGACCTCCTTAATTATGCAGCATTAATATTTTGCCAGCAAGGCGAAAAAAACCCCGGTGGCTGCTTAAATTTAGTTACCGCCGCTCCGGCGACCACAATGCTGTTTAATATCGCTCATAAGTTGCGGCTGGCTGGGGCTGTTGGGGCCACTATGGGCTCTGGATCTGGGTCTGGGGATACTGACGACCCGAGAAACGGTTTGTGGTTTCAATAAAAACCCGTTGTTGGTCAAGCCACTGACCGCTGGCTGGAATTACTCAATTTAATTAAAAGTCATGCAAAAAGTGTTTGTTGCCTTGACTAAACATTTCAATCTTTGCACTTTACTTTAGCTTCTCGGGGTGCAATTTAATTAAATCGGACGAGAAAAACCCTACACTATATAAAGTTGTGTAAACCGGTTTAGTGGCAGTTCCTTAAATGGTGATTTTTTCGTAGGATTAACCCTTACTGCCTCAAACTAACTCACTAAACTGGCAAATCATCTCCTAACTTTGTTCAAATGAACATGATGGGCAAAAAAACAGTCCTCCAAGCCGAACCTCCCACCAGCTTCTTTGATATTTGACTTTTTGGGCTTTAATCAAAGGACCTGGCCCGGCTGAAAGTTATCTGACAAATGCCCATCTAAATGGCAAAAGGCTATCTAAGCAATGAGCCGGCGTCAGAACTGATGTGTTTATATTAAATTAGGGTTTTCGGATCCGGACTCGTCGTTCTTTGGCCTTTTCTCGGTCGGCTGGCTTACCTACTGGCCTGATTTTTGGCTTGGTAGCTCGTCTACTACTCCTCCTGCGTTATATTTTTCAATGTCTAGACTCTAGACTGTAGACACTTGAATGTGTTGTGTCGGGAATGTCAGGAGCAGAAGCTGGAACAGGTTGCCCAAAGTGTTGCCAACTTGGGCGTAATTAAAAGCGTTAAAGTTTTGTGATTTGATTAACATAAAATGCGAATGAGTTTTCCGGCTGCCAGTTGCCTGGGCCTGTTGCTGGTTTGTTGCCTTCAGGTCAATTGATTTGGCCTTTTATTTGTCATAAATAATTTATGGACGCTTTTGTTGATGTCCTGAATTTAATTGTACGCCCGTAAACTGCCGGCAGGTGTAGGTTCCCGAAAACAAAAAAAATTTGCCAGGCCAATAAATTCAGAGGGCTGGTCCGGTGCCTCGGGGGGCTGGGAAAGTAAATGAAACTACAGTCACTCAAAAAGGACAGTTGGCGACAGTTTTTCCTTTCAAAGAAAAACAAACAAAATTACATTTACATTTAGGCGATGAAAATCTCTTAAGCTGTCCGCAAACAATGGTCGACAAGCCCGGCACAAAAAATTGAATTGAAATGGAGGCGTTTCATTGTTATTCAAGTCCCGCTGCAGCAGCAGCGGATGTCCATCAAAAAGGGAAAAAATACTGAGCTCCACTCGAAAGCTGATACAATGCAAAATTACTGAAGCAAATCGTCGGATGGCATTAGGCCCAAAAACTCAGAAAAAAATAGAGAAACTCAACCCTCTTCCACCCCACAGATCCTATTACACGCGCCGCAAATTCCGGCCCATCTACGCCAAGGTTATGAACAGCTATGCAAATGCCTGTCGCAAGTCCTCGACGTACCAGTACCAGCGCTACGCCGGAGCCAATTCCCTCAGCCTGGTCACTGGCCTGTTGCCCTTCACCTCGGAGATGGCCCTCTTCGAGTTTCCCTTCAACGAGCTACTGGTAAGTGCGTATATTTTGCAAGACTTTCAAATCAACCATCCGCCCTGTTGTCCCCGCTGCTGCTTGCTTAGATCTGGGCCGTGCTGACCAAGCGGCAACAGATGGCCCTGCTGATGTGGACACACGGCGAGGAGGCTCTGGCCAAGTCACTGGTGGCCTGTAAACTTTACAAGGCCATGGCTCACGAGGCTGCCGAGGACGATCTGGACACTGAGATTTACGAGGAGCTGCGCTCCTATGCCAAGGAGTTTGAGAGTAAAGGTAAGACTCTTGGCTGGCAGTTCGTAGGATAAGATTTTAAGCCTGGCAAATCCTTTCTTACATTTTTCAGGCAACAAATTGCTGGACTTCAGCTACCGACAGGATGCGGAGAAGGCTCAACGCCTGCTCACCTGCGAACTGCATTCGTGGTCGAACCAGAGCTGCCTGTCCTTGGCCGTGGCTGCCAACCACAGGGCCCTCCTGGCACATCCCTGCAGTCAGGTTATCCTGGCGGATCTCTGGATGGGTGGTCTCCGCACTCGCAAGAACACCAATTTCAAGGTGAGTACAAGCCACAAACCAATCTGACCTGGGAGAACACTTATTTTGCGGTGACAGGTCATCCTGGGTCTGGTCATGCCACTGTACATCAGGCAGCTGGACTTTAAGTCCAAGGAAGAGCTCCAGCAAATGCCGCAGACCGAGGAGGAGCATCTGGAGAACCAGAATCTGGACAACGACGACTCGGACCGCTCCCAGCCGGATGCTGAGGTATCTTTACCATCTCGACCATCTCAAGTCGATGTTCTTTTGTTTCTTTCTTACTAACAATGGATTTTATTTGGTTTCGTTGTCTGTACTGTGCCAGTCCTACATATTTGTGTGTCGGCTTTCAGTTATTTTTCAATTTGTTCAACTAATCTAACCATTTAACTTTTAACATTAACCGCTCTGCTGTTCATCATAATCCTAACCGAAAGCTATCCAAATCCGAATCTATCTGTTTATAGAGCGCCCTATTAAAAGCCAAAAGGTCCATTTCCTTGAGATATAGGATGGGCGCGGGTGCTAATAATCGCGACAAGGTAGTAGCCACCAATCCGATCTAAGTCAACTACTTGTTGCTGTTCAAGTCGTCTATATAACTATCTACACACACACGTACTATATGTTCTATTTGCTGTCTCTTTCGCTGTCTTTCTGTCTGTCTCTTTCTTCTGAGATATACTGTACTGTATGCTAATGAAATCGATCTGAATTTCTCTATTTGATTATATGTTTGGTAATTATTTGTGCTTTAACTGTCTCGTTATTTTGTGTGAAACATTTATTAAAATTTGACAGAAGAGTATACTACTGAAATGGGCGAAAATATGTATTCATCAACCATAATGTATGTTTATCATTAATTTAAAAAAAAAACTAAAGCCTTTCCAACTGAATCATTTACTTCAAAAGGTTCTTATTGATTTTCTTCCGGGTGATTTGTATTATTTTTAGAAAAGCCATTCGACAGTCGCCACGTGGCTGCTCCATTTTCTTCATTTTGTTAAATAGTTTCGCCCCAAGCTTCGGGGATGGTGTAGCTTACATTTAAAATTCATTTAATGGCGCTCATCCCATAGTCTCATAGTCCGGGAAACGTTCCTCCACTAACTTTAAACATACTTTTTTCAAGTGTAAGCTTATGCCAGCCGAAAACAGTTCGCCCTCGTTCAAGAGTGTCGCCAATTCAACAGATGTAAGTGACCCTCGTTAGATTTGAGTAGCTTTTGCTTCTAATGCCTCCCATTAAATTTTAAAGTCCTTCCCTCCATCCACCCCTCGCTTATATCCAATTGAGTGCGAATTTCCATTAGCAGTGTAATGAAAATCATTACCAGCCATACCAGCCGTCTATTACTTCGAGCTTGGTTTAAAGTTCAATTAAGTTATAATCTCGGAACCACCACATCCCATTCATCCAACCAACCGCTTGGTTGGGAAAACCAAACATCATATACCACTACACTGTGTCGACACTAGTACCATGCTATGTGGAACGGCACTCCGGCAGTCAGTGGCAGAAGCTTTGCACTTTTGCAAATATTGTTCTTCAGTTACACGGCAACTGCACAAACTCACTGTATATCTACTACACACATGAATACATTACCTCCTGTGGAGAGGACTGAGGGTGGTACCGGGACTTGGACTGGGTCTGGTTCTGTCTCGGGCTCTGGCGAAAATCCTTTAATCGCAGAATCAAATTAAAATCTATTAGGTTTTGGTAGTTTGTTTAAATTTGGCAAATACAAACACACACACACAACGCTGTAAATACCTTTCGGAATGCCTCTATGTTTGTGTCGAAAATTTATTGGAAAATATGTATTCAATATTCTGTAACTACAAAAACATTTCCCGCAACACACACATAAAATAGAACACCCACGTATCTTACTCTTACACCCCTTCATCTCTCTCTCAACTCTCAAGTATTTCTGTGCAAAGATCACTGCAAAAATAGTTTAGAAAGTATAACTAAAGAGTGAATTCCCTATCTGATAAATGCGAAAAATGTGCGTAAATTGTTCCAGGCTCTATTGGCGGATACTTACTCAGTGCGCGATACAAAAGTACACGAAAATGGCAAAGTGAGTAACTCCAACAAAAAAAAAAAGGACACACCAAACAATACCGACACATACCGCCTTTCATACACCTCTACTCGTATATTTATATATATATCTTTTTTTTTGGCATTGAATCCTTCGGCTCAGAATGCGATATGACTGCAATTTTCCTCAACCATAAAAGAAATAAGAACGAAATGCCGTTTTCTCCCCTTGGAAAGAATTTTCTTTTTTCTTCTGTTTACGCAATTGTAGCTCGTCCCGTAGGTGAAAACCCCTAGAAAACAATACCTACGCGGTATCAAACATCAAGCACATCCAGTACAACACACACCAGACATATATATAAATAGAAATAAATAGAAACATATCCCGCCACACATGCAAATTCTAATGCCCCAGTACTTGTAACGTATCAATTTTGCAGGTTAATCTCACTGCTGGAGCGGAAGAACAGCCCTCCAAAGTTAGTTGAACCCGTATTTCAGTTTTTTTTTCTCTCCCTCAAGAATACCTTTATTTTCCTTATAATACAGATTTATCCTATTTTTTATTGAATTCAATGGCATTTCTGTAACTTGCTTTTTGGTATAATAGTTTATCTGATTTTATTCCTCTTGGAATGCGCATTTCGTAGCTTCGTATTCTTAGCAAAATATGCAAATTCAATATATCACCTTTTATTAAGACCGAACTCCATTTTAATCAGTAGCTCTATGGTAGCTCTTTATGCTAATTTTTTTTGTCAGCACCATCAGTATTAAAGACCCCTCCTGGTGGCGAATTGCCATTTTGTTTTGTACTCAGCTTCAATTAATTAACTTGTTCTGCATGTTTTGTCTGCTAAAACTAAACACGCATATAAATAGCAAAATAGCAATGGATCCTTAAACACCAGCGCAAATTAATTAGAAAAAGCAAACCAAATCACATTTGACACGCCGATTCAACGAGGCGTATACGCAATTCCCCAATGTACAATATCCTCACGAGGCCCTCCCCCTTTGAATGTTCATTGCACATTGATGATTTAATTAAGCCAAAATATATATACCCTCCGTATATGTATATGAATTTATTGAAAGCTACTTCGCATCCGCCGAGAACGCTCAGCCATAGCGGAAAACTAAAACCCATCGTCCTTTATCCTCGTAGGTCTCGCTCACGGACTCGGATCCTGCCCAGTTCAGGGAGTTCTTTAATCTCTCCGAGTACAACGAGGTTAAGCAGCACCAGCCACTCCGCCTGAAGAAGAAGTTCTACGAGTTCTACACGGCACCCATTACCAAGTTCTGGGCCGATTCGGTAAGTGGCGGAAATTACTATCCTAGGGTAGCTAGGGGGTAGTGTGTTTAATTTCCGATTTTAGTACACTTTCGGAAAATTGTTCGAGGATTTTTAAATAGTTTTAGTTCTTAGTGCTTGATGAAAAATAGTTAAGTTTTTCTAAGTGTACCATCTTGTAACCTTTTTTAATTATTTTTGCGGTATATTTTCCTTGTTTATGGCAATATGTTACCGCCTCCTTTTTTTTGTAGATTGCCTACATGTTCTTTCTGATAATGTTCTCCTTCACGGTGCTGGTGAAGATGGAACCGATGCCGAGGTGGCAGGAGTGGTACTCCATAGCATACATCACCACCCTGGGTTTTGAGAAGGTGCGGGAAATAATATCCTCGGAACCTGTGGCCATTACGTAAGTGAACGACTATGTATCTCATTGAATGGTGTTTAATTGCATCTGGCGATGAGTGCAAATGAAGCTAAAGGCTGCCAGATTTCACAGTTGTGCGCATTTCGATTACTTTTTTCTTTCCATTCTCCAATATGCGCCTATCACGCTTGAATTAATGCTCCATCCTGCGACGTCGATGGGTTTCCCTTAATACGAACCCGGCAGGCATAAATTCTCGGTGTGGGCGTGGAATATGTGGAATCCGTGCGACGGCGCTGCCATAATACTCTTTCTCATCGGATTGACATTTCGCTTTCGTTTCAATACGATGGATATTGGACGAGTCATTTACTGTGTGGACAGCATCTACTGGTACCTGCGCATCCTTAATATCCTGGGTGTCAATAAGTATCTGGGTGAGTTTTAAGGGAAAAAAATGTCAAGGAGAAATGTCACTTAAAAGTATACATTTTAAAATCTATAATCTTGAAAGGTCCCCTGGTCACCATGATGGGTAAAATGGTCAAGAACATGATATATTTCGTGGTCCTCTTGGCCGTCGTCCTGATGAGCTTTGGCGTTAGTCGACAGGCCATCCTCTTTCCCGACAAGCAGCCCACTTGGGGTCTCATCAAAGAGGTGAGTTAGCTCTCAGCGAGTCGATGGTCCTGCCAAGATCCTGTAAATAAACTAACCCTTTGGTCTGAGTGTATGTGCGAATGTCTGACTCATCTAAAAGCACACGCCACCATCTAAAAGTGTGGGTTTCGTGATTTCTTTGCAGCTTTTACAATAAAATTCAAAATAACATAAAAAATATATCATTAACGAAGCGGAGTACATACATTTACTTAAAATAGCAAGCAAAGCAAGTTTTTGGCCTGCCTGGTTCCTCAGTAGTGGTGCAAGCGAACATTTTTTACGTAGTTTGGTCGATTGGTGCTCTCGATACCATCCACATTTTAAATTAAGTAGTTCAATTTTTCAAAAGATTCCATATACTAATAATACATACTTAGAACTAAGTGAAAAGTCACAAAAATTGACTGTCTCGCATTTTGTATACTCTTCTTTCTTTCTTTCTGTCATTTTCTGTTCCCCAAACAAACATTCTCACTCTCACTTTCACTTTCACTGTCACTCTGCCACTTTCACCTGCCACTTTGCCATCAACTATGCATTCGATTCGCTTTTTGATTGTTTCGTTTTTGCGCCAAATAACCGCCTGTATGCCAGGTTATTGCCGGCTCGATAGTGGCCCCAGGATTTTTAGGTGCTTTGGGTCACAATACCCGGTCGCATAATGCCCGAGGAGCTGCCTTTGGACCGCATTTCAGTTCCAGCTCGAGCTCCTTTGCCGCCGGCTACCACCGGGGCCATGCAGCCGCCAGTGGCAGCACCTCTACAAGCACCGCAATGCCATCGCCACCAATGCCAACACCTGCAACACCCACAGCACCCAATGCAACATCTGCTGACTCTGATTCCGATGCTGCTGCTGCAACAACTGCAACATACAATGAGCCCTCGAATTTGGCCAGCGGCAACTTGACAAATGTAAAGCCAGATGTGTCTGAAATTGGTTTGCTTATTTAGAGAGCCGACTGTAGAATGCTCTAGCTGCGTCTTCCCAAATATTATATACGAAAAAAAAAAAAGAAATTATAATATATATGCTGCATATTCGTGTGGTCTATAGTTGTTGTTGTGTCTTGATGGAGATCAGTGTGTCAAGTATTGTATTTTTTGGTTGTGGACTCTACCACCCTTTCCCTTTTTAAAGTTCTATAAGACTATAATTCCCCCCAAAACTTTTATCGATTTTTCTGTCTTTCTATACCCTTCTCTCTCTCTTGCCCTCCAGTTGTCTCTTTCGCTTATTTCTGCTCCAAAATTATTATTTGAAAACTCTTGCAAAGTTTTAATTAAAGTTTATGGACATTTGCAAGGGTAAGGCCAACTTCGGCTTTAGCCGAACTTTGACCCCAAGCATTATATTTCCACTGCATGTTGTACAATACTGAGTATTTAGCCAAACTATTTTAGCCTCTTTTAGGTAAATGTGTGTACTCTGTTTTCGCTTTTGAATATTTTACTTTTCTCTGCACAATTTATTTATGAATATCCTCGCATGGCCATGTCCTAGTGCATTCTCGATATGCAAATACTTATCCCCAGGCTGACTGGCTGACTAAATCGAAATCATTGATGTTTTCCTAATGAATGACTAGTTTTAAGGCAATTGCGATTAGTCAGGTGGAATGCTTGAATTTTAATCAAGGCTCCCCCAATTAATCTTGCTCCAGATCCAGCTGTGATATGTTAATAAGATGGGGACCCCCAGTTCACAAGAGAATCGTGTACTCTGTGTCTATACATAGCATGCTGGTTCCAATTTCAAAAGAAATGTCCTGGAAAATTAGAATTGAAACTATATTGCATCCAACCCCACACACCTACACCTCCACACCCACACTGCCACTGACAAGTGGTGGCTAAAAATAACCCAGCAGTTCGCCGCACTAGTGCATGGGTGTCGAATTCACTATGCCCCTGGGGTAGACGAGTACCCACCAGTCAATACCTAAGACATGTATTTCAGAGGCGAATTTAACTAAGGCATGTCATAGGCGGTGTACAATCGTCACCTCTTCGTATACCAATGAGTATCGAATTGGGGTACCCAAAAGGAGTACCCAAATACATACTACTAAGGGACATCGATTTAGGTACGGAATTGGGTACTCTATACAGTATAGCCACTTGGGTATCTACCAAGGGACAGCGATTTACATACCCAGAAAAAGATTTTTTTTTCTTATAAATTTTTGTTTTTTATTATGTATAAAATTATTAAATATTATAGAAATACATTTAATTCATTTTTAAAAATTTATAAAATTATTTTACTTATCAGAAATTCACAGAACTACACCATTTTATTTGGCTTAAAAATACTTATGTGTTACGTGTGCGAAAATTATGTGTTGTTGTTGTTGTTTGAGGCATATTTCCATTGCCGCCATCCGCAGAAATTACATCTAATATTATAAAAAAAAATCATTATTAAAATTTAAACCAATATTTTTTTTAAATTCTTACCAAGTAGTGCTAAATATACATTTCGCGCTGTTTTTAATGACTTTATACTCCATCATTAAGGAATCGCTTAGCATATTTTTTAAATTTCTGGCAACTTCACCAGGGCTGCAACAAATGCCTTATAATTGACGCCTGAAAATAAATTCTTTTCTCTTTTGCAAACCATAATTATAATTATTACCTTGTTTATCCTTTTTTTATCACTGTTTCACTGTCACTGTTTTATACCCTTGCAGAGGGTATTATTAATATTTATTTAGTGTTTTTATTATTTATTTATTATTTACCACACTTTCACGTCGTGTCACCAAATATGCTCAAGTTATACTGAAGCAAAAATCAAAAAAAGAGAAGATTTTCGTTTGCGCTTTGTGGTGGTCCGACCGTCGTACCCAAAAGGAGTACCAAAGTATATACTCGCAGCGTTATACAAAAAAGACATGAAGCAGAGAGTACCCAAGCCGCTATACCAATAGTAAGCGATATGGGTACCCACAAAAGAGTACCCAAATCCATACCCAAAAAGAACTATTGCCACCAGCCGAACTGCTGGGAACCAAAAACACAAACACACACTGTTTCGATGTGTATGTAAAAATTGCATTAATGTTGGACGACGGGCGAAAATTGAATTACGCCCGGACGGCCATTTCTTGTTTCGGTGGCAATGGCGATGGCGATGTCCTGCCCCCCACATTCACATTCCACATCCCCCACCCAACACCCCACATCCCACACCCCATTCGACATTGCCATTGGCCACCCATTGCCAGTCCATCAGATGCCGGTTTATTGGTGATTTTAATTTATCGTTGTCCAGGTCACCTTCCAACCATACTTTATGTTGTACGGAGAGGTGTTCGCCGGCGACATAGACCCTCCCTGCGGCGAGAATCCCAGCCAGCCGAGCTGCGTTACGGGTGAGTATTAAGCCGGTCCGGGCGGCAAAAAAAAAATTGTATTTTTTACACACCTTCACTAATTGGATTACAGGACATTGGGTGACGCCGATAACGATGTCCATGTATCTGTTGATTGCCAATATTTTGCTTATAAATCTCCTCATCGCCGTGTTCAATAATATCTTCAACGAGGTCAACTCGGTGTCACACCAGGTGAGTGAGATCAGTGCGGGGGATCTCAATGGAGATAATTGACACAAAAGGACATCTATTAGAATCTCTTTCACAATCATTTTTAAAACGCTGACATGGCTGACTTGGCTCCGTTTTTTTTTTGTGCTCCTGGCAGGTGTGGATGTTCCAGCGATTCACCGTCGTGATGGAGTACCAGCAGAAGCCCGTCCTGCCGCCGCCGTTCATCTTCCTGTGCCACTTCTACTCCCTGCTCAAGTACTGTGTGCGAAAGGCGAAAGGTGAGCCCGGGATGAGCAAGTTTAGCTTTGTTCCCTGTGAGTCAATCGTATCCGAATGCTTTCTGGCCAGCTGAGCAAAAATAATGTACAAATATCTCATTTTCTCCCTGCGTGCCTGCCCCAACAACAACTTGCAACTTGAACTTCGACTCTATGTGTGTGTCTGTGTTACTAACTGCATTACGCATTACGTATACGCCACCTATGCCTTCTCTCTATTGTATTGATATCAATTCTGTGCCACCTTTGCAAAACAACAATAACCACACCTCCTAATTGGGTTATGTCCAATAATTTCGTGCGAATTATGATTCCATTGTGATATACAATTCCCCCATGGCATGGAGATGCTGTTATTGTTGACTAACCACCCTCTTACTTCCCATAATCTCCTGCCACTTGTGTCATCTTGATCGACATTTCGCAGGATTGGAGGTGCAGCGGGACAATGGTCTCAAGCTCTTCCTGGAAAAGGACGACCTGGAGCGGCTGTACGACTTCGAGGAGGAGTGCGTCGAGGGCTTCTTCCACGAACAGGAAATCATCCTCAACCAGTCGACCGATGAGCGGGTGAAGAACACCACCGAGCGTGTGGAGACGATGGCCCAGAAAATCGAGGACATCAATCAAAAGGAGAACATTCAGACCGCCACCGTTCAGGTGGGTAGCCATCATCTGGCACTTTAGTCCTTTACTGCGACAGTCCACCCCCCATACACTTTAACATCCCAATCTGGTGTCCGGATTCTTATGTAAATTTCGTGTGTGATTCGTGTTTACCAAGCTGACATGGGTACTGACAGCACGTCTTCCCATTCGAATTGAAAATTGGACACGTCCGGATGACCAGTGTGTGCAGTCCTGCCATTGCACGATTCCTTTCACGACCATTTGTTCCACTGGCATTGTTTTCCCTAAGCTGGGAAACAAACAGAGTAATTGTTGAAATGCCATGTGATACTGATGGTGTAATGTGGCATCTACTTTTGAACTTGTCCATTATTTGCCAACTATTGTTTAAGCTTAGTTGTTCGAATGACATTAAATTGCAATAGAATCTTGAATATCATATTAATTGGGGGTTTTCTATGGCAATATCTAAGTCTTTCAATCAATAATATTCCATTAAAATAATGAACACATTTTCTTCCTGAAAACTTCACAGAACATTGAGTTCCGTCTGCGAAAGATGGAGGAGTCCTCGGAGCAGATACTATCCCACCTGGCGGTCATACATCGTTTCATGTCCACACACACTGCCGGCACGGATGATTTGCGCGGCTCGACGATAAACATTCCGGGGGAGTTGCACCGCATGCGCACCATTTCAATGTCGGACACCGAAGGCGGTGGAGGCATTGGTGGAGCCGGAGGCGGAGGAGGTCCTGGCGGCAATGGTGGCAATGGAGGCGGTGGGGGTGGAGCTTTGACACTGGGCGCTGGACTGAATTTAAATTCGCTGCAGGTGCGTTTGAGTTACATATTTGCGAAGTAGAGAAAACAATTTTCATATAGAAGCTCACTGAACCAAAAAATTGCATTTATTGAATTATAGTTTTGTTTAATTTGTAGCTGGTTTATTTGCCTGGCCATCTAGTTGGGCAAGGAAATAAATCCAAATAATAAAACTGAAAGAATTAGACAATTCCTCATATACTTCGAGTTTTTTATATCATCTTAATATCAACCTTTACGCTTGCCAATATAATTGCTTTAAAATCTTTTAATATTTTGTAAATATTTAAATAATTCAACTACTTTAACTATCTATGTTTAACAAGTACCTATTTTCCTATTAAAGGAATCGTATAGCTTGAAAAACATTTACTGCAAATTCCCTTTTTTGAGCTGTGACAATCCTGTAAGATAACCCAATCTTTGTGTCTCCAACTTTTCCGAGTGCACCTTTATTTATTGGAAAATGTTCGTCCTGCAGGTGACCACACGGAGGCGTTTCAATCGCTCGCTGACCGAAGTCCGGCCAGATGCCTACATCCTCGACGAGGGCACCCACTTCGAGGTGGTGCCCCTGCCCGAGGAACCGGACGAGGTGGTCAAGTCCCGGGAGGCACTCAACGAACAGATGGTGCGCAAGGCGTCAATGGTATCGGAGGCGGACTCGGACCTCTATCTGCCACTTTCGCAACGTCCCTCGACCTGCGAGACTGTGAAGCGAACACCGTATGTCACTGTGCGCCAGGACACTGGTGCCAGCACGGAGAGCAAGGACACCCTGACGCCGCTGGGCAACAACGACAACTCCGACGATGCGGCTCCCGACATCAGCTTTGAGGGTAATTTCCTAGCCCCCACATAACCAACCACTCGCTTCTTCTGTTGTGTTGCCTTCCGTTTCTATTACTACCGTAGAACGTAACCGTAATCCGTTATCCGTATTCGGTATTCCGTAATTTATATTTGTGTTAGTCGTTGCTGTGGCGAATCTGTTTAGTAAATCACTCTTTCAATCGCATACAGCTGCCAGGCACCGGGCGATGCGACAGCGCACTGTATCCCTGTGCCGCCGGAATTCGGAGACGTACTCCCTGACGGGGGCGGACATCAACAGGTCGCACATCAGCCTCAACCAGTTGGCCTCGCTGTCGCGCCGTCAGATGAGCCTCACACAATCGGAGCCGGACAGCGACAAGGACGCCCCGGCTGCCCCACACCCGGGTATGTATAGATCCAGCAACCAGTGGGCCGTCCATGATCCACCCATTCCCACTTGGCCTTTAGATTTGCGCTCTAAATTCAAGCTACTAATCCCGTCACGCCATTCCCATCTAATAGTAGTTGCTCCCGTCCCTGTTCCCAAACAAACCAATCCAGCAAAACGATTTGGCCACCAGAAATTAGCCATTAAACATTTGACCATTAACCGAGTCCAAGTCTACATCTTTTCTCTCTGACAAACCTAACCACGAACTCCACGAACTCTAGGTAAATCAGTATTGCATGCGAAACCCTCCAGAAATATCTTGCTGAAACTGCACAGCGAGTACACCTCGATCACTGACGAGCTGGAGAGTGTCTGCCACATGATAGCATCGCCCACCGTCTCCCTGCAGAGCAACAAAGGTAAGGCCGCCCCGGAGTACAGGAGCTTTCTCATCCGACCAGACCCGACCCCGAGGCCTTGCGAGCATCTCCGTGATCCGCATCAGAGTGTCAATAACTAACCGGGTGACTCTGCACTACCCGTATCATTGCCTTGCTTCCGCTGCCTTCCAAAAGAAAAGAAGGGAAATCCTTCATTTCCCGCTGGAATCCCTTCATTCGTGCAACCCTTTTCATGCTTGCCTTTCTCTTAATTGCCTTCGACAGCTTCTCTGGACCGCCCCAAGACGGAAATGTCACGGGCCGAGGCGGCCGCAGCACTGGAGAAGAAGCATCTGAAGGAGTGCGAGGAGAACGACTACAAGATTCTCGAGGGACTGATTGAAGCACGCGGCTCCATCGATGCCAGTGCCCAGGTCTTTGAGGTTAATCATTTTTGGCATTTAAACAAGTCCTCCCCGCTAATAAATCTCCATTCCTCTTCCAGATTGGCGTTTCCATCGACTACAGCCATCGGTATCCGCTGCGGCGTGAAACAGCCGTGGAACTGTCGCCTTCGAAGCCCTCCGTTGAGGGTGACCTTTTGAGCGGCGGAGGCGGAGGAGAAGGCGGTGGCGGCGACAGTAGTGACACAAGTGGAGCTGGTAGCTGCGGGGCTATGGTCGTCGCTGCTAGTGGATTCCAGCTGAAGAACGAACGTCCCTGGCAGCGCAACTCTTCGATGGAGCAGCAGACTTACCCCTCACCATTGGTGCCCACTCGGGCCACTAGCGACTTTCTGAATCCACCTTACGAGGGAACCGGTCGCCTGTTCAAGAAATCCAGCGAAAGTCTGCAAAAGAACTCCAGCACGGAGACGGACTACTCGGCGCATCCGTATCGCTTCATCAAGCAGAGCTCCAATGAGACGAACACCTCGCTGACAGGAAGTTACAATGTGGACACACCATCCCTCACAGCTGAGCCCTCGCTGGACGCCGGGGACTCGCACTCGGCGACGGGGATAAGCATCAGCGTTGGGCCCGCCGGCGGCGGCACTGCCACTGCGCGTTACCAGCCCATTAGAACAGCGTCCGTGGGCGCGGCCGATGGGCGGCGGCTGCGAGACGAGAGCTCCAGCTCGCTGGATCTCAGCTCGGGGCCAGTGACGACGCAGGCGCAGGCGCCGGCGGTGCCATCGCGACCGATGCTGCTGAAGAAACAGTTTAGCGTGGACCAGGGCAAGCCGGCGCAGGTATCCGCCGCTAGTTCGGACACGGCACCCACAGCTGCTCAAACGCCGGAAGCTGCCCAGGTTGGGGCCAAACTGATTTCCACGCTGAAACCCTTTGCCAGCAAGCTCGGCATGAACGTGCTCAAGGAGAGCAGCTCCAGCACCGAGGAGTCGGCTGGCTCGACCTCCGCCAAGAGCAGCAACCCGGCACTAGCCATTCCCCAAATCAGCACGCATCTGGTGCAGGACGAGATCGCCAAGCTGTCGTCGAACATCAAGAGCAGCACCGAGTCAGAAAAGGATCCGCCCTTTAACGAGACAATGTGTTAGCACATTTCTCTGCGGGAATTAGTTAGGAAAGCTGGGTGATAACACTGCTGGATAACTAGGTTATATTAGATAATAGATTATCAGATTATATATATAAATAGAGAATGAATAGAGGGAGTCGCAGGTCGCAGGTTAGGAGCGTGTTAATGATTTTGACAATACATAGTTCACAAATTCTCTGTATTTTTATACAAGTATTTATTTAGAGAGCGTCATTGTTGTTATTGTTAGCCGGCAGGAGCATATAGGAATTTCGTTTTAGTTTCTAGTTTCGAAGAAACCACCAAAGAGAGGCGTACGGGGTAAGGCCAGGCACATATTCATTTTAGAAAACTCTCCTAGTTGTAGTCAGTCTTGAACATATTGTTGCATGCAACTGTCACGCAGACATATCTGGAAGCAGCCACTCTACTTTATCAACAAAAAAAACTAAACCGATTGTACGCACTTACCTCAACGCAATTAGTAACTTATCGCAGCCCACAGTACTTGCAACATTAATGTAACTCTGCGGATTCCAGGAATCCCATTTTCGCTACGATATCAACTCAACTCTCCTCCTCCAAAAGATATATATGTGCGGCATTATCGTCTACTTAGATAGTCCATTTTACTTGCTTATATACATATATATATATGACCCTATATAAATCAATGTTTATATGTATATGAAGAGAAGTTAAATCGAGTTTTCTGTGTACAAGTACAGCTGCCATTTTGGGCGGCCTAGTTATAAAATATACCTAGAAATATGTAAATATAGAGTAAATGTTAAATATGAAGAGATCGCTAATAAATTGTTCATGTTTGGCCAGTGTGTGCTAATACTATAATTAGTTTTTAACATATTTTCAAGGTTTACGATTAACAATGCATTTTAATAAAGAAACAAATTCATGATTGTACTTATTTATTTTAAGGATTGTATGTTATTTTTATTGAAATAAATTTAATAACACTTTAAGTATTTAAACCGACAGAGTTCTTGTATTTTGAGTGGCACACCTGAGGTGTTTCTAGTAAGTCCCCCCCAGGTTTAGTAACACCCAGGTGAAATGCATTTTCGTGGAATTGATTATGGAAGGCTTGTCATCGACTCATTTATTAATGATATCATTTTAAAATTCTCTACACACTGACTTATGAATAAACAACCTTATCAGTTGACGGAAATGAGCAAATTTCATTTATTTTTCATTTATCATATTTTTTTTTTAGTTGATCCTTAATGAAATACTCTAGTATTGTACAAAAATAGGTTCTAAACATGCTTCGGTTTTACAATTTACACATTATAAAGTCTTTTGCGTCGCCATGTACATTAAATTACAGCTAGGAGGAATCTATTTAAACAACGTCATTACAATTAAGAATTATTTTAAAATGTTTAATAAATATTTACAACAAATGGCATTATGGCTGGTGCAGCACACATGGGACTTTCGTATAAATTAGGTTGTAGACTACAAAATACAAGGCACTTAGCGTAAGCCACTAGAAATTCAAACCAGCAAGAACATTCAATGTCTCGGGTGGTTCACAAGTTGCACATACTCCTATAAGGTAGATATTTTCCTCGAAATCGCTTCTCGCTCCTCGGTTCTCTTCGATATCGTTTAGTTTTAGTTTTTTGTTTTGTTTTTAAATGCATGGGAACACACACATAGTTCAATAGGATTTGGTATCTCGGCTCCAACTGGCATTTAGAATGTGATGTGGATGGTTTCGGATCCATAACCAGGACTTAGTTGCCGCTGTTGAGGTTCTCCGCCTCGGGTTCATCGGGGTTCTGCTGTACCAGGCGGTTCAGTTCGTCCTTCTTGGCACGGTTGAAGAAACCCAACTGCAAAATTAAACAAAGATTAATAAAATATTTTTTAAATTTATCTTTAAAAACAAATACCTTGTACATGCCATAGGTCATGGCAGCCAGTAGCAGCAGACCTCCGATTACGGACACAATGATAATCCAAATGGCCACGCCAGCCTCCAGATGTTTGGATATCACATTCGGCGCTATCCTCCTGTTGATCGTGAACGAACTGGAGGTGGGATCCCCCTTCTTGCTCAGCTGCAGGTCGGTCAGGATGACAAAGTACTCCCAGGGATCCATCAGCAGGGTGTTCACTTCGTTCAGATCGACGGTGTAGCGCATGTTCAGGTTGACGTACTTCTCCGGTCGGAAGTGCACCTTCATCTCGGCCCGGACACAGATGGAGATCTCCGGATCCCGGCAGTTGAAGACAATGGTGCGGTTTACCGGCAGCGTGTCCTTGAACTCATCGCTCAGCAGATCGTGCGCCTTGGTGTTGGAGATGCGAGCATACTGCTCCCGGTTGGCGGTCAGCTTCTTGAGATCCCGTCGCTTGCGGGACATGGAGGCGGTGGCCACCATATCCGGTTCCAGATCCTGCATCACCTGGTGGACATGTCCGCTGGTAGAGATATCGTAGCCCTGGCCATTCTGGGTAATCACAGTCTTCTCCAAGCCATTCCTGACGGATGTGGAAATCTCAACGGTGTCCGTGAGGAGGATGGTGTCGTTGTGGTCGTAGAGATCGATGCCCAGCAGCTGGGAATCGTAAGTGGCCTGCAGCCTCAAGCTGGTTATATTGATGATGGGCACCACGGCTGTGGAGCCGGGAACCTTGTAGGCAATTGGTATGAAGAAGGACAGAGTCAGCTGCTCTATAATACTTGGGCCATTGCTCTTGACCTCGTAGTTGTTGACGATTTCCGCCGAGTTGGAGTAGTGTTCCAAATCAATCTTTCCATTGGTTTGCCCACTAAAGATATAATTAGTTAGTTAAGGTATTATTTAAGATTTAATTTATATTTCTTACCCCGTGGCATCGATCTCCGTGAACTCCTTCAAGCTAATGACATTGGTCTGTTTGTTGTCCATGGGATTCTTCTCGTAGCCCGTGCTGAAGACCTCTGCGTTGATGATCAGCGACAAGCCACCCAGTTGACTCACATCGAAGCTAATGGTGATGGAGTCTCCATCGCCCTTTGCCAAAGGTCGTCCACGGTTCAGGTCGCAGACCATGTGGGCTTCGGTTACCTTGCAGTTGCCAGGCACCTGGGCGAAGGGCAGACGAGCTGAGCTAGTGACATTGAATTGGGGCAGGTAGGCAGTCTCTCCATTGTTGGTGATCTCGTAGTTGAGACGAAGGATATCGGCACTGCCCAGGATGTAGGTGGGGCTGTAGGAGTAATTTAAAGAGAGAGTTAGTTAATCTGGCTTGGCAGTATGATATCCAATCCTTACCTAACATTCTTGCTCTTCAACTGAAGATCAGCCACGCAAACTGCGGTGGCGCATCCTGTGCTGAAAATGATCTTCTCCGTAAAGACTTTGGCTTCCGCTGGATCGACTGCCACACAGGTTGTACAAAATTCTATTTTCAAAATTAAAATATTTAATAAAATTTCAAAGAGTTAACAAAACCAATAACTCACCATCCGAGTCTGGAATCTTCTTGGTGAGTTCGTAGTGCAGCTCCATGTCGATTGGCGTGAATATATCCTTCTCGCTGTACCTCACCTGCACCTCAAAGACCTGGCACTGATCGGTCAGCCCGGCATTGGCCTTGAAGCTTAGTTCATTGGTCTGGGTCTGGGCGAACTTGACCCGTTTCAGCTGCGTGTCCATGGCAATCTTTAGCGCCAGTTCCTGTTGCTGCACCTGGGGATCCTTCGATGTGGTGCTCAGGCGATAGCAGGCGGTGATCTTGACTTTTTCCTGCTCCGGCTTAATCTCGCGTGCCTCCGACCTGACAGTGGCATGTACCTTCACCACCGGATAGGCTCGGTACAGGTACAAGGCCTCGGCATTGGGTGCTCCGACGGCAAAGTCATTGAATCCATTGCCATCGATGTCAGAGCCGCGGGAGAGGCCGTGACCGAACATATGGGAGCCGTACTTGGAGGGCGTCTGCGCAATCGCATCCAGACGCTGGCTGTGCTGGTCCCGTAGTCCATGTTCACTGCCCAGGTAGATAAACACTGATCCATTTCCGGCGAAGGGAGCTCCCACAGC
The DNA here is from genome assembly GCF_030179905.1 of Drosophila bipectinata. Classification (NCBI taxonomy): domain Eukaryota; kingdom Metazoa; phylum Arthropoda; class Insecta; order Diptera; family Drosophilidae; genus Drosophila; species Drosophila bipectinata. The sequence goes on from NC_091737.1 coordinate 10,613,919, forward strand.
GATGTCTGTAAAATTAGAAACATTTTAAATTAAGTGTCATTCAAGTAATATTATTAGGCGGAATACCCACCATTATATCCATCGTGATTGATGTCTCCCAGTCGGGAGAGCGTCGTTCCGAAACGTGCGCTACTGCTCACTGGCGATCGCAATATCTTCCGCTCGAAATTGAACTGTAAATGTTATGGATTAGTCATCGATTTCCCAGGCACAGACCTCACCTCGAAGTGAGATTAGGACTATTACTCACAAAGCCCTTGTTCAGAAATACGTAAATGGCGCCGTTGTCGTGGGAATCCTCCAAGGCATACTGGGGTGCCGAGATTATAACATCAGTTTTCCCATCCCCATTGAGATCCTCCGCCACCACGGAGTATCCAAAGTATTCGCCGAACTGTTCACCCCGGAAGGTGTAGTGCTTCTTGATCGTCTTTCCGCGCACATCGAAAATGTAGGCCTCTCCGGACTGCTTGTTAGCTTGCGGAGCAGTGGCCACGTAGAGCAGGTTGCTCTGGTTTCCATCAAAGTAGCCTGAGCTCACGGCATACCCGAAGTAGGAGTCGTCCTTTTGGTCCCAGCTCGCCGGCCTTGGAATCTCCGGGGCATAGTTGTCGGGTACATAGTCGTTTGTATCTGCGTTTCGCACCCGGCGACGGGACTTGCTGCTCGTGTCCCGCCTGCTGGCACTGGGATTGTCGATGGGATCCACTTGCCGGTACAGCACCACCGATCCCTTCCACGTATGAATGCCAGGACAGCCGATGAGGAATTTCGAGTTGTCATCAGACACGTGGGCACTTAGACCCATTTCGGCGTAAATGTAATTAAAGTGCTTCACACCTTCCGAATCCTCGGTGACCTGCTCCAGCTTGAGCCGGAGTGGGGAGATGCGGGTAACGTGCTCCGGATTGCTGGCAACGGTGTTCTGGACCCAATAGCAGATTCCGTGCATATGGTAATCATTGGCAGTGGGGGCATAGAAACGCGGAGCGCAAACCAACAGTTTGTCGGTGTCGCGAGGTCCTCCGTCCATTGACATTCCCAGCCATTGGTGGTCCTTCCTCTCCGAGTCTATGGTGTATTCATTTTGAGGCGCCTTGACATCGCCTCGGGAGTCCAGGACATATGGACTGCAGGAGCCATTGATCAGGGAACACCTGTAGATGGCTCCTGTCTCGTTGACGTTTTTCTGGGACTCCAAGGTCGATTGGGCACGTGGAGCTCCCACAAAGATGCTGGAATTTCCAAAAGATATTTAAAATTTAATTATTTCAATTAAGGTTTATTGAAAAGAAAGATGAAGACGTCGTTTAAATGATGATTAACGGGCTTTAAGGGTAGCTAACTAACGTCAGTTCTTGTTAGGTAAACACATAGTAAGTTTACCATTTAACTTGCCATTTTATTTCCCAGCTTTATTTATATTTTCCCATAAATTTGTCCGTAAAAAAACAAACATAGTCACAATAATTTCTCGTATCTTTGATTTTAATCACTTGAGGTGCAAAAAGTAAAGAAGTATATTTTAAATTATGCCGGCATATGCATATATTTGTAACAACTATATCCGTCAAGCGATATATTGTCAATGTTTGCATTAGTCAGACCGACATTGAGTTCAATTTAGGGTCTATGGCTCATCCATTACTCTACTTTTCCAGCTAAATTAAGTGGCCGGGCATTGGAAATCCGATAAGATGTGCTCTGACCAATAACGTGAGGTGTTTGCAATCTTTGCAACATAGCTGCTGAATGTCGAATATGATATGTGCACCTCTCTAAGGTGGCTTTAGCGGAATTTCACTGTGACAGCCCCAATCTTATCGTAAATCGTAAAAAAAAGAACGAAACTGGCAAACGGCTGATAACAAATTGGCATTGGCTGGGCTAAGCGTTCTAGAAATAAACCAACTTAGTACAAATTGAACTGACTTATTAAACCAACAATGGCTTCTCTATGTAGTGGGTTAAATATTAGCATAACTCCGCACCTCTACCAACCCCATATACTAGGAGCTTGACATCTCTATATATATTAAAATTTTTATGTGCTTGAAGGCAGACACCTCCCACCTCTTCGGTGTCTGTAGATAATTGATATTAAGGGTATGACTTCATCGTTTGTACAAGGCATTAAGTGTCTTTCTTTTTCACATATTTGTCTTTTATATTCATTTTTTTGGCTGCCGGAGCATTTTTTGAAAACGTTCATTCAATTTTTACAGCTACTATTCGATGGCCGTTTGGCAGAGTGAATCATCAACGGTCATGCACACAAGCGTAACCTGTTTACTCCCCGCCCGATCTTTGGAGTGGGTAAGCTCCCAAGATGCGGGATCGGTTTGGGGCGTCTTACCCATTCGGTCGCAGGCTCATCGAGAATCCGAAATATGACGCACGCTCTTTGGGCAGATTGGTTGCAAACTGGGGATCGGAGATCTGTCTGTTGGGACGCGGCGAGAGGTTGAAACCGTTGGTGTCCACGGCCAGGCCTATCAGGGCGACCACCAACACCGCCAGCACCACTTCAGGGCGCCCTTGTCGCACCATTTTCGCAGAAATTATAGCTTAAAACAAGGCTAGGTTGTATAATTCAACCGCTAAATAATCTTCACTTTGGCAGTATTATCACTTTCGATTTATTGGCCACGCACAACTCCACCGATCGTATGCGGATCGCACGAAACCCAACCGTTCCAATCAAAAGTTTGCGAGAAACTAACCGGGCAGGTTCGGAGCGACCTGCCGACGACTTGGCTCCCCCGAGACTTATCGGAGAAGAGAGCTTGACAACAACAATTGGGGGGAGAGCGTATAGGCCGCTTTGTTTTGACCGGGCTTACTCACTTTACCGTTGGGGTCTCACAGTCGTAGGAGTGTCTTGGCTACATCTTCGCTTCGGCTGTCATGCCCATATGTGTACTGCACACCAAAAGAGTGTCATCTAAAAAGCAGTGTTTGTTTTTTGGAACGGTCATTATAAGCCTGATTCATGAAGAGAACCCGTTGGTGATAACAAAAGTACTATATGAATGATAGTACGGAGGAAAGAACACAGCTTACTCATAACGAATTGCATAAGTGGAGATAAAATGCCTCTAAAAGATATGGAATGGCATATAGGAATCAGTATAAGTATTAGGTCAATAAAACTGCATAGCACTACTGATAAAATGTTTTCAATAAACCAAGGTAAACTAAATAGAACTTATGGAAGGCCCCATATCTGTGCCAGTTTAATGGCTTCACGATTCTCTGCTCGTAAATGAATGTTTTAAAAGCCTTTTTGGAAATAAAACTTATCAATAAACTTTTATAGTTTTAGATTAACGCTACGAGCCTTTTATTTTCTTTCAGCAGACACCACTGATAAGGAGGTTTAATTAAACAATCTGGTGGAAAACAATTATAAATTAACATAATAATAATTGCAAATTCATAACAAAGATTGCTAGAATATTTCCTACTTTCGGAATTTACAATTCAATGAAATTTCAATTGTCATCTTGATTGTGAACAATGACTCTGCCTCCATTGATCTTCAAACATTGCTATGACCTCTACATGATCGTTGATTTATTATAAAAATAATATAGACACATATACATATGTAGACACATGTATATACAAATGAATACAAGTTTTCCGGAGCTGGCTTAGTCAGTTCGGATGATGAGTCACCGGCGTGCATCCATTTCCTGGCCTGATTTCGCTGGTAACTCTATACAAATGGCTTGAAGGCGGCTGAATAGTTTGGGCTTGATTGCGTGTAAAAACGCCAATTATTAAAAGCCGTCAAGACGTGTGACAAGCCCCTGCCGCTGCCACTATGGCTACCTGTTCCAAAATATTTTTGTTTATTTTAAAGGTAAAACAGAGTACTAAGTACGGGTTAGTCAACATTTGTTTTCTTTGTTTTTTTTTTTTAACGACCAAGCAATGTCTGAGTAAGTTGGCCAAAAGTTTGGCTTGTTGTTTGCGTAGTTTCCCAGACATGAGTCACAATCATGTAAAAGCCCTGTATCTTCCCCAGTTCAGTCTTCTTTTTAGTTTATGGACGTCTGTACATAAATATATGTATGAAATACTGAAGATGCAGCTGAAGATGTTCGATGGGGCGGTGCTTTTGTTTAAATGCAGCACAAAGAACTGTTTACTGTTTATGTAAGCTGACAATAAGCCATGTTGCAGGGCCACACAAATCTCCCGCGTCAGCCAAACAAAAACAAAGAACTACAACAAAGCAATCGCAGCGGTTTCTGGTCAACAAATTGTTAAGAACAAAAGCTACCACACTGCACATCATTTCGGGATGCACAGAGAGAAAATCTAGTACAGGCCAAACAGGTGTTAACATACTTTAATAAATATTATTGTGACCTGTACAAAAGGTCATGTTTAAATTCCAGATACTCGACCCCCGAACATTGATCCCTATGGTAAATTATTTCTCTGTGCACTTCTTCATTTTTTCAAGAATTCGGTTTAATGACCCAAAGCGGCAAAGAGGCTAAAAATATTCGTGTGTGGTGTCAGTTAGTCGGTGGGGCATGGCGGGACTCCGGAGATGAAGTGGGTGGAGGTGGCGCCTTTGCGGACTGCAGCTGGGTCTGATTTTCAATCCAAGTGCGATTGGAAACATTTTGTGACTCATTTCGCCAGACGGATGACAGATGGACTGGGAAAAGGAATGGTGAGTGCACTGACGAGTGTGTGAAAGAAATCTAGAACGAAACACTCCATTTGAGGGATTATGCTTTCAATATTCCAAACCATACAGATACAAGTACAGGAAATCGTAAAACATTACTCGTACAATTTTTTGTTTAAACTTCAATTGATGCGAAATAAATTACAGCTTGTCGTGATTTTACGCGCAATTTCCGTACATAATTAGGCGCACTTCGTAATGGCCAGAACACAGCCCACAGTCATGGGCATTTTGGGGCTTAAAAGTGCTGACCATAAAAACTGGGGGATACGTGGAGGAAGTACCAAATTACCCATCCATCCAAGTTATGGAAATAAAACCTGGCTTAGAGAGCCAGCTAGTTATGATCACGTACTGCATTCTAACGAGGTTGTACTTGATGTTATAAAAAAGATAAATTTTGACCCGAATTCGCTTAATTACTTTGGAGACACACTTTTCGAGACACCATTCATACTATATATGAGTTGCATAAAAGGCAAGATGAGATCAGTGCCTAAAAAAGAGTATCTCAGCTTCCATTTGGTCACTTTCGACTTTTTCAATTAACTGTGATTTGTGGCGCCCGCCGTCTGAGGTGTGTGATGTCATTTGGGGGTCCGGTAGGTACTCCAAGCCAGGCCGGAGTCGCCGCCAATGGGTCTACATATCAAAGTTTAAGATACTTGTATGTAGGTCGACCGAAACAGAAACTCAGAAAACGCTGAAAAGTGTTCGCTCGGTTTTGTCAATTGTGCTGAAGTCGGAGTTGCGATCTCTCAGATCGGCGGCAATTGAAGCTGAAGTAGCCAGTTTTTTGTTATTTTTAGAAATTTCGGTCTCAAGTGGTATTGTTTTTGAGTGGTTTTCAAGCCAGGCTGTGAAAATGTTTTATTTTTTCGTCGACAAATCATTAGTGGTGCTGCAGAATATTTAGTGCAGCTGTCAAGTGGAACGAACGGATTCGTATTTCACTATTGATGTGGACCATTCGGGGAGAATAACAACATTTTAATTGTTAGTCAAATAAAAGCGTGTTAATGGCCAATAAACCGAACCGAGAGGTCTAACTAATTTCGCCAAGCTTACGCCAACTTCTGCTGGAGCCCCAAAGTTTCGGTTTCCGCTTGCCAGAAGTTTCAAAATATTGACAGAGGTGGCTGCCTGAATTTAACGGAATAGAGAGAGGTCGGTTGTCACCACCCATGGAAGACAAACAGTAGATATCTTGAGATAACATTTCACACTCCACTCCATACCACCGATATGCAAATATTGACAGCGATTCCCAGCTGAAAACTCTTTGCCACTCACTCACCTGGTCTCACGGATGACGAGCGTGTATCCGAAGTAGGAGCTCCGGCTCTGGGGAATATGGAACTTCAGGTCGGTGGGGCTGCTTATCACTTGGCTGGGGCGGGGCATGTAGTTAAAGGCTTCGATCTGCGACACCAGGGCCAGCAAGAGGATCACAAGCGGTCGGCACATTTTCGTTTCAATTTTCAGTGGAAAACCCATAAAAATTAAATTTTTGCATGTGTAATTTCGTAATTTCACTTGAGCCCCTCCGTTGGGGCAGGCAGGCAGGCGATAAATCACAATTGCTCCACAGAGCCGAGAACCCGAAGCAGGATACTCGTCGCACGTTGGCACTCACTCGTATATATTTATGATTTATTAAATTTAATTGACGCACTCTCCGCACACTCGAGATCGCTTTTGTGCCGGCGTTCTCTCGAAATAATATATTAATTTAATTAAGCCGGCAACTTGGCGACTGCTTTCGCTTTGTGTTACGAGAGATCTTTGTCGAAAGAGCCGCGAAAACTAGTTTTTGACATTTATCACTGTCCGACTACTGGACCATACTATCTGCATTAATATGTCATAGCATACACCGTATAGCGCGTTTATTTCCGTAGTCTTTGAACCGCCAGATCTTGTCTTGCTTGCAACCGGCAACCCCGGACTTTGGACGTTTTCACTCTCCGGCGACTCGAATCGAAATGAAATGAATTCAAGAGCTGCAGGCGAGCTGGTAGCCGGCAACATTGCTGCCAGGTCGCGTCCACCCTACACATGCGTCATTGGCGGGTTTCCGCATTCTAAAGGTACATGTTTTGTATCTTTCGGATAGGTTACTATCTTTAAATATCTTTTATATATTTGTGATATCTAAAAATCAATGAAAGATGAATTTACTATTAAAATAATAGTTTTCTTTAAAAATTGTTTATTTTTATACCATAAAGGCCATAAAATAGAAGAGCTATATTTTTGAACTAAAGTTTACACATATTTTACAAGTTATACTTTCTATTTAACTCTTAAAAGAGGCAATAACCATTGAAAACAATATGTTATTGTGTTCCTGTAGGTATATAATTCTATATTCTATAATTCTATAATTTTCTTAATAGTCCTAATAAAAAAATCCTAATTTTCCTAATAAAAAATTCTAACGAGTACAAAACTACTTGATTATTTTAAGAATATTAAATTTTTAGACTTAAAACAGAGTATAATTTAGATCATGTTTAAGAAAACCATTTAATTTTCTTCAGTGTTATTGCCTGATTATTTTGAAACCTCTGGGTGGTGGCTTTCCTTGTTTCCAACACCACTTGCATTTACACTCCCCCTCCCACGCAATTGCTGACTTTTCCTCACATGTCCGTATACACACAGCCACTCACATAAGTCTGTGCACGCCCCAGTGCGAGGAGGGACTGTGTGCCACACAAACACCACACCACACCATGTCACCATGGAGTTTCAACAGCGAATTCTTAATTTACTTAATATAGGAGCTCCGAAGACAAGGCATTTTCCGTATATTCATTAATCGTATTGCTCATCATCTCGTGTATTTCATTATAATTAATATTTACAATGAGTTTTGATGCCGGTCCGGCAAGATGTGATCAAGTTTTCGAGGGAATGACGTTGGGGTTGGGATTCGGGTCGTGGAGTGGGTATTAGTATAACAACATATGGCGGAAATAAAGGATGCCGATCACGATTACCCAAACCAGTATCTCTGTCATTGAACTTCGCTGCAGTGCCTTTATTTATTCAGTAATCAAAATGCTTATCAGTCCAGGCCAGGAGGTACACAAAATATATAGTATGTACCTCAAGTAGCTATTCCACGTTGGGGTAGGTTGTGGCTGTGGTGCACCGCAATTTATGAATTTTACGATTCGGTGACACGAAATCGAGCCGCTAGACGGCGACCCAGCACGAGGGGTTCAAGTCTGGTTCACAAGTTCAATTGGCGGTTGCCATTGGTTGTGGTGGTGGTGGTGGGGAGTACTTGACTTTGCCCCCTAGTAGCCCTAGCGTCTGATAAGCGCGCTTAGATCGCTCCCTAGTTCTTTGTGGACTCCTCCAGTAATTGATTTCCTACGAGCATGCCTTCAGTTTATCAAGCCAATGTAACAAACAATAAATACTAATAAAAACCGAAAGTAGGGTGGTCTGCAGTCCGTTCCTCCGCGACCGATAAGGCGAAATGCAAGACCAGATTACTCCGCCATAAAACTCAGTTCACAACTTTCCAAATGCTCCCATATACAATCCCCATTTCATAAATACAGTTCTTGTTAAAATCTCCTAAAAATCGAATTTAAATTTGTGTTTATGCGGTAGTGGAGGGGAAACATTTCAAAACAATCGGGAAAAAGCCCTAAGTAAACATTAAAAGTTTAAAAAAACAAAAATAGGGAGATAATTCCGTTTCCCATATTCCTCGCAGTGGTAAGTGTTTTGGGCTACGCCCAGCCTCCTTTTTGGCGTCACAGTCTTATGGAAATGCACAATTAGGCCCTCGCCAGGCGATTTGACAGCAATTACATTCCCGGCAGGGAGCAACACAAGTGCGGCAAGTGCGGCAAGAACGGCAAGTGCTGCAACACTGCAACACACGCAAAACCAGCCAAAGCTGGGGTCGTGGGCGGGCACACCGCCCTATTATGTGGCACATAATTGCAGTTCATGACCCAATGCTCGACGTCAGATACACCCTCGCCCGATATCGAGGCCATCTATTTTTGGTCTAGATCCCATTATCCAGATACAAGCGCGCACACAACTAGGGGGAAAGAAACCGACCCAGGAGCAAATTGAGCTGTTACCCAAGCATAAAAGAACTCTTTATTAACTTGTCAGTGATAATATTAAACGGAATATGCCATTAACTTGCTGAACAATTACAAAAATATTAAAATAGCTCTGTAAAATTATAACTTTGAGAGTTGCCCTTGAAATGGATCTTTGAGCTACAATAGCTATCTTTTGTTACACTGGGCGGAAGTTTCTGGACTGGAATTGCATTGTGAACAGCGCTTTTATCAGCACTCCGGCTCACTGCGATTACGCTGTCTAGTTGGACCGGAGAGTTGGCAGAGTCGTGCATCATACAAATCACAAATCAACAATAACAACGGCTATGAAAATACAAACAGAATACATGACATATAGATAAGTTCCGATACGCTGACGTGAGCTTGAGGTGGAGTGCTTTGTGGCACTCCGAGCTTTGTTGCAGCTGCGACAATATATTTTCAAGCGGTTCCTTATTTGGACTCCCAGGGGGAATACTTCTCCATACAGAAAATGTCAAAAGGAAGTGTAAAATAAAGCTGAAACACGTCGGGAAATCAAGGCAGGTGTTCACGTTCCTATGACGTCATGTACCAGGGTGAATTTGTTTACTGGAAACCTCACGATTAAAACTAAAATGTACTTCTTCGAAGAAAAAACAGCATTGATTGTGCAAGGACAAAATAATTTGTTTCCCGTTCTCGAACATTTTTGAAATCCAGAAGGAAACGCTGACCATAAACCCTTCCAGGCTAATGACCAACCCTTTCAGAGCTGACGAAGCGCCGGCGACAGGTTCGTCTCATAAAACCAAAAAAAAAGGCTACTTGGTAATTGATCTGGTGACCTAAATAGTTGAGGCCAAATGAGTGACAGACGACGCCCACATAATGCCGCCTTTCATGCGAAATATCGGCCATAAAACACTTTCACTTGCGATCGAGCTATAAAACTGAACTGAATGGATTAACAATAATATCTCATTTTTCTGCCCTTCCGGTTGTGCGCAAAGATACTCGTACTCTATCTTCCATTTGTTCCGATCTCCGAAACAAAATATACATACAAAATAATTGTGTCATGCCGTCAAGGGTGTAATCTGAGATTTTGGAGAAGTAGCCAACCGTTCGACATGTAATTGATCCGCAAATGGTCTGTGCTTTGAACCTTTGCGATCGAATTTTTCGGATCATGGTTGTCCAAGATAATCTTGCATTCCGAATACCCGGCCAATGTCACATTAAATCTGATCAGCTGTTGTAATTATATGATTACTATATCCCAATGCGACGCTTGGCACGTTGTCGTCATAAAATAATGAAACTATCTCTTAAATGCTCTCGACAACATCACATAAAAAGAATGAGTGGCTGTCGTCGCCCGGCCAGAACAGAAACTGAAATTAAAATTCAAATCATGAAGCGCTAAGACCCCACTCGGGCGTCGCAAAGACGTGATTAGCTGCGGTTGCAGCTGCCTTTCAGATTTTAAAATGGAAAGTTTGTTCGGATTTATGAATGCAAGTCAACCGCAACAAAGGGTTACTCCTTAATTTATGGACTTTTTTTAAGCATTGTTTTGGGGAGACAAGCCTCAGGATGAACATGAAATTGCGTTAACCTGAGAGGCGTTAATTTTTTTTTTGGCTGAATGTTTCTAAAATAATTTATTTTTGATATATCCTTATTTATATAGTTTTTAGTTTATCATCTGCAACAGCAATATGTACAGCAGCAGCGACTTGCAACATAACACAGCAGTGGCTATATTTTTGTTTATAGCATCCTAATACTTACAGCGATTTATAAAAAGATTTATAATCATACATACATACACTGTTGAGACTTCCTCAAGCTTGCTGACTTAAATAACGTATTGTTCGCTTATATTTGAATTTTTCTCAAGCTGCCAGAAAGTTTTTTTTTGTGCTGCCACATCTTTGAAATTACATTTTTTTTAATATTGGAAATTAGTTAATAATAGTTAATAAAATTAGTTTGCCTTTTTTAATTATATGCGAAATTTTCTTTCAGGAACTACATTTTATTCGCAATTTTCGTTTCTGTGTCTAATAGTGTTTCATATTCGGAAGTAGTAACTAATCTACCACGGCACAGATGGCGCCACTTCACATCAAAGAAGCGCCATCTAGCTCACACTTCATTTTGGCAGCCAGTTAGCTCGTAATGCAAAAGCATAACGTAAATAAATCGTAATAGGTATAAAAAGATAATGTAAGTTTAATCTTTTTTTTTATTACAAAATATGCAATATTGGGCGTTAAATAATAACATATTTTCATATGTATTAATTCGTTTTTTTATAATTAATAAAAGAGTTACGTTTTTGGGCAAAAAATTTATTTTCAATTTTGATTAAACTGTTGCGTGTATTTTTATTAACATGAAATCTTCTTGATTATTTAAATTTAAAAATAATCCTTATAAATATCTCTTAAAGTGACTTACAGCTTTTTGATATTTAAAACACTAACGGTTTGATATCTAGTTCCAGCTCCTAATACTCTTATCACAATGGGATAATCCCACTAAAAAAAAAATAATAATCTAAATTGATATAAAAAGCCTCAATATTCTCAGCAAATCCCAGTCCCAATATAATGAATAGTTTTGTGGAACTTCCGGGAGCCTTTAAAATGAATCAACATTCTTCCAGCGAACTGAAACTTAAAATCAAAACAAAATAATTCCCATACCAGCACGTTCCGGAATAGACACCGAAGATGCGGTGGCATTTCCTTAAATGCGAAAATATTATAGCCCAATTTAGGGTCCAATGAACGAGCTTTCGGGACTGGGCTTGAGAATGTCGGAATTAATTATTCATGGAATAGCTGGTCAGCACTATCAATTACCAAACCGCAGTGCGTATGAAGAAGTTCGGTGCAGGGCCGCACACAAGCTAACTGGGAGAGAGGATTATAAGGCGCTGTCTAGCCAATTGCAATGGCTTTACTTTGATGTAAAGTGCCGACAGCATGGCAAGCCTAAGCGGACTATTACACACAGGAGGCATAAACACACAAACCTGCACTCACCATCGGGCATCGGGCCAGCTCCTGCCAGGGAAATCAGTCTAGACGGGGCCGGCTTAAACACAAAGCAATTTCTTTTTGTCATCGAATATCCTTGAGGCACCGCAAATTGCCGTCACTTAAGCCCCACCCCCCCGCCTCCCTTTTCGTGTGAGCCTGCCAACCTATCACCGCCCATCGGTTAATGCTAATTATCGTGAGAACTGTCAACATAATAATATTACGCATACGCAGTGTGGGTTCATATGGAAATGGAATAGAAAGGAAATGAGTGCCTAATTATAGAGCAATTCAATCAAAATTCTATGAATATCCGGTTGGCAGTTCAAATGTCAGCGAACATGCTTTGATGTGATTTTCATATTTGATTTATTTTGATGGGCGGAAATTCAAAAACAAAACCAGGAATATGTTCATATTTTCATTCATAAATTCGCGTTATTGATGGTAATTTTAGATTCTCATACATACATGCTCGTATTGTGGTTGTATTTGAATGATTCTACAGAATCAGTGATTCAATGATTCATGGCAGCGCGAGAATGCCATTTTGGCGCAATTATGGGCAGCAATGGCAATGTCTCATTAGATGCACTTCCAATAAATACCCAGCAATGTGGCAGGCACATGCAGCCAACATCATTAGTGGGTTAAGGTGGAGGACTGTGGCAGCGTGGCTGCAGCTATCAGCAAGCGGCGGCTTAATACGCGCCCATCACGCCATTGCCCAATAAAACGCTCCGCACCGTAATTGACGTCCAAATCCCAGACCCAGAGCCACAGCCAGTCCAGGGCAAAGTTTCCCAACTCTCCTGCCCATCAAAATGTCTTCATTTCGCCAGCGAAATGCGCGAAACTTTGCTAAATCTGAGGCTGAGCAACATGCAGTTTGTTGGCTCGGATATCTGACAATTAGATCTAAATTATGACGCTGTTTGCACCATAAAGAAATCGTTTCTCTCGGCTACCCGGCTGCCATCGCTTTGCTCTGGCCAAACAATAGACAGTTAAGGTTGGAGATAAAGATATGTTTTCTATATGGTCGCTGCATGATTTTTGCTGCATTTAATGAGCCATGTTTTGTGTTGCTGGCAACATTTATATGTTACATATGCTGCCGCAACATATTGCTGGCTAACGCGACCGGAAATGCATTTCCGGCAACATGTTGCGAAAAAGTGGTTGAGCGAGTTATTTACATGCCTCTCACGCACACAATGACAACCGCCACAGCAGCCTGCGTAGCACAGTGGTTCTCTTTATTAAATAATATGCAAAAATAAAGAACAATTTTGGTAAAATAATTAAAGTACTTTCTTGTTACAAAAAATAATAGGCACCTTTGATGCTAAATAGATTTTTTAGGTTTTTATATTTTGAAGTTCAAAAATTAATCTTAATTAGTCTTAAGAGGTTTTGAAGTAGGCCTTCAAAAAGGATCTAAATTCTGGGTCCTTTTTGAAAATGTATGAAAAGTTCTAGGATAAGAATTTCTGTTGAACAGTATTTTATTCTATAAAAATAAAAAAAGGACTAAGCATTTTATGAACCTATTTTTGAGTAGAATTAAACCCAATAATACGGCATTCGACCCACTGTAGCTGGCTAAGGCATCTGTATGGGTGTAAAATCGCTGAGAACTTTGGTTTACAAAATGTAGAGGTTTTCGCTCTTTGAGAGAGTTAGTTTTCGGACCGAACCGGTAAGGCATGCACGAACCGGGTATGGATAACCGATAAGATAGCACGCGAAAAGTCCAATCAGAAAAGACCCCAAAGCCCAAGTCAAGTCGAATTCGACCATCAGATGGAGCAGACGTTTCCAGCTCCACCTACGCCACGATATCCCAAGAGTGTGTGTTGTGTCCATTTTCGTGAATCCCGAGGGCAAGAAAGGCCTGGATTAATGTAAATAAACCTTTTAAGAAACTCTTTTCAAAGAGTTGCCAAAATCAAAAAGCTCAGCGAAATATTTGTGCAAAAATACAAAAAGAACGAATCCAAAACGATCGCTAACTCTGCAAAAAGTTTAATTTGTGTTCTTGTTTTGATAAATATTACCTGTTATTTTCTGTTAATTTTTTTGTTTCTGTTTTTATGATATTGCTTTTATTAGTGCTAAAAACTGAAAACTAAAAACTGACAAGCAATTTGTGAAAACAAGTGAACTTGCCGATCATTTGGCATGTTCTACGCTAATTTATTGGCAAACATCCACGTCCGAGTGCGAAACTGAAAATTATTGCCTCTAAGCTCTGAAATCGCTTAGCAACATCAGCTAGCCGAGGTGCATTGGAAAAAGGTGAGCTCACTTATGCCAGACAGAATGAATTCCCTCCTAGGGTTCAGATTTTCTCAATAGAAAGAAAATAGAAGGAGATCTCCCCCTCCCTCTATTTGGATATTTTCTATGTGGATATTTTGTTTCACAGACGTTGGCCGTTTTTTTTTTGTTTTGTCTGTTTTTTATTATTATTATTTTTTTAGAGCAGCAGCCGCAGCGGCAGACAAAAATATTTCCACGTATAATTGCACATCTCAGACAATAACAAAAATTCTTGCATAGTTGTCAACAAAAGGCGATCGAAAGACTCAATAACAGCTCGGATTTCATGTGAGCCGATATTTATTTTTATTTGCTCGGCGAGACGGGACTGGGTACTGGGTACTGGGGACCTGGGACTTGGAACTCTTTGCTTTTTTCTTGTGCGGTTTGCTGTGTCTGCGAGTCGTCCAGAAGTCAGATTTGTATTCGAATCCCCCAGGCCAGTTTGGGGGCAGGGGGAGCAACAAAAACAGCCACGGCGTCCCGAATAAGCAAATAATAATTTCACGCGCGCGCGCGCTTTTCGACTTCACTTCACAGTCCTGCAGATTTCCTGTTTACTTTTGGACATTTTTTGCGGCTGTTAATGAGCCATCATGACTCGCTTCTAAGCGGCAAAAAAAAATATCAACAAAAATGGAAAATAAGGAACAGCAAATAGCCATCTCAAGTGCCGGCTTTTTTCGGCCAACGCTGCGTATGTGCAACGCGTGACTTCGAGCGCTGAGAAAATAAACAGATAATCGAAAAGCACTGGGATTTAAATTGGTTTTAAAATAGTTTAATTAAATTAACTCATTTTTAAGGCACTTTTTGATAAAATACTAACTTTATATATTATATAATTGAGTTTGTAGCTAATAAACATTTCCAGAAGGTAGGAGTCTGGGACTGGGATTTTTTCAATATTTCTTCCAAAATTATAGACAACTTTTAGACAAATTATAGTCTTGGATTTTTTTACACTTAATATTTATATCACAACCCCTTAAAAAAGGTTATCCCTTGCTAATGATAATATTATTATTTTATATCATATATCCGAATAAAATAACTCAACGACTGACAATAGAAAATCTCTAAAAGTTGAAGAAAAGAAGCAATATGAAATCGAAATTCTAGTCCATTTTTCTCTGTGTAGCCAAAAGCAATGGATCACAGCATCACATCGATATGGTCAGTGTTTGTCTGGTGGTGTGGGTGTGTTGGTCAGGCGAGCCTTCCCCCACGGCCAGCAACAACATCGATAACAACAACATAAGGGGCAGTCCAGCTGTCTGCCGGAGCGATGCTGGCTACTGCCAACTGATGAAATAGCTACTGCGGCTGTCCGTCGGTTTTGATTTGATTTGTTTGTTGGTTTATGTATATTTATTGAAAATTTACTGCTTGCATAACAAACAAGGCTTCTGCCGATTCTGCTTCTGGCTCTGCTTCTGCTGCTGCCTCTTCTGCTGCTGTCATATGCAAATGCGTAAGTGGGCGTTTTGGCCTGGGGGCGTGACCGCAGCCCAAGTGTCATTAATCTCGCGCCAAAAGCGACAGAGAGACAATCAGTTTACTTTGGCTGATGAGTTTGCCGAAAGGAATTTCCTGTTGTTTACCAAAAACTGACAAACTGTTTCCTTAGAAGCGCCTTCAATCTCGGCACAGCTTTATCCTCTACCCTCGGTATAATTTTTTTTTTTTGTTTGGGTTATAAATGAAACCAAATACGTTGACCTTTTTTTTTGTATTGGAACCGCTCCACAGTTATACAGCTGGGCGACCAAGGCGGGAGACCCACAGGGTTCCGCAGAACGGACAGCGCTAAAAATAGCTTCCAGAGCCGGGTCTCCGACATTCGCGATCGGTAACATATTGCGCAATCGGCCTGAATGGGGGCTTAAGTCGGTCGGTGACTGGATCGCCAGTTCAGCCAGCCGATCGTAGAACCCAGACTAATCCGCACTGGGAAAAATTTCAATCAAATTCCCAGATCCTTTTTCTTTGCATAACTTGTAATGCGATTTGGAGAGACTTTTTTAGGAAAAGACATAGTAGTGAGAAAATCATATGAAATTTCACACTTTCCAATTCAAAAATCTCTCCTTTATATAAATATTTTGTTTTTTGTTTTTGCAATTCTAATTGCAGAATAACAGAATTTGTTTGGAAACTTTATACATGTGTTTTCCAAAACGCTACCCCACTACTGGTAGCTGGATGTCTGGATATCTGATTGTTTGGATCAGTTTTCCTGCATCGTATTTGATAGGACATATAGCACGTGCTTGAGAGCATGCCTGGCTTATAACATGATACGCACTGTACTGCCTGGGAGACTTAATCTAATACGAAAATGTAACTAAAGGCGGAGCTGGTAGTTATGCACTGTGGAAAGCGGAATACCTGAGGGAACCGCAGTGAAATTTAGCACCACATTTGATGCAAGTTTTTTCGGCAGCTTGAGGTTGAAATTATGCACTTGTTGCTGAAGTGCAACAGCAGCAGCGGCAGTGGCAGTGGCAGCAGCAGTAGAAGACGCAGCATAAGATGCAATTCAATACAAACGAAAATGCGCAGGAAGAAAAAAAAAAACACAATTTGCGAAAATCCAGAATAAATGCCCAAAAACACAAAAACAGGTCTTTTGAAGAGGGGCGGCCAACGGTCAAACTGCATCTCCAAGAAGGCATTCGCTATAGCGACTATATATATATGTATTTACCCATATCTATATACCTGTATATGAGTATATAACCCAGACTGTCTGCTTCTGGTGTGTCTGTGTTTGTGGATATTGAGTTTGGCAATGCAGTTGCTAAGCTTGAGGAGAATGCATTTTATGCCTTGCCCCTGCTCTTGTTGTTGTTTTGTTGGTCGTTGTTGTTGGTCCGGCGCTCCTTGCATTTTTTCTGGCTGCTGCTCCTTTATGTTATTGCTGGTGTTGTTATTTTTGTTGTTGTTGTTGTTTATTGTGACTGTGCCCAAATGACATTTTTTTGTAAGCACTAAAAAAATTCGAAGCATTCAAAGCCCGAAAAACTTCCAAGTCCATTCCAGCAAATGCTGGCAAGCTCCCGCCGTCCAGGTAGCTAAGGAACTCCTTAACGGATCGTACAAGATCGGAACTGCAATCTGTGGCCTTATATCTAAAGATATTGCCAGGTGGAATTAACACTTTCACCACACTGAGAGTAATATATCAAAAAATAAAATATTATTAATCTAAACTGAATATTTCTTCAAACTAGTTAAATTACTTAAGTTTCAAATGAAAAGGATTCAAGTCTTTAAGTCCCTATTACTTTTAATACTTCTAAGGATTTCTAAAGATTTCAATAAAAATAAAGATAATATTCCCCAATATTTTCATTTCATAAATCAATTTCCAAAAAGCAGTCCTTCTTAAAGCTTAAAATAATATTTGTTTTCTATCGCTGAAAATCTTTTTAAAATATTTTTTATTCATTTTATTTTTTGATTTTTAATTTCTGTTTGTGCATTTAAGGAGTGGATATATGTATAGTGTGCTTTGGATCAGTCCGTTACATTTGTAGTAACTAAGTTATTTGCGATACCGTCTGCAAAGGTTATAAAAACCCATTGACTGCAGCCGGTCTAAAAATAGCCTCTCGGCAGGAATGCAGCTTGTTGCAGTTGCAACTGCGGCAGTTGCAGCTCCAATCGCCGGCTCCAAGGCAAGTGCGTGTGTTGTTGTGTGTGTGTTGTGGCTCCTTTTCATTTTTTGTGGGTCTGTGTGAGTGCAGACAGCGTCTGGCGGGCAACCGTCGCGCCGGCTGGACAGGTGGACGAGTGGACCGACTACCGCCGGATGCAGAGACGGCGACTGGCCGCCATATAAAATGTGGCAACGCGTGTTAACGCTGTATTTATTTACCTTTCTGTTGGCCAGGCCAGGGGACATGAACCCGTGAACGCAGTAGGTCATTAATTGCCATCCAGTATTTGCATTCCCACAGCAGAGTTGCTGCACCAGCTGAACACTCGATAATGACTGCAACTGCAAACTGAAGTGGGCTAATTGAATAGGGTAACAGAGGCAGGATCCAAAGAACAGGCCACAAGCCCCACCCAAAGTCGTCATCTCTTGGTCGACTCAAGGACGTTGCCAAATTAGGATACTCGAGCCAAGTCACACTCCAGTCACGTTCCATGCGGCAATTGTTGCATGTCTGGATCGGCCGAGTCGTTCTGTGCTCTTCTGGCCTGCTCTTTTCTGTTCCGTCTGCATATGTCTCGTATCTTGAGCACGTCCTTAGTGTCATGACGATGACACTGACAACAGGCCATAGCCAAAGTCTCAGCCAAAAAAACAACAAATTCCAAACTAGCGCGCCAAACAAACTGCAAGTCACAAACGGGCAAACTGGCAAACAAACAAATAAACAGATAGACAGTCAACGAGGTGGGAATGGGTAGGGTAGGGTAGGGTTTGGGGATGGCAGACAGAGACCCAAAGCCAGACTGCATAATGTGCAAAATGCGCCAAACCTACAACACACAACACCACGAGAGCAACAGCAACAGCAACAGGTTCTTTATTTTTAGTAGTCGCATTTTGAAAACCGCCTGCTCAATGTCAACTCAACGTTTGAGACTTAATTGTTGCCTCTTTGGCGTCGTTCTTGCACAAAACATTCTTTGTGCTTGACTGGCTGTTCTTGTTGCCGGTTGCTTCTAGCTGCTTGCTGGTTGTTGCATCATGTTGCTGGCTGGCTGGCTGGCTGCCTCACTGCCACTCCATTCGAGTGGCTCCCATCTAAAAGACCTTTTGGATGGGTTGCGTTCTTGTCTAATTGAAATCATCCTTTGCAGCCTTTTTAGCCAGTGTTTGCCCTCTATCTCTAACGTTTGGTATATCCCTTTCTTTGCTTATCCACAGAGCCATCGCCTTGTCATGCCTCATCATCATCAAACGAACAGCCAGAACAATTTGACATTTCTAAAATCGAATTACAAATTCAAGCGCAGAGACATGCCGGCGATCCGCGCACTTCCTGCCACAAAAGCGGAAGCGCGTACACCAAACCAATTAGCGGCAACAATGTCAAAGACGTCAGCAGCAGTAGCAACATCAGAAACATCAGACACATCTGAAGCGGCAACAGCAACAGCAACAAAACAACTGCCGTCAGCTATCAACAGCGAATGTAGAACAATTCTAAGTTTATTTATAGTAATCACATGGAACTTTTTGCAAGAATCTCTGGTGGCCAATTGCTGGTGGTTGTGGCTCATTGAGGATGACGATCAATATGGCCGTGACGTCAATGGGGGACAAGATTGCTCAGACGAGGTGTCAATGGCACGTGAACACCAACAAAAAAACCAGAACCAACAGCAGCAACATCGGCATCGGCATCGGCAGGAGCAACACCAGCCATGCCAGAAGCAATACAAACACGAACACTCATCAAGTTCTAGTCCAATGAAGAGCATGCGCTGCACGACAACAGTAGCAGTAGCAGGAGCAACACCAGCAGCAGCAACACCATCAGCAACAGCAGCAAACACAGTAGCAACATCAGTGCGCCCAGCAGCAACATCAACTTCTGGCCATCAGTCGCAGTCGCTAGTTGGACAGCCATTGATGGCTCTGTTAATTGGATTGCTGCTACTGAATATGCGCCTGGTGTCGGGTAAGTACTGCATTAAATAGTAGATGCATCTGTCAGATACATTACACTAGATAGATTCGTTTTAAAATTCAAGACATTAGATTGCAACATCTAATTGAAATGGCTTTTTTATTTCTTGAGAAGTATAATGCTTTTCTAAAAATATTAAAAGACTAGATTTAATAAAAACTTCCTTAAATTTCTTTCGGTGCATCTGAAAGTGGCGCCTTGCATTCAGCTTGCATATAAATTTTGATTCCAGTTCATTCGCCTCGTCTTGATTGAATGATAAATGTGTCACATTATATTCAAATATGACGCAATTTCTCACAGCAGTGCCCCTTGTTTGTTTATCCGGCATATCCCCAATCTGTCGAGGCCTGCCAAATCGATTTGATCTCAAGTCAACAGATCAAAATAAGAATATAAAAAAATCTGTGAAAAAAGCGCGAATCTTGAATTTTTTGCAATCTGGTCGCGCGAATTCGATTAGCAGCCGGCACATTTCGCATTCCTTCCGAAACTAAAAAGTAAACAAAAATATTTGTTTTGGTTATTTAAATACCTGAATGAAAGATGATATTTATGAAAAGGGTTGACTTCTGCGTTGCAGGACAACTCCTATAGATTGTTTTGAATTTTATTAAAGACTCTGTTAAACTAAAGCTTCCATGAACTAAACTATATTCCAGCTGGCACCTGCTGGCAAACACACCTGGGAAACGGCAAGTGCAGCCAAATCTTTTCCACCAACATGTCGAGGTCGGAGTGCTGCGGCACCAGGCAGGGATTCTCCTACACGGATCGCGAGCTGAGCAGCGTGGAGTACTTCTTTGCCACGGCCATTGGCGGGGGTGTCGAGTGTGCACCCTGCATGGGTGAGTTTTTTGGCAACCAAAGGCCAAATAAATAATCCTAATACTGCGCCGTTTTCAGAGAGCTGCAAGGGCTTCGAGTGTGGGCCAAATAGAAAGTGTGTGAAGCGCAAGGGGCGGCCCAAGTGCGTTTGTGCCCCGGAATGCGGGGCAGCGTTGCGTCGCAAGCAGCAGCAACAGCAGTGGCAACAGCCCCGCGAATCACGTAGTCTAAGTAGTGAAATTTCCAGCATAAATTTAGGTTTAGATGGCGATAAACGCCAACGTGGCATTAGTAGCAGCAGCAGCAGTGGCAGTGGTAGTGGCATAGCTGATAACCAAAGAATTCAGATGCAGCACGGGAATGGGAATCATCATAAGAAGGCATTGGGCGAAACGAAGCACCGGAGACTGTTGATCATAGACAGCAGCAATTTGCGAGTTCAGCCCACAAGCCCAAACGGTCGATTTAGTGGCACAGGCGGAGGCGGAGGCGGACTCGGAGACGGACTTAGAGACAGAGGCGTCGGTGTCGGCGGTGGCCGTGTGGAAATGAGGGGCTATGAGAGGCGCGGACTGAGAAACAGGCCGAGAAACAGCCATGGCAAACACTCGACAAGATCAATGACGACAGGAGCCAATGACAAGACGCCTGCGCAGGCGACAGACCCAATCTTGGCTCCAGTTCCAGCCTCAGAGTCAGAGTCAGCCACAGCTACAGCTCAGTTAAAGACTTCGTCTCAGTCTCCGTCTAGACGCAAGTTGGCAAATGCTAATGAACCCGCCAACGACATCAATAGACAGCAACAGCAGCAACAACAGTCGGATAATGCCAGATTCAGACACCAGCATGCCAGACGAATTGTAAATGCTCCACATTCACATTCACAATCACCATCGCATTCACATCCAAGTTCACATCGGAACAATGGTCATCGGCATAAACACCGCCAACAGCTCAAGGATCGCCCCAACGATGCAACATCATCTGCAACGGCAGCAGCAGCAGCAGCAACAGC
Organism: Drosophila bipectinata; assembly: GCF_030179905.1. Classification (NCBI taxonomy): domain Eukaryota; kingdom Metazoa; phylum Arthropoda; class Insecta; order Diptera; family Drosophilidae; genus Drosophila; species Drosophila bipectinata. Next base: position 10,635,590 of record NC_091737.1, read on the forward strand.
AGCTGCCTCTGCGGTAAATACCACACTGTCTGGTCATTTGTATCTGCAACACGGAAGCAAAAACACTGCGTCATCGGACTTTGCTAATGCCGATGACTTGGCTTTTCTGGGCGGAATTTACGAGCCAGTGTTGATGGTGAGTTTTCAATAGCATTCAAATATTGCATACTCCTTGGGGCAGCTAGCTAACTTTGGATGGGCTTCCATTCCAGCACCAACAGCAACAACAGCAGCTACACTCGAATCCGGTTTGTGGCTCCGACGGACGCACCTACAACACCGAGTGCCAGCTGCGCAAGCGCGCCTGCCGCACCAACAACGCCCAACTGGAGGTCGCCTATCGAGGCAATTGCAAGAGTAAGTCTACAAAAATGCACAGAAATCCAGCCCAAGGATTTGAAACATTAGGTTGATTTTAAAATAGATTATATTTAGAGGAAGAATCTTAGGAATTCCAACTCCAAAACCATAAACGATGCCAGAGAAGTTGCACAGTCAGTGGCAATTGGAGTGGACGTTGGAATGGGTGGCTCGCGTGCCAAAACGCAGCAGCGCCACAATTAGATTAGATGACAAATTATTGCACATTTCAATTACGGCCAACAACTTGTCGCCAGTGGTGAAATCAACTGGCCAGACAACCGAGTCTCAGAAGGAGACCATACCCCAGACCAGGGTATGGGGCAGAAAGTCTCCTCCTCGATCGAAGCGCAGAGCAGAGGGGCGGATAGAAATGTTGTGTAATAATTTAATGATACAGGAAGCACTCGCAAACATGCTCAAATGATCAATAAAAACGGCGCACAAGAACGATGAGCCGAGAAGCCAAAGAACTTGTTGGATTAGCCGCAAGCACACAGCATTCAGAAACTCAGAAACGGCTACTGCAACTTGCAACTGGCTACCTGCAACCTGCAACACAACTAACCGGCAATGGCAGAGGCAGCAACAACAATCTAATGTTGGCGCGTGCCGATATCGAATGGAATGCCCAATCGGCTATGCCGATGGGGATTCTGATGCCGATGCTAATGTCGATCTCGATCGCCACACGGCATCCACTCGATCGCATTCAATAACACACGCCGTTGCGGGCAAAATAAAAATGATTGCAATATTTCGCGAGTGTCACAGTTGGCGCCAAGGCGTTGCGCGTTTTCGCATCAACTGGCCCGGGCATGTCCCCATGATAAATTTCGACAGTTTATTGCCAGCCATATAAGCGCATACATCCGTGAATACGGGTCTAATCATAGAAATTGGCCAACAGCATATTTATAGGCACAATCAGTCTGCAACAAAGAGCATATGCTAGAGACAATGTTGCAAGGTGCCACCTGCCTTTTTTGAAATAATAATATAATTTCCATTTATTTTGTTGCAGCAACCTGCAATGGAGTGCAGTGCCTGAATGGCTTGACCTGTGTGGAGGACCAAAACATGACTCCGCATTGCATCGCCTGCCAAATCGAGTGTCCCGAGGACGACCTGGATGACGACAACTACGATGCCAAGCAGGCCGTTTGCGGTGTGGATGGGCAGACATATAGGAGCGTTTGTGATATAAATCGGATGATTTGCAAAATTGGACGTTCCATTGCCGTGGCATATCCGGGACCCTGTCGAGGTGTGTATTTATGCTCATATGAATATTCGTATGTTATTTTGGCAACAGCCAGTCTGGGAAAATCAATCAAATTAATTGGTATGGAAAGGCTTGTTGCAGTCGGCAAATTGTTGCCTGCAATTGCACTGAAATAGTAGTTGTTGCTGCAAGTTGGGTAGCGGCTGTGCAAATTTAACAACAATCAACAAAGAACCGCAATTTTGCATTTGATTGACTCGACTGAGGTTTCCAGCCTGCCAGCCAGCCAGCCAGCCGGCCCAGCAAGCCAAGTTAAGGCGAATTGAATCGAATAGCGTCACAGCCACAAGTGGTTGTTGCTGTTGGCTGTTGATACACTGCAACATAGGTGATATCCCATGCCAAGAACTATTTATATTTTATTTTAAAAATCATGTAGCTTTTCTTAAAGTGTAGCATGTCGTTTTGCTGTCTGCAGCCTGGCCATATCAAGTTGCTTGGTGTCTCGGTGTTTGACTGAAATTGCTACATTTGCTTATACGGCTCCGTGATTGCCAGCAATTTGATTAGCCCGTTGCTGTTGCTGTTGCTGTTGGTGGTGCGGCTGCTGCTCCACTTTGGCTAGCTGCTCATCCATCCACAATTACAGCAAACACTCGCGACGTCGGCATCATTCATGCTTATTAATTTTGTGGTCGCCATCCGATTGATCGGCTCCGATTTCCAATTAATTATAATGCCCCTCATCGGCCCACGTTGGATGCGATGCCGGGCCGGGCCAGGCCATGGTAGCAACATCTTGGTGGCAATAATTTGCACATACATGCCCCCTCGAGGGCGTGGAGGGCGTTCCGCTGTCGCACCAAATCCGGAGACGAACTCGAGAACGCCGTAAAGACCATGTGCTGAAAACTAGTTTAGTGTGCCAAAGGGGGGAGGGGGGCCCGGTGGACTGCAATTGCCTGTTAATTGCAGTCTTTTGCCACAAATTGCAGCGTGCAGTTAATGCGAAAACAAAAGCCGGCCATCCAGAAGTTGTTGCAGCTGCTGTTGACAAAATTCCCCATATTGGCCAGTCTGTGCTGGCCGGCACTGTTATTATTTATCAATAATGTATCCTCCAGTTGGCCCAAATTTGCATGATAGACCCCAGGACTATGGAATATATAACGTGTAGCCTATTCAAGAGTTAAGAGGCCTTCGAATATCCATAACTTATAGGGTAGGAACTTCCGGTCTAGAAATCTTAAAATTGAAAGGGAATATCCTTGTTGTACATTCATGGATAGCTTATTCATCAGAACTCTGGAGTAATCTCTCTTAACGGTAGCCGGATTCTAAAGTTAATTAAGATCATTAGCTATTATTCACTTTTGCTTTTAGCCAAGCCACGCAACTGGCTAGCCCCTTCCCGATAACCAAAGTGGAGAAAATATGAAGTGTGCGTGCGTCTGCGCAGTTTGTTGATCTCCTGACCAGGCCCGATCCCTAAGCCTCCTGGACTCCTTCCTGCTGCTTAATGTGCGTCTGTTACTCGTTATGTTACCTGGATCGTCTGGCGATAAGATAATGCTAACGTGCGCCTGTGTTGGTTGCTTTCTGACCATTTTATCTTCATGGTTAGTAAGTTTATGGTTCTCGGGCATTTGTTTGTTTGTCTGCTTTCACATAAATATGCTTTTTTTTCGCTGTTGTCTGGCCCGATCTCCGGGTAAATGGGGTGGAGGGGGGGGCAGGAAGGTAGATTCGGTTTGGAGCTCCGGCACAAGCCACGAAAAGTTGCCGTTGGCCCCAAGAAATATGACTACACGTACAAACCATTAAAACGCCATTTTCGCAACGGCGACGCAGGTTCTGTGATTGCAACTGCCAGGAGTGGAGTGTACAATACAGCCCCGTCCGGTCTGGTGTCTGGGGTGTCCGGGTGTCCGGCTGTCTGGATGTCTGGCTGTCTCTCTGTCCAGTCGTCCCCCTCGTCCAGCTGTCCACGTCGTCGCAACGTCACTTTTGTCTGGTCAAGCGTCTGGCTCTTCTTCCTCTCGGCTGCTCTGTAGTTTACGATCGTATTAAAATCACCTTAAACAACACGCAATGCCAAACTGGCCACACAGAGAGAAAAATTGTATTAGAAATTATAAACATTATTAGGCAGATTCTTGAGGAATCTGCAATAATCATTAATATTTGATAATCTATTCAATTTCTTTTCCTAAAACCAATCAAAAAACCAAGATTTGTTACCAACATTTTTCTTTGTATGGAATTGGCTTGAATGGGAACGCACGAACACGCGGCCAGCATTGAAACTGGGATATATACATATATATGACCCGCAACGCATCCCTATATATGCATGTACTACCCATCCCATGCCACACAATGTTGCAATAAGTTCCGCCAACAGCCGCCGGCGTTGATTAAACCACGTCGACATAACAAATTGTAGTTGGCTCCCCCTGTGACGGCATTATCAGCCATAACCACCGATGCTGCTGGAGCTGTAGCTCCCGCTCTGGCGGCCACTGCCACATCCATCACAATCAACAAGTTGGGGGGGGGGTATGGGACGACGGAGGGCATGGGCATAAGCGGGAGACGGCGAAGGAGGAGGAGGAGGCAAGGCCTCGCACAAAGGACGTATCTGCCTAAAGCTAAATTGGCAGTTGAAATTAATAAACTTTAACTGTTACGAATTGCTAGACGGCGGACTTTTACGCACCGTCTGGTGTAGAGATGCAGATGCAGACACCCAGACAGCCGCGGTCTCCCTTGGCATCCTCGCTACCACCTCCTTCGCCAGTGCCAGCGCCAGCTCCTCCATCTCCACACCTTCCATGAGCAATTGCGATCAACAATGCCCGGGGGCTCTCGCAACAATGTTGCCAAGTCGCAGATCATGTTGACGATAAACACATATATTGGCCGGCGTTTGCGGCTGCGCACCGCTTGGGTGCTCCATCCATCGTTTCACCATTCCACCACTCCACCGCTCCACTGCAAAACGGTTCCAACCTTGACTGGTTGCATATTGGCCCGGCCCGAAGATGCTACTCGTCTTGCGCATGCGCCGCGCACTTTGCTGAAGCAAAATTGCAGGGGAAGGGTCTGCGTCTTTGACTTCAAGCTGCACAGAAAAAAAAACTTATAGTTATAAATAAAGTTACGTATTTGGTAGTACTATTCTCAAGATAAACTAGTGGTTTTCATTAGAGTTTTATTGGAAAACCAATACTTTATTTCCTTTATAAAGTAACTCTATTTTTCTCAGTGTATTAGTGTATTAGTCTCGGTCTGTCTGCACCATTGCCTGTGGTGTGAATAATGTGTCAGTTTGCAAAATTGCAGTTTGTGCAGTTTCAGACGAGAGGCCAGAGCTCAAGTCAATGATCCATTGGGTAGCTTAACCTCGCATATCCTTCGGCTCAATTATGATAACTGTCATCGTAACAATTCGAAAGTTGTAAGGCTTTAAGATGAATTTTTAAATAGTGACTGCTTAGAACTCAAGCTGAGAAAGTTTACCGGCGCAGGTTACTGTTCCGTAATCACGGCAGCACCTGCGAAGTTCCCATGTGGGGTGGAACATTTTCCTGGGAGTGCAGAGGCCGTTAAACCGAAACTGCCGGACGTAAAATAAAAGCTGAAACTTAACCACAGGCAGCCGTCATTAATTCGCTTGCATCGTAAACTTTATATTGCAGCCGGACGAGTTAGTTGTGCGGACATCAAGTGTGGACCGAAGGATACCTGCCTGGTGGACTTCCAGACACGGATGCCGCGGTGCGTGTCCTGTCGCTACAAGTGCCCCAGAAAACACCAGCGACCGGTGAGTATACATATATATAATTGCATAATCCGTCAATCATTAATCCAATTTGACTTTGCAGACCCAAAAAATATGTGGTCACAATAACCACACATACAACTCGTGGTGCGAGATGCATCAGCACTCCTGCGAATCCCGATACTTCATCGGTGTCAAGTCCTCAGGCAGCTGTTAGGAGGGATATATTTTAAACATATATGTAGCATGCATATGTAGTCCGGGGCGCGCAACATGTAGTCGTGTTCTTCCGTAGTTCCAACATCCAAAGATTCTCGTTGTGCTGTAATCGGTGGATGGGCCTTTGGCTGTTGAGAATCGACAACCTAAGGCCACATTGGCAATATTGGATACATTTTACATATGGCAAAGTATTATCAACCATACAACATAACGTATTGCAGCAAACTCTTATCCAGCGCATCTATCGCAAGAGAAACCACATATCTTAAGAGGCTTTTGAATTTAAAATTATCATAGGCTACACGATAATTAATTTAAACAATCGGTTTGTATGCGCATTTCGTTCGCATTTAGTTTAGACACACCTATACGCGACGTCATATTTATTTAACATAATCTCTACTCTGTATTCTGACGTTCATAAGCGAAGCTAAATTAATTAATTGACTGATAGCTTAACCTTATAGCAAGATTTTTAATTAATATATATATTATATACATAGAGTCTTAATGTATATATACACTTACAATTATAAACACACACACACTTATGAATATGTTTGAGTAATTGTTAATTAAATGTGTTTCCAACTTAATTTCAAAGTTTGTCTTTTAATCATTTGAATAGGAAGTCGATACCTTAATTGCTATCGTCGGACTGATCGAAAATATCATTGGCGCGCTGGTACCGTTCCTGGGTGATCTTGAGGTTGGCCAACTTGCGTTTGTCCATAGGTCTGGAATGGACGGGATCGGTATTTCCCAAGCCACTGGTTCCCTCGTTGGCAACCACGTTGATCTGTTGAGACACAAATATTTCAAAAGTCCTTTTAGTTTATAAAACTATAGCTTACCGGTTCCAAGAGTCCTGCACTTGCATTAGTCTTGCCCAAGGTATTACCCTTTTGCCAGCCCATTTTGCTTAGCATCTTAAAGCCCTTATTGGAGTTGCCAATTTCACTAAAATAGACAAACAATTTAATGACTGATAGAAAGAATACGTGGTTTGTAATCTTACGTATTGACACAAGCCACTTCAGTCTTCTCCTTGTCGGTGCTACTGCCAACATTCACCCTTCTTGTGGCAGCTCTATCGTTATAATTCGAGTTGGACTGACCATTGCCCCCACCATCCACAAATTCTACGAGTTTTTAAATCAGATATTAGTTTTTATTAAAATTTCTGTATCTATGTAGTACTCACTTTCATTTTCCAATCCATACTTGCGCTGCAGTTTCTTCAGCTGTTCCTTGTGCGAAAGAGCAGTTCCAGTTGAAGCAATAGCAGTTGCCGTTGCCGGAGCATTAGTTTCAATCAGCAAGCCCGGCTCACACTGACCACAGGTGCTGTTGCCCTCGTGGACGTGACACAACAACTTGGTCTGGCCAATGCTTATCACACTCCCGTGCACCAAATCCATCGGAGAACTGGACATTTTTGATCCGTTGAGAATGGTACCGTTGCGAGAGCCCACGTCGTGGATCTTGTAGATGCACAGTTTTGTCTCGTAGTGGAACTTCAGATGGCACTTGCTAACGTTCACATCCGGAATTATAACATCATGGGAGCCCTCACGGCCTAAGGTGCCACCCTTGTAGGTAATCAAGTGCAGACTCCCCACTTTAAGGCCCTCCAAACTGGTCTCCTGAACAACAATGCGCAGCATGGGTGGATACTTTTTGGCGATGTCTGCAAGCAAAGACCAGAAGTAGTTTGAAATTCAAGGTATTCTATAAAAGCACCGCGATAAAAAGGCGGATCTCTAAAACCACCTTGGAAGCGTCCAGCGGACTTGAAGATAGGCACACTGCTGTCTTCGGTGTCGCTATTGCTGCTGCTACTATCCGATTCGGAATCGGAGCTTGAGTCAGAGGACTGCGACAGCTCTCCTTCTTCAGCATCATCCTTTTTCTCGCCCTGGCTGGTCCTGTCGTCATCGACATCCTTGTGACGTGATTTGGATTTGTGCCTCTTCTCCTTTTTGCTCTTTTTCTTGCCGTGTTTTTTGCTCTTCTTTTTCCGTTTCGCCTTTCGCTTGGATTTCTCAGCCCGATCCTTGGCCTTCTGCTTCTCGGACTTGATCTTCTGCAGGGTGTCCTGGTCGGTAATGACGCCGCCTTGCTCGTCGAACTGCACCTCGAAGTCCTCCTCGTTCTCCGCCATGGCCGCCGCCTCGTTAGCCTGCAACCAAGTGAAGAAAAGAAATCCGCGTTTTTATCGCACATTCTGGGCCTCGTTGCTTACCTAATGCATTGCTACGCATTCGGTCTATGCTGAGTTTGTGAAAATCAGCTAAAAGTCTACTATAGGCACAGGTGTTCGCTTGCTGCGCCCCAGAGAGGAGAAGAACGTTGTGATTAATCATCAGGTGGAATCGCTAGCGATCGATCCGGTCGGCCATACACCCACTCACCTGCACCTGGGCCTGCGAATGGAACTCAAACGAGTCCTTGGCATGGTCATAGCTGTAGTAACATCCCGTATTTCCATCGTAGTAAAGGCCGTATTCCTGGGTGATGAAGAGAGGGAAAGGATAGAGAGAATTAAGCTAACAATTCGTGGCATTGATGCAGGTTCGCTGGCGGCGATAACCCCTGAATGTCATTCGCTGCACCGCGATGCACCGCCTTCTTGCCGGAATAGAATGAAGCGTCATAAAGATTACGTCCGGGTTTATTGCTTATTTACCGCGTTATAGTAGTACCCCGTCTTGGGATCGTAGTACATGCCCGAGGTGGGCTCATAGACGAAGTTGTTTAGATTCTCGGCATGCTTCGCCGCCTGGCGCATCTCATCCACAAAGCTGAACGCATCTGTTGCCGATACTGGAAATGAAAATTAATTTTGGAAACTTTTTTCTAAACACATGATTGAGATTTTAATTCTACAAAAACACTGATTATTTTCAGCAATAAATACTGATTATAATATTATTACTTTCAAACACAAATCAGGTCAGACACATTAGATTTTTGTAAGGAAATGAGTTCACGACAATCCAGATAGTTGTGGGGCTCGTTTTGGTTTCTTCCCAAAATTGTAACTCTATCTCCCACTATTTTGCAAGCCCCTTATAGGGATTACTGGAAAGAATTATTTTGATAACGATTGCATTCTTGTATTTCGCTGACTTTCATTTCCGCGGATTTCGGACCTGGTCAACTTATCATTTTTCGACTTGAGTACCATAAATCATGGATCATGTCCGCCCACTTGTGCAAGCCTTACGTTGCAGTGGGCTTGCCGTACTATATTCCAGGGGTCTTCTAGGGGCAGTGGCGTTAGCCTATGTGACATTCCGGCGCTAATCTCGAGCACTAGCGGGCTCGGATGTTTGACGCACGCTTTATAATGCGACCTGGGACCCCAATGATAGAACTGTGGGTGGGCCAGGTATGCTAGATTCGCTCCTTAGGCCTTATCGTCGCTATGACAGCTGTTAGCTTGCTTAGTGGGGCTCAAATGGACAGGTGGATGGTTTATGACTTCAATTGCCTTTCAATAACATAGAGTCTTACAAAAAATATAAGAACGAAAGTGTTGTGCAATATCTGCACACCTATTTTTTCACAATCATGAGTAGAAACAAATATTTGAAAAACTGAAAGTCATTAAAAATTCCACAGAATTCATTAGTATTAAGTTTAAAAATAATCTACAATTATCTGTTAAATTTGACATTGTTATTCGGCCGCGTCCCAGCATCCCAATCTACAACTAGTGTCGATTATGTCGCCATACTCATTAATCTGTAGGGTGCCAAATCTGGAGCTATTGCCAGCAATTGACGATCCAAGCGATTAGCATATAGCGCAGTTGTGTTCGTAGTCCCAGAATCAGCAAATCAGCTACTTAGGTGTTTTTTTCGGTTTTAATTTGCTACGCAGCGGACGGATTGCAGTGGCAACAGTTGTTTCTACGTTTGGCGAACTGCATCGAATCGCCTCCAGCGGCTCTTATCAGGCCTGTTTAGTGTCGTCGCCGTGGACTGGCAGCAAGGCGCCTGGTTAGTCGTTACTCATCGTTCAAAGCAAGCGGTTACAACTAAGACAGTCAAGCAGTTTAGCCGAACAAAATGCTGGACGCGGAGGTGCGAGAACTTATGCAAGCCTTTGTGCTTAGCGATTACCAGGTGCAGGAGGTGTACAGCCGTTTCTGCCTGGAGGTGGCGCGAGGACTAAAGCGATCCACTCATCCCCAAGCCAACGTTAAGTGTTTCCCAACCTATGTCCAGGACCTGCCAACGGGCGATGAGATTGGCAAGTACCTAGCCCTCGATCTTGGCGGCACCAACTTCCGGGTGCTGTTGGTGTCGTTAAAAGGTCACCATGACGCCTCGGTCGAATCGCAGATCTACGCCGTGCCCAAGGATCTGATGGTGGGATCTGGCGTGGACCTCTTCGATCACATTGCCGACTGCCTTGCGAAATTCGTGGAAAAGCACGACATGAAGACGGCTTACCTACCCCTGGGCTTCACTTTCTCGTTCCCCTGCGTGCAGGTGGGCTTGAAAGAGGGCATACTGGTGCGCTGGACCAAGGGTTTCGACTGTGCCGGATGCGAGGGCGAAGATGTGGGTCGCATGCTACATGAGGCCATCCAGCGACGAGGAGATGCCGACATCGCTGTGGTAGCCATCCTCAACGATACCACAGGTACTCTCATGTCCTGTGCCCATCGCAATCCCGACTGTCGGGTGGGCGTCATCGTGGGCACTGGATGCAATGCCTGCTACGTGGAAGAAGTGGAGAACGTGGACCTCCTCCATCCCGATTTTAAGAGGACGAAAAAACAGGTTATAGTTAATGCCGAGTGGGGAGCTTTTGGTGAAGGTGGCCAGTTGGACTTTGTGCGCACGGAATACGATCGCGAAGTGGACGAGAAATCCATTAATCGGTCGCAGCAGCTGTTTGAGAAAATGACTGCCGGCATGTACTTGGGAAACCTGGTGCGCCTCGTCTTACTGCGGGCCCTCGAGCGCAAGCTAATCTTCAGGCAAAGCAGCCGGCGGCCGGAGTTCGCCACAGTCCTCCAAAAGAATCAGGAGGTCTTTGAGACCCGCTACATATCCGAGATCGAGGACGACTCTTTCCCAGAGTTTTCCAGCACAAGGAGCATCGTCAAGAAGCTATTCGGTATCGAAAAGGCCTCCGTGGAGGACTGCCAAACACTGAAGTACATCTGCGAGTGCGTAGCCAAAAGGGCAGCTACCCTGGTGGCTATTGGAGTAAGTGGACTAATAAACAGAACCTCTAACAAGAGCGTGGTGGTCGGCATGGATGGCTCCGTATACAGATATCATCCCAAGTTCGATGCCTACATGAGGGAAGTCCTGGTGAAGTTGGTGAAGTCGGACAAGGCGTGGGACATAATGCTATCGGAGGATGGGTCTGGACGCGGTGCAGCACTGGTAGCCGCTGTGGCCAGCAAAACCAAGTAGTCACTACTTAATAGTAAATTAGAGATTTTGAATATTAAAGCGCTTGACTTACACTCTTCGTTCTTTTCCTTCAAATCATCCTTGTCATCTTTAGACTTCTCTGTAGAGCAGTGGTCCGGGTTTTCCGATTCAGCGGTATCACTGGCCTGGTCGCGGACATTCTTCGTCTCCTGACTCAGCTGCAATTGTGGATAATGGTCAAACAAGATCTGGGACGCCTGTTGAGCTCGCTTACAAAGTGTCGCAGTTTTTGTTTATAAGCCGCCAATTTGATGTCATATTTGCGTATGATGCCGTGTAGCTTTTCTATGTACTGACGAAGTTGCTGTTCATCACAAGAATCCAAGTCCTGCTGCTTTTTCAGCTCGATGAAATCGTGTTCGCTGGAGGCCTCAGACGCCTCCTCTTCAACAGCGGACCCCGACATTGTTTATTAAATATCTTATTTTCGTAAATTGAAGATAAGGATGGCACAGATGTAACGACTTAAAATCAATCGATTGTATTTATCGATAAGTGGCGCCAGGGCTGAAATGTGAATTTTCTGCTACATCCAAATAATATTTCACAACCAATGATTACTTTGTTTTATTTTATATGTTTCAATACAAATATTTATTGAGTGAGAATTATAAATCAAGAAAATATACATTTTTATGCATTCGATAATAAGCTCCGTAAGATTGCATCATCTCTAGTTCGACAATCAGCTGTTTTCGGCAGCCGCATTTGTTATTTAACCAGCCACAATTTTACGGATCGAAATAGCTTTAACAATGAATAACTGTATGAAACTGCTCCCGGTGGCTGTCAAGTGCCAGCAGAGGACCATCAGCACAACCGCCGTCCTGGAGGGAAAACGGAACTTTCGCAAGTTCGTCGTCTACAACAAGCGAGGAACGCGTGTGGTAAAGGAGGCCCAGAGAACCATGGCCAACCCGCCAGTGCCCATACACAAGCGTGGAGTTCGCGACACAGGCATTAAAATCGACGGAAATTACATTGAGATCCCCGAAAAGATTCCGGAACTCATCGTACCCGATCTCACCGGCTGCAAGCTCAAGCCCTACGTCTCTTACAAAGCTCCGGACGTCGTTCAATCTGAATTCACCAGTCTGGACTTGTTTAATGCCATCTATTCCAAGAAGATTATAGAGGACTTTAAGGCGGGGACCCTGCAGGCTGATGGAAGTGCCAAGGAACCTTCCCCCAACGAGCAGCTTACTGCGGAAGAGGCATACCAGCGAGCTCGAAAGACGGGCACCGACATTTTCTAAGCATAGGTTTATTTTTGTTAAATACAGAGTCTAAAATCCACTACTCCTGCATGTACTTCTGGCGGTAATTGTATAGTTTGCGCAGCCACTTTTCGGCCTTCGCATCGGGATCGCCAAGAAACTGGAAAATTTGAAAAATGTGTTAATAGATAAATATATTTCTCAAGTGACCCACTCACGTTCGGATGGAATATTACATCTTCGTTTCGAACTGCCACGGCCGGTTTGTTGGCCACCGTCACTGTTTCTTTGTTGAGATCTATGATAACCTTCTCGGACGCTTCTCTCGAACTGAAGAAGCTCGCCGGCTTAAAGGCATCCTCGTCAATGGTCTCCAATGCCTTTTGAACCTTTGCGTCCAGCAAGTCGATGGGCTTAACCGCAGGAGCAGCAGATGCGGTAGCTGTTGTAGCGGGAGCCGATCGGGAGTTGCTCTCGGAACTGGGCGCCCTAACGGTTCTCTGGGATGTGGAGCGAGACTTGTGGTCGCGGCTCCGGCTTTTGCTGTGTCTGCTGCGGGAGCTGCTCCTGCTGCTGCGAGACGAGCTACGTGATGAACTTACGCTGCTGCTGCGACTTCTTCTGGAATACTTTTTCGACTTTTTTGACTTTTTCCTTTTGGATTTGGAGCTGTGGTGACTGCTCCGGGAGGGCGACTTGGAGCGGTAGCGTCTTTCACGGTCACGATCTCGATCCCGTTCCCTATCGCGCCCCCGATCCCGTTCTCTGTCCCTGTCCCGATCCCTTTCTCTGTCCCTGTCACGATCTCTATCACGTCTATCGCGGTCGCGCATTATTTAATAAATCTATTTGACTTAAATATTCCTAAAAGTGACGTTCGAGGAATACTAAGGTAATGAATTGCTGGTGGTGATAGTTTAATATTCGATTATTGTTCAAATCGTTATCGATTTTTAAATTTAAAATCAAATTTGAACTGCGGGCGCCAGTTTCTAATCGAGCGGTTACAACATTATGTTTTAAAAACTATTTTGTTTCGCACTTTACTGAAAAAACCCGTCCATGTTTATTACTTTATTTTTGAAAGTTTCATCTTAAAATAATGTCTTTATTTTAATTAACGAGAATTAAAATTAAAACAAAAAGTAATCCTGATGAGCCATATTATATTCAATTATGAACAATCAGTAGCTATCAAGATTCGTAGAATGATAATTGGAGTACCTGATAACTAAGCTAGTCAGCTAAATCAACCGGAATCGAAATTCCCACACCATCTATCAGTCTTGCCGAATCAAACGACGTTTGGTGGCAAAAATAAACAGCCATAAATTCGAGCAGCCAAATCTAAGACCCTTATCGGTACCTGGGGGGCATATAAAAGGCACGGGCGGCCAAATTGGTGGTCAAAGCACCTGCAGCTTCGAGCTAAAAAATGTTAGGACAGGCTATTGCGATTTTTCTATGTCTGGGCTTGGCAGCAGCCCTGCCAGCCGATTCTGGACGATCAAGCTCCGTGACAACGGTGAGAAAGAATTGGTTTTATCCATCTATATTTATTTATTCTGGAAAATGTCTTCTATTTTCAGGTGTCAATTGTCAAGGGCCATGGCTACCCACTTGAGGAGCACACTGTTCAAACCTCAGATGGCTACATTCTGACCATGCACCGAATTCCCTACTCCAAAAATACTGGCAATGATGGTGAAAGGCCTGTGGTCTTCCTGATGCACGGACTGTTGTGCTCCTCTTCGGATTGGGTCCTGGCAGGTCCTCATGCTGGTCTGGCGTACCTGCTCTCCGAGGCTGGCTACGATGTTTGGATGGGCAACGCCAGAGGCAATACCTACTCCAAGAAGCACGCCACAAAGTCTCCTCTTCTGCAGCCTTTCTGGAACTTTGAGTGGCACGATATTGGAATATACGACCTGCCCGCCATGATTGATTACGTCCTGTACTGGACAGGTGTAGACCAAGTCTCCTATGTGGGTCACTCCCAGGGAACCACCTCATTCTTTGTGCTTAACTCAATGGTTCCACGCTTCAAGAGTCGTATTCGCTCGGCTCACCTTCTGGCCCCTGTCGCCTGGATGGACCACATGGAGAGTCCTTTGGCCAAGGTGGGTGCCCCTCTCCTTGGACAGCCCAACGCCTTCGTCGAGGTGTTTGGCAGTGCCGAGTTCTTTGCCAGCACTGAACTGATGAACCTGTTTGGAGCTCTGGTCTGCAAAGATGAGGCAATCTCCCAGTTTATGTGCACCAACGTCCTGTTCCTACTCGGTGGCTGGAACTCCCCGTACCAAAACGAAACCTTGATTCCCGAAATCATGGCCACCACTCCGGCCGGCTGCTCGGTGAACCAGCTATTCCACTACTTGCAGGAATACAACTCGGGCTACTTCCGGCAGTTTGATTACGGAAAAACCAGAAATAAGAAGGAATACGGCATCAAGACCCCGCCAGAGTACGATGTTGAGACAATCGAAGTGCCCACCTATCTGTATTACAGCGACAATGATTACTTCGCCAGCCTGGTAGATGTGGATAAGCTCCGGTATACCATGAACCCAAGTGCTCTGAAGAGCGCGTACCGCTTGCCGGAGGAAAAGTGGAACCACATCGACTTCCTGTGGGGCCTGAATATCAAGGAAATACTTTATGATCGGGTCATAAATGATATTAAAAATGCATAAGCTTTCGCAGCCAATAAAGAAAAATACGATTGTGATATTAGGAGTTCAACGCAAAAAGTTCCACTCGTGACAACTTAATCAGGGGATTTTGAGGGTTAATGAGACGATAATATAGAAGTAGTCATAAATTTAAGTAGAACGTGTGATACTTCATCGTGACCAAATAGTTTA
Organism: Drosophila bipectinata; assembly: GCF_030179905.1. NCBI lineage: Eukaryota > Metazoa > Arthropoda > Insecta > Diptera > Drosophilidae > Drosophila > Drosophila bipectinata. Next base: position 10,650,724 of record NC_091737.1, read on the forward strand.
AGACTAAGTGCTGATTAGACAGGACCAAACAGCTAATGTCAAAGATATTTTTAGCTTCTACTAAAAAATTGAATTCATTCATTAATAAAAATTACTAAACCATAAATTATTATTATTATATATATACATTTTATTATTCATTGAAATTTAAGTCATTGAAAAAGCTAGTTGAAAGATAATAAAATTTTGAATCGAGCGCTTTCTTTTGAGTTGACCTCGACGGGTCAGATAAACTATCGATAGACTTATCGCATTTTGAAATACAACCCTGCACGAAAAAACGCTGTGCACACAACGCAGGTACATCCACGACTGAAAAACCTAACCGAGAGAAAAATATTACTTCTGACCGCTGCAAGAATAGAAAAAACACCTTTGTTGGGGTTTTACTATAGCCAACACGATGACGAGAGTTACGAGAAGCGATATCTCGCTGGACATGGAGGTCTGGGTGGAGGAGTTGTCGCCGGCACAGTTGGCGTACTACGAAAAAATTACCAACGAACACAATGCGGTAAAAGGCGCGCTCAAGAACGCCGTGTCGGCCAATGAAGGAAAAGAACTCTTCAACGGACAGGTTTTCCAAGCCTACTCCTTCAAAGGAAAGGTGCTGCAGGACCTTAAGGAAGCCACTCTACCCAAAAAGCCACCCAAGCCGGCTGAACCCTCCGTAACCCCCTCGGCACCAGCCTCAGGCTCTGGTAGGGGGCGGGGCCGACCGCGCTCTTCTTCGAATATAGCATACTTGGAAACGTCTGACGAGGGCGAGGACGATGTTCCGCTGGCCAAGCGACTAGCCCTGTCTGCCGGCAAAAAGGCAGTGTCATCCACAAGCCCCATACCTTCAACAAGTCCAAAGGTGGGCAGACCTAAGGGATCAGGTGCGGGATCTGTAGCCTCTTCTTCAGGCAAAGAGTCGCCAAAACTGAAGGCGAAACTTCCTAAGGACTCTAAGCAAGATTTGGATTCTCCTCCGAAAAATTACCGTCCCGCAGAGGTTAACTCGGTGGGTGGGCTGGTGGTGGGAAGCTCAGATGACAATAAGGATAAGGACAGCAAAGACGGAAAAGACAATAAGATGCAGGGCAAGACTTATCCGTCACTCGTCGTCCTCGCCAAGCCCTTCCTTAAAGTCAAGGACATGGCTGCAACGCGCAGCAAGCTCGACTCAAAGGTCAAGCTCGTGCTTATGCTTACACCTAACAAGTTCTGCGAGTGGCTGCTTCAGGAGGGCCTTCTCAGGGCCCAGCAGCACTGCATTAATCACCGCAACAACGAGCTTAAGTTGGGTAAGGATAATCAGATTCTGCTTTAGTATATTGGATCTACTAATATTTCCCCCTTAGGAATCTACTCGGATGTTACTAAGTTCCCCTACACCGGTGGATATGTGTGGATCAGCGACTGCTGTCCCTATCGGTTTGTTTCCGTTTTCAACAATTCAATTTTTGAAGGCGCACAGCACCCACCTACGTTTCTGTTGAAACTAATCTACCATTGGGCCTGCCAGACCAGTATCCAGAATGTGGTGCAATGGGTTAAGGTCGACAGCGTTTATATCAAGGGAATATATACCTGGCTGAGAGCCATTTGCACCCTGGCAGTACATCAGAAGTGCAAGAAGCTAGGTGGTCCTGGAAAGTTTGTTGAGGTAATTGACATATTGGAGAAATCTAGTGAGATTTTCGCTTAACATCTGCTTTTGTTTCTATAGGTGGGTGTCATTTCTTTGGGTACCACTTCGCAAGACGGTTCACAACGCCAGGTGAAGGTAGAGGTGTTGGGTGTCTACGACTATTCGGAGAAATCTATTCGTTTGAGGGCCGTGGAGCCCATTACCGATGGCGATCGCAACTACAAAAAACGTTTCCAAGCCATCCTGGAGCCACTGTCGCGTTGGGTGCACAAGGACAGCACCATATGCATCGACTTGACCGTCGACAAGATAACACTGTTTAGCATGGGATTCAAGAATATCGTTCAGGCAGCGGCCACCGACAATACGGCCAAGCATAACAACTCGGCAGTGATGGAATATCTGCGACGCATCGTGCCCCGCATGTTCCAGAACACTTTGTCGCTACTTTCGCGGCAAATGATTCAGCAGTTTTTGGACGAACTGGTCTGGCGTGAATCTTTTGGAACGTACGCGCTGCAGGCATTCAACAACATCATTACCCACATAGCCGAACAGACAAGAGTCACCACCAATGAGACCATTACCCAGCGACTGTATCAGGTAAGTAAAACATTTAAAAGTACCTACCTGAGCAATAACTCAATATATCTTCGTTGTAGGTGGCCACAAATCCGTTTAAGGACTGGAGTATCCTGCCAGCCAATTACAAGGAGACTCCAGCAAACGCGGCACCCAAGCGGCTCAAGAAACGTTAGTAGTTTCGTAGTGTTGTTTTTAATAGGCCGTGAATAGACTTATTTGTAATTATAAGACGTTAAGACAATGCCTGCGTTTCTCACTCCAAAGTGAAATATTTCCTTCGTTTATCAAGCACAAGTGTTCGTTTAGTTGAAGCCAAATGAAAAGCTCAGGTCGAAGTGTTAAGCCCAATGAAAATGCGAATTTTGAATTTATTCAATTGAAAGTAAACAATCGTTATTCTCGCAGTGTACCATTAGAATTACTTTTTGATACTTTCGTGTTAACTTATTTTAACAACTCACTCTTAAGAAAAAATCCAAATAAACTTGCAACAAATTTAAAGACCTATGTTTTTATTTGATTTATACTTTCAAAATGAAACGCAGAGTGTTGAAACGCATAAGGGCTTGTATATAAGTAACTTTTAGTCTTAGTTACCAAAGTTATACAAGATTTTGTCATTCCATTGTTTGCTTGCAGCCATTAACGATGCGGACTATATTGTTTCGGCCAAGATCCCCAAGAAGGAAAAGGATAAAGAACGCGAGCGGGATCGGGATCTATTGCCGTCGGGAAGCAAGAGGAGAGGACTAAGTACTCCGCCGCCAATGCCGGAGAAGCGAAAGGGTCCTGGGCGGCCTCCGGGTAGCACAAACCAACCCAAAGGTGACAAAGCCTTGCCCCCGAAAGTATCCGGACCAGCATCAGTCCAAAAAATTCCGGGTAAGATGGGAAGACCCCCGAAAGAAAAGGGGGAGGAAAAGGGACCGGTGGGCATCAAAAAAGAAGAGGAAGAGCTCAAGGGCCTGGAGGAGCTGTACTATGGCATCAGCGATGGATCGGAGGAGTTTTATGAAGCCTTCCCCTACACTTCACCGAGAACCGCCCAGGAGAATCTGGCCAAGACGGTGGAGTGCCCGATCTGCCTCAACGGCGATTCGTTCGACTCCAGCGAGAAGCTGCAGACCCATTTAGTCTCCCACATTTCTCCAGAAGGCAAGCAGCATCAGTTCCAGTGTCTGTTCTGCCTCGAGAAGCACCCTACAGAGTCGGTTCTGGCCAAGCACAACCAGATCATGCATCCTACCGAGACTAAAAACGAGGGTTCCCCCTCTTACTACTGTCTCATCTGCCAGCAGCGCCACAATTCACTGCACTTGCTTACGGCCCATCTGCAGAAGGCGCACAGCACCCTGGAGCTGCCATACTGGTGCCACGCCTGCGGCTACCGCTCATCCTCCCATCGCGATCTGGTGCGCCACTTCTACGATGACCACAAGAACCAGAACTTCCTGCAGTGTCCCTACTGCCTGGACGTAAGAAGGCATAATATTGACTTTCAACATTTCCTAATTATTTGAATTCCTTTGCAGATATTCTATTTCTCCAAGCGCGGTGTGGTGAACCAGCTGCGCATCGAGCACTACTTCCTGCATTTGGACGAGCATATTAACCAGCGAGATGGATCGCTGCGCTGCCAGAAGTGCTCCTTGTCCTTCTTGGAGAAGGGAGATCTGAAGCAGCACTCGGTGCAGCATCATGTTAGCATGACCAAGACCAGCAGGCCTGTGCGATTGTTGCTCAACAACTCACTGCTGATTCCACCGCCCAAGACACGCACCCATCACCGTGAGCAGCCTCCCTTCTCCAGCTACAAGCGGCCAGTTTTCTTCGCCTTCCTAGAGGGCAAAATCTGCGCCGAGTGCAACACCGACTTTGCCAGCGAGGAGACCCACTACACGTAAGTAAAATTCTGTCCGATTTATTAACGAAATCCTGTTAAAATGCGCCAGGGATAAAAGTGATAGTATTCGCAAGAAAATACCAATGAGGACACGGTCCAGCCAAAGCCCAGAACGAACCAAGCCAATCGCAAGGTATCCAAATCGATGGCTTGGAAGCCGAGAACATTGTCTAGCAGGGTTACGTAGCCTGCCCGCATGGCATCGTTGAAATCGGAGATGAGCCAGTGGGAAAGCAGACCCGAATCTTGAATCTTCATTATGAATAGGTTGAGGGTGTACTCCAAGTGGCAGTTACTCCGCATCGGATAACCGATGAGGGGGGACCCCAAACAGGCGGTGGAGAACCTAAAGATCGGTTTGTAGGCGTACTGCTGTTGCATCGCGAAGAACGTCCACCGTTCCTCGGTAAAGGGATACGCATAGCTCCGGTTGAAACTAAGTAGGGCGGACACTTGTTCGCTGGCATCGACGCCGACCAGAAGGAGGGCTACCTTCTCCACCATACAGGCTTCCACGTGGCGCAGAATAATGGCCGTTTCATATTCCTTTACCAGAACCTTCTGTTGCTGTTGCACCAGCTGCTCAATGCTGTTTACTTGCTCCCCCACCACCAGAGCTGTCAAAAAACTGTCCAACTCGATGTTGTACCAGCTGGTGATGACGAATCCAAGAACTGCCAGTTGTAGACACACAACGAAGTATCGGATCGATGGTCGGTAGGTTTTTATCGGGGAACAGATGAAGAGCAGCCGACTGACCGCATCTAGGAAGCTTGAACTCAATTCCAGCGACCAGTGGTGCCTTTTCCTACTTGGACTCAGGCAGTAGAGTGCTCCTGTGATGAACAGCAGAGCTCCGAGAAGAGAGTACCAGCAGCTGGCGTCGAAAGGTCTCAGGAGATACATGTGCCGGGGGATCTCATTACGAACTGGAACAATCAGGCAATTGGGGGATACGACCAGGGGATAACTCTTGTCTCCCCAGTCCTTGGGTGTGTTTACGTATGGGTGCACGGAAATCTCCAGTTGGTCATCCATTATTAGCTGCACGATCCGACTCATGTTGACGTTGCTGGTTGGACTGAGATCGGCGTCAGGGTTGGTTACATGCAGCGAGGCATTGTGGCGATGCAAATACTCCACAAACGTGCGATAGGCGTATCCCCGAATCCTTCTGCGTCCAGTGCTATGATCGCGAACCATAAACACTCTGGGTATATCATTCTCCACTGGGGTGGACACCACATAGCCTTGGAAGTTCTGAGCCGGCGGGGAAAAGAGTGGGTTCGTCTCAATGTCCATCCTGAAGAAATGTACAGTCGGATAGGGGGAGTAGGAATAAATCTGATCCTTGTGCAGAACGAGAACGTTGAGGAACTGAAGCTGCCACAGGCGCTTGAATATGTTGAAGATGGCCTTGCGAGATCCGCTTCTTTGCGAGCGGAGAACTACAATCAGGCGACTCCGACGCAATCTATGCAGGCACTTGTCAATATTGAACCAAACTATGTCCTGGCTGCCATGACAAAAAAACACGCTCACGCTGTTGTCTGCGGTGACATTCAGGTTACCGAGTGGAGCGTACTCTTCCGGTGGATTGTACGAGTCTACAGTTAGGGTAGTAATCTCCAACTCTTGTTGTAGCCACATGATGAAGCTAATTAGATCGTTATTCTTGGTGGTGTGACCCACGAAGATGGGTGTGTTGGTCCACTGCTTCTGGGTAAACATGACGCTAAGCACGGACTTGACCAGACTCATGTTGTGTCTTCCCATTACGAGCACTGGGACGAGGAGCAGGTATACAATATTGAGCACTTTGGACATGACGGTTGATTGGTGGTATCTGGCAGGCGAGGCCCTTCGTCACTGGCTTATAAAGAAATAGATAATTGATGCAATACCGTCTAATGGAGGTTGATTGGTGTTATCGTTGATCTAAGGACTCCCCCCTCTCAGGGGGAAATCGTCCATGGAACTCCAGATTAAAATACTATTGAATTTTCTATATTTCTAGGGGCTGGCTGCACTGCGTCAAATGTAATTACCAGACCTGTTGTGAGCGCGCTCAGTTCCGACACGGAGTCGACTGCAATGGAAACTTTGTGGACGCCATGGAGGTCAATATGCCCCAGGAGATGCATTGCATTTGCGGTTTCGCTACTGGCAACGGTAATAAGATGGCCCAGCACTTGGCCAATTGTGGCCTCAGCACCTGCTACCCGACTCTGGAGGCAGCTAACGAGAATGCCGTCAAGCGCAATATGCTGGACATGTTGGGTTTGGTGCGCCGCGACGGGGAAACCTCCGGTGAGGGTGCCGATATGAGCGAAGCCACCGACGAGACTGGCGATCAGACCACCAGCGAAATCATGCAGTCCCAGGACGATTCACAGCTGCAGCATCAGCAATTGGAGCATCAGCAGCAACACCAGCACCAGGTGCAGCAGCAGCAGCCACAGGAACCGCAGCCAGAGCTCCAGCAGGAGTACTTATCGGCGCCGGTGGAGCACGAGCCTGTACAGAATCTTCCAGTACATCAGGGAATACCCGTGCAGCAGCCAGGGCCCATCCAGTTCGGCGAGATGGAAGCAGCTCCCGTGCTGATGGATCCCCAGGTGCAGCAGGTGCAGCCGACTCCGGACTACGCCCAGGTGTCTGTAGTGCAACAGCACCAGCATCAGCAGCAGCCATATGGAATGAGCAACTACGGCCAGAGTACTCTCGCCACGGACATTGACATGCCGCTGATTGGGGAGTTGGCTGAGCCCAATGCTCCGCCCACACCACAATTCCTGGGAGAAGTACACACGCCCATGTTTGATGCGGTAGCTGCTGCCGAGCAGCAGCACTATCACGCTCAGCAGCACCACCACCACCCGCAATGATACAAGTCTCCAGGCAAGCTAAAGTCGAGGGACTACACTCTCCACTGGCAGAACTACTAAACGGCCAGCTTTCACGAAAGAAATTGTAATGTATTGCGAACAGTATCTTAAGTTGCAATATAAAAAATGAAATTATAAAAAAAGAAGACACATTAATGTTGTTGCAAACGTTTAAATTGTATAGCATTTAGTTAAGCACATTTTACACAAAAAAGTAATATTTGAAATCTCAATTGCACAATGTCGGACTACACTGGAGAAACATGTTTTAATTTCCTACAAAATGGAAGCAAAATAACCATGCAGAACTGTGTAAGAATTCATCCATTTTGAGATCCACAATATCTTTTAAAAATACTGCTCTATAAAATAACCAATCATTTAGATTTTCGATACTAACCATTTGTAAATGACGCAAAATTCATTGTTCTTTAAAAATAAATCTATCTACGAATCCTTAAATGAGTTATCTTTAATGGTCTTTTGAAGTTATTATTCATTAATTAAGAAAATAAGCTAATTTTATTCAATTAAGGCCAATTTATTGGATAGAGTTGCGTCCTACATCGATTGTAATTAATTATAATGATCCAATTAGCTTAGAATATGTTTTAATTTAATGACGATGATAAAATCTCCAACGCTCACAAAGAAAAACCATGACGGATAACATCCAACCATACCCCAGGACTGCCCAACCCAGTCGCAAGGCATCCAGATCCAGGGCATGGAATCCCAAGACGTTATCCAGCAGACGAACGTAGTCAAAGCTCAGGGCATCGTTAAAGTCGGACACAAGCCAATGCTTCAGTATTCCAGAGTCCTGTATCCTCATTATGAACAGGTTGAGAGACCTCTGCAAGTGGCAGTCACTCCTCATCGGATAACCGATGATGGGAGCTCCTAGGCAGGCCGATGAAAACCGAAAGATCGGCTTGAAGGCATATTGCTGTTGCATCGAAAAGAACTCCCATCGTTCCACGGTGAAAGGATAAGCAAAGCTGCGATTGAAACTGAGCAGGGCGGAGACCTGTTCACTGGAGTTGGCACCCACCAGAAGCCGGGAAACCTTGTCCACCAAACGGGGTTCCACGTGCCGCAGAAAGGTGCTGATTTCGTAATGTTTCACCAAGACCTTTTGCTTTTGTTCCACTAACTGCTCCATGCTGTCCACTTGCTCACCCACCACCAGGGTGGTGAAGAAGCTGCTCAACTGAATGCTGTACATGTTGGTCACTATGAATCCCAGGATGGTGAGCTGAAACGAGACTACAAAGTACCTCAGGGACGGTCGGTAAATCCTCGATGGAGAGCTGATAAACAATACTCGGCTTATGCCATCCAGAGGGTTAAAGGTCCTGTGCTCTTGGCCAGGCTGAATCCAGTATATTATGCCACTTATATAAATCACTGCGCCGAGAAGGAGTAGCCAACTCCACCTGTTCAAAGGCAGGTATAGATAGGCATGGCGGGGAATCTCGTTCCTCACCGGAACAATCAGGCAATTCCTGGCCACTATCAGTGGGTAGCTATGATCTCCTATATTTTCCGGCACATCCACATACGGATGCAGGGAGATTTCCAATTGGCCATCATGTATCATCTCGATAATCTTTCCCATATTCACACTATGGTTTGGTGTATGGTCCTGGTGGGGATTAGTCACACGGAGAGTGGCATTGTGCCGCTTGAGATACTCTGCAAAGACACGATATCCATATCCTCGGGGTTTCCAGCATCCAGTTTTCTGATCTCTTATGAAAAATACCCTGGGAATATCGTTTTCCACTGGAGTGGAGACTTCATAGCCTTGGAAATCATTTGTGGCAGGAGGAAAGAGCGATGTTGAGTTTATGTCCAGCTTGTAGAAATGCACCACCGGATAGGGGGTGTACGAGTATATCTGATCTTTGTGCAAAACCAGAACATTCAAAAACTGAAAGTGCCACAACCGTTTAAAAACTTGCATCATGGCATTGTAGGAACCGCTCCGGGTATTGGACAGCACGACAATCAATCGTATAGGTCGCAATTTCCGCAAACTCCTGTCCAGATTAAGCCATATGGGTTCCTGGCTACTCTCGCAGAAGAGCAAACCGATTGAATTGTCGGCTATTATCTTGAAGTTTCCGAGCGGAATCTGTTTATGGGCTGGAGTCGATGTATCCACAGTGTGGCAGGTAACTTGCATATCACGTTGAAGCCAAATCATCAGCCCGTTAATATCGTCGTCTGCGGTGTGGTGTCCATAAAATATCGGTGTATTCTTCCATTGCTCCCGACTGCCAATGACCCGTAGCACCGCCCTCAACAATGTCATGTTGTAGTCTCCGATATGCTGGAGCTGGACTCCCGTGGAAAGTAGCAGCAGAAGTGTAATAGTTCTGCGCATGGTGGTTGGTCCTTTATTAATACCGCCGATGCCTTACGTTGTACTTTTAAGGAAGCAAATAATTGATTTAATTATATATAATGATTCATTTGGCTTATCAGGCATCTCTCTAGCAATAATATAAATGCATTGTACGGGATATGAATCAATTATACAATTTATTGGAATTTCTTTAGTTGTGAGCATTGAGATATTGCACAAGGTTTGAACAAAAAACACATTAAACTAGATTAAATAAAAGAATACATATAAAGTTACAAGAAATAGACAGAAAGCACATAAAATATTTACTAAATATTGGATCTAGCATCATATACAATTTGTAGGAATATAGAAGGAGTTTAGAAACCACTACCTTTGTATTTAAATTTTAAAACATATTCAGAGGTATCCCCCGAAATCATTACAATTGAATTTCGATAAATTTAAACAGGAATTTTGTAAAACTATGGAATCGAAGACTCTCTTTTTGAGACAAGAATCATTTTTGCTTTGCTCGCTGCTTGGATTTCAACAGAGCAGATAGAACCAGAGCGGTGTCGAGCTCCAGCTGAGTGCCCGGCTCATTGTCCAGTGATATTTCAGCTGCGCGCTCATGAAACCGCGCCAAAACCCGAGGACGATAGTCTGAAATGATGATAGCAAAGAAAATAATTATAGGACACCTTTTTTAATATAAATTTTAAAACCCACCTACACTTCCCGCCAGGGGATTACCAGTTAGTCGCAGAGTCTCCAACAGGGGAAGATTCGCAATATAATCAACCTCGTCGAGCTCCTCGATTTGATTACTGCTTAAATCCAGATTGACCAGCGACAGTAGCTTCCGCAGACCACTCAAAGTCTTGAGTTTATTTTGAGCCAGTTTCAAAGTAACAAGATTGCCCATCGTTAGGTGCCAGTCCACGCACTCGTTGATGAGATTACCGGACAGCGAAAGCAGCTGCAGATGGGGAAGCTCTGAAAGATTTTGGACGTTGCGAATGCGGTTCTGTTCGAGCACCAGACGACGCAGCTTGGGTGCCGTCCTTACACTTCCATCTATTTGCGTTAGCAGGTTGCCGGTCAAGTCCAGCTCTGTGAGCTCCCGCCAAGCGTCGGCTGTAACTAAGGAGGCGTTGGATTCGGATGTGCCAGATGTGGCTGAAGATATTTCTTCGGGTAGCAGGCTTGGCACATCGCAGTGCTTGTGAAGATTGTCGCAGAGAAGCACTTGGTTTATATTCTGGATGGTTGTGTTGTGTACACAGATTGTCTGTAGGGTTGGCTTGAGCAATTCCACGTCCACAATGTTCTCCGTAGACAGAGCCGAGAATCTGAGCGTCTTGAGATTACGAAAAGCGTTCAAATTAAATTTTAATCGATTGGGAATAATGTTGCTTCGGCCTATTGGCACATCAACTGTGTTGTAGTCCTGCGTGAAACTGGAGTTATCCTTAACTGGCGTGACTACCAAGCTCACTAGTTGCGTGCAAAAATCTAGGACATGTGAGAAATCATATTTGCCGCCACGATCGGGACTGGGTGGACAAGGAAGACTAAGACGCTCGCTGATAGCAAAGACCTGCGGAAAGGAAAATAAAAACAAAACATATATAACTGTATTTATAAATATATTAAGAAGCCATTGCAGCTTTGAAGGTAAGGGATCGTTTGTCAACGTCCGGAAGCAGCTCCCTTTCATCGGTAGCCAGAAAGCGCAGCATTAGCTTGTATAGCAATGCTATTCCCATGTATTTCCGCTGCCGTCTTGTAAACTTTTCTTTGGCCGGTCCCCAGTAAACGCCCAACCGCCTATTGGCCAAGTGATTCATGCCGAGCGCAACAATCATGGATGCCTCACGGGTCTGCGCATCCCGTGATGAGATACCCCGAAATGCAGGCAGTAGCAGGACACCCCGCTTGTCATTCCAAATAGATACGATAAGCGCCAACTTTGGGTCTTTGGCCAACGTTATTTTATTGTTATTCAGCATCACTTGTTTGGCCTGGTTTAAATGAACCAGTGGGCGCAGAGATTTGCCCTTGCCAACGTAAAATATGGATCGCAGAAAGGTATACCACACATCCATCTTGTGAAGATGGTTGGCCCGCTCGCTCAGTTTGTTTGTTACTCGCGGGTCCAAAAGCAAATAGTTGTAAAAATTAAGATTGCCCTTTTCATTTTTTCTAAACCATTTACTATGCTCTCGTACGTAACCGGCGAGCGTTTTAATGCGATCGAAGTTGTTCTCCGTGTGAAGGGTCTTTTCCAGCTCTGGAGAGAAGTTGGTGCGCTTCTTGGACAGTGATCCTAGGGTATATTTAATGCCCCGAACATTGACCACCTTCGCTAAATGATTATAAGGCTGCAACAGGCCATTCTTGATGCTACAGAATACTATAAATTTTGACATGATTGTGTGAGTTTAAGGATCAACAAAACGAACTAACGAAAAACTCAAAGTGAGAATACAAACTAATTTTTAGGCTCACCTCCAGGGCCGAAAGGTTGTACTCCTTTTTGGAGCTGAGAAGGGCATCACCGCTTTCATGGAACAGCTTGGCAAGATCCTGCAGCAGATAGATTATATCATACTTGTTGAAGTCAAGGAACTCGGCTAATGCGCGGGGAAGCTCCGTACGAAAGTATATGAGCAGTTCCTGCAGGTACGTCTCCAGCTGTTCCCGGCGTTGTTCCAAAAAGGCGGGCTGCTTGTTCCCCACGAGCTGAAAACCAGAGAGGGTGAGACTTCTTCGCTATACTTATGTTTGGGGGCGTACCTTTTTCGGCGGCAGCAGCTTTTTGCTAATCGACACTTCCTCGACCAGCTTGTCGTGGAGCTGGGCGAAATCTTTGTAGCGCCGCTCCACCAGCCATTCCACACGTCCCACCCGCACTTTTATGTCATAGTAGGTCACTCCGACGGATGTTTCGTTGCAGAATTTCGGCACTGTCACCGAAGAGTCCTCGTGCTGCCGGTAATAGCAAGCCATGGCTTTCCGTTCCTCTTCCCTGAGATAGTGATACGCTTCCAGTGGATAATCATAAGATAGGCATCCTCTTAAACGGGTTTAAGCGCAATTGTTGCCTAATAACAAGGCAATTTTCCAATTTATTGCCATTAAAGTTGTTGAACATATGTTTTCTGTTATCGGATAGAGATGGCAGTGAATTGTAAACAGTGACTCATTAAAGTATTGTATAAATTTGCGAAATGTTGAAAAAAAGACAATCAAAAACATAAAAAAATAACTATAAAATGGTTTGAATAATTTGATTTCGAGTGTTTTTTGTTTAATTTAAATTGTTCTTAATATTTTGGGATTCAATCACTGCTTCTATCGATAACGATAACGATTGGTACATGGCGAATACGGCGTTTTTTGTTTATATTTGCTTGTTGGCATATTTGGTTCTTGGAACAATTGCTTAAATACTTTATTTGTAAGAAATGCCAGTAGACACGCTAACTAAAAAGTAGATTATTAACACGAGCGGAACAAAGACGTGGACAAAATGGCTTTCCTGGGCGACTGTGTGATTGTTTTTGTTTCTCAGGTTTGACTTCCTAAGATAAATTCCTTTTAAGAATGCAAAATTTAATTGTAAGCAATTTTCAGATGATATTCTTTGCCGGTGGATGGCTGTTTTTCAACAAGGAACTCTTCAAGCACTATGAGATTCGTCACATATCTGTCCAGTTGATCTTTTCTTCCACATTTGCCCTTTCCATTACCATGTTTGAGCTGATTATATTTGAAATAATCGGAGTTTTGGAGTCCAGTTCGCGGTACTTCCACTGGCGTCTGGGCCTCACCCTGCTGCTTATTATGGTGACTGCCGTGATACCTCTATACATATGCTATTCTGTGATACATAGCATTTCCTTCTGTAAGAATCTACTGTTTCTATAAAGTTTCAGACTTTTAACTGTGTTTCTTCCTCAGTCTCCGACAGATGTGTCAGAATTCTGACCACACTCTCTTGGTTTGTTTTCCTCTACGGCCTATGGCGCATTGGAGAACCTTTTCCCTTGCTGAGCGCCTCTAATGGCATCTTCACCATCGAGCAAGGCGTGTCCCGAATAAGTGTAATTGGCGTCACCGTGATGGCCATTCTCTCGGGCTTTGGTGCTGTGAACTATCCCTACACCAGCATGACCTATTTTATCAAGTAATTGGAGTCGCTATAAATTTGTTCTTATCTTAGTGTGACATGCATTTTGGCCTTTCTTTCTTGGCAGGCCCGTTTCGCGGAGTGACATCATCTGCTTCGAGCGGCGTTTGGCTTTGACGGTGGACATGCTGACTGCAAAGAAACGCCGCATTGCCATGGCTGTCTATAATCAAAATAAACAGCATCCAACCAAGCCCCGAATTTGGGATATGCTGACATCGGCAGTGCATCGCAATATACACAATGGAGAAGGTATAAATAATTGTAATACTTGTTTTCCTATTAATACAATTATTTATTTTCATTAAAAGATATCAATCAGTTGAAGCAGGAAGTTTATGGGCTAGAGGAGCTACTGAGATCAGTTTTTCTGGAATTAAATTCCTTAAAAGACATGGAGGAGCGTCAGAGATGGTCACAGACATTGAAAGGGAAATATTTCAATGTTCTTGGTCACTTTTTCAGTGTGTATTGCGTATATAAGATATTTATGGTAGGTTGGAAGTTGATTTCATAGTCTTCTTAATTAATTTTCACATGTTTTTATAGTGTTGCATCAACATAATCTTTGATAGAGTGGGACGCAAAGATCCGGTGACACGTGGCCTAGAGATTGCCGTACATTGGTGCGGCTTTGACATAGACTTGGCCTTTTGGAATCAGCATGTGTCATTTTTACTCGTGGGCTGCATTGTAGTTACCTCTATAAGAGGTCTTTTGCTAACGCTCACTAAGGTTGGTAGTAAAGCTTTCCAAACTTCAAATATTCTTATAACCTGCTCTTTTTTAGTTCTTCTATCGCATATCATCGAGCAAGTCGAGCAACATTATTGTACTGATCTTGGGCCAGATCATGGGCATGTACTTCTGCTCCTCTGTGCTGCTGATGAGAATGAATATGCCTGCCGAGTATCGTGTGATCATCACAGAGGTCCTCGGCAACTTGCACTTTAACTTCTATCATCGTTGGTTTGATGTCATATTCCTGGTCAGCGCCCTGACCACCATTTGTGTCCTGTATTTGTCGCGCAAGCCATTTCGCGTCGATGATTCCGATCTGCACTGAATATAAATATAGAGAGAGGGAGGAGGAGAGCACAAAGGATGTTTTTTAGAGTAAGCATAATCGATTTAGAATCAGCTAGCCTAATTATTGCAAGCTTTAAGTTATGCAAATCCATGTATATACCAGTGTGTATATTTAATGCAGCATAAGGTTATAAAATATGTTAAATGCACGAAATCAAAGCTAATTTTGTTTAAGAATAATAAAGTAACGAACTGTTTATCTATAGAAAAGTTCTTGTTTGAAATAAAGGGTATTTGTAAAGCTTGAATATCCTAAAGCTTGTCGCAAGCTATGAAGCTTTTTAATGTGGGTCTTTGGGTTGCTGGGTTACCAGAAGTCTGACTCAATTCGAGTGAGTCCCCTTTAAACATTGAGCGAATTTGAGACTACTCTGGTATCCCAATACCACAGTTCCCCTAACTTAACATAGTAAAAGTTATTACTTGAGGTAAACTGTAAGGAATTGTTGAATAACCTGGTGGGGGTAAGTTCGCAAAGGTAGGATCTGTGAGGTCTAGGTCCAACTTGAAGTAGACGGACTATTCAGGCCCTGCAATCACAATATACACACATATACACAGTAAATGTTTTACATTCTTAAATGCTGTTTCACAGAAATGTACTTTTACTGAAACTTTAGCTTCAGCGTGGCAAAGTACATACCATTTAAAAATACTTTTTAAACACCTGAGGGCCATTTTGAGGAAGAATTTCTCGACACTCCATTTCATTGCCTACTGCTCGGGGCACTTAAGAGACCTGAAAAAACGCAAACATAAAATCGCAATTACAATTAAAGATGGCCAACTTTTTAAAAAAGTCCCAAATAAAAAAAACGCAAGGCCACAACAGAAAAATATAAAAATTGGCACCAGTTTCCGCTCCTCCATAAGCAATCCTCCCAGGCAAGGACTAAGGTCTAACCATGTGCACACATTTCTGGCTAAAAATGCCATTAAAATGTTGCGGCAGCCGCAGATCCAACTGAGCGAAAAACATTTCGAGTGTCTAGATGAATAAATCATGAAATAAAAATGATTGAAGGCTTCCCACGGGTCGGGGGACAAATAGAGGGAGGCAGGAGCATCGAAACTGCAGTCAAAAGCGCAATATATGACCAAGAATCAATCAGTCGGAAACCCGATGAATTTGTAACTAAACCCCGGTGTGAGCCATATAATGCTTTGCCTAATTAGATACAAAAAGGGCTGAGGGGCGGGGTTCTGCCACATTTTCCACGCCGCCGTATTTACTGTTAACCTTATCGATTTCATCGATTAGTGATTGATAATGTGTGTTGGCCTGTTTCACTTGCTGTGTTTGTGTAAGTGGCTAAGTGTGTGTGTACTGGTTGACTTCATGGCCATTATGCAAATTTGCCAAGCAATTGATTAGAATTTCAGTTACGTTACGCATACGTCCCGTGTGCCGTGGCTACCATAATTAACACTGTATGCCCCAGTCACGGTTGGCTAATTAGCATAAATTCAATTAGTTTCCTTGTTTACACCTCCGGTTGTCTCCAAAGTATCTAGGTCGCTTTTGCTCACCCTATCCGCCTTATGGTTTTATCCGATTGGCAGGTGGGCATTATAGTATATGGTAGTGTCTTAGCTGTTTGCTTAAAGGGCTTAGTTCCCAGTCAGCTTTTTGACGAGCGTATGCATATTTAGCATATTTCCTGCTTGACATCTGACCTTTTGTCTTGCAACACAACGGTTTCGCGCCTGACTTGAGGTGATGCCAACAACAACTGGCAGTTGTGACTGCGGTTATCTGTCTGATTGTGCCAGTCCCGCCCCAGGGACATGCGAAACACATTAGCATAAGCAGGCGGCATTTGTTCAGATTGCCGACGAATTTGCGACAAGTTATGCAATAGGTCGTCCCCGTGAGATAAACGAAATCCGTATAATAGTACTCGAGGGATTACAATTATATGATATAAACCAAAAATAAAGTATGCTTGTCCTGTTTCGCTTTTTCATTTATTATTATAAAAAACCTCACTCGCATTTAAATACTTCATTCTGATGATTGGTTATGTCATTAACTCGATCAGGTATACTTTTCCCGCACTTCGAGCCAAATGGATCTGGCTTAATGGCCCCCATTTCGCATCCGTTAACCTTTAGCAATGGCTTTAGCCCCATTTAACATCGTCGATTGCCTGCGTCCGATTCGGAGTGTTTCCACCTAGCAACCAAGCAACTAATTAAGACCCATCTCCATCCTCGTCCTGGGCAACTCATTAGTGGACGATGGCTCCATATAATTAAAGCATCGCTTCCGCCGGGCCAAAGTGCAACCGAAGCGGAGGAGTAATCAAAGCACTTGGCAATTATTACATTGATTACCAAAACGAAAGCCATAAATGCCCGTAGGACCCTGGCCAGTCCACAGAGGAAATTAAAAATTATTAGTATACCTCAGGGAATACTAGTATACCTCGGTTCATTAGAGCAGAGCTTACCTTTAGAAGTTTAAAGCTTAAATGGAATACAGCACGAAGGTTCAGCGTCGATTTGCAATCAAATTATTTGCCGTATCAAATATTTAAAAGTGCTGCAACGCACTCAGGGCATGAGAAATGATAGCCAGGCAATTGAAGTTGGCATACTGACAGGGGGTGTTATGTTTAAAATAGTTCAATAAATTTAATCAATAAAATAGTTACTACAATAATAAATATATACTAAATAAGAATGTATTCTTTTTAGATGTGAAATTAGGCCTTCTCGTTCTTAAGTGGCACCCTGTTTTGGGAACGTATTAACGGTTTTTGTTGCCCTAGCCTTGATGTATGCGAATGCTCGTAGAACCATTTTTTTTTATCCCCCACAGAACTCAGCTGTGCGCAATCATCGTCGGCCATCATGATGATGCTGCTGATGATGTGACCGAGCGCCGTAAGGTGAAACCCTGCTAAGGGCAGATATCAATAAAGCGATTCAATAATTTAATGGCGAGCCAAATTAAACATCTGAAATGGAGAGACAGGAGCAAGGTCGCCATTCCGAACTGACCCACACTTTACTGAATATTGCATCTATTTGTTATGCATGTGCTCGTCCACCTTTCAGCTTTCAGCTTCCACCTTCCACACCGACGCCCATTTTTACTTTCAAACTGTGCCAAGATTATTGCTCCATTTTACGCTCGAATGCTTTTCGCAGGACTCACGGCAAAGTTTAGCGGGCACGTGAGTGAGTGTGCTTCCCATAAAAGTGCCATAAATGTTGATAAGATATGTTTGTCACCGGTGAGTGTGTGCCCGAGTGTGTGTCGGCACCTCTGCCCCGCCTGGCAGCACCCACGCCCTAGCCTGCATCTGCAAGATTGTTCTGGAAAGAGAAAAGAAACGATGTGCCAAGTAGTTTGTCTACCCGATATCCCAGAGATTGCTTTATTACCCCCGGAACGAGCTCAATGCAGGGATGTGCCGTGTGCCATCCGTGAGGATTTATGATTTGCATGCCAATTTGTCGGCTTATTAGGCAAAGATATGGCGGGACATCAAACTCAGTTTTAAGGAAAACTTAAAGGAAAATGCATATTTTTGTAAAATGTTTGTATGGCTTTTCTTTGTCCATAGCGACTAATTTCTCATCCGCCACAATTGCAGCCCATTTTCCATTAGCGGAGAGAGCCCGACCCAGGCGATTGTGCCGCCAACTGGCCATTTGCAGCGCCCAAGCAACTGACGCTTGTCAATGATGGCCTCAATCACAGCTGTCATAAACAGCAAAAGTGTCCGTTCGTCCGGGTGGCAGCATGGAGGTCCAACGGCAGGGACGGCTATATACAGACCGAATGAGACACCAAATGGAATGGCAATGGTGGCACCGGGCAGAAGGAGTGACACTGCCATCACTTGAGTTTTGTCTTTCTTTTGTGAAGCCATCCAGAGCTATTAATATGGAAATTATGCAAATTGAATTGACTTTTGCCGAGGCCGACTGCGAGCCATTAAGCGGTGTTTAAGTTGTTTTCGTTGTGCCAAGGTGTTTATACACGGCTTCGAGAGGATTAGGTGTCGCCGAAGGTGTTTGAAGAGCCCAGAGATATGAAAAGCCTATAAATGCCACAAATGCAAAAGGATATTGTTTACATCTAAGCTTTTAAATGGATGAAAATTTGAGAACAGTATGTGGGGCTTAAAGTGTCAGTATTTTCTCGGAGATAGCACAGTAAGCAATATCAAGCCTTCACAACAAACCAGTCTATTCGTTATTCCATTAAAATTTCTTCTTATCAAGAATTGTATAGTTTTATACATCGTCATGCCATTTAAATACGATTACTACAAATGCACTCGAATGGTGTCGGTTCTGGTCAAATGTGCTATGGCTAGCATCTATCTGTGGGTGATGCTCCAAGCTGCTGCCGTTATACCATGCGTCGAAGTACCCCAAGAGAAGAATTACTGGATTTATCGAGAGAGGCTCTCCATGAGCTACAGCATCGTCGATAGTATAAAAGAGGTACTAATTTACTTTCTGGTGTTCTGGATGATGTTTAATTTGTACAGTCGTTGCCGCTGTAATTTCCTGGGAAGCCGATGCATCAGCCAAACCAAGAACATTCCAAATTCGAAAAGCGGCCTCTTTATGTTTATGCACCCTTTCATGTTGTTTTTCATTTTCTTGTGGATAATATCCATGTGGTATGTGCTTGGTAAATACTCGGTAGTGATCGATTACACCACGAAGAACGGCTCCTATACGTTACTTTACCAATTTATAATGACCGTGATGTTTAAGATGCTCGTTTTGACTAACTTTTGCTCCACTTACTGGCGCATTTTGGCGACCCTAAACCTTTTCGAGGAGGAAGCTAAAGAGAATGAATTGCTGATAAACGACCATGATTTCGGAGAGCATTTGAATATATTATTTTTTTCTTAAGCTGAAGACTCACTCCTCACCCTTATAGTAATTTCAAAAATTTAAAAATAAAGTTTGGCGATATCTTCGGGTGAGCACAGAGTTCGTTGGGCGCACATCAAGCATACGGCCCGTGTATGTTAAAGTTTTTGTTGAAATTTTTAACTGTGTCGGCATTAGGGTAAGTGGGAGGAGACTTTGGGGCAATAGGCCAAGGTCTGTGGGCGTTGTTTCAGAAACTGTTCCAATTCGGAATAAGACTCGTAAATTATGTAATTGAAGTTGGAAAACAATTTGTTCTGAAAGGCAAATTACATTTTAAATGAGCCTGATGCTACTTTTGTGTAAGGTTATTTATTTGAAGCCTTAAAGACAAATACCAATATCAATTTTTCTTTTTAGCAAGTCCCCAAGGTCCTCGACGTGGTCTAAAATCAAATTTCATTGGATTTCTTGTATTTTTTCCATTACCTATTGACGCAGGTGCGGTGGCGCTATCATTTATCATTCATTCCCCAGATTGCAGTCCCTTACGAAGCTTTGAAGTTGTGTCTCAAGTGCTTTGCCCAAAGCCTTATCGAATCAAAAAAGTGCGGTGAGTTAGAGAAATGACGGAAATTTGGCTTATTCGCCATGAAACTTTTACGGATAGTGGCTGTGTTGATTATGGTTTTAAAAGCGAGCCATGGACACACCCGACGCTGTCCACCCGGCAAGCAGTGGAACCCAAAGGCCAGAAAGTGTGTAAAATTTTATTTTGGCCCCTAGCCAGACAATATATAGTTTTATATATTTCAAAGCCAGGTCAATACCTACAAATATACCCGATGGTTCTGTTAAAATAAGGCTATCTTATATCTGTGGTTAATGCTCAGCCGTTATGCCCGATGTCGTTAAACGCTGAGTTCATAGTTCTGGACATCTCGATATAGGAGACATCTTAATTCGCTTCAAGAGCATGTTCATCGCCATTAGAAAGACGAAGGTAGATGCCTTCATTCTGGTGTCCTGGTTAATGTTTTGTTTGTTCCGTTGTTGCTGCTTAAATTTCCTGGGAAGTCGATGTATCAGCCGTAGCAAGGACATTCAAAATATGAGCTGCGGCACCATGTCCCCTTACATTATGGCTTCCGTTTGCCTCTGGTTATTATCCATATACGGTGGCGTTATCATTTATTATTTATCATTACTTTAGATTGAAGTCCCTTACGAAGTTTTGAAGTTGTATCTCAAGTGCTATGACCAAAGCCTTATCGAATCAATAAAATGCGGTGAGTTAGAGAAGTGACGGAGATTTGGTTTATTCGTCATGAAACTTTTACGAATAGTGGCTGTGTTGATTATGATTTTACAAGCGAGCCATGGACACCCCCGACGCTGTCGACATGGCAGGCGTTGGGACTCAAAAAGAGGCACTTGTGTATGATTTTTATTTCGGCCCTTCGCCAGCCAATGGGCTTCCAGCCCTGTCGAACCTAATAAACCAAAATAGCCCATTAAGTTGGCCGGCATTAATAACTACAAAAAACTGTGAGCCGAGACTATTAAATATAATGACAACTAATTTTAAGGTTGAGACAGACAAAGCCCTCTGGACGAACCCTAATTTTTAACATTTACAAAACAGATAAGTAAAAGTAAAATATGATAAATTAAGAGCCATTCATCGGTTGAAAAGGGTTCGCTGGACTAAAGCAAAGTAAAGCAACCTTTTGTCAGATTCTTTTGTTAGCCAACGACTCTACTTTCTTCCAAAAATATATTTGTGTATCTTTTCCCAAAATGAACATCCAATCACAACTGTTACAAAATACAAAACAAGCCTACATTTTTGGAGGGGGAAAAGGGTCATCTAGTTCGATACTCCCTATGGAATTTTCATTAATCAATGGAACCACTTTGCATATCATAGTGTGTGAAAAGGCAACAACAGATATGGAAATTGTGAATGGGTTTGCTGACCAGTCAATATCCATCGAAAGAGCGAAATATTTCCACCTTTATGCATTCAGGCATCGCCATCAGAAATAAAATAAATAAATGTAAACTGCCGAACAAAGTGCAACAAAATATAATCAAGATTGCCTGTCAAAATATCCGCCAACGGCCCGTGCAGCACGTGCCCATGGAAAATTCTTGAATTTTCATCGATTTTTTGTTTCCCTGAACGTTAGCTTTATTATTATTATCTGTGAACTGTGAATTTCCGTCTGCCGTGTGCAAATTGGATAATAGAGCAGTAAATTAAATTTTCCGCCCCCCATCCATTGGGGGATTGAGTGAAAATGTGTAATTACAGGCAGACAGGTAGCCACAAAAAATTCCCACCCCCGCCCACAATTGTCCTTCAGTTCGGTATGGTAATTAAATTGAATGACATGTGGGGCTACTTGCTGAAAACCATATCTAAACATATTCTTTGAATATAATAAAGAGAATTTGCTTTAAAAAATTATTTTTGCTTATATAAGCGATTAGTTCCATAAGTTCTGGCTTAAATATAAATTTCATCGAATAATAAAAAACTTTACCCTCCACATTTTTGAATTAGTTAATATAATTTAAACTCATTCGGGTTTGTTAATTCGACTAAGGAAAATGATGTTTATTTCGCTAATCGTCTGGCTTTCGGTGAATATTTTTTGGGGTAAAAATATGGAAGCCATTTCGGCTCCTCCTGACACGCCTCCACAGGATACCCCCTCGTGTCCACGTAAGTTTCATATATTTTTTATAAAGTGTTACTATGTATATTGCCTGTAAGTAACCTCAACTTCGCCTAGGTGGTCAACACTTTGTACCAGATTTTGGAAAATGTGTCAGAATTCCGAAAATTATGACGGGAGGAAACAAGGGAGGTCCCATGTCCCTCTGTCCAGACAATTCATGGCTTCTTCTGCATGATGCGTGTATCAGTGTTTACAGATACGTAGAGGGAATGTTTGACTGTGATACCGGGAATTTGTTACTACAACATATTATAAATTGTCAGAGCAGAAAGAAACCAAAAAAAGACAACAAGAAAAAAAATAAATGTAAAGGAGCTAAGGAATGGGACCCTGCGACTAAAAAATGCGTTTCAAAAACTACTTTGGATCCATATGATGATATCGATGAGTAACTATTTCAATCTAATTTAAAAATAAAAATAGTGTCAATAATGGTCACTTATTGTTTATCAAATGGTCTGAAATAAATTTTTTGTATGAAATCAAATTATACTTTAAAATTTAAAATGTAATAAAAATTATATAAAAGGATATGAAAGAGGGAAATGAACATTTGCACGAAACGTAAATGGCCGTAACCATGCGGCCATAAAAGTCAACGTTACCAATTTGGAAACACTCCGAGTTGGCCGAGACTCTGCGTCCTCTGGCATATTTTGCGGTTGAAATCCACACAAAAGGTGCGAACATTCGCAGCTAAAGCAGATGGTAGTGGGGCTGCAATTGCAGTGGGAGTATTTAGTGGATGTGGCATATGAAGATTCAGATGCGGGAGTGAGCAATACTGCCGGAGTGGTGGCTTCCGGTGATTCCAATTGGATGCTGTTGCTTATTTGGCACGGATTTTGTGGCACCACCCACAGCTTTTTGCCATCACCAGTCTGCGACTGTCAACGCAAAAAAGAGGTTTTAGAAATTGAAAGTTGATGTGTGGGCCACTGCAAATGTGCGATAAATGTGCTCCTGTCGAAGCAACCGCAAAAGCTTGAAAGGCGCTCTGACTAAAGTGGAATTGTGGCTGGATTTTATTCATTGACGTGGACATTTTTTGGAGCTAAAAGCTTTTCAGAGTTTAAATTTATAAACATTTCTATTCACCAACTCTTGCCACTCCTATTTATCTTGTAAATATCTTGTATCTTTCTGATCTTGTATCTTCCAGTACTATCATTCCCAATAAAAACCTGGCTTATTTAAAATTGGACCAATTTTCTAAAATTTGTTAAGGGGTAACATCAAAATTTTGACCAAAGATGAGTCCAAAATTAAATTTTCTGGTTTTCTACGATATAATAATGTAGATTAAAGGAGATTGAAACCCTGATTCATAAATGACATTCCATTTTTCAAATCGGATGCAAATTGGTAAAATTATTGGTTAAAAAGTATGTAAAAAGTTTTTTTTGGCACCCTAATATGTTAGGTTAGTCAACGAGGTAATTGGATTTATTATTTTCAGGGAATTAGCCATATTTTTGCTGACACACGTCCGATCGATGTAATACCTTTCCGGTCTTGTGTCTGAAGGGAGATTATCATTTAAAACCTTTACTAGACATCCCATTTCAAAATAGGATGTAGTGTTTTCAAGAGATGCTTGTGGCAATGAAAGCCATTTATTACTTTCTGAATGATTTCCTTACAGATACAGTAAATTTTCAAGAAACTAAATGCATTGGTTGCTCGATTAGGGCTTTGTGTTTTAGCTGTTGCAGTTGCTGTTACTCTTCACTTACAGAACGCTTTGTTTTGAAAGCCCCATAAATTGCGCATACGCCACGTTGCACCGCACACCGAGCCACGCTTGCACAGATAGCATCACCTTCTCCCGCGTTTTGCACGCATAAATTCAACGGAGTGAAATATTTGTGAACCGTGAAGCGACATTGGGAAAAGTGAGAGAGAAAACAGTTTACTGAATGCTCCGGAGCACTTTAGACATTCGACGGTTTGCCGGAGGAGGACTTGGGAATGGGATTCCCAATTGACATGCACCAGGCAATGGAATGCAAATTTCTGGCGCCGTATATATATATATCCCAGGCTGCTGCTGCTGCTGCCTTTTTGGTGGCAAGTTCAATTTGGAAGTCGCACCTACACTTGTCCAATTTTGATGATGCACTCTCCGTGGATTTAGGAGGAATTTTATAGAGAATTTTCCGCTTCAAAATTGTCCGGATCTCCTTTGGGTATTTGGGCCGTGCATCTGTGTGTGCGAGTGTCTGTTTGCTTGAAAGCTTAAATATTTGTTGGCTTTGACTGTGCCTGTAAACATGGCCACAAAGTATAATGCCATGAAAGTCCCTTTACTGGTCCTTCGCTGACGTCTCAAGTGCTCGACGTGGCCCGGGACTTGCCAGCGCCACTACAAAATTTACACAGGCCCATCTAGGTCAAGTATTGTCAGAGTCAGCCACATCAACGCCATCGCAGTCATCGTCATTGTCATGAAAATTTCTCGTGCTAAACCTGTCACTGAAGTTCATGTCAGCTGCGACAGTACAGTGGGCTAAGAACCGCCCAAACCGATGTGGCCTGTAACTACCTGAAGTGTGTGGGTTAGTGACAATCTTTTGACTCTTCACTCAAAATGGTTCTCACTCGATTATGTAGTTAAAAGTACGGTTGTATGGGTTTGCTTATTTTTAGACCACAACCACCAGCCTTTAAAATGTGCAAAATGTCCTTGACAACTGACAGAACAGCCGCAGGATGGCACTGCAACGTCGGAGAAGTTCTCGAGCTATCTACACAAAAAAAATCGTTAAATGTCTTGCAGAGTGGTTAAGGACTAATGCAAAAAAGGGCCAGAAAGATAATGTCACAAACTTACCTAACCATTTCCTTTCATGAAAAAAAAATCTTCAGTTTTATTGTATTTATTTTTATTACTCAATTAAAATTTAGTTGGGACATTCTTTGTTTTGGTTTTTACCGGTTTGTATATGAGTTCTTTTCTCAATTTGGGTTTTTCATATCCATTTATCCACTTATAATTGGTTTTTACCCATTTGCTTTTTTTTAAATGTAATAATTTTTATATGCAATTTATTTTGAATTTGACTTTGTTCTCTAATATAATTTCAATTATTTTCATTAGTTTGTTATTAATTTCAGTAGTTAATTGATTTGAATTTTAAAATATTTCTTTAGTGGCTTGTGTTTTTTGTTTCCACATGGTAACATTTTTTTTTTCGGCATTCAGCCGAAAAAAATATTTTCCAATTCAACTCGTTCTAATACATGTTTTTTGAATTTGTATAGGTATATATATATATGTGTTTTACTTCAGTTTCAAGTTTTTATTTTGTTTTTTATTCAGTTAAGTAGACAAATATGTAATACACTTGGTAGAAAAACGAAAAATTGTGCCACCAGATTAGTTTTTTTCATCATTTATCATTTATTTATCAGTTTATACTTGTAGAGCTCAAAGGCTGAAAAATTGTTGAGTTGACGTTTCGAAGCTGCTTCATGTTGCTTGGATACCCCTTAATTTCCTTAATCTGAAACAACATTGAGTTTCTTTGGTTTTTTTATATCAAGTTCATATGCATGTAGGTACAATTAACTTTTTTTTACTTTTTTGGCATTGGCCAGACAAAATGGAAATGTTTTCCCAAAAATTTGTTCAGCATTTTCCTTGCATTTGTCTTATAATTGGTTTCGCATTTTTTTCCTACTTTAATTTTTATGGAACATCGTGCCTTTTATTTATCTTTCTGTAACATTAGGTTTTCTTTTGAAAATGTAACTTTATTTTTAGTTTACGTTTAGTTCTTCATTAGTTACTGTCTTGGGGATAATAAGTAGCAGAGACTAAAACACAAAGTGTATTTCATTATTAATTAACTGAGATTTATGTTTATTCTATAAGTTGGTAATCAAACGAAACAAGCAACCAACTTGGTTTCAAAATCAACATAGCACTTATCCTCCTTACAACTCTTCATTGTTAAAGCTTTGCAAATCAAATTTAACTCTCCTCGACTTAACCATATATTATTTAAAGTTAATGAGAATCAATTTGGGTTAAAACATATTCACTAAGGGTTTTACATTTGTGTGCCCTCATCTTGATCGGCCTTTTACACATTTACAATTTACCAATATTTTTTAATCGCATTTCATTAAGCTTTAGCAGCCGTGACCAACAAAATTCAAGTGATGATTTCCTTATTCGGGATTAGTTTCTTTGCGTAACTTGTGGCCGCGGAAGGAGGCCTGGATTTTGGTAGCAGCCTTGTTAAGCTCGGGGTCGGTTAAATCAATGTCCAATTCTTCAGCCACTTTCTTGGTTATCTCCTGGATGTCCTCATCCTCGGGCGCGTCCTTGTTGACCAGCTTGCGTGCCAAATGACCACGGAATGTGGACTGAATCTTCAACGCAGCATGGCAGAGCTCTGGAAGACATGAAAGAAGGACAGAGAGGAGTGTAAATTAGTGTTCTAGTTTCCCTTAAGTGCCCACTTGGCTAACACCCCAAAAAAAAGGAACAAAAGCAAAAAGAAAACTACCGCATGTATATATATAATATATATGTATGTTTAAGAAACTAAAACTTGTCGGGTGTTCCTGGGCCAATTGAAACTTTGGATGATACTCAAACAATTCCATGAATTTGTTGTAAACTTTTTTCAATTAGCTTCGGTTGGAGAGTTTCTGGCACATAAAGGTTAACAGATGTTTCCACAAATTAAATTTCATTTTATTGGCATAGTTTTGATTTTGAATCTTTGATTTGCTTTGCAGGCGAGACTCCACAGAACAATGGCCATAATTTATCCATCGGTCCCAGTATGCTTGTAAAGAGCAAATATAATGCAAGCCACGATTTGAATTATTCCCACAGCGCTCTTCAGAATGTTTAACAATCCCGATTTCTTTATTATAGCCTGGTGTTTTCATTTTTGCACGTCCGCTGGCAAATCTCATTACGTATACGCAACGTTGGACTCGACGGAACGCATGTTTCCTGCATATTTTATCCACGCCAAGGGCGAAGGCGCTGCGAGTGGGTACACGGAACTTGACCACAAATTAAGCTCCATTTGAAAGGCTCCCAGCTGCCAGGATGTGCATGTGGTTGCGGTCAAGTCACGCGTGCCCCTGTCTTTCGTTTTCGCTTTCCCTACGTGCCACCTCCGTTTACAGATGTATTATGGTTTTTTGCATCTCCATCTCCTTCAACCAGAACAAGCTCATTCTAATTAGCCAGTAATTGTGTAAAAACTCGTGCTTGTGGGCAAAGCTTTAGGGCCAATGAAAGCATATTCAAATTACGCGAAAAAGTACGCAAAAAACTCATTTGGATGACATTTTCTATTTTGTCAGCCACTAGATTACATCACTGCAGCTGCCATTTTTACATTTTTGTCATTTTTTCTCATTACTCAGCATCGTCTTCGTGCATTTATGCAAATTCTGTGAGAATTCTCGTTTAAAATTCCCCTTTTGATTACATTTGGCCTGGCTTTGTTGGGATTTTTTCGTCCCTACAAAAATGCATACATTTAACTTGGCCAATTTCCCCAGCGAAAATCTAGCGTTCGCCTGCGGGCCAAGTTTGCCCACTTTTCCGGGGCAAATATTTTCCAAAGAGACCGGGACGGAAGGATGAGATGCGGCGGGGGGTTCGCGTTAATTCGTTAAGCCTAATTGAAGTTAGGCCAAGATAAGCATTTGGCAAAGAGACCCGGAACTGTAAAGAAGAACCAACCTATGGCATGTGCTATTTCATAAAATTACGCACACACGGCGTATACGTAACGTGACCTAAGCGAAAGGCACGTGCCGTTCGCCGTCGTTGCATTTATGTTTATTTATAAAATATTTAAAAATATCTACAAGACGTGTAAATAGCCGTATAAGCCCAACAACCAACATCAGTTGTGCTGTGACATTTTCAGGGGCGGGGGCTGTTTTTCCAGGACAAGAGGTCCGACTAGCTTAGCTGTGCTTTGCAGTTTCCCTGGTCAGTAATTAACCTGCTCTGGGGCATGCCACTCAAAGAAATTATCTAACTTTTCAAGATCAAAAAGATATTTTAGGTTGAGCTTTCTAGGTTCTAGTTAGTCGTTGGGTTTGATACTTTTCAGTTTCTTGAATGCATTCTTTTATATATACTCTTTAATAGTATTTAGATTTATTTTTCTTTGTGTAAACCCTTTTTTTTGGGTGCTCTGAGGCTTTTCTCGTGTCCTCGGGCATGCAACACATGTTAAAAGCCGATCACGTAGCCTGCGTGTCCTGTCAGAGGACCGCATAAGTCCAAAATCTAAGCCTCAGTGTCTGAAAAGTTGTCAGCAAGCGACATGCATGTTGCTTTTTTCAGCCTGTTCGTCCTGCTTTCCTTTAGCTATCTGTTAGATGTCCTGCCTGCTGGCGAGGCATACAAATTGAGTTTGTGTTTCTTTCGGGGCGAAATGTCACTGCTTCTGTGGGCCCTTGCATATGCATTTCCGGCGACAGAAAGGGCAGGACATGGCAGGGCCGGGATGGAGGGCAGGATTGGCACACACCTTGCTGGATGTGTGCCCAGGGATTTGCATGTCCACATCCTGAGGCAATCGGTCATGTGGCACTGATTGACTGACTAGCACGCTGCCAGTTTTTTGCTCTTAATTTTTCAGCCACTATACGTGGCTCTTGTTGGTTTTCCCACCCAAGTCTCTGGGCATACGAATTTAATTTTGTATTTTCATTTTTTTTATAAACTTATTGGCAGCCTCCAATCAATGAAATCCCCATAGTGCATGCATCAAATGAAATCAACCAAGAGGCTGGAACTTTTCACCTGGCCTTCGTTCTGCTTTTATGGCAAATATTGAGAGTGTTGCCACAACAACAACGCAAAACTGCAGCATACGTGTATCACTTTTGTGTATCCGAGATGGAGGGGAGATGGGCATCCAACGCTCTTGACCCACATTCTCACAACAATGCAAATTTATATTAAAAAAAAATATGGAAAATAAAAACAAAGCTGAGCTATGAAATGCGACAATGTGCTCGGAAGCGGGAGTGTCCGTGTGGGTGTGAGTTCCATTAGCGAAAGTGCAAATCTGTGACGTGTGCTTAGTAATTGTGTCTGAAATAATAAACAAGAGGTGTCCCAGACACGCACATAATGAGACCCGTTAAAAGGTAGGAAAAGCTTAGATATTTAGTTAGCCAGATGAGAAACGACAAATACCCTACAAAAACCAAATAGGAAAAATCTAAAAAAATGTTATTGAATTATAATAGTTTACTAAAATCTAAGTAAAATTAATAAACTTTCTTGCAGAGTACACTCCTTGAGAACATATTACACCAGAACCGGCGTTTGTCACTGTCAGAGAGAGCTGTCATAATTAGGTTGTTAAGTCCTACTCGTAAATCTCCATTTTAATTACACACTACTCGGCCGAATACCAACAGCTGGCGCTCGTGACTCCATTTTGATTTAAATTTTACAAAATGGCCGATCCAAATGGTAAACAACACTCATGGCGCTTTTTGCGTTTCCTATTTTTGTGGGCATTTTCAAATAACGACAAATTGTGACAAATGAAGCACGATAATAAGCCGCTAAATGGAATTTTTAGGCCAACGGTTCTCCCAACCAAAAGTGGAAGTTTTGCGGTTGCCAAGATTTTGTCATTTCGTTTTTGGCCATCTACTTTTTGCTTCTTGGTTGTGACCCAACAACCGTAAAGACTAAGCCCATTTTTCAATTTCCGGCAGAACAAAGTCTTGTGGTTTGTTCACCGTTCTGCTTAGTTTTTCGGTTTACTTTTGGTTTTCGTTTGGTCCTGGTTTCCTACCATTTCCATTGGCTTCTTATTGGAGCAAATAAATCTCCTGGAAGGACAAACAGTCACCCGTTAAGACCGACTTATTGGGATTGGTTTCTCTCCTGGCCGGTTCTCTAGATTTTGTGCAAATTTGCCTGAGACTGTCGCAAACAAAGTCTAAATAGCATTTTCAATTTATTTTGGTCGAGCATGAGCTGCCAACGAATAATTTCACCAGATGAGACCGGCACTACGGCACTTTGCTAGAGGAAATGCAAACAAAACTTTAATTAATATTAATCCCTAGTACAAAGGCTGATATGGCTTATGGCGCAATATGGTCCATCCGGGCAATAAAACTCATTTAAAAGTTGGCTTAATTTTACGTTAATCCCAGGGACAATTAAGTGAATTAATGCTGGGCACTAATTATGTCGGGGGATCGAAAATTAAAATAAATAATGCACTTGTGAATTCGAGAAATGTTTACCTATTAATTTGAATTTACACCAAAGTTTGTGTGAGTCGTATTAGGAGCTTATAAATTGTTGAAATCAAGCCTTGGGCGTTGAGTTTCTTGCCTCGCCAAGCAAAACAAGCAATTAAATATTAACCAGGACAACTCTATGGGACCTTAATAAACAAGTTGGACAAAGGAGACGGCTTTGGAATTTCACGAATAGGTGCTAACATTGTTGAAATATTTAAAAAGGACTATGTGTTTGGCTTTAATAGAAGGTAACCTTTTCTTGTAGTATATACCTACTCCCATATTGTGACCAGTGGGCTATATAAATTAGACCAGTTTCTTGTCTTCCATATATAGAAACGTGGGTGATTTCCTGTTTTTTTTTTGGCCAAGAAAAAATCGCCAATTCAGCGGCAGAACATTGTTTTAGCCTGCTTGCTGCTTATTGCGTGTTTCATGTCAATGTTGTCGTTTCTTCTACTTTTTTTCTGTTTTTTGTCGCATGTTTTCTGGATCCGCCTTTTTGTTCGTGCAACAACAGCAAGAGCACTTAACATTATACTTAAATGGCTTGGCCTGACATTGGCCATGTTTTTGTTGCCTTTTTTTGTGTGTGTTTTTTTTTTGTGGGTCTCCTGGCGGTGTAAATGGAATTACAAGCTTGCTTAAAACCGAAAATCCAATTAGGAGAACGCGTTCTGCTGCTGTTTTATCGCAGTTTGTGATGTAGTTGCTGTTGCTGCTGTTCATGCTTTTGTTTGCCGACAACCAGGCTCCTTGGGAACTAACAGCAACATCACGAAAAGGTCTTTTAAAATGTATCATAAATTTTGGTCATCATTTTCATTTTATTTATTTGTAAGGCTGTTCTGCAAGTTGGCAGAGTAAACTTAATGGCCGGTTTTGGTGAGTGTCAAACAAACAGATGCTAAAATTGCCTTAAATTAATATTAATAAACTACATATCGGAAAACCAAGATACCATCTAATTTTGTTCCAACAAAGCATTTATTTCAAATATCAAATTACCAAAAATTAAACAAAACCAAAGCCGAATGCATACTCATAATTTATCATAATCGAATAGAATCCGCCAACAATTAACGCAGACAACAATCCGGATGCAGTTCAATTACCATGTCATGGGACTGGTGTGGGTGGCGAAATGTTAGAGGATTTGGATGCAGCACCATAAACAATAATTAGTGCGGGAGGATACGATTATGGCCAACAGAATTGGGGCCACCACACACACAACATGGGACACAAACAAACTGGTCAAAAGGCCAAAATGCGTAGGTAATGTGTGTGTTGGCTTGTGTTTGCGAACAAAGACAACGGCTGTAAGTCAATTCGTAGCAAGGCCGCAAACGTTTGGCCAAAATGCGAGTGTGCACACAAGAAAATATCCTTTAAATGGCTTTCGATTTTGCATGTTCACATGCAGAATACCACTGCCGCTGCCACTGCCTGCGTACGTGCTGGTGTGTGCCCTCATTTGCATACGAAATGGGCCAAAATCGCAGTTTTGGGCTCAGAAATTGCTTTTGCTTGGCCATTTTTGCCATTTGTTTGTGGTTCAGAACGTACGCGCCCAAGCGCTGCTAAAAACAAAGTTCTTTATGGGGGCTCTTGCTTTTATTGTTGTAAGTATTTGCTTTTAAAATTTGCAATATGCTCGCTTCAACTTTACAACTAGGCCAACACCATTAGCATGTCGTTGTTGGAGGCCTCCATGCGATAACAGTGAATAATGATGAAGCTCCTCCAACTACTTGGACACACCATGGGGTGTCTGTTTAAAAATTGGACTGAGGCATGAGCGTGTGAAGTTCCTAGAAGTGGAACAAATTGCAGGTCTTTCTGGTCAAGGACTTGCTTAAAGACTTAAAGTACGAGTCTGTTATTGATGTGGAAACACAAAAACCTCTAGAGATACCTAGACTGATTATGATTTATTCGGTCAACCTTTTCGAATTAACTTTGCCTTTGTGCAACCCATTCTCGCCACTTCCTTTCAACGCCTCTAATTGAGTATGTAGCCTTTGGGCTACAAAGCCAAAGGACTCTTCTCCTTCGTCTTTGAGCTAGCAGCCGAGTCTAATTAGCCGTCGCACAAATGCACAAGTATGTATGAATGGGCCGGCACACATGCCATATGCGATATTGTAAGAAGGCTATGCCTTTCGAGACTGGGCCCAGTGCCATAATTAAGCCACTGGAGTGAATGAGAAGAGGCTGCAGAGATAGGAAAAAGTGGAGGGGGCTCACACGTGAGCTTTTTGCAGACAACGGCTGAGAATCTCTAATGCGGTTGCGTATACGCCCCGTTGACAGCCTCTGACTTTTTAATGAGCCGGGGACCGCTTCCTCCTCTGGCTTCTACTGACTAGTGTGCCCTCGACTCATTGTGCCCTAGGCAAATTATAGCTGAAAACTGTCAGCGCCCGTAACATCTTAATAGGGTTAAGCTGATGCTGTTGGGCTTGCCACCAAGCGCCATTCGCTTAAAATTTTCATTATTTATGAGCGTTACGAATTTGTTAAGGCTGGCGATTAAATAACCAATGGCTGACACCGCCACCAGTAATCCTGCCTTCGCTGGCGTTCAAAGTTTCATCGCACAAAGGCATAGCTTCCGAGCCCCCCAGGCTCCAGTCCATCATGCGCAGGCACAGAAACCAAACTTTTGCCACTGCCAAGTGACAAATATTTTTGTTGCCTCCCAGCACAAAATATATACATATATACTTATACATTGCGTAACACGGAAAGTTTGCACTGAGGTTGGGATGTAATTTGAGCTTGTAGTCCCAACTGGAAGTCGAAATTGTCGTGGGTGTTTGCCCAAAAAACCCGTCGCGTTGATTCGACGACAATGTGTGCAAGGGAATCCCAAACCGAAAACTCGAAGGGATCAGATGCTGTTGCAGGAGCATCCGAAACTGGGAAACTCCAAAGAAGATTTGCAAGAAAGTTTGGTCTCAAGAGTTTGCTTTTGTACCTTTAACACCTCGGTTACACTTAAACCATTTTGTCAGTTTTTGTTTAAAATTAAAGCCAATTCCCAATAAATCATGGATAAAGGCCAACAGATCAGTCACAAAAGACATCTCAACCTTTTGTGATTGTCCTTTGAAACATGTGAAAGGACCACACCACTCACCCTTGTCATTTGGATCGAATTCAGCCTCGAGCTCGGCTTTGGTTGGCTCTAAAGATGCGGCTGCTCCGGCGGCATCGGCCGATGGAGCTGCTCCGGTGGCAGTGCCATTGTTGGTCGCGGTTTTGGTTTCCGATTTTTTCATGGTTTCTCTTACTTTGTGGCCTCGATAGACGGCTTGGATTTTTGTTGCGGCTTTTGCTGTAATTAAAAGTGGAAAGAAAAGAACAAGAGAATTTATTCATAAATTGGTTTAGAAAAAAAGTTTTAATAAGTTTGTTTTGTATATTTTTGTTAAAATGAAATATTTCAAATAAGTTCAAGTCCAATCCAATTAAATGCTTATGTTTTTAATTTTAATATACAAACCATTATGTGATAAGTTTTTAATGAAATTATTTCTTGCCCGAAAGTTCACACTGCGTATGAGTAATTTTATGGGCACTTGAAAACTTGCTATTCCATATTTTCTTGTACGGTTTCCATTCGAAACTTGTGTGAATAGATGAAAATGGGGTTTATTATGGCAAGGCTATCATGTGTTTTGAACTTTCATGTCGGATAAACTTTCCTGCCTTGGCACATCATCGACAGTTCGTAAAACTTCGGTTGCAGCTTTCAAGCAATTAACTTCAAAGGGGTTGTCATGCATCGGACCTTGCCATTTTTTGTTGTTGTTGAGGAATTTATCCGACCCCCGCAGGCGACTCAATCGATTTTGAATTGAACTGAGCAAATTCTTGGAATTTTTTGGCCACTTGCCAAAAAAGAAGACCAGGCAGGCAAAGAGCTAATAAACTTCAAGCGCAAGTTTGGTAAGAAGGAAGAGACCAACACCGAAAGGAGCAAAGGACTTGCCCAAAGCGGCAAAGAGGACCCCCAAAAAGGCTATGTGCAATAAACAGAAATATATCGAGCATGTTCCTGCTCCCCAAAATGTTGTGTTTGTGTGGGCTGCCTGGGTCAGCATTCATTTTTATGGCATTTTTCACGCAGATACCGAAGAAAAAAAGCGGCCGGCCTTGAATAAGTTATAATAAATTGACACGTAAGGCTTTTCGGTATTCGGTGTTCCTGCCAAACACTATCAATAAGTAGAACTGTAGCCGAAAGAGAAACCGTTTCTAAAAAATAGTTGTTTGTGCTTGGCACAAGGTTGTCCCACCCAATCCGGTGGGCGGTTGTGTCGGTGGGTGGCTAGGTGGGCCGATAAGTGCTGGCACAGGGCGTGGCAAGGTTGCCGCTGTCAAGTGGCGAGTGCTATGCTTTTAATAGCTGCCCACTGCCGACTAGAGTGCTCTATGGCTATGGCTATTAAATCATCGACTATCCCGTATCAAGATGCGAACTAAACGGCATTGAGTCCTAGTTACGCTTTAAGGATTATTTGGATTTTTTAACTGGGTTTTCCTCTACTTTTTTTTTATCAAAATCCCTCGGCGTGGCCAGAAATCAAATAAAAGAATATTAGATGTTTGCCTAAAGGGATTTGGGCTTCGTATGCATTCCAAATGAAGGATATCTCTTCGATTTTTATGAAAAGTCCATAAAAATATGTTGTTTTCATATCGCAGTATAAGTTCAAATAAAAATTCGACAGAAAAAATGCAAATTTGACGCCAATATGGGATTTATTACACAAACATCTGTTCAATATACATAAATTACCATGGTCTATGAGTTTTAAAGTAGACGTTGAAGTACAAAAAATTTCTTAAAACTTGCATTCTTTATTTATGTTATTTAGTTCCCAGGGAACAGCATAAAACATCAATAAATTATAATTATAAACTAACAGCATAAAATGAGAATTTATATAGCATACTTCTAATGACCCCGGGTTTTTAGTATGACTATAAAATGGAGTGAATTATGCGAGGCAAGGTTATTAAATAAATTTTGCATGCGGCTCATTAAACCTGACAGCCGCAGAGAAATAAATGCGAGCCGCAACACTAACGCCCCGAAAAACAAATGAGGGAAAGGTGAGAGTTTCAGCCCTGACACTCAAATGGGAACAAAAATTGAATAAGCACGAGTGAGGATTGGGAGGATCATTCGCACCTGCCACCTCTCCCCCAGAGAGGTATTAAGTGCCTGACACTAAACGCAACACGCACCCAATTACCCATGTCGTACTCCCAATATACGATGGTGCCAGGAACAGGGTCTGCACGTGGCAAGTCATCCAGCTACCTCCTTAATTCATTCATAATTCGCCATTTGCCAGGCCATAACCCCAAAAGGCATTTCCGCTTCCGTCAGGAAAAATATGATTAAATTTGTCAGGATCCTGATTCCTAAAGAACTTTCTGGCCAAGTAAGTAATTCAAATTCATCATCTGAGGGCTCTTATTCCGGTTGGTTTTTGTTCTACTTGACATTTGTGGTTTATTCAGTTTATGCTTTTACTAATTCAATCGCACAGAAGTGAGTCATTTTTCGGATAGTTACTACATTTAAGGATATTCCGCTTAAAACTAGAACCACGTTGACTTCCATGCCATTTCAACGCCCACGAAGCCAAGCTGTCCTGAATCACTGAATTGCCTGCAGCAAATTACGTGCAATTTATTATTTTAATTAAATTGTTGGTTGTCAGCCGCTGCTTGGTGCAATTTTATTTGAATTTTACTTGGCATTAAAACGTACACTCAGGTGGCCCAGTTTCCTCCAAAAAAAAAGGAGAAATATTTATAAAAATGAAACCAACAAAAAAGAATGGTAGCTGGAGGGTGAACACAATGCCTGGAGAATATTAAAACGAATGAGTTATGCACGAGACCAGAGACAGAAGACCTAAAAGGAAAAACTTGGCCCAGCTGTGTCTTGGCCTTAGCGTCTTGGCCATAAACTGTGCGCTCAGTCGGGCCAGAAGTTAAATAAATAAACAAAACAGCAAACAGTGAACAGCAGGAAGCTACCAGATATCCGGATATCATCTTATTTAAGCAGGACGATTTCATTTATTAAGACTTCCTGTTCCTAGAAGGAGCTGTTGTGGAAAACAAAGGACATTAAAAGCAAGATTCGAAAATTTTAAAGACAATCCGAAGAGTAAAGTCTGAGTTTTCTTTTCAACGCCCTTAACCTTTTTATGTTAAAAGCTTTCAAAAAAGCCTGTGCAAAAATTGATTTTTTTTTAGCTCTAGTGTCTTTAAATAAATACTAGCAGCCCCGAAGAGTGCTTTTCTGGATTTTCC
Organism: Drosophila bipectinata; assembly: GCF_030179905.1. Lineage (NCBI taxonomy): Eukaryota > Metazoa > Arthropoda > Insecta > Diptera > Drosophilidae > Drosophila > Drosophila bipectinata. The sequence goes on from NC_091737.1 coordinate 10,687,584, forward strand.
TTAACCCACATGTCTCATTAACGAAACCTCCTGTCACTTTTCCTTCACCCTTGACAGCCATTTAAGCCTGACAATGTCCATTAAATGTTCATATATTGTTTTGGCCAACTTTTCCCATACACTTACACACTCCCATTCACTTAGCCAGCTACTTAGGTCCTGCCAACACCTGAAGGGCGCCAGAGATATTACACATTTGACATATTTTTGTGGCAAATTAATAGCACACAAATAAACTTATTTATTTATGAGTTATCCTGGCTGGGCCAGGCCTGGCCGAGAGTAATTCTACTGCTATCTATTTGGTACTCGACGTTTTGTGCTGCCATAAATTATTTGTTTGAGTTATTTTATTTATTTCCGTGACTGTTTGGTATACGGTTACCATGTCGTTTGTCGGTCTAGTTCCAGTGAGCGTGTTAAATTTAGTCAGACTGTGTTTTGTCCATGACCTTGGGTGATTAGAGTTTTGTTAAAAAAAAAAAAACTGAAATCAAGCGAGGCGCGGGGGTGGCAGCTCACGGAATGTTTGTCGCACGTGCTGCGGCAGCCACAAAACTGAATGAATTGGAATGGAATGCCAACTACTCTGATAAATTGTAGATACTACCGAGCACAGAAACATTTGTGGCTTATCGATTAGGGCTGTGAAACCTTTTTCTGGCCTTAATATAAAGTTGCTATTCGAGCTTATGTTGTACGGTCTCCAGCTAATTGTTGGAGCTTAGCTGGGCCAAATTATGTGCAGAGCCCTGCGGTAGAATCGTCTCATAAATTACAGACTCTTATCTGAGTTAAATGTGACTTACCAACACTCACTGGCACTCGCAATCAGATCGCCCATAATGAACAGGCTTTGCATAATTAAACTCAGGCAGACCACATTTTTCTATAATGGACATGCTGGCAAAATGGAAAATAAGGGAAGCACACAGTGCACAACAAAAAAAAGGGGGGCTGGTTTAATTGAGGGAAATGAAAGGGTAAACATTATTCATGTGTGCGGGCATTTCGATAAAAACCAATTTAAATTAAATTCTATTATAAGTGATTCTTACTTTGGTATTGGGTTGGCAATGCATATTTCAAATTGAATTTATATTCTTTGCAAGTTATGAGCTTATCTATAAAAAAAAAACTTTATCCAATGAAGGACACACATAATTGATTTTTATATCCTGCAACGGACAGATAGTGAAATTCATTTTGGTCTAGCAATTAATTTAAATGCGATTGTAAATCCATCTGCAGAAACTTTTTGAAAGTTACGCATACGCCCCATAGGCCCGATGGAATAACTATTTTGTATGCAAGACGGCGCTTTCTGAAAAATTATGAAGACGAGAAAGACCAATTGGGAATTCGTCGATATGCTATCCGTTGGTCACGTTCTACTTTAGAGAATGAAAAAATAAATAATGCCATTATGTTGACAATTTGCCTACGTGAGCCAACAGGGACTTTGTTAACTATTTGTTAAATAAACTTTGCATTTTGTTTACTATTTATTGTCCCTGTAATTTAATTCTTTCCATATGCAATGTTTAAAATTGAGAGCTTTTACTGCATAGAGCGCCGGAAGTGTTCAGCTGTGTTTGTGTTTTATTTTCGCTTTTTGCTTACTTTTCCATTAGCATTTTCCGGTTTCTGTTTATAAACCCGCCACGTAGTATACACACACAAAAGTCATCCAGCGTATGTAATATTTATTATTAAAATTCTACTCAAAATTCGTAGAAACTTTTGGCGCAACAAAATTAAAACAGCCAAAAAGTTTCCCATCAAAAACTATGGGAAAATTCATTCCATTTCCAAAGAAAGAGTTTCCACAAAAGTATGTAGCCACAGTCAGGGCCGAGTATCCTACCCGGGACCTTCAACAACTCTTTACAATTATTAATAAAAAATCTACTTTCATGGGGAAACTGTTTTCCTCCAATTTCTATCTTTCTGCATCCTGTCCAGCGTTTTCTGCACTGGGTCCTCCGAATTGGTCTCCATTGTGGAGGACAATTGAAATTGAAACTTATTACGCTGATGACGCGGAAAGCAGCAGGTAGCAACAAGCTACCACGTCCATAAAAACCAAGTGCATGTGCAAAGGGATCGGCTGTAGGTCCTCGTGGTCCTTTTGGTCCTTTAGCTGGGAAAAGGCCACAGTTCATGTCGAGCTAACGGTAACTGCTTTTGCTAGCATGCCAAATGGCAATTTGCTGTCCGGCTCTCCTGGTCAAAGGTCCAATAATTTCCAAGGCTTCTGATGCTCGCCCACTTCGGGGTCATTGAGTTTGGTTATTAATCTTGTATAGCAGCTACGGGAACATGGAGGGACAGAATTTAAGCCGGGCTTATGAGTCTCTTGATGAAACAGAAAGGGTTACAAGCATTTTGGGGATAATTGAAAACCAGTATATAAATAGAAAAGCTTTTTTTGGGGAGATAGTTACAGAGAGAATATTGAAAAATTTACAAAAAATAAATTAGTTATTTTTTTGATTCTTCGGTCCTATAAGAATCGGCCCTTCTTTAGAACGACTTAAAAGGTTAGACATAGGGAGCTATGTAGCCTGATAAAGAGCCTGGGATAAAGCGAAGGTTCCTTCTATTTTTGACTATAATTAGTTTAGGTTATTTTTATGAGACTTTAAAGGACTTGAAAACTTTCATATACTAACTAATCTAAAATAGTCTTTAAGCAAGCCCATCAATATTCGCTTGTAATTGTAGCTTCTGGTAAGTAAAAAACAATTAATTGCAAACTGACATGCCAAAAATTAATTTTCACCTTTAATAAATGAGCACGTAAAAAACAGGCCATTAAAAAAACTTAACGAAGCGTCATGCTTACGAGGAAATCTTTTACTTTTCCGGCCACGTTGCCATTTTCAGTTTCATTACTTTCCTCTGCTGAATTTTCCGTTGGCATTTTCTTCCTTTTTGTGTTTTTTTTTTGTTTTCCACTGATGCGTGAGCTATTGACTGCCATTGTTTGTTTTGTTTTGTTTGTATTGTTATGCTATTGTTGCTGTTGCCGTTGTTAAAAGTGTTTCCTGCACATTATTATTATTGTTTTTGTTTTCAGTTATAATTATTGTGGTAATTTATACTTAAACTTTTGCCTCGGCCCAGGTTTTCCATTTCACTTTTGTTGCTGTGCCGTTTTTGTTTATGGCTGTCACCTTTTGTTTGTTCCTAAGTGAAATGGTTATTGTTGCTATTATGTAAGGGTTTGCATGTTTATGGGTATGCCAGTTACAATGAACAAAACCGTCAGTTAAAAGAAGAATTTGAGATTCATCTGGCAGCTGATGAATGACAGGAAGATTATTAAAATCGAGTTAAAATTCTTACTACCACATTGCTGGCCATTCATAATTGTTTATGGTCCATAAATGTCTATTAACCCACTTGGTCTCACACAAGCCCACAAACATAAACCCATAATAAATATTAGGTCATGTCAAGGATCTTAACCCCATTTCACATGAGTCCGACTGTCTTGCAATCTCAATTAAACTAATGCCACTGTCAGTGTCACAAAATAAACGACCAGAAGAAGGCTAACTCAAATTAAGTAGCTTGTCATGTGCGACGATACCCGACGGAGACTTAAGCCACGAGGTCTAAACATTTCTCTTCCATTTGGGCCAAAAAAAAAATGGACACAAAGCTTGACCAACCACTCAATTAAGCGAAGAGAACGGAATACAGAATTAAATTAACTCATAGTTGGTCCCCCAAAAGAGTCATAACAAAAGTGAAGGAGCCCGCCATGAATCCACATCCCTTTGATATCCTTGCGTGTGTAGTCCAATGCAAACATGCAAATGTAAACACTAAGTGGCCAGGAGACGCCTGGTCTCGAGTGTCATTTTGTGGCGTGTTGTAACAGGGACCCGAGCTGGCGAAATGAAAGAACAACAAGCTCATCAATAGCCAAAGATACCAAGCCAACACAAGCAACAACAGCAATTCACTGGGCGAACATAAAGCGCCAGGACATAACGATCCAGATCCAGAAGCAAATTACTGAATACAAGATAGAACCAAAAACAAAAGAGTCCTGGCTGGGAAAACTAATTTTTCACACAGCTTTTTATGTCATTTGCAAAGAATGGAGAAATTATGGAGGATACACAGAAAATCTAAACAAGAGGAATTTTAAGAAAGAAAAATATAATCTCAGACGAAGGAAAATGTTTAGTAAAATTTTAAAATATTTGGAAAAATACATTTTGTATAAAATAATACAAGTTCATATATAAAAAACATAACACCACTACTTTCTACCCAAAAAGGAGGGCGATTCTCAAGCATCACGCAAATATGTGCCCCCAAAAAGTACGCTTCAAAATTGTTCAGCTGTTCGGCGGAAACTCTAAGCCTGTTGGAATTTCTATTTATGTGTTTGTGAGTGGTGCGGAGGAAAGTCAACAGAACCCAAAGCGCTGAGAGCAGAGAAAAAGCAGCTGAGCTGAAAAGAAGCTTACCAAATTGTTCGTCACTCAAAAATGTTTGCCAACTGACAACAAAGTTGTTGACAAGGACGAACGAAAGCATTTGAAAATGGCAATTGAAAAACAATTGGCTACAATTCGTTAGAAATATAATTGGTAAAATCTTTTCTTCATCAAAATATGTTTATTTATTTTGATCAAGATGGCATCTGGATTGTGAATGAAGTCCTCTTGCTAATAATTGCTTAGACACTTGACGGAAATATGCGCATATTATCTTAGACACGCTCTTATTTTATATTTATTGAAGTGCATTTGGGGATGCCACTCGGAATCACCCCAGCCTCCCATAATGCAGTTTGCCAAATTGATTTTATGCTCGAAACTCTCTGAGCATATTTGCATTTCAATGTTTTCGCAATTAAATATTAAAATCAATTAAAGCCCCCTGGCAACAGAGCAACTCTGGTTTCGGCAGCAGCACTGGTACAGGCGACTTGGTTTTCAGCCAGGTAACTAACCAGGTCCTGAAACCGAATACCGTCTGTTTACTCGACATCGTTTTTTGAGTTCCCCCAGAGGCGTGGCTACCGTCTAATGAGAAAATGCAGCCTCCGGCAGTGGTTTAATTATAAATGCCAACAGCCAAAAACAAATAGACGGTAGCATCTAAGGGATTACCAAACGGTTCATATCCTTGCATCTCAATTAATTTTGATGAGGAATTTGATTTCGATTCATTGGGCATGAAATTATATGAGCCACTCGGAGTCATAAATCTTATTCAAATTAAAGCTAGGAAGTCCTCGAAATTTAAAGGGAATTCCCAGAGCTCCAATCACAGACATAAATCAAGAGGTCCTTTGCACAACTCTTCTTTATGATTTCCTTCCTTCGGCCAAAGCACACACTTTATGTTTGCGAGGAATGTTGAATATTTGCGGAGTTGCCCCCTAATAGTTTGTGTTGTAAAAGTCAAATATGGCTTGGAAGTGGAGCAACAAAGGCGAAATACCAAAAATTGCTATGATGCGGAGCCGGAAAAGAGATTCTCACCGCTCTTTGTAGTTGAACTGCAAATTTGTAGCCTCAACAATTTCCAAGTGGAGGGAAAAAATAACAAAAACCACCAGAAAATATATGTTTGGTGTAAAAAGGGAAGCCCAACCATTCGTTTCTCGCAATTTAAAAATAAAAAAAAAACGCCAGCAGGATAATAAAAACGGATTTACAGTTATGAGCACAAACATGCCGTAAAGCAAATAAATGCCAGAAGAAATCCAACTGTAGGTGGTAATTTCTCGTATTTGCAGGACCTTGGTCCTCAGGCCATGCTCCATAGTCCGTTGTTCGTGGGCTGCGGTACTTTGGTAGTCTGGGTCCTTTGGCCCTTTGGTCCTGGATAAATACGACCCGAATCCCATGCCCCAATCCAATTAAAGTGAAAGCAATTTCACGAAAATCCATTCCAGCCTTGAAGTCTTCTTCTTAAAAGCGAGATTCATTTGATATCGTCTAAGTAGAGCGCTTGGTTTAATTAGATACTCGTACCCGATGATGGCCAAGCTAAAAGTGGGCCAAAAAGCTTGAGTGCTCAGAGCCAAAGCGATTAACAAAGGCCAAAAGCGGTGGAAAGCGTTTCGTCTCGCATTGTCTTGATGGCTTGAAGGGTTCGTCGTGGACAGTTGCATTGTCAGCAGTGCATCGGGCCACAACAAAGGGTTTGTGCCCCACGGGACACACGAGGCGAGGTTGCCTCGAATGACACACTTAGGGCACTCGACAATTGAATGGGGAATGCAACACCCTTCGATTGGTTGGGTAAGGAGACCTAAAGTGGTCCAAATCGATGACAAGTTAGGATATTACTTTAGGAACTATGTGTTAGAAGAAATCTTACAACTACAGGATCTTACTGGACGGAAATCGCCCTTACCAGAAACATAAATTACCATACAGATATACAGCCAGAGCCGTAGAGTATATCCTTGGTCGTATATCCTTAATCTACTTTCCCTTTCGTCTGAGAAATTTATTTGAGTTTGCCGCCTTATCGAAAATGAGGGCGTTGCGACATTATCAGCGCTTGCATCGACGTCATTGCACATTAAAATTGCAAAAAATGCGACACAGTCGAGTGGCTCTGGGGCACGGAGGTCCTTCAGGCAGCTCACCAATACACCAATACAAAATACCCACACAAATAACGAAAAACACACACTTTGAACGGCACGTAAGACTTTCAATCAGAGTGCATTGAAACGGAAATTCTGCGCTGCAGCGCAGAAAAGGAAGGAAATATATGCTCGACTGAATGGTTGTCCGCCAAAGAGAGGGACCTACGGACAGGGAACAGTCCTTGCATTGAGTAACTTGTGAGCTGACGGACTCTTCTTGGTAAAGGACCAAACTAACTGTATCAAATAGCACCCATTGCTATGTCCCGAGGACAGCTTATGCGGAGTCATCTGATCTCAGTTTCATTTAGGGAGTAGGGAGAGTGGGTAGATGGGATGTATGGGTGGGTTGTGATGTCTTCTTGGCTGCTGGCTGCCACATAACAAGGTTGCTGTCAGTTCGTTACTGTGGCAGCAGCTACGAGTGGTTATATGTAGTATAAAGTAACTTTGCTCCTCGCCACTGACTTTGCATACTTTGAACTTTGCCAATACATTATAGTTGCCGTTGCCGTTGGCCGTTGTTTGTTGGTTGTCGGTAACTGGTTGTTGTTTTTCTTGCCGTCTGCAGTCATGTTGTTAGAGGAAGAAAGTCAAAAGTATTGACAGGATGTCTTGGCAGAAATATGAAAGTGCACGAGGACAGAGAAGGACTCGCAAAGATGGGGGCAAAGTATCTGGTCAAGACAGAGATTTAGCCAACCTGCCAGGGGCCAGAAAAATGCAACAAACTAAGTTTAAAAATGGCCTTGAAAAATCCATAGAATAATTGATGAGGCTGGCTTACCTCAAGATGAGTTAAGCACGGATGTTTGCCTGTCAGTTACCACATTTTAGGATCCTGTGTGAGCACCGAAATACATTCTTTCCCCCAAGCACGACTCGCTGCTTTCAATTTCCTGCGTGGAGTGACTTAATGGAGCGCAACCGGGCTCAAAACAGGAAAACTCACGGAATACAAATTCCATTTAATGACCGAAAATCCCTAACTGAAATAAATTTGATTTTATTGACTGCGAATCAGAATCAGAGTTGGGCAATAGAAGGAGGGAGTAGGAGTACAACACGATTTGAATTTGCCAGACAATGGGCACTGGGTCTGATTTAGGAAATTACATTTTCGGGCCTCATTGTTCGGGACCGAAACAAATGAATTATGATGTGGCCAAACAAAAAAAGAAGTGATTTCCTTTTTGTGGGCCCCAACCCCTTTGGGTACGGTAGGGAACGGAGCCACGTGCGTGCCTCCTTGTCAACGGGCCGTATAAATCTTTTCAGCCACTCGATCCTTCGTCCTGCCTTGGTTGAAAGTTCTCGTGCCGCAACCAGGCCCATTGCTATTAAATATTTAGGCAATTTGTAGATCTATAACGATTTGCCCCTAATGTGGGTTATATTTATGAGCCTGCCCTGAATAATTCACCTTGTTCGGATCAGGACGCTCTGGCTCCGTCTCTCTGTTGCTGGACATTGGCATTCGACATTTGTGTTTAGGCTTGCGTTTGCTTTGGGTAATTTATTAGCCACGTCTTTCAATATTTAATTGAATACGGTGGTGTCGCAGCGTTAGACAAATGGCCAAGACAGCCCAGGACTATGCGTGCCGTTGAGAGTGCGCCACTAAATTGCAGACCATCCAGACAGCAAGTGGCCCCAAATCGAAGCCAGCAGGAGGCATTCGTGTGTTTATTAATAGACCGACAATTTGGCCAGTCCGGACCATCCGGATGGGGGGACAGGCTACTCGGTAAATGGGAAAAACCGGACCAAAATAGATATGAACTTTAAAAGTGATGGCATGTGGGCAGGTTGACAGATTTAACCCAGTGGAAAAGTTACAATTTTCGTATTTTTTCCATTGAAATTCGACTTTTATTTTTCTTTTTTTATACCTACACTTCATCATCCAATATCCTGAAAAACCCCCAACCGAAAACTTGGCTTAAACTTAAACGAAAGTCAAATTAATGCCACGAGGAGCTCCCAGGCTCAGCCAACCATCAAAGATGCAAAGTCAACATAAGCAGCTACTTCTAGTGGAATGCCCCGAAAACTTTGTGTGAACACACGGCGTATGAGCAACGCAGCCCAATTATACGCGCTGATTGACGAGCAAACCAACGCATTTTGGCCTCAAGTGGGTGCCAAAGGAGTAACTGGTTGACAATGTTTACCATTTGTTTAATAAAGCGACACGGCCAGAAATATTAGAGCCACTACTGTGTGAAAAATATACCTATGTATGACTTCCCTATCCAGAGCAAACATAGATTTTATAATTTCACGAATTATTAAATATTTCAATAATCAGAACCAACTTTTTGGTTAAACCTGTTAGAAACACAAAAAAAAAAAGTATTAATTTAGAGATTTGTCGGTCTGTGCTATCGATTTAAAAACAACTGTGGCCAGAGGATCTAACCGACATTAAATGACAAGAGGTGTGCCGCAAAATGCCCTTTGCTGTTGTCAAAGGATATCTGAAATTGAATTATAGCAAACAGAGTGCACAGCACAAAAGTCAAAGTCAGTGTCAACACACGAGACAAACACGTTTCCAATTTGTTAGGAATAAATGTATTTACGTGAGTGACTGGGAGTGTGTGCACAGAAAGAAAAAAGTGAGCTAAACCGTAAAATAATTGATCTTTTTATTGAAATATGTAGTTTGATTTTTCGGAACAAGACATAAGAGCATAAAGATAGAATGTTATTTAATCAGATGGCTTTGCTCTTCAAAAAAGCAAGTAAGTTACTTCCTAGGATCCAAGTACTAATCATATCTATTTATTAATATTAATAAAATACCACATTTTTTTCCAGTGCATATATGCTAAAATGGGCGGTGAGCTGGCAATCTGAAGGGCTGCTACCTCGGTTGACATTTGTATAAACAGGGGACTAGGCGGAATATATGGTACAATATGAAATTCTGCCAGGACATGTATGTCGCCCATTCTCCTCTCTGTTTTGTTGTTATGCGCCTGAATGATTTCTTTTGTGAAATTGATAACTCTGCTTTACTGTGTGTGTGTGTGTGCGTGTCTGTGTGTTCGTCTGGGTGAGGGAGCATGACTGAATGTCCTGACTGTGTATATGTATGCGTTTAAAATGCTTCAGATTCAGCATGGCTTTGTATGTTGCCTCAAGGACTGCGGATTATAACAAATTAAAGTTGTGTAAGGCTCCAGGGCTATCAACATTTTTGACAAGGGATTTTGATGGGAATGTTTTTTTTTGTTGTTGATTTTTTGTATTGTCATTGAAGGAATATTGAGCAGTCATGTGGTAAGATAAAACATTACAGAGGGCCAAAAAAAAACAAGTACTTTAGTATCCTAAGAAAATGAGGATATCCTCTAATGATGGTAACCCATAAGGGTTGCAGTGAGGCTTGCAAAAAGTCATTAATATTGATAAGCGGACAAAAATCACGGCTTTTGTCAATTAGCCAGAAAAAAGGGAAAATCAATCTTGGGTTCTTCCAAAGAAATATTCTTGCTAACCTTATATTTGTTAACATTTCCTCACTAGACATCTTAACAAGTTACTTCCGTTTCTTTTGAACAGCCATCCATCAAATGTGCTTAATTTCATTTTGGCCCTTAGCGTATGCGATTTGGAAAGAAAGATTGTCGTGTCTGCATTTGCATAACTCCTCTCGTTTATTTATTTTTTCAAATTATGCGCTAAGGGGGACTTGCCAATGATTGATTGGCCGAAGAGGCGGCACGGCATTAGCCTTATACCTTATACATATATCCTTGACGGGTCCTAAAACTGAAACTGAAGCTCACGTAAAGCAAGTCATAAAAATATTTCACCGAATAATAAAAAGTGAAACGAAGAGCGAAAAAACAGCGCCGAAATAACAAAACGTTGTAGGTCATGTGTCATCCGCAGAGTTCTTAGTTCCGTTCCGCTTTGTTTTGTTTTGTTTCGCCTCCGTGGCTCGTGTTGCATGTGGCATGTTTGTTTGCACTCTGCTGGGATTTATGTTTGTATAGTGTGGTACATACTACATACGTACGTACTATATGGCTCTGGAAGAGCCCCGGGTGTGACGAACTTTAACACAGAACAATTTTGTGTCGTCCTGGCATGGGACAAAAATTGAATATTTAATTTTTGCTTTGTCGCGCTTTGAACCAAATTCTTATATACATTTTTTTTTGGCTTGGTGCGATACTGCGGGGCTTAAGGCATTAATGAAATTCCTCCAAAGTTTGGACAGCTGATGCTCAGGAGCAGATGAGCCCGAATATTACGGTTTGGGGCAAGTACTTGGAATACTTTGACTTAGTTTAAAAGCAGAGACAAGTTTCAATTTTTGAAATATTTTCGTGACAAGCTTTTTGATAGGGATATTTTATTAAATTTTATTTGGATTTTTGCGACATATAATGTTTTAAACCAAAATCTATAGAAATTATAGATTACTTTCCCAGTCATATATTTCAAGATATTTTTTTGAATGAAGCATTTTCACGAAAAGGAACAAATTAAAACATCCCATCCTTATCCTTTTTTAATCCTATTGCCCTTCCCTACTTATCCTGATCCCCCTTGGCGCCTTTTTTAATGCCACTTAATTAAATTGGACGCTGGCAAAAGCGCTCAAAAAAATGGACTGAAAATGTTTGAAAAAAAAAGAAATAATCACCCCACAACATCAAGGCACTTAATCACTAAGAGTTGTCAAAAAAGTACAGGATCAAAATAGGCCACAGAGAAATACACAAGAAAATTTATAGACACATATTTGAATAAATATTTCATTCAGCACATTGCGGAAGCCATAATTACGATTGTATGCCAATGAACATAATAATAATAAAATCAAATATGCCAACTTTGGGCGTCAATTTTAAGCTGATTAGATGCAAATAGCAGTGATAAAGATAAAAATACCAAATCAATATCAAACTAAGTCGTTACTCAGCCGCACCCTGCTCCCGACCAGCTCCTCCAAACAGGACACTTGAAAACAAACTACACACACAGCGTAAGAGGGAAAAAATTGCAAAGCCCAGGCAGATTTTATGTTATTTTTATGTTAAAAATAGGGGATCCTGGCCGGGAAGGAAGAGGACTCGCCTCGGCCAAGAATGGAGGAGCGTAAGGGCGGAACACACAAAACTTTTATTTATTCATGGGCACGGAGGGTCCTGTGTGCGTCACAAGGAATGAGGAACTGAGATGTTATCCAACTTGATAGTAAAGAAATATTAATAATACTATCGAAAAGTAACTATTTACTGCAAAAAAATTTATAAGCCAAATAATAAACTTAAGCTAGAAAATAATATATTTTAAAATCATTTACCTTAGCTCTTCTTTGTCAAAAGGCTTAGCAAAAAAACACTAGCTATTTTTTAAGCTTTCTTCTCTTCTATGAATATTTAAATTCGCGCGCACTTTCCCTTTTTTTGGGATTTCAAAGGACTTCCGGATGATTTTCCTTGATGGCAACCTATCGAACCGAACGCTCCGCTTGATTTGTGAAACTGGCCTCGTTTGGCCTGTGGGGTTGGTTAAAAACGTGCTTCTTTTGGCCCTGTTAACTGTTCGGGTGGCCCGAACCAACCGAGGTAACCGATGTTGTCTTTGGGCCACTGTTAACTGGTGTTGAATGAAACGAGCCAAAAAGTAGGTCCGGGTGGGTGGAATGAGTGGGATATTAATAGGGACGCCTTGAGTGAAGTTTCGAAAGCACCTGCCATTCGAGCTTTTGACACATTTTCCTGAAAGCTTTTATCAAGCTTTCCCTACAATAATTTCCCCGTTTTTCTTTCTCAATCTATATACTACTTTAAATACCTGTGATTTGTACATTTAGGTAGCTGGTTTTCATAATAAAAGTGCCAATATTTACCTGCAAATAAAAATAAAAACTTAATCAGTAAAAATAACTTGAAGAATTCTAAAAAATAACACATATAACAAACACAAATAACGGTAAACTTTCTAATAAAGGGATATTTTTATATCGAAAGCTTTTGGCAAAGCTTTGCGGTTAGTTTGTTAGTGTTGCCAGCTAAAAAGTAGAAATTCAAACTTTGAAGAAGATATATTTTAAGGAATATTTAGTTTTTAGAGTGAAAGAGAGAAAACATGCCAATTAAAAGTTTTCAAAATACAATGTTAGTCGGTTTAGAAAGATCTATAGATGGAAACAGTGTATAAACGTGCAATCGTATTTGAGGAAAAGCAACATCCTATTTCTGAACTACATCAACGTTAGAGTTAGATTAGTTTGTAAACGAGAAACACCAACATTTAAATAACAACAGCAACACACAGATAGAAATAACATCAGCTAGGACAAATATTTGCTAGAGAATTTCCGGTTTCTGTTGTCTCTGTTGGCCGAAACAGCAATTGGCAACAGAAACGCCTTATTATCTGTTTGGCTAATCACACACCAGGATTTGACGAATTGGTTGTTGGCTAAAACGAATTGACATCGAATTTAAAATCGAGATCCAAATTTTTCAACGGATTTCGACGGATTTTTTTGCTGCCATGATGATGATGGTGATGTGGTATGTGAATCTCCACTTCCGGTTCTTCATCAGATTTTCGTTTTATAAATATTATTTTGATTTATCAAGTTATGTGAGTACAGAGATAAATACAAAAGAAATACCATCAATATTAATAATAATTTTTGATTTTTAGTTATATAATTATGTAAAATTATGCAATCAGAAAAATAGTGTGATAGCTTGAATAGGATAATGAAGTGGGTAAATTAAATGTGTATTGAAGCAAAGTGAAAGTCGAGAACAGTTGCACATTCACATTGACAAGACACACGCAATCACAATGTAGGGAAATGAAAACGTTGCGTATACGCGATATTTGTTTTATACAAATCTATTTCGCCAGAACACGCACTCCCCCCAGCAACGACCTGCTCGACATCCTCTCGCATTTGAAGTGCCTTTTGTCACAGTTTGCCCCAAACTTTTCCTCCCATCAACACCCGGCAATATCATAAATTTTCAGCTAATTTCCTGCACACACAACTTTTTAATCATATAAATAGCAATAAAGTACGAGTCACTGGGAACAGCGGGAAACTTTCCTTTTATTTTATGTCTGGAACAATGAAAGCGGCAACTTCCCAAACGGCAAATGAAATGTGAACCCTTGAACTTAAGCTAGCTACTTTGTATTTATGTCTGTGTGAAGTGCCTTTGTGAAGTTATAGTATACGAAAAAAAAGAGGAGCATTGAAGTTGCTAAAGTTTACCTTGAGGCTAAGTACACTTCAGAGTATGCAATAAAAAGTTGGCATACCTGTGAAGTGAAGAGCTAAGTAGATAATGCAGTTTTTTGCATACTACTAGCTTTGTAAATAAAAGTCTTCCTATTTATTATTCTTTTGAGACATTTCATAAATTTCTACCCTCTATTCCAAACACAGTACCCATAATAAGTTTATCAACTAGACTTATGCAGGCAATTACCCCCATCCAAGTAACCAATAAATTTTGAAACAATATCGATTAGGCATTTATAAATTATATACTCGAACACATCGAAAACTCTGCCTGTGGCCAGACATGAGAAAATTCATTATGGAATTAGCTTGGCTCCAGCAGTTTTCATTTCCTTGTGCCTGCCTCTAGGCCAAAACATAAAAGCATTATGAGCCAAGCTGCCAATGACAAGGCTCTAACACTCACACACCACCAGGCGGCGCACACACACTCTTGAGCACTGACAGGACTAAGTAAAGTCTACCGAAAGTTAGACATCGCACAGACGGCTGCCTGCCTCAACTTGTTTCCCCAAAAACTTTTAATCAGCCAAAAAAAGGGTCGGAAAACCTTCAGCCGCCTTTTCGGGTAAGGAGGCACACAATTATAGCCAAATTTGCTGAGCAACAAAAACATAATCAACTTAATTGTATAAAGAATGCTATGCAGGAGCAATGAAAAGGACTTGAAGACTAGGTACTGGCACGAATGTTACTCCTTTTGGTTTGGATAAAATATATGGATATTTTATAATAAATATTCCATTAATTATAAGCATGTTTTTAGGTACTTCCAGCCTATTACCTCTCTTTCTGCCAATCAAGGATAACACAGCTCCACTTATCAGCTAATAAGACTTTTCAATGGCTTACAACCTTTATGCAGAATCGGATTTTAAATCAACTTGTGAATATTCAAAGAAGACATTCAAGAGTAGACCCAACACTGAGCACCCAACCAGGATGGCTTTCCGAGAATTTAACATAATAGGGTAGATAGGGTGGAGCGGCGCCAAGTTTATTGTCCTGGCGTCGCAAAACATAACCGTTTTCATTGAATAGCGGGTAAAGAGGGGTATATTGGGTATATAGTATGCTGGTATTAGTGCTGTATGCCCGATTGCTACTTTATGCTTTAGTGCCCCCGCCGCCACATATTTTTGTTGCCTTGGCGGGTAATACAATCAATTTCCGCTTTGTTTGTCAGGAAAAAACTTGGCTGCGAAGGAACGTGAAAGTAGCCCACTGCTTTGACTTATTTTTCGCGTTCTTTTTTTTTTTTTTTTTGGTTATTATTTTGTTTTTTTTTTTTTTTGTTTGCGAAACGGAAGCAACAGCTCAGCTGCCAATACTGTTCAAACATGACGTATACGTAGCGACCCAGCCAACCACCCAGTCCCAGTCGATTGGCTCTAATGTTGTTAAGTATCGGGTACACAGTTTTTAATTAAATTTACCATTATACGGATATATATGTATGACGATACGTATTATCCATTATCGTACTCGAGAATAACAATGGATGGCACTTCATTAGTCGCCTGTTTGGCTGCTTTGGGCCATTTGGATGGATTGGAATGGGTCTGGCATTGGCTTTGTGCAATTAGCCTTTATGTTGTGTGCTCTTGATTAGGACGACAACTCACACACACAACCACTCAGTCTAAGGATCACCCACACACATGCTACCAGGGATACATAAGTGGAGCAGACACAAAAATATTTTTCAATTTTGGTCTAGGTCTTCATTCTTGTCTGCGTGCCGGAAATGGTTTTCGGGGATAGAAAGTTTTGTGAATAAGAAATTTCAATCTATTTTTAAGGTCCTTGGCCTAATTAGGAAAAGAAAGGTCTTATAATAACACTCTTTAGATATGCAAGCGTCATGACGAAGAAATAAATTAATAACTTATTTTTGAAAAGGTTTATATATATTATTTCCCATAAAAAGAAAGTCAAATATAATCCTTATTCAGCCATAAATAGATTATGCCCATAACAAGCTTTATGCTCAAATAAATTCAGCTTTAAACATGCCATAAAACACAATTGTATTCGGGCTGCCGATATCAAATAATCATTTCCAATTATTCACAGCTCTATTTCTGTGCCTCTGCGGTATTCAAAGCTATGATAGGCCTTAAATATATATCAGCCCAGATACAAATTCAAAATATATGCGCATACATTTCCATTCGGTGACAAATGCCAGACAAAGCCGAATGGAGGAAAATGTGTCAAGCTCTGCCGATAAGCATCATAAATAATGTTGGCATATCAATTGCTACATAATAAATTCATAAGCCAGTCGCCTAAACTCAGAGTAAGCAAATTCTGAATACGATTGGTAGAGAAATTCACGATTCAGGTGGTTGTACATAAAAAGCGAGGCATAATATAAAAAAAAATTTATGAATAAAGTTAAAATAAAACAGATTACTAAGCAAAAAGATAAGATTCAAAATTTATGACTATAAAAAAAACCCTAAGTCAAATTCGCGAAATCCTTCCGCGGAACACAGTGTCAGGCAGCCAAGCAGGCAGGAAAGGATGTCATGGCAATTCCCCAAGGAGCATAAGAAGTCGATGTGAAAAGGGCTTCAATAAAAACAGAACAACGACAATAATAACGATTAAACCTGAAAGAATGGGGGCTGATGGCGAGGGGGAAGTGCTCGATTGCGCACACCGGATACGGATGTTCAGCAAAACGGGCGGGAAGCCTCAACAAATGTCAATTTATCATTTCCGCTGGTAAGGCGCCGCAAATTGCAGAGCTTAGGAAATGCTTTGCGCGCCTTTTTTAAAAGGCATTTTAACAGGGCAAACACGCAGACATTAGACCCTCTCTCACAGACACACACACACATCATCATACATATAAATGGGTCCTAATGGCGAAGGCGCACCCTCTCCCCCTACCCTCTGGTATGCATATTTTACTCGGTCTTGGCGCCAACATTCTTCAATTTGTGGCCATCCTAGAGTCGGACTCCGACTCGGATATTAAATATCATTCGGGCACGCATTTTTTGCGTTTTGTTCGTCGCTTTAACGCGACCCCAGTGTCCAATTTTATGCATTTCTTTCGTGTAAATATGCCACTGCCCAGGCCATCGTACCCCCACCAGTATTATTCATATTTGTGGGCAAGGCCATTGCCAAAAACAGAGTATTTTTAGACCAGGACAGTCAGGACGACCGGATCGACCGACAATCCTCTCCTCTGCGCCAAATTGAAATTAATGCGTTTGGGTCAACGCGGCGGATACGTGTTATTGGTACGGCTCTGACTTTCCGACCGCTCGGAAAACCAAATTGACTGTGAACGTTCTGCTAAATTTGAATTTTAATGCTCTTGGCTGGTAAAATTTAACGACTTTGGTTGCCTCGGTGTGAAGATATTTTATAGTTATTGATTTTTGTACTGTCATAAAGGAGAAGTGGACTTTTTGCCTTTATTGAAAAGTGTATTGTTATTTTAACATATATTTATTTAATCAACGAATCTTAAAGCAACCTTAAATTCGTTGTTACACAGCTTACTAATTGAATTCTTGTTGAACCCTTGGATCCTACAACTGTTACGCCTTCTGAACAAACAGGTTATATCCTGGCCACACCCTGGAGCTGGAATTGCGCTAATTAGACTGACAACGGCCACGCACCTCATCAGCATGACCACCACTACCTTCAAGTCAGTCAACAGAGCGAGTCCTGGCCACTCCCCAGGTGTGTAAACAGGATACGTGTGGCCAGCGGAAATCATTTACTCAATAAATCAAATTGTCTGCTCGGTGGCGAGTAGAACACCTTATTTACTCTCAATTAGATCAACATTAGCACGACGTTTTAGGCATAATTAACTGAGCAGAGCGTGGGTGGAGCCTCAAATTGGAAAAGCTTCAAGACTTGTCAAAAAATTTAATTAAAATTATGCAAATTCGAGCGATAAAAGTGAGTATTAGACTTAATTCGCCTTATGTTTCTTTGGGGAACGCGCAAAGGCGTTCTAAGTTGCTGCTAATGCCTGCTTTTGATACTCTTATTTAAAGGATAACTGAATTTAAAAAGGATATAAAGGAATAATTGAATATTCTGAATATCCATTAATTTTCCTATCATCATGCTATCTTTAGTAACTTGTTCAATAAACAAGGAAACTGAATTAAAACGTTTATCCCCTGCAATTGGAATTAAGACCCAGACTATCCCCAGAAGAGCATCTTAAAGTCTTATTTCCATTTGATCCTGTGGGCGTGTGTATACAGTTTAATTGCTTGTCTCTGGTAACAACAGAAACACCAAGGATCTGAACTCGGAGACTGGATGGGACTTATTTGCATTTCACATTAGGCAAAGGCCTCCGGAAAGGAGCTTCCAAGGACTTGGCATGTTTCTCCGCCCCTGCCCCGCCTCCTGTTTGTTTAGGCTTAACCTTTGCATGAGTTGACATCTTTATTGGCAATTTATGTCCTTCCACCTCAAACTCATCCGCAATTGTCAGGTAATTCTGCGCCTGGGCGCGGTCACTAGCTTAGTTCATAAGGAAGTGAAATGGGCAGCTTTGGCCACATTTCTTAATTAGTTGACAGAGAACCAGATAATACCAACGGATACCAACTCAACCATCAAAGTGGATTTATATTTTTCATTTATTTTCACTTGCCAACGAATCGTAAAGAGGAAAAATATTAAAAAATACGGCCTACGTGTTTGGAATACGGACTCCTTTCTTGCAGAACACCAACAGCGAAACCAAAAAGCAGTTTTATGGTTGATTTGGGCTCTCTTCGCATTTCTTTAGTTTCTTTTTATGCTTTATGCTGGACGGGTGTTGGTTTTGGCTTTATGCCTTTGCAGTGGCCATATCCAAAAAAATTGGCCAACAGCCTAAACCGGATAGTAAGTAACTTTATGTTGAACAAACTTCAAATTGAAAGTATGCAACAACGGCTTCGACAACTCATTAAAATTTGTAGAACTTCTCGGTACTGGATTCGTTTCATCTTCTGCATCACCCTGCCTGAAATTGCCTTAGTTTTCGTTTTTCAACGAAAAGCGGTGCAAAAGTTCTAATTAGCTTGGAAAACCTAAATGTGGGCGGCTTATGCAATATATTTCCAGAAACCCCAAAAGGCGCAGCTGCTTGTCAAAAAACGCCAACGCATATATACAAAATATATGGGCGGTTATATGGGTACGGGTATTTTTGGGAAATTAAAAGGAACGCCAGAGCAGCGGTGAAATTGCTAAGCAATAATCATAATTTGTGGCATTAACAGCCATGGCACTTTCCCGGTAACTTTTGCCGACAACCGACCAAAGCAGCCATTGATAAAGTGTCGCTATACAATTTATCAGCACTCCCTCTGGAAAAATGGAAAATGGGGTACAAATAGAGGGGAATGGCAGGGAGAAAGCAGAAGGAAAGCATGGGGAAAGTAGAGGGAGGTGAGAACACAGCAGCTAACAAAAACAGCTACTGCACCTGCCACAGGGGAAAGCACGTTGAAGTAATTTATGAGTCATTCCCTGAAAACACTGTGTGCTTTCATTTTGGTTCGGTTGGCAATTCATTTTTTCATTATTTCATACAAAAAAAGGAAAAAAAGTTTGGCAAATAAACCGCAGAAAGTCGCCCAAAAAGATGAATTAAATGTTTGTGGCGCCGGTTAGCATTCTTTTTCTCTGCAAATAAAATTATCCAAACTCAGGGGCAAAGTGAAAAGTTATTGCGGTTGGGTGTGGTACAAGTGAAGTATAATATGCAAATGCATAAAAGTAAAAATAATTTCCAAAATTGCTTTTCATAAAGGATATGAATTTAAGCTAGGTACTCTTTAAAAGGTTTTATTCTGGCCTGAAGTCAACACTCTTATCACCCCACTTGGCTCGTAAACCTAAATGGTGGCCCTGAAAAGCATGCTATGGAATTTGTATTATGATATTGGCCATATCGCTGGCCGTAAAAGTAAGTTCCGGCTACGCTTATTAGATAACATAAACAGTAGCCTGAACTGCGTTAACGTGCATTAGTCCAGCCAAGGACCTTTATCCTGCCCCAAGGCAAGGCGTTCTGTCCGGCTGCCCGGCAACGAGGCGGCTACTTAACAAAGTTAAGGATCTTACACAAATTTGCCGTTGGCGCATAAAAATGCTTGCGGACGTAGTGGCGTGTAATGGAGTGCAGTGTACATAAACAAATGTATACATATATTAAATATTAACTTATATATATGTATATGTATGTATGGGTATACAGTTAAACAATTCATATTTGCAACACCATTAAGCACGGGCCGGGCCTGAGGGGGTGGACCCTATTTTTCATGGGGAAAATGGGGAAAAGTGCGAACAAAAAGGCAACTGCGATAACGATGGGCGCCCAGTGTGTTGATACAGTAAACAATACTTAGGCTCCTGGCCACAGGATTTCCTTTCATCCATACACAAAGGACACTCAGAAAAACATATAGAAATAGTTATTTATTTATTAAAGTTTTAGGGGATCTAGTAAATCTTATTTTCTTCTTAAAAGGTACTAAAAGGCTACTTTCTTTGCTACCAAAACTCATATTTTAGGTCTATAGAGTTATTTTTTTAAGTGCACCCGCCCTAGCATACACATATGTATTTGTACCCCCACCCCCACCCACACTCACACACATAAAGAAATGTTGAATAGGTGTTAATATGAATGTATTGACTATTGAGGATTAGATTGGCCTTACCTTCGTCCTCCTCGTCGTTGAACTCCGTAATTGCCGCCTTGTCGCAAGGACGGTCAATGCCATTTGTTGCTTCTGACTTGCCACCAGCCGAGCCGCCCCCATTCGCCGCCTTGGCATCACCGTTGGAGATAATTGAATTTGATTTGGCGTGATTTGTATGATTATTCGAGGACTTGGAGCCGGAATCGCCCTCTAAGGGCGGAGCACTTGGCTCCGCATCCCCATTGCTGACCGCATCGATGGCGGCCCCATCCTTTGTCTTCAGCTCCTGGCTGGTGTTGCAGCCCATTATCCTGGATTTGACAATTTAGTCCGCGGCTTTACGATGGGGTTTCTCCACAACCAGTTGGCCTAGGTTACTCGTTTTTGTTTAATCAATTGCACACACACACACACTCTCTCTAACACACACACAGCCACACGACCTGAACTTTTTGTTGTTTTTGGTTTTGGATTTGTTATTGTTATTGTTGTTGTTCTTGTTTTCTGGGCCAATTTGCACTTTGACTTTCACGAGCCAGCTGGAAACCTGTTTCCATAAAATTACTAGAAAAATACACCAATATTGTGTTTGGTTTTTGGGTTCGTAAATGTTCTTCTGTTTACAAAAGTCGGTAGCAAAAAAGGACACAACCACAGGTTAGCAGCCAAAGACTCGCACGGAACCGGAAGCGGAAACCAGATGAACTCACTCGCAGACTATCTGTCTCTGGCCGAAGCTCGGTAACAACTGACAACAGCCAGCGACGCGTCCTCACAGCGGATGCCACGGACCCGGAATGTCCGTAAATGTTATCCTGCAGGAACTTGGAGCTCAACAAGCAGCACCAGCCGGCAGTCAACGACACACAGCGGGACCCAGGGTGTCGGAGAGAGTTCAGAGAGCATTTTACGCTCTCGAAGTCTTTCTCTTTGGTGCTCTTGTGTAGAAAGCACAGTGGAATCAAAAAAGAGGTTCTAACTGAAAAAGTTTTCCTTGAAAAATCAAAAAAAATAAATAGTTACAAGCTTTAAGGACTTTATATTATTTATATATTGTTTATAATTATATAGTTTTTTAGTACATTTGGTGAAAAATAACCCATTGTGCATTTGCAAGAATTACGGAAATTGGTGAGCAGACGAGAGCAACCGAAAATAGAGAGTCACTACCGCCTTAGTTGTTCTTGGCCCGCTCTGGCTGCAAAGTTTTTCGCAAATAAACAAACCGACAGCCAGACCCGAAACACAGATACACACACACACTCGCAGAGCCACACACAACATGGCTTAGAGAAGTCACTGCTGCTGTGGTGGCAGCAGAATCCGACGCGACGGGCCAGCAGCCATACCACCAGAACCAAAGGCAATGGCATCATCATCATTCAGGCTAGCCCCACACACACAGAGACACCATCCATGAGCTGGCCCAAAACACCCACACATAGGCATGTCCTGCGAGTAGCCAGGCGTAAATAGCTGAATGAAAGAAAAGCCAACCAGAATGCAAATATATAACAAAAAAAAAAAAAGATGTACAAAAAGCAGAAAACCTGGCCATAAAAATATCAATGAATATGCCTTTTTCTGATGTCCTTTGAGAAGGACGGCAATTCATAAAAATAACTAGCTTTCATCCTCTAATGTCTACTGTTTAGCAATGCTGTCACTCGGACTCCTTTTTTGCTCTTTGTTGGTATTTATTTTTGGGAGTTGGCTGTTCGAATCCTCTTGAATATGTATACTGTCAGTGATTGTGTGCGTAATATCCTTTATTGTGCCAGGACTGGCTCTCTTTTCTTGGTCATTTCTACATCTCTTTTGGAGTGCCTACTAAAGGCACAAACTTCCTATTAAATTCTTCTTATTAAAGACAATCGCAATACTACAAGTTTCTTCAAAACTTATCCTCTTTATTTCATTTTTTATTTGCTCAGAGTGCCTAGGTTTTTTTTGTCTTTACAGAAACAACTTCCATAATCATAAACTCAAAGTGCGTTTAGTCTAGTTGGAGTGCAGCCCACGAATAATCGTAAAGCCAGAGTCCTCACTGAGTATGCCAAGCATATGGTAATTTTAATCAAACTTCCAGGAGGGTTACCCACTTCCATACACATCCACATCCGTGGTACACATACAAATATGCAAATTAGCTTTACATTGCAAATGTGGCATAAAATGACGGCCAACGAGTTCAGAATTCCGCTGCCAAACTCCCACAAGGCAATGGTAAATAAAATAAGTGTCTACCAATTACAGAAATGTATTGTTTTATGCGAAATTCAGAGGAAAATAAGGATTTAATTAATGTGTATTTTCAAACCAGCATATCGTGTTGCCTTCCATGAAAAGTTAATAGCCTTAACAAAATAATTGAATTTTGCATAAACCAACAAGGTTTTGTGTGAACATGCTGGCTTTTCAATTAATATTTAATGGCTTTAAATAAAGGAATTTGATTTCAGTTAAAGGCATGAACCTCTTTAAATGTACTTACACATCCTTTTGACATTTTAAGCCAAGAGAAATGGCAAAAAGACCAACAATTAAGTGCGAAAACCAGCAAACAGCTGCTACGCCCACATCCCTTTCAATAGTTGCACTCAAACAAACAAAAACCATTCCGGGCCCAGAGCCAGAGAATTTGTCGTGGTCTCAGCCTGGAAGCCTTGAAAGCGTGAATTCGCACACCCCAAAAATGTCAGGACAAACACACAGAAGGATGTCCTTAGGAGAGTCGTGTGAAAATTCATGGGCGTACATTCCAGGGTCCCTGGACAGTTGACAACTTCTTGGCGATGACAAAATCGCGCCACGCGACACATAAACCCTTTCAGGAGGCTGATAAAATGACTGACAACTCGAGTTAAAAGTCTTGGGCCGTATCCCAAAGTTTGCGCATCATTTGCCAAGAGAAATGCCGGGTCATTATGCCGCTACCATTTCATACCCCCAAGAGATATAAATAGCTTTGTTTTTAGATAAAATTCTTGGCTTTTCGATTTTTCCTTCGCTTATTTTTTTTTGTTTGAAAATACGTATACGCCATGTTGGTGAGAAGGGGCATTCAATGGCATGCCCTTTGCTCTTCGCCCTCAACCAACACCGCCCTCCTCATTTACCGCCTTCTGAGTTCGGGTCTATTTTACTTATTTATTTATTTTTTTTCGAGCTGTTTTTGCGACCCTCCCGGGACTTTTGCCAAATGGAAAGTTTTTCGCGTCCTTTCAGTCCCGTCTTTTTCAAGTCTGAAGTTCAACGGTGCGCAACAATCTGCGAAAGCAGGTCTACGACACGAAAAACAACAAAAAAAAAAACTTGACAGTAAGAAGATAAATTTAAAGTGAAAATCTCTATGTGCTTTTCGGATATGTGGCTTTGGGCATTTCCACAGTTGAATTTCAACTGAATCCGATTTTAAGCCATTAAGCCAGAAGTAGTTGCAAAGAAGGAAATCCTGCAAGAAGTAATTTATTTGCTTTTTATCTGGCTTGTTATTTTCGCAGGACAATTTATTCACAATGCTGCCTCATTATTTATTCGGCTTTTCACCTTGACCGTGCCACATCTCAGATATCCCTCATATCCCGAATATCTGATGTCATGTGGCGATAAATGTGTTTCTTTTGTCACCTTCATTTGTTGCCGACTTCATCTCCCCGAGGAGAACGTCGCTAACTGTAATTGAATTAGTCCCAACATGATACATATAAGAAAATATCCGGATATATATTGGCTGAATATTTTTTCAGCTTGTTCTCCTGTGACAACGCCAATTAATCATACGCCCTGTTGGCAGGCGTTGAACTGAAATATTAATCGTACGAGTGATTCAATTAATTTCCGCACAAATTAATGATGCGAATTGTTAAAGCCAAAATAGAATATCCACTTTGACTTTAAGGGAGTGCTCTGCTCGGCTTATTGCATGAATACCAGCATTCATATCAGATATACATATGTATGTTCCCATGCCCCAACCATTTTGGCCACATGCCAAGCCAATATTAAACGGCAATATGAGCAGACAATAGATGGCCAAGGAGTTGGCTGCGAACCGGATCGGTTTGTCTGTCTGGCAGTCAAGCGGCAAGCCAAAAAATGACAGTTCGGATGTCAGGAGTCCTCAATGTTGACTTTAAAATCACATTCAAGAGCTCGCTTCGCGCACACTCAACCGGACCCACATAAGCAGTTCAATTACATGTCTCGCTGCTGCTGCTGCATGCCCCACCTCTGCATTCCCTGCCTCATGGTGCACCATACCCACCATTCGCATGGGCATGTTTATTGAAAGGTTACATGAATGACACACACGCCAGAAAAACTGAAGCACCCACACAGACCGACATCGACCGCAGAAACACATGGGAGACAGTGGAGTAATCCAGGGTTTCGTCTTTGGAAAGTTAGTTATTTGATTATTTAAAAATATTAATACATATTTATCCACTAAATCTATTTAGTGGATATTATATATATCCTTTTTTTCTATATCCCCATTTTTTGAGGATTACAAAATACTCACGTTTCTATAGAAAATATATATATTTTAGAGGCAAAAGAACCTCTATTTAAGAGGTTTTAATAATATTAATAAAACGAATTTAAACCCACTTCTTTTTGACTTATTCCCCGTCATGCTACGCCCCTGCCCAGGACAACACGCATCGAAACATTCGGATGTCTGTTTGTATCCTTTGATTCGTTCCTTTTTGGTTGCTTTCCATAGCATTAAGTGAATGTATCTGCATGCATATGCAACACGACAATAGACGTGCATTTAGAGAGGAGGGAATGGGGAACCCCAGGAGTTGGAAGGAGAAGTGCAGCCTGCTGCCAATTGCAACAGACGCCGCCGTCTGGCAGCTCGTTACGTGCCATCACGATATAGCCCCCTCGGTATCCTGCCCACTCCCATTGGCCGGGCGGTCTCCTCCCCATTAAAGAGCCGTCAGTTCCGATTTAAGCTCAACTTTTTTGTGTCGGGTCATTGCCTACTTTTTTGGGGTCGGGTCCACGCGTTTCCTGTATTTTCCCGTGTTGCTTGATGGATGATTTTTGGAAATTGATTGATGTCCGAATTTTACAAACTTGGCAAAGATTGCAGATTAAAACGGAAACCACAAAGTTTCCGGGGACACTTTTTGGCATAAACAAGTTGAGTGCAAATGGGTTAGTCGGAGAACTGACAAAACTAGATATCCTTAAAACCAAAATATATTTTCTTCTGTATCCAATTACTTATTTTCCCCTCAAATAAAGGCATTAAAAATGTATTACAAACCTATATCCATAAACATTGTCCATAAACTTATTTTCTAAACAATTTAACGATGTCCAATAAAAGGGTCGAACCCTCCTGGCGGACTTTTTTGTTTTTTATTCGGGTTTGGTTCTTTATGACTCAAATCCGGCACCTCCAACACGCTCTAGCCATACGTGACCACAGCGTCTTTTTAATTAACAATTACCACATCGAGACAAGCCCTGGGAACACGTGTCGAATAGTGGCTCTAGTTGCTTGCTCTGGGCCGTGGGTGCCTAAAATTAAGATAATAGCTAGAAAATTAGAAAGAGCGACCCCACGGGAGCCCTGGCAACAGTGACTTCAACTTAAATCCAAAGTGTGGGGCTCTCTTCTGTTCCTAATTCCATAGAAAGGACACTACACAAAATCCACACGTCAGGCTATAGAAATCCGACCGCACCTCGAAGCGCATGACGCAGCCGGGCACCCACAACATCGTCTCGGTGTTCCGGTGTTGAAGCCAACGGCTTGCATTTTAATTACGTTGTTCTTTACACCTTAACGTGTTGAAATGCCATAAAGGACAACAACAAAGGCAACCACATTTGAAAAAGGACCAGCGTAAACCCAGCTATGAAAAGAACCAGCAACAGGACACAAGAAAAAATAGGTGAAACTTAAGGGGAGTGAAATATTAGATATCCTTGGAAGAAAGTTGATTTTATAAAAATAAAAAAAAACCTATAATTTCTTTATAAGAAACCTATATAGGAACCCTTTCTATTGGCTATTTTAATAAAGGGTATACCTTAGTGTGTTTATTTCCCTGTAAAG
The DNA here is from genome assembly GCF_030179905.1 of Drosophila bipectinata. Taxonomy (NCBI): domain Eukaryota; kingdom Metazoa; phylum Arthropoda; class Insecta; order Diptera; family Drosophilidae; genus Drosophila; species Drosophila bipectinata. The sequence goes on from NC_091737.1 coordinate 10,714,283, forward strand.
GCCAACAACTACCATGCCTTTGCGGCAATTAAAAGTTTCTATTTACGATCTCACATGGCCGGGTTGCCTCGCTTCCCGCTGGGATCTTCGGCCTGCAAATGGCCAACACCATCAGCAGTGACTTTTGCTTAGTCTGCGTGTTTGCCGCCATTTCGGTTACTTTCCTGGTTCTATTTGCCTTTCGCTGTCGAAGCGTGTGGTCAGCTGGGGCGGTCAATGATAGAAACGAAACGATAATTTCCGTAGGTGAACCTGGGGGCGGCAAAGTGAGCATTGACATGCAAATTTCCATTTAGGGGAAAGCATTCTGACAGCACCGAAAGGAGTCATATGGAGAATTTCCACCAACTAAGTCAGCTAAGGGAGTGTGCTCGGGGGAATCGGGAGCAGACGCGCTGAAGGTCAGAGTTCATTCGCTTGTGCAGCTGCCTGCAGCTTATCCTAATGAGTTACTAGTTTTGACCTAAAAATGAAATGATAATGAATAATGATGCCATCATTGGATAATTATAGTAACAATAATTAAGTTTTCATTTCTTTCGATTATTTTTGTGATTCAATTTCACAATCTAATCATTATTTCTAATCAGTACTGCACTTGGAATAGATAACTGACATATGTAGTTTAATCAGTCATAATGTGCCTTTTAACTCTGGCGGGTGGAGCCGCAGTGGCCATTGTCCTTGGACTTGCCTTGGTTCTTTCAGTGGGTCTCGTCGGCGGATTTTTGATCTGCTTGGCAATTCCGATACCATTTCTCGGCCTATGGATTCTTTATTATTTATTTTGGCCACGCCGTAAATGTCCAGAGATACCTCAACATCGCCGAAAATGTCCGGAGAAATTGCAATATCGCCCACAATCAGATTCGGAAGACGAAAAAATTAAATAATTTAGCATGTGTTTAAGTCTTACACCTTCAACGGTGTTTATTTCAAGTAAAACTACTTAAAGTCACTGGATGTACCCTGGAGGTGTAAATAAATAAGTCCATAAGAGTGTATTTAGCCCATTTAGAGTGTACGTTTATTACTCGATGTCCCCTGACTTAGAGGAGTTTCAGTACAAAAGCTCCAGGCTACCGCCCAACGCGTTGTATGCCCCTGATGGAATTTCGTGGTGCTGACATTTGTCAAGCCCTTCTCCTTCAGGTACTCGAGTATCCTGGGCACGTTGGCCTTGACGCCCAGCATGGAGGTGAAGATGCTGCAACAGAATGCGGCTGTAAATTCAATTTCAGGAACTCGGCACTAATCAAGATTGACTCACCGCACGCGCAGCTTGTTTTCCAGGCTCTCGTCCACGATGCGCTGCACGAACTGCACCTCGCCACCCGCGCAGGTTAGCTCCTCCTGGCTTCCTGTCCGGGCATTGTTGGGTGCAGGTCGACGCTCGGGATTTCTGGTATTGGCCCCAAAGGGATTTGGTGAGTTTGAGTCAAAAAACGGGGGATTACACAGGCAAAAGTGATACTTTTGGTCCTTGGTGTCTTGTGCGAAGTAAGTTTTGAATATGCAAGTCTTATCCGTTTGGGCAAAGACTTCCACGTGGTGTTCCAGATGGTTTCTCTTTATATTTTCCCTGGCGTATTCAAGGTTCTCGGGTTTAGATTCCAAAGCGAGCATTTGCCAGTTGTTCTTCTTGGCGCCCAAAAGCGAGTAAATGCAGGAGGAGCCGCAACCTAGAGACAGATCAGTCAGTAATTAATCAGTGGAAGTTCCATGTCTTACCTATGTCTATTCCTTTGATTTGATCCAGCTTAAGAGGCTCCAATAAATCCTCGATCCATAGAATATAATTCAAGCGCAGAGCCAAAGTGGGCACCAAGCTTCCTGGCGCAAAATCCACATTTAAATCGAAGTACTCTTTTAGAAGCATCTTTGTCAATTCCCGCAGAGTTCTTTCGTTGCGGAAATTCACTGAAACCTTTCCATTGAGTTCCTATTTTGGAGGAAAAGTTAAAATAAACTCACAATTTTAGGTAATTTAGTTAATAGGTGGTTAGAATACTCACCAAACTGCAAACATGCCGAAAGTCCTTGTATTTTATGGCCAGTTTTGTGTAGTCCGGTGCCTGTCGGAGCACATTACGCACGTGCATGCCAAATTTATTGGAATTTGGCTTGTTTTTACCCATATTTGTAGTTAGTTTGAAAAATTTAAGGTACTCAGGTTTACTTTCAACGTCTGTTATTACAGCTCAACCTGTATCAGGGGTGCAGTTGGAATTAACTTTTTAACGATCTACCCCACTCGACTGGAATACAGAAGTGAATAAATAATGTGATTAACATTTTAAATGTTAAGTTTTTAACAAATATGCAAATGCCTTACCAGCTGAGAGTTTTGTTATTATTGGTAGCGCCATCGGTGAGCCGAATTCAAACACCGCTATCGGTATGGCATGAAACACCCTATGCTTAGGGTGTTGCCACCCCTAGTATTTTTCTGGTATTTTCGTTTCTGGTCTTAGTGCCACTTGTTTGCTTTTTCTATTTTGTAAACAAATTTAATGTCTTGTCCAGGAAAATTATTAATTACCTATGAAAACTTTACTGGAGAAGTGTCTACACTTGACAATGGCCAAGCATCTGCGGTGTGTTCAGTCTCCTGTGACTGCAAGTGCAAATGCTGCAGAGGAATCTCAGAGAAATACGTGGCATTCAACCGGGAAACCAAATTTTCTGGATTTGAAAGATTTCCAATTGAATTCTCTACAGGAGGCGGCGATGCCCAGAAGATGATGCGTTTTCGAACAGCAGAAATGCTACTCTTGCTGCAGGCAGCTCAGTCCCGCGATAATTTCTGGACCAATATGTTCTTTAAGCTTGATCTCCAGGAGGACTACCAGTTTATTATAAAGGCTTTCCAGGCCAAGAAAATATATGTCAGCCAGGAGAAGCTGGAGGAGATAATGGACACAGTGACCACCGGGTATAGAAGTGCTATAAGTCAGCTTTTGACAACTGAAGCTTATGGAGCTCTAAGACCCACAATAGCAGCACCATTTGTGGCAGGATTACGTTGTGGCTGTCAGGAGTGCACCGCCCTTCCTTGGCGCAAACTCAGCCGATTGGAGCAGCACCAGAAGGAGCACAGATTGGCAGACAATTTTCATTGTCGGATTTGTTTTCGCCGCTTCTATTTGCAGCATTCGTTAACCGCCCACCTTACCCGAAAAATGAATTCCAATTTAGATGAACTGATGGAAAACACCAAATACAAAATGTTTCTGGAGGACCTACGATTAAGAGAGAAGGATAACCACGCTCGTGTACAAACAGAAGAACTGCTACTCCAAGTACCTAAGGACTGTAATATAGACTTCGTAGCGGAACCTACGAATAAAATTCTTCTCCGAAAGATTTGTAAGTTTACCAAATGCCCTTTCTGTCAGGAGAAGTATCGGTTTCCCTTTAGCCACCAGCTGCACATGATTAGGCACAGGTTACGAGTAAAAGAAACTATGAAATGCGACCACAACTTCACCTGCTTTACATGCAATCGATCTTTTCTTACGCGTTGGTATCTAAAAAGGCATCAGGAAAGGATTCGAAGTGATTGCCGACTAAGACTGCGCCCTTTCAAGTGTCGCAGCTGCCCCTGGAGATTCCAACTGTGGCCGGCCCTTAAATCACACGTCTTCCGCATGCACCAACGGCGTAAACCCTGCCTTATCTGCCAAGCTCCCACATTGGGTCGCTGCTGTTCTGCCCACACTGCCAAGGAATGCAGGGAAGCGATCAACAAACATCGGGAGAAACGCCGTCTGGAAAAAGGACCGCCAAAAGTGGACAGAAAGCGACCCAAACCGATTTGCGAAAGCTGTGGCCAGACATTTGAAACCAACTTCCACCTGAGGGAGCACGTGAACAAAAAACATCTTAAGAAAAGAAACTTTTTCTGTGAAATCTGCGGGGCGGCTTTCTACACCCAGGGTCTGATGCAAACCCATCGGCAAGGAGTTCATCTGCTGACGCACACTGTCCACTGTGATGTCTGCAATATGACCATAAAGGCTAAAGGAAACTACCAGCGGCATTTAAAGTCCCAGAAGCATCTGGACGCGTTGGCTAAATTGGAACAGCAGCCCGGAAATGAAAGTGCAGGTTTAAAACGGCAACAGTATCTGAAAAATACTTCTGTGGATAAGCCAGATAAAAGAACTACGAGTAGATTTCAAAAACCAGGCAAAATAGATTTCTGCTTGCCCTGCGGCCAGACAATAGTGGGACAAATCCTAAGACACAATAGATCGAACAAACATAAACTTAATTTAATTAAATATAATGATAAAGTTCGAAAAAAAAGCAATATATGAACAAAAACACAATGTGCAATGCAAATACTTAAATAAAAGAAATCCATACTTTTTTAAATGTAAAAATCTTTCTTTAATTCATTAATCTGTCTGAAAAATGTATAATTTAATTTTGAAATGATTTTAAAGTCCCGCCTGAGCAATGAAAATACTAAACATTTTTCAGTCTGTAAACGCTTTTGGTATATTTTTGAAAACAAGATTTGGTAACACTTATCGCCGCTTCTTGTCGGTCACAACATAGATTTTTCTAATTCTTATATTCCGTTGTTTAAAGCTTAAATAAAATCGGAAATGTCTGAAACTAGTTCCAAGGATAATGTCAAAACGGCTATGACATATATTTGTGGCGGTAAGACTAGGCGCAAGCCGACTATCAAAGAAAACACTACCTCTTACACGCGCACATGGCGCCTGGTCTCAGCAGTTTAATTACATTATGTATTCTAATTCTTATATTTAATCGAATTTTTAGAATGCCATCACGAGAACGAGATGCGACCACGAGACCCAATTCGTTGCCGTGAATGTGGTTACCGCATTATGTACAAAAAACGTACCAAGCGCCGTAAGTATTTGTTGACCACAGAATACTCCAGTGGCTTTAAAACTGTACTGATGAAATATTTTGTTTTCAGTTGTTGTCTTTGATGCCCGTTGATGTCCTTTTTCAAGTACATGATATCCATCTGAACTAAATGTTTAAGGAACTAGTTTGTAGATATTTCTTCAATAAATGTAAAAGTTTTTAAATTTACAAAAATATTGCTGTTCTGAAAAAAACTGAATGGTGTTCTGTACTTGGGCTTTGTATATGACTAGCCTTTGTAGTGGCCCTGATGGCAGTTGCAGGAAATTTCCCCATTTTCCAAGGGGTTCATTTGAAAATTTCACAAAAAATCTAAAAATAAATAAAGAATTCCGCTATAAAGTAAAAAAAGTATCAAGAATCGGAGGATTATTGGCAAAGATAAAGCCTTCGCAGTGGGGTATATGGCCCTTCCATGCACTTTGCCCATTTTCAAATTTGCCCATGTCCTTCAAAAAATTTCCCAAAAATCGAAAAAGTAATTCCATTGTAGATTTTGATGAGAATTGATAGAGTCTATCTACAAATCGTTTTAGGTATTCCGCTTAGGAATCGGCAAAGATATAGCCTTCGCAGTGGCGCATATGCCTCTTTCATGCATTTTCGAGAGGGTCCTTCCGAGAGGATTTTGAATTTTCCAAAAACCCATTGAAATCAAAATCGAAACAATTATACTTTAAACTAATTATGTTTTATTTTGAATGTTTTGGAAATATATAATTTTAAACTAAAAACACTCACATTACAGTTATTGTAATTATACTTTTATTTGTTGCAAGGTCATTGCTTAAATAAAATTTAAAGTAATTCGGTTTTTGTTTCCTTTCTCTTATAAATGTCTTTTTTCGTCTCAAAAATTTTGTCTAAATGGCTTGTCATCCAAAAATTTACTTTACTTAAGAATTTCTCCTCGTTTACGCTTTAGTTTAGTTATTTTCTTCATGTAATAAATTTACGTTTTAGTTTACCACATTTAGCAAAAACACACATTTTACACTAAAATTGTTTATACCTTTATTCATACATATATGTATATCATATTTTCCCCGACACTTTTCAGTCAAATATTTCTTGTTCAGTGTGGTAAAAAGTTGTGTAATCTATTCATGTTTTTTGTTTTTTTTGAGTATTTTGTAAGTTGTTCTTGTGTTACGTTCGTCCTCGTTCCTCTGCTTTCTCCGGCCTTTCTCTGCTTTCTTCTTTTCCGATAAAATCATGAATACATCTACGCGTACAGTAATATAGTTGGATCCTTTTTGTTTTCTTTTTAATATTTATATGTTTTGTTTTTTTTTCGTATTTAAAACGTTTCCACTTGAGGGCATTGTGGGTGGCTGCGTGACTGCTGCTCCGAGGAGTAATGAATCAACTAAAGCTAAAACTAAATATATCTTCGCGTTAAGGCTTAAACGATAAGTAAGGCAAAATGGGTTCGATGAGGTTTACATTTGCAGTTCATAAATTAGGGCGTAACTAAGGGCGTAAACTAGAAACGACTAAATGCTATATGTTTGTAAAAAGATGGCAATCATTACTCGTAACTAAACGCAAGCTTTGTAAATGGCAAATTAAAGCTTTTTAACTTCACAATACGATCGGGAAATCAGGGGCGTTTTTGGGACATTTGGATACATTTGATAAATGCTCATACCAGCTAAATTACAAAATCTTTAATTACTCAATGTATTTCAATGTGAGTTTGAGTGTGAGTGTGAGTGTGAGTGCTTTTGGAGATAGTTCAATTGTACAACTAAGATAATGAAGATACATCCGCATGCGGCTGCAAAAGTTTTGTTCGTTTGAGACCATTTCACATTTGCCTGCTGCATGAATGCTTTGTTTTAAGTATTTTTTTTTCGTTTTGTTTGTTTGTTTGTTTAAGAGAAATCATATTTCAGGTACATCACAACTTAAAATTTAAAAAATTAAATGCAATTTTTTAAACGATTTTCAATTTCAATGCCTAGTGCATCAGGCATTCCATATATGGCAAGCAAACATTTTCTAATCTTAATGCAAAAAATCGAACAGAAAAGTTACACGGCCTCGACCTCGGCCCCAGTCTCGGCAAGGCGGCGGCTCCTTTTCAGCAGAGCTGCCTGCAGCTGGGTCCTTCGCTTGGTGGCGGACACCTCACGGCGGTGTCGCCAGTACCGGTGCAGAGCCAGGGAGCCCAGGGTGTGGTAGTTGAAGCTGATGGCGCTGCTCTTCCGCGACTGGTTGCACTTCAAGCACCCCAGGCGTTGGCGCACCATGCGGTTCAGATACTTGTCCCTGAGCATGGCCACGACCAAATCGGGAGTCAGCCGGATCTTCTTGGGCTGCGCCTGCTTCCGGGAGCTGCGGGCCTCCTCCGACTTCTTGCTAAAGTCCAGGGGAGCAGCCAGGTACTCCTGCTTGCTAGCCGCATCCGCCAGCAGGGGCAGCAAGGTGGCCAGCTGATTCAGACCCTTCCGGGAGGCGCTGGAACTGCCATTGTTGTGGGCCGGAGCCGCCTTCTTGGGGCTTCGACGCGGGACGGACAAGTCCAGCTGTCGCTTGAGCAGCGAGGTCTGTGGCGGCGATGGCTGCTGGGCCTTGGGTGCAATGGTCAGCGTGATGTCCTCCTTGTTGCGCAGATACTCGATGTACTCCTCCGTTTCGCTGAGCAGGCGACGCCGCTTGCTCGGCGACAGGTTCTCAATGGCCGCATCCAACTGCTGCTGTTGCTGCTGCTGGCCCGTGGTGGTGGCCGTGGGCAGAGCCGCAGCTGCCGCGGCAAGCATTAGTGGCGTCTCCGCCGCATAGTACTTGTTGATAATGTCCTTGACGTAGTTCTGGAACTGGGTGCCGATGCGATTGAGATTCTGGTACTCCATTTGGGTGAGAAACGGGGTCTGGTTGCTGGTGCTGTTGCCCGATGCTGCGGCTGCTGCAGCAGCGGCAATGTCTGCTGCCACGGCTGCAGCGGCGGCAGCTGCCGACTTCGATTTACTGTTCTCCTTGTCATCCTGGCGATGATGGTGAATGGCATTTCTGTGCGACGACTTATCCTTGTAGTAGTTGTTGTTGTTGTTGTTGTTGCTATTGTTGTTGTTGTTTAATTTATACGCGGGAGACGATTTAATAAGCTGCAATCGCTGTTGTTGCTGCTGGTGTTGCTGTTGCTGTAGCTGATGTGGCTGATGTTGCTGCTGGTTTTCCTGGTCCTCGTCGTTGGGATCCTCGACCTTGATCTTGCGCTTGCTGGCCAGCAGCTCGATGGCCGTCTGCTCGTAGCTGGCCGCCTCCAGAAATGCCGTTGCCATCATCGCTTTGGTGGGCGCATCCTCCATCTTCTCCAGCTTGACGGCATGACGCGACGACGACGACAGCTTCAGCGGCGATGTGGAGCTCATGTTGAACTCATCGCCGGAGAAGCTAGACGACGAGGCGGACGACGGTGTGTTCTCGTCATCCTCGCCGGTCGAATGTTGTCGCGCCCGCATGCCGAACTTTTGGCGCTGGGAACCGGATAAAGAACCGGACCCGGTCGTGCCACCCATGCTGCTCAGGCTGTAGAGCAGTGCAGCAGCCTCTCGTGTCGTCCATTGCGAAGGCAGTTTATTGTTAAACAGGAGTTGATGATTGGCTGGTATTTTCAACTCGTGCACGCCTCCCGCCTTATGAAAATCCTGAGCGACCGAAGCGGTGTTGCGACTGATGGCGTCCATTTTCAGCAGACTGTAAGTAAGACCAACGACCTTATTAGTAACCAGTCAGGTGGGCAAATGAAACACTAATTGTGGTTGAACTTAGGGGAGTATTAAAATCAACAGCCAAAAAAAAAAATGGAACACAACTCAAATGAAGACAAGTATATACGGTTCGGATTGGATTATATAACAAGATCAGTGCAATAATAACAACCATATAGACAACCATATAGTATGGCTTACAAAAAGGACATTAGAGTCCTAACTGATGCTTCATGAAACAAAAATGTTAACAAATTTCAATAAGGAACTCAATGAAAACAAACAACGAAAGCGAAATGGTATGGGGGGATATATTGCTTTTGCAAAAATACCGCGCATAGTCCTCCGGATCGCTGCCCTCGGCCTCGAGGTACTGAAATAGTCGCTCCGAGCCGCGCTTCTGTGTGGCGGCATTCGGCAATCCGCCGGTGAGCAGGTCGTGCGGCGGTATTAGCGAACCGTTGGCGCTCAGCCGCCATCCGACCATCGATGAGGGATTCACAATGATCTCCTGAAGCGGTCCGCCGCCGGATATATTGCCGCTAACGCCCCCGCCACCGTTGCCGCCGCCGCCTCCGCCGCTGCCTGTCACGCCCTCGTTGGTGGTTGTGGTGTAGATGGTAACGGCACCGCCGCCGCCGCCTCCATTCGCATTTCCCACATTGCCACTGGAGGTGCTAAGCGAAATGGCAATGATGGCGATGGATGATGGTGATGGTGTTCGGAGTTGGAGATGAAGATGGTGGTCATGATTGGGATGGTTGTCGATGGTTGGTGTGTTCGTGGAGAGAACGAGAGAACGAGGGTAGTAACTAGAGTTAGGAACGTTGTGCGCGCTCGTTTGGATTTGGGGGGACATTTTGGTATTTGTGTTGGTGTTGGTTGGGCTTTGGTTTATCTTTTTTTTCGGGATAGGTTTTTAGTTTAATTATTATTTTTTTTTTTAATTTTTTTATTAAATTTTGGAGGGGGCAGGGCGGTCTGAGAATGTTACCCAAAAGCGTTGCCGGCATAGGTGTTCAGCTGGTTGTTGGCCACCAGGCTGTTGCCGATGGTTCGCAGCACATTGAGGTTCTGGCTGTGGCTGTGGCTGTGGCCATGGCCCCCGGCATTGGCGTTGCCGCCGGTGCCATTGCCGCTGCTATTGCCGCTGCTGCTGCCGCCGCTCGTGTTGCCATTACCGCTGCGCGCCGGCCGGTTATCGTGTGGACTGATCACGGGATCAGGTTAACATGGGATCAGAGAATAATATGGATAACGTCCGGGGGAGAGAGGGAAGAGAGAAGAGCGAAGCGGGCGAAAGAGAGTTCAAAAGCTGTTTAGAGTTTTTCATCATTCCCATTGGTGGAGGAGGGGGAGAAGGATTATCCTCGGCCACCGAGGCACTCCCTACCCTTGCAGATACAATGGTTTCTTCGAAAGGCCATCCCAAGATTAACGGATAGACATGACACTAGCCAGTAGTATCTGCAAGAGTACTCATCCATTCAAATGACCCATGAATACTTACTGCACATCGCTCATGTGAGCCTGGAACTCCTCCTGGGTGTCCGCCAGATAGGAGCACTTGCTGCAGGCCCGCTTGTTGTGCACCTTCAGGACATGGGTGGCCAGGCGTTCGGAACGGGCCGCCTTGTAGTCGCAGAGCAGGCAAACGAAGGGCTTTGTGTGCGTGTTCAGGTGCCGCTTGAGGCCCCACTTGTCCGCTCCAGACCAGGGGCAGTAGCAGCAGGTGAATCGCTTCTCCCGTTTTGGCTTCAGCAGGCCGGAGTTGCCGCCGCCATTGCCGTTGGCATGGCTGCCGCTGCTTCCCGAACTGGAGCTGGCCACGGGCTGTTGCATCACGTGGAGGGGCAGGACTCCGCCGCCGCCATCGTCCAGCTTCTCCTGCTTGAGCTGGGCCAGCGGCATATCGGCCGCCGAGGCCACCGCCTCGATGGTCTCCACGATGCTCAGGCTGGACGAGGTGGGATGCCGTTGCGCCTCCAAGAAGGCATTGTCTATGTTGACGCCGGTGGCATTAATGGTCACATTACCGCGACCGCCGGAATGGTGTGACCCGCCGCCGGAGGAGCCGCTGCCCGAGGAGCCACTGCCGGCGGACACATGACGGCGCGTCTTGTTGATGTCGTACTGCAGCTCGCGATGCATGCGCAGAAAGTGCTTCTTGACGTGGTCGGCGCGGTTGAATTGCTTGAGGCAGGCGTAGCACTGGAATGGCTTCTCGTCCTTGTGGATGTTCTCGTGCCGGGTGTACAGGTCCCGACGGTCCGTCGAGTACGGACAGTGGGTGCAGGCGTACCGCTTCTGGATGTGCACTCCGTTGGCGGCTGCGGCAGCTGCCTGGGCCTGGGCCTTCTTGCGGCCACCGCCGCCTCCGCCCGAGGAGCTCGTGCTGCCGCCGCTGCTGTTGCTGGGCGCTGAGGTGGGTGTGGACTGGGCTAGGTTCTGGGCCGCGTTGGCCGATGTCGAGGGGCTGGCGTAGATCAACTCGGCCGCGTGCTCCTGACGGTGTTTTCTGCCAAAGCGATTAAGTATGTTAGTATGAGGTATTAGTTTAAATATAGAGACACCTACTTGGACTTGGGTGTGCTCTGATGCGGCTGTTGCTGCTGCTGCTGTTGCTGGCTGACATGGGCATAGCTCTGCAGCTTACCGCCCGAGGTCCACTGCACCAGCTGGGGCTCAGCTGCGGCTGCCGCCACCAGGCCCGATCCGTCCTGGGCCCAGCGCTGCTGCTGCTCGCCGGCCTTCAGCAGACCCGCCTGACCAGCGGCAAAGCCGTTCTGCATCAGGGCCGCCAGCCCGAAGGCTGTGCTCAGGTGGTCTTCCGACTTGAAGCCTCCTACTGCCGCCACAGTGGGTGCCGGCACCACAGCAGATCCACCGCTGGCCGTCACCACCACAGAGTTACCCGACTCTGCTTGCTGCTGCTGCTGCTGTTGCTGCTGAATTACATTCGCCTGGGTGGTGGCCACGTTGCCGCCGCCTCCACCGGCTGCCGCACTAGATTCGTATTCAATGCTGGGCGCTGTCGAGCGATCCAGTTGTTGCTGTTTCGCGTGAAAAAAACCACATTATTACAATCACCGACGGAATGTGACAGCCATAGCACACTTACCAGGTTGGTGAAGGAGCGCTGCTCGCCCTCGGGCACCGCTGTCGGCCCGCTGGTGGCCACCTGAGCCACCGGCGTGCCGAGCGTATGCAAACCGTTTCCGGTCTCCTCGCCGTACAATTTTCGTGTGATTTCCTTGAACATATCTTCGTATGTGGCCTCCACATTAGAGGTCTGTCCGCTCGCTGCTGGATGGCCGCCGGTTGTCGGTATTAGTGTGGCCATTGCAGTCGCTCTTTGTTGCCGTTGCCGTCGGCCTTGGCTAGAGGGCGCGATGCACTGCCTGCTCTCAGGGGGCCGCGACTGCTGCACTTGCTGTTCCCTTCACGTACACTCGCCGAGAACTGCAATCAAATTAATAATATTTAATTATTTTAATAAACTATATTAATTTTAATCTTTTAATACTTAAACAGATAGATATAGTTAGTATAAAGCTCCTAAGATAGAGCCACATCCGGTACCGAAAAGAAAAAAAAAACCCAACTTCTGGGAAACGACTGCTGACACATCGAAGTCATCTCGAGTGGGATAGGCTAGGAGGGACTGCCGGGGGGTGGCACTGCCGGACTGCCTTGGGTCGCTTGCGTGGGGGGTTTCGGCTTGGGATTGGGATTGAGGCTTGGGGCTTGGGTTTCTGCTTTGCTTTGACGTCGGCGCAGCATCGCTGAGTCAGCGCTTGGTGCTTGGAGCGGGCTTTTTGTTTACGAATCTCTGCCTTATGGACCTCCAATACAGCAGACTGTCAGGTCACAAAAGTGTCAAAGGCATTTTCATTTCTTTGTTTTTTGTTAATTTAAAATTTAAATAAAAAATAGAAAAGAAACTAGAAGAAACTCTTTTGAAATATTCGTCGCCTGCACCCGTATTTTTTTTTTTAAAGACACACACACACACACATAGTGTATACCTTTTTTGGGGTCCCGGCTGCATATATTAATAAATTTTACCACCTTGACGTGCCCAGCTGAGGAACCAACCCAAAAACCCAATAAACGTATTCCACTTGGTGGGTTGGCCGCGATCATCAGCCATCAGCCCAGCATCTCTGAAGGAAAAAAACCAACAAAAAAAAAAGAGCTCGGCAGTTTTGCTTTTTTGGCGGCACTTTTGTTCTTCGGTGGGTGGGTGTGGGTTGTGCTAGACTACTCTCTCTCTCTCTGTCTCTACACTGAGAGGAATTTCTATAAAAACTTGAATAATTAATGTCACATGTTGGAAGATGTCTTGGTTTGGCGACATAGTGCTGGGCCCTGGGCACGTTCTATGGCCCAGCGCCAACGGCTGCGCCCACCCACCATCCACCCACACACCCACACACCCACACACCCACGACCGTTCCCAGTCCCGAGATCGGATCCCGCAGCCTGGGACCGCGGCCTGCCTCTTCTCTCGCCTCTCTTTTCAGTTCATATTTCGTATCTGAGTTTTGCATATTTGATTTTTATGCTTCGTGTGCTTTTTACAGTGGGGTGTTGCTGCCACCATGGGGGCGTTTGTTTTTTTTGTTGGGGAGTGGGGAGGGAGGGGGGTCTGGAGTTTGGCATCCGGGGTAGAGGGGACTTGCCCTGATCTGTGGCTGGTACTGGCTGGCTGGCCTCACTCACTCTGTTCTCTGCGTGTGGCTTTTCAAGCCAAGGGCATTCGCTGTAGTGGTTGTTGCCGCCGTTGCTGCTTGACTTTGGCCACGCTCTCAAGATCATGCCGCACCATAACCTCCATTCCAAAGCTTGTTTCGAGACTCGACAGAAGGAAAGTGCAAGTGTGGAGATGGAAACCAGTTCTGTGCCACCAAAAAAAAACCGAAATATGGCCTTAATGAAGATTTAGGGAAGTCACAGGTAGAAATAAGATGGGTCGGGTGGAGGGACACTTTTCAAAAAACACTAAGCTGTTGCTTAGGCCGCTCCCAAGATTTCTACGCCCCAAGTCCCACCACTGCCGCCCCCTGATTGTGATAAGCGTCCGCCAAGGGGTCAACTATAGTGGGCGAGACGAGACACACAGAAAACGGAAAAAGTGTCGTGCGTTGCCAACAGCAACAACATCGACAAATATCGCGCGTGTGGGTGCTCTGCCTCCCCCTTTTGCTGCTGCCCCCACCGCCACCGCCACCGCAGCAGCAGCAACACCACCACCACCACCGCCTGCAACATCAACATCCGCTTTGCTAATAACAGACAGAAACAACAACGGGAGTGGGCTGAAAATGGGCGCGCAAGCAGCGACAACAACAAAATCAATTTACAACAACTAAGAAGCAGCAGCAAAAAAAAACAACAAAAGCAAACAGCCCCCCACCACGCGCACCGATCAGAACAGCGATCGGTCGGGGACGGCAGCTGCGACGTAAACGTCGACGTCGAATATGTGGTGGGTGTGCAAACAGACGCCAACTTTGGGGAGTTGTGAGAGCGGGAAAGGAGAGCGAAACCGGTTGGGCAGCTGAAAAATGCCGGTTGGGGGAATTTTCGCTGTTCGTCCGACTCTCACGTAATAAGTGAGAGCCCGCGATCTGTTGATCCGTCTCTCTCTCTCTTCCTCTGTCTACCCCCCAATTTGGCTACTACCCCGCCCCACCCCCCTCCTAAAACCATACGGGCTGTCGGCAGATGTCGCTTTTTTGCAGATGCCGGGCCACTCTTAACGGTAAACGCATTATTGACTCTCCCCATTTATGGGGCTGTGGTGGGGTGTTTTTTTTATTAGCTCTTATGTAGGTATGTACCTTTTTTGGGGTTTTTCGGTTTTTGAGGTTTTTTTGCAATAATTATCGATACCCTGGGATGATCAAAAGATATAGCCTCTATTCGAGGGCGGTCATCAGAGGGCCAATTACAAAACGCAGCTACAGTGGGTAATGGCTAGGATGAACTACATACTTAGGGGGGTTATAATATGAAGGGTAGCTTAATATAATATATAAAGAGATGGGAAAACCCTTTAATAATTTTTTGAAATTTTAGAAAAGTCCTTATATCTCAAACCCTAAGTAATAACCCTAACCCTAACCATAACCCTAGTATAGATCCTATCCCTTCTTCAAAAGTACCATAGTAGGACTTAAGCCTTATATACACACACACTTTTTTTTAACACCCGTGGGTTGGGCCTAGCGATCTGGCAATCTGGCGACCTGGCAGCTCAGGGTGAGCCACAACATTTACTTGTTGTTCGGTGTTGTTGTTGTTGCTGGTGGTGGTGCGGTGAAAGGCCACAGCAACGACCGCAGAAGGGGGCGTGAAGCAGGCGGAGGGTTACGAGATGGGGGCGGAGTACCAGCAGCCGGAGTAGAAACAGCAACAACAACGACATCCACCGGACGAAACCACCAGCCTAATGACATGTTAACGCCGCAGACCCCCCTAGGCTCGCCCCACCACCAGCACCACTCGGCCCGTCCGGACCAGCACGCAGTTATTAAAAAACGCTTTGGCCGATGACGCACAGTGGGATAGTTGGAGTGCCAGGTGTGGTTCAGGGGAGGGAGGAAGAGGAAGTTCAGGGAATTAAAGTGCAAAATGCAAAGTGCACTTTTTAAAGACAAAGGCTTTTCAAAGGAGAATCGTTGTCCAATTAGTACTTTCGAATGCCTGCCTGGCAGCCACATTCTCGAGTCTGAAAAGTGAATCTCCGCCCACGGTAGTTGTCGTCATGGTGGGTGGGTGTCTCAACATCCAACTGACCGCAGCTGTCCCAATGATCCAAACGATTCAACCGAACAGCGAAATAAAATCGAAGACTTTATACGCGATTCGAATTAACACCAACGGCTAGGCTGGGCCAGACCAGGCCAGGCCAGAGCAGAGTCGCTGCAAACGGTATTCTCGCTGTGTCTTTTGACGCCCACAGTCGGCGTTGACGCAGGCGCAGCTGGGTGGGTGATTGGGGAGTGGGTGGCTAGTGGTTGCGAGGGGGTGGGGCTGTGATGAGGTGAGGTGAGCTCAGCATGTGTGTGGGACGCAGCTGTTGTCATCATCGATTGCATTTGTTGGCCAAAATGTTGCGTGGGTCAATATATCTTTAAAAATATTATCTAAAAACTAATAAGATTTGTTAATAATAGTTTAGATAACTTTAACCCCATATCCTGTTTGTTTTGCTATTCCCCCCACTTCCAAACACAAAGGATGCCAGTCCCACACCCCATCTGCCACATCCTTGAGGCTTTCGTGGGTAAATGGGGCTGCCTTCCTCCGAACAAAGGACAGCGACATGTATATGGGCGGCAGGTGGTACTTTTTGTGGCCAGCCATGATGCGACGGCAGCTGCTGTTGCTTCTGTTACTTCTTTTTCTTTATTTTTTTTCAGGCGTCTTCTTCTTCTCTTTTGAGCTTGTTTTTATTTTTTTTTGGCCAACAGACAACAAAAGCCAAATTGCTTTGGGCCAAAAGTCTCCAGAGAGCTGGTTTCATTTGTTGCTTCACTCGAATTTTGGGTGGTTCGTCGGCTGAAGGTGGGCGTTCGAAGACGTTCAAGGGCAGGCCCAGAGTCCGGGCTTCGACTATAGCTTTTGGCTATGATTGCTCACTTGCCTCTGCCACTGCCACTGCCGTCTCTGCTTCTTTGCGGCAGCTGTGGCAGGTGCGCGCCCTCATAAAATGGCCAACAGAAAACTATAGTAGAGACGTCTTAAAAAAAATGCAGGCTGGGAAGGAGACAGGAGTTGCACATGTTCGTCTGCCTGAGTCCTGTTTCTTGAGTCCTTCTTCGTCCGAGTGTCAGTTGCACCCTCCTCCTCCTCCACAGCTCCTTTTCCAGTGAAATCATTGCCTTGCATGCAACATGTGCTCGTTACTGTCCGATCATCCATGGGGTAGAAATTTGTGCCATGTTCTACGTTTTAGGGGTGGTTTCTTCTCGATGCTTCCTTCCCTACATATGTATGTATATGTACCTTCCACAATCCAATCCATGCCGACAGCAACCTGCTACCCAGAACCCCGAACCCGAACCGAAGAGGGCAGATCACTTTTAGGGTTGCCCCGATGGGTTGCAGGTTGCAGCTGCCATTTACCAGCCAGTGGTTGGGGGTTAAGTGCTGATCCTGTTGCTTTTGTTGCCGACCAGCGGATGCGACCAGCGTCGACAAGTGAGGATCGGTCTGAGGGGTGGTTTCGGAGTGCACCACACCAGAGAAGAGCCTGATAAATGGATTTGTATTTCTGGTGTGACTTTCTATTTAATTTTAGGGATTCTTCGGTCTAGACTTAAGATTATTTCTTACGAGGATTCATTCATGGCTGGCCATCTCCTGGTGGTGGGAAGATCTCATGCCCCACGTCGCGAAATGGCGATCGGATTGAAAGCTTTAAAGTCGGCGTCAGCAAATGACTGCGTTTGGGTTTCGTGTTTTTTTTGTCTTTTTGGGTTATCATATGAACAAATGGATTTCCGAGAAACCACCTACCTACACACGAGAAATGCCCAACCACAGCCCAACCGACTGAAGCCACCATCATCATCATCCCATCCCAACCCATCTCATACCGAACCGAACCGTCCCATGGCCGGCCTATCCGTTTATACGTATATGGTGGTGGTACACAGACCCACAGCGATATATACAGAGAGACCCAAGACAACCCAACCCAACCCAACCCAAAACCGAAAACCCAGCACTGGACGCCTCTTAAAAAACAACAACAACAACAACAACAGAAGACAGCAGCAGGCAATCAGAAGAGTTGGAGGAGGAGGAGTAGAAGGAGGAAGATGTGTGGCTGTGGGAGGAGAAGGCTGTGTCAGGGAGAATGGAGGTGGAGGTGGCAAGGGAGGAGACAGACCCAGACCCATAATGAAATTTCACAACAACCTTCAAGCAGACATCGTCGCCGTCTGTCGTGCTCTTCCTCTTCTTCACCATCATTTCGTTTTTTAGTTTTTTTTTTTTTTTGTTTTTTTTTGTTGAATATTGAAAAACGGTCGAAACGGTTGAGGTTTTTAGGCAAATTGTAGTAGGAGGAGGAGAGGTAGGTGGTGGTTCGGTGGTGGTGGGATAGAATGAGCCAGCGAAACGGAGATAATGATGATCGTCGGGCACAAAAACGAGACCAAGACGCCCAAAAAGATTTTTGGGCCAACAAAAGAAACAAGGGCCTACCTCCCCCTCCCCTCCCCTTCCCTCCTCTCACCACCTGACCCCACCCACTCTCCAAAGAAGAGATGAAAAGAAGCAATGGAATCCTACGCAATGGGGTGGCTTCTGGGACGAATCCCCGAATTCGGATTCGGATTCGGATCGAACTCACCGACGCCAACAGGTAAAAAAGTGGAAACCTTGAAAGCCGCAAAACAAACAGCTGCTGCTGCTTCGGCTGTCCAAAAGGTGGAGAGGGCGAGTGAAAACAGGTAAGCGATGCCTTGGCCCGGCCAGGCAGGCAGGTAGGACAGGGGGCGGGTGTGTAACAGGAAATTCCTATGTGATTTTCGGCGAGATTGCCAACTGGGGTCGGGATATATAGACAGGGATTCGGTTCGGGTCGAGTGATCGGTGCCGCGCAACAACCCTCCGATCAGGGGCAGGTACTCCGCGCGACCCCCCTCCAACCCTCCGCCGCTCCTGCCTCATCCTCCCCTAGCTGCATAAAATTGCTCTACCGCCGACGCCGCAACGGGAAGTGCGTAATTTATTTTTGCCCTTTTTCTTTTTTGGGGTCGCTTTTTTTTCATGGGAATATGGGAACAGTCCACCAGCGTGGGTTGGGTTCTGGAGAGTTGAAATTCCTTAACTCCCACTGTATGAGGAAGTACTAGTTGCCTTCCAGGATGTTCTCTCCTTTTCTTGGAAGTGTGTGTGTGTTTCATACTCGATTGCACTTTCCCATGAGAGAGGGAGACAACCCCTTTTCTTTGACTTGATCGGGAGAGTTGTTGGTAAGCGAGGAAACCGCAAAGATGACTCCATAATGGACGAGCAAATAATAGAGGGCGACTGTCGTGGGGGCGGCAACCCAAAAAGAACGCAAAAAATAACGGCAGAAGGGGGGGGCGGGGGGAGACGATCAAAAGGGTGGAGTAGTGGGTTGCTTGGGTGGGTGCAAGGAAGGAGAACGAGAAAGAGACACTGCGATAAAGCAGGCAGCAAGAGGCAAGAGCCAAAATAAGAACCTACAAGAAATCATCAACATTTGAAACAGCGGGCGACGCGACGGTCAGTCGCCTCCTCCCCCTACTACTCCGCGTCGGGCCGTCTTGGCAATTAAAGAGCGCAACAGGGCGAAAAAAAAGAAAGAAAGAGCGCCAAGGAGAGAGTAGCGTCTGTGTGTGTGTGTAAGTGTGTGTGTGGAAAGGAAAGGGAAAGGAATACAAGCAACGTGTGACAAAGCAGAACAAATAGGAGACCATGTGAGTAGGCGGCTTTGCTTCAGCTACTCTATGTATGTGTGTCGGAGAGGGAGGATGATAAGCGGGAAGAAAGTAGGATAATGAGGGAGGAGGCGAAAGGTGGGGGGAGGACGCTAAAGAGGAGGAGGACAACCACACGCAAGCTGCCAAGGATTGATGGCCCGCTGGCCCTGTGGTGGTGGGTTTTTTTTGTTGTATCCTCATCTGCGCGGGTTCGGAACCCCTTGCGGCGTCGCAGTCGTCCGCTGGAATCTTTTTTCAGGAAAGGGGTGCCCTACCGTTCTGTTTTTTTTTGGGGCGTTGGAGTGGCTGTTTTTTTGGTCGGGTTTCGATGTATAATTGGAAATTGGGTAACCGGTTCTGGGCCTAGCTACCTGTGGGCCGTTTGCAGCATGGCCTTCGAATTGATTTCTCGATGGGTCGCCGAATGTGTGGGTTCGCTTTGCTTTTCGGCCATTTGGATCGCGTGGGGGATTGCTAATTAATGAGATGCACAAAGTCCCCAAGCACCTCACCGGCTGGACAGAAACTACAAGCTATAGTTTACCTTTTGCTGATACAGGATTCAGTTGTTTCCAGTTGGGTCCTGGCCCATTGCTCGGTGGGGTGATTTTGGTCAACAAGCCGGCAAAATTTTTGTTTTCCTTGAAATCAAGTCACTGTTTTTCTCACAAATGTGCACTTTCCGAGGATCACGACTAACGGGGGGGAAATGGCGCTTGTGATTTGATAAGAACGGTGGCGAAATTCGCGGAAAACCACGCGTTGCAATGTTTCAAAATAAAGCAAGATGTTTGCACCAAACAGACGAACGAAGCACGCAGACGAAAGAACGAACCGCACGCCACGAGAAATTCCAACAGATTGAGAGAGCCTCCGACAACAACGCTGCTCTCAGCCGGTGTCGGCTGCGACTCAGTGATGCCCATTTAGCCGTTTTCTATTAATTGTCGCTGATATGGCATATTTATTAATTTTAGACTTTTATTAGGATTGTTTTGACTTTTAATTTAATTAAGTAATTAATTATTTAATTTAACCTAACTCTAGTAAAATAAAAAAAAAAAATTAATAACAATAGTACCAATATGACCTGAGGAAGAGCTAGCCTTTTATAGAATTACAAAAATATTTGAAGTTACTCAAGGCTGAATATATTTTCTAAAGTTTTTAAGAAATAGGAATTCAACCCAAGGAAACCAAGGAAACTGTATGAATAAAAAATAAATTAAGGTGGTATTTTTGGTTTTTTAATAAATAACACTCTAGGCTCTACTTTAATTAAATTTTGTTTCATGTATGCAATTAAAACCTGCACTTCCACATGTTGATTAATTTTGTCTATATACCAAGTTGGCATCACTGACGACGGCTGCCGCACCAGCTGAAGCAGCAGCAAGGCAAGGCAAGCCACCCGCTCATTCACGGTTGTTGTTGTTTTTATACCCGGTACTCGCTGAGTGCAAGGGTATGTTAGTTTGTAGAACGTGTATCCATGGGATAGCGTATAGTGAGGGGGGTTTACTGGTGATATATACTCTTGATCAGTACTAAGAAGATTACTAATATAATCTTGTACTTCGGGATACAGATGTAAGGTCTCTTTCTTAATGCATTTAATATGAAACTAACAAACTAATTATTTCATAGAAACTAACTAATAATTTTTGAAGGGATTGACTAGGAACATTATTTAGTCGATACTCTATTAAGGCCGTCCCCTACAATGGGCGCTCTTTGCCCCTCGCTGGACAGGGAGTGGGAGTTGAAACGTGACTGGGGGAGAGGGACGGAGAGAAGAGCCTTCCTGCGTAGGGTGGTTCGGCTGAGAATTTTCGGTCAGTTTTCAGGTCAGTTTGCGCCGGCGCAACTTGATTTCGATGTTGGCTTTATTGTTGTTGTTGGTTTTCGTTTTTTTTTATGTGCTGCTCGGGTTGGTAATGATCTTCGTGCATGTGGGTTGCTGCTGCCATGGGTGTCGCCGGCGGGGGTTCCACAGGGTGATCTTAAAAAGTGTCTTTCCGAAATCTCCTATATGACTGTATGTTTTACATTACCAGAAATTATCCTAAAAATCAGTTCTATATCACATATGGCCCGAATTAAACTATTTTGATGCGGATGGACCCCCCCTTAAGTGATCCTGTCGCCGCCCATGGTTTCTGCGTTATTGTGGCAATGGAGGAGTTGGCTACGACTGTTGCGTTCATTAGCGGGCCGAGGCTTTTTTGGGTTTGTTATATGGCCAGAAGGAGGGCGTGCAGTACATGGTTCAGGTAGACACATAATGTATCTACAGTGGAGATAGCCTATATTTGAATCTTTTCTTCAAATTTCTTGTAGATTTTTTATTCGTTAAATAAATTGCTTCAATAAAAACAAACTTTGATTCTTATGATGTATCTCATGTATCGAGTTATCACTGTTCTTATAAGCTAATTCCGTATGAGTATTGGTGTCAATTGGGTGGCGTGGGCTTTATTTTAGCCACATTCGATTTGGGGTTCAAGACTTTCCGTTCAACCTCTGCCTCTGCGGCGGGCCTGTTCCATAAATCTATATACTATCTCCGATCCATTGCCATGCAAGCTGACTGACATGACTCATAAATGGGAAACTCCCTGTGCAGCAGGAACCGCAACAGTTACTACTATGAGTGAATGAAATTGAAAGTTATATGCCTCCAATCAATGGGGGCTAGTGCATCATCTTGGCGATGACGCTGATTTTGATCAGGCAACTGGTGTATATCCCCCTGCGAGAGAAAACAATGATGCGTTGTTGCGAAAAATGCATATGGTGCCATAAGGTGGACAAGGGGTCACTGAGGTTAGGTTAAACCGACCTGAAAATGCACTTAATTTCTTACTAAATACCAAAATATATTTTTATATTTCGTTACTAACTAGTTTCATAATATTTCCACCAAACTATGCACATTTTTTCTATTTTTAAAAATTATCTGTCGATAACCTCTTATTGTTTTCGATATGCCCTCTCAGTAGGGTACTGGCAAACAGGTTGGTCAGCGAAATGGAGCAGTGTGAGTTCACTGAGCACCCTACTTTGTCTTTCAAGTGGAAGTGGAAGTGCCTGAAGTTGGAGGAGGAGATGATGGGCACTTCGACTGAAGCTGAGGGAAGAGCCTGGAACCGGTTCGCGAGCAGCCGTCACTGCTGGCCGACATGTGGGCCACCATCTCGGGTCTCCCCTGAGATGTTCTGTCATTGGGTGGACCCGTTAGTCCATCCTTGGACCGGTGCAAGTTGTGATATAACCAGGGAGCCCCCAGAGCACCGTAATGAGCCCGGCCAATTACAGCAGCACATGGCTTCCTTCCATTCCGACAACGAAATACAAAAAAAAAAAGAAACCTGTTGCCCCTGAAGATCATGGCGAAGCCCTTTTGCGTTTTTGGAGAAAGTTCCCTCGCCTGGGTAGGGCTTCCCACCTATGGGGCGCCACATTTTGAAGAGGAAATCTGCAGGCCCATACCGGAGGGGTCGAAGTGCTTGCACTTTGTCACGTCTCATTTAACTTGGGAACCCCGGGGTGGTTGTGCGATCGTTGGTTCCCACTGACGGGAGCTCCCTCCCTCAAAACTATACAAACTGGCACTCATTCAAGGTGCACACAGAATAAAAACGGGTTTTAAAATTTGAATTGGAAATTAAATATAATACTACCTGCCCGAAATGTCATATTACACACAAACATTCCATGATCTTTTCAGTAAAATTTAAGATCACTTATATATATTTTTCTGAGTGTAGAATCACCCCTTGATGAGTGGGTGTGGAACGGCCACGCATGCGCAATTCGCTCCGAACTCCCAACTCCACGCCGCTTTCTGTGAGTGGGTGGACGGTGTAGATGTGTGAGTTTTCCAAGAGTGTGATGTGAGTTTGGTGTTGGGTTGGGTTGGGTACAGTCTCCGCATGGTTTGGGTTGCGGTCGGGTGAGTCATTGCGTTCTTGGCCCCTGGGCGGTTTTAGAGTATGAGAGAAGTTGATTCAACAGGAAATAGTCTGTGGCTAAGAATGAACTTGATCACTAAACTTCAGTGAGTCAAGTATTATCTCTTATATTGAATTACTTAATATCTGGTCTATTATCTTTCCAATTTGCAGGACTAATCGTTCCAATGACTAAAATCAATTCCTGTCGTCAAGTAAAAAGCAATTAAACTGTCAGTCTATATAAGAAACTTGAAATACACAACTAATTTCAATATATACATATATATATACGTTTTAATATGTATCTCTATTCCATAGAGACGCCATCAAACAAAATTCCATCGTTGCTGGGTTTGGGTGCCGGTACACCCAACTCTTCCACAAAACATATACAACTGATTTATATATGCTGGCATAATCCCTAGCAAATGCAATTCGAGAGCATACAAATTGCATTTTCTATATAATAAAATATATATAAATGCATAAAATATGTGCGTGTGGTTATATTTTTATATGTGGCTCTTGAATGCAGTTATTTGCATTTTCCACCAGACACTCCCCAACCACCCATCGAATTTTCATACATATATATGGAGCCTGACAACCAAAAACCACACATTTTTAGTTTCCATTTGACTCCATTCCGCACAAACGGAATTCATCAAAGGCAAAATAATCAAATACAAATTATATAATGCACATACATGCATATATCCCCAAACACACACACACATACACATACATACGGAAATGCACATACAAACATGTCGCATATGTTGCATAAAAACCGAAACCCAAAAAACCATATGCAAAAACCTCCCAACACCCCCTGAAATCGTAATTGCATTGGAGAGAGAGCCAAATTCAGAGAGAGAAAGCGCAAGCCTGTGCCGTTATTTTCCGTTCAAGAGAGTAAGAGAGAGAGCGGAAGTTGAACTCTCGAAAGTGCAGCACAATTCCTTTGCACTTTTTTGAAGCGGGGGTGTGTGTGTGTGGGTTTTTGGAAGGAGGGGTGGGGGAGGGGAATATAACAAAAATTGTTATAGACACAAAATTTATGATGTGCTCCGGCTGTGTGAAAAACAACCACCCACCCCCAAAAAAAGGGGGAGGCTGAAAAATGTGGGTGTGGGTGGCTTGTAGTTTTCAAATGCCAAAACAGTTGAGCTATTGTTGGATGGTTGGATAGAGAGAGAGAGAGCAATATCCTAAAGAGAGCCAGGGGGTGGGTTGTGCATTGTTTGGGGGTTGCTATACAGTTTTACCGTTGCATAGAGCGCCTGCTCCACACACCAATACCACTGCGATGCCTCATGTTTTCAAAGTATTGATGATGGAAAAATAGAAGTTGGCGCTTTTTAGTTGGGGGTTGTTGGCGCTAGTTGTTGTTTTTGCTCAGTGTATTTGTTTTCAAGTGTGAGTGTGTGTGTGTGGGGTGTTTCTCTGTGGAAAAAGTGCATACCGAAAAATATACGCACACGCACACACACAAACGCAACGCATTGCGGAAAAATCAATAAATCACTCGACTGGGAAAATATATTTTAATTGCTTGGAAAATCAATTAAAGTTTTTAAATCTCTAGTTTATCGTTGATTTTGTATTTTATTCTGGTTTTCTTCAAAAAAAAACTTACCAACATGTTCGCAGAAATTTTTGCGGCCAGCCCCGGAGTATGCAACACTTTTTGGCCTCTCTTGTCAGGGCACTCAACTGCACACTATAGTTATTTTCGATTGATCGCTTTTCGTTTCCGTTTCCGCTTTTATACTATTTTATAAATCACTGCCGTTTAGTTGCTAAATGCACTTTTTGCGATTTTGCGGAATCGCACCGCTTTCCTTCACAACTAACCTCATCAACACTCACACACCGAATGAGATTTTGTGACTGAATGAATTGCCGCGGAGGAGCGGATCCTACGGCTATGAATACACCACCCCTTCGCCATCGGCGGGTGGTTAGATGTGTGGGTGGGTGGGGGTGGGGCTATTTGAAACTCCTCACCCCCCTCTGTCGTCGTTGTAGCGTTGTAATACTGTGTAGTTTTGTTATTGCGCTGCGATGCGTTGTTTAGTTTGCTGTTGTTGTCGCACCGATTGCCTGTCGCGTAATAATAATACCGCTGCGACGTTGTGCAATTGTTGGAAAAGCTTCCTGTCTGCGCCGCTCTTCCTCTTCCTCGTTCTCGGCCCCGCTTCTCTGATTTTCCTCCTTTACAAAAAGCGCGCGCATTCCACAACGCTCCCACGCATAACAAGTGAGTGTTCTTCAGTGGCTTTCTCTCTCTGGGTCTCTCTTCCTGGTTTTAGGCTCTCCGGCTAGTTGACTCATCCCCTGGCGGCCATGTTTATTTACAAAAAGTTTAACGGTATTTATGCGCTACAGCAAGGTCCTTTGGACTTATGAAAAGCGAAGTTTTAATTGTAACATTCAATGATTCTTGAGCGGAAGAAACAATATCTATAATTATAAAAAACTTATTTAAAAAAAAAAAAATTAAAGTAAAAACATAAATGACTTGGAGAATTCTAAAATGAAAACTATATTCTTCCAAGCAGAATTTGTTTTATAAAATGAGCTTACCTAGCTACCAAAGTAATTAGCTTACTTTTTATAACTTTAATACATTTTTATCTTAGCTGGATAATTTTAATTAATAATGACATAAGGAATGACTGAAGGAACTATATTTTTCAATATTTTAAAAATATATTCCCTTCATTTTAATTTATTTTGTTTTAAAATGTTTAAATTTTTTTTAAAGGAGTATGATTGCATCGTTAGCGCCACCTTTTGTGTAAATTGGGTACCAGAGGATTGTCAGTCAAGACAACAACCATGGAGGGAAAACTTTTTATTTGCAACACTAAACAATCAAAAAAATTTTAAATTTCCATTAAGTTAATTTATTTTTTGGCTGCTTCCGAAAAAGGTATTGGGCTAAATTAATAAAAAAAACGTGGTTAACTATTATTTAATGTGGATCGACTGGGTTATTAAAATCTAGGATTAAAATCCAGGATTCGGAAGTGTTTTAAGGCACGTTGTTCCTTTTTTCGAATAGACAGTTAAATGAGTCTAGAGGGAGGACTATCATAGTGACTGACTGTTAATCATAGAACTTAAAGCAAAAAATATATATAGGGAAACTAGTAAGGGTACTAGTACGAATGTCCGCCAATGGAATCTCTGATTAATTTTATCCTTTTCACCTGAAAGCCAAAAGTATTCATTAGATTGCTCAGTCGAGCGACTGACATTTTCTATATTCTGTCCAATTTTTCAATTATTTTTTTTTCACATTTCCTTGAGTTGTGTTCCCGTTTTTATTTTTATTTTTTTTGGTGGCACCCAAGTTTTTAATCAAATGGCACATGTGACCACACCATAACCCACACCGCAAGCCCACAAACTCCTCTGCTAACCTAATTTTCCAGTTGCCTTTATGGCTGCATACACACACACACACACACACACACACACACACTAGTGTATAATTTTCGTCCTTTTTCGAGAATTTTCTGCAACGTCAACTGTCTCAAAAAGTTTTTCATCAACGTCACCAACAACAAGAACGGTGATTTTCTTTTTTTATTTTCCTACTTAACCGTTTAATTTTTATTTTCTACCATATTTGGTATATTTGCTTTTTTTTTGTAGTTTTCCGGAGATGGCCTCGATTTTGGTGGGTATTTGGGAGCGATGCTGCCGCATTTTCACCGCAAGCAAATTCAATGCAATTAAAAAAAATAATCATAATGGGAGAGTTGAGACGGTTTTCCCCTCAGTAATTTGTCTCCAGCTGGGAAAATTAAAAGGTACATGAAAATAAAACTGTGGCACTTTTGATTCTTCTGCTGTTGTTATTGTTGTTGCTGTTTGCGAAATTATGTTTTCGTTTTTGGTTTTTTCTGAAGGCAAGTGTACTTTTTGGTTTATGCATTTAATTAAAAACGAATGGGAAGACCTCAGAGCCCAAAGCCAAAGCCAGAGCCACAATGAAAACGCAATGAAAACGAATAAATATGAAAGGAGTGACAGTGGCAGGAACAAGTGCAGCAATAGAGATAGACAGAGTCCACAGATAGACTAGACAGAGAGGCAAGAGTCGGACTAAAGCTGCTATACTTTGGCTAAAATATGCAAACAAGAAACGGAAAAACTTATTTAGACGCCGCACCAGACAAAAACAATAAAAAAATACACACAAAAACACAAAAGTTGTTAAAGAGCCACAGAAGCCAACGGAAAAAAAGGCAAATTGTTTCTTTGGCTGCTTATGAAAATGGCGTCACACACAGATACTCGCACTCGCACACCATGCCACATATGTGCATTTTGCAATGTATGTGTGTGTGTGTGTGTTTGTGAAACTCCCACGCCCCTTTGTGTGTATTGGTGTGTGAGAATTGGCCGTCTTTGTTAGTTTTTTTTTCTTATTTTTTTGTTTTTAACCAAACGCAGCACAATGGGACCTGGCTTTTTTATTCATCCAAACGGCCAAAAAACAAAAAATGGTTTCAATTAATGGGATAATAAATAAAAGCACGGATGACCGATATTGTATTTCAGTCTCTTTTGGCTCGCAATAATGCCCATAATTTACATATTAATCTTGAATTGGGCAGGACTTTTTCTGTAAACCAACAAATGATACAGTTTTGTCTATATTTAAATGGAAATAATAACTCTTAAGGGGAAATTATACAGAAATTCTATAGATTTATCTGGTTTAAGTCTTTGGGATATTTTTTTTGCTATTATTTAAAAATTAGTCTTCGACTAAATCCAGGAATATAAAATATTAAATCATGTTAACATTTTTTGTATTTTAGAAAAGGTTATTTTTATAATATTTCTTTATATGATAATGATACATACATATATATTTTGGTCTTATTTGCTGCCATATTTTCATATTATTAGTTGGTTAAATATATAGTTCTTTAATTGTAAAATACACTATACAGTTTTTAATTTTTTTTTAAGTTTTTTCTTCCGCTTTTTCTTAAAAAACAATGAAATGAAATAAAGACCTTTGCTACCATTGCTTTAGAAATAGTGTTTGTATTAATTTTAATTATAAACTTAACTTAAATAATAATAACAAGTGGGTTAGTTAGTCAGGAAAATCCGAGATGATATAGCCTTGACCGTATGTCCGAATGTACGCTCCTCTTGTCTTTTGGATTTTTTCAAAAAAAATCATAGCTCTTAATTTTTAAACCATCAAAGTCATATTTTTCACAATTTTAAGAATTACATCCAAAGAGTTCTTGGGTCAGAAAATCCCATACATTATATCTACAATGCTACTTTAGCCACTACTTAGTATACCAAAACCTTTATTTCCTTGCTTGTTTTTGCCCTCTTATTTAAACTTCTTGCATGTGGCCAAAAGATTTTTGCCCTCTTTTGCCAGTATTTGATTGAAGCTTTTGTTGTTGTTGTTGGTGTTGGTTTGGTATTACCAATGCCTGGAAAACATAAAACTACGAAACAAAACAAAAAATTCTCTCACTATTGTTTGGGGCGCGTGGGAAGCGTTTCCAATGTTTTGTTGCGTTTGGAAGAAACTTTTTTATGTTTTCTGTTGTTGCTTCTTTTAGCTGCTATTGTTATTGTTGTTGTTGTTCTAGAAGCTAAATCAGCAGTAGCAGGACCCCGCCCACCAACCTCAAGCTGTTGGCCGCCCACTGGGGTGGCTTATAACCCCATTTGCAGTGGAAGAAATTATTAATACATAATTCATGTTTAATTGTTCACCATTTTTTGCTGCTTCTGAAGCTCCATCTATATCTATATATCTCCATCTTCATCTACATTTTCATCTTTAGCTTTTTTGTTTAATTATTCGGGATGAGGGATGAGAGAAGGAGGAGGGGGAGGCCCTGACGGACGGAGCATTTGGTCTAATGGCTGCCAAAGTTGATTGGAACTTTCGCTGATTGAGCTGCATTTAGTTTTCCGAGATTGCAGCGATCAATGAGCCCCATCCGTGCCACGGCCTCCCCCCCCTGATGACAGATGGGCGGTAGGGCGGCAGGCGGCGGTGGGTCGGCAGGGCGCGGATAGACAGACATTTCAATTAGCTGAAAATTGTGGCAGGTGGCTGGGAGGGTGGTAGGGTGGGTGAGCTGGCGGGGACGGGTGGCACTTTGAGTCGGATTTTGGGGTCTTGGGTCTCGTTGTCAGTTACAGTTTTGCAGCCTGCGGCCAATGAAATATAGATGAACGAGTTGACGGGTTGAACGTTGCACGATTCACTGCACAAGAAATAAATGCAGGGATAAGGGAGGGCTGCAAGGGGTAGAGCAAAGCTTAAATACACTACACCTCTGTGCCACACAAGGGCGGTGGTAAAGAGGGGAGAGTTCTATTAAATTTAGTGGAAAATATAAGGATAATTAGGAGAGTAACACATGAGTCTATTTAGGTCCTTTTAAATCTAAAACAAAATCTTTTAATAATTCTCTAATTAAATTCTATTTAAATGGCTTTTAATGCCTAATTGCCTTGAGGACTTTGAACCCCTTTTAACCCTTTTTCTGTTAGCCCCTGAAAACGCACACATGGAGCATTATTTTCATTACCGCGCTGCGGGTACCCAAAAAAGTTGCGGGTGGTCATGATTTTTCCCACATCCCACTCTACACCTCTCTCTCTCTCTCTGTGTCTACCCTTCTCTCTTGCACAGCGGAAGTGCACTTCTCATTTGTTGATGGTCGGAATCAGGGGGTGAAGTGCATGGAGGGCCGGTTGCTGCAGGTTGAAAGTTTCAAGTGCAACAAAAACTAGCGTCCAGTGAATTTAACTTCATGTCGACAGAGAAGTTATTGGCCCTTTGGTACCCCAGTACCCCAGCCCTCTCATGCCCCATTGACTTTACTCTGGCGAACCCTCATGCTACTGAAAAATATTCGGGTTTGCTTTTAGAATTATTCAGATTTTCATTTGGCTTATGTATCCAGAAGAGTGTCTGTGTGTGTTTTTGGATATTTTCGGTGGTTGGTTGCTTGGTGACTGCTACTTGGAGAGATTTCTGTGTTTTTGGTACTCGCTGTGGGTAATTAATTTGTGAAAACAAACGAAATTCGCATTTCAACGCCCAGACAAAGCAAATCTTATTGGGATTGGGTATTTTGATTTTTTTCGTTGGAATAAGAATAGAGTCATTCCGAGACAGGGTTAATCCGAGTCTTTTGTGGTCCTTTTTGAGATGAAGTTGGGGCAAGAGGATTATCAGAAGAGCTTAAAACAGATTCCCAGAGCCATAGAACTCAAAAGAAAAGAATACCAAGGATATTAGAACGTGGGGAGAGTTTATGAAAGAAAATCTACTAAATGAGCTTATGACATTTCTAAATAAGTTAAACGGTAGTAATAAATAAAAAAGGTAGTAGCTTAATATTTAGAAGTTTATCTTTAATTAGGGGGTTATAAACAAAAAAAATGCAATTTTATCGATTTTTTTTTGACACTATAGAAAATATTTATTAAAAATATTTTACCGACGTTGATTAGTACATGTTTCTGGTACTTGTTTAATGTTTTCATAAAAAATATTAAATAATAAAAATGTTATAGCCGAATTCCAAGAATCTCTTTTTTCGATGGTGTCTTGCGGTGGACATCATATCCCAAGAACGGTTCATCAGCAATCAAAACTTCAAAAAAATTTCGTTAGTATATTGTATGGCCTAGTCCCCTGGACGATGGTTTTGTAAAAATTTTGATTAAAAAATTGACGACGGTTTTAACAAAAAATGTACTTTTTCAAGGTATAAGCTTTTCGATTTTTATGCTCTAAAAAGGAAGTTTTCAAAAAAATCTAGAATTCTTCGTCCAAGGATTAGCTATTATTATAATAAATAAGTTGTCAAAATTTGGTGTTGATCGGATTAATAGTTTTTTAGTAATCGTGTCTACTAAAAAAAGGTAATTTCGAAAAACAAGATTCTAAGATAATCGCGTTTAAAGTTTTACAACATCGGTTCTAATGCTCGGATTGTTATAAATTTTTGGGAGAGTATTCTCAACAGTATATACAAGAATATACAATAAAAATCGATTTTTCGAATCGACTGTATATGACCCCTTAAATAAACCCATTTTTTATTCTAATTGAGAATCTATGCAAGTAATTGCAAAAACTTATTAACATATCTGATCAAAACCTGACAGCCCTAACCTTAACACAGGTTATTAGTCAACACTAGAAAATTGTATAAAAGGCGAGTTCGGCCAACTACTACTTGCCAGTCTGATTTTAGGCCCATTCTGAAAGGAGTGCTTTCTCCTGTTGATTTTTTATTTTTAATTTTTATTATTTTATTTATTTTTTTGTTTAAATGAAGTTGTAGCAGGTGCTGGATTTCTTACGTATGTGACGTTGACATCCGGATTCCACGACATGTGGAATTGTTTATCATTGTTTATTTATTTTTTTTTGATATTTTTTTAATTTAATCGTTGCTGGAAGCTCATGGGATATTTTCCACTAAATGTAGATTGGCAGTGCTTGATTCTAATGATTTTTTCCACGACATGGATCAGGATCAGAATTGTTTAGTTATTTTTTTTTTTATTTTTTTATTTGATCGTTGCTGGAAGCTCATGGGATATTTTCCACTAAATGTAGATTGGCAGTGCTTGATTCTAATGAATTTTTCCACGACATGGATCAGGATCAGAATTGTTTAGTTATTTTTTTTATATTTTTTTTAATTTAATCGTTGCTGGAAGCTCATGGGATATTTTCCACTAAATGTAGATTGGCAGTGCTTGATTCTAATGATTTTTTCCACGACATGGATCAGGATCAGAATTGTTTAGTTATTTTTTTTTTTATTTTTTTATTTGATCGTTGCTGGAAGCTCATGGGATATTTTCCACTAAATGTAGATTGGGAGTGCTTTATTCGAATGATTTTTTTTTTGCATTTTATTATTTTATTTATTTTTTTTTTTTTGTTTAAATGAAGTTTTAACAATTATTAAGTTTATTTTTTTTTAATTTTTGTCTATAATAACCTTAATTTTATTTATATTTTCATATAAAATTTAACAAAAATGTCAAGTTTTAAGACTTTTTCCTTCGGCCAAAATAATAGAATTTTCTTGATTTTTTCTCGAGAGTTTTCCGACTTTTTTCTCAAGTTCCGGCTTCCAGGTTCCGGCTTTCCAAGTTTTTTTTTTCCGGCTTTTCTTTCGAACATTTTCGATGTAAACACAACACTTATACTTATATTATACTCCAACTTATATTCCTCCAACTTATACGGCTTCAAACTGTTATATGATACGCATAATACGGACTTATACCAACTTGTATAAGTTGGTACGGCTTTATAAGATATAAAATTGGCTGTATAAGTTGCACGTGTTGCCCGCGATATAAGTTGATTTATCGAGGACAACAACCGGTAGCGTGAGTTTTGTTGCAACTTGTTCGGAGGCAAGTGCATTCTGGTCGAAGAATGCCAATGCGTGCTTCGCCAAGGGCATTGAAGCTTCTGTAATTTTTGAAGCAGTAGGGACATTCGCGTCCCGTTGTCGTCCAAATACTTCCATGCCTGGTCGGCACGGCAGCATTTGTTAAACTTAAATTTAGCTCTTGAGCGAAGCTGGCCACAACTGGCCGCGCCGGCTTCGCCACGTCCTTCTCGACACCGATCAGCTCCTCCCAGGCCAACGCCGCCTCGTCGAACGCCGGCGCCAGCGGCTCCTCCATCACGTCCTCGACACCGATCAGCTCCTCCCAGGTCAACGCCGCCTCGTCGACCGCCGGCGGCGGCGGCGGCTCCACCGCGTCCTCGTCCTCGTCCAAATTCTCGGCCACAATTAACGGCTCGGCCACAGGCTCCTCCATGTGGACAGTCACCACTGGTTTATCAGCGCTTTCCTTGTTATAAAAATTGATATTCTGAGAAAAAAGAATTGATTTTAGTTATAAATAAAAAAATGCAATAAATGTTAAACATAAAATACTTACACCATAGTTTATTATTTGAATCATGTTGATTTTTTGATTAAATTATGAATTTTGAATTTCAGTTCTGTTATATTTTTAAGTTTATCGATACTCGATACTTGCACTCGATAGCAATCGATAAATTTTTAGATTTTTTCTTTTTTTTTTAATTTGGTTATTACTAATTTATGAAAATGCAAATGATTCATCTTAAATATAAGCAAATAAATACATATATAAAAACACAATAATTATTAATAATATAATAATATAATATAAATAATAAAAGAATATCATAAGTAGATACATTGGCAACCCTATAAAGGCCGAATATTTACTATTTTGGTGCAAATTGTTTTTGACCTATTTGGAATTTGTTTTAAATAATTAAAATGGACTATATTAATTCATTGGCAATGAACTTGAATTTGACAGAGTCATTTCTCACCTGGTTAAAAAGAAGAGAAGCGACTCTGCGAGAGGGGTTCACCATCATTGAGAGCAATCTGCAGTTTGTCATGGTGGACGAACCCTTTTTTTTATTATTTCGTGAGTTCCACATAAAAAATGTCAATGTAAGTATGCCTATTTTTCTATATAAAATAAATATATATATATATTTATATATTTTCAACAGAGCGCTCCTACGCATTTAAGAAATTGGAAGATCTTCGCCATAGCTGCATCGAATTTTCAGGGTCATTTGCAAATAATCTATTTGCGAACAGTAAGTAATTAACAATATTATGTATTATGTTTATATAAATTAAATTCATTTTTATAGGCATCAAGCGGCATGGAAAAGATGGGTTCAGCTGCAATTTTGCAAGGAGTCCAATTGGCAATAAGCAGCATTAGGAAAAACCCCGAGCTGACCTCCAAATTGGCTGGCGCTGTGGCAGACAAGTGCGCCGCCAATCTGGAGGCCATTCGTTATCTGCAGCGAAATGGGGTGCCAGTGCTGTATGACTTGAACCACTTCTGTGGAACAATGTTACGTCTGGACCATGTGGATGAAATTGCCACCCATCTATACAATGGGCCGATATTCACCAAGAGGAATTTTGCTCAAATCCTCTTGAATTTTAAGCGGCTGGTTGAGGGAAATGTACCCTCAGCCTTACATGACCGCTACAATGAGGAGGTAAGTTTCTCAAAATAAATTAGTATAATAATATTATTCATTTTTTTTCATTACTTCTAGCGGCTTGCCCTTGAGGCCCTTTTTAGGAATTTGTTTAACAAATTCCCAACTAGATCTTTTAGCATATGGTGGGTCAACTCCAAGCACC
Source organism: Drosophila bipectinata (assembly GCF_030179905.1). NCBI lineage: Eukaryota > Metazoa > Arthropoda > Insecta > Diptera > Drosophilidae > Drosophila > Drosophila bipectinata. The sequence continues at coordinate 10,748,605 of NC_091737.1, forward strand.
TAGAGAGAGTGGGGGCCAGGCTGGCCGACAAAGTGCACATCGGTGCCGAGGATGGATTTCATAAACATCCGGCCCTTGCAGATCCAAATGAGGCAGTTGTATTTATGGCAACGTTGACAACTGTCCTCAGTCAAATTATGCACAATGATTTGATGAAATCGTAAGTTTTTATATATTTATATTTTATTTCTTTAATATATATATATATTTTACAAATGTTTTTCCAGGCGCATTGCATTGTCGGAGAGCCTGCTACAGGTCCCTATGGACGAAGACGAGCCGGCTATGGACGAAGCAAATTAAATTAAGTTTTAAATTAAGAGGAATTTTGGGAGTTGGGAGGAAGTTAGAGGGGACCCGCGACAAAAAGCTTCTCATTTGTTGCAACTGGTTCGGAGGCCAGTGCATTCTGGTCGGAGAATGCCAATGCAGCTCAGACAAGTGCAACATAGCCCACCCCCGCCCACCAAAAAACATGCACTCACACACACACACACTGGAAAATGCCGTTGCTCAAGCTCACACGATAAGGGCGCAAAGAAGAAGAAGAGCCACTCGCGTGCGACTTTTGACTTTAGCTGGGCTGGTGGGAGGTTTTTTGCCATTGCGGCGCTTCTTTTTTAGCTGTTTTAATATTTATGAAAAAAAAAATGAAGCCATGCCACGAGGAGCACTGGGAGTCGCGCGTTGCAAGCCACATAAATATCCACTAAGCCATAGCACACCCACACACAGGCACCCATATGTGTAGCCTTGTGCCACCCTTAAGTGAGGGCAGGCAGAGCCGAATATCTTGGCCTCCGTATCCTGGCCACATTAAGCATTTTGTGTTGCAGCTCCTTCAGGCTGTCGAGCGTAAATTCAATAAATATGAATATAAGATACGCTCTCGGCTCGGAGGGGGCACGGCACTTGTTGTTACATTTTTCACTCACTCGGACTAACTTGGCTACCCATTACGAACGCTTTTGCGCTCCTCCGTCTATGATGATGACGTTGCTGGAGCTAAAGCTGGTTCTGAAGCCACTTTTTCTTCCGTTCCTGTTGTTATCCTCTTCGTCTTACTTACAGGATATCGGAATCTTTGTTTGCGCTTATTATTTGAAGCCTTTTCTTTTTTTTTGCTTATTGTTGTTGCCTCCTTGGACGTTTTTACGATTGACAATGACGGAGAGCGATGGGGGGGAGAGCAATCCACTGAGAAAAAAATAATGCACTTTCTTAACTAGTAGATTGGATAAGAAGATTAAGGAAGTAATGGATCATGTCCTAAAAGCCTACTTGCCTTCAATTATAGCCCTAAGAACTAAACTATATAGTATTATTCCCCAAATTTAATACCAAATTAATAAAACCAATAATAAGTACCAATACTCATAATTTCTCTACGTGCTCTGAGCAAGTGTATCCAGGAGATTGGGTAGTAAAGTACGAGGAAAATATGAAAATAATTCATTGCCTTCAACCCACTTCTAGGAACTCTGCTCCCCGCCAGCTCCTGCTCTTAGTCCTACTCCTCCTTGGTATCCTTCTCTGGCTTTTCCTAAAAGTAAAAATGAAAGTGTGCAATCGACGACAGCGTCTAGCAATAAACTCAATGGAGCCATCAAAAATCTTCGAACGCATTGAAGCTAAAACTTGCCAAAGTGTCGCATCCATATACATATGGATGTACAGACCAAGGAAAGGATATACATATACACGTATGTTTTACTATGCATGTTTATAGACGTGAGTTAATGCAATGTCCTCCCAGCTCCTCCATAGAGATGGTGGTAAATAATAAATAGAGCGGTAGGGGGGAGGCCATGATTAAAGTGAGAGCTTCTTCAGTTGGATGGGCGGGAAAGGGGTTGAGTGGATGAGTTGCACTTGGAGCTGAACTAATATAACTAATGGGCAAAGCCCATGGAAATGAGTAAGCAACAAAGGCACACTGGCATATGGTCTCTCACAAAATACCATCTGAAAGGTAAATTATTATAATTTTGTTTTTATATTCGAGCATTTCAGGGAATTACTCTGGCGGCTAGTCCTCCACATTAATGCCAAAAATTAAAGACGCATTTCGTGAAATGTTTGCCAAAATGCCGTTTTCGCTGGAAAACATTCTTACTTTCAGCCAAAGACAGTCCACCCCTGTCCAGGACAAGGGTAAATTTAATGAAAATTTCACGAAAACGACCATAACGAAAGGGTCTGTCTCGGGCGCCATTGAATAAATTTCTTCTTTTATTTTTTATTTCGATTTTTTTTGTGGGCTAGCCTAATAGGAAATAAAGCCGAAAGGCCAGAGGAAGATTCGCATATGATGGAAAGATTGAACAAAGAAAAACTTTTGCATCGAAATTAAGCTGTCTGCGAAAGAAAGGCAACCAAGGGGGCGGATTGTTAAAACGAGTAAACACCAGGCCGAACCAGACCGAGAGCTGGTAACTTTAAGTAATTCAAGTTGCCAACAAGGAGGTGTAGGCGCTTCTCAAGTCCCCGCCGAAAGGAGGAGCAGCAGCACTAGCAACACTCCAATGAAAGGATTCAACTTGGCAAAGCCAAGAGGCTTGCTGATTCTAAAAAAATATATATAATGTATATAGGAGAGTATAGAAGGAGGTGGAAATGCAAACTTAGCTGGAGCGCGGGCTTTTTGCAAGAAAATCGGAGCCAGAAAGTAGGCCAAAAACTTTCCTGATGAAGGCAGCAAATGCAATGGGATAAAGTTACGGGTGTTGGCCAAGAAGTGCATTTAATAGATTTGCATGACTTAAAGGTGGCCCCAAAGTATTTAACTTTAGTTTTTTGAAGCATCCACATAGTAATACCTTGATTGGTTGCCTTGTTGTTACTTTTAAGATTAGATATTAAATATTCAATCGACTGGCAACTGAAATCCATTAAATCCTCCGACACATCAGATTAGCAATTCCAAAAAGCCAAATAACGAAATGAAACTGCAAAATAAAGTGCAAGGAAGAGCTCCAAAGTGAATCGGACAACAATACTGGGAATTATCCGTAGGTCAAAATGCAATAAACATACAAAAACGAAAAGGGTTAGAGGGCAAAGGCAATGGGTGTGGGTGGTGGAGGATGGTGTGGCATGGAGAGTGTGAAAAATGGGCACAAAAAACACCAAAACCAACAACTAACGGCTGCTGCGGCAGAAGCGGAGGAGTGGGGGCGCGGAAGCAACAAAATGAATCCTAAACGGAAATGTCGATATTAGCATTGCAGAAGCAACAGCAACTAAAACTTTAGCAATAGCGCCAACAACAAATGCAACATGGCTAACAAGAGACGACGGCGACAGTTAGCGACACAGTCGCACAGTTTCCCAGTTGCGTTTACAGTTTACACACATGGAGCTGAAGGTTCACTGACCACACCACCCTAGCGATGGCATCGTGAGGCGGGGAAACTATGGTATAATATTCCAAAAATATAGGATTTTTATTTAATAAATAAAAGGCTTAAAATGTATAATATTCCTCTTAAAGAAGCCTTTTTTTATAATTTAAAATCCTTCAGAATTAAAAAGAAGGGAACCCAGATACCCTTGAGACAAAATCCGGAGCCTCTCCAGCTTTTATTCCTTTATTAATACCCACTAGAGTTTCGGGCCGATAACCTCCACTATTTTTTGATACAATATGCATGGCCAGTCCGCAGCACTCACGTTTGCATCTCCCGGCGAGGCCAAGCAGCCAAGAAAAAAGAAAAAGCGGGAAAAAGCGAAACAAATGGGGAAAAGTGCGCCATATTGACCAAACGAGTGCAGCATGCAGCATTTCGAAAGCATTTCAATGAGACATGGGGGTGTACTGAAGGCAAAAGGGGAATGGTGTTGGCATGGGGGGCATGGGGCATGGAGCTGGGCTGCCTATCCGTTTTGTTTTAGCCAAAGTGCGCGAGCTGTGTTGACAAACGCCAGTGGTTAGCATCTGTGAGTGTGTGTGAGTGTTGGAGTCCATATCTGCAGCTGTATTTGTGCATCTGCATGTGTGTGTGTGTGTGTTGGCAATTCAAAATGGCATGCACTTCACTAAAAACTGCGCATTTCCGGTCAAAATGACGACGACGACAACAAGAGTGAGAGGCAAGTAGAGAGAGAGAGAGAGAGAGCGGGAAAAGCGATGGCTGCTGACAGAGCCAGCCGCATGTTTGTGTGTGTGTTCCTTAGGCTATCACTGTGTGTGTGTCAGTGTGCGTATCCATATCTGTGTGTGTGGGAAAAACTTTTTTACAGCTTTAATAGTTCCACTTGGCAGTTTTGCGTCCCAAAAGTTTTTGCAACTCCCTCTTCCCCCCTCGCCCTTTGTCCCTCTGCAGCAAAGTGCGTCATAAATGTGTGTAATAAAATATTTACTTTCTTTTAGAGCGGGCGGTCGCAAGAGGGACAGAGGAAGCAGGACACTAAACCATGTCTTTCGAGGGCACGACCATATATTAGCCAAATCACATTCCCCCAGAAAAGCCCGCCCCCTGGAAGTCTACTCCCCCGCTGCCCTATTGCCAAATTGAAAAGCAAATGAAATTCAATTTTTAAGTCCTGTCTGCGCTCAGGAAAACTCTAAACATTTACCCACATCAAAACAGCATTTTTCCCTTAACCTTTCCCCTTCTTTCACTTTTTATGTTTTCCGTATTTTTTTTGCGCAATTGTTTACTTTGTTTACCCGGAAGAATTGTCCTTCTATTTTTGCGGCGTCTAGAAAACTTCATGTTGGGTCTGACATGACGATTGCCAGCCTTCGCTCATTGTTCCGCTTTTGGGGTTAGCTTTTCCCCATTTTCCGAATGCATGTCAATGGCAGTAGCCAGCCACCAGACTCGCCCTTGCATAACCCTGAATATTTGCCCGTCAACTTGGCTTACTGGCGAGGCTTAACGCGTTGGTCCAACCCTGCAACCTCCTACCTCCAAAACCCCAAAGAAGAAAGTTTCGTAGAAGGGGTTGGTCTACCCTTAATGCGTAGATGTCGCTTACAGACTTGTTTTTAGCTTGTTTCTCCTGGGAGGTGATTCCACCTGAAGGATTTTCGTCCTGATTGTCTGCAACATTTCGTTTGCCTTATCAGGATAATTGGCTGTTACAGTTGATGCCTGGCTGGATTCAACAAAAAGTATACTATTTCACTGGAAGCAAGTGAGCTTAAAGTGGATAAATAGAAATATAATTGAAAATATTCAAAATCCTCTGGAGAAATAGCAAAAGGAAGAGCTACTCTAAAGTTGTAGTAGATTTGAAAAAAAAGTATCATACATAGAAACTTCATCTGAAAGCATCAGAATTAATAACGTATGGGGAGCTCGTTTGATAAACTGAGAAAACAAAAGAAATCCGCTTATGGAATTCCATTGCATCAATTAGAAATGTTCTGAAACCACACGAGGTATACTACAACCACCCGCAAATCCAGACAAATAGCATCTGTAGAAAGGTGCAGCGTGAGCTTTACAAAAATCCGGAACAAAATCAGCCAGGGGTGGCTTAACTATTCGCATATCCTTTTGCCTCGTCCTTGGCAAAAATCAACAGCACCCATGGGTCGGTGTACAATGAGGAAGCCTATTAAAAACAACTTGTGCAGTTTGCGGCTTCGCATGTTTTTTGGGGAACAGAAAATGAAAGAAAAAATACAAAAATGAAAAGGGGAAAACGCATAACGCAAACATTTTCCTGAAAATCCAAATACAACATAGCCAAAAGCTGGGAAACTCACAGAGTACAGCGCAGTGCGGAGCAGAGAAAAATTGCAGCATAATTGTTGCCCAAGCATTTTATTGTTTGGTTATGGAAAAGTTTTTTTTTGTTTCGTTATCCAACCCCCCACCCGGTTTTCCGAGGAAAACTCTAGAGTTTTCCACTTCAGACTCGGAAGGTGGAGAGAGTGGGTGGCGCGAAAGTACTTCTATTGATAAGCGCAAGTTATGATTGACTTTTAATTGAAAATAAATGAACCCCGCTGTTTTGGTTTAATGGTTACGAAACGAACCAGAAAACTGTAAGGGAAGCAACCTCGGAAAATAGCATTATGTACGCAGGAAAAGTTCCGGAAAAAATAGCAAAAAAATAGAGTGGAACTATAAAGTTATTGGGAAGAGCTGTGAAGCCTGTAAAGCTTCTATATGAAGGTAGGTGGACCATCTTTAATCTCCATAAATATTCTTGGAACTTATTTTTATTATTCTATTATTTTAAATGGAAAATAAACATAATTCCATGAAGATAATTTGCAGACGCATTTCTTCTTCTCAGAATTATGTCTAAGCCATATAATGACCTGCCGCACATGACAGGGGATAGGGGGCAGGAGCCAGGCAGCTCCCTAAGTTCCGACTACTTCCCGCCCATTTTTTTCATTCACAGATAGACACAATCAAAAGCGCGTATCTATGACAAGTTCAATATTATAATTTGTTTACGAACTTTCTCCGCCACAAAATGGGACTGGCACAGAATAAAATAAAAAAAAAATGAGAAAGCGTAAGAAACGATAAGCAGATATGGCGAGCCTCCTTATATACAATACAATATAGAGGCAGTAGAAAGGACAACAGCAATAACCGAAGGAGAAAGGCACCAAACACAACCCCGCAACGAAACTCAATTTTCATGAAATAAAATCAAATTTAAATAATACAATACGATTGCGAGGCGGTGGGGTTGGCTGTGCTTGTGGGCTTGGTGTTTCTGGTGGCCAGAGGAAGACCCAGACACCAGCAAGGATAACAAGGGCAAGAACAACAAATACAAGAAAAACAGAAGAAGCAGCCGTGAGCGCGACAAGAGCAACAAGGACATCATCAAGTGTATCGCTGCTTATTTATCTTTATCGCAATTCGTTTGTCTCCCCCACCACCCCACCACCCACTGCCCAGCCGGAATCTCGCCGACGTCTTAGTCCTGGTCTTGGTTTTCGTCCTTTTTATCCTGCTGGCTGCTGGCAGGCATACTCTTTTGATGCGGGTTGCTTAGCAGGGGTTACAATTTGTGAAAAGTGGAGAGGCATGCCATGGGGCATGGGCATGGGAGTCAAAGACGACATCAATATTATTGCCATAAGTTTCATATTTGCAGCTTTAGATGCCGTTTAAAATTTCGCTTTCTACGTTTTCTCCGATGCCAAGGATTGCCAGGACATAATACGAAGACCGAAACGCAAAAGGGAAGAACGAAAGGACTCAATGGGAAATGGAAAAAGGAATGGGAATCTAGGAATTCTGGGCACACAGTTTGTTTTTCATTTCGACGCTGTGGCTTCTATGGATTCGTTTGCCTTTGCTCGTGGCTCGTGGCTTTCCCTCAATTTTTCCATTTCCCATTTTTTCCCCATGTATTACTTCGCATAATTTTTTATTGATTTATTTGGTTTATAGCCCCCCGCCGACCTAGCCACCCATCCGCCTCCTGATGAAATGGAAAAATGTTTGCGGAATTACGTGCATGCGGATGTGGATGGTACCCAGTAACCAGTATATGGAGCTCTCTCTTTTCCAAAGGAGAATCAAATGTAGACAAGTGAAAATTTGAAACGATTTACGCGCAATTTACGGAAATTGCAGCAGGGCATATCAAATTGACAGCCACGGGTGGTGGTGGGAGGGCGGCGAAATTTAAACAAGCGGGCTATAACGACAGGTATGGGTCGATATAATAAAAAATCCAACGACGCGATGTAAAAAATGTTTCTGCAAAACTAATACCAAACGAAATGACTACGAAATGTCAACGTCAATGACGAAAATTGAAATGATATTTCCATTAAAAAGTACTTACAGAACGGATGAGGACTCAACGAAGATTCCGGGCCATGAAAGCAGATAGCTTTCAAATTTCGAAGACAATTGTGGGGCAGAGAGACAAAAGGAAGTAAAGTGGCTTAATTCAAATTTTTTATTATGCCATGTTGGCAAGGAAACATATACTATGTATGTACATTGGTTTGGTTTTTCCTTTCACACCTTGGATTCAAAACTTGCTCTACCCATAAGCCATAACTGATATAAAGAAATGCAATTTCGGCACAATCCATTGTCGTTTCTGGCATTTCTAAATTGCTAAAAAATATCCAATTTCTGGAAAATAAAATGACTTTTGCAGAGTAGACTTTCTTTCTTCTAAAAATGCATGTCCTCTGCATCTTCTAGTCTTAAATGCCAGTATTTCTGTCATCAGAAGCAAGAGAAACAGGAAAGCGGGCACAAAAACAATTAAAATATAGCTCGTATTTTCGCTTTCATCGTTTAAATGGAGACGTCGAAGAGCTAGAAATGTCATTACTCCGGAGACATCCTTCCCGCCTCTCATTCCCTAATAACTTTCTTCATGCACTCTGACAATGGCCACGTTTCGGGTTTTGGGTTTTCATCTCTCCGCCATTGTCCCTGATATTTTCCCTTCGTTTATTTTTCGACTAGGGTTTCTCATATCAAAATTGGCTTACCACGCATAACCAGAGCCAGACCTTTCAGGGGTATGCCCTCCGCTCTTGGCCCGGCTCGGCCCGGCTCTGGCCCGGGGGCATTCTTTCAGCCGTTCTCCCCCAGCTCCCCCTGACATGCACTTGAGAACTCAAGTTGCTGTGATTATCCTGCAATTTTCACTGGATGGAAGGGGGATGTGGGGGCAATGACAATGACTGCGTTCTCCCGATGCTGGCCTGCGTTAGTACAGTGGAAAAAATTACTATCTACTTAGTCTTCATTAAAGTTTATTTAAAATAAAGCTAAGATCTATGACTTGATCTAGTTCTTGAGTTATATTTTTACTTTCTCTATATTTTATATATTTTCTCCAAGTGTAGGCGTTTTGGTTTCTTCCAGGTCCGTGTTGAGGCATTTGACGGCACGGTTACGTGTTGAGGCGTCGGCTTGCCATGATTATCGCCGACTTACGCTTCAATGCCTTCTTGCAGCATTTCCATGCCACTTGACTCCGATTCGGGGAAGGTATATTAGGCCAAGAAAGGTGTGTTTGCACTATTTGAGATTTTGTTACCAACAAGATTGAAACTATTTGAAGAATTCATTAGTGGAAGAACATACATAAGAGCTTTAAGATATTTAATAAATATTTTTTAAAATCCTTTAAAATCATTAATAACCTAGAAATTACCTATGTTTTTATACCGAACCGAACCAAGAGGTATCAACAGGTGCCAGCCGTTAGAAAACTCCTTGACTTTCGGTGGCAGGTAGACGGACTCCCCGAGCGTCTTTGACAGCGCGTCGCGTCCTTTTGTCTGCGCCGAGCTCCTTGGCTCCTGGCCCGCTGCGTTTGTGTCTGTGCATTCAATTTGAATGCATTCGGGCTAGGAGAGCCGTCCCTTGCCATCCCAAACCCATCCCCGAAACGTGTGTCTCGCTCACTTTGCTTAATTAACGCGGACACAGACAACCACACACACACCGCATAGACGCATAAAGGTCGAGCCGGGACTTTGACTTTGGATGCCTTTACCTTTACCTTTTGCTGCACGTTCCTGCTCACCTTTGCTGCCTTGCTGCTGTTGCCAATCATTGCTCCGCTTTCCGAAGAGGCTGTGCAATGACACTGACAATGGCAACACACCAAATAGACCAATAGACCAATAGACCACATCACAACTGTCGCATCACGTTTCGGAGTTGGTTTTCCCAGGCATCTTTAAAATATCTGCTGCATGTATTTTGGGCCACGTTTGTGCATTCTGTGAGTGTTTATTCAAGCCGAGTCTCGTATTTGGGTATTTGGGTTTTCCACAATGAATTTCCATTGAGAATGTATCGGGTGTGTGTGTGTTATGTATACTCTGGTTCATAATTTCGTTTGCATGTTAATTACCTTGATTATTGTACGACAGTCGTACGCACTGGACCCTAATACACCTGGGAAAATGCCTGGACAGAAGCCGAGAGTGAGTGACGGGCATTTGTTGTGAAAGATCTTGCGAGATGTGGAGTGGCAGCTGTGGAATGGATTTTGTGGTAGAATCCAAAATTATGCCCAGAAACGATGTAAATATTTCAGCAATTTTTGGCCAAAAACCAAAATCATGGCTAATTGTTTTCGACAACTTGATTGACCCAGGCAGGTCCTCTCGTCACTACTGGTCATATTTTAATTAGCCGGTAAGCTCAGCGACCTTTTACCTTTTTTAATGCGTTTTTTTCTCTGGCCCTGTCGAGGCTCCTTATCCAAGACATAAAATCTGCTCAGGTTCAAGAAAATTGGCCTGACCCCTGGCCCTGTGAGCCCTGGCCCAGCGAGAAAAACTCAATTAAAAGACGTCTCTTCGGAGAACCGTCTCTTCTGAGGGGGTGGAGCCGTGTAATTTTATTTATTTTGAACAATTTCGTAATCAAAGACAACCAGGCAAACAATCAACATTACTTTGTGGGCCAACGGCGGAATAAAAGTAAAATAGAAACATTAAATGGGTTCACACGATGGCAAAAAAATTGCGCCAAATTAATGAAAATGAAAAGCACAAAATGACAAAACGAAAGAAAAGTCAAATGAAATCCGAAGCGGACAAAGCGAAGCGAAATGCTGAAGAAATTAAAATTTCAAGCGCAAAAAATAAAAGCCAGAGAGTCAGGGCTCCAAACTGAAAACAAATTCCGGAAAGCGTAAAATTATTTGAATGCAAATGCAAATAAAAATGCAAAAAAAAAATAAAAGTAAGAGACCCTACAAAAAAAATAAAGAGGAAAAGAATTATAAGAATTAAATAAGTAATAAAGAAATCAGGAAAGTTAAGTTGAAATACAAAAATCATTTGCTTTCGGCTGGGGTCTGCCGCTAACAAAGTTTGCCACTTGTCAGATGTCCGACGTCAGTTGTCAGTAAATGTTTATGAGTTAATCAACTTGTAATGACCAAGAGCCGGACAAAATACGGACGGGCAGGGGGACAGACGGACACTTAAAGTGCGGGCATCTTGGGCGAAAAAAAGAAATGAGTGAAAAGGGGGCAGAGGGGAGATACGCGAAAGACGAAAGGCTGAAGTCGGTGGAAAACTCGGGCATTCAGAGAGCACAAACTGGAAGAAAAAATAAAACTTAATTAGCTTTCATTTAAAGGCAGACAAGAAGCGGACAGCACTCCGATTGCAGTGCGAGCACAAAAAGCCGGGCCCCAAAGTCCGGCTCTTCAGCTCTCCAGCTACCCAGGCTACCCAGCTTCCCAGCTTTTCGAGCTGCAAATGATGAAAAAACATCAACATCAACTGGAATGAGCGGACAAATAAACAAAAGTAAAAGTTTTTACCCACGTTTTCAGCGGAAATGCGCAATGCGAGTTGTTAGCACAAAAGTGTGGCAAAGACACAAGACAACCAAACCGGGCTCAAAGACGAAGCCGGCGCAGTATAAAATCTACAAGACCAGAGTACCAAAGTGCCAGCGCCAGGGGGCCAGGGAGCCAGAGGGGGGCGAAATGTCATCCAAAAGTTTTTGGCCCTAGCCATTTATGGAATTTGGAAAGTGCCAGGCCAAGCACAACCCACTACGTACAATCAACAATCCCGACCAGGACCTGTTCCGTACCATCTCCGCTCTATGCAAATGATGCGAAAAAAGCCAGCATTTGAAAAGTTTTCACTGGGCCACCATAGCGATATACATATTATATGTATGTGTGGTATCTAACCCTCTAAACGTTGGTTATAGTCTTCTAGAAAACTTTGGCGATATATTCAGTTTCTTGGAATCTTTGAGTTTTCAAATAAAACTAGAACAAGGAAACATAATATTTCCATTTTAAAGATTTTCTTCAGCAACTTGCTTTTGAAGTTTTTATAGAAAAAAATATATATTGATTTAAATTATTTTTAAAATAATCTGCATTGTACAAAAGCCATCATTTGTTTTCTTTTTTAAAATATTAAATTAATTTTGTCATTCAATTTTGTATAAAAAGTATACAATACACCTGTTTGAATATTAAACTCGTTTGTAAGCAAAAACGGATATTAAAATTCAATTTAAATTTCAAAGAAAAAATGCTTTTGAGTGTCATGTGGAAGTCATTGAAACCTGTATTAAAAATACCTACAAAAAAATAAATATATTTTAAAGCTTTTATAGAATAATATTTGTAATATTAAATACTTGTTTAAAATCCATGAAAATACGTAGCAAACCCCAACTTGAAACATTCCATAACCCTTACCGCAACCAACTCTCCTCCTTCATCGCCGAATCTGTTTAGGCCAAAATCCCTTAATGTGACTTCCTTGCCCCAATTAAGTGCTTGTCTGCTTTAATAACTGCGGCAAACTCTATGGGAACAACTGTTAACCCGAAAACTGTCAAGTTGAAATCATATCAAGCAATTTGCAAGCCAAACATCGTGTGCTTCCGTATCCTACTCCGAACCCAAATACACCACGACCCATCCGCCCACCTTAGTAGGCGACCCAATAAAACGTTGAGAAATTTGCAACAAGCGTCGACAATTTGCTCAGGTAACAACATTAAACAGTTAGCATAGTTGGCTGACAGTCGCCCAGGTATACTATATATACGTCTAACCCCGGACCACCCTCCAACAACTTGCCCACTTAAAGAGCTCCAAAGGTTTTTGACAACACAAAACACAACAATTACTTTTACGACGTTTCTGGGGGAGTCGAGTGGATAGGATAGAAGGAGTGAGCTCCAGAAGCAGGAGCAGGAGCCAAAGCGGAGCAGGAACTGGTGATATCCCTCTGTGTGCACACTAATTTCTACAAAAGATAATCAAGAGTGATAATTATTTTTGTTGGACTTGTTGGCGATGCGAACCGCAGCTAACTGCGAGCACCTGCTGTGTGAATTACTTGAGCGGCGACAATAAGTTGGCACCCGAAAAACAACCCACCCACCTGGTCACCCACCGGGCCACCCATCAGGCCGCCAGCCCACTTCCGCCACATAGTTGGGGTCTTTTTGGTGTCAGTTCTGCAGATGATAACATTTTGCCATAACGTTGACAACGGCCCGAGAGCAAAGCGTTTGCGTTTATTTTCGGTTAGCTGGAGCGGGGCTAGAGCCAAAAACTTTTGTAATTACATAAAATTTTTCAGAGGGTAAATAACTTTGAGCCATGAACGGAACTGGCTCCAACTGGCTGATAGCTGTTGGCTGTTAGGTGCTAGCTAGCTGCTAGCTACAGCGGCTACTGGGCACCTGCCAGTGGCTAGACCGATTTCCGTGGCTCTCAGTTGGGGTTGGGGTTCTTTGGTTTTTGGTTTATAGGGTTTTCAGGGGTTTTCGGGTCTCTACCCCCTCTCGGAGGGTCTGCAGAGATCGCGTGACCCCATAAAATGTTCACTAAGTGCGCCCGCACATTTTGATGTAATTAAAATTTCTGTTTATGTTTTTCCACCAGCTCTTCCAGCTCCAGCACTTCGGCCATGAAAAATTGAAATCTATTTAGACCCGAACTCGGAACTCGGCTTCTCGGGAAAAACAATGAAATTATTGAAATAAGCATTATGGTTTTTAATATGTGTGGGGGCATTATTCACGCTGTCGTTGATTTCTCAAGAATTTTGTCTGTTTATTGAAATTTTTGGAAGACTCCTATACTCTTGTGTTTACCCTGGTCATTGTTGACTTTGAATACGAGAGTTTGATAAGTATTTTAGCTTATTAAGACATTATTAATAGACTACTTACAACACTTTGCTTTAATTATTTTAAATAAAATCCTAAAGACTTAAGACTAGACGGCTTATTAGAAGTATAAATGTTCTTCCTAATATTATTTTTATGGAAAGGGTATTTCAACTTCCATATGTCTTCTCTCCACTATCTTATTAATAAGTCAAAATGCACTCCTGACTTCCAATGTAGACGAATTTTATTGCGCCCTCCCTCCAGAATTTGTTGACCTCCCCCACTACATACCCTCGTTCCACTGGCTCTACCCATCCCCGGACTAACTGACTATGGACTGTCTTCAATCATCAATCCACAACTGAGTCAGAGACAGTGTCTCAGTTGTTTGCGAAGAGCACGCGAGACGCGACAATTAAATTAAAAATAATTAAAAATTATGAAAATGGACAGGGCAAAGGAAAGGAACTCGAACTCGAATTTCAGTTCCATCTTCATTGCCGATGAATGTGCTTGTAGGGCCGATGACCCATTAAGGCCGCGCCCTCCGTTTTGTATGTCCTGACATTTTACATCGACGTGCCGACTGAGACTCGGAGACAGAGACTCACAAGTCAGTGGCGTTTAATGAGAATTTATTCTATGCAATTTGCTGCACAGCGAGGGGGGATTCATCGGCTTGGTTTGGTGGGTTGTGTTGGTGGGTTGGTGGGCTGCCGGGTTGGTCAGCAACTGCTCCGATTACACAGTCGCTTCGCTTGTCTCGTGTCAATCCAAATGTCTTTTTCCTTAATTAGAATTGCTTGCTGGCCAGAGATGGTGGAGAGAGAAAAGAAGGTATCATACACTGACAAATATTGCATACAATTTATTGAATTTCATTGCAAATGTGCTCTATTTTTCAAACCATACATTAGGTTTTGTTCTTATCTTTTGCTATATTACCACAAATTTTCTTCTAAGTGTATCGCATTTCCAAGCGGAAATAATTTTATGCATTGGCAGGCTAAACGAGAGGAGGGGCCTGGCAGGCCACTATGCGGACTGTGGGCGGTTGGCTCGGCTGCCCTTTGATGCTAAATGTCGCCAGTAAATTGTCGCCCCATGTGGCGTTGTTTTCTGCAATTAAATGGGCGTGGCACTTAGTTTTGCGGTTCCGTGTGTCGCCCTTTTCGCGCCGTCTCAACTTTGCGGTTCGGATCGGGAGTCGGAGTCAGAGTCGGAGTCGAAGTCGAAGTCCTCCGCCTGTTGATTTGATCTAATTGTTGCCGCCGTCATCGTCTACTGTGGCAGTTGCAGTTGCTTGACCGGCTCCCCGCATCGGCAACTCCAGAATATTACAATTCCAATTTCATTTCCAGTTCCATCTCCATCACCAGCTCCATCTCCACTTTCCTCAGACCCCAACTTTAGCATATTGATAGTAGGAGCTCTGATGTTTTGATGTGGTTCCGCAGCACGATTGCGGTAAACGTTTATAGTTACTGACTCTGGATGGAGGGTTTCTAGAAAGAAGCTACCAGCTACTCTGTGGAAGCACTTTGGCTACCGAGTGTCCTCGTTTACCTGAACCCTGTCACCCTCAACCCATTCGACAATATTGAAAAGTTGCATCAACTTATTTGGAGGACACAGGTCCTTCCTCACCAAAAAATACAAATTATTTTCTCTTTGGCAATCTGTGTGCCTTTGACAAACAAAACTTTCAGTTTCCAGTTCGGTAAACATGGCAATATATTTTAAAAATAAATATTCCTCAGATACATTAGAGTGTACTTTGGCATCAGAAAGTATTTATTAAACTGTGTTTGGTGTTTGGAAAATTAAAACTGTTTAATTTTTGTCTCTGGAATTTGGTATAAATTTTGAATCTTTAAATAAATGTCGGGCTTGGCCATATTTAACTTAATGAAGTTTATATGGTTTATTTGAAGCCATCGAGAGCACACAAGTGCAGCAGCACAACAACCACAGAAATTGCTGCCACATGCACATTTCAAATTAAACAAATGCATTGACATTTGAGTTATGGCCCCAGTCATTTGAAAGTTTTTAATTTGGCCTGCACCAGTGGCAACAACACAAAAAGCCGAACATAAATCAAACAACTGGCTGCCGTCGACGACGGATGGCAGCAATGGTCATAAGGAGAATCGAGCACAGAAGTGGACCAAGCATATCCAGAAATAATATTACCTTTTGTCCTGGTTGGGTGCTTTGCACCTCAGTGCCCCTCATTCCAGTGACAACCTGTGGCTGTGGCACCAAACCTCCGGAAACATTTGGTCAAGTGCTGCCCTTGCGTGTGTCGGTCGGTCTGTGCGTGTTTGGGCGGCGGCAGTAGGGTCAAGGGTTGTCAGAGGGGGCGTGGTCGGTTTAGAAACGTATTCCTCTGTTGACTCTGGTGCTACCGGTTCGTCGTTATTCAGCGTTATAAATTCGTTAACCACAGAAACAATTTGGTGTAATTATATTGCAATCCTCCCCTGAAAAGTTCCCCTAGTTGGGGAACAAAAGAGGGTATATTAGGATCTAGTTAAGGCCAGGATATTGAAAATTATATAGCACATGACAATAGGAGCTTTAATTGCTAGGGCTTAGGCCAAGCTAAGAGATGGATAATTACTTTAATGGGATTATGCATTGACATTTGTAGTTCAAGGCTTAGAATAATCAAAAGTCTAGATAAGAAATTTGAATAATTTAACATTTATGGTTAGAAGGTTAACAAGTCGTGATAATTGTGTGAGAAATCCTATAGTTTTTACAGATATTTTCAACCCCTTTAATCCTGTCCGACTGCGCCCTTGATAGCCTGCCGAGCAGGCTCATTACTTTATTTTGTTGCCAACCATACAGATGACTGTTGTTTTATTACATGTCCTATACATATTACGCATTCGAATAATATTTGTATTATTATTGCCGTCTGTATGGCCGTGTTGGCTGAAACACTTCTGTTTGTCCTTTGTTATTTATGTTCGGCATTAACTTGCCGACTCCTTCATCGCATCCTGATCAGCCTCTGCCAACGCCAAACCCCAAACTGTGCGACCAACAACTCTCATTGTCTGTTGCCTTAATACAACGAGAGCATTTTAATTAACCAGGCCGAAAGCAACATTTACATTTACATTCATTTGTGATGTGTATGTTTGAGTTTTTATACCCTTTCAGAGGGTATTATAATTTTGTCCAAAAGTGTGCAACGCAGTGAAGGAGACATCTCCGACCCTATAAAGTATATATATTCTTGATCAGGATCACCTCCTGAGTTGATATGAGCATGTCCGTCTGTCCGTCTGTCTGTTTCTACGCAAACTAGTCTCTCAGTTTTAAAGCTATCGTCTTGAAACTTTGCACACACCCTTCTTTCCTTTGCACGCAGTATATAAGTCGGAACGGCCGGGATCGGCCGACTATATCTTATAGCTGCCATATAACTGATTGATCGGAAACGGTATAACTTTGGTGTTTTTAGAGTTAGAGAGTTCAAATTTGACGTGAGAGCTATTTTTGGCAAAATAATACGACATGACAAATTTCATAAGGATCGGCCGACTATATCCTATAGCTGCCATATAACTGAACGATCGGAAATGACCAAACTTTCGTGTTTTTGAAGATAGAAAGCTGGAATTTAGTACAGATTCTATTTTTGGTCAGTTGATCCAACCTACCAAATTTCGTAAGGATCTGCTAACTATATCCGATGTTTGCGATATATATCCGGTTTTAGCTGCAAGGGTATATCAACTTCGGCTCCGCCCGAAGTTAACTTTCCTTTCTTGTTTTAATCTTGACTTCCAAGAAAATACATTAAGAACTGATTTATGATTCACAAGTCATGACCCTCTTCATTCGTATCACCACAATTCTCTAAATTATTTTAATGAAATGTTTTTTGATAAGCTTTTCATCAGAATTCTTAGAATTTTTAATTAACATGAAAATATATATTAAAATTTAAATATTTATTAAAATGTTATTACCAGTAGTCTTCTTCGCACATATAAGATTCGGGGATCAGTCAGTAGCGACTCTAGCTTACTGAAAGAATGTTGGGCTTGAGATTTTCGGTTCTGGCGATCTGCCTCACTCTGAGCCTGCAATGGATAGATCCTGTGGATTCTAAAGTCTGCGAGACGCATGACAAGAAAATAGGCAAATGCCGGCGTCCTAAAGATTGCCCGGCTCTTAGGCCTATTGTGCAAAAGCAGAAAAAAGGCATTCCCCTAACCGACGAGGAGCAAAGGTTTCAAAAAGCAGTTTTTAGATGTGAAGAGGTAACTAAAGCAAGGTGTGACTTAAAAAATACAGAGTCTAACTCAAGTCTTCTCCTAGAGAAAATCTTTTTGCTGTGAGGATCCATTTAATGCTGAAGGAGTAGACTTGCTGAAAGAAAATGATGAAATATGTGGTATTTTCTCAGACGCTAAGGTTTCAAACGGTGGCAATGTTAGACTGGGATCTAGGCCGTGGGCGGCCATACTCGAGTATAATACGACACAGCCTTTTAGGGCACGGTTTAAATGTGGCGGCACTCTGATTACTTCGAGTAAGTTCTGTAAAACATTGATCCTATGTCACTTTATTTTATTTTTTTGTTTGACAGAATTTGTCTTGACGGCTGCGCACTGTATCAATAAGACTACCCTGTAAGTAAAGGAGCTCAACCCAAGACAAAACATACCTACTTATAAAATACCCTTTTTTCCAGGGTATCTGTCCGTCTGGGAGAACATGATCTTAGTAAGGACGAGGACTGCTTAAGCTTTGACGATGAGCCAGTGTGTCTGGATAAACCCCTGGACGTTCCAGTCGACAAGAGTTTTGTCCACGAGGGATATGAACGTTTTAGAGCTGTGAACGATATTGCATTAATCCGCCTAAAATACCCAGTCCAGTTTACCGATTGGATACGACCCATATGTCTGCCGATAACAAAAGATCTTCAGTTTGAGAGTCAAACCAACATACCGATGGAGGTTGTCGGCTGGGGCATAACAGAAGAAGAAAAGCTCTCAGACGTCCCTAAGAAAGCTTTCATCAATCGGGTGAACTTAGCCGAGTGCAACATCTTAAATCCAATGAGCACAAAACTCTGCGCCAGTGGCTTGGGGAAAGATAGCTGCAGGGGTGACTCCGGAGGACCACTGAACTATCCCACTTTATACAATGGCAAACAGCGCTGGGTGCAGGCTGGAATCGTGAGTTACGGATATCACAAATGTGGCGAAGATCCGTATGCGGTCTATACTGATGTGGCTGAATATATGGGTTGGATAACCGAAACCATTGCGCAAAACGAATAGCCTCTCTAATCGAAATTCAAAATTTAAAGCATATGGAAATAAATCATTAAAAATAATATTAACTGCTATTATTCTTAATAACACATCCTTCTTTTCCATGCACTTAGTATATACATATAGAATTCGAAACGGCCGGGATCGTCAGACTATATTCTGCCATGTAACTGATTTATCGCATCTTAGCGAATTATATTTAATACAATTATTAAAATATTTGTAGCGTTCCGTTAGAGACCATTAATTTTCGTTTTCTGTTTGTAGCGTTTTTTTAATCTTTTATGACCCTAACACTGACCCTGACACTTGCAACCTTTTATCAACGACTCCCGATGTGGCTTCCCGAAAATATTTCAGTGCTGCCAATTCAGCTTTGCACATTTTATACCATTGCAGAGGGTATTATAGTTTTGGTCAAAAGTGTGCAACGCAGTAAAGGAGAAACCTCCGTCCCTATGAAGTACATATGTATATTCTTGATCAAGATGACCTCCTCAGTTGATATGAGGATGTCCGTCTTTCTGTTTCTACGCGAACTAGTCTCTCAGTTTTAAAGCTATCGACTTTAAACTTTGGACAAACCCTTCTATTCTATGCACGCAGTATGTACACAAGTCGGAACGGCCGGAATCGGCCGACTATATCCTATAGCTGCCATAGGATTCGGCTCCGCCCGAAGTTAGCTTTCCTTTCTTTTTTTTTTACGGCTTGTATTTACGAGCTACTGAGGAGGGGGCAGGGTCATGGGCAGGGTCCAACCCCAGTTGAGAGTATGCTCGACCAGTAACCAAAAATATCCGTTCGAATCCGACAGAGCCGAACCGCAACTGCAGTCAACCAGAGAGCCCTGACCGACCTACAGTGGACATGACCACCTGCAATCCAACAACGACTACTGAGTTGTTAATTAAGCTAGCGAAAGTAATAAAGTAATAACTAAATGGATTCAATCAAGCAGACTTTAAATTTGGCAGAAATAATATCTACAATGATTACTCGGTAATTTTGGCCAAGAAACTTTGTGTTTATGAATTCAATAAAATGGATTTTAATCCTCTTTAGGGAAATTACAAAAAATCTAAGAGCATTATAAACAGTTAAAAACATAGCCCAAATTCATAAGCAAAACCTTTGAGAAATTTATGATAAAATTAAAGGACAGCTAATTTTGGTAAAATTATATTCTTAATTGAACATTTTCCATAGCTAAATAATTAATAAAAAGTAACCCAACAATGTGATGTTCTTTGTGGTGCGATGAGTTCTTTATTTTTTGTCAATTAGAATCCCAATAAAATGTAAAATCTGAAACTAAAAGTTTTCATTTTGCTTAAACAGATATCATAAATATTTCAAACCCAAGTTCATTTGTTTCTCCTGGAGTTTATTATGTTCACTGGCTTTTGACTTATTTTATGCAATTTGTAAGTAATTTCATTTATTAAAGCACGCTTTGGCATTGTTCCTGGACCGGCAACAGAGTGCACCTCCAGCTGTGCGAGAAGGGGTAATCCGAGAAGGCATTGGATATCGGGCTAGTGTGTGGCATGCATGTAGGTGTTCGTCCGAGGGCAGTCATCAGGCTGGTGATGTTGCCGCTGAGGCTCATCAAGGCTCATGGCTCAGCGGCTACATCATCCAGTGAGGCAGTCCAACCGTCTGGCAGTCTGGCACGTAGATGCCAACAAAAAGCCGGAGTCCAAAATTGACAGCAACAGGAGCCGTGCTGCCGGCGAGAGTTTTCAAGTGCCCAACCGTCTGGCATTTGCATCCCGCGTCTGCTCCCTCATAGGGCCCATGGCTCAACCCTTGGACGACCAAAAAAATGGAAAAAAACCTCCACTACCCTAGCAATGAAAACATTTTGGCTGTGTACGTGCCATGTCGCTAAAAATCATGGCCCGCATTTCTTGTTCACCGTTTTTGCCCTTCGGGAATTTTGTATTTTTTTATTCTTATTTTTTTGAATAAACATCGACAACAACAAACTGGCTCTTTCGCTTATTTATTTGTTTATTGCAAAAAGCGGGGGAATCCTGGGGCGGCGGAGGAATTGCGAGACCCGGTTGATGATTTCTGCTTTGCTGTGCGTTTTTATGCGTTTGCTGATTTATATCAACAGCTATTTAATGTCAATATAAACCGTCGAGTGGGAGAGTGGGTGGCAGGTCGCCACCTGCTGACTGGTGGCTGCTGTCGGGTGGCGGGAGAAAATCCATTGCCTACTTTTGCGGGCAGGCGGCTGGCAGGATGCATTGTGCCAGTGTTGCAGAAAAACGATTGAAATGTGGCAACACATGGGTCTACTCTTAGTGTTTTGCCATTCAAAGCTTTTGGTTTGGCCAATGAATCAGGAGTAGAAGTGATTCCAATTGAATGTGGTTAACATTCGGTTTATTTTTCTGCAGAAAAAAGCTTTTAAAATTGAAATTCGTTAAAACAATAAGGAAATTTAGATAAAATATATATATTCTACTTTAAAGCAAACATAATGAATAGTATTTTCGCCAACCCTGATTAACTGCTTATGTTGACAAAAAATTATAATTTCAGGCATTCGCGGGTGTGGGTGGCGGTCCTGTGGCAGGATCAACGTGTGTCCATCGCGTGGGCAGCTGGCCAAGCGACTCGTTTCGTGGTCAGACAACACAAATTTACATTCACACACCCTGTCCGAAGCTCATCCAATCCCAAATACCATCCATCCCATAGCAGTTCCAATTTCCATTACCATCCACGAAATGAATGCGACTGGCTGGTCGGTTGGCTGCCTTTGTCAGGCATTGTCTAGACTTGATTCGAGTGCTGGCGTTGATTTATAATTATTGTTTGAGTGCCGGCAGTGTGCTGGCAGTGCCATCTGCCACACCTACTAGACCACGGCACATCCCATCACCCGCTCCTTTCCATATTTTTCCATATTTCCACATCTTTGCCATTCGTCGCACGCTGACTAATAACCAAATTTCATTTCCTCAATTTTTGATTTCCTGCACTCTGCGGTTGTGGCATCAGCATCAGCGCAAGGACTAGAATGAGAACGAGGACAGTGCTACGAACAGAGTCGAATCCTGGGCAAACAGCAGCATATTTTATTATTTTAACACGCGCCAGCATCAGCACATAGAATGCTAAATTTTTGGCACGCACAGGACAACCTTCAAGCCATCGAAAATCACCCAAACCAGCCAACTCCCCCCAGAAATAGCACGGGGCAAAGGGTTAACAGCTGCAGCCACGCCCCTATTGCCCTGTTCGGGCGCAGGCAGTTAGTCCTGCCATTTGTATGAGTTTGTCAAACTGAAAATAATTTTTTCTTTTATTTTTTTGGGGGGTTTCCCTTTTTATTATATGTTTGGATGAGTGTGTGGATGTTTGGTCCGGAGTCCGGACCATTGTTTGTTGCCAGAAATCATATTCATAAATAAAATTTGCATTTGGCATTCGGGAGGATGCGCGCATGTGTTGCCAAGGGGCAGGACCAGAGGGCTAGGACTAGGACCTGCCCTGCCCTGCCAGTGGCTAAGAAAATTCGGAATTGAATCGAGAACGAGCAAGGACAACTGCTGTGTTGATTCCCAAGCCTGGGCTGTGTGGTGTGTGTGTGCGTGCGCTAACTGCCCAACATTATGGGACAATGGAATGTCCTTTTTAGTTACGTGCCAGGCTAATATATATAAATATGGCTTGCCCCGTTCCGACCTGACCTTTTATAATGCTGTCAATTTGTTCGCCTGCCTGCACACCCAGTGCTTATATAAGAAAACAAAAATTTTAATGCATATATAGACGCCCCACAAGAACGCAATAAAAAACGAACTCCCAACACTCTGATAGCCTTGATCCGTATTATTTAAGTATTGGTTTAATATTTGCTTCGGTCACTGAGACATCCACATTTTTCCAATCAACGGGTAATGTATTCATTTCGATGCCATTTTTTATGTAGGGCATCAACCAGGACGACCATTTGGACCGACTCCGAATATTATGAATATTTTATATAAATAATAATACCTTTTCCTGTTTATGTCTAGTCGTTAAATTGGATAAAAAATAATAATAATATAAATTTGAGGATTCCCATTCGATGGGAGGCTGCTGCCAATTCTTGGGCCAACAAATGTCGCCTAGAATCAAAATCAAAATACTTGCGAGGTGAGCAACCATAAGACCATCACCGGCAGCTGTCAATGCCTGTCACTGGCACCCACAAATTCCACCCAGGAGCCATTCATGTGCAACAGAGTTGATACGAAAACTAAAACATTCAACATTCAACGACAAACTAAAACAAAAACGGTGCAGGCGAGGCTGTCGTGGCAAGATTTGAGCCAAGTGTGTAAGAGTCCTTTCAAGCCCTAAATTCAAAATTTGCTGCGACAAATAGAACAGTGGCAGTATTGTGATAATATTATACACTTCAATGCAAATAAGGCTAGTGAAATATAATTTGGGCTTGAAGCAGTATATTACTATTACTACTACTTACTAGTAGTAGTCTAGTTTAGGTTTCAGAGTCTTGAATCCTGATTAACTACTCAAGATATTCTGAGCTTTCATTTTTCATTTTTTTTGGGAACTCCAGAAGCCTCCCAAATTCTCCCCTTTTCTTAAAATTTATATGATCTGCAACTCTCAGTGGTGACCCACTGTAGTGGATGCCACTTAGGTGGTGGCCCAACCAACGGAACCGGAAGAGCGCGGAAGGCAACTCGAAGAACATATCAAAAGTTGTAGCGCGACTTTAATTAAACTTTGCAACGAACTGGGAGCTCAACTGGCGCAGGGAGGACAGTACTTTTGGCAGTTCTGGCAAGAACATATACCCATACGATTCCCACCATACATATATGGACATAAATACACACACACACTCGTGGCAAGGACTACTAGAAATGGAGCACAATGGCTCTGTCTAGCTGGGGGTAACAATGGCTTAGAACTGGAGGCGGTTGCAGGAACCGAACAGGACCCAGAAGTTGGCAAAAGGAGCAGGACTTGTACACCAGGTGCCACACAATGTCATCGTCGTCATTGTTGTTGTAGTTGTCTGATTTGAAACAAACTGTTGATGGCTTGTGGCAGGCTGAAAAGCAGGAGCGAGCGGAGGTCCTGGCTCTGTATTAGGGTGACACCCTTAGACAGTTAAGGATTAAATAGTAAAATACCACAAATTGCTGAAAATGCCGCAAAGTTTGCTAAAATGTAGTGCCCCCACTGTATTTTCCATTCCCTTGGACCAGGTTCCCCTTGTCCTTCCAGAACATTTTTGCGTTCGGCATGCTAAACGTTTGCACTCCTTCGCCTCGCTGTTGGATGCTGAATGTTGATGGCAGATGAAGTTTCGTCAGGGGTGGCTCGTGCAACAATGTCGCAAGTGCATAAAAAGAATACAAAAGCATCGAATTAGTTGCAATGTGCGCTGCAACTTTTTCGTCTTTATTGTTCTTTGTTTTTTCTTTTTTTGTTGCTTTATAATACGGCTAATGTTAGGAGTAGAAGCTGTCTAGGTTTAGAGTACTTTCATTAGATATGAGGGAGAAATGTCCTGAGAAATTACAAAAAAAATCCCATAGCTAGAAAATCATCTTCCAATTTTCGGTCAGCCATTCACTTATCTTAAGAATGATAAGCCTGAAAATATGGCGAAGCTTGGCTAAACTTTAATGAAAATGGCAGCCAAAGGAATTTGCTGTTTGCCTAGTCCAAAGCACTTCAGCTTTCAGGATATTCAGGACTTCAGAACCCGGAAGTTTGACGAGCTGCATCGGCTTTCGTCTTGGTCT
The DNA here is from genome assembly GCF_030179905.1 of Drosophila bipectinata. NCBI lineage: Eukaryota > Metazoa > Arthropoda > Insecta > Diptera > Drosophilidae > Drosophila > Drosophila bipectinata. The sequence goes on from NC_091737.1 coordinate 10,773,289, forward strand.
GGGTCTTGGTTTCGGTTTCGCTCTTAAGGCTTAGGCAGCACCTCATTGCGTGCTAAATGGTTTCACGCCGCAAAATTGCACCCAGGCATATACAAATTCTCTGGCTAACACAGACAAAAACCCACACCAGCACACCCACACACACACACACACACACAAGACAAACGACTGCGTTAGTTGAGCTACAAATAGCAAAAAGGATGAGAAGGAAGGATGCGGCAGGATTTGTGAGCGCTTGGGTGCTTTTTTGTATTTCTTCATAAGCAAACATTTGCCTAAGAATCCACCGAAGCTGGATAACAAAGAAAAACTTGTGGTTTTGGAATCGATAGAGGAATGAAGGATCCTTAAATGGTGGATGAGGTGGAATTTTGTTTACGATTTAAGTTGGTTTTGTTCTTCGTATTGGGAATCAAAAATTGAAGACTAAATATATAGTTCAAATGAAATAAGGATGTTATACCTTCCCAATCTTAGACTTTCGAGTACTATTATTTTTAATCCAAACCAACGTTACTAAAATTTGACCCATTTTTCGGAAACATTTGGATAAAAATCAACTACAAATTTTTTTTTCAGAAATACAAATCTCTTTCAAAATTGGATGTAAAATGGATGAAACATGTAATAGATAGTGTCTAGTAGACACTATATGATTTCATTTCGGGCCATTTTTCCTTCTTGGTCTGCTCCTATATAAGCTCCTACATATAAGCTTTTTTCCTTTTTGTTAAATTCCTAAAATTTAAACATGTAACTGGTTCAACTTGAATCCATTGTAATTGATGGCTGGGTGGCTTGGTGGAGCGTCCCTAGAAATCCATTGAATATTCACGAACCGTTACGCACGGCAGGTGACCCAAATAGGATGCACCTTTCCAGATGGCAACCACACGGGTTCTTTGTCTCCCAGAAACCCCTGGGTTAGCAGTATCCCATGGGTTCCCTGGATCAAATCGTCACATTTGCATGCAACATTTAACCAAACCGTTGAATACGAAATGATTTTAGGAAACGGCTACGGCAGAGGCAAGTACATACAAAGGCAACAGCGAAGGCAATGGGAACAGCAACGGCAACGGCTACGGCAATTAATTATGCCATTCTTTTGGCTAAAATTTGTGTATCCGCGTCGCTCTAAGTTGCTCCTATGTGGGCGACTTTGTCTGCCATTTGGAGCATGTGAAACTAGCCGAAAAACTCATTAAGATCTTACGCTCGGCTCGGTTGCGCCCTCAAGTAGGCAACATACACAAACTGAAACTGAAACTGAAACTGCAACTGAAACTGAAACATTTTCAGATCCGTTCAGCTCACAGCTCCTTCTCGTGACACAAACACACATACACCCACTGCCACAGGACTCTCCATGCAAAAACGCAACTCAAAAAGAAAACTTCATTTTAATTGTTTTCGAGCTGAGCCACTTGACTTGTACGCTGTAACCCTCCTTTTAATAAATAAAATTTGTGAGCGCCCGTTCAGCTCAGTGTGATGTTGAACGTTCTGCAGTGCTCGGTACTGTGTTCTGTGTTCCTTGCAACAAAGTCAACGGCAGAGTTTAATGGAGTGCAAGCCGGGTAGGGGTAGAGACTGGGTAGGATCTGGGAGGCCGATGGAGTTCTCTACTGGCAAATGGCGGCAAAGGATCAAGTTGCCAGCGAGCGGGAAGCGAGAGAGTTTGCCGGGACTCAGGGAGTAAGAACAACAAAAAGTATAAAATAAAAACAATAGCAAAGATTGGGAGTAGTTCTGATAATGGAAAGACGAATAAATGGTTCTCTATATAATCGAAATTTTAATTAGGAAAATTATAGGCTTATAAAGAGGCATGTCATTAACTCCTATTGGTATAATTTATCAGTATATAATTCCTTACATTTTTAACCTTTCAAAGCACAGAATATTGCCCGAAAAATTGAAGAGTATCTATAACAATGTTGTCGTATTGCCGACTTGGCCCGGCATCGTTATTTTACGCTTAGCGTGGCGCGAGCGCATAAATTTTTGAAATTAAAAGCGGCAAAGAAAACATGAACCCGGGCAGGCATAGCCTCGTCCGTTCGTCCTTGTTGTTGTCGCGCTTTGTTGCATCGCCATCCTGGATAGTGACGAGGGACGAGCAGGGTAGTGACGGAGTGGCCAGGCAGGAGGCGGTGGCAGTGGCAGAATCAGAAGCAGAGTCAGGCAAACACTCCAAGTCTCGCTTCCGGCTGCCAGGGCGTATACTTGATGCGACTGTTGCTCCTGTTTTGGGCTTGCGTCGCTTTCGTTGCACTCAATTTTGAAGCGTTAAGTTGCGCATAAATTTAAATGTATATACATTCGTCCTTCCCCTACCCTCCCCTCCTCTCTACTCCATAGCCTCTGCATAACAATGCTCTGCTCAAGTCCTGAGATTGGTGCCTGTGATTGTTGCTGCCTTAGCAGAAGGCCTCCTCTTCAGCATTCCTATTCGAGCAATTAATATTTTTTGTAAACTTTGCCATGGCATTTTGATATAGTAAACAAATTCCAAGTAGACCATAAACAACTTTTAGCCAGGCCATAAACATGAAAACTCACTTAGAGATTTTATTTGAATTTTAAATTCCTGTTTTGAGACAACGTCTTATTGTTTACTTTCTAGTCGCACAAGGTCTTGCTCTCAAAATCTTACCATGACAATGTGTCCGATCTGCCAGACAACGACTAATCATCTTTTGTTGAGGCCCCCCATCTATAAACTTTAATCAGAGCCCATAAAGCTGGAGGCTCGGTGTTTAAATGGCATTCGAAATGGCAGCGAACAGCAATTAATGCGAGTTTATTTCGCCACTTAAAACAAAATCTAAATTCATTTAATATCGCTCATTAAGTGGGTGTCCGTGAGTGAGTCTATAAATTTATAAACATTCTATACAGCGCACATTCTGTAGATGTGTGAGTTATCTATTCACATATCTGCCTCTAAAATGTGTACGAGTATTTCATTTTGAACTATTTAGTAGTAGGAGTAGTGTTCCGGCTAGGGGGCAAAAGTTTTTCGGTCGGATTTTTGGTGAGTTGCAGGCGACAAACATTTTTGTGCAGCTATGCAAAAATGTTTGTAGTTAATTGCGCATAATTTATATGCTGCATGCCGCATAATTTATTACTGCAGCTTATTAGCTTTGGTCGAGAGCCGGCGAGTCACTTAAATGCGAAATAAAATAAATGACAATAAATATTATTGCCCCAGGAGTTGTTGTGGCTCAGCATTTGTGGAATGTGTGTAGTCGAAGGCAAAAATCTGCTGACGCCTGCACTTTCTTGTGTTGTCTGTTGAAAATTGAATGGATTTATGGGATGACATGCACACACTCTTGCCTCTTTAGTTCATATGGTAACTTGATTAAAATCCAAAGCAGGAGACAACAAAATCCAGCACCAGATTGACTCATGGGCCTCAGACTTAGATGGAGGCCAATAAAGATGTTCTAGCCTAAATGAAATAAATAAAATGTTTCCTTTTCTTTTGTTCATAATTTACCCAAAAAAGTATAGTTTGAATCGAAATGCAGCTGGAGTTTATTTTATTAAATTATTAAATAATTGGTCAAAAGTATGTTTAGAACACAAAAATATATATTTATTAATATTTAAACATTTAATACGTATTCTAAACACATTAGTTAGCAACTTTCATCTAGGAATTGTTCCTTTCTAGGCAAAATATTGTGGTAATGAGCCTGTAACTGAACTGATGCCACCCGTCTCTTCAGCTCCTGTCTTTGTTGTTGTTGTGGTTCCTGTTCCCTCGAGTTGTTGTTGCTGTTGATTCTGGTATAGTTCCGCTGTGGCAGTCGTTGAGTTGTGGTTTATGCCCACGGAGATATGGCACAACCATATGGGGCATAAATATATGGCGAGTGTGTCTCTGGTCTTTTGGATTCTGATTCCTCCTACGGCCTTAGCTCCTCGTTCTCGTCCTGATTCTGAATTGGTATTGGTTCGGGTTCTGGTTCTGGACCAGCTACTGGTCCTGTTTCTGTTTCTGTTGTTGTTCCTAACTAGGGTGATGCTATGATGCCATGGGGTCCGGTGCTTCCGGTGCTTTTTGGTCAGAGACACTGTGTGTAAGTGAGAGTGTGTGTGCACCAATAAAACACATGAATGAGGCGAGAGTTGGCCATGGGCAGGGAGAGGAGGAAGAGAAGGCAGCGGGAATATGCCACTGACACTGGCAACCGACAGCTACCAATATTAGGAATGGCCACCAATGACAACAATGGTCCAAATGCTCACAATGCACTGAAAAATGAGGCAAAAATGCACTTGAAATAAAATTTGGGAATTTCAGATTTTTAACATTTTAAGTTCAGTTTTAAGCTTTAAGTTTTAAGTTTTATTTCTCAGTGCTTAAAATCATTCAAATTGTGCACTATATGTGGTCCTATCGAATCCATTCCCATTGCACATTGGCAGCCAAAAAATATTAAAAAAATGAGGAAAATCAGTTCGAAGTATAATGAGCAGTGCCCTCTACCATATATAACTGATAGTTGACCACCAAACTGGCCAGTTTACAGTCCAAACTGAACTGGCGTAATGAGCAGATGCTTTGACAGTTGGCTGCTGTTGCTGGCTGCTGCGGGGCACAAACTTTTGGCAGCCACTGTGTGTGATTTATCGCCGGGAAAACAGAACACTGAGCATTATGGATGGACTTTTATTTTTTGGGCTATACCAGTAGTTAACAAACTGATTCAAGTATAACCGAAAGTTTCAGATTTATAGCGCAGTAGAGTATCTAAATGAAACAATTAGCAGGAGTCCTTGTTTTTGGCCGTAAATTCCTTTTATCTAAAAGCCACAAAAGCCTGGGGCGCAAGTTTATGGTGGGGTGGATGACTTTATAGGGGAAAACTTTAATTGAAATGTGAAAGTAAAGTCTCCTTCGCTCTTTTAATTTTTTCACTCATCAGAGGCTGTTGCCTGGCAACTGGATTCACCCTTTCACAGATCCCAGGCATACAAATAGACAGGCTCTATATTCTGTCCTTGAACTTAACCATTTGCCATGAATTCGTCCCTTTGTCCTTTTTCCTTCAGTTTCCAGCAGAGCCAGACTGCTGGCTCCGAAACTTCACACAATGGCCACGGAGACGCATTGTAGCGCATAATTAGCTCGATGAATAAAAACCAAAAGACAAAACCAAAATAAAGAATATATATATATATATAATAAAAGGCATAAAATAGGGAAAAGGAAAATTCAGAGAGATAGAGAGAAAATAAAACTTTTCTTCAATGGGAAAAGCTCTTGAATTTTGCAGATTCTCTCTTGCTTTTCCCCAAAAATTCAAGATTTGCGCTAGAAATTAATTTCGTCGACAAGCAAACTAAACAAACTTCCTCAACGAAACAAAATTAATGCCGAAAACAAATTTCCAACCCAGCTAGAGCCAGAGCCAGAGCCATGGCAAGGCAAGTGGCAAATGAACAGGGACAAATTGATTTGCATAATGAAAAGTTGCTTAAAATCCTAGCTGGCGTATAAATTACTTTGCTCGCAAGTGGCCAAAATTTGTTGTATCTTAGCTGTAATTTTCAGGCAGGTCACACAACATTTTTAATGACACTAATTTTTTGCTTCTCCCTCTTTTTTTTTTTGTCTTTCAGTAATTGAATTAGAAAATGGTTCGGGGGGGTATCGCCCATCCAAGTATTATGTATTTCGTGAAAAGTAGCTCACCGATATAAGAGCCAAATGACAGTTGAAATGGCTGGGACTTGACTCGCATCTAAACGAAAAAGAGCACAGCTGCCATGACGTCTATTTTGCATTTTATCTGAACGCGCTTATCCCCGCACACACTCACACACACACACAGAAACACACCCAAAACACACTCACACTCGCCCATCCAATCGCGAAAACACCAACGCAAGTACATGTGGCACACAAAATGGCGTCGCCTGTAATAAATTACGTATACGCAGCACTGCAGGAGACCGTGGATTCCAAAAACCCATTCCCTTTCCAAGTGCCTCACAAATGAATGCAACCAGCCACCCATCAACCAATTGGGGAATGGAAATGGCTGTGGAAATGGTCATGTGAATGACAATGGTCATGTCAATTGGTTTGGGCTTTCTGGTTGAATTCTCCTCCATCTAGGTGGTATACACCCGTCGTCGAAAATTTGGTCCAGCATCAGGGAGCATCAGGCATTTCATTGTTATTCTAATTCCTTTACCGGCAGCTGTAGTTCGCGCCTGTGGAAAGCGTTTAATTGCATAAACGTTTGGTAACTAGGCCGCCTTTTTTTCGGGAGGGCTTCCTGGGCCTGAAATTTCCACTAAACGAAGCAGATACGGACCGGAAGTGGACCTGATTGATGGTTAGTCGCATGAATGGCACACATTAGCAAAGGATTTTGGTGGATTTCTTAAAGGACATTTATTTTTCAAGCAAGAGGGATTTAGATTTTAAATTTTAAGCAGTTTAAGAGAAGAGTGTCCAAAAAATTAATCTCCATTGAATAAGTCCCCAAAACTTATTGCCTAAGAATTTCCCAAAATATTAGATAACTTGCCAGATTATCTGAAATCACTTGCCATTAAAGCTTAAGCTTTTGAAATCTTTTTGCATTTTTCGTTTCAACCATACCACTTGTTAGTCAGCCTCACAGTTCTGAGGGATTTCTTCTAACAAGATAATTCACTTTTGTTGCCTGCTTCGGTGGCATACCCGCCCACCCCCAGGCTCGTAAAATGAGACATCCTGCAATCCTGGGAGCTCCACCTCCATGCGCACCCCCAGCTCAATTAGCAGCCGTTTGGCTTCCTGGAACGAGGGTTGGATTCCGTTGAAAGCTTCCATCTGTGGATCATAAAAACTTTTTCTATATTTATACAATTAACACGGGGCCTCGAGTAGGCAGGCAGACGGGCAGGGCAGGGCAGGGCAGGAGAGTCAGAGGGGCAGGAAATGTTCGCTTATGTTTATCTTAAAGTCTGAATCGCTCCACGGTCTGTGATTAGAAAATTGCCAACATATACATTAAGGGCTTTTCTTGTTTTTTCTTTTTTGGCTTTTTACCCAGGATTTCCCCTCCCCGGGACTCGAAACGAAAGTTTATTTTCCTTTTCGCCGTTTGTAGTTGATTTTTGTTTTGTTTTTTGCGTGTGTTTTCTTGGTAGGCTTTGTCTTGAATTTAATACTGATAGATGATGCTGATTGCAGAGAGTGATGCTACGGGGAACCAATAATCAACTAAGGACCGTTTTTCCACAAGCCCTTCCAGGAGGAGGTTAATGGTGCGTCGGTCTTGGAAGTTTTTTTTTGTTTTTTTGGAAACGGTTTTTGCCAAAAATAAAACGCGTCCTTTTAGTCCGTCGACGTCGTTCATCTTCGCAAAAAAGAAAAAAAAAACAGGGACAAACAACAAAAAATGGTACGAGAATGGCAGATTTCTTCTCGACATTGCAAGAAGAAAGTAAAAAGGTCCTGGGGGCAGCCACAAGCCGCAATGTCCTGGCCCTGAGCATTGGCCTTTGCTATGTTTTTGGTTTCGTTTTCATTTTTTTCTCAGGGCATTTCTTTTATTAGCTTATTGGGTATATTAGTTGGTTAGTGTTGAGGGAACATAATAAAAATAATAAATAGTAGAAAAATAATAATAATTAGGTAGTTTTGTGCGATAAAATCCCGTTCCTACTTTAGTAAATGAAATTCCCAAAAGTTATTTTATTTAAAAAGGTAAAAGTTTCACCATTTCTTTTTCAATTTATAAAATTTGTAGAAACAAGAGTAAGGGTATATCCTTGTCTATGATTTATACTGTAGCCAAAAACCCCCTGTCGTTTGGTTTTCTTTTGGGCCTGTTATTCATAGCTTATAAAACAATTCCCTTGGCTATTGCGCTCTAATGTTGGCCAAGCTTTTGGCCTGTCCTGTCCTTGTGACTCCCACGGCAACAACAAAAAGCAAAAAAGAAAAGTAACAACAACCAAATTGGGGAGAATAAAGGCAGTGGTCGTATGACTACTTAAGGTAAATAGATGACACTACCCGGACACCGGGGGATGAAGGACACCCCTCATCCTTCGTCCTCCAGGACCACCCCCAGCCACCCCGGCTCTCCTTACCGATGCGGCTGCTGCTGATGATGATGTTGCTTATGTTGTAAACATTTTAAGCAAATTGTTTAGGTAAATAGATAAGACGTGACCTTTCTGACACGGGGAGAGCAAATGCATTGTCAGTGTCAGCGGAGAGTGGTGAACGTTACCTTTCCACCCACTCCATATCCCCCCATCCTGCCCACTTTTTTCTTTATATTTTCAAGGGGGGTTGGCTTACGTCTGGCTAATGTATTACTTAGCGTTATTATGCTTTTTACTTTTTCCCAAACATATCTCCCAAGTATTATTGTCAATTATAAAAAAAAGGAAAGCACAATACACACACGGCGACATGAATGGTCCTTCTCGACTATTGTCGTTGCGGTTTTGGTCCTTGTCCTGGGGCTTTTATGCCGCCAACAACAATGGAGAGAGTGGCAGCATCAGCGACAGCGGCAGCGTCTTCTTTGTCGTCTTTTAGTTGGAAAATATGCAAATAAATAACGATAAAGTAGGTAAAATTGTCTGGCCAACAACCCGGGCTAGGCTTCAACGTGGCTTGCATCTGTCGCACAACTAGACCCTGGGGGTTTCTTCTGAGGGGGTGACCCTGTCGAAACTGTTAATCACGAGGGCGGCAGGGACGCAGCTGGGCCTTATATGACCCTGGGGTCATATGCCAAAAAGGCGTGAGAAGGGCCCAGGATACAAGCACTTAGCCCCCGGAGATGGAGTTGAATTTCAAAGGTTTTTGTTTGATTTACGCGGTTCGAGACCCGAAAACACTCCCAAAAGCCAAATCGCATTGAAAACACATTTCCAAAATTGAATCCAAAGACATTTGAAATTCTGTATTATCTCGGCTCGGTAATCCCGCAATTTTATTCGCTCGGAAGCTAACTTTTTTTTAGGCACTGTCTCTCTTGGTGTCCTTGAAAACCACTTAGCTATCGTTGTATAAGTCTTTTTTAGCCTAAGCCCGATATCGTCGGCCAGAGAATTGTTTTTTTTCTTCCTTGGCTATTTATGCGTCTTTGATGCCCCAACCATAGACTTCTGAGCTTTTTTTTGTGATTTTGTGGCTCAGCTTTTTGATTATTTCCATTCAATTTGGCCGTTTTGCGTTCTGCGCGTTTCGCCTTCAACAAGTTGTAGCCTTGACAATATCCCGAAGGAAAAAGGAAGGGAAATATGAACACAAAACAAACAATTACCGTGGCAACAGGGCAACTGGCAAAGCCAAGGACTCAACCCACAACACCAACAACAACAGTAGGAACCAAGCAAAAAAAATTGGAAAAAAGGAACTTCCCTTTCCCTTCATTGGGCTTCAATATTTTCATTTTTTTCTCGTATTTTGCAGCTGCCAAAACAGTCAAGTGTTTCAGGCTTTGTTGCTGGTGTTATTGTTGGTGTTGCCTGTTTACCCTCCCTCGGCTAATCGAATTTGATTGCTTCACACTGATAAGAGCAGCTGCCATGCCTCACCGCCAGGCCCCCTCCAAAGGACCGGGATCGGAGGCCGAACCAAGGATCCCTATCCCTGCAACACTTGAAACCCCATGGATTTTTATTGCGTTTCATGTTTATTGTATTAGCCAAAGCATCCGCATCCGTGGCATATGCTTTCAATATATTTATGTATATAATTTTGGTTTCAGTCCATTACCTGGAAAGGATTTAAAGTAAAGGGTATTATGGTTAAAAGCCTAACTCAGGCTTGCACTAAGGGCTTATTATTTTATTACAATTATTTTAAAAGGAGTTCTATATTTTCTATATTTTAGTGATTCGTTGTAAGTTTTATAATACAATTTAAGTTCTACATTTTCCTAAATATTATTTTATAAAGGATATCTCCCATTCGAATCACCTTTTGAACTTTACATCCGCGATCTTTGTTGGATTTAGCATTTTGTTTACTTTGCTGATTTCATCGCCAATTTTTATGTGGAACGCGTTTATTATTCTTTACGTTTTTCGCGCCTCCTTTTAACCCTTTTATTTGATTTCCTTCCAGTTGGCCATAGAATTCATTGGTCCTTTCAGGATATGTACTACACACAGCGCGTGTCGAACGGAAATGCCTCATTTTTGTTCCAAAGTGTTTTGCATTTTTGTGACTTTTCTTTGGTTGTTGCCTGTTTTTTCTTTGTCGTTTGTTAGATTTTTGCCTTTTGGTTATATTTTTTATACTCTACGATATGCAAATTCTCTGGCAGTTATTTGTGTTGGGGATTTGTTTTAAGCGCCCCTCGCGCGTGTCCTTATACCATGTATGTGTGCCACATGTATTTGTGTTTTAGTTTAGTTTTGTCATCTCGACATGGGATATGGAAAGCGCTCAGCTCCGCTTCTGGATTTACTTTCATACAAATTGTTTTGGGTTTGGTTTTTCGGTTGATTTATGCATTTCGAATGCAAAAATTCGAACTGTTTTGGTTTCGATTTTGTTAAATAATTTGCAAAGGAAACTAAATCTATCGGTGCTGTTATATTGAATTTGATCCAGGACATTTGAAGAATATTTGATTCTAACAGAGGGTAGTATAAAATGTAGAGAATATCCAAGATTTTGCATATCTTTGAGGCTTTATAATATCCCAAAATCTGGCCACAAAATTTATGGTCTCTGCAGTCAATTGGCCATCAATCAGGGCATCCAGGCAAACCACCAATCCACTCACAGCTCCCAGAGTTCATTGGTCTGTTCGACAGAATTGAAATCTCAGTGAAGGCTTAATGCTGCTGCCTCCCTCAGCTACCAAAAGGCGAACGGAGCAGTTTGGCGTCATAAATAAAAGAAATGAAATCATTTCGAGCAATTTGTCTACAATTTTGTGTCACACTTTCTGCGCCATTTCTCACATGCCATAAAAGTGCTACACACACACACCCACACACCGACTCCCTCACACACAGACAACCATCGATGGTAGACACCAGGCCACCACAAGAGGGAATAGGGAGGGGTGTGGAGGGAGGTAGGGTCCCAATACCCAGGGCCAAGTTGGCCACCCGGCAAGGTGTCACGCTGATAAATGGCTCTGCCTTACTTACGCCAACTTCTTCACTTGGCCCCACCCCCAATTTGCCCTTCAGGTGGCTCGACGGAAAAATCCCACCATTTTGCGTTTATTTTTCACCCCAAAAAACTTTACCATTTTTCGCTTTCGCCCCCCGTCCCTTTGCCGTGTGCCAATTTCAAGAAAGATTTCCTTTAAGTATAATAAAATGCAGTGTCGCTGTCATAAATCTATTCCGCTCGATTGTCACCACCGACAAAGCGGAGGACAACGAGGACGACGACGACAACGCGCCACAAAATTGAAATGCATTGACATTGAAAAATTCATAATAAAAAGCCATAGCTTCAAAAAATTTGCTCGGCAAGGGGGCCAACACACAACACACAAAGCGTTTCAAACTTTTTGGCATTTTGCGCAGTGTTAATACGGAAATTAAATATTTTGAATAGCAGAGAGCAGCGCTAAAGCAAAAATGTTCAAAAAAAAGGAAGCTGAACGAAACCGGAGAGCCTGGAAACAATTTCAAAACATTTTAGTTGACAGCGACCCCGGGACACAAACACTCGCACACACTCACACGAACGAAGGAAGAGTGGTCATGTTTGCGCAGGAAAGTATGCTACATATACATCCATATTCCACGGAAAACAAGCGATTTCGGTGACAAAAGGGTGTTCCAGGAACTTCTTTCACAGATATTATTTCAAACGATAATCTTAAGTCCTTGAAGACCAAAAAAGTAATCTAAATCTTTTGTCTTTTCCTGTCTGTATTAATTTTGCCAGCTAATAAGCATTCTGGCCCGAAATTATTTTCCAGAATTTGTTCATTTTATGCATAACTTTTTTTTATACACACATTTAGTTTTGCGACCGGCTGACAAAAACGTTTTTGCCAGTTGGCTTAAAAATTCTAATAACACAAATATTTGCAGATGAAAGAGGTACTAAAAGGCATTTGGCCGCATGCTCCACTTGTCAACTGTCGAGGGTAAAACGAGACAAAGGAGTCGGAGGCGACCGGCAGAGTTATCCCTGCGCCCCAACCAATAACCTCTGACCCCACTCGCCCAAATCTCCCGTACATCAGTCAGGCAGAGGTTGGCACACTTTTTGGACAACGTCAGAAACTGCGACAACAGCAAAAATAGCAAGAAAAACATGAAAAACAAGCCGCAGACGAACGGACAAGTAATAGCAACATACCAAAACAAAACTGGGCAAAAACATACACATCTCCAACTCTACCCCCTATTTTTTTTTTGTGTAATTTTCGTTGCATGTTTGCTGCGTTTTGCACTTTTACTGAACATTTTTCATCTGCTGGGCTGGCAAAACTTTTTGACATGTTGCAGTGCAAATTGAATAAGTCCGCACAGACACACACATACAGTCATCCCAAAAAAAGGACATTGCAAAATAATGGCTAACACCCACACTAACACACACATAGGGATCAGATCCTTTGTTTTATGTTTGTTTCCTTAGCTCCAGTTGGCTGCCCCAGGTCAGAATAATCAAATTTGTAGCATCAACACTCACCTCTCTCCACATCAACTCCACTGCAGTGCACTGGCAGTGGCTGACAGGTTTTAATCCGCTTTTTGATGCACTTTTATTCTAGCCTCGACACTGGGAATAATAACAAAACAAAGTGCCCAGCTGTTTAGGTCAATTTTGTAGAAAAATATAGGGAACTAAGTAAGACTTCTTTAAGGTAATTTGGTCAGCCATTAGCCTTACTAAGTTTGATGACAATCCGTATTTCGTAGATTATAAATAGCTTTGTGGTCAATTCATAAAAAATAAAAAACCATTGACATGAGTGCTTCTTCACTTGGTAAGTGCCGAGAAAGAGCTGTAAGCCTTCTCCAGAAATTCTGGGGAAAAAGGACAAAGATTGGAGAGGATTATGGCCATAAGTTTCCATGGACACTAATACTTTGTATGCCATTTCGTAAATATTTGCAATGCATAGACCTTCCAAATTTAATACGGAGTCATACTTTTTTGGGGTATTTGTTGGACCATTTTACTAGAAAATTTCCATTCGAGCAACTTTGAATTCAATTCATGGGCATCCATTCCCATTTTGAGGCTTGATAGAAGACACCCGCAAATTCAATTCATCGCCACACAAAGTGCATGGCTAGAACACACCCCACCGTAGAGGAGCATCAATAAAAAGAGGTAAGTGCTTTTCCCTTGCCCAACATAGCACCCCGAATTTTGCTGGCCCAAAAGTGCCCCCAGCCGTTATCCAATTTCTGTTTTGGGCCCTTGCCTATATGGCTAGGCTTGGTGTTCACTTTGTCTTGGCGATTTCGACACGATTTTTCTTCATTTTCTGAAATCAATCAAATGCAGGCACCGGCTACAGCCACGGCTACCAATTGGTAGCCTCTTTTTTCGTCTCTCTTTTTTTTCGGGCCTGGACCAGGACCTGGACCAGGTCCTGCCTGTCAGCGGCGACACTCGATCCCATGGAGGTCCTACCAGCCAGCCAGCCTTCCAGCCTGCCATTCTGCTTGTTGGACATTCATCAAGCCATTTCATCTATTGACTGATTGATAATATTTTTGATAAATGATTGGCGGCCAGGGTGTCCCAGTTTCCGGTGGCGTTCGGTTATTTACGGCGTGCAAAGCGGCAACGGCAACGGCATCGACAACGGCAACGGCAGGACTAAAAAGGATTTATAGGTGAGCAGACGACGCCGCATGCAATATGCAAATTGATGGATCTTTGGCCGGGTCACGTCCCTACATGTAAGCTTTAGTTTGTTCCTTGATTGAGCTACAAAGGGAGGAGGCTACAGTTCCAACTATTTTAGCCACCCACCAGTCCAGTCCACCAGTCCTACAGGCCCTCTGGCCATGTGTGTTGTGTCAATGTCTTCATTTTGAACCATTTTTCATAACGAGACGGGCTAATAAAAATTAATTGATACATCAGTGGCAACACCATACTCTCAAATGGTCGACCAAGCGATTAGAATCAGTTCCAGGACGGCGAACACACAAAGGTGTTAATACCGATGCTTTTGCTGTTAGCCACGTTATTATTGTTGCTGGCTGTTCGGCACGCGCCAATGTTTACACGGCTCATGGCACAAGCCAGGCGGCACATGGCTAAAAGGTATGAATGTATATACCACAGAGCCGTAGGGCTCAAAAGGCGGGCGGCGACACAGCTCCGAGCGCTGGCAGCTCCAAGAGAAGCCCACTCGACCATATGCGCCCGGCCAAGAATCAAAACAATCACCCAGGTAAGAGGGGGCCAAAAGCCAGAGGAGGCCTTGCGATACGCCCACATTTGGACATGGCAAGACCTCGACCAATAAGCCAAACAGTTGGCCATGACCAGCCCGGGGGTAACTAAATTCTTTCGTGCAGAACTGGCTGGCGACGGTGTCTCTGCCGGATTGAATTGCTGGAGACTGAAGGGCACATCCATTGGCAAGACAAACAAGGTATTAACACAACACAACAGAACAATGAAAGCTGTTGCAAAAACAATGCAATTAAGCCAAATAAAAATTGTGTTATGGCCAAAAAAAAAAATACATTTTTCTCCAATACAATCAATACTTTCCGACTCTCATTTATGAAACTTTATTTTAAAAATTAATTAAAACAATGAGTATCACGAATTACACATGTTGTTACACCCAAGAGTTTAATTAAATAATTCACTTTTTTTTATCAATTTAAAAAAAGCAATTACCTTTTGGCCTTTCCCTGTTTGAATTGGTTTGCTGATTAGACGATAAAAGTGTCTAGACTTGAATGCAAAATAATTGCATTTATTTAGCAAAAAAAGTTTCATAAAGGGAATAATTTAAATTGTATATTTCTGCCACTTTTCATACCCTTTTATTGGCCTGGCCAGAAGAGCACTCGAGCATCGACTTCGCCCTCCAGGCCTGTCACTGCCACTTAGTGTTGCAAGTTGCCTTTTGCGGGCTTCTGCCTCGACTCTTCGGGCCAGTTAAGCGCCGCGTGACTTATTTGATTGTTAAACAACATAATCTGTTGCTGCCACCTCGGTTGCCTTTTGTTTTCTTTCTTATCTGGCCAATTGGCCAATTGATTTTTGGTCCAGTCCGGTGGAGACACCTATCGATGGATGGCACCGACTCCCCAGACTCTCTGGGGCAATTCAAACAATTTCCAATAAGGCGCCGCAAACTGGCAAACTGGGCGGATGGGAGACTGTCTTTGAAGATGGGGCAAGTGGAAATGGATCGAGTGGATGGACAAAGTCACAGTGTGGCGCTACTCGCACCCATTTACTTCCCTCGTAATGAAAATGCAGCGTTGCGGAAAATCGCACCGAAGACACCGGGTAACCCAGTCATTTTTTTCATTTTTTTGCGTGGCTGTGTGAGTGGAAAGTGGAAATTGAAAAGTAACGAACTTCTGGGCATCTAAGGGCAAAGTAAAATGCACTAAGAAAAAATAATAACATTAAAAATAATTATATTTTATGTTTTTAAATTGTTCGAAATTTAAATAGCTGAAATATTAAATAAGAAAATATTTTCTATCATCGTTTCTCATTTCTATGATTTGTTCTTCATTCTTTATATTTTAAATTATTATATTTAAGTCATTATCATTAGTCATTATTATATTTAAACAATTCTTAATTTAAATCTAAGTTAAAATACATTTTCCTATCTGCAAGAATATGAAGAAAAAGGTATGAAAATTGTTCGCTCAAAATTCATGCATGAATTCAAAATGGTCCAGCTGGGGGCGGAAAATGGAATTTTCGGAGGATGGGGTTGGTACAAGGACCAAAGAGTCGCCAGAAGCCGACTGAAGTGGTTTTCATTTTCCGGCTCTTTCCATTTTTTTTGCTTCTTTTTTGGTCAAGCCATGGATGGCGAGCACTTTCCGGCAGTCAATATTGCGGGGTGGACAATGCCATTTTAGGTGTTATTGTGTCAATGTCTCGATGCCACTTCCTCCTGCAGCGCTTGCCGCTTGCCCCATGCCACTTTCAACTCTGAACATCACCCGCCACCTCCAAGCCTTCGATGTGCAGTGAGTGGTTTTTGCTGTTGCAGCTGCAAACAGAATTGGTAGTTCATACATTTCACAGCAATTTCCATTTGGCCATATTGTCAGGCTGGCCAAGCTCCACTATTGTAGTATCGGTACATTTTCCTAGATTTTTTGTCGACTGGGTGGGGAGGACTGTTTTTGCAGTTTTCCGAATGACAACCATCCGGCAAATCAAAGCTAATTTCATGTAATCAGGCACATTTGTCGCATGTAGTCCGTTGTCAACATTTTGTTGCATTTCCGGCAATAAACTCAAAAAAGAGTTGGAAGAGTGGCAATCAGTATTCCTTGATTTTAGGGCAGTTATTGCCACTTGCCAAGATTTTAATATTTTCCAGATCCTACCAATATCTTCAATAGTAAGGGCTTTGAAAGAAGTATCAGAGCACCATGGATAACCATCAATATCCTGTCCTAAGACCCAATCCTCTGTTAGTTTCTTTAATTTTATTTTGCAAATAAAACCGATGGTGAGCTTAATAAAAAAGACCTGCCCCAGACAGCTCATGTGCGCCTTTCTGGCCACATTAAATAGCCACAATGTTGATCAGTCCTCCCTTTCTTGGAGCAACTTCCTTTAAGCAAATTAAGGCACGCCCCCCGCCGTCTCTTTGGACCCCTCCTGCCAATTGGCCACAGCTAACCAGCTAGCTCTTGGCTAAAAATAAAAATCAGAACCAAACCTGGATGAGGAAAGAGTAAACTAGTTCTGCCTGAAGTTAATCAATGGGGAGAGCGGATAGGAGGGCCGAAGCCAAGAAGGATCGGCCGGATGCGGGTAATAATATTTAGATTTTTAGCCCTTGATGCAAAACTTTATGCTTGTTTAGATAACATTATCGCCTCAACCGGGCCTAGAGCCTGAGTTGCAAACTGGTTCCTCTGGCCTTCCTCTGGCAATGGCAATGGGGAGGAAAAGTCGGCGTAAACTCAACTAATTTACGATTGCATTGTGCGCATTGGACTCGCTCATATAATTAGAGAAATTAATTTGTGTGCTTTGGAGCAGCGACAATAGTATAAGGAGCGGAAAGGGAATGGGTAACGAGCGTAAAGTTTTTAATTTTCATGGTGCAGATAATGCCCATTAAAATATGCCGGAAAAGGGCAAACGTGATAAAGACGGAGAGGTCAGGCACAAACACCTGCCTTGCCAGCTCCAGGATTCATAGTCCCTTGCCCCAATCCCCAATCCCCTTACCCAATAACCACTACCCACCATCTCCTTGAAGACCCCTTTGGCAGCGTAGAGCTATGACTTCTCAGCCGCAAACTAAGTGCATTAAAAATGGCAAAAGGAAAATAATGCACGGCACGGAAAAAGGCGCGGTGGCAAAAAGAGAAAATGATTTTTTTATTATGCAACAAACAGAAAAGTCGTCCTGTGGGACCAGTTGTCCAGACGTCCAACATTCAGCGAACAGCGAACTGCGAACGGCGAACAGCGATGCTTGACGACGACGGCCTTTTGAACCCGGGTAGTCGGGTAGGAGTCGCCTGGTCCCAGGTCCATAGTCCGTAGACCAAAGTCCGGAGTTCAGAGTCCGTAGTCTGTAGTCCGTAGTCCACAGTCCCACAGTCCCGCAGTCCCGTAGTCCCGGAGTCAACGAACGCTGCAGAAATAAGCTGCAAAAAGTTGCCGCCTCCGGCTGTGGCCATTATGCATTATTATTATCCTGCTCCCTGCTTTTGCTACTGCTACTGATTTTCATTCTCATTCAGATTCAGATTCAGATTCAGTTGCCACTGCTTCTGCTTTCTATATATATGTATATACATTTTTATATATAGTATAAATGGGTATGGATATTTTATCCCTGCCATCGCTCGTGCTGAAAATTACTGCTCGAAATCAATTTCATGCGATTGAAGCACTTAATTTTTACCAATTCATTAATTGATTTCGTTGGCCATTCGGTCGTTCGTTGCTCCCGTGATGCCAGCCAGAGCCAGTGCCAGTGCCAGTGTGTTTGTATTTTGTTGCCGCTTCCTGGCTGGCAGCAACTTGCCACTTGCCACACGCCTCCTTCTGGTTCATTGAGCAACCAGGAAAATTATTGCAAAAAAAAAGGGCCATGCGAAAAATAAATAGCGAAATTCACAGAGTTTTTAATGAGACGATGCCCTGATCGAGGGGGCAAAGTTTTCGGGTGAATCCAGCAATAAAGATTGTCTTAAAAGTTTATAATTTAGTTGACAAAGAAATGCCTGATTTTAATAATTTTTTAAGAAGTTTGTAGCTGATAATTAGAAGGGTCCTGTTGGCAAGGACAATGAAAGTGAATGGCAGGGTTCACTGAACAGAGTGATTTCCAATTCAAGGACCCTAAGAAATTCTCAAAGAATTTGAAATAAACGGCACAATTTACTGAAATACAAGCCTTTAATTTGAGCAAAACAATATCGAATCTTTAATGGCATTTAATTAATCCTCAATGGCTTGTTGTTAAAAACAACACAAAAATGCCAGCCAGAGCTGAGGAAAATAATGGTTTTATGTATTTTTATTACCGGAATTGCACTATTCGATGGCTTGCCAAGCCACAAACAACATTTGTGCAAATATTTATTTACATATTTGGTAAAAAGAGATAAAAAAACTGAATTACAGTGTTTGTTTTATTTAATTCCGTTAATTATTCAATCGTTTTCAACATTTCTGCCTTACAGGGCTTTAAAATGAGAACTGAAATTCCAATTGAAATACGAATAATTAATCATTAATGTCCAAATTGATTACATTAATGGGCATTTAAATGTCTGCTCCTCTACTGGGAATTATTTACACGAATGTGCTTAAGAGTATGTATGTTTATTTGTTAATTTCCTTTTAAATATAATTCACAGGACACAGGAAACCACATTAAGTATTAAGACTCCCCACTATTGTCGAGTCGTGTAATTTCCAGATTTAATTAATCCAAAACAAAATACAATTTATATATATTGATTTTTCATCTTTGACAACCAGCGGATATTTAACTCATCAGCTATAATTTATTAATTACACATCACTTATCAAAATAATTAAGCTGGTAGAGGCTCCTGTTTCGGGCGATGCGGTAGTAGCTACTGTCAGCGTTTTGGGATAAACTAATTGATGTTATTAAATACTTAAATTAAATATAAAAAATCATATTAATTAAAAGCATCGTTTATTATTTCCAGCCTGTTTAAAGTTCACTTCGAATTAATGCGAATTATAATCGGCATTGTTATCATATTGCCTTTTTTTCGTGGTTTTCGCCATCAAACTCCAGTCGACATATATGGGTTTTAATTAAATTATTTTTTTTATTGATTTAATGTATTTGGATTAACGTGATTTTTTCACAGACATTTATCTCAGTAAATCTATTTTTCCAATTATTTTTGTTACCAATTATTTGGTTTTGGCTAGAGCCTTTGAAAGCCTTAATTTACACAAACATTTCAGCACCCATACCCGAATGCATTCTTGTGGCCATCAGAGGACGGTGTCGATGCAGTCAATGTGTGATTCTTTAACGAAACGCTGAAGTATAATTTATGAATTTTAATGAGTTGCCAAATGATGCCGAAGCGTTGATTTTCCATAATTATTAACACAGAGCCAGAGCCGGAGCCATGGCAACAGCATGAACAGCAGACGGGTCTTGGCCCGAGCCTGGTGTCTGGACGTGGCTGTAAACTGGTCGGAATATGCAAAAAAAATGCAAACACAGCCCAGAGGAAAGTGGCCAAGAGAAATAAAGGTTGAAGGGTGATGCCAATAAGCGGACATGTCGTACTTTGGCATTTTCGAAGAGTCGTATTTAAAGACAACATTTACCATTAATTAGTGGGTACTATATTTTTGACTTTCAAAGTTTATTAACAAGTTTTCTTTAAAAAAAATATCTTTTTTGTTGAGTTCTTATAATAAAAAAAATTAAAAAAATAAAGAGTAATTATTATTCGCCTTGAAAACCACCTTTAAGGACGATTCCAAATCGGCTTTAACATGTTTGTCTTATTTATTATGCCCTTATCGATGTTTGCTTCCCATTGTTTATTTTAATTTACAGATTATAGGGTCTTACGTAATAAAGCTTAAAGTTTAAAAACTGAACAAACTTTAAAAATGAAAAATATATGAAGTTTTCAATTAAATTACTTGCCGTTTACATCAGCGGTATAGAGCTCGGCCCAAAGATCATTAATACAAATTAACACATAATTCACGCACACGGTCAATAATGCGTGTGCACAAAGCCATGGCTAATATGCGAATGCTGCCGGTAATACCTAATTAAAGCCAATAACAATAATAATAACAAAATGGTATGGCCGTGGGACAAAGGCAAGATATGTCCGGTACACATATATGGCGTAATGAAATTAACTAAAATATGCCATGGCGCTTGCTTAATTAAAACGGATTCGAAACCAAAGGACGCGTCCAGGACGCTTATAAGCGTGTGAATGACACCGCACACACACACATACAGCGAAACAAAACATATAACGGTAAATATATATATCATATAGTATACTCTACCACCTATATAATCGATTTTAATGCAAAGCAGCTTAGTCCCGGATTACTGGTCACATGATTAATTGTAATGTCCAGCATTACATTTTATGCAGAAATTGGCCATTTCGGCGCTTCGTCCTTTTCGGTCTCCATAATGCCAAAATACTCAATTTTCAACTATTTTGAAAATGTCGAAAACAGTGAACCAAATAATCCATTTTAACTATTAATTGAAATACAAATGGGCGAAATTTCATGAAAATGTGTTAAGCCGAATTACAAGGGCTTTGGCAAATGCTAATCTTTTGTACTTGAACCGACTTAATTAATTAAACAACCCAAATTGCTGAAGACCAGAAATATGGTTGTTTAGTTGTTGAATTCAGATTTGGTCTCTGATGATTGCTTTATTACTTGAAGGAAGTTTTATTATGGAATTATGGATGGTATTTTAAAGGAGGGTAGCTCAGTTTAATAATGGATTTTAAACTCCTTAAGGCTTTATTTAAATGGATATCCCTCAACTGGTGGCTATCAGTCGAGAATTGCTTAAATGTACCCTATTTGCAACCACAAATAGCAAATATTGCAGACCAATACTAATTTAAATTTGCTGAAGATGCCGTTGCAATCGGGCTGGCTATCTGGGATGGATGTCCGATGGCCAAGACACGGCTTTACGACTTAAGGTTGCCAAATGGTAATGATAATGCCTCACAAAGTCAACACGTTGGCAGATGCGACACTAAATCTGTTGTGAGAAAGGAGATTCCAGGGCCGGGGAAGAGGATACTAGGCCGGCAAGTGCGGAGCAAATGAACTCGTAATCCACCGACACGTTTATGCACTTAAGAGGGCCGGGGGGGCTTTTCGGGGGTTAGAGGGACTAGATCTACAGACTGGGCGGATGGACTGGGATGGTCGTGGCACTTGTGGCACATTTAGTTGGGCCCTAACGGCTGTCTCCGACTAACAGTAAACAGCAATCACTGCTAATGAGTTTTATTGTAAATTAAAATTGCAATCAGTGTCAGGCAGCTGCCAGGCTGAAGTGTTCAAAGAGGCATGCCCCCATGCAGCATACGCACTTACAAACCGTAGTGTGGCATAGCGTCGATCCGAGTGACGTTTTTGGGGTCGATGTGCATGAATGATAAATGCAATAAATGACACGTCGGTCGCCTGTGACTCAAATCCTTGCATAATAAATTTGCCAAATTGCAAAACATTAAATAAAGACAATGTGCAATGACAAGCCAGAACACAGGGGCATACAATGCCATGCCACAGAGATAGTGGAGTGATGTCGTTACACAACGGCAAATAGTCAAAGCTAGTGGCATGCCGATCCATTTGCTGCCACATGCTGCCAGCCAGCTAGGGGAGTGCTCCCATTGCAACAGCTAGATGGGGCAAGGATTAGTCAGATATGGTCCAAATAGCTCCCTGATTTCTTGGGATTTCTATGAAATTATTTCAATTTATTTTTTAATATAAAATTACATAAGAAAAAGGATATTATTTTTAACTGGTAGTTTTAAATGTCTTTTTAAGGACATGAGCCAAATAATAGCTTCAAATCCAGACAGCACTGACTGACTCTGTGGAAGCAACAAAGCACCAAACGCACACAAATGTAAACAGGCAACACCCACCCACCCACACGCACAGATGGACACATGTGATGTCATTAAAAAGGCATTCATCATCCAAAAAGGGAAATGGCTGCCAGGAGACGACGCGACGGAGCGGAGTTGCACAAAATGAAGTCATGCTGGATGGCTGTATGGCTGGATGGCTGGCTGACTTATCGATATACCAAGTTAATAATTAAAATCGCAAAATGCGTTAAAAGTCTATCAGTTTAATTGCCATTGGTGGCTGCAACTATCAGTAAACAGCAGGCGGGGCAAACCACCGACGCTGACTGCAACGGCGACCGCGACGACGACTGCGACTGTGGCGCCGCTCCTGTCAATGACACTCTGATGAACTGCCATCAGGATGAGCTCCGGCGGCTCATCCTCCTTTTCGAGTTCCCCCATCCAAATGATGCTGATGCTGCATTGATATGCAATTAACGACATCAAGGGGCCAAGGACTGCAGGGCAATTGACGCATTGGGGATTTATTCTATGGGCGCATGCATTTTTTATGATTAAATGATAGTTGTTGGAGTCGTCCTTTTTATTCCCGCTGCGCCAGCAGTCAACCACCAGCAGCCAGCCGCCAGCCGGGACCAGGGAGCCCAGGAGCAGGACCAGAGTCAGGATATGCCAATGATCCACAGCGAGCCGAGCGAGCCACTGTGTGCAATAATTGAACAATTGCCAGCTGTCAGTGGGGAAATGGTCGAAAAAAAGGAAAAATAATAGAGACAGACCAACCAAAAACTTCACAACTGCAGCTGCTTTAAGGGATTAAAGTATTGGCAGGACATTGGCTATTGGATGGCGTTTAATGGGGATTATGCGGACCAAGAGGCGGCAACGTATAGCGCACTTTAGTTAAGCCCCTGGGATGTGGGTAATATTGCCCGTTTTTTCTATCATTTATTCATTGATTTTGAATGGGTCTGATTAAATTAGCCAAGAGATAAAAACAAAAGCTTATGAGAAGTTTCCAAAGGCCATTTAAAGGCTGTTAAGTTAATGTGCTTGAAAATGGGAATGTGGGTCAGCAAGAAATTCCTGAAAGGATTTCTGGGTGGGATTAAGGGGATGGATTGAATAGGATAGGATTACCAATAGCCCAAAGCGGTCTTTCCAATTAAATTATATTAATGTTATCCAACTAATAATTTTTAAATACATTTTCACTTTCCCCAAACCCATTAATTAATAAATCCCATTAATATCGTGCGCGCCTTCTTGATTACCTCGAAAACCACCTCTTGATTGGGTTTCATTTAAATTTCTTTTTTTTTTTTTGGCCAACAAGATATATATGAGTGTGGATTATGACAACCCCCGTCCCATTAAGGAAGTCCCCAACCAAACACCACTTCTTGTTCATTTTCCTCGCTTACATTGTATACATGGAGACTAATGAGCGAATGAGCTGAAATCCATTTAAGCTCACACAGAAAGCATCCGAATAAAAGAATGAGACTAAATCCATACTAAGTCGTATCATCAGTCCCCATTCCCCACTCCCCACTCACTCCCCTCCCGGCTTCCGATAATCGAAAACTATTTATGCTAAATGAACAACATGTCTTAATCGGCTATTCATATGGAAATGCATGGATTATTATTCAATTAGTTACGTTTTCAAAGAAGACGAACTAGAATAAAAAAACGTGGATGTATATAAAACGAAACGAAATCCAAATGTGAATCCATGAGATACCTACACACGGGCGAAGAAAATAAATGGGCGGGTAAGCAGAGTTGCTTCGCTTCAGTGAATTTTATTAATGAACTGTGGCCAACTGCGGCTGGAAAGTAACTCGAGAGCCATGGTTCAGGTATTGGCCACGGGAAACGGGCTAGAGATACACCTGCGAGCGTCGCTTCATGTTCATTATTTGCCCAGGCACTCAAAGCACCAAAGCACAGGGCAACCCGGTACCCAGTATAGTCAGTATACCACCAGTACACCACCAGTCATCCCGCCCCACATGTTCAAGCTGCTCTCGTATCTTGTATCTTGTATCTTTGGCGGAGCATATTGCGAAAGCCACAGCTACAAGCAGAAAAACAACACCAACAACATGAGCGTAGTAAACGCAAATGGCCATGGGGAAGCAAACTATACATAGCTGCTGTTGCCACTCTCATTCATTCATAAAAATCCCAAGCGCCAAATCCAGTTTGAGCCATGTATACAAACCAGATTTCACACACATTCGCTTCCCCAAATCAAGTTCAGACTTTATGGCACAGTGGAACCAAAATAATCGAATGGATCTTTAAGATGTTGTGAGAAGAATCAACGGAAGTGTGGAAAATAAGACACTTTCTATGGGGGAGTAGTGTTATAACTTATAAGCCCAGACTTGAATATACATATGTACCTTTGAAACCCTCTCTATGGGAATTATTTAAGAACTCTTCAAGAAGAACCAGAAATTATAGAAAATGTATATTTCAAGCCTCTCCAAGCACGTAGGATTAATTTGGTTCAATCCTTAAAGCTAGGGAGATTATAACTCCCAGGTTCGTACCTCAAAACCATGGAATATGAGGTAATACCCCCCTGGGTTTTATGATAGCCCCCTGGAACTACTGTGCGTTGCTGAGTGGGCAGACAGCGGATGTTCGGCGGTGAACATGAGACCAAGAACAAAAACAAAAAAAACCAGTAGATGATGATGGGGCTTTGATCTTCGGTTGGACCTGTTTCCGTCATAAAGTATCCGTATCTGTGTAGTATCTATAAGCTATAAGTATAACTTTTGGATGGCTCAACTTTTTATTGATGGAAGTCCGGCGCGTGGGCCGGGCAGGGCTGGCAGTGGGTTGACAATTTCGAACAGGCAATTAATTATAACTGTTTGTGTCGGCCCATAAAACGAGTGGGTGTCAAAATGTCGCCCCCTTTGACTCGATTTTTCGATACACTCTCTGAATTTGCATATCAAAAGCAGCAGCCACCGTTGGCTGCCACAGAGCGGAGTAGGCGTAGGGCGGCGTGGGGCAGCGGGATGTTGGACTAGTTACGAGGGCGTGGCAGCTTATCAATGCGTTCTTTGTTTAGGCCCAGCCAGATTGAATGAACAGCCACGCCCTCGGAACCCTTCTTTTTTTTAGTTGCCAGACACGCAATATGCAACTTGTGCGACTTTTCCCAGTTTCCCGCACAGCTTTTTGACGTATTTTTTGCGCTTTTTTGTTTTAATGAATTTAATAAATGCTTGCTTGACTTTTAGCGGTAGTAAGTTCTCAAGTACTACCAAGCAATTAGCAGCATGCATCTTCTTTGAGAACGGAAGCCTTTGGCACACGCAATGAGCAAGGCGGGCAGGGCGACGAGTCCCAGTTATAGGGAGGTTCCCGTTTTAGGTCGGAGTTAGTACCAGTGCACTGTAAGAAATAGTGGTTTTATTGGTCTTACTATTTGTAAGAATAATCCTAGTTATCCATTGAACTGATTAGATTAGTCTTAGTAGGTATATTTAGTAAAGAGTACCAGGTATCTTACA
Organism: Drosophila bipectinata; assembly: GCF_030179905.1. Lineage (NCBI taxonomy): Eukaryota > Metazoa > Arthropoda > Insecta > Diptera > Drosophilidae > Drosophila > Drosophila bipectinata. The sequence goes on from NC_091737.1 coordinate 10,799,124, forward strand.
GCCAATAAATATTCTCTCAAAAATAGCAATGCAGGTATCCCTGAGAAATTGAACAATAATATCCCATACCTCAATAAAATATTATAATTTCCTCTCTCTCTGTGAAATATGATTCTGCAAATGTGCTGGCAATACAGCATTTGTGGGCTTTCCTCTTCTGGGGACTCTTGTGATTACAGGGCATGAGCCTTCTTCTCAAAGGTTTGGCCCGAAGAACCTTAAAACCTGTACTGGATGTGCACTTAATCTAGAAGAGATAGGATATCTGATTGTCGTTCACTATCAACTTCTTGGTATATACAAGTATATACATTTCCCCACCGATGCTTTGTTTTGATTTTAATTTGGTTCACACAATTCATTTGAGCTTGGCCTAGGCAACTGTCTCGGTGTCTCGGCAGAGTCTTGGCAGTGACTTGGTAACTTGGCTGACTTGGCTGACTGATGTGATGTGATGGGGAGTGACTTGCTCAAGATTCCCACATAAATTATGTGAGAGCCCAAGTGTGACCAATAAACCAACTGTCCAGACGCAGACGAATATGGATACGAATCCATCCGTAGGGTTTCGTATTCCACCGACACCGACCTGCAATAAAATATGCCTGGCAAACTTTAAGAAAAGCAAGACCAACCACAAAAACCCCATACATAGTATGAGATGTGTGTGTGTTTGCTCTTGGTCCTTGCATGAACCCTTTTCTTAACTTAATTTAGAGCTAAATATTAGAAATTACCTCACGTTCGGGGCATCAGGCTGAAAAAGGGGAGAATAACTTTTAAGTCATGCAAACTTTGTTCCGCACTCGAATACAGTTCAGTTCGGTTGAGTTGAGTCGAGTTCTTGAGTTCAGTTTCGGTTAGGTTTGGTTCGGTTTGGTTCAGTAGACTGGAGTAAAGGCAAATGTGCCTGCAAATGTCTTTTCAATTGGCAATCGAGGTTCTGGCAGAGGCATGTAGGAGGCTGGGGCCCGCAAAAAGCGTTGCGGTAATATCCTTCCCGGCACATGTTAGGGTGTCGGGTGTTTGGGCTTTGATGCGGTCCTTAAGCAGGCGTAATCCTGTCAAAGTGTTATCGCTAAGCACAAACCCCAACACACACCCTCGCACATACTCGGTCCGAGTTTGTTCTCTGACTTGCATGCAAATTTTATACTTTTTTTGCGAGTTCCCTCCATCACCACCCTGATTTCCGGCCTTATATTTTTTCGATAACTCGGCCTGATACTTTTCTTGCCTTTCCAATCCAATCCGCAATCCCCCCCTTTCACCTTTTTTTTTGTGCTGACTTTGCTCACGATTTTTACGCTTAAATAAAAAATATCTACACTTAACACTTTTTGTTGCTCACCTGGCGGTGAAATCCTTTTCCTTTTCGGCGAGGACCGGAGTTTTCACGACTCTTGTATCGAAGAAGTCATCAGCTGGCGAATGGCAAATGGCAAATGGCATCGCTTGTCGCCATAAACTTGAACAAATATGCAGCCCAGAACGTGCCACTTATGCTGCCGCACAATCGCCTTTACATTTGCTCCAAGGTGTGTTTCGGCACGTGTGTGTGAGTGGTTGGGGTTTTTGGTTGGGTCTCTGGGTGGTTTTTGGCTGCCACTTGGCCACTTCGTGGGTGGGTGGTGTCAAGTGCAGGGGCAAGGGTTCCGCTGGGTCCCTGTCCCTACCGCTGCCCCTGTCCCTGCCCCTGTGCAATGCTGCGCTTTTTGTTTGCACTGCGGTTTCTTGCCACAGTTACGGCAACGGCTTTGGCTGTTTGCGCGGTCTGATTGAAAGATTGTCTTGTCCATCTACCGACGCGCATATATATCCACCATGTTCTTGCAATATGTGGTTGCATATGCCTCAGCATATATACAGAGACATACATACGTATATCTGGAGAGTCTTACGCACAAACACGGCGGGGGATTATGGCTATTTAACCAGCAATCTGTGTGGAATGATTGCCCAAGGGAGTGTTCAAGGATGCACATTTATGGATTGCTTCTTGAAAGGATATCATACCCATTGCCAAGTCATAATATTCCTTAGTTTATTTTGATATTAAATATTATCAAGCCTGTTTAAACTATTGTCTTTAATCACAGACCTTAAATTTCCAACAGAATTTTCAATAAAGACCTCAAGAACACATATTGCTCTCGTAGAGTGTGGAATATTTTGTCCGAGAGTTTATATAAAAGCGATTTAAGGACACAAGAAGCTTTGCCATCCCGGGCCGGTCGTATATCATGTGCCAACGGTATTCACTGGATGTCGTAATTAGCTCATTGGAGCTTGAGGCATGAGACACTGCCGCATCCAGTGGCAGGGAGACTGAGGCAGAAGCTAACACCCTCTGGAGCTAACAGAAAGCTCATTAGCCGGGAGCATATATTATGGGGCTGTCAGTGAGGCCTGGTACTATGAAACTGGCACATCATCAGCCTCGGATTCTACAGGATCCAACAGGCTGTTGCTCTAGCTCCTCATGCAAATGAAAGTCGTCCGTCCGCCTTCTCTAACTACCTACTAAATGGGCTCATTTTTCAAATTTTATAGCTACTTAACACAACATCAAACAATTTTTATTTTATTAACATGCGCGCACACACGCACCCCATATCCCATTCCATATCCATTTACATTTCACGGCGTTAGTCTAGCAACTCAATTTTTTTGTTTTTGGGGTTTCTTTTTTTATATTTTGATTATTTCGGCAGCATCACCATCACCAGCTATCTTGAAGATATATTTGTATCTATTCATAATAAGCGGCGTCGCTTGTGCTCGACTGACTTCAGACTAAGGGGCGAACAATGTATTGAAATAATTGTGTGTGCTCACACATGAACGAGTCGGGGGCTCCAAAGGAAAAGATCCAAATAGAACAAAAAATTGGAGGCAAAGGATGATTGGATGGAAGGCTCAGAGGGTGCAGGGTGTGGGATGGAGAGTGGAGGCCAATCGAAACAAAAATCATATGTACATTGTACGATGTACGAGTATGTGTATAAAAATACACACTACATGCCCCAGAGGGACTCACTCAGCTCCTGACACAACACACAACATCCAACACACACAGGCAATCCGAAGCGGCATCAATAAATGATTTCACAAAGGCATTTCACAGGGCTTCGAAATAAAAAACAAAACAAAAAATAAAAGAACATCGCAGTAGCGCTGTGAAATGAAAACCCCCGCAAAGGTCATGAAAACATCATTGTCAGAGACAAAAACACGAGACCCCGAGTCAAAGGGAGACATATATAAAAACATATATATATATATCCACATAAAGTAGAGCGGCTGGAGAGGATAGGGCATTAAAAAGACCCAGCGGGCGTGTTGAGGAATGTGCGGTTTAAAAATATAAAAAAAATCCAAGACAAGATTGTGCCACATGGGTGCACGTTGAGCGACTTTGTCTCCTACATCTTGGACCTCGGATGCTGAGATGTTGTTGGGACGTCGTCGGTCTCCTGCCCGGCTAATTGTAGCCCGCCGGCATTAACAAACAAACACAAACAGACTAGAAGATACATATATCCTGGCCAATTTGGGTTTCTTATTTATGACCCACTGACATTAGTTTAAATTCAAATATCAACACATAATACGAGAGGCAATGGAAGGCCTCGGGTCTAGGGACACCCAAGAAAGTATCACATTGCCGGTTGTGACATTAATTAGTCAACAGATCGGGTTTCAGGATTCTTGACCTACAAGGATAAGCGGAAGTATTGTTTACTGGTCGTCTTCGTCTCCTTGTCTGATGTCCACTCGAAAGGAATCCTTTTGTTGTGGGGATTTATGCAGATATACGGTGGTTTGATTGTTTATTTGAGGATCGTATTACAGTCGCCTTGTCGCCTTATTCTTCCCGGCTTCTGTTCAATTGCTTGTCCCAAAAATAATAGTGAATAATCCTCTGATCTTGGAGGCATACAGTTTCAACCATGGAATGTCTGGTAATCTGGCTAATGGGGGCCCGTTTCGTTTTTAATCCTTCCTAATGGAATCCAATAGCTGATTCAAATAAGTAGCTTAAAACGAAAACGAAATGGCTGGCATTTTTAATTATTCCTATATAGTTCATGCTACATATTTTATGGATAATTAAAATTGTTAATGGCTGCCACCGCGACGACCACAAAGACTACAGAATCGGTTTTGTGTCAGTATTGCGCCAAAATCCTTTCGGAATCCTTGCTGCTCATCAACGCCCAGCAGCCAAAGTTTTTCACTTTTTAATCCCGGCGAACGCCTCAAGTCCTTTTCCGAAGCGCTTTTCTTGCACCAACTGTTGTGGTTGTTGTTTTTGGCTTTTATTTCATTCAGACTATGTATATATATAAAATATATATATATATATATATAATTTTTGTGTGTCTGTGTCTGTTTGTATAGGAAAAGTATGAAGAGGAAAACCCGAGCGCGCTTTTCATCATCGTCATAATCTCAACAGCAACATCAACAACTTGAAGTGATTTGTGTTTTTCATCCGCCTTGCGATGGTTAAGGCTTACCCACCTGCCGTCTCCTTGCCATCCTACCATTCAGCCATCCAACCATCCATCCATCCTTCCACATCCTGTGGCAGTTTTCCTTTTCGCCACTTTCCGGCACCCTAACCAGCCACCGCCTTATCCTTCAGCACCCAACTCCTTGTGGCAGTCTGCCTTTTTTATTTAATCACCTCACAAGGCGCTCGAGCACACAACACGGCTTTAATCTATTTTAATTAAAAATATAATTATTTAATATAGCTCAAGAGGGTGGGCTCCTTGGTTTGGGATCCTTGGTTAGGCTTGACTTGGATAAAAACAGTGACTTGTTGCAAAAGGATACTTGAACCGTGATCTGATCACAAAGTGCGCGAGAACTTTCGAAGTCTTAAAAAAAAACAATGCTATTTTCTTTTTCTAAATCTCTGTTAATAATATTATTTAAATTATATTTTAGAGAATCCCAAAATCATTAAAAACTTTGATATTTATACATTTTTTTCTAAAAGCGGCTTTCCAACTTCTAAAAAATACCAATCAAGGCTCACTTCCTGTGAGCCTGGCAATTTAAGGATCGGTCCTTTTTAGGCCCACACACAGCCAGAGACCTGAACACATGCCGACAAAATTTCGCATAAAATTATAAAGTATCCTTAGCGAAGGGATAACTGGGGTAAGTACTTTAGGAAACTTCTTCCTTGCTGTGCAAATTTGCGCCAGCAAATCTGTGCAGGCTTTTGTCACAAACTCCCAGCACATCATGTGTAGAATTCATTAAGGTGACTAAATACACTGGGCGGTGGCAGGATACCGGAGGAGCACGGGAGGGAGTGTTATTTTGTGATTTTCCTTCGTTACCTCTCCTGTTTTTATTTTTTTTGGGAGATTTCTGTTCTGTTTTTAGGAGGGATGATGAGGACTTGGCAGTTTCTCAAGCTGCGTGTAATTTGTAGCAAGTGGCGGCAGGTAAAGCGATGCCAAAAAGGAAGAGAAGCTGCAGTGGCATCGCCAACAGATATTAATTTCGTCTCTGCGAGGCAGGGCGAAGTAACTTAAGCTTCAACTTGCAGAAAGAAGATTGAGATACAGGGGAACACAACCTGGGCCGCTCTCCTCAGCTTCCTTCAGACACCAACCAGCTCAACAACACCTTGCCCTCGCAAAAGTGGTTGCTGCTCTGGCTGTTGCTGCTGCTGTTGCTGCCGTGCACATTAATTCGTGGGAATTAATTATTCTCAGGCCTGTGACGATTCCCAAGACACTCGCTCACTCATTCGTTCGTTGATACCCAGATCTGAGACCCATTCGCCTCCAAACCCCCACGCCCCACCTCCTCGGGCTCAGTTCGTCACTTTGCTTCTGTGGTAAGGCAAACATTTTCGTATCTGTATCTGCAGCACTTCACGCTCTTCTTCCACACTGGATAATCGTGTAGCACATGGGTATATTGGATTTATTCGGATTTTATGTATAACCGGAAGTGAATATATAAGAGATTAAAAATCATTCAAATTTCTTCTTAAAGTTTAATTTTTCTTAAACACCGAAAACTTCCTAAACAGTACCGGGTATCTCATAGTCTAATCTAGGTTATCTCTAATTATTTTTGCAAATGTATGCATGCCACCCTGCACACACACGAACACACACTTGGCCAAAAGTTTATGTACTCTGGCTCTTTCCCTGACCATCTCAGCCACGGATAAGCTTCGCAATTACAACAGGGCCTGCAAATCGCTTCATCTTTTTTACGGCTGCCCTACAATGACCGTTTTGGGATAGTCTTATGGATGGTCTGGCTCTGTTGGCCAAAAACCAGAGAGCCAGCCATCCAGGCTACCGTCGTGCCCATAACAAATCATTGGGCCATGTTAGCCGGGTAGTAAGTAAATTTGATGATTTGCACTTTTAACTTTAATTTGTTGTTCCCGCGCCTGTTGTAAGCGCATTTGCCAAACATAAAACTAATGGAAATTTTGATATTTTACTATCTTCTTTATGCAGGGAGCTGTAATAAGCTGGGCCTTTACAGTTTTGGCATTTTAATAGTAATTTTACGCTTAAAAAAATTCCATAAAATAATACCAGGGAAATTTTTGTGTTGAAGTACTATAGAAGGGTCTGTGAAAGTTATGGCAGCCTGATCAAAAATGTAAGCCAGGTTTATTCTTACTCCATTTCCCCATATGCAACAAATTATGTTTTTTTTTTATATTTCTGTGCTTTTTTTTTAGCTCTTCCATCTTTTTAACACATTTTTCTTTTCTTTTTGCCAGGCCACATTGCATTATTTATGTACATGAAGAGGGAGGAGTTTTTTTCTAGAATTTTTGTTAATAATTCTTACCAGCTTGTGAAAAACTCGTATATATTTTCGCTTTTTCTTCATTCTGCGGCTATTAAGCTGATGATTTTAATGAGTGAATAATGTGTTTGCTTTCCCTCCTCAGAAACGCGGCAGAAAGGCGGCATTCCCCTCGTTTTTCTGCTTTTGCTTTAATTTTTTAATAACCTTCAAACTCTTGACTTCAAGTTGAGGTTTACCCCTTCGGTTGGCTGTTTCTGTTATTTGTTGTTGATTCTTCGACATGTGTTGGACCCCCGTCTGGAAAAGTTCCCATTTCCATTACCAGTCGCCACCGCTCCCGATTCGAGTGGAGCATTAAATTTGTCATTAGGTTTTGTGGCGCATTCTGAAAATTACATCAAGTAGCTGTGGTGTTTTCTTCTTTTTCTTACCATTATTCTGTAGATTTATCTTTTTAAATATTTAAACGCTCTAATTGGCTGACCGTCGGCCACTTGAGGCAGTTCCGACTCTGAGAACATTTCGCCGTTGACATGGATAATTGCGCCGCTTACAATTATGTCGCGCAGATTATGCCACACAGCACTGACAAATTTCTGGAGATTCCCCGAAGGGACGAAGACTTATTGTGGAGCTTTCCGCGGCTGGGAGTACTATATGTTGTGAACTATAATGAGGCAAAATTGACTTTTCATTTTGGGTTTTTTGTCAAGTGCTCTGGGCCTGTACATTTCTTAGACTGCACTACTTGTCTCACACATCTTCTTGAGTCGGCGGGGGGAGCTGTGACATTTTTTATGGCCTGTACTGATGTTTTGACCTAGTAATTTAATGATGCTAAATGGCGTGGCAGTTGATTGCCGGAACATGCGGGCAGGCCAAAGGGGGCGAGGGCGTGGCGCCTCTGGGGCGAGTAGTGGGAGGTGTGAGAAAGCATCTTGAGTGCAGCAAATGACAGCAAATTCAATTTGTAGCTTGAGCTTTTGAGGCACTACAAAGTGAAGTGCAGAAGACCGTTGGCAGTCTAAGATTTGTATCTAAATAGGATCGGAGCAGAGTTGCTTGAATATTTGATACTCGGTACTTGGAAAAGGGCTAAAAGACAAATAGTCACTAAGTCCCTACCAACTCTAAGAAAAAGAATATACCTTTAAACTTTACAAATACCAGGTATCACAAAGTTTCTTAGCATTTCCATGTCACCTAGCAAAGGAAATGTCCCACTCAGTTGACTTAGATATGGAAATACACATTTAACTTTAGTTTCAGCTGTTCCCGGGGGCCAAACCTAAGGCTTAGGTTAAATGCCAAAACTTCACTTAAAGTTACTTCTATTTGGCCAACTTAGAAGGGCTTTTGACCCTTTCTCCCCTAAAACAATTCTCATGTTGTCATCGTCCATTTGTGCTGGCCATATCGCTTCCCATATCGCAGCCACCGAACCGACTGCATATCTTCCTCTTTGCTTCTGCACTTCTTCACTACCAAAGGGACTTGGAAAAAGGAAGTAATCCATTCTGAGTGCAGTTTTCAATATCACTTTCCAGAGAGACAACTTCCTGCCCGGGCCAGGCCGGTCGCATCATCATCAAAAAAGGAAAAAAATAAGGAAAAAGAAGGAAAAACTGTTGGCACTTTGCATACAAATGTGCTACCGAGCCAAACTTATCGCAACATTTTAATAACTGGCGGCAACAGTAGCCAACTGCAGATGGTGCAGAAGATGGAGCTTCCGAGATGATATAGACGGCGGAGCAGTCCAGTCAGCTTTCATTAATTACCAAGAAAGTCGAGTTTTTTTTTTCGTTTCGGTTCGGCTTAGCAGGCTCGGGATCCGGCTCTGGCTCCTTTACGCTTTTCCTGCCAGTCAAGTATATTTTCCGCCAAACTGGCCGGCACGTCAACAGGTTGCTTCCCTGGCCCTAACTGGGCCTGCCTCGAAACTGGCTCAGTTCCCCCACACACACAACCTGGCTGAAATCCCAATCCCCGACCTGAGCTCAGCTCTTATCTAGTTGGAGAATCATGCAACAGGCGCGTAATTTTTATGAATGAAGTGTTTGCTTCTAGCCAGGATTCAGAATCGAGCTAGGAAACGGCTGGTCAACTGGTTTTGGGGCTCTGCCACTTAATTGCAATCGCACCTTAGCCAGAGTAGCAGCAGCAACAGCAACAGCAGCAAGTGCAGTAAATGTTGCAGTTGCTGCTGCATCAACAGGCCGCAGTTTGTCAGTCAGGTTAACAAATTGCGTTAAGGCAGACCAGTTGTTTAACCGGTTTACAGCACATCTGTGCTCTATTCTGAGGCACTTGTTGCATCAGGTCCAGCTTTAGCTTTGGCTTCAACTCCATCATCATCATCAGGAGCCGCAGCACCAGAAGTAGCAACAACAGCAGCATCAGGAGCAGCAAACAGCATCACACACTTGCAACTCGCTTATTAAATATGATTATGTGTTCGATTCTGGGCTCGTCTTCAAGTGGTTTAAGCACTGAGAGAAATTTTTTTAATTATACTTTGAATAAACCAAATTAATTAATTTTATTCCTTGAAAAAAGTTTCCATTCATGATAGGCTTTTTGTGATGTTATTGAATCTTTGCAATGACTGATGGCATTAAGTTCCTTTCCTAATTTGGAAAAGACTTTATAAATATTATATCAAAAAGGTTAATAGGAAAAGCATTTGTTTATTATTTAAAAACTCCATTTGCTTGTGTTTCAGTGTTCTACTTGCACTGATGGTAAAAGTACGGATAGTCACAGGAAGTGAAGCCGCGCCAGGCGTCGTCACATTGGCGGCCAGCTTGAATCTCTGCCCTGCCCCTGCTCCTGCCTCATCTCTGGACTTTCCTCTGCCTTCCCAGACCCTGCCCCATTGCCTCCCCCTTCCTCAAACAACAACTGCCAACTGCTGCCCACTTTTAATGAAGTTTTCCGTTTTGTGATGGTTCTGTTGACTTTCCACGACCGGGCCAGGCTGATACCCTAAAACTGAAAAGGAGAAAGGCATCGCAGCACTTTGTTTGCCGTTTGGAAAGCCTGTCAGGGCATTTGAAAATCGTTGGAGGCTCCTTATCCCTTTCGAGCAAGTTTTATTGTTGGTTAGTGGCAGAGCCTGAGCTAAGTTGCCAGGCAAAATAAAAATCCATTGGCCGTTCAAATGTTTTAATTAAAATTTAATGAATTCAGTGTACTTAATTATGCATTGTTGTTTTTGTCGCTGTTGTTGGCTCCTGCCCGGCTCCAGTTCGAAGGCAATGCTGAAAATTAATTTTAATTGTTTTATTTTTCTACTATTACGATGGAGTGGCAATCGAGGCGTATATGAACCAGAAAAAGGGTTCAAAATGTTTATGCACCACAATAGTAACATAAATGCGCTGAGAGGCAGCCAAACATGGCAATTAAAATTGAATTTATTTTGAGAATAGATTGGATTATAAAAATATGCCAATACTGTTTATGAAGTAAGCCAAACCCGAAGCTAAGCGCAACTATATGTTTTAATTAACTGCAATTGCATGTATGGCTGGCGAATAAACAAATACTCAAATTAACTTTCATAATAAACAATCAGAATTTAATAAATCCACCAGACTGGCAGGTCCGGGGCCGAGCCAGGCCAAAAACCTTGTGGATATGGCGAATCAATACAATAAGTAAACAAATTATTTCACAGCCAACTACATTTCATTTCGATGAAAGCCAAAATGAATGCAAAATCGAATTCTGCCAAATTGATTATTAATTAAAATGAAATCACTGCCAGTCAGCAAAATCGAAAACAAATAAAATATGTTTGAAGGAATCTCTATTTCTGGCTTATACCACTACATGAAAGGCAACTTTCATTTCAAACTCAATAAACTGAAATTGAAGGAAACTCAATATGATAGAGTTGGAAGACCACCTGTTATGTTTGCCGATTTCTGGAGGCTGTGAAAGCCTCTGATCCGTTAATTTCACATTTTAAAAATTAAAAATGAGTATTATTATATTCATTAATTAAGCCGAGCGGCGGATGCTATTAATTAATACCAGTTCCCCGAACAAAGTGCCGCCGCTGTGTCTGGCCCCGAATATTAGAATCAATTAGGCGGCATTTAAGGTGCAAGTGGCCACGCCTACTCGGAGAAAGCCCTGGGGGCGATGTGAAAGATGAATGATGACTGGAGCCAGAGTGCTGATTGATGACACCGGACAAATATCCGTCTTTAAGGAAGCTCTGAAGATAACCGCCAAAGATTATAGAATTCTTCCCCTCCCCCAAAAGATAACAGAAATTTTAATTTGAAAAATTTGTAATTTTATTCAAATATTTTTCTTTGTTTAAAGATACAAAAATTGTTGTTTTTTGTTTTTTTTTTTTAGGTTTTTTAATTTTTTGCAAGGTTTGTTGGTAAACCTTGTTTTTAATATTTTAAATGTTACATTTAAATATTTACTTTAATGAAAGTTTTTATACACATACTTAGCTTGTTCGATTTCGATTTCAATTTAAATGCAAATGCCGTTCAAGTCTAATTTATATAATTAACATTTTCATTGAATTTGTTTTTATAGAGTTCTTTAGCATAATTTTTGGCGCTCGCGCGTGAATGTTTCAACTGTTTTTGTTTTTTTACCATGTATATAATTATTGTCATGCATGATAAAAAGATAGTCGTTGAATGATGTAAATACGTTGTTTATTTCGAATATATGTATATATGTATATTTATTTTGTATGTCCCCTGTCTTAGGTCTAGAAAAAATCACACTTAAAAATAGTTTTCGTTTTCGTTTCAATAATTGATGTTACTATTTTTGATCTATTTGGTGATTTGGAGTTCGGGACTGGTGTGGATGTCTGTATATTTAGATTTATGTATAGTACGTATATTGATAAATATTGGTATGTCCTATAGCTTAAACTTGAACAACTGCTAATGAGAATGAGTCACGACTCGACAGACTCGTTAATATTTATTCTAAATGCTAAAATGCGTAATTCCTACTACTTAATATCGAAAAATCTTACTACAAATTAATATTTTAAGAGTAAAATTGTTTTTTTTGTTTTGTTTTTATGTTTTTTTTTGTCTACTAATGCTGCTGTTTTAGGTTTTCTTCTTTTTTAATCGGATGTGGACTAAAAACTGGGTGGAGGGCAAGCATTTTGTAGAGCGGGTTGCGCACCTGCCCCGTGGCCAAACCAATAACACCCATATTCTAGGGTATTTTCTAGATAATTTCTTGTTTTTTTTGGTTTTGTGGCTAACGTGGCTCGCGTGTTCTCTGAGTATCTGAGATTTGAATTGTATTGGTGTGGTGTTGTTGTGGTTCGGGCCAACGTCTGCCAGAGCTTTGGGTACAGGTACTTATCACAGCCTTCGAGCGCCGCATGCAAATGTCTTTTCTCAAAACACACTCAACATGGTTTCTCCATTTGCGCTCCGTAATAATCAACGTCATATAGTAATAATTACAAACATAAAATCCAAATCAAAATAAAAATAAAAATATTCAATATGTGAATAACCAGCGACGGCCAAAACAATCAAAATGACACGAAACGCGCTCCTCCATTCGATGGCAGTCCATCCAGTTCTGTGGGTTCTATGGGGGTTCGTTCGTGTGGTTCGTGTTTATGTTTTTCTCGATTTTGATTTTTCTCTGCAAGGTGATTATGAATGATGTATGTCAATCAGTCTAGCTGGGTTTGGCTGGGTTGGGCTTTCCGTGCCTGTCACTGACGCTCAGTAAGTCTGTGGAGGAAAAGAGCAGCCCAGGCGGGGAATGGTTTCATGAGAAATGCGATAAACACAGGTTGCTATAACAAGCTGTTAATTACTAGAATTGATCTAGATAATTATGTTAAGTATCGCTCAATCGGGAAAATATATTTTGTTCTTTGTAAGCCTCATAATTTGGAGGAGAACGAACGATAATGTGTATTTTAGTTTATGGGGAAATTAAACCAAATGTATGGGTATTAGAAGATCTTGAAAAACTTACCACTGGAGGATAGGACATGTATTTATCGCTCATATTGAAGTAAGATCCATCGGCAGGTGGCGCCGGCGATGGCGACGATATGTAACTGCCCTTGATGACCAGAGAGGAGGCCGGCGAAGGTGACGGGATGTACAGTCCATTAGAGATCAGCATGTGATCGTCCTTGGAACGCATCGGCATACCCTCGATCAGGCCCGTGGCACTGTTCCTTTGACTGTGCCTCTTGGGATTAGGCAGGGTGCGGGTAAAGTCCGGATTGCATAGCGGATACGGTGGCGTGCACATGGAGCTCTCCTGGTACTTGGGGGGATACGATGTCGACTGGATGATGTCCACGTTCTCCACAAGGTAAGTGGAGGCGGCTGCTTTCTTCTGTACATCCGCCTGCAAAGCAGTGATGGGCAGCTGGTTAGAGTTTGCGGAAATCGAAAGGGTTTTTAGTCAGTATGTTAGAACTTAGCCGGGTTAAGGGTTAATAGGTTCTTACCTTGTAAACCGACTGGCTGTCGTCCTTGGAGTAGACATCATCGTTGCTGGGCTCGGCCTCGCTCTGGGACTTGTTCTGGCGACGAATCACAAACCAGGCCACCAGGGCGGCGTTTAGGACCAACAGCACCATGGCAGCAGAGGTTATTCCAATGATCATGACATTGGGAAGCTCGTCCTTTTCCGTATACTCCGCCGAATGGGGCTGGGACCCCTTGCTCAGGGTCAGCTTGATGTCCGGCATGAACTTGCTGCCCCCCGCCTCGTTGGCTGCCATCACTGAGAAGTAGTAGGTGGCCCCGGGCTTCAGGCCATCGAGAGATACATTCAAGTTACCCGGCTTGGCGTCCACATACTTGTACTTATCCTCGCCCTGCTGCTTCAACCTCAAACGGAAGTAGGTCTGCATGCCGCCATCGAAGCCCGGCAGCCAATTGAGCTCCACTCCCGTGTCGCTCACATTTCCCACCCTGAGCTGCAGAGGAGCATCTGGTCGTGTAGGTTTACTGAACTCCAGCGTAGTGCTGGCCTGGCCCAAGGCGTTTCGGACCACACACTCGTACTGGCCGTAGTCATCGGCGGACGTGTTCTCTATCAAAAGAGCCGACTCATAGTTCAGGACGTCCACCTGACGCTCGACGCTCTTGAACTTGTTCCTGCGCTGCATCTTGAGGTCCTTGCCATGGCGACGCCAAATGAAACTGGGCTGGGGGGAGGCCAAAGCCCGGCACACTAGCTGGGCCCGAACGCCCAACCGGGCAGCGTATCGGGTAAAGGCAGGGGTATGGTCGATTTCCGGTGAAGCTAAGGGGGTTGTCAAGTAAATAATTATGAGGGATTTTAGGCTTGAGTCTCTTGGATCGTATTTCTAAACTTGTAAAGCAATAAAGTCTCGTTTTCATTACTTACTTTGCACAACTAGGAGGACGTTTTGGGCCGCCGGAGCTCCTCGTTGGTTGTCCACAATGCAGGTGAAGTTGCCAATGTCACTCCGCTCCACACTGGCTATCTGGAGCAGGGCAGTGCCGTTTTCGAAGCTGGACATAGTGCGGGTGGACAGGTCGTAGCCGTCGCGCACCCACCGCACATGGGCGGCCTCCAGGGGCCGGGCCTGAATGTGACAGGCCAAGACTGCCGGCTCGCCGGCCACAAAGCTGCGGCCCTCGCTCACCGACGTAATCGTAGGGGCATCTGGAAATAGAAATCACATAATTAAAAATAAATCTATTATATATGTACTCTGGAGGTCACAGTCACAATACTCACATTCAACGTCTATTTGGATCTCCCGCAGCGCCGTGCCTTGGCTATTTAAAGCCTCACAGACATAGACACCCGCATCGTTGCGACTTAGACGACTGATATTGAGACGTGGTCCGTCGGAGATCAAACGCTGGCCGCTCAAGCTGTTGCTGCTAATGGGCAGGCCATCCTTGGTCCAGGTATAACTAATTGACATGGGGTTTCCGCTGGCCACCAGTTCCACATGGAACGGAGCGTCCTCGACACCCACGAAACTAGTGGACTGTGCGGTCTCAAACTTGGGGGGATCTAGGGCACAATTATATATTTTTTTAACAATTTATCTATCGAAATAAAAGACAATAGACTTACAAAGTATGTCCAAGCTGATGGTTTCGTGTACGCTTCGCTGCAATACCTCGTTGTGGCTCTGGCAGGTATAGATAATGCCATCCAGATCCTGGGTAATGTTCACGTACATTTCCAGCGTTGACACCGAACCGCCCCAGAGGCCTGGCCTGTTGGCCAAGTTGAGGCCTTCCACGGGAATGCCGTCCTTCCACCAACTAATCTTGGCCGGAGGATTACTAGAGCTAGAGTCGCAGATGAGCTTTGCCCGAATTCCGGGCACCAGATTCTTGGGCACCACACTGATTTTAACTGTCTCTGGAGGAACTGGTGTTTGGGAAGTAAAAATAGCAAATGTCTTAAAGTAAATCCCCAATTTTAATTTTAACAAACTTACAATGAACTCCCAGAGTTTTGGTGGCAAAGAGTGGTATGTCAATGGCAGCATTTTGAACCTCGCACTTGTAAATGGCATTATTGTCGGAGGCATTAACCAGAAGTGAGAGCTCCGAGCTGATTTTGCTGTCAACCAGCTTGGAGGGGGCGTTGAGTCTTTTATCGTTTTTGTACCACTGCAGAGTGGGCGGAGGATTGCCGCCGGCCGAACTGCATTGGAGTTTTAATATCGAGCCGGAAATTAAAATATCGCCATCGTTATAGCCAGTTAATAGCGGAGGCGAAGGGGCGTCTGAAGAAGGGGTTCCAAATTAGGAAAATCACTTACGTTTTAAACAAAAAACAACTACACTTACAGAGCACATTTACGGTGTGGGAACCCACCACATTCTGGGTCAGCTCCGTGTTAAGGGCATGGCAGACAGCTATGAAGGTCCTGCTCTGGGAGTCAATGGTCAGACTGATGTTGGAGCTACTGACCCAGCCACCACCAGAGCTGCTGGTGGTCTTGAAGGTGCTATTGGTCAGGGGACGTCCGTTCAGGGACCAACTGATCCGGGCCGGAGGATTTGAGGGAGCTGTCACGCAACTGAGCTCCACAGTATCCCCCACCTTGGCTTGGTTCGCGCCACTCAGATACACATCCTTGGGGGCATCTAATGGATTAAGTCATACCTCTAATGATCCATTATTTAATGAATATTTTTTGAAGATACTTACACAGCACGGTGAGGTTGACTTCGGCGCGCAGGGGACTAATCGAAAGAAGGTTCTTTGCCTCGCAAACCAAATTGGCGCCATTGTCCTCCTCGGAGGCTGTGAACTTGTAAATGTTCTCAGATAGGCGGCCCGAGGTGCGTTGGGGGGAAGTGACGGCCACACCATTTCGGTACCAGGTCAATTGGGCCGGAGGATTGCCACCACGACTGCGGCAAGCTATTTGCACATCCTGGCCGCGATGCAGGCTCTCGCCTTGGCTATAACCCTCGAAAAACGGAGCTCCAGGTGGGTCTGTTTTATGGGAGTGGAGTGTGTTTTTATTAGAGACTTCTCCGGCTGGGAGCCGAGCTCGGGGCACTTACACAAAACGGACAGCTGGACGGTTGCGCGCATCGGGACATCGGGGGGCAGGGCTTTGTGGCGTGCCTCGCAGGAGAAGTCCTTGTAGTCGTCCTCAGAGTGCGGCTGCAGGTGCAGCGTGGAACTAGTCGTAAATCGTTTTGGTGCAGTTTGATTCACAGAGACAATGGGAGCTGCACAGCGAGAAAAGTGAATGCGAAATAAAAATTAATACCTTTGCGACAGGATATCCCAGTCCTTTATCCTCAAAACTTACCCATGGGCACTGGTACATCACCCTGGTACCAGACAATCTCCGCCGCCGGATTGGCGTTCTCGGCGATGCAGTGCAGCGTCAGATTCTGGCGCTCCTCCACCTCCACCTTGGCATTTCGGGCATATCCTTCGATGACAATGCTACTCGGGGCCGCCACAATGCTCAGCTTGGCGTTGGCACGGATGGCCGGATTTCCCGCCGCCGGACCCACCTGGCACTGGTACTCGGCATCGTCCTCCAGCGAGGCGTTCTTGATCTGCAGGTTGTAGGCCCCCTGCTTGGTATCGACCAGGACCGAGTAGCGGGGGTAGCCCGGTATCACCGCCGAGAAGCCGAGCGCAAAGCCATCCTTGGTCCATTGCACCTTGCCGGCACGGGAGGACACCTCGCAGCGCAGGAGGGTGTCGGTGCCCTCGAGAATTTGCAGATCGTGGGGGGTTACCCGAAACTTTTGCACCACTGGGGAGGCCACACCGGCCGGGGATGGGGCTGGCGCCACCTGGGCAGCCGGAGTGGGTAGCGAGGCGGACACGGTGGCCATTCCATGACAATTGGTAGCCACTGCAGAGAAAGAAAAAAAGGGAAATTTGTTAGTTAGAAAGCTGGGGCTTAGATTGTTCTATATAATTATTCCTTTTTAAACCTTATTGAAATTTGTAGAATTTATGTTGTTGTGTAGTTTTTTTTCAGTGTACATTAAAACGAGAGGCAGGAAAATTCGCATGGTTAATCGGCACGTTCGACATTTGCGCACGTAGTTTGCCAAGTGCACCGGCAATGGGAACCGTTCAATTGGCATGGAATCGACATGGATGTCGACCTGTCAGGGGCTAGAGCACAGAGACCCAGAGAGCCAGGGCATCCGAGCCGGAGGAGCAACTGGAGCCCCACGGTTACTCAGTTTTACAGCCCACACATAAAATACACATTACTTAAGCGTAAGCCCCGACGACGTCGCTCAGTCACATCGCACTAATTTGGAACAACTTATTTTTTTTGTTCGTTGTTTCGAGACTTGTTTCCTTTCGGCTCACATGTGTCAGGGGTACTCTCAGGCTGTCATTGAGACATGGATGTATCTGTCCGTCTGTCCGTCAGTCCGTTTGTCCGTTCATCGGTAGGTCTCGTTCCGAGTTCTCCCCGCAGTCTGTTTGACGCTATATCAGCCCACACCTAAGCCAAAGTAGGTCTACAGCTTGCGGCTCATTAGCATTAAAATGTCTTAAAGAAACGACCGGGCCACGTTCGATACCAAATTGAACGGCCTACTCACTCTTGGCCCAGACGCATACACATAATCGTGTACGTATATAGGTATTTATTTATCAGCGTGTGTGTGTCATCGACGACCTAATCAGCATTAGAGCAATCTACATAGGTATACAATAAAAGGCATCTACGAGACTCGCGCCACATTGTCACAAAATCGTAGGAAATTCTAGTGAAAATATCATGTGTGGGTGACATTTGTAGGAGAGAAAGTTAACAAAAAATAAAGACGCAGTTACCTGCTATGCCATAAATCAATTCTCGATCAAGTTCTTATAAATTAGCCAGCTAAAGACAACTGTCGCTGCTATCTGGCCATAAATAATTCGAGCATACGCTCCGCTAATGAATTAGCCATTTATCAAGCTCTGCAAATCTCTAATAACATTTTTAATACCCAATCGAAACAAGTTTAATTCGATTTGGCTAAGAACACTGCTCAATTAAACTGGTTTCCGAGCCACTGTGCTGCGTGACTCTATATCTGGGAGCTACAAATGGCCAGACAAATAAAACAAAACAAACATTTCTGTCGTGGACTTCATCAGTGGATTAATTGATTATTTGTCTTGGAAGACATTGTCCGAACGAGATGGTCTTGAAACTAGTCCATCCGAAGACCGGTGGGTAGAGGTCGGAGGTGGACGTGGTTGGGGCAGTGGAGGAGGTGAAAAACGGATATGATTTGGTAACAGCGGAAATGGGAAAATGTGACCATTGGCCACCCACAGGGTAAAGTTAGTCATTCGTTTTGAGGGCGCCTCGATTTGCATTCAGCCATTATTCTTCTTCTGGTCCCCGGCCAAAGTTCAAGCAATTAAGCCAAGCGACAGTTGACCAACTCGGCACTGGCAGAACATTTCCTGCGGCAATTAACCAGCAACCAGCAGAAGAAAAAAAACGCCAACAAAAAGCAGCACAACTTGACAGGTTTTTGCTCTGACAATGACGACAAAAACACAGACACAACCGGAGAAAACTGAGACCCAACCCACGGCGAGTGCAACAACGATGGCAACTTGCATACAACTCATTTAGTGTCATTACGGCAGGTGCACTACAAGAAAATATTGTATTCTAATAACCCAAATATAAGGATTCTAAGAAGTATTTAAGCTATACAATTAAGGCAATCAGGTTGCTAGTTTCTAAAGGTTTTATATAAAAACCTCTTATTTTTAACCTTTTTAATTGAAAGACTACAATTCTCCTAATGACAACCCCTCAAAGTTTTTAAACAATTTAATTAATTTACCAATTTTTATCCCTTATCTGAAGACAGTTTTTTTTTGCTGTTTACAAAAACACGGCCAAAAGGGCAAAGAAACGTTTGGCAGGAAAGCCAGCCACCCCGCTGAAGCAAACAAAAGACAATAAGCGGCGGGTAATTGTCACACATATGCATGCAGTTGGCCAGGATGGCCAACAAAGAAATCCTTGAAGTGTGACAGTAGGAAGCGAAGAGGTAACAGAAGCAGTCGTCGAAGGAAGACGGCCAAAACACACACCCATACAATACCATACACAACACACTCGGCTCAGTCGAGTGAAGTAAGTGCAAAGTAAATGAAAGATGAGCAGCAGAAGGCTAAAGACCCAACCGGTTTAGCATTTCATTCATGGGTTTCTGGCCAGTGGTCAGGGCTGGGAATAGGGAATAGGGTACTGGCTACAGGGAACAGGGAACAGGAAGAGGTCAGAGTTGCGGCCCAATGGCAGCTGTAATTGTCAACTGGTCCCACAAATTGTACGCAAACTTAACTAACTGCTTAACCGCAAAACGTACGTTCGTACTCGATGAAGACAGAGCTCGATGATATCCTTACTCTATCCTTCTAGCCTGGCCCAGTCCTGCCGTTGGGCTGAGCCTATGCTGAAGTCGTTTCTTTTGGCCACAAGCTAAGTGACTGTGTTGGCCTGTATTGGCCTCAAAAGTTTGAAAATTGGTTTTTCTTCAAGGGTGCAGCCAGGACTTTAGAGATGCGAGGTTTGTGGCTTAATATGCTTTTTCATTTTTGAGGTTTTGAATCAAAAGATGGCTTGAAATATATAACATTTCATAGTCAAGTAACTTTTTTTTTCTTTCTAAAACTACAATTTGCAGAATGATTTCGCCAAGTGGCCACTTTGCATGCGATCATCTCGTGCTGCTGCTCATCTGGCTGCTTCGTGTGGCACAAACCAAGCCAAGCGCAACGCCGGATGTCGCACTAATGGTCAAACGCAACGTACTCGAAAGGTCCACTCCCCTGCCCCTGCCATTACCCCGTTTCAGGCAGTCGCCCTGACCATCATATCGGTGTGGCTTAGATGGCCTGCTGGCTGCTTTGTAAGTTAAACTATCTACAAGTCATTAACTCATACAAAGCCGGCAACTGTCGCAGAGGGGAGGCTGTCGGCTGCTGGCTGCTGGCTGTTGGCTTTGGAGAGCAATAGGCCCATAAGGCTATGAGGCTGTGAAGGCTATAAGGCCTAGAGACACCAATCGAGAATCGAGAGGGCCCTGAATCCGGAATACACAAGCCAGAAGACTAGAATCCAGAGTAAAGTGAAGTGGCCTGGACCAAAACGCAACGCACATTTAGCCTTTTGTTTTTCCTCCTTCGTGCCCTTTTTTTTCCCCCCGTATGGTTTTTTCGCTCTTTCTTCCATATATACGTATATTTTTCCTTATCGAGACCTGTTTCCAGTTTATTCGCTCTCTGGCTGCCACTTTCTGGTAACTCCAGCGCGTTAATGGAAAATATTGTGGCATATCACAGGAAATCCGGTGAGGTTTTTGTGTTTTTTTTTTGTTTTCTTCAATCTCCTCCTGCTTGTTTTTACTGCTTTTTGCCTTAGTGGTGGTGCGGTGCTCTTTGCACACTCCTTTTAGCCGGCAGGACACTTAGCCAAGAACAAGAACAAGAACAACAATCAGGACAACACCATCTACTCGCTTTGACAAAATTAACGGGCACATAAATCTCTTCTCTGGGTTTTGCGGCTTTGCGTTATAAATTTAATTAAATTTTTTTTTCTGTTTTTTTTTTTTGCAGAATACTTTACTGTGCCTGTTAACCAATTTTTTTGTTGCTAGCTTTCTGCTCTCACTGCCACTGCTTTGGTAATTTAACAAATGCCTTTTATTATATTGATTAAAGCGGCTCTTGGTGTGTCAAATTTGTTGTCAGCCATGTTAAGCGTCCCGGCAAAGTGTTTCGAAATTGTTTTAAATGGCAACAGAAAGGATTTTGTTACGGCCATAACAATTATTTTCCACACATGATGGCTGGGAGTACCAAGGGAGAGACTTATATCCCAAGCAGTTAGCTAAATTGTAAGCCAAGCCGCTTTTCTGCTGACACATAAGCGGTTTTCAGCCACCCTGACATTAGGATCTCAGTCTGTCTGGGGCCATGGAGATGTAAAAGGAAGCTCAGAAAGGATATCGGCCTGGAGATAGAGTCTTTTAAACCTTAAACCCCTAGAATATATTGTTTTTAAATTTAAGATCAGAATTAGCCGGAATATTAAACTCATTTGTATTCCCTATTTACCATTTTTTGTACATATTCCTTAAAAATATCCACCTAAGTAGGTACAAACTCCCAACGCCGCTTTGAATAATTTTACTTTCCGGGCACTTCACATTTTGTGGCTTTGTGGCTGCCGCTTATGGCCAAGTTTATTGCTGACCCAGAGCCGCCTTAATCATCTCCGGCACCCGTATACCCGTCGACTGGTGTGTCACCGACCAGGCACTTAATGTTCGCCTTGGGCACGCTTAATAAATTCACAATAAAACGCATTTGAGTGCCGCGGATCGGGATGGAATATGGGGAGGGGTATCCTGAATCCAGGATCCGGCATTCAGCATCCAGAAGGGCACTAACGACCACCAAATGTTTGTTTATGGTTGTTCTTGTTTTTGGCCATCCGCCCCCATAGCTTTCCACACTCGAATTGCCGCATTACCAAGTCTCTGTATCTCTGTGTCTCAGTATCTGTAGCTACATTTGTATCTGTATCTGAAAGCAGTGTGAGCCTGTGTGTCTCGGCACTGATTGAATTATAAAATTTGCAGCTGAACAAATGCGGCCAGGCCAATATGAAATGCCAACAGAGAGATACTCCCATTCCATGCCAAAAGCCAACCAAAGCCTCCTCGTCATCGACGTTAAACTAATCAACTAATTTGCTATGAACTTTGCGGTCTGTACAAATTAGAGCGTCCGTCGGACCAAAGACCGTAGACCGTAGATTGGTGACCGGAGACCAGGGACCAGGAGAGGACCGAGCTAATGCCCGGACCCACACCGATTCCATTTGGAGGCATTAACATTAATTATTTTCTGCTTCATGAGCATTTTAGATGAACACCAACCAGCCCGGCCTGAATGGAGATGTTGTGACCTCAGCTCTCAAGTGATTCCATAATAATTTTATCCCCTCCATGCCCTCCCATGCCCTGCCTCACTTTCGGGACTTTCATCTTTCGTTAATTAATACAAAAATTTTGTGGCCCCTTCGGTTGTGTCAACTATTTAATATTTTTTTCCCCTTCCCAACTCAGTTGTAGAATATTTCTGAAAAATATTTTAGCACACCGCAGCCTGGATGAGATACTGGGAATATATATACAAAATGGAAAGTATTTTGCGGGCTGGTCAGCTTGGCTTTTGGATGCTATTTTGACTAAAATACCAGAATTTAAGGCTTTAATGAAACTATAAAAACGTATTTTGGAGCCATAAAAAATAAGCGTAGAATAACTATAAAAACTCACGCCAAAATACAAAATAAGCGTAGAATAACTATAAAAACTCCTGCCAAAATTAAACAATTTTCGTTCAGGCGGGAAAAATAAAAATCAATTTTTCCCTGATGCCAGAAATACATAAAATAAAAACGAGCCGAGAGTGGAGAGATGTAATAGATTTGATGATTTTATGACTGTAAGCCACTCAGTTGATTCGTCCGGTCGGTTGTCAATCCTCCAACCAGTTTTGTCAACTGGATGCGTGGGTTTTTGTGTTTTCTGTTGGTTTTGTTATTTTACAAAAAACACAAAACACCCACAAAAACCTCTAACAACAAGTCAACAACCAGCCCAACTCTACCAAAAAAAATTGACAAATTTTATTAGTCATAAATTGAAAAGCATAAAACTCGCTGAGAGCACCTCTAGTCGGCCCGACATCTATAAGTCTATGAAAATAAATTAGTCCGTGGAAATGGCTGGAAATGGAAAGTTAAGTCGCTATGCTGCACTCTAAAATATGCAAGAAAATATTATTTAGCAGGATCGTAAAACTTGGTGGAGTCTTTCTTCTGACAATGGCAAAACTTTTTCCTCCTTTTCCTAAATTAATTTTTTAGCTTTTGGCTTTTCGGATGCCCCAGGAGGATAACCACGAGAAATTTTAATGCCACATTGTTCCTGGAGATCCCAACGGTCTTTAGTTTGAAGCTGAAAAACACACACGTACTGGTTGGAATTGATCTCCGAGCGGCTATTTGAATAAGAAATCTAGCTATGGCTAGTAAAAAATGGTCCAGCAATAGACTCATAAAGAAATCAAAGCCAAACCAGTTCAAGAGCCCCCCTCAGCCAGACCAACTAACTAAGAGAGCCGTCGACACAACCTACGTGCTGTGAAAAGGAAAAAAGGTATATATAAAGATATATATATATAGGTATATGAGGATGGGAAAGGAGGGGAAAAAACTACGGGCTTATGAATGGTAACCCGCCATATGAATGGCTATACAAAGACCACAAAAGACGTGGGCTTTTGCCTCAGTTCGCGGCGCATATTAAACTGAATTTAAATTTTAGCTGGCCATGGGTATGGAGTATAGGTATCTCTATCTGTCTGGGCTTTGGAGTTTGCAAACCCAAAGCACGCACCTGGCTTTGACTGCTTTCTTGAGTTGGCCCGGCTTAGTTTAATGCCAGTACTGAATTGGCCAACAACGAGTCGATCGACGACGGCTGCACTTGTCGCTTAACTGAAATGCCAAGACAGAGTCGATTGCAGGCTAAAGCCACCTCAGTCCCCTCTAAATATATTTATATATCAGTCTGTGTATGTGGCAGCTGCATAATTATAATGTCTGGGCCCCAAGCGGTACATTGGGTACATTTGCCTCGTACGCTCGGCTTGTCCGGGGCCTGTCTCGCCGAAAGGTCAAACAACATATTTCTGCTGTTTTTATTGAAGCTCTGAACTTTATAGACAGATACAGAAATTAGTTTAAGCCATCACCATCACCACCGGCACTGGCACCAGCACCAGCACCAAATAGATGCAAAACTTTAGTTCATTAAATATTCAATAACACAACAAAATAAATACATTTTTTAACGGAAATCCATAAAGCAATTCATAACTATGCAAATGAGATCTTAAAATTAACAAAAAAATCATAAAATCCTCCGACACACACGTTCTGACACAATATGTAAACATTTATAGAGTTTGCGAGAAAAAAATATGCATTTCCTCTATTCAAAAATATTGGCGAATATAATCAATATAAATAAACGATCGTATATTTATGTTTTTGTGAATTATTTTTCTTTCAGATGCAGACAGGAGGGCTTAAAAATCTCCTTTTTTTATCTTATTCGTTAATTTTTGCCTAATTTTATTTATGTATTCAACCCAAAACACTGTTTTTGTGAACTGTGGGATTGTGCTGAGCCATTTGTTTTTATAAAAATTAATGGCCGACTGATTGCCGGGGCACCCATACCCAACGGACCAAGTAAACTCACGTATATATTTATTTTTTCAAGGATGTGTTCATTAACTTTTTGAGATTTATGTAGGCAGCGTGTGAACAAATGCGGGCCACCAAACTAAAATCCAAAAAAAACACTCATCCATGCAATTGCCAGAGAAGTCCAAACACAAATTTTAATGGCGGGACATAAAACCCATTTTTATTTTGCACTTTTGGCTCATAATGAGGTTTTATACGACCACTAGATGAGCCCACCAAACAATACAAAAAACTCAAAAAAGAACTACAAATTCAGTGAAGCATCAAACGTCACCCAAAAAGCCAGAAATTCAAGTTATCTGGCGGTATAACGTTGTCGACTGTAGGCTTCTCTTGAAAGTTAGATAATCGAAAAGATACCGGTGCTGCATTGAAACAAGAGACACTATAGCCAGATTAATGGCTCCGAGCTGATTAGTTTGAGGCCAAGACAAAAGGCCAGCCAGCTTTGTATTGGCCGTAATTAAGCAGAGACAACGCAACATGGTGCCCCGAAAAGCCAGCCCCAAAGTCGTATGGAGTCTCGGCTGTGGTCTTAGTCAGAACATGTAAATTATAGATAAGCCAGTGGCCTAGTGGTTTGCTCTACATGCCCAGCAACCAAAATGTTCATTTGTCAAAATTAACACCGAATCAAAAAAATGCCGCCAGCTCTTCCCAACAAAAAAAAAAAAAAGAACAAATTTCCAATCATTTTATTTTCGACTCTTCTCATCTTCTCCCCCAAAAATAAAAAGACTTAGGTAGTTTTTTCTTCATTTTTCTCGTATATCCTTATCTAGAGGAAACATCAGTTTCCCTAAAAACCGATGTCCCTGCCATTCGGTTCTCACACCCTCATCACTCATACGGTTTCCCCGGTTATTGTCATTCTATTAACTCCAAAACTGCCCCCTATTTGGGCCATCAATCATTCGATTTTTGGCCAAGTGAATGAAAAGTTCGTTAGTGCGAAAAATTAACTTTAAATTCTTGGCATCTGTAACAGAATTTTCGCATTGTCGCTTCTGGTTATTAATTTTTTATTTGTATCTCTCGCCAAGTATCACTCTTTTTTTTTTGTTGGCCAAAAGTTACCGTACACTTTTGTGGGTTTTCGACCACGTCCCTGGCAGTTTAATTGAGGCAACGAAAAAAAAAAACTATAACAAAAAAGATACAACAACTGACGCTGTTCAAAACCGGCTTAGGTGTGTTTTCCCAGTGTGTGTGTTGGCCATCCATCATTATGAAATGTTTGCTAGTGTGGGTAAGTGGTGCACCTGCTCGCATTTTGAGTTGCATGGCCGAGAAGAAGGTATGGAGGGGCCTGCCCCACAAAGTCCGGTTTTCGGTTGGGTCCTCCTTCATTGATAGTTTCGAGTGCAACTTTCGCATGCGCAAACTGGCCGGACAACATATGCTGACTGACCCGTCCAGATACCAGATAGATCCCAATAAGATTCAGTTCCCAACTCCCCAGCTGCTGTGTGTTGCTGCTTCTGTTTTTGCCGTGATTCTGGGCCTGGTTTTCAGAGCCTTTCTTATACACATATACTGTGTTTTTTTGTGTGTGCTTTTTAGTGGCAAGAGGGGGTATATACTTATTTTTTGTGCGCCCAGCGTAAGTTAATATGACTTGTAGCACGATGATTGCTTCCTGTGCGCAACCGAGAGGGGCAGCTCGACTTGAAAAACCCGCTGACAGCCAAGCGACGACAACGGCAACGACAACGACAACGATTGGAGCTTCATCAGTTTCAGCTTTTGTGGGATCTTTTTTTATGAATGAAAAATCTTTCTGTTCAAACTCGAACTCGAGCTCTGTCTCTGTCTCTGTCTACTGGCGGAAGTTATAAATTAATTGAGTAAATATCGATTGGCCAACACACACAGAGTCGCACACACACTGAGTGTGTGTGTGTCTAGGGCTCTGCCATGTTAATTGGCAGCACTTGAAAAGCAACTCACAAAAACACAGAGAGCGTTCAACTTTATAGCTATTTGCATAGCCAAATTGGCTATCCTAACTCTGAGGACATGGCTGATGGGGGTGTATCTCTGTACAGACGTACTATATATCTACAAAATCGTGTTGGAAACTGTTTAGCAGGCAACGAGATTAATGACCATGGAAATCGTAGATTCAATTGCTCATCGAGTATTCTCGATTCGGCTTTGATAATTTATTGAAAGCGCTTCAAATGAATTTTTATGTTTTGCCACTGCACAGGAAACAGCCAACAGCTAACAGGGATTGCTTCTGCTCCCTGCCACTTTGGGCCACGTTTAATTCGGATCGCATTTTATGGCAAAAGAAGCTTTTATGGCATACGCTTGCCGTCAACTTAAGCTAAACTTTATTAATTACGGAGGAGCGTTATTTGCCAATTATTTACTCATAGTCATAAATCGCATCTTTGCTCAAGTTTGGTGTCGTTTTTAACGATACATACGATAATTAATGACGCGATGGGGTTTCGACTTGCTATTGGGCTTATTTATGAATTACTTGGGGGGTAATCCAAGCCGATCCGATACACGAGACTAGAAATAGTATCTGAATCTATCTTTAGTCTGTCATATTTACATGCTATTTTGATGGATGGCTTCAAGTTTTCTGGAGCTCATTAGCATACGACACGGTTCTCAAGAACGAAGCCCAGTTATCTTAAGATAGCCAACTTCGCACGTTACACATCTTTAACCCAATATTCTTTCATATTTTTTTTTTTTGGTTACACGCCCGGCGGCGGCGACTGAATGTATCTTTTTCTTTTTCTGAGATCTGCGATAGCGCGTCATGCATAATTGCATATATCAGATACAAACACCTAACTGTATATACATAGTATAGTCTGCAGATATATATTCGTATATTTCTGCCTCGTTACCGTCGCGTCATAAGGAGCGACAACAATTGCTGTTGCTGGCCGTGTGTTGCAGTTGTTGCAACTTGTTTGGTACCTGCCGCCTGACTCTGTCGTTGACGCCACCTAACTGTCAACTTTCTTTTTTCCAGCCCGGTCTCATATAATTACAGAGCTCTCTTTGTGTACCTGTGTATGTGTGTATTACTTGCATGCAATTAGCATAAAAAATATCAACACAGTTTGCATTTATATAACGCTACAAATTATGCATCATTGAAGCTGCCACCGCAGCAGCAAACTGCAATGACGTTGAATAATGACCGAAAATGCAATGGCATCCCAAGCCCCCAAGCCCCAAACCCGAAAACCCAGCCACGCCCCCCACCACCCTCACTCTCCATCCGCCCCTTTCGAGTGGCAAGCTGGCAGTCAACAGTTCGCCAGCAGAAAACAGAAAACAGCCAGCAGGCGCAGACACCGCAGCCTCACTTGCCAGCTTCGGGCTCAAGTTGGCAACAGGAGATGTGACGAGGGGCAGGGACGCAGGCGGGGTCTTGGCCGGAGATGTAGGAGTATCAACTTGTAACAGACGTCGTCGTGGTAGGTGCCACTGACACCTTACGCACACCCACTTCCCAGCATGCTGCTCAGCCGCAGTGGCTTTGCAATTGCAACTTCAGCTTCGGGGCTGGAGAAAGGCAAGTGCGATGAGCTCGTGCCGGCAATGCGATATTATTTGTGTATATTCAGTTGCAGATAAACAGAAAATCATAATGAGAGGTGTATGGATGCACAGGAAAAAATTCAACAAGGAAATGTTGCACACTTGACGGTGAGACATGATCCAAGCAATGATATTCGATAAGTTTCTAAGGAAAGTACATGACAATAAACACTTCAGTTTAAGAAAAAATAAAAAAAATGTTTGTATTTTAAAATGCAATTAAAGCCACACACCCGCAGGCTAATAAAACAATTATTAAAATCAATAATAGAACTGGAAAAGGAAAAAATAACAAACTGAACAGAAAACAAGGCCATAATCAAGGAAGGAATAATTTTATGAATTGAAAGGAATCTCCATACACTTAAACAACGATCATATATCCATTGAGATCTAATCCCAATTGGCCCTAAATTCCGAATTAGCCATGGCTGGGCATTAGAGCCAACGATTATGATTCGACATAAACATAAAGTACAACAATATCAATTTCACGAGCCAGGCTCATAGCTGCTCATTCTTAACAAGCTTGATGGTATAATGCGTGTGTCTGAGTGTGTGTTTGTGTGGAGGATGTGAAAGAGCCTGCAACACGGCCGGGCCAGCACCCTGCCACCTAAAACCGAAACCTAAAACCCAGATGTGTGGCACGCATGAATAGACAGCAGCCGAGCTTTGAAAGCGCATTCGCATTCACACTCAGGATAGAAATCGCATTCTCGGGTGCTGAGTTTTCACTCACTTGACGTGCAAAGTACTGCAAAAAAAAATTCCAACATAAAAACAAAAAACAGAATATGTTTTGTGAAAAAATAGCAAAAAAACAAGCTATATACATAGGGAAAAGCAAATGAAAGCGCAATAGCAAAAAAACAAGAGGTGGAGCAAAAAAATTGGTTCAATTTAGCACAAAGACAACATTGGGTGGGCCGGGCTGGTCTGGGCTCTGGGCCAGGTTCCACTCATCTCATCACATGGGCCTATTGAAGCGCCCCCATTCCAGAGTCCATACACCCGGTGCTCCCATACTCCCGTGTCCGGAATCCGGGGATTCATCTCGTCGCTCCGTTTGAGTTAAGCAAACAACAACGGCAGCAACTCGTTAGCACAAATTTCCACCGGTCTTTGGGAACAAATTTTGCGGGGAGAGTGTCAACGCCTTCTAAATGGGCAGCTTCATAGCTTTTTAGCTTATTTTCTTTTTTAGCTTTTTTCATATTTATTTATATGTATTTTTTTTCGGTCTTTTTCTTGTTACAATGGCTCTCAGGCAGCGCCAAAAACAGGAAAAGTCACTCCACTTTGTTCTTGTTCACTGTTTTCATATTTTTTGGCAAATTTTCATAAACTGTTATTTATTTTTACTGCACAAAAGAAAATGGTCTCTGGCAAACGTTGAAAAGGCAAAGAAGTTGCTAGCAATTTTGCTCATTTTCGGTTTTCTGGCGGAAGTGAGTTTGCAAAAAAAGCCAAATAATAAGGAACATGTTTTGCGCTTTTTGACCAAAAGCAGGCAGGCAAGACAACAAAGCAAAAATTAAAGCCCAAATAGAAATGTTTACACCAACTGAAGGTATAAATACTACTTCTCTTACAGGAGATGGGAAATGTGAATAAGCCAACATAACAACAGGAACTACAGCAACATCAGCTATGCCAACAGCAACAGCAACAGCTACAGCAAGATGGCAACGCATTTAATATATTTACATAAAAACAAATGACCAGCATTTTGTGCCGGTTGGGGTCGCAACTTTGTGATCACATCACCAATGGGGACTTCTCACAAATGAATGGAAGGTAACAGCCACCACGACGAGCAACACGAGCAACACCAGGGGTTGTAATTATGCGGCACTTTCCGATGCAGATGCAGGCTGCTGATGGATATACCCATCCCGGGCCAGGAATGTGTATTTGCTTGGGAAAAAGTTGTGGACATGAGGTAGCAAAAATGCTGCTTTTTGTAGGTGCTCGAGCGGCAGCATTGGATGATTAGATGGGGAGTAGAATAAATAAAACAGCAATAAGACTGAAGCTGTAATTTCAGCATGAATAATCTGAATGCAGAGGAGAAAAAAAATGATTAAAGGAGATTTTAAGAAAGATATTTCAGATCTCTAACCACAAAAGTGAATAACCAGAAGAGGGAATCCTTTCGTGATGGGCCAAGCACTTGGTCTTAAGGATGCCTTTGGACCCTATCCAACTGGAGCACATACATCACATCAGGCTGTTCTGCTTGGCCAAAAGCAAATGCGGTCAGTTAGCAACTTGAAGAGCTATATGCCGTATGTAGGCTAGTGCTAGTACCAACATCATTTGCTCTTTATGGCTTAGAGCTCTCCGGTACGCAACCCAGCCCGGCTCAACCTCATAACCTGTTCGTCATATAATTTGCACTCATTTTTCAGTGCTTTTTTTCAACTCCTACCTCTATGTCTGCTTGGTTTTTTGCTGGCTTTTTTTAATCAGAGCAAGTGGCTAAGTAGTCCGGCAGCAGCAGCAGCAGAAGCAGAAGCTAAGTTGGGCAACCGATTAGCCCGGGCTTATGCTGTTAGTTCAATGCACTGGCTATTACCAGGTTGTGGCACTACTGCGAGAAGGATTTATGCTGAAAAGTTGTGTGCTAACACATTTTGAGCCACGGCAGTAAGCCAAATCGGGTTTTAAGTCCACACTGTTTGCCGAGGTTTTAGCAGCTTTAATTCAATTTGCCTACGTAAATCGTTTGCGGATTATAAAGCTGACAGTGTGCCAGTGCGAGCTGAGCTCCAGTTCCAGAAAATGGACGAATATATATCAGGGGGGGTCTAATGCCCAAGCCTAATGCCAAAGTAAGAGCCATGTTTTATGTGGGTAAAAGAGATTTGTGAATTCCACTCGGTATTCAGTCTCTCATCCAGCGCCAGACCACATCCTCAATTTTCTCTAGTTGTGCCACAAAAAGAAGCACAACCGAATAAAAAGAGTTTCTTTATGTACCCTTACCGGTATATAAACTAATTTTGTTGGTTCTGGGCCCCCGGCCCCCTCTTGTAGGGCTACACATGTTGAATGAGAATTTTCAGAGTGTGCCATGGCAGGTGTATTTTGTATTTCGTCTTTTGGCAGCTTGACTTCCCAACTTCCCCTGGGCTCTGGTGGTTTCTTGGCGGTTTTTGTGTATATTTCTTATATATTTTTTGCCCTGCCGGTTTTGCCTTTTGCAGCTTGGCTTGTATTAATTTTCGACGCGTGCAAATGGTACACCTTTACATCTTGTGGGTATTTTGGTATATGTATTTATTAAAAGGCAGCTGCTGGGCGTGCGCCACTGAAATATCCGTCAGTAGAGTCTAGTAATGATATTGCCAACCTGTCAGCCAGCTCATTTTCATCGTCTACTCGTTTTGGTCAGACAGCTAATGTTTCTGTAAGTGGCTGAGTTCTGGGAATCTTCTCATATTTTGGCAAGCAAAAAATATACATACATTTTTATGAGAATTTTCCAAGAATAAAAATGTCCCATTAGTGCGTTAGTTTTCCAGACTCTCCCTCCCAAAATCATAGCTCCCTCCCTTCCGAATGTGTTAATTGATACATTTTTCCATGGTCACTAATAAATTCGTCATGTGGCATTAAGGAAAATCAAACAAAAGAGTCGTGTCGGCTAAATGCCCCAAAACAGTGATACAAGTTTTAAATGCAACATCAACTTTAACGCCCCACAATTAGCACTGGGACTTGTGCACGAATTTAAAAAAGAACTTTTCAGAGCGCCGTACAAATTTGATATGCAAATAGTTTTCAATTAACAGATGAACAAATGCCGACAATAAAACTCCAACTATACGAGACAAAAGCGCCAACTTTGTCATCTACAAAGTGGAGGAAAAAATAATTAAAAAGCGACACGGCAACAATGTCTGTCAGTTAAGGTGCCGGTGCACCTCCAGCTCGGTCCAACCGAGCGAGCTCTGTCCTCAATTTTGGGGCAAGAGCTACGCTACTAACTCTCCTCCGAAGTGATGGCAAAAATTAAATTATGTGTGCCACAAAGTTCGCCT
This sequence comes from Drosophila bipectinata, assembly GCF_030179905.1. Classification (NCBI taxonomy): domain Eukaryota; kingdom Metazoa; phylum Arthropoda; class Insecta; order Diptera; family Drosophilidae; genus Drosophila; species Drosophila bipectinata. Next base: position 10,831,407 of record NC_091737.1, read on the forward strand.
GAATTATGTCGCATAAATCAAATAAACAGCAGCCAAAGTCGAGGCGGAAAAAATAAAAGTTGAGGCTGCAAAAATTGTTGAGGAAAATAACTGAAACTGTGAAAAAATTTATACGAAAAACTTTTGCATGTAAAAAAGGTTGGGAAAAGGAAGGCTGTGTGGCATGAGGGCTAAAGCGTGTGTTAAAGCAACACTTGGCTCTGTGGCAAGAAATTATTTTCTATATCTATTTGTTGTCAGGCAAAAAAACCACAGCAGCAGCCGCACCACCAGTGGCAGTAGTGGTAGCTCCGCTTCAGACCATGTTGACTGGGTAAGCAAAAAACAAGTGTTTAAATGTCAACGGCAAACAAACTAAAAATCGCTGGAAAAACCGGCAAACAGTAAGCAGTGGCAGTGTCAGACAAAGGAATATCTGCCAGCCCCCGTGCCCCAAACCCGATCGACTAAGCCACAATTCATATGGAAAGATACGACTGCCACTGCGACGGAGAGTCTGGAACTCATCTTCATTTTTTTTCAATATTTTTTTTTTGTGTTTGCTGGCTGTGTGGAAAATGTCGTGAACTTTTGCCTCAGACACCACCGCAGACATTTTGCAAGCGGTCAACACAATAACAACACACCATAAAGCACTCTCGCATCTATGAGATACATTCTGCGGTTCATATGTTTTCAATTTTTTGGACCTTCATGCCGCGATAACTTACCCAAGAGCAAAGCAAATGTCAGAGTTATCCAAAACTGCATCTTGTAGGTTGCCTTTGTAGCCTGATGGTTGTAATTTGCTGTTGGATTGCGACACTCACTCACACACTCTCTCTATCTAGCTTGTTTACAGTTGTCGATACGTGTTTATGTTTTGTATCTTTTTACTATTTTTTACTATGTTTTTCTCTAACAACAAGCCTTGGCCAGTTCTAGGCTTGGCCGCAGTTGGCAACTCATTTCGTTGGACATTTCGAGCACTTTTCACACTTGGCACTACTACTATAGTTAATATTCCATTCAGTCGTTGGGCAATCGCTAATAAATGTGCATTTGTTTCTTGTTATTGAATTCGAATTATTTGTTATTTGTTCGACGTATCTTCGAGTTGTATCTTTCGGAGTTGAACGCCTCCGCAGAGCGACACAGACATAGACCGAGCGCAGACCGAGAAAGACTAAACGCAGGGTATCTGAATCTTGCGGCAACACTTGTATCTGGCGGATACGTTCCAACCTGAAGCGCGTTTGAAGCAAACTCAAACTTGGATGGTCTTAAACGCAACTTATACGAAGAAAAAGATACTTTTACTGGCTTTTCTGTGGTTGGGTTCCCAGCTAAGGCATCTTATATGTCTCTGAATAGGAATATGATTTATACTTTCTTATAAAATGATTTTATAAGAAAATATTTAATTAGTTTTAGCTCTTTGCTAGACCGTATTTACTTTTAAAATGGTATTTATTTCATCACATTTTTCCTATGTACATTCCCTTTGTATCTAAAACCATTTTGATTGCTGCAGAGCGGACTCGTATCTTTAGAACATTGCCTTCGTGTCACGTATCCTTCGGATGAGCTCGGATGTCCTCTCGCAGCATCCTTGCTTCGGCGCCTGAGCTCCCTGCGACTCTACTATTTGTGCAGACGCACTCTTATAAGGCCTACTTTCATAGCTGAATATGTTTTCGAAGAGTGTTTCTTCTTCTAAAATCTTCGACGGTCAACAAATAGTAGACGTATAAGTGGCCCTATAAGAGTCGTATGAGAACCATTCGAAGACCCAGATACTATACTTCACAGATACTATTTAAGAGCGTGCTCCAGTCAACAGCAAACTTATTCGAAGTGTTTGTTGTTGCTCTGTTGGCATTGTCTCAAGTGTTAGGCTTTTGGTTATGAAAGTAAAAGTATTTGTTGAGCTGCGGGTGTGAGATGGAAAAACTAGAAGAAAAACTTCATCACCCAGCAGCAGCAGCAGGGAGAACAAAAACAAGAAAAGATTCAGGAAGTTTTCGACTTAGCCAGAGTGCCAGCGCAATGAGATGAATTAGAAAAAGTTTATGTATGTTGGGCAGAAATATTTGAGTAATAGGAAATGAATCGAGCGAGATTTGCGACTAACTCGCAGACAGTATCAAAAGTTATTGACCGTCAACGAAACATATTTAAATAACTTATAATCCCATTGGGATGTACTTACTTATTTCTTGGAAAAAGAACCAAAAGAGGGAGAAACTCGGACACTTATCCGGGCTACTGGCTGCCTATCTTTAATCTTTCCAACAAAATGTAGGGAAAGTCGGGGCCCTGAATAGGGGTTGGAAATTCATAAACCACTTCTCAACGGTCTTTAATTATTCAATGATGGCTATACATTTTTTAAATTTGACTTGCCATTTGGGGGAATACGTTAACAGCTCATTGAAAATACAAACAAAGAAAATAAATATTAAAATCCAACACTTCAATGTGGAATACATAAAAAATAACACAACCATAGACTCTTATCGCTCTGAACTATAGTCGGATGGTATTTTCGTTTCAGATGGATTTATATTTTTCAAATTAATTAAATATCCCAAACACGAGCACAAATCTCAATGCACTCGAGCTTCTGCGCTTGCTTTTGCAGCTGATAAATTGCAAAATAAAAATGCACTTCAATAGCCAAACAAAAATCGGCTCTCGAAAATTGAAGCCATATCGTAGTTTCCAATGCTCGTCCAACTTTTCCAATCCACAATCCCATGGCCCCGACACCGGAGCAAAAAACAGCAAACAACCCAGAGAAGAATCAACAAATATGTTTGTTTGTCTGAGCTACTGAATAATAAAAATAGTGTGCCAACGAGAGGCCAAAGTACAATGCAGAATATCAAGGATGTCAAGGCCCTAACAACAAGGATTTCTCCAAGTTTTTAAAATCAAAAATTTAAGAAGTCGTACTCTAACTAAGTTGATTAATATTCCCTAAGGACTTGTCTTATTATTTTTATTAACACACACGGAAGAGAAATATATATTATTGTGATGCCTTTGGGGAATGCCTCTTGCCGGATTTTTGATGTGTGAAATGAACTGGCCCAGACAGATACATATATAGAGTGGAATACATATATTTATGGCCGGCTAGCATGTATAATACGGTAGCTCAACTAGTGCACAGGCTGGCTTTATTAATGGCTCATAATGACTTAAGTGAAATTACTGAAGCGTAACTGGGCGCGCTCCTCGCTATCACTCTCTCTCTATCTCGCTTTGCCCTTTTGCCCCTTCTCTTTCTCACTGGCTACTGGCCTATTTCAGTTGCAACCATAAACGGCGAGAATTCCCACGCGGCATTTAATATTCTGTTGCCCAAGTAAATTTCAGACCATGCCCCTTTTAGCCCTCCTCCTACTGCCCCCTCCTTTTTGCCTTTGGCTTACATGTTGCTTCTTCCTCTTGACGCTTGTTGTTGTTTCTTAGGTTGTTCTTGTTTTTGTTGTTGTTGTTTCTCCTGTGCAACTTGTTAAGGTCAGTTCATATATTATGCTTTGCCTGGCAAAGGTGCCATAAGTCTGCCCCCATGTGTTCGGATGTATAAGTAGTTTTTCCCGCCACGAACCTTAGTCTCCCTCCTTCCACCCACTATACCACCAGCTCTCTCTTTTACCAAGCAGCTTTTGTCTCTTTCTGGTGGCTTCGTGGGCAACTGTTGCCTACTTTTCTGCTTTCCCGTTCCGTTTTTGTTCTATTCTGTTCAGTTCCCTTTTGCCTGCTAATTAAGCGAAATTTTGCGTAATAAGCTTGTCTGTAATTTGCGCCATCTTTTTGTGCCTTTTCTTTTGTGCCAAGCCATGTTGTTGTTGGTAATATGTGTGTGTGTGTGTTGGTGTCCTTTTGGCCATCTACGGTTTCTGTTAACTGTCATCAAGGTGTTCATTGACTTTGTTATTATGCCTCAATGAATTCCCAGGGTTGTTACTATTTTGTTTAAGGAAACTCAAGGCAATGGATGGCATGCAGTTACTCAAGCCTTATTGTTTAACTTTAAGGATAATTAATATTACTTTATACACTCTTTCCAGTGTGTCAGTGTCATTCACCCAAAAATGAGCACCTCTTTTAAACCAAAATCCCCTGAAAAGATACTCGTATGCACTTCAATTCCATTTCAACAACTCCCGGCTAATGTTTTTGGGTATAACGCCTCGCCGGGCGTGCTCTGGGCTGGCCTGGGCCAATGTTTTTAACTGATAAGTCCACATTATTTACGCTACGCCTAACTCGGCACACACGCATAATTTCATCAAAAATTCACACTCAACCAGACAGCCAGCAGTGGCAACTGAAAAAGGATATATGTATGTGTAATGAGTGAAAAAAGGAGCTCTTCCGAGAAGGCAAAAAAATGTAGATAATCATATTGTGAAATTTTCAACACCTGCTGCTTGTTGTGGTTTTGTTTCCCTTCCATTTTTCCTTTTTTTTATTACAGGCTGCGAGTATGGATATCAAGCAAAATAATAACGACATTATTTACACAGGCTGGCTGGCAGGATGGGTGACTGGCAACAACAAAAGCCAAAATGTCATTACACCGACGCACACATACGCACACACGGCGGAGCGTTGGTGTTGTTTTAACAGATGTAAACAAAACCATTGAATTAAACCGAAAATTAGCATCGATTTAAGTCAAGACCCAAGCATATTATCCGCATAGCTTACCTTTTCCCACCCCAAGCCCCCTACTAAGCCAAATACTCGCCGCGACTTGGCCCGCTTATCAGTTACAGGCAAGTAACATAAACACAGCCAGCGAACCCTCCACAACCCCATTCGCTTTAAACAAATTTTGAGCATAATTTAAACATGTGTTGCCCTCCTCGAACTACCTAACCAGCCACCTACCTACGTACACGCTGCGTATACTTAATTCCTTTTAATCCGCATTTCGGCAACGGGCGCGCCTACATAACCCCAACAAGGATACACCACCAACAACGACACGAAGAGCAGCAACACTCCCAAACAAAACCAGCAACAAGACCAGCAACAACATCAGCACAAATGCAAATGCAAATCGCGACCGAGTCTCTGATAAGGTGGCACACGGAATCTCCTAACCAGTCCTGTCCTCGTTTTTTCCCATTTTTGTGTGTAGAGCGGTTTTTTTTTCGGCTTTTCAAGTGGTTGGTCGCAGTTGTCAGCCGGCAGAGATTCTTGATAGATGAGAGTGGCTCGGAGCCCTCGGAATAAACTGAAGAGTGTAGCAACCGAGGAGAAAAAACGCTACATGACATCCTTGACAAAAAACCCAACAAGTTGCTTGTGTTGTTAAGGTAGTTGGGCTGCAGTATCTGCTACTTATCATATGCAAATATTTGACAACGTCGAGCTCGCTCATAAATGCAAACAAAAGTGTTTCGACAGCATTAAATTATTAGCAACATAAAATGCTCCACTATAGCACAGACTATTTTCCATAAATTGCAAAAGAAAATTTAAGAATTACTTTAAAGTCCTAAAATTTAAATAAACAAACTTCCAGGTGTTTACCTTGCAGGTGAAACTTTATTTTATGCAAGAACAATAAAATAAAATATCACATTCTTAATAGTTTTTAATTTTCAAACACATTTAGGCAAGATCCGGTTTTTAATTTCACAAAAGAATTTATTTCGGAAATTTTTATTAGAAACCTAAGAAAAAGGGAGTGTCCAAGATAATTCCCTGTGATTTTGGGTTATCGAAATTCACTTTCAGAACCTGCAAGATAGCCTCAAAATAAACCAACATTTGTAGCCCAAAGTAACTCACAAACAGCTTTGAAATGGTACATTTTCATTTAAATTTGATATTTTCAATATCCAAGTCCTAGTGCCACCTTTTGCCAAAAATTAATGGTTGAGAAAAGTTGTGGGGGTAGTATTACATTCAGCCGGCCAACCTTTTCATTTTGATTCTTTGCCATTTACTTGGAAAATTTAAAATACATGCAATATTAATTTCCCTATCGTAGAAATAACTTACGAGAATGAAAGGAACTTATTCGGTTACTGAATGTCATAAATGCTGCATGCACACATACAGATGTGAAAGGAAAATAAAATAAAATTGTAAGCTCAAAAGTAGTAAACCGTAAAGCTCTGGCCAGGACAAAGACAGGGCCGAAAGCTGTAACACAATTTATGCATGGCTAAAACCCCCTCTAGTCCCCCGGATCCCTTGGATCGCATCCCAGGCAAAAAACCCCAAGAATATACCAATTCTGTTGCATTCAACGCCGCCTTAGAGAGGCTCTGTTCTTGCCTCTTGCCTATTGTAAATGCAGCTTAGAATTTGTTGCAAATAAAGTGAAATGGCAACGGCTGCTACGAAATTCCACATCCCGGGGCACACAGGCAGAAAACTTTACCTTTCGGTTAAATGATTAAAAGTGAAGAGACCTGATTTTAAATACAAATATCCTTTAAAGGCACTGCTTGCGGCATCGTTGTTAAATAAATTGAATAAATTAATATTATTGTATTAAATTCTATATTCAATATTCGAAAATATCCTCCGAGTTTCCCTCCGTGCATCTGGCAGTCAAAAAATAAACCAAAAGAATTGGTAAAAATTGGCAATTTAACATTTGACGTTTTCTACGAGACTTGTTCAAACAATATACTTGGGAATTTGTTTTAATGCTCTGGCGGGGATTGAGGGGGGGGGGGTGTGCGGCATGTGCAGGGGTCAGGGTAGGTGCGAGAGGTTGTTCCTCGGATTTTCTCCTTTTTCTTGGTGGACTTTCTTGGCTCTTGGTGCCCGAGGACGTTGGCAACTTGCAATAATGGCTTTAAATTTTTATTAGATGACGACGCTTATGCGCCTTAGTTGCCTACAGTTGCTATTCCTCCACCATCGTGCCCCATGTCCTTTGGCCCCCTGGTCTATATCCTGGTCCCCTAGCCCTCTGTCCCCCGCCAATCTGTTAACTCAGTTGCATGCAGCCTGAAATGTTGAAATGTTGTTGAGAATTTCAGGGAGTATGTGGACGTGTGTGTTTGTGTGTGCATTTTCCTGAGTAGTTGTTCACGTCGGACTGGCCACGTGTTCAGACATACTTATGTGTATATTAGTAGCCAGGAGTGGGGTGGAAGGGTCCATGTAGCCAGCTCTCAACCTGTTTATATATAAATATAAACACTAATTGCCAAAAATGAAGCAAACAGAACTAGTAATGCCAGTTTCCCAGCAAGTCTGTAAGGGAATACGCTTCTTGAAGACGATCTTGTCATCAAACAGGATATTGAATTATATATTGATAATTATATATTTTATTTCAGAGAGATAATACTATAAGGCTTAAAATATGTCCTAAAATGACAAAATTTAAGAGAGATACATATCCTGCAAGTAATTTAATCATTTTTTAGCATACTTTTCAGGGCGCATACATCCTTATTGGACGTTGAAAATTATTATGGGAAAAATTTGAAATTGAAGTGCTTGTTAGTGCTCCGCTCCGCTCGTCCTGATCCTAACCTGTTTAGCTAGTTGCCCCTGAGCGTATGCTAGACTTTATTTAATGTGGCTGTTTCCTGTCGCCTAATTCGCATAATTACGCGCTTATTATTTTTGCCAACTGTCTCTGCCTCTGTCCCTGACTCTGCATCTCTATACCCAACTCCCTCTTTCTCTCTCTCGCCGTCTCTGTCTGTGGCAGCGCGTAATTTTATTTAGCTTTGCGTGCAGAGATGTAATTGTGTTATTTGCTTGATTTTATTATTTGCTCCGGCCCAGCCGCACCTAGCGGCCATAATTAACCAAATAAATAAAACAGTCGGAAGCGGTCCTGGGCCGGGGGGGTCGGGGTGTGAGAGGGTGTACTGTATGTGGTGTAAAACTAATATGGCAACATCTATAGGACACCCACTCACACACAATACAGTAAAGTAGTATTGTCACATTTTTTAGCTGTGTTATTTGTTGGATGGCCCGCGGTGTTTGTTTTGGGGTTTTTAATGTCCTGGCCTGCAGGGTCCAAAGCAAATTAAATGGCTGTCAAATGTTGTTTTATTTCAGTTGGCTGGCATTGTGTTTGCGGGACTACTTATTGGCATGTTTGCGAATTCGGTTTTGGGGAAATTCAGTTTGCTTGTTTTGGCCTTCACATTATGAAGTTGTGAGCATAACTAATTGAAAAGTTTTTTCGACGCTGTTTTGGCTGACGCTTTCTGGCTTGGCTCAGTTACCCGAAATGTTTAAGAGTTTTTCCAGGTTTCGAGTTTTAGGTTTTAACTTTTTTTATTCCCTGACATTCGGTAAGTTGGCTCGTTATGGAAATAAAAAGAAATTAATAATTTAAAGCAATATTGACAATATTCTACCAAGGATTTTCTCTCACTCAACGTTATCTTAACTATCAATGAACGTCTTCAGTGGAAATAATTAAATGCCTTGCTTCTGGAAACAAGCTTCAAAGTAATCGTCAATCACAAAACATCCGGGCTTATGACAATTAATTTAATCACTTACAGCCAAACATTCCCAAATTCTAACTTATTGACGGGCTTAGTGAGCCTTCAGGAAGATATCTCTCTATCTCGCTTTCTCCAGGAACACAAGCCCAGTCACACCCACACAAACACACAGAGTGAAATGCACAGGATATGCTGTTACATGGGAAATTGAATTGCCTCCGACAGAGTTGTGCCTTATGGCCCTGCTTGCTGCCAATAACCGCAGCAAATTACATTTATTTAAGTTCCGTCACATCAAACGTTTACGTCCCGAACCAGCCAGGGGAGGGCTAACTGGAAGGGAGACCTGGTTTGGATTGGTGGCTGGTTGGTAGGTGTTATATTTTGGGCCAAGGGCTCATAACTCACACAGACACACAACGACACAGCCTTGAACAACAATTGCCCATCTAATTCACTTGACTGCTGCTACCTGTTACCTCTTACCTGTTACCTGTTGTCTTGGCCCACATTGGCGACGTCATGATTGGCATCATCGGCTGAGCTCGACTGCCGCCGGCGCTGTTAATGTTGTCTGATTTCATTAGCGCTTCGTCCTCTCTTTCTTCGCTTAAGTCTTCGTCTCCCTCGCACAGCTATTGACATTTTTTGTCTTTGGTTCTCAATTAACACTAATAGGTGGTGATTGGGGTTTTAAAAAAAGTACTTAGAGTCTTGTAATTCCTTGACTTTTTAAATTCTTTCATAAAATTATTACTTAAACTCGTAATATTTTATATTTAAGATACTGTGAAATATATAGGATGGGATTCTATTCTACTAAGAGTTCCCAATTTTATTTTCAAGATATTTAAAAACCTATTATTACATTCTGTAATGTCTTAAAACAACCAAATATAACTTTAGATATTGTATATTAATGAACCTTAGAAAACAATTACTTTTTACATAAAAAAATAATCCAAAATTTAGGAAATATTCTATACAACTATCCAAAATGGTAGCCTTTTCCGTAAATCTATATGAATATTTTTCCTATTTAATAAATAATTGTAATGTGTTGAAAAAATACGTGTATACAAAAAATAGTAAAAAAATCATTATTTTGTAATTTTTCATAATAATTCATAGACCTTTTAGTCCACTTTGTGGGGTTAATATAAACAGGTGTAATTCAAGCACTTTTGTTGCTGCTTTTTGGTTCCTTTTTCGGCCATCTGCTTCACACGCCAATTAGCCAACCGCCCAAGAGTCAGTTGTGGCCCCCAATCGCCACCTGCCACGCCTGCTACCCCTGCCCCACCATCGACCATTTAAGCATTTTACATGAACTTGAACGAGGTTATTATTGGCTTTGCTTTTCCTGTTGATATTGTTGCTTCCAATGGCTGTCAATATTATTGCCCTCGATACTATAATCGCATTTTGTATGTTACTCTTTATAGGCATGTATTTATTTATTTCTGAATTTTCCCACCCACTCCCCACGCTGGTTGTGGCTAATTTGCTTTTATTATTCGCATTAAATTTTATGCTTACGTTTATGGATTTTTCTAATAAAACGTCAAGAGCCCAAAATTGAGACTTTGTCTCTGTCTGTGTGTGTGTGTGTGTGTGTGTGTGTATGTGGTGTGTGGCAGTTGGGGGCGAATTAGCCGAAATCGCATCATTTTGCTTGGTGTTGTGCATTTTAATGGCCAGTTTAGGCCAGAGCAGCTGCTGCTGCAATGGATTTGCCTGATTTTTCCCGAGGCCTATGAGCCCGATTATTAGGTTGTCATCGATGGAGCGTGTAGAATGTTTTGCCGTTTGCCATTTAAAGTTGGGACAAGTTTTTAGGTTTCACAAGTGAATTCACCAGTTTCTTAAATTAAATTTTGCCCTAAAATTTAATGACACTCTTCTAGTCTTGAAGTACAACCTTGAGTTTCTGAATTACGAGAGATAAAATCTTTTTATTCAAATTTCAGGGCAGGTGAGCCATGTATCTCTGCCCCTCTACCAGACCCCGCCTTAATTAAAATAGGGAAAAAATTTCAATTATATGTGTGACCTATCAGTGACAACAAATAAACAAGACGATGGCAGAGAGTCAGAGGCCTGTAGCACACACAGATACATATATGTACAACACATACAGGAGAGGAACAGGACTCCTGTGCCGCCTGCATTTGCATATGTGTCATAAAAACGGGCAACGCATAACTCCCCACCAAGACCTCAGATACTCGTCGACATCGTCGTAGTATTTTCCCCATTTCTGCCACTGGCAACGACCTCGCAGTTGGGGCGTTTGTTTTTTATGCCACACCTCGATGCAAATCATTGCCACATCTGACGCACATGTGGCACGTAACAGACACACGGACACGGACGGAGCGACAAGCTCTCGTTGTCGTGGTCGCTGCTGCTGTTGCTGTTGCTACTGTTGGATTTGTCTGTTTTGTGATTGTTGTTGTCGGCGGCACATTTGGAGGGGCAGGCAGGCGATTTGGAGTGCGGGATCCGCTGGCGCTTCCAGAGACCCCCAACTTGCGGCTCATCTGCGCCCTTGCCCCCCTCAATCCTGCCACCATCCATTCTCCTTACTTTGCTGTGACATTCTGTAGGCGCTATGGCGTGCGAAATTGTAAATTTTTCGTCAGTGGCAGCTTCTCTACTTCGACTTCGTTGCACTTGGAAATAATATTAGGAGATATTAATATGTATTCATAATGGAAACTTTAAAATATGACAGATCTATCCAACAGACAGGATCTTCAATTTTATTTTAGACTCAAAGTCCCAAAAATAAAACTTTTAAATAAACAATATTTTTGGGCAGTGTTATCCTTGTTGTTGTGGTTATTTGGTGTGTATATGCATTATTAAGAATACACTCAGCTGTCAGCAAGTGAACGTCTGGTGTCCCAATCTCTGTTTGCAGTTGTCCTCCTTCCACTGTCTGGGATTCCTTAAGCCGCCACAGACGCAGGCTCTCCACTCGACTCGAGTTTTGAGTCCACACACCCAGCCATGGGCCGCTGGTAGGAAGACCCATTTGAATTTTTAACATTATTTGCCAGGATTCCTTTATTTTTTTCGCGACTGCCAGATATAGTGAAAGAGGTCCTTGATCCGAGGACCGATTCGCCATTGGCTTATGTTTGTCTCGTCAAGGTCGTGAACTGGGTCTGTAAAGTGTTTACCCGAAATGTCACGGTCCCTCAGTGGCCCAAACAGTAATCCCTTAATGGAAACATAAGGTAAGAATAGGAATGGTGGCCAAGATTTTAATGACCCAGTGAAAATATTGAACTCATAACTGACAGATTTTGGTTTTGTACTTTCTTTTTTTCTTAGTTCTCCCCAGTTAAATCAGGAGTACGTGTCAAAACTTTTGCTTCGTGTTTTTCATTTTTCGGTTTCACAGTTCACCCCACCATAAAAGTTGAGTTTTTCCAACTAAGCTTGCAATTTTCACAGCTTCCACTGGCCCCTTTTTTTTAGAAAAAAAGAACCCACACCAAAAAAAAAAAGGTCCAGAAAATATAATTTTATATTTCCACGGCGGTGGAGTAACCCGCTGAGCTGCTGCTAGCTTGCTATTTGCTTTTCATTTATTAGAAAAAAGCGCGACTGCAACTTCCGCTTTTGGCCCGTCACTTTTGGCCATTGCACACGTGTTCACAAATATTTGCGGTACGTGGCCGGACACCTTTTGTCCAATAACCTGAAATCTCTGGCTGCTACAACCCAACCATCCAACTAACCAACCAACCTCCCAGTTGTGTGTGAAAAATAATTCTCCGAATAGTTCCTTCTATTTTCATACAACATACATATGATTTTAATAATCCAAGAGAGTTTTTTTCCGGTCAGCATTTAGTTACATTTAGTGTGGGGGTGTGTGTATGTGTGTTTTGGCCCAATAACTAAAATTTTGATGAATCCACATGAGGTGCCGCGGTGTGCAGCGATTTTCTATAAACACTCGACGGCTATTGATGGCCAAAGCCTCGACGGGAGATTGGACAAACCCAGTTTTGATCTGATAATTTTGCGATTTCGATTCGAAGCGGTGGCAATTACATTCTAGCTTTTCGCTTTTAGCCCAAAAATTTCCTCGTCCTTCTATCGGTGATGTCGGTTGGAAAACCGTTTTTGGGCTTCCATCGAAGGGGAAATTTAATTTCGAGGTGGAACTGTTAAATGTTTGGTTTTTTGGTTCGGACTGGGGAGGAGGTCAATACGGGTCGAACGGGACTACGGGTCGTATGCTTAACATTTGAAGGTACTTAAAGCCAAAGCCCGTTTTGCGGTTATTGCCAACTGTTTGGCTTTGCTGCAGAATTTTCCTGTCATTTATCGTTGCCTGCTGTGTTGCTTTCAAGGGGTCAGGCGGTGAGGAGGTGAGGAGGATGCAGGATGGGGTCGGTGTCGGTGAAAGGCTACCAACTATCGTAGTGTGTGAACTGTCATTTATTGTTGTCTACTTTTCGGGGCAAATATTTGTGCTCGCCTGCTTTTCGACTGTCGTTTATTGGTGATTACTTTCTGCCGGTTGATTTTGCTGTTTACCATGGCGGACTTGCCCGGTTTCTGGGTAAATGCATTTTCTATTATCTCTGCAATGTGTTTATAGGTGTTGCCGGCAGGTTGTTTGCTTTGCGGCCGTTTAAATTGTATTGCCACGTTTGTAATTTTTTTTAAAGCCAACTACCGGTTGCAGGCTGGCGGTTGCTTTTATGCGGCAGACCTCTTTGGGTCGTCGTAGTTTTGGTTTTCAATTAAATTGAGGGATTAAATAAATTTAATTCAAGGAAAGCATAATATTTTCTCACGCAACTGAAACTTAAATGCTCTTTAATTATTAACTAGAAAGACATTTAATAAACAGAGTAAAGGTCGTTTCTAAGCAAATCTTTTACCAAAATATTAATACCCCTTTTTAGAGTACAAAAATAAATCAAAAATATTCAAATTATTTCATTGCATTACTCAAGGGCTTTTGTATTTTGTTTAGTTGCACTTCAAATGGCTTTTAACTGCATGCTTTTACATAATTGTAAAAAGGACAATTTTCCAAAATTAATTCAATTTGAATATTAGTCGGTTCAACCCCCAAAAATGTCTAGTCCCCTTGCTTTAAGCACTTGTTCAAATTAAATTTAAATTGTAAGGATCAATTTTCGGCAAAACACCGCTCGAAAGCAGGAGGACCTGCTCCTTCTATAAAGTCATGCTTTAACCATCAATTTATTATAGTGACTACGTTTAAGCTGGCCAATTTAATAGTTGGCCAGGAGCGATTTTGCAGACTTCCTTGTTGGTTTTTTGTTTGTGTCGGCACGGCCCGGGCCGGCACTGGCTTATGGCAGATACTGTTGTTGCCAGAATTTGAGAATGGATATTTATTATTGATATCGTTACCCTTTAAGCGCACACTTTATGGTATTTGGCAGTGTTATCTGTGTAGTCCAAGCACCTGGCCGAGAGATGGAGAACCGAGAAGCTCACCTATTGCAACCGTTGCAAATTCAATTGCATATTGCTGAGGCGCTCAGCGCTCAAGCGAACAGAAGCCGATGGATTCGAAGGAATTGCTGGGTTGGGGATGGGTTGTAACTTTTCCAGTACACTGTACCGAGTATAGTGCTCACTGACATGCAAAACAGCAGAAAAATTGTCTGCAGTCAGGGAGGCAGTCAGGGAGCCAGTCAAGGCTTCGTAGATAGACAGGCCAGTCAGACGCAAAAGCCAGTTGAAGATGCTGTTTGTATTTTTTTTGCCTTTAGTCCTTATCCCATCTTAAAGATTTTTAACCACCCGCACACACACCCACAAACACACACAGACAAACACCCAGATACGGCACAAACTTGTCGAAAATATATACGAAAATTGTTTAACAAGTTGAAGGCTTCCCGGCAAACTTTTTCACCTGCTCAGCACCAGTCAGGTAGTCAGGGAAAGGCAACAGCAACTGCAAGAAGAGAAAAAAATAAAAGTTTGCAATGATCCATAAGTTTTGTCGTTCCGTTTACATCACAAGGAGAAGCATTCTCTAGCCAACTTTAGCAGCCGCTTCAGTTTCGGCTTTTAATTAAATAATTTCTGCCAACCGGTCGGAGTTATTGTTTGCTGGAAGGATATTTGACTACAGAGTAGCCCTCGAACAAAGTGTTAGTTTCCAGCATCCCTATCTATCGTGTGCAATTATTTCGGCTTGCAAAATATTTAACTGCATTTCCTATTGATTTTTGTGCTTTTGTAATCAGTTGCCTTCGAGGCAAGCAGGAAATTGCCGATCTCCTGTCATTGTATTGCTGCTCCTGCCACCTACCCCACCTTATCCGTAAACGATTCTGTATCAAGGCAGTGGGAAAGACACACTCCGGGCCAGGAAGTTGGCACAACTGCAGTTGTCTCTTCCTTTTTGCTTGCCCCCCATTGTCTCTGACCCTGCTTCTGCCTCAATGTGTGTGTTGGTGTGTCAATATGCCGGGGGGATCGAGGGGGTGTTTAGGTGAAAGTTGGGCGGTCCATCGTTTATAGCAATTTCATTTGACTTCTCGCTTGTGTTTGCCGATGGTCAATAAATGAGCGTAATATTTGGACTTTGATTCCTGCGGCTAAACTGACGACGCCGAGGCAGTTGCAAGTTGCAAGTTTCAGGAAGCTACCAGCTGGCTGCAGGATGCCAGTCTCCGGTTAAAAGCTTCACAATACCTGTCATTATGAGCATGTGGGAAAGTTTATCCTTCAGTTGCTTAGATTTAAGCCTTTTTTTATAAATCTCAAGAAAGTTTCTCATAGAAACCCTGTAGATTTTAAGCTCTATTAGAGAGGAAGCTCTAGGATAATAATAAATAATAACAACTTGAACACCAAATAGTTCTGGCTTACATTGTTTCGGGCCCTTTGTTCAGTAAGTTATTAATAAATTTCTAATGGCTTGGCAAGGATTTTCGAGGCGATTTAGCCAGGACAAGATGTTAATACCCATAATCCTTGAAGAGCTATGAGAGCATGTCGCAATCAATGTTTTTGCGGTAGTTGGGATGAAAAATGGCATTTCCTTGATGGTTGGCTTAAGTGACAGGCCAAGTGCCAGTGGTGGCTGGATCGGAGGGCTGACTGCCTGAAAAAGCCACTTGGCTGAACTTACTTAACACATGGCGACACAGCTCAGCCTGCACATACACAGACTTGTACTTACTACACAGCCAGGGCCAGGACATAAGGTGTGTCCTCGCTGACCGTTCCATGGAAGGATGCAACAGCAGAAACACTTTTGTGTAGCAGGCATCTCTCTCTCTCGGTATCCTCGGCTTGGTCACCAAGATAGTGGCGTGGGCAAGGGCAGTGGGGGTTAATTCACAGTCAGCGTGCGCAGCATACAACGACAACAACTGTGGCAATTGTAGCGCCAGCTTTTCCATTGTATTATGACAGCAGCTGCACCTGCAAGTATGCAGTGATTGTGATTTTTTTTTGCTTTTTTTTCTAGCTCGTTCACTTACTCAGTCGCCTGCGAAACCCCTCGAAAAACTGTAAACAAAAACCAGGACAATAGTCGAGGATGGTGAGATGGGTGGGTGGTAGTTGGTAGGTGGTAGGTATGCAGGACTCTAGGTGGCATGGCATGTGTTCATTGTCCAAGAGCAGTTCATGCTTGGCTACGCATTTGCAAGAGTGTATGTAAGTGTGGGTCGAGTTGGCATATCAACTGGTCGGACATGGTGTAAACACGTTTAATGTTGTTGCCGTTGCTTGGCTGCAGTTGCTCCTGGCCAGGACTCCTGAAACACTTCCCCTGGCACTGAATCCAGGGCTCGGGCACTGGCTCCAGCCTCCGTGTCTCCTTTGCTACGTTTAATTTAATCTGCAGCCGCTACCTTGACATGCCCTGCACTTCAATCTGCATGTGCTCGTGGGTGGGTCTCACAGGGCAACCTTCCCGGCTGCCATTTTTTGAAAAATTCAACTTTCCAACTTTGAAGCTACCGGAGAAATTGAAAGCACAGTAAAAACTCATTAAAACTTTTTTTTTGGAATAGTATAAGGATAAAAGAAAGCTTAACAATAACATCAAATACCCTAAAATTCTTGTATTTTAAAGTATTTAGCTGAAAATTTACATCTTCAATGAAAATCCTTGATCAAAAGATATTAAAGCTTCCAAACTAAGTGAAGTTTCTTCAGAAGCCACTGTAGTATTTTGTGAGCTGACTCGAGTGCACCACAAGTCCATTTAACTTAGCTTTGGCAGTAGTGGCCCAGACTACTAGCTAACTGCTGGGCCGGGCTGGCTGGCCTGCCAGTTGCCAGTCGCCTCCTTGGTCACCCGATTCGCTGCATCACTCAAACGCCGGGGATCCGGCCTCGAGCCCCGGAATGCGTCGGCTCCTCCAGCCATCCTCCTCCTCTGTCAACCCATCGTCAACCCTCTGAACGAGGCGACAGGAATGCATGGACCGGCGAGTATGGGCAACGTAATTTGCATGGTCAGGCTTGCAGTTTTGGGACACACACAGAGTGGCAAGTTGTGCCTCGTCCCCAAGTTAATTGCATGCAGGAATAGCACCAGCAATAGCAGCCATGAGCCGGGGGGGGGGGGCAGCATCATCAGCAGCTTCAGAATCAGCAGCATCGGCATCGGCAACTTCATCCAATTGTTGGGGGATCGTCCTTGCAATTTCCTGGCGTAAGCGATGCCACTTTAAAGTTCAGGTTTTAAGTCCTAAGAATAATACAAACGGAAAAAAAACAAAACAAAAAAAGTAAAAGGCAACAATCTGACAACGATACTCACCTCCATTCCGGCAGGTGATTATGCTGCACGTGGTCCGACACATGGACCCGGCTCGTTATACGGAACATTACAAAAAATGATAATAACGGGAGCGCTACACAAACGCTGTGACACGCAAAAAAATTAAAGGGCTGCACATGCCCCTCTTTTTTTTCCGCCCACTGGATCGACATCGGAGTTGGAGTCAAAATCAGACAATGTACGAGTGCATATGGCTCCATTGTATACGGGCGAAAAAAAAAATATAGCCAAGTTTACAAATGGCACAGCCTCTGGCTGCATAAACGACGAGATTTTTCAGATTCTGGGTGCTTTTTTAGCTGGAATTCGAATCATTTGCAAGCGATTTAATTTCAATTGCATGGGCGTTAATCAAAGGCAACAAAAGCCATGGGCTAACCAAAAAACGGGGCTTGCCAAATTATTTATTTCGTAACCAAAAAAAAAGAAATCAAAAATTAGTAGAAAAGTGCCTATTCGATGTTAAAGTTATTTCTTGTTTAAATAATAAAGTTTAAAACATAAGTAAAAATAAAAGGTGAATAAATAGGATACATTTACAATTCACTTTATAAAATATGTGCATATGTCGAGTATATTTGGTTTTAATGAGGGTTTTATCTAAACAATTCATATCAATTACTGCTATCATTATAATAAAATTTAAATTTCCCGCCTATTCACTAGTGAAAACAGTCTAGTTTCCCGATAACTTTTTATTTTACGTAAATAATCGGTGTTTTTGGGAATTTCGCGTGCGGTCACATTAAAAACAATTGAGCAAAAGAAAACAACAACATTGATTCTTTCGCTTGGCGCGAATTTGTTAATAAGAAATGAACGGATCACGAAAACAGAGGCCGTTAAAGACCGTGCGCCTGGGTGATCTACTTTATGACGAACATAAACGGCTCCTGGTCCTCTGCCGGAGCTGCGAGAGTCATTTTATGACCCTACAGTCGTTCCACAATCACCTAAACATCTGCCCCGGAATTAAACATATAGTAAAGTCTACAGATGAGCTCAGCTTTGATGAAACAAGAAGGGAGAGCCTAATGGTCAGCGGAAAGCAAAAGGTAGAATTATTAGATGGATGCATATATAGGTACTAGTCTCCTAACACTTCGATCTTTCCAGGTCTTCATCTACGACATTGACGCGGTGAAAAATGCAAGCAATCCTTTAAGTTGTACCCTTGATTTGGAAGCTGAGCTGGAAAATCCACGATGGTACGAAAATAATAATGACAACCAAACCGAAACCAAATCTACGACGGCCAAAGAAAATGTGGGGAAGGATATAAAACTGGAACTGCGTCTCGAACCGCCTGAAACAGAGGAGAGTCCTTCAAAGCGGCCAGACAGATCTTCCTGTCCCCAAATGAGGATTCTTACGTACCAGCCGCAACGCAAAAAGCGCACCAGCCTGCCACCACCACAAGCTTCAGCGGCGAAAAGGAAAAACGACACGCTCTTGGTACCCAAAGTTATGGAAGACCTGAGACGCCTTCAGGAGTCGCCGAAAAAACCGACTCGTCCAGCGCAAGCTTTTCAACCTCCCTCCCCGCCCAAGCCAAGGCCTCCTCCCATGGTCTCCATACCGATAGATAACACTCAAAAGATTCTGAACAAGCTGCGGGCCTGTGGGGTGCAGGTGAAGCGGGGAAGCACACACATAAATCCTAGTCCTCCAGCCGACGAAGATAAAACCAAAAATAAGGAAGCTCTTGAAATCATGAGGAAGTTGCAGTCGAAGGGTATCCGGTGTACCAAAGTTAGAAACAAGTAGGGCCCATAGAAGTAAGTGCTTAGCAATAAGGACATTTAAAAATAAATTAAACTGGCTGAGATAGAGTATTCATCATTGTGTTTTCCGTCTTGGATGAGGAAGCAGTTAGTGGTGGAAAATTATCGATGTTTGGAGAGTGACGGCAGAGATGTTGTATCGATGTTGTCGCACCTCTAGAAGCAGATTGTTGATTTTTTGCGCGGAGCCGCACGCGTTTCTGAAATAATTTGTAAATTCTGACTTGCCGTGTGGCCCGGCAAAATATATTTTTTATTCGATCGTAACACTAGCTCGCCCAAATCCGAAATTCACGTGTGTCCACCTGCAGGAGCAGCCAATTCACAGGTAAGTCAGCTGATTCCGATGGAAGACAAATCGGGCTTACATAATTTAAGGCCCGAATTTTTGTTTTCGTTTCGTGTGTAGTGCAGTTAAAATGACATCATAGTTTGGTTTTTAGAAAAGTCTTGTGCACATATTAGTCCTTGTACTATTTATGAGACAGTTGCATCATTATGCAGTTAGTACCAAAGAGGAAGATTATGTTAAAAGAGGGATAGGCTCTGGGAAGAGTCCACTTTGTGCTGGAAATCAATTCTATTGATTGTCCAAATTATGACATAAAACTATAATGTCACACCTATCCTAGTTGGTTTAGAAAACCTTCTAATAATAGTGTCAAACCCGACAAGTATTCCCCTCAAGAAAGAGAACTCATTCGTGAATTAGAATGCAAATTTTTATTATTTCAATTATAATTACTCATGTTGCAAATACTTGTACTCCCTTATCCTAGGGCACCGAAGAAAATCTATAGGCCATTGGATGCCGTACAATGATGATTTCTTTGAGAGTTTCACTTAGTTATCTAATTGAATTCGTTTCACTTCGACACTTGGATTAGTTTCATTTAGAGTTTCAATTTGTGGTATTTATAGGCTAAACTATTTAGTGCGTGTGCCGGTTTCGTTTTAAATTAGTGAGTTTGCCTGGGTTCATTGGATTTAAGATTACTTATTAACTTAAAGCTGCTTATTGTTTGCATATCAATCAATCCATTCATTTTGCTCTCTCAAATCACAAAACATTTACATATTCAAAGTATCAACAGTGAGAAACAAGAGACATTAGATTAGAATGTAATCAACATTTATACGAAAATAGATGTATGTTTTTATCATGTAGAGTGTAGACTTATTGAGAGGGGTGCACTTAAATGCGGCGTTTAACGTTTTACAATTATCCATTTCTAATTATTCATTTAATATAAACAAATCTGATGATATGGGGCTGGCAAACGATGCCGCAGATGCCCCAATAACTTCGCACTATTCCAGAGAGCGGCGGCGCAGCTGCTTGCGTACTCCGCCGAAAGCAGCACTGCTGCGATCCAGGAGCTCGTTCGACAGCCTGGCCAACAGCGGCAGCTCCCGCATTGAGACATTAACGGATGGCAAGGGCGCCAGTTGCTGTTGCAGCTTCTTGATGGGCGTGGGCGGTGCTAGCTGGTGGTGCTGCGGGGTAACTGGCAAGCTAGCGGGGACGATCTTCGCCTGCACCTCGTCGGTGTGGCGCTTGAGGCCCTCGGCTCCCAGGGAATCGGGCCGCTGTTCGGTTGACTTGGCTCGCACTGTCTGCTGCCGCTTGGCCGCTTCCTTGAGCATCATCAAGTGATCCAACTTGTCGACTGTGGCCTTCAGCTCGTGCTCCCACACGTCGTTCTGCTGCTGGCCGTCGCCGCCTTCGATGGGGCGCACTGCCAGGATCTTGACCTTCTGACGCAGGGCCTCCAAGTCCCTTTCGTCCACCACGCCTCGCAGCTCGCCTGCCCCCGTCTCGTCGTAGTCGCAGGCGTCCTCTTCGTCCTCAGTTTCCGCAGCCGCCTGCGGTGTTTTCGCACCCAACGACATCTGGCTGCCAGCAATGGAGGGATAGTCGCACTTCTCCAGCTCTGTTTGGAAATCCGGCAGCGATGGAAGCGCACTGGAGGTCGGCGAATTGAGCTCAGCTCCAACGCCCGGCTCCCGGGGCCCGGGTGGTGTGGGAAAGTCACCCCGTTGCCTGTGTATATCCTCGCTGATCCGCTCTAGATTCCGTAGCGCCGTAGAGTAGGTGCTCTTGGCACCAGCCACTTGTTGTTGCAATTCCTGGATGCGGTTCTTCTGGGTCTGCAACTGGTCCTGGCACACTTGCTTCTCCTCGAAATAAGGACGCGACTTGTTGATGCTCCGCCGGAAGCGATCCTCCAGCTGCTGCAGCTTTTGCTCGGCGGCATGAAAGAGTCGAGTGCGCCGCTGATGCTCCGCATGGCAGTCAGCCTTCTGGGTTTCGGCGTCCATCACCTTCTGAGTGGCGTGGTTCAAGCTCTCCTGCCAGGCGTTGTCGAACTGCCACTCGTGGGAGTTGGACATGAAGCGCTGCTCGGCCAGAGCCACCATTTCCTTAGCAGTGGCATGGATTTCTGGAGGAATAGGTTGGAGTTAGCCAGGAAATAGAAGCTTACTAAGTGGAGACTCACCATTGGCTCGCTTGAACTTGTCTGCCGCCTGCTGGCACTCGACCTGGGCCTCGCGCGCCTTATCCAGAGCTTCATAGTAGGGCCGGGCCTTCTCAATGCAGTTGCCTAGTTTCTTGGAGGAGAGTTTCAGGCGCCTGGTGGACTCATTTAGCAGGATGCGAAAGGTGGAATTGGCCTCCTGTTAATGAATGGTGTTTAGTTGAGGATTACTGACATTTCAAGAGGACTAGCTTACCTCCAATTCAATTTCTAGTTTATTAATCTCATCTGTTGCACTGTTGAGATTCTCCAGTTCGATCTGGAAACAAAAAAAAAGGTTAAAATATTAATATTTATAATCTTCCTCTAGTATTGAACTGAAAACACTGCCCCACCGCCCTCCCGCAAAATGTCACAGTCGCCGCGAGGCGGGTCCGCCTCCAAGGACTCCAAGTACGACCTGAGCAAGATTTCCGCTCGCGTGGATCGGGTCAATGTCAGTGGACTGCAGCGCACCCAGAACGACTACGTGATGCGGGCCGCCGATGGCCTCTTCAAGGCCAACAACTTCCAGGACCTCATGGTGGAGGCCATGTCCACCAAGTCGTACCTGCACGAGCTGGGCATCTTCAAGGACGTTAGTGTCCACATCGACATTAGCCGAGGCGCCGATGCCACGCCCCAGGGCTACGAGGTCACATTCAAGGGCAATGAGTATACGCGTCTGATGGGATCCGCAGGCACGGAGATTGGCCAGAACGAAGGATCTCTCCGCACCGAGCTAACCATCCCGAATATCCTGGGCCGCGGGGAGAGCGTTTCCTTGCAAGGAAGCTACAGCAGCAACCGGGCCCATGACTTGCAGTTGAAGTTCTGGAAACCATTCTTCCACACACGTTTTAGGGAAAATCGACCAGAGTAAGTCCATCAACTCCTGGTAGTTCTTGAACTAAATCCTAACCTCCTATCCTTTCAGATTATCCTTTAGCCTCTTTAGGCAGACTGATAGGTATGATATCAGCTCATTCCAGACCACAAATCTGGGCTACTTGGTGGACTTTTCAGCCCACACGATGCTGGGAGTGGATGTAAGTGAGGAGTTCCCAATCTTCTCCAGCTTCTGACCTTTTCCCTGCCTTTCAGTTGACCCACTCACTGCAGTACGAGAACTCCATCAGGGATGTTAGCCTTCTGAACAAATCGGTGCCCTTCGCCATCCGTGACCACTGCGGCCCGAAGCTGGCCTCGCTGCTGCGCTACTCCGTCACGTTTGACAACCGGGACAGCAATGTGTTCCCCACCCACGGAGTGCTGCTGAGATCCGTCAACGAGTACTGCGGCCTGGGCGGCAACATTGCCTACACCAGCAGCACGGCCCACGGAGAGGTGAACGTGCCCCTGTTTGCCGGACTGGTGGCCCAGTTCTGCGGACGTGTCGGCGTCGTCAAGGAGACCAAGAACACCACCCAACTGCCCATCAACTCGCTGTTCTACTGCGGCGGCCCCCTGACTCTGCGAGGATTCAAGTTCGGTGGAGCTGGACCCGTGATCGATGGCACACCCATTGGAGCGCAGACCTTCTGGTGCACGGGTGCGCATTTGTGGGCACCCCTGCCCTTCGCTGGCGTCTTCAAGAACCTGGCCAGTCACTTCAGAATGCATTTCTTCTACAACCTGGGCAACAGCAACACCTTCAGCACAGGTTCGTGGGCTGAGAACCTCTCCATTTATCAGTGAATTTAATGCATTTTTCTTTTCAGAAAATATGCGAAGTGCCTTTGGCGTGGGACTGGCTGTCAAGTTGGCGGAACGAGCACGCATCGAGCTGAACTACTGCGTTCCTGTGCGTCGCCAGACCTCCGATAACGCCATCAATGGTTTCCAGTTCGGCATTGGCTACGAGTTCGTCTAAGATTCCAATTGAGTGGATCAGTCCTAGCAGAGCCATGAGAGTCACAATAGCCCCCTCCACCACTGCAACCCATTATTTTGGAGCTTTTGTTCTGTATTTCTTTGTCAATGCATTTGATTTTCCTCAGAAAATGTATGTTATTGTAGTCCCAGCAATCATTTAAGTAGTTCCTAAGGCGTGTACATACTTAAAACGAAAAAAATGTTTCAAAAAAACATTAATACTCTTGTTTTTTGGAAAGATTTTCATTTAAATAGTTGGGGAATCTGTGTATCTACATGTGAGTTGGTTCATGGATCGCTGAACTCCATGCAGTTACAGCTTTTTTTTCCCAAAAACAGGTTTTATTCATACATTTTTTTGGTTATTTTGTCTGCCTTCCCTTGGAGAGCAGCTTTTATTAGGGCTGTCCCAGTTTGATTTTAATCGTGTCCACCGAACATTTCTCCACAAGCCCCGCCCCAGGCGGAGGCGGCTGATAGGGCCACTACACCCTCCTTAGGTCTCCTCCGTAATCGTGATTGATTTAAGAGCCGGAGACGAAGCCAAGTGCGAGACCGAACCTCCAAACTGGTTCCCCCATCTGGTAAACAAAACAAAACCAGTTTTAGCATCCGCTGCAGATGAACATTTCAACACTTGAACTTTCCAGGAATTTTTTGCAGCCCAAGGAGTGGAGTGAGTGGAGTAAGTGGCTCCTAAACCTGTTTTGCCCTTTTGCCAAGTGAACTTTTGGAGATAAAAAGGCCAACAAAGTACTGAGCAGTACTTTCTTAGCATTTCAGCTAAGAAATAATATTTAATTATCCGAATGTCCAAATAAACAGAAGAATAAATAACGTCGCAAATTGTATAAATATTTTTGCAACTTTTTGGTCTTTAAGCCAAAAAAGGTAAGAAAACATGTCAACAAAATGCAATTGGGGCAACAATATTGTTGATTAAGCAAACATTTTTAAAGAATTTCATCGAAATGTTGGCAAAACATTCCACAATCAGCATAATTCCGTCAGAAAACTCCCCTTGCAATTATTGATTTGTCACCAAAGCCATTTAGAGCCGCCAACAGGGTCAAAACCAAAACGCTAACAAATCACGCGATGGATGTTCAAGCTCAGCTTGAGTCACACAGGCTATGAATAAAGCCAATCAAAAGGGGAAAGGTTATAGCCAAGGCGCACCTCTTGGCCCAGAGCGGATGACGTGAGTGCGGCTCGTTAGGAGCCAAGTGCGATTCGTCAGACAAGGGGACGCCACCCTCACCGCCAGGCTAGTGCCTTCCCTCGTCTTGTCTTGGCTTCCTTAATGAAGGATGACGCCTGGGTGGCTAGAAACACGTCAGACTCAGGTGATGTGTTGGCCAAACAACAGACTGTAACTATAAATAGAGGTCCGCAAATAAAATAATTCAAGGGGGGAGTTTGCCAAATCTCCAATTTCATCAGGGCCATTAGGGTTGGTATCACTATGAGGTCCTTTTCATTCTCCACCCTAAGTGTATCCTTTGAGAACTCACATGATTAGTTTATTAGCCCAGCAGTCTACCCATCCCTTCCGAGTTCCCAGTTCCGCAATGACGCCAGCCAGCTGCCTTTTTCTGACTTTGCCGGCAGTGGCGTGATGCCGACTAGGCTGACCTGACCTACATCGTGTGGTGGCCCCCTCCAGTCGGACGTGAACCACCCCTGACTTTGGCAAAAATGCCAACAGAAGACTGTAATGGAAACCTCCATAGAATTTACATCGATTTTGGATGGCTTGCGTAACCTGGGAGGACATTCAACTCGACCGGAAGTGGACGTCATCGGAAGGTACTCCACTTCGAAAAGAAAGCCTCTCAAAGTGGCGCTTTGTTGGGAAAGTCGTTGGACCATTTACGGTGGGAGGTCAGAGAGATGTGCTTGTTATATAAAGAAAATGCGTGAATGAATTTCGAGCGACCCAAAAATAAATAATCCAAGTCAGCGTAGCTTGACCACTTTTTTCAGCTTTTAATTATGGCCATTCCGAGCCACAGCCGAGTTATGTCAACTTGAGGGAAAGAAGTCAAGTTTCAATATGAGGGAATGAGGGCAAAGGTGTGGTGTGTACCATCCATAATAGTGATATAGTTTCTCTTCCAAGTTCATGGCCTGATAAGATTGTGTCTCTCAACAATACCGATTTGATAAAGCAGGAAATGGCCACTGCACAGCACAAATAACCAAATAAGCTTAATCACTGAATGTCATTAACTAATTTCAGGCAAAAGCGCACAAAGCAAAGCCAAAGCTGAATTCATTAAGCTCGATAAAATGTATGGAAAAAACTGAGTCTGTGCGGTAACTAGCCCGCTAGCCCGACGAAAGTCGCAACTAGCAACTCAGTTATGCATCATTGGCGCTATAATGACTACGATGATGGCAGAAGCGGTGCCCCCCAGGGACTGCCAACCGATTGCACTCATTGGAGAGGTTATCCATAGCTCAGCCTCAGCCTGGCAGCTGTGTTGTGCCTTTGTCTCTCAATGATTTTTAATAAACTTCCGACAGTTGTTTTGGTTTATTTTTTGTAAAAAAAAGAAAGTAAATAAAATATCACTTTCGATCAGAGGGGCCTTTTGTCGCCACGGAATTAAATGGTAGCGTGGCCGAGCGGTCTAAGGCGCTGGTTTAAGGCACCAGTCTCCTCGGAGGCGTGGGTTCGAATCCCACCGCTGCCAAGATGAGGAATACTTTTTATTTTTTATTTTTTAGTTCACTCAATTAAATTAGTCTCTGTGGAATAAGTTACTGAAATACTAGATAAGAAATGCCTTATGCTGATACCCTCAGGTTGAGTCACCTATTGACACGATTTTCTGATTCATTAACGCCTCCAATGGGGGTTCTCTTCAAAGTCCATATTTCGCTTCAAACTCTCACCTTGCTTATGTAACAAAAACCCCTAAAAAGTATTACTCATTTTTTTTATAGAAAAACGCTGTAAAATTGCCTTTGATAATCGAATTATTATTATTAAATGGAAGCAAGTAAAAATTATATTTTTAAAATTCATTTTCCCACTAATTTTCTTTCTCATTAAAAAAAACCGGCTCGACTCTTGATTGTTTCTCCATCAAAGTAATTAGCGGACAATCGATAAGTGACGCTAAATTATACGGTTTGGAAATTATACTGGGAGTTTAGAAAGTTTAAAGCTAAAGAAATAAACAGCGCCATCACGCAAGTATGTAGGCAGGTATTCTTCCCAACATAATAATACGCAAATAATTCTCGGAAACATCTGTAGCTACCAGACACACGATTTCAAGCAAATAGACTTTGCGGCTTGTCGTCATCAACCTGAAACAGGTCTCTGATAAGACAATTTTTGCACGCGCGCCAATTATGGTAGAGTCAAGACCCATTGATAAATCATATTGGCAATAGATGGTAGAAAAGTACAAGCAACAAAGCCGGCTTGTCTAAAGAGGAAGTCGAGCATAAAATACTGAAGAAAAGAGGGCGAACCGATGCGAAATATTTTAACATTTCGGTTGTTTTCATCAGAATTTCAAAACCTGTTTTTAATCGAATATTTCTGTATTTATTTCCCATACATATACCCTATCTTTGGGCTTCAATCAAGTCACATGCTCTGCTGTCTGTTAATGGCTTTACGCGGCGTGTGACGTCTCCCACTAGGTTTTCGCATTTAAAAATAGATATTATTAGAATTTGTATACAAAACCTGAAGGGGGATCCGGTAAAGAGATTCCCAGGTGATCTAAGATTTTAAAATAGCCTTAGTATGAAGGTCAACGCGGCAAGGATGTCTATGCTATCCTTTTATGGACATTATGAGCATGAAAGCTGTTCGTATTGCGTAGTTGATTTAAAAAATCAAGTCTTTATTTATGCAAACTGCGACCCCCGCTTCAAGACACTGTGGGTATTGCCTCACAAAAAAAAAAAATAATAAAATTAAATCCAAAATAAAAATAAAAACAAAGACAATGCTTGCGTGTGCGCTTTGGTATTTCCATTTATTACATTTGTATGCCTGTCTCTTCCGAAAAAAAATTAAAGGGAGAGAGATGGGTGGAAAGAGCAATAACCAAGGTGCACTTGAATCTGGTTTAGGTAGGAAACCCAATCCGACAAAGGAAAATACCCAAATTACCCCGAGAAAAGGCCCAAAATTGAATTACTTGGAAGTCCTTAGAGGGAGGATGAGGGGAGGATTAAAGGAAATCACTTGTGATCCTTCCAAGGTCTCGTTTTTAAATATATTTCGAATATTTCAACGGAAAAGGAAACTTGCAATTTGCCTAAATGCTTGGGAAATTGATTTTCCTTGTGGGTAACAAAGCGTGAAAAAGGGGCACGCAATATAATGAGCAATATAATGGAATGCAAACCCCAACAGAGACCTCTTCCCAAAAAAAAAAAAAACAAACAATAAGTGCAGTGAGTGATAGAGAGAACTGCTAGCAACGTGCCAAGGCAGTCTCATTTCTGTTATTGTCGGTTTTCTATACAAAATACGAGTTTAGCGAAAAAGTCACTTGGCACTTGGCACTGCCAGGCACGTGCAGAAAGAGGCGAGGCGAGGCGCGGTGGGAGGTTGGGGTAGTCGCCAAACACTTACCTGAATTTGCGGGTCCAGCTCGCCCTCATCAGCACCAGACATTTTCAATTAGTTTGACTATTTCGCGCACTATCCCTCAGCAATCAATCGAGTTAATTTTTTCACTTTTTTGTCGCCTGCTCTTCAATTGAAAACTACTTGCATTTGCATTTTCACTTGCATTTCGGTTAATTTGATCTCAACGCCAGTGTGTGCCTGCCCGTCTCCAATATTATGTAAATTAGACCCTGGGCCGTGTTGGCCTCACAACTGGCAATTTGCTAGGTAGGCAGAGAACGGACACCGATGCAATCCTATTCTGCGTTTCACATTTAACATTTAACAAATAGACAGACGCCCGACCGACCGACGGAAAGTGAAAGAGGCCACGGAGCGCGGGAGACGGGACGCGGGGGACAGTCAAACGGTACAGTAAACACGGTTCGTCTCTTCCACGCTCAGCGACCAATATTAAAGCATCAAATTACTCCGCGAGGGCTCAAAAATAAAATGATAACTCCAGCAGCTAAAGGTACGCGTCCACCCGCGATTAGGTATGTGAAAGATATATCTAAATATCGATAGATTTCACGCAAAATAAATATTTTTATGCGATGTATCAAACAATCGATAATATTCTTTGACCTCAGGTGTATTGGTTTTGGTTGGTGAGAGAGATTTAGATTCCGACCATGTCTTAAGCCATTTTTTCATTCGTAACATGCTGACAGCAGTCTGTGGTGTAAAGTAGACATGTCGACCATTTTTATATAGAAAAATATCGGCAGATATCCACGGTGTTGCCAATTCTCCTTTATACATTTTACATTTACATTTTACATTGTAAGTTTACATGACAGTTTTTTAAAATTTATCTGTGCGATGCGCGAGCTTCAAACACGAGGTCCAAAAAAAAAAAAAACCCTGCACATCTGTGTCATCATTGCACTTAATTATTTCCGCGAAAAAGCGTTTGATAGCTTATCACCTTAACACATACACAAGCGTACGCCTTCGTCACACAAACGGCATTCGGAGATCTTTCAGTCGCGAATCTAGCTTACGGGAAGAATGTTGGGTTTGAAATTTTCAATTGTGGCGATTTGCCTAACTCTGAGCCTGCAATGGATCGGTCCTGTGGATTCCAAAGTCTGTGAGACACATGACAAGAAAATAGGCAAATGCCTGCGTCCTAAAGATTGCCCGGCTCTTAAGCCCATTGTGGACAAGATGAATAAAAAGATCCCCCTATCGGAGATTGAGCGAAAACTGACTAAATTAATTGTACGATGCGAAAAGGTAAGTAAATTGACAAGCGACTATAAAAATCAATGAATAATTTTGTCTCCTCCTTCTAGAAAAAAAAGTTTTGCTGTGAAGAACCTCTTAATTCTGAAGGCTTAAATTTATTGAAGGAAAATGATGATATATGTGGTAATTTCGCAGATCTGAGGGTTTATAACGCAAGAAAAATTAGAATGGGATCAAGGCCGTGGATGGCATTACTGGAGTACAACGTAACACAGCCTTTCAGGGCACGGTTTCAATGTGGCGGAACTCTAATTACTTCGAGTAAGTTCTATAGAACATTGATCCTTTGTCACTTTATTTAATTTGTTATTTGTCTTATTTATCTTTATTAAAACAGAATTTGTCTTGACGGCTGCGCACTGTATCAAAGAGACCCTGTAAGTAAAGGACTATATACTAAGACAAGCCAGAGCTAAATTTAATTACCATTTCTTCCAGGGTATCCGTCCGTTTGGGGGAATATGATATTAGTGAGCCCCTAGACTGTTTGATGATTGGCAATAAGAAAACATGTCTGGATGGACCACTGGACGTCCCGGTCGACAAAAAAATCACCCATCCGCAATTCGACAATTTTTTTTTATACAACGATATAGCATTGCTCCGCCTACAAGACCCAGTCCGCATCACCGATTGGATTCGACCCATATGCCTGCCGCTGTCTCTAGAGCTCCAGTTGGAGAGTCAAACCAACATACTGATGGAGGTAGTCGGCTGGGGTTTAACGGAACAAAATGCTCTCTCAAACGTCGCCAAAAAGGGATTCGTTAATCGTCTTCCGTTAACCCAGTGCAACATCTTCAATATAGCGGACAAACGAATATGTGCCAGCGCCAATGGAATTGATGCCTGCCAGGGTGACTCCGGGGGACCACTGACCTATCCCACTTCATACAATGGCAAGCAGCGTTTGGTGCAAGTCGGAATTGTGAGCTACTCGGACGGGAAAGCATCCGACTGTGGCCAACTGCCGCATGCTTACTATACGGATGTTGCTGAATATATGGGTTGGATAACCGAAACCATTGTTGAAAAAGAATAACTCGTTACAGGGGCTTAACCAGCTTTATTATCAAATAAATTATTTTATTGCTCTAAAGTCGATCTGTTTAATGATTTTTAAATAGTTGGGACGGATAAAAAAAAGGATAAAGCAGCCCACATTGGGATGTGGTCCCAACCTACACAGGGACATTTCCGCACATCGTACTTCTTGAAAATATCCTTGCCTTTGATAGAAAAGTTGTTAAGGAGCAGACAAAGACCATTATAGCTAAACACAGTTCCCAGAGGAGACCATTAAATATATTACTAGTATCATCTAGTATTTCTTTGAAATTAAGGACAAAAGCTTCTAGTCCTTCTATTAGAATTGTTAGAATTTAAAGGATCTTCTAGTTGATGTTTTTCTTAAGAAAATTAAGAAAAAGGCGAAACAGCAAGATATAGGATTGCAAAAGGCGAACAAAACAAAAGATCTGTATGTATGTATGTAGGATATTAAAAAACGCATCATTTTAAAACATTTTAAAATATCCTATTTTTGTGACAATTCTCTAATTTGAAATAACTTTTTAAAAGGGCCTAAGGAGCTTTAGGGTCAGGTGACGAATCTTGGTCTTTCCGATTTAAGTCAAATACCTAATAGGGTCAGAGCGAGCTATAGGGCACCAATCTTTGCAAAGGTATTCAAATGAAAATTAGAAGATCTCTTCTAAAATAATAAGAGATGTTTGTCCAACTTAATAATATAGCATTTCTTAAAATGAACAATTAAAGCGAAGCAATTAAAGTCGCTTTCAAATTTCTTTTGAAAAGGCGAATCGTCTTTTAATGATATTTTTATACCCTTGCAGAGGGTATTATAATTTTTTCCAAAAGTGGGCAACGCAGTGAAGGAGACTTCTCCGACCCTATAAAGTATATATATTCTTGATCAGGATCACCTCCTGAGTTGATATGAGCATGTCCGTCTGTCCGTCTGTCTGTTTCTACGCGAACTAGTCTCTCAGTTTTAAAGCTATCGACTTGAAACTTTGCACACACCCTTCTTTCCTTTGCACGCAATATATAATTCGGAACGACCGGGATCGGCCGACTATATCCTATAGCTGCCATATAACTGATTGATCGGAAATGGTATAACTTTGGTGTTTTTAAATTTAGAGAGTTCAAATATTAGGTGAGAGCTATTTTTGGCAAAATAATACAACATGTCGAATTTCAAAAGGATCGGCCGACTATATCCTATAGCTGCCATATGACTGATCGATCGGAAATGACCAAACTTTCGTGTTTTTGATGATAGACAGCTGGAACTTGGTACAGATTATATTTTTGATCAGTTAATCCGACCTACTAAATTTCATAAATATCGGTCGACTATATCTTATAGCTGCCATATAACTGAACGATCGGAAATGGTATTTGGTATAAATACAAACTTTGGTATTTTTGAAGATAGAAGCTTGGGACTTTTTTTTTAGATATTTTATTGTATTTAATTGGTGATATTATGATATTCTCATAAGGATCGGCCAACTATATCCGATGTTTGCGATGTATATCCGGTTTTAGCTGCAAGGGTATATCAACTTCGGCTCCGCCCGAAGTTAGCTTTCCTTTCTTGTTTTTAATCTTGACTTCCAAGAAAATACATTAAGAACTGATTTAAGATTCACAAGTCATGGCCCTCTTCATTCGTATCACCACAATTCTCTAAATTATTTTAATGAAAAGTTTTTTGATAAGCTTTTCATCAGAATTCTTAGAATTTTTAATTAACATGAATTTTTATGGAAAATCCTAAAATATTTATTAAAATGTTATTACCAGTAGCCTTCTTCGCACATATAAGATTCGGGGATCAGTCAGTAGCGACTCTAGCTTACTGAAAGAATGTTGGGCTTGAGATTTTCGGTTCTGGCGATCTGCCTCACTCTGAGCCTGCAATGGATAGATCCTGTGGATTCTAAAGTGTGCGAGACGCATGACAAGAAAATAGGCAAATGCCGGCGTCCTAAAGATTGCCCGGCTCTTAGGCCTATTGTGAAAAAGCAGAAAGAAGGCATTCCCCTAACCGACGAGGAGCAAAAGTTTGAAAAAGCCGTTTTGATATGTGAAAAGGTAACTAAATAAACACGTGACTTTAAAATACAGAGTCTAACTCAAGTCTTCTCCTAGAGAAAATCTTTTTGCTGTGAGGATCCATTTAATGCTGAAGGAGTAGACTTGCTGAAACAAAATGATGAAATATGTGGTACTTTCTCAGATCCTAAGGTTTCAAATGGTATGAATGTTAGAATGGGAGCGCGGCCGTGGATGGCCCTACTCGAGGATAATTTGACACTGCCTTTTAGGGCACGGTTTAAATGTGGCGGCACTCTGATCACTTCGAGTAAGTTCTATAAAACATTGATCCTATGTCACTTTATTTTTTTGTTTGACAGAATTCGTCTTAACGGCTGCGCACTGTATCAATAAGACTACCCTGTAAGTAAAGGAGCTCAACCCAAGACAAAACACACCTACTTATAAAATACCCTTTTTTCCAGGGTATCCGTCCGTCTGGGAGAACATGATCTTAGTAAGGACGAGGACTGCTTAAGCTTTGACGATGAGCCAGTGTGTCTGGATAAACCCCTGGACGTTCCAGTCGACAAGATTTTTGTCCACGTGGGATTTCAACGTTTAAGAGCTGTGAACGATATTGCATTAATCCGCCTAAAATACCCAGTCCAGTTTACCGATTGGATACGACCCATATGTCTGCCGATAACAAAAGATCTTCAGTTTGAGAGTCAAACCAACATACCGATGGAGGTTGTCGGCTGGGGCATAACAGATGAAGAAAAGCTCTCAGACGTCCCTAAGAAAGCTTTCATCAATCGGGTGAACTTAGCCGAGTGCAACATCTTAAATCCAATGAGCCCAAACCTCTGCGCCAGTGGCTTGGACAAAGATAGCTGCAGGGGTGACTCCGGAGGACCACTGAACTATCCCACTTTATACAATGGCAAACAGCGCTGGGTGCAGGCTGGAATCGTGAGTTACGGAGATCAGAAATGTGGCGAAAATCCGTATGCGGTCTATACTGATGTGGCTGAATATATGGGTTGGATAACCGAAACCATTGCGCAACACGAATAGCCACTCTAATCGAAATTCAAAATTTAAAGGATATTGAAATAAATCATTAACTGCTATTATTCTTAATAACACATCCTTCTTTTCCATGCACTTAGTATATACATATAGAATTCGAAACGGCCGGGATCGTCAGACTATATTCTGCCATGTAACTGATTTATCGCATCTTATCGAATTATATTTAATACAATCAATAAAAATATCTGTAGCGTTCCGTTAGTGACCATTAATTTTTGTTTTCTGTTTGTAGCGTTTTTTTAAACTTTTATGACCCTGACACTGACCCTGGCACTTGCAACCTTTTATCAACGACTCCCGATGTGGCTTCCCGAAAATATTTCAGTGCTGCCAATTCAGCTTTGCACATTTTATACCATTGCAGAGGATATTATAGTTTTGGTCAAAAGTGTGCAACGCAGTAAAGGAGAAACCTCCGACCCTATAAAGTATATATGTATATTCTTGATCAAGATGACCTCCTCAGTTGATATGAGGATGTCCGTCTTTCTGTTTCTACGCGAACTAGTCTCTCAGTTTTAAAGCTATCGACTTTAAACTTTGGACAAACCCTTCTTTTCTATGCACGCAGTATGTACACAAGTCGGAACGGCCGGAATCGGACGACTATATCCTATAGCTGTCATAGGATTCGGCTCCGCTCGAAGTTAGCTTTTCTTTCTTGTTTCATTTTTATTTTACAGTCGCTATTAAATTTATTTGTAAAGTGAAAAATATAAATCTTATCTGGAAGTTATTTTTAAACGCGACTTCTAAGAAAAGCATTGAGTGTACTTATATGATTAAATTTTCAAGACCCTCTACATCAGTATTATGCACTATTTCGAAAAATATCTGATAGCTCTTCTGAACAAGAACTGTAAAAATCAGAGATTTTTATTGAAAATATCAAACATAAAAAACGATGCCTGATTTTTATTTGAAAAGTCAAAAATAAAAATCAAATCGATATATCTCTTAAGTGGCAAAGGCTACTACAAACACTAGCCATAAATAAGCAGAAATATTTACAATTATTTCATATTATTTCATATTTACAAAATTCAAAGTATCATTCCGGCCGATGGTCAACCAGGACCGAAAAAATAAATGTCCATATTCCTCGATTCTTTTTTTGTATTTTCATAAATAAATATCCAAATTTTCATAATCTATTGGATTCATAGCATATCTTAGCTTTTTAAAAAAAAAAAAAGCCCAAAAAGTCAAAAAATGTAATTTTTACCTTTTTTTTTACTTTTAAAGACATTTTTATGTTTATTTATTTCTCAAGGAATTTAATTTTTAAAAAACCAATGGAGATATTTAATTGGGAATAGACTCGATAGAAAGCTACATGCCTCTATTTTAAAAGTAAAGTTATTGCATCAAAATATTCCATTCCAATTCGCAGATTTTTTGATTTTGCTAGAGCAAGCCAAAACCGACGTCCATTTCGCGTACGTTCGCGACCTCATGTTTTTTGCCAGTATTATGAAAATGAAAAATCCATTAGAACCATAATTTACACTAAGAAAAGAACTCACCAAATGCTATCGGAAACAAAAAAAAAAGTGTCAAAAAATGTTTTCTTCTTTAATTTTTTGGCACTAATTGCGTACGAACGTACGTTCGCGACCCCAGGAAATGCCCATATAATTGTCAATGCAAAAAAAATAATTGTCAATTCGCAATTTTATTCGCAAAGAAGAAATAGGAAATAATTGGATTTAAAAAAAAAAAACACACAAAATAATTTTTATTTCTGATTTTTTCAATCAAAAATTAAAAATAAATATATTTTTTTTCGAATAAAAACCAAGAGTAATTTAGTTTTTTAATAAAGTTTTTTGCTCATTTTTTCAAACTTATAATTTTTTTTTTGCTGTACCTGGTTCTAAACTGTTCGGACGCCTAAATCTCATATTCTAAACATTTATTTTAATTTTATTTCGTTAAACGAAATTCTATGATTAATAATGCATTATCTATCAGTGGTACGCCTTCGTCGCATATAATGACTTCAGTGATCGTTCAGTCGCAAATCTAGCTTACGGGAAGAATGTTGGGTTTGAAATTTTTAATTCTGGCAATTTGCCTAACTCTGAGCCTGCAATGGATAGATCCTGTGGATTCTAAAGTCTGCGAGACGCATGACAAGAAAATAGGCAAATGCCGGCGTCCTAAAGATTGCCCGGCTCTTAGTCCTATTGTGAAAAAGCAGAAAGAAGGCATTCCCCTAACCGACGAGGAGCAAAGGTTTCAAAAAGCAGTTTTTAGATGTGAAAAGGTAACTAAAGCAACGCGTGACTTAAAAAATACAGAGTCTAACTCAAGTCTTCTCCTAGAGAAAATTTTTTTGCTGTGGGGATCCATTTAATGCTGAAGGAGTAGACTTGCTGAAAGAAAATGATGAAATATGCGGTATTTTCTCAGACCCTAAGGTTTCAAACGGTGACAATGTTAGAATGGGATCTCGGCCGTGGATGGCCCTACTCGAGTATAATACGACACAGCCTTTTAGAGCACGGTTTAA
The DNA here is from genome assembly GCF_030179905.1 of Drosophila bipectinata. Taxonomy (NCBI): domain Eukaryota; kingdom Metazoa; phylum Arthropoda; class Insecta; order Diptera; family Drosophilidae; genus Drosophila; species Drosophila bipectinata. The sequence continues at coordinate 10,867,428 of NC_091737.1, forward strand.
ATGTGGCGGCACTCTGATTACTTCGAGTAAGTTCTATAGAACATTGATCCTATGTCACCTTATTTTATTTTTTTGTTTGACAGAATTTGTCTTGACGGCTGCGCACTGTATCAAAGATACCCTGTAAGTAAAGGATTATTAACTAAGACATATATTTAAGCTATATTTAAGAATCTTTTTTCTAGGGTATCCGTTCGTTTAGGAGAATATGATCTTAATAAGACCGATGACTGTGTGTTCTTTGGCAATGAGAAAATATGTCTGGATAGTCCCCTGGACGTCCCCATAGAAAAAATGTTCGTTCACGGGGGATTTAATAAAACAAGATTAGTGAACGATATAGCGTTGATCCGCCTAAAAGACCCAGTCCGCTTCACCGATTGGATTCGACCCATATGCCTTCCAATGTCACTAGATCTTCAGTTGGAGAGTCAAAGTACAACCAAACCACTGGAGGTAGTCGGCTGGGGGATTACGGAACTTAATCAACTCTCAAACGTCCCCAAAAAGGCATTTATTAGACGTCTGCCATTAACCCAGTGCATCTTCGATATAAGGGACAAACGATTCTGCGCCACGGCCGATGAAGTCGATAGCTGCCAGGGTGACTCCGGTGGACCTCTGGCGTTTCACGCTTTATACAATGGAAAACAGCGTTTGGTTCAACTGGGAATCGTGAGCTACGGGTACGAGAAGTGTCGTGAACATCCATATGCGTTCTATACTGATGTTGCTGAATATATGGGTTGGATAACCGAAACCATTGCGAAACAAGAAAATGGCCCTTAACTGAAAGACCAGCTGTGTTTCTATTGCTACCAAATAATTTGGTGCATAATTGAATTAATCTTTTATTTGCTTTAAAGAATCTTTAAATTCAGAAGCCCAATTAGAGCCTTCGCACTGCAGTATATGGCCGTTCCCTTAATTTTCACAACTTTCGGGGACACCCAGAAAATGTTCCAGAAAATTCTGGCGTAAATTTTGATGATTTGTGGAGAATCGTTCTACAAATCATTTGAGGTATTCTGCTAAAGAATCGGATGTCTGTTGGGTCGAACTGTCTCTCCTATGTAGGTTTACCTTTTTTTAAGGTAGTCCTTCAGAAAACGTGACAAAAGTTTTGTATTCAGAGGTGAAATATTAAATTAAATATTTAAAAAAGGCGATGGTCAAATTCGGGAGGCTAAAGAGAATAAAAAGCGAACCATATGTAGGAACTTAGTATCACATCTCTTAACACATTTTAAAACAACCATTTTTTTGGTAGGCGACTCTTTGAAATGACTAACTTTAGTTTTAAGCAGCTAAGTAAAGTTTTAAAGGGCTTTAATCAATTAATTAAACACTTTCAAGCCCACCAACAGAAAACAGGAAAATGTTCATTTACTATGAAATTTTACTTTATTTTTTATTGTTTTTCTTCATTTCTGTATTTGCCCATTATGTGCTTTACATGTTTGTGATTTGAATTTATTTAGTTTTCTTTATATGCGTTTATAAATCGAATACTCCGAATTTCCACTAATGATATGCGCACCAAACCAATATCAACTGAGCGCCAATAACAGAGAACCAAAATGTAATCACAACTCATAAGGTACATTTCATACTAAAAATTTTTGTATTTATTTAAATTATAAAGAAGGCAATGTAAATGTATACTTCGGAATTCTGTATCTGGTTCAGCATTCATGATCTTTTAAACATAATGTAATTCTCTTATGCGTGCTTAATACAACGCTAATACAAGTTTTATATTTTATATAATGCATCCTTTTTACTTTGTATGGAATAACACTTAATTATACATTCATTTCATATAGTTTGATTTTAGTTCTAATCATAACAAACAAAAAAATGTCTGTGCAGGCAGAATCAATAAACTGGTAAAGTACAAATGAGGGATTTAAGTAATTCATAAATGCAATTTGAAATTGTCTGAAAGATTTTTTAGATAGTAGTTGGTGTCTGATCCTGTTTGTCTTGTGTGTGTGTTTAAGAGTGTGCCGTGTGTGGTTCTCGACTTCCGTTTCCGTTTTGTATAGTATCGAACCACTAAATACTTGTCCATATAAATGATTTTGTTTAAATATTTATTTATATATAGAATTATATATATTTTATGCTATATAATAACTATGCATACTTGCATCTTGCGCTTCATATCCGCTTGCCATCATCGCTTTAGTTGGATATTTTTGTTGTTTATTTTGTAACACTTATATTTTTGGGAATGGGACGAGAGTTTAGGAAAAGTTCAAAAGTATACATGGTTCTTCGAAAGCTTTTCAGTTTTTAGTTTACCTTTTTACTACACATTGTGTATTTGAAAATAAAAAAAATATATATAAAAAGATTACAAAATGATGCTTCTTCCTACGCAGTTGGAACAAAAAATGTAAAAACAAGATCAACTTAAGTTAAAGTACATAAAACATTACAAGACACACCACAAGTTCTACCACAAAATTCAGCTACACTACGATTCTTGTTGTTTGATTGGAGAGTGTTTGTTTGTTGGCTGAGTGCCGGAGGAGACTGGCCTAGGGTCCTCTTCATTCATTCACTGTCGATGTTGAGCCCCACACGCTTCTCCTCCTCGAGCATGGCGTCCAGCTCGTCCGTCAGATTGGCCAGCATGTTGCCGATATCGTTCAGCACATTCACCGAGACCTTTGGCGGCACGCCCGTACTTAAAGCAACACTCGGAGTGGCTGCATCCGGCGAAGTCAACGTCTCATTGGTGGCTCCCGCTGATCCTCCAGCAGCAGCGGCGGCAACAGCAGACGCATCCAGAGTGGGGGAGCGCAGGTGGAGGGCACTCCCGCCACTGGCCGTACTGCCCATGCTTTCACTGCGCGCCAGAGTGGCGTCGTGCAGCGAGCTGGAAGATTTCAGCGAGTGGAACGAGTGCGCAATGTTGGCGATTGTGTTCGTGGAGGAGGAGCTGGAGCTCGAGCTGGAGGAGTGCAGGTGGGCGGGGTGTGGATTGGCCGTACCGCCCTGCAGCTCCTGGCGGTTGAGCAGTCGTTGCTTGATCGTCCCGGTGTTCTCGTTGGCGAACGGTATCGTGTCAATGGAATCAATGCTGGAAGTTGACTTATTGTCGTGGTATTTCTCGCAGTGTATCTCCGCCGTGGTTTGCTGAATAGTGGCGTAGTTTGCATAAATGGGCTGCTGATTGCCACCAGCCCCTGCCGACTGCTGTTGCTGCCAGTGCTGTTGTGCGGCATGTCCATAAAACATGTGCTGCGGCTGCTGTTGTGTCTGCTGCTGTGATCCAGCCTGGGGCTGCACCTGCGTCACCGATCCCGGTGGCACTCCCTCTCCGCTCAGCGTGCGGGAGTTGCGTATGCTGCAGTGACGACGCGGTGGCTCTGGCGCTATCTTCTTCCCAGTCAAAGGACTGCCACTCATATAATTCTGAAAGAAATCAAACGTGTAAGTAAAGGTTCTCTAAGAATATATTTATGGTATGAGGTTGCCTTCTGACTGGGGGTTTGGAAAAGTATTCATTATCAATAAATAGTTCACAAATATTGCGTCAAACTCATGTTTAATGGGCTTGTTTTTATGACAATTATAATTATATTTTATTGTTCATTTAACTCTAGCCCTTATCTGACCTTTAGAAAACAAAAATCAAGGTCGATTTGTGAATTTTTCCATTACTAACATAACCCTTTAGATGTGGCAAGCATCACACTAGACTGAAGGACATTTACCGCTCCTCCCTCGCCACCAGTGGCTGCTCCGTACTCTGCCGCCGCCGCCGCATTCATGTAGTGATGGTGCTCCAGCGGTGGCATCGTATTCAGTACCGCCCTCTGCAGGATTCCCCGCTGCTGGCGGGGCAGCGTGCCACCGCCCTCCTGGTCATAGAGCAGCTCCCGCGTAGCATCGTTGGTGGGTGTAATGTCGCCGTCGTCGTAGGATCGCCGCCAAGCCATGGCGGCTGCATTGCTGCCCAGGAGGCGGGCGGCCGCAGCCTGCTGCTGTTGTTGTTGCAGGAGCTGTTGGTGATGGTGTTGCTGTTGCAGAGTGGCAGCAGCTGCCATGGCCGCGGCCGCCGCCGCCGTTGTGGGCGGACCGAAGTGGCCGTAGTCAGTGGTCGTGTAATGGCTGAAGGTCAGATGGCTGCGCGTGCTGTTGTCGTGGATGTCCTCCAGCGATTCCAGGCTCTTGCCGCGTGGCTGGCGCACCTGCACAAAATAATTACCAAGTTAGTGCTAAGCTCTATATATTTTTTGCAACAAAAACTTAGTTTAAAAGTTTGAAAGTTAAGTTTAAGAAAAAATTAAGAAAACATGAGCGTGCTCTTGAAAGTTCAAGGTTAAGGGTACTTCTGGTAAGGACCCATGCCCACCTTAATGAGCACCACATCGTTGCCGGAGCAGCACTCGTGGTTGCTGCCCGTGCAGTAGTAGGCATCTCCTCCATTGCTGAGACTGCTATTTAAGCAACTACTTCCAGCTGGGGCAGTGGCATTAAGGACACTGCTGGTGGCATAGATTTTCGTGTCGTCCCAAGAGACGCGCGCGGTTGGCACATAGGATGGCGTACTGGGTATGGGCACATTGAATTGCCATGGCTTCCTCTGGTACTCCTGGTGGTGGTACGTCATCACAAACAAAGGAAATCATACAAAAAAAAGACAGGAAATAACGAAAACCAAATTAGGTTAAAATTATAAAATAAAAACTTAAAGAAAAGTGGATAAAAGGATCTAGTGTCTAGTTCTTACCTGCTGCTGGTAGGCATTGGCGCCGCCTGGATTCCACTTGCCACTAATGATGTCCTTAACTCGCTTAATGGCCAGCAGGATCTTCTTCTGATGGCCCAGCTTGACAATGCCAATGTCCTCGAGATCCTCCCAAGTCACTTGGGTTACGTCGCGCACCGTTTTGTAGTTCTGCTCCAGTAACGGCTGGATGTACTCCTCCAGACGCAACAGCTGAAGCCATTCCTCGATCGAGCCCTGTCAATGGGAAACGTCATTATCATTATAATTATCATAAAAGTTGATTGGATTCCGGGTGGAATCATTAGGCTGGCTAATCGCATTTGATTCATGTCATAGACATAGAGATCAGGCCTGACTACAAATTGTCCATGAACTAGTTCAGACCCCGACTGATACGAGGGAGTATATACATACATACTTATATGGATGTGGATGGGTTACATGTGGCTGCTCTGCTGTTTTCCCAGCTCTAATCAGTTGTAATTGATAAGATATGACATAAATCGCGTCAAAGCACTGCCATAAAGAGACGAAAAAAAAGCCAAAACTCGTTGTTGTCGTCATTAAACGGTGGCAGCCTGGGACCCGACTTGCAACCAAATGGGTCTCTACACTCCCCACTTATTGAGAAAAAAGAAACCGGCAAGGAAAACCCATACCCATACCATACATGATGTGTTAATCAGTGGAGCGTCTTTTTTGGCTAAATTGCTTATGATTTCAATTTAATTAAACGCCTTGTCGGCTGCGAAATGGGAGGTGATTGCTCGAGGAGGCCTTTTCCTATGAAGGCCTTTGATTCAAATAACCTTTTACCCTTTGCTGTCTTTAGAGAGCTCTCCACTCGAATGGGTCTTCAGTCGAATGTCACACCAAAACAATTATCATCTATAGTGACTCTACAAGTCCATATGCTAATCGAAATCCTCCAACCATCCAAAGAGAAGATCTCTAACAGGCACGACACATATTTTCATAAAACTTTAACAAAATATTTATCTAAATAACAATTTTGTTTTTGGGTTTTCTGGTGGTGTGGCTTTGGTATTGGCTTCTCCGAAATCCATTAGCAGGTAGCATATGGTATGACACTAAACAGCAGCGGCAGCCATCATTAGAGCCAGGCGGAAAACAGGTTTTTTTTTCGAGAAACTCCGTATGTACCTCAGAAAAAAAAAAATAAAAACTAAAATAAAATAAAATAAAAAGTGAGTGCTACATTTTGAGAATCGAGTCTCCTAACGGGGCCCGGCTTATAAACAACTTCAGCACCTTATGACCCTCAAGGTCGTTCGTTGATTGCGGTTTCTGTTCGGAAACTGAGACTCTCCGGCTTTTAATAACTTTTTCCTTCCCGAACTGGGTACTGTCTTGCTTCTCTGGTATTTCGTTTTACTTCCTTTTTCGTTGCGATAAAGATATAGATGGGTTTTTTTTTTGCGAAAAAAAAAAAGAAAAGAAAGCTGAGAGGCTGCAGAATGTTGGCTAATGAGGGTACCCCGCCCCCAACACCTTGTTGGCCGCCTCTTGACTGATTGCCGGAGAGTAGCGCTATGGGTGATGTAAGTGACTGACACTGGTACTGGTACTGGTACTGGTATGGAGGTGTACATATATACCTACAAGTACCTCCAACCACACCCCAAAGACAAAGAGTACCTATGCCCGAGATCAACAAATATCGAATGGAGCGATAAAAACAAGTACATTGAGAAAAAAATCAATAAAAGTTATGAAATAAAATATAAAAGATATATTTGAGCCTTAAAAGAGAAATATTTAGACCTTCCTAAGACCCTAAAGGGATGTTAGCTATATCCCTTGGCTGATGATACCCAATTTTGAACAGTGCATGGAAGGTAACTCGACCAGAAAACTTGGCAAACTTGCGAAAACAGTCACGGTTCCTTATATAAACAAAAGAGCCCAGCAAAATTCTCCACAGCTAGTAAAATATTATGGCGCATTTTTCAGTTGAAACACAAAACCGTGAGTATATAACAATAAAAAATAAAAAATAAAAAAAAACCAAAAAAAACCAAAGCTGAGGTCATTTCTGAATTTGAAAAATTGCAGCTCTGAATATCTGAAAAGTATAGCAAATCGGAGGTTCAAAGAAAAATAGACTAGTAATTAACTGAAATCGAGTGGAATGTGGCTCCAAAAGCCCGAGAGTTCGATATATATGATCGATAAATACGATAAACGTGGCTAATGATATTTTATGTAAGCTATGCTGCCAGCAGGTGGGTTGCCTTTGAAAGCCAGTGGGTGGGTGGGGTCCGATCCAAATGAATCACTTGCAACTGCAGTTCGTGGCCCGAATGGGTGTTAATCGGTCTTGGAATGCGTCTCGTGGTTGCTTCAAAATTAATGTTAATTTATGGAAGCCGTTTTTGTTGAAGTTCGTTTCCAAGCTAGTGGTCAAGTTTTTGGTCAAGATTTCGAGGGCGACTTGAAAGCGCTGTTTTACATTCAAACGTGAAATGCATAACGATAAGATACAGTTGGCTGCACTTTGTAAGTCACGTACGATTCTACAAATTTTTAAGGTAATGGTGACTAAGTAAGATAAACCCCCGATTTGTGAAGCGGAAGTTGGAGAGGTATGAGAAATGTTCTACTACAGGTATCTATATACTCTTAAATTAAGCTAAATACTCCTTAGTTTATTCACCTCCATATCCATTCATTGAAACTCTTTATTCGGATGGCAATTCTAACTCTGATCTCATTCATCTGGAACCTTGATCTGTCCCATCGATTGGCTAATGATCGGCTTCGATCTGGCCGGCAATTATCCGCCATGGAGCAGGTGCCCGATGGACGATTCCGATTTCAAGTTCATTTCAAGCTTCGGCTTCGACTTTTAATTTTTATTTATTTTCTCAGCTCGCCGTCTTTTTAATGAATTGTTGATGGGAATTAATGTGCGCATATTAAATGAAATTCTTTCATTAACAATAAACTAAAAAAAAAAAAAATAAACTGCTGACGGCGTTTTTTTATGTTCTCCTTTTCTCTTTCGCACTTCGGATGGGAAACAAGTTTATTTCTTTGCTTCTCACTGTTTTTTATGCTTTTTGCAAATGCTTTTTTAATGAAAATATAAAAGATAAGCTGGTAACTAAACAAGCAAATAGCGGAAAGACAGGGTCCCAGATAAATATACAGAGATATATAAAGAGAAAGAGCCGATGGGGTGTTGCCGGCCACAATTAATGCCAATATGGCAATTTGCCAACTGAAACAGCTCCCTGGGAGTTAGTATGTGTGCTAACAGTGACTAAGTTAGTGGGTCTACGTGATCGCCAGTTTAAGCCGAGAGACGATACAACTTTCTTCGCAAAAGATTTAAACCTCTGAGCTTATCGAACGAATAACTCTTGAGATTACCATTAAAGTTAAAGGTAAATCATGATAACGAGTCTCCCCTGTACTATACTATACTGCATCACGAGGTGAACTGGTTCTGGAGCTGATTAGATAGTCATATATGGCATACTATAGACATAGTTCCTATGAACTCACCGGCACAAAGTGCGGCAGATTGTCCAGAACCTGCAGCTTGTCGATGCGCTGCTTGATCCGCTCCCGATGATGCGGATTCTTAATGCCAATGGCCGTGAGATCCTCGGGCGTCATCCTGGCAATGGTCGGCAGATCGTAGCCGGCGGCGATGAAAAGCTGCGCATACTCCTCGTGCTTCATCTCCAGGAGCCAGTCGATGATGAGCTCGTCGTTGCGCTGCCGGTCCACGCTTCCAATCGAGCAGGAGCTGACGGAGCTGCAGCGCGGCGAGGAGAGGGGCGCCCGAATGGAAGCACCCGACGAGGACACCCCCGTCAGGTAGGAGGAGGCCCGGCCGGAATCCAAGCTGGCGGTGCTGTGACGCGAGCCGGAGCCCGCAGAGCCCGACGACGATCCGGGCGAGTCGCGGCCCGGGGACTGGGTTAGGTCGATGCCCTGGTCCTCTTGCAGGGCCAGCTGCTGGTGGTAGTAGACCGCCGCCTTGTGGGTCAGCGGCTCGCGCAGAGTGGCACAGAAAACGGGCGGTGGCGGCACCATGGGCACAGCCGTCTTCCCAGCCGGGGCAGCTCCTCCACTTGCAGCTGCGCCGGGAACTGCACCCGCCGCAGATGGCGCTGCTCCTGGCGAGCCCTGGACTTCGTCCTTGAGGCGCAGGGCCACGCTGGTCTCGCGCGGCAAGTTGAAACCGCCCTCCTCCAGCGAGGGCGACGATACCATGCTGCTCCCGCTCATGCTGATGCCATCATCCGCCTGATTCTGGTGATGGCGCAGTGGACCGCTTAGCCGGTAGAGTGGTATCAGCGGCTGGTGGTTCGGGTGATGGTGGTGCTGCAGTGGCTGCTGGCTATGATGGTGGAGGAGTGTCTCCTGTGGCGTGTCCCCTGGTATCGTTGGCGGTTGCACCTTCTTAGCCAGTGCGGTGGTTGCATGCGGCTTCAGCGATCGATGCATGTTGCTGACGGGCCTCCACTGGCCGCCGGGGCCGTATTTTCTTGTCCGACTCCTGTTCGAAAAAAAAGAAAAAGAAATAAACAGAAACGACGATGAGTGACTGCTGTGGGATAGAAATGTGGACGCCAGATGTGTGTCCCAGAAAGCGAGAAATCTGCATAATTGGCCAGAGTCGCAGTTATAGACCGTTTTTGATGTTTGGGTCTAAAAATAGGGCCCGGAGGCAATGTTTACATGGCGATGTCGAGTCAATAAACTGAGCTATGGGTTCTCCAGTTTCCTCCTCCCAGAGACCTATGTAGCTGGCAGTCCTCCCTCCTTCTTAATAAACTCCCCCTCCACCCCCAGCATCGTATTACACTTTTCATTCACAAAAATTTGTGGTGCTCTCTAGTGGAGACTTCAGAGTACCCTGTACTTCTCTAGACTTTTAGATTTTTTATTAAATAATTTTAAATTAAAATAAAAAATAGATATAGTAAGTATTTCTTAATTAAAATAAGAAATACTAATACTAAGTAAATACTTTCCTTAAAACTATCTCAACTATTCTGCCCAAAATACCCCAGATGCTCCAAAAACAAACACACCCATAGACGAGTCTTAGCGGAGAACTAGAACATGGTGGGGGCAAGAGATGGCACGAGGCCCTGAGAAAGAGACAGGGCGAGACCAGAGCAAGAGACAGGGCGAGACCCGGCGAAAGGGCGAGGGCGAGGGCTTTCTGGCAGTGGCACGAGCTGTGTCAAAGTTCGTTGACTGCATGTTGTGGTTTGGGGGACAAGCGGCGAGAAGCGAGGGGCGTGGCAAGGGGCGAAGCTGCTTATGGCCGTCTGTCTAGTCGGCAGCGTCATAATACACTCGAAAAATGCACGGGCAGACCTCGGGCAGAGCCGGCTGGCCAAATCTGGCGAAAAGTCACGAACCAGCCCCTCAACATGTCATTAACGGGGCATGCCACCGATTTACGGGGAAGTGATTTACAAAAAAAAAAACAGTGGCAATTACACTACAAAGTATTCAAAAATGCACTTTGAGAAAATATTAGAGCTCTGCATGCCACACTCCTGCCCCTGCCTGCCACCATTATTGACCGACGTGGACACCTGTTCGATTGAAAGCCCGGCGAGTGCAGACTCCAGGTGTCATAATCCGAGAGAGTTGGTGCGTGGGTGTGCGCATACCTCAGAGTGTGTGTATGTGTGTGTGTGTGTTGCAGGAAAACGCATATAACGGTAGCAGTAGTAATTCTCATTTACCAGCCTGGCCGGCCGGACCTGCCGATTGCCGCTTGCCTGCGTTTTTTAATGAATTTTTATGTATGCGACTTATCAGGGGGGGTGAGGAGGAAGGGGCTGCAATCCGAAAACCGAAAACTGCAACCGGAATATTTTTGCTGCAAAAAAGAGAGTAATCTCTCCAAAGAGAGAGTTCCCAGCTGGGGAGAGTGAGAGTAAGAGAGACCGGGAGCGGCAACTCTGGAGTAGTAGGGTAGTATATCAACTGCAGTGCCGAATGTGGGTTGCGGTTTTTGTTGTTCTTGTACTCTTCTGGCCGCCCACACACAACGCTCCCCCCTCTCTTTGGGTGCACCGCCCGCGGATAACCAACCAACCACCCACCCACCTAACTATCTACCCACCAGATGTTGTTGAACCGTTATATGCGGCCGGCATTGCAGTTTCTTTCAAAAATGTTGTCTTTTTTTGTTGTTATTGTTGTTGTTGTTGTCTTGCACCCCCGGTTCTGTGTTATTCCATTTTTATGAGTTACCATTGTTGTTAGGAGCTGTAAGTTTAATTGCAAACATGGCCAACAGGCGCACCCCCAATCACTTAGAGAGGGGGGTTAGACCATTATAGGAATTATTTAAAAAAAAAATTAAGAAAATTTGACTTATTTGTGTATATATTAAAATGTAGAGTAGAGTGTAGAATTTTACACAAAAACTGTTAATTTTTTAAGACCTGTATTGACAACCCTGTTTTCTCTCAGTGCCTCCTGCCTGTTGTGGGCGGTGAGTAATCATAATGAGCATAACACTTGCTTTGTCTAACCATATATCCAGCTTTTGGCTTCAAAAATGTTTATATAAAATCGAAATCAATTTCAAATCCATTCAGCGATTTCCCCCATGACGAGGCTTCACTGTGGGCAGCAGCATAAAAACTGATTGGAAATGCAATTGGAGGCCTGGGACCTTACTGGGTGTTTGGAGCAATAAAGCATAAGTACAAAGGGGAAGTATAGTAGTTAGGGGGGGGCGCGGAGGTCTCGGGAAACAGGCTGAAAGATTTATTGATTGTCACACACACACACACACTACACACATGTATCAATACATGTATAGGCCGTAACAATGAAGCGGAGTTGCGGTTTTGAAGTTGGCAGCAAAAACGCTGAGCAACTAAAAATAATTATGGTTACACCAGGGCCCTCAACACACACACACACACATACATAGTCACTGATAAAAAGAGAGAGAGAGAGAAAGATGAATGAGCTAGAAAGCTTTGATGGAAGACCCTGCTTATAGGACTTTTTGGACATTTCTTTCGTTTTTAAAGAAATCCTTAGTTTTTTTTAAACTTTTTCTTTAAAATTTCCTTTTAACTCTATGAAATACAAGTTGTAGAGAAAGTTCATCAAGTTTCAAGAAGTCTTAGTCTTTGATACCCATTCCAGCTTTATCTCTTGGAACCACCATGGTCTTTTCAACACCTTCGTCTTTTCTAATCTGATTCGTATCCATCGAATGACAACCGAAAAGTGTATTTAATCTTCGCTTTATAGTTTCCCCCCCTATTTAGTGTCTCTGTCGCTCTGTCGAGGGCCGTTAAAGTTTACTGGCATGAGTAATCAGCCAAATGGAGCGCAATAAAATGGCAAACGGTAACACGGCCAATCTATCACAAGCCTGGCCACCAGCCTGACCAGCCAAACCACCCCCATATACGGCTATATATGACAGTCTATCCTAACCGATATACTATGTATACTACCACCAGGCAGGAGGTCCGGACCGGGCCGGGTGGGGCATCAAATGAGGCGCATCTCAATCTCATGTTTATTAACGCTGATCAACAGTCTGTGCTCGAATGTGTGTGCTGGTGTCATTAAGCCAGATAGATAAAGGAAGGCCCCCCACTCCCCCCCTTGAGGTCCACCCCACTTTCTGGCCTCAACACTTCATTATTGACAACAAAAGGTTGCTCGACTCGGCTCTGTATTTATCAGCTGCGGGTGCTTTGCATATGACATCTTCTTTATTTTTTTCTCTTCACTCTTTCACTCGCTTTGTGGTTGTCTTTTTTTATCCAACTGTCCCTTATTTCCTTGTTTTTTTGTTGTTTTTTTTTTGTATTTATTTGCCCGATATGCATTGGGCCAAAACTTTTGTGGTACTTGGTTTTTTGTGTTTACCACGCCCCGAGTCGAGCCACCACTCTTGAGTAAAAAAGGTCTTTGTAGTCTTGCCAGAATATTGGAAGAAAGCTACAGATGCACTGGAAGAAATGTGTTTAGGAGGGAGTATTTTTAAGGTTCTTTTATATAAGGATATATATGGTCTATAAAGTAGTACAATATTGTAAGGAAAAAGTATCTCGAAAGTGAGATATTTTCAAGAGACTCTGGCTGCAGCAACTTTATTAAAGCTATCTGGTACCTTTGAGATATTTTTAAGATACTCTTGTCTATTTTAAAGATACTTTTCTTAGAGCTTTAAGAGCCGAGTTAAGGCCTGTAGAGTACTGTAATCTTTCTAAAGAAAAGGTATCTCATAAGTGAGATATTTTCAAGAACTCTGGAAGTACTTTGAGATACATATTTTTAAGATACATATTTGTATCTATTTGAAAGATACGTTTATTAGTACATGGTTCTATAAAGTCCTACAATTTTTCTAAGGCAAAAGTATCTCAAAAGTGAGATATTTTAAAGAACTATGTATGTAAGTTTATCTTGTATCTTTAAGATATTTGTATCTATTTTAAAGATACTTTTAATAAGATTAGTATCTGGTTCTGGTCTATAAAATACTACAATATTCGAAGGAAAAAGTCTCTTGAAAGATATTTTTATTTGAGAGATATTTTAATAAAAACTGCTATTAACTTTATTAAAGCTATTTAGTATCTTTAAGATACATATTTTTTAAATACTTTTTTCTATTTTAAAGATAATTTTATTAGAGATTTTAGTGTCTGGCTTCGGTCAATAAGTTACTACAATATTCCAAGGAATAAGTATCTCAAAAGTGAGATATTTTCAAGAACTCCAGTAGTAAGTTTATCTTGTCTTTTGAAGATATTTTTGTCCATTTCAAAGATACATTTATTATAAATTTCAGTGCCTTGTTTAGGTTTATAAAGTACTACTATAAAGTAATATTCTAAGGAACGAAAAGTATCTTAAAGGTGATATATTTTTTAGGTCTATCTTGTCTCCATAAGATTCCCCTTTTCTAGTCATTATTACAATACTTTTCCCTCAGTGCCTCCAACTATCACCACCGTGGAGCGAAAACAACCAACAACTGCACAAAAGATGGTGTCGATGATGCTGCCTACTTGCCTCTGCCTCCGCCACTGCCGCTGCCACAGTGCCCCCTCTCTCTCTCTCTCTCTCGCAACCAAAGACACTGTCGATAGCTGGAGATGTTGATCTTGCAACTCTGGCAACAATAAATGGCCAGCGGCAGCCAAAACTTGTTTTGCCTGTAAAAGGGAGTTGCTCTGCTCCGCCGATGCAGTTGCTCCTCGGTGTCTCTGCATTGTCTCTGCGTTTTGTTTCAGGTTTCAGGCAAACGACAAGAACATAACAGCTATATGAAGTATGAAGATACCCTGTAGAAGATACTATAGACTTTAGCAAAGCAATTACATTTCAATTATAAGGACTTTGTCTCGAGAAAGTTGAGAAACTAAATTACTCTAATTGGTGTAATTAAATTGCCGTTTCAGTTAGTCCTTTGACTTGGTAGATCTCTGACTATCTACGACTATGAATAAAAGATGTCCTAATGGAAACCCAAATCAATACCAATACCAATACCAAAATTGTCAATGGCCCGTCATGACCACATGTTTGATTTGGAATGGCCAAATTAGGAGAACCACCACCACTACCACCATTACCCACCCCGTTCTGGGTTAGTCCGCTCCAAATTCCTTGCAAAAACCCGATATACCCCGGGAGTACCCTTTTATGGATGAGGAGGAGAAGGAGCGGCTGGAGCTCGTAGGAGGCTAAATGCACCACTGGAAGATGTGTCAAAAGTGTGGGCGGGCGGGAATACAGACTGTACAGGCGGACAGACGGACAGTTGGACTGGCGGACGGATAACTTACGTGCAGTTTAACGGTTAATGCAAACGAAGACGACAACCAATGCGCTGCGTTGCGCATATGGTACGAGCAGCAACAACAATAACAACAACAACAACAAATCAAGAGACAGACCAAATACGGCGGACTGGCAGGCACGTATAGAAATACTCGTACTCGTACCATCGTTTCCTTGGCCAGCAGTACTTCTTTTTTTGGTCAAGAAGAAAGGGGCAAGAAGGGGCAAGAAAGGGGGCAAGAGCGAAGCGAACAAGTTGTAAGGCGAGCAATGAGTGCAGACAAAGGTTACACTGCAAAAAAAAAAGACTTGCAACTTGATAATAGAACCTATATCTTAAAGGTTCCTGGATTTAAGCAAATCTTTCAAGGAAGTACTGTTAGTTTCTTATAAAGACCCTTCTTCAAACCCTCTATACCAAAATGAAGCTCCATATATTTCATTCTTCTTCAGTTACAGTTAGTTTCTTCTTCAAAAAAAGCAGGCGGGGGAGGTGTAGAAAGGGAGTGAAAGACAGAGACATGAATAATGGAGCGTTTACAGCTACATTGAACTTTTGAAGATTTTTCTTTTTTGAAGCACTTGCCTCTTGCCTCGCCCCACAACCGCCCACCGCCGAAAAAAAAGCGTATGCGGCTTACTACTACGCACACACACACCAATGCATAGCACATATACACACACACACACGCACATACACATGCGTAGGCTTTTTCGCGAAACAACTGTGCGAAAAATATGAAAATTACCATTTTTAGAAGCTGATTCTCCCACCGATTCTCACAAATCCCTTCGATGGGCACTCGAAATGGGCATTAGGACTCGATTTCACTTGAATACCAATTGATTTTTCATATGAAAATTCTGTGCAAAAATTTCTTTTTGGCCAACACCAATACACTCATAAAACACACAAACACACACGGACGCGAGCGTATACCGAGCAGAAAAGCTGCTGCCTTTTGGCTCTTGTATAGTTGGTGTTGTTGTTGTTGTAGGTGGCAAGGAGAGAACGAACGAACGGAACGTAGCGACGACGACCGCAAGCCAAAGCGTATTGAAACGCGGCTCCAGCATTCGGTTTAAGCCAGGTCCGTGGCGGAAAATCGGAGTCGTCCATAGGTCCTCCAACTTCCAGCTCGCGAGAGAGAGAGAGAGAGGCTCTGGAGAGCGAATGCGCAACTTGTTTGTGGCACTGTCTCTCTCTCTCTGGGGGCTAGAGAGAATCGCCTCCAATTTTGTCTGCGGCCTGACGGGCCAATTTGTTGCAATTGAAACAATAACAATTCCACAGGGCAATTTGTTCGGGCCTGGCAAATTAGTTAGTTAATAAATGAAAGAAAGCCAGAGCCAGAGCCATAGCCAGAGCCAGGGCCTCGAGAAGAAATGGGAAAGCGAAGCTTCGATGAGGAGGGCCGGCCAGCAGGGACTATTCACTTAAGTGGTTGCCGTGGCAACTATGGAAATGCATTCCTGACAGTGGCTAGAGATACTTGAACTATCAGATACAATATCTTAGTATGTAAAAGATTTAAAAAAAAGTATAAATACTATATCTATGATTTTATTTATAAAATTTTAAAATTTATTAAAAATATTAGTACTTTACTATATTTCCTCCACTTATAACCCAACTATCCCCACTGTACCTCGAATGCCACACAAAAGACAAACAAACCAAAGCACACACACACACACTCACTCAAAGCCAGCACAACCACTTTTCATGCCGCACAAGCCAATAAGAGAAATAGAGAGTCCCACAGAGAGAGAGAGAGCTCCCCAAGCCAAAAAAAAAAAAAGTCTCCATCTCTAGCTCCACATCGAGTTGCGGCAACTCTACTTCAGATACGCGCAGATGCGTCGCTCTCTCTCTCATCGGCTCTCGCTGTAATCTCTTATTGGAGCCATTACCCCCCACCCTGCCGCCCGACCATAATTCTAACACTTCATTGGAGCAGGCTCGTTGCGACAACGACTTCGAGTTATTCGATTCCCACACAAATCTCGGCGTGACGACATCAAATCGACGGGATAAAAACGACATCAGTTCGCGCGGGCTTATGTCGTTTTAAAAGGGAAATAGGAAAAAATTAAAGATATGTTTTTACTTTTTTTTTTATTTAAATAAAAATATTTAAGTAAAGAAAATTAGTAAATATTTAATAGTTAAATCTTTATTGTTGGACTGTAATTTTCCATAGTTTATTTAATATTTGAATTTATTTTAAAGTTCAGTAGGGTTCTTAAAAAAAAACTAATAGTTTTGCAATTTTTACCCTGATAAAAGTATTATTATCTTAATATATTATTATATTTAATAGAATTGCATAATAGTATAAAGTTTTCGGCATATTTGGTTCTAATGTTGAAGTGTTTTATTATTAATATCTAACTTCTATGAATTTTAGATCGATGCTGGATCATCTGAACTCTAAAAATCAAAATTATATTGCTAGATAATTGATTTTCTTAAATAACACTGGAAGGGTTTTAAAAAATTTTAATTCTTCAATTTTGGGCGGCAGTTTTAAACAAAATATTATATGATTTTCAAAAAATATCAGGCTTTTTGACAAAGAAAGTCAAGTTTTTGTAATAAACTAAGTTTTGACTTCATTTTTATCAAGTAGTAAGTAGTCTCGAAGCTATGATGATCTTAATGGTGAAAACTTACTATAAAAAAAACTTAATAATTAACTAACTAAATTCCAATTTAGGCCCAATATTTTTGAGATTTTAGACAATTTTAATTTAAAACCATTTTAATTTTATTAAAATATTTTATTTAACATTTTATTTTAAATGTTAAAAACCCTATATTTTCGTAAAAACGACATAGACTCTTTAGAGCCTTGGTGCTGGCCAAGTTAATGTCCACAAATCTCAGTATAGCTCGCCCTCGCTTGCTCTCTCGCCCGCTTGCTCTCCCCCATCTTTCTCCCTACCCCCCCATCAACCGTTTCATTATGGCAAGTGAGTTATGGGAGTTTTGATGGTGTGCGAGTGTGTGCTGCGCTTTCTATTGATTTATATGAGTTTTATGGCGCAATCTGAGCCGCTCCAACAACAGGGTGGAAAGAAGAAGAAGAACCTGCAACGCGCCCTGCATTTTGAATTAAAAAACAAGACAAAGCGGAGCATTTAAACGGAATAAATTATGCAAAAAAAAAAATATAATAAAAAATAAAATAAAAGCAAACATCTATTAAAATACTCCCCCGCTTCTCACGGCAGCCAGAGTTGTCACGCGTCCAAATCCCACTGCGTTGCACTCGAGCATGACGCGCCAAGAGGCCCCAGACACGTGTTGGTTTTATTAATTACATAAGCCCGGTTGCTGCAGCTGCAGTTTGGTATTGTTTTCGGCCCTTTCGCTTCTCTTTCTGCCACGGAAACCCAATTTCCTGCAGATGCTGAAGATGCCGCAAAATGAAATACACCAACAGCTGGCAACCCTCGCCGAGTGACAGATGGCGCAGCCAGCGCAGGCAGCGACGTCGGCAGCGCAGGACGAAGCGGCACCAAAACAAAAACACCGAAAAGATGCCGCCGCTTCACATTAATTAGTAAAAACACTTACTTTTCAATTAAAGCCAACTATTCTCCAACTTGTTGGACGCTCGAATGCTTCTCCAGATCTTGGGGCTGAACAAATCACATTAATTACGAGGAGAACAACGAAAGCTGGCGTACGGGGCACAGCCGAATATGTAAACAATGTAAAATTGTGCCAGGCTCGTAACTGTTGTTGTCGCTTAATGAATTTCACGTTTTTTATGGCATTTTCCACACAAACACAGCGCGGGGACAAACAAACAACAAGACACAAGAGACGACGCACACAGGTCAACGTTGTTTGTCTTTATTTTATGTCTGCGGCGCGCGAGTGAAACATAAAAAACCAGATTAATTTCGTAGCAGCCGAAAGGTTGTCTTTTTTGGTTTCTTTTAAGCTGTGCTTCTTGCGCAGTTGTTGTTTCTGCTGCTCATAATTGTTACCAGCGCCGCCGCCATTTTTTTAATAACTTTTTTTCAACTTTAGCATTTTTACTTTATTTTTTCAATTTGTTTTAATTAAGGGTTCACTTTCTTGATTTATTTTGTGTTTTTAATTTTTGAATTATTGCCCGACTGCCGCTTTTTCCGACGGAAACCGAGTTCGAAAGAGCTGTTTTTCCGAAACACAACCGCTCGCGTCTATTTTCTCAGAAATTTTGTTTGCATTGAAATTAGTGTGGCCAGAGTTAGAAACAGCTGTTTTCCACCTTTGTTTTGTTTCTTCATCCTGGGCTTACCGGTTCAATAACCCGGTTCGCTTAAAATTTTAAATTAAGAAATAATTTAAACAACAAAAGTTACATAATAAACTAATAATATTGCAATCGCCTGTTGTTTATATTGTTTTAGTATTCAATTTACTAGCTTCAACTTGTTTTCGACTAGCTTTTTCTTACATTTTCTTCAAACCACAGAAATGTAACACTGGAGAGTATTAAAGAATAAAAAAGAAAATAATAAAATATACAAAATTAGTAATGAAAGTTTCAACACATGGCAGAATTTAATAAAGAATATTTGGAAAGAAAATCATTTTAAAATGTACTCCCTTTTCCCGCTCAAAGTATACTGCTTTTAAATTTTCACCTTTTTCTCGAAAAAATACTACAAAATATTATATGCCCACTTTGATGCCCCAGTAGCTGGTCACACTTCCGCTTGAACAACCCTATTTCCCTGTTACTTTAAGAAGAATAAATTGTTAAAATAATTGCGAGGCCAACTATAGTTAATACCCAAAGGTTACCAATATATATTTGGCCAAAGCAGATGGCGCTAAAATATCTGGAAGGAAACTACCGTCCATGCTTTTGAGACTTTTGTGATCCACAAGGCCCACAGGCTCCACAGGTTTAATTTATTTAAGCCAAATGAAAAGCGAGCCATAACAATTAATTGAACGTGTGCAAGCGAGCCAGGGTCTCGATTAAAATGCTTATAACTTTCTAGTTGGCCGTAATTCTGTGTTTCGTGTTGTGTTTTTGATTGTCTCCGTGTTTTTGTGCGGCGTTTCTTTCGTATTTTTGTGGTTAAATAAACCGACCCAGTGGCGTAAGTGTGCAAATACGGTGAAATTGTTTATATTAAATATATTACATGGTGATAGCGGCTTTTGGATAATTTTGCATTCGCCGACGGCGGCACAATTAGAAAATGCAAATCAGTTAAAAACAGGTTGTCGCACTCTCTCTCTGTCGCACACGGCGGTATTTGTTGCTGCAGCTGCAGCACTGTTGTTGCCACCTAGATACTTTTAACAGTTAATTCCGCTCAAACAGTGAAATGCCGAAAGAAAAGATACTCGAAGAAAAGATGCCAAGTAATAAGCGAATAAGTAAAAATAAACTAATTTTCACAGTTGCTTTAGGGTGCCAATTCTTTTACCTCTCCAGCTTTTAATTTCTTTTTTGGTATGAGGGCGTTAGCATGATTCATTGCCGTTTGTTTTCTTCTCTTTGTGTTTATCTCCATTTTTGAGGAACAACAACAACTACCTGTGGAATGCACTCAGTTCTGTTTGGTGGCCGAAATGTCAAAGTTGACGTTTCACGAAGGCGGGATTTTGAAATAGAGAGACAGAGAGAGAGAGAGAGAGCTATTGGAGCTATCTATTTTAATTTTTTAAATTATAATTTTATTTTCTTTCTTTTGCAGTGTCTCTTTTATCTATCCGCGTGTGTCTCTCTGTGTTCCGTCTTATCAAGTAATATAATAATCATTTTCCAAAGCCAGCAAATGCAGAAAATGCCCTCGCAGATTCTGAACGAAGGCAGCAGCGGCAGCTTGAACAGTGCCTCCCTAATGGCCAACACTCCGAACAGTATTACAGTAAAGACGGCCTACAATGGCCAGATCATCATCACCACCATCAACAAGAATATCTCGTACGAGGAGCTCTGCTATGAAATTCGTAATATTTGTCGATTTCCCTTGGATCAGGTTAGTCTCTCTCACTTATAAATAAATCCGTATTAGTTATAATAATATTTTTATTTTATTTTAGCCCTTTACCATTAAATGGGTGGATGAGGAGAATGATCCCTGTACTATATCAACGAAAATGGAACTGGATGAAGCCATAAGGCTGTATGAAATGAACTATGATTCCCAATTGGTTATCCATGGTGAGTTGAAGCTGAAAATTACTCATACGCACTGTATACAAAGCTAAGGGAAGGTTCTTTATGGGTGTATCTGTAAGAAGACTGGAGGACCATGCTAAAAAGTGAAGCTATTGTTACCTTTTAAGGACTATATATGTACTAGTATTATTTAATGGATAAGTTCCTTTTAAATATAAGTTCCCTTTATCTCTACATAATTGTATCTTCTCTCATAATGGTCAACTATAAACCGACCATCCTCCCACAATTATTCAAGTTTATTCCTCTGATTAAATACCTTTCAATTTATTTTGTGCTGCGACCGCAAAATATGCAATAGGAAATAAATTGGCTTGTAAGCAAGGTCTCGTCGGAGGCTCCAATATTTAACCAGGCCCATAAACATTCAGGCCTGATTAAACAATGTGAGAGCACACCGAGTCTTATTAGCTCAATAAACTTGAGTCTGAGTCTGCTGCCGGTTGGTGTCTTCCTAAAGGCAGCACCAGGCATCTACTCGACTTAATAACATAAAATATTAATTAACTCGTACACACACACACGTTCACATGTTTGAGAGAAGGAAAGAAGAAGCCTCATGTCTTACGGCAATTGCCTTCAGCAGGCATCTTTCCTGGATTTTGGTTATTTTTTTCTTTTGTTGACTTTTCCCCATATTTACATATAAATTCTGTTGGTTCTGAGGCTCTCCGGCCTCATTTATAATTCATTATAATTAAATTGTTTGCTCCGTGGGGCTTTTAAGTTTTTCTCATCGGCGGCCCTTTTTTTGGCGTTTTAATTTTCTTGTTTTGCGGTTTTCGGCGAACTCACCCATGTGAGTTTCATGCTTAATTATGCCAGCCGCAAAAACAAAGGGTTTTATTTACCAAATGACAAACACTAAATCCTTTCTCACACTTAATTACGGCCAAAAAATTGAGGGGATTTCAAGTTAGAAGCTTAGGGGTCAACCAGAAATACTCTGTTTTTTCCAAAAGAATACCAAGTTTTTTTTCGAAAAAATCCTTTAGTAATTTATAATAAGAGTTTTTTTTGGTATTTTTTGTTAATTTATTAAATTGTATTTTTCCTTGTTTAACCTCCGAGAGAGCATCAAGTCCTGCAAGTTATCTGCATTATCCATGGTCATGCCATACCTGTGGTCATTCTGGTTTCAGAAAAAAGGGCAGGCAACTAACGGCCCAGCAGATATGATAACTGCCAGTCGCACTAAACAAAGTTCGCTGGGATGGCGGCGAGGGGTGGGGAGGGAGGTGTTACAGTTTCCGCTTCCCTTTTCGGTCGCCATTGTTTTTGTGCTGGGACCAAGCTTCCTGATATTGTGTGGCCATTTGGGCTACCCGTCTCTTTCATTTGTAACTCGGATATGGGAGGAAAAAAAAGAAAGGGAAAAAGAAAGAAAAGAGTATGGGGATAACATGTTGTGTTAGTTGTTGTTGCTGCTGCTGCCTTTTTTGTGTTGTTATGTGGCCACGTGTGAAAAAATGCGGCTTAAAATGTATTAAAAGCATTCTGTATGCGTGAGTGTGTGGGGCATTGTCAAGGTATACCGTTACACGCACTCCTGCATATGCTTTCGAGCCATAAAAGTTGTTCTCTGTATGTGTGTGTGTGTGTGCGGTTTTTGTTGTTGTGTTGATTAGTAAATGGCTGACAGTGTGTGTGTGTTTTGTGCATTTTTACAAGCCCTTGTTTTGGCTCGTGTATGTTTTCTCTTTTTTTTTTTTTTTTTGTTTTTTATCCTTGGTATATATGCTCTTGGCTTACCTTCCGGCTTCATCTCCGGCCAACAATGCCTCGACTCTCCCCGCTCTTCCTTCCTTCCCGCCTCTCGCCACCCCACTTGGCCCTGTAAACAAAACAAAACAAAAAACCAGGCTCTGAAAGCTACCGTTATAATTTATGCGCCTGCAATATGGCAACGCTGCCCTGTTCGCTCACACAGCGAAAACTTTGTCCAGGTCCGAACAAGTTTTTGGAGCCCGTAAGGTCGATACACAAGATGCCGTTACCCGAGAGGCCAAGCGCGGGGACGGCCAAGCGAAAAGAGAGGGAGGAGCACGGCCGCAGGATGGAGAGCATTTCCCCAGTCGTAACAAAAAACAGCTGAGCCGAGTGTCGAGGCATTGCCATTTTGTATGAGCGCGAGGAGTATGCACAGATGGTAATGCCAAAAGCGCCGGTCTGCGGCTTTTATTCGCTCTCTCCCAATGGCCATAAAGGATACTTCGTAGTCAAGGAGAGAGGTCTGCGTCACCTGACATTGAACACTCTCCAGCTTTTCCGTTCACCCACTCACTCTCCACTCCCACCCTCTCTCGCGGTCTCGGCCAAAACCGAAATTTCCCTAGCATACTTCTCTGCATCGGTATTTCACTCGCGCGTTGGCCGCTCGCCTGTGTGGAAGTGCCGTTACGGAACTCCGGGACAAACGAAAAAACAGTAAAACAGTCGCGTCGCACACACAAACACACGCACACATACTGGCACAATGTATATAATTATATATATATACTAATACATGATTTGCACAAAAATACGTATACGACACGTAGCCAACGGGTGAATAACGCGTTCCAACGGTGTGAATTCAAATCCAATAACGGCAAAGAAAATGTAAAAATAAGCAGTGTTCGACAACATAATTTCATATAATTATAAACATTTCGCTAGTCACTCACTCACTCACTGACTCGCCAGACTTCCCTTCGGCAGTTCCCCGAAAATCTCACGGAAAAAAAATCAATTGCCCCCCGGGCAACATTTTTTGACGGTTCTGTTCTGGTTCTGGTTCTGGTTCTGGTCCGCTGAAGTTGTCGTACATTCTTGATTAGTTGCCATACAATTTGTGTCTCGGGGGAGCAGAAGGCGCAGGATGGCTAAGGACGAGAATGATTAACATAAATTTGTGACTCTTCAGTGATTGAGGTGGAAACTTTTCAAGTGGATGTATCAGATGATTCTGGCCTGGGAATGAAATCAATATTTGTTCAAACCTAATATTATAATAGAGTTTTTAACAAAGATTATCCTTAAATGGCTTAAAATAATACAAATCCTTTGAAAGCCCCGATTTAAACCTTTAATTTCTTGTATTCCCAATGGAAATCCCATCCAAGCCCCACACTATAGATTTCCAATTTTTTTCGTGGCCATGAGTATAGTTTTTCCTTTTTTTTTCGCTGGATGGCTGCTGGATGCCAGACACTGGCAAACAAAACCACACTCTGGCACACACTGACTGGCGAGCGGTGAAATGAGCTGATGTGTGTGTGTTGGAGAATCCCCACCCTAAACTTGACCCCAGGCATTTGCACTTCATCAAGCACTGCCTGCACTTCTGCCACCGTCTGGTTGCCAAAAACTTGCTCCCCGAAAACCCACTCATATATGTATATATATCCATACTAGATGGATATCCATATATGTATATTTTTCTGGGGCTGGTAAGTGAGTCAGTGTGCTAGTGAGATGCTGCAGGGCGAAACAATTTCCTTTTATTCTTTTTTTTTTTGGAAAGCGTTTTGTTGGCCAAGCTGTCGCCCTGCCATTTAAACTTGTTTTCTTTTCTTTTCTTTTTGGCCCGAAGGCTTTCACTCGGCACACCTGGTGCGGTGTGGTGCGGTGGGAGGCCTCCTTCGCAAAAGTTAAATCAGCAAATTTCCACTTATTCTTTTTCCTGCCCACTGTCAGAGACCCTTGGGTTGTGTTTCACTTTTTCTTTTTTTTTTTTTTTTTGAACCTCTGGGAGATTTTGGTTCTCGTTTCAGTTGCTGGCTGGGCCCATTATGATTGTTTGGCAAATTTTAATGATGCCATTGGGCTTAATGAAATTATTGTTAGTTCAGCAAACAAGAGACCGACCCTCCTTTGGCCTTTCTCCGAGTGGGCAGGGTGGGCGGTTTCGAAGGATGAGGCAAATGTAAGCGGTTGAAGGTTGGTAGGCCCTGGAATTCTATATGCACATGACGTCCGATTTAAATTTCCATCAGAGATCTATAGAGCTAAGAGCAAATACTTTAAATATAAAAAAGAAGTATAATTTTAAATATTTTTCTAATGCTTTTTCTCTCTGTGTACTGGCTTTCTGATGCTCCTTGGCCTCGCATCCTTTTCCTCTCGCTTTCGTGAAATTTTACAACTGTCAGGAGGCCGGGGAGCAGGTGGAACTGACGGTGGCGCCTCTTGACGTCACTCGGAAAGCCAAATTGATGTTTAACTATTGATGATCCTGGGCCAGCGACGACCCGTATCGGGTAACCGTGGACCGGGTGGAGGTCCAGCCATCGGCTGCTTAAGTTTATCGTTCTTGGATCCCAAACTTTCAGACAAGACCCCCCCCTTAAATGGTCAATATTTTGGGCCTGGGGGCGTCTCGGGCCAAATATCAAAATTTTATGGCTTTGTGATGTAAGGATGCAGAGACCATAAAGCTTCTTATGCTTTGATTACTGCAGCAAACAACATCCATATACTTATTCCATCTTAAATGGGTTTCATAAGAAGGGATTTCAATGTTTTTATAAATTTAAGGTAGGTATTTGCCCATTTCCTGGATATTTGTCTACAATATACAATTCAAATGGGGACCGAACCAGAACCAGATCCTAAGATAATATTGGAAAGGTAAACAAGACAAGGAGAGCAACTTGATTAACATTTTCATCAATTCTAAATCAGCTTTAATCTAGTTTAGTGCAGAGGAGGGCGCCAGGATGCTTGGATCCTGGTAGGTTGTTGGGTTGCTATCCTTCCATTCTGGACAAACAAGCTGGCAACCAATATTCATGCTCCAATTGCAGGGAAAACAATGCCGGCGGAGGAGTGTTTATATTTAGCAAGCGCTGCAGGCTCCCAACCACCCAGCCACCCATAGGATGGAGGAGGGAGTCGACTAAATTTAATTCCGAAATGCATCAGCTCCTCCTGGTTGTGCCCTCGCCATTGGAGACTGCTGCATCAGCAGATACTAGTAAAGAAAAAGCAAAAAAAAAAAAACACCAGAGAATGGGGAAAATGAGTGTCAAACAAAAGGATCTGCTTGCCCTGTCACGACAAGGCTCTTGTGTCGAGTGGATGCTGTCCACCTAAGGACCTTTCATCCTCCTCACAAGCAAGGACCTCCTTTTGCTAGCTGCCACTCCCGCCACTCTTGCTACTTGTTTTCGACCCACTTCGACCCTCGTTAATCATGCGAATTATGCATGAAAGTGGAGTACTTAATTTCAATTGTCTAAACAAGCGATTTCGATGCGAGACGATGGCCTGGTGGCATGCTCGCCGATGTGACCTACCAATACACTCGAAGAAAATTTTCTATTTACACTTGAATGCATTGGGTTGATAGGGGGGGGAGGCCTCCAATTGCCAAGGAGGCCGAGTGCTAGGATGAGCCACGGGGGGATTGCATACTTATAAGGGCGACTGAGCGAATTTCCCTGCGCGCGTCGTTCTCTTCCAACACTCTCTCCTGGTGGGGGGGTTCTCTCTTTTGGTGTTTGTCTCTCTCTCTCTCTCTTTCTAAGTGCTGCTGCTCCTGCTGCTTCCTTTCACGCCTTTGACAATTTGCAGCAACTTGTGCGCTCGTTTGACTTGGGTTAAATTGTTTGTGATTGTCGCAGCCAAGTCTCTATGCCTCTGTCTGTATCTGTTTGTGTGTGTGTGTTATACCAGATTCTCCATTTGTCGCTGCTTTTTGTCCCTGTGTGCGTTGTGACAGAGTTGTCAGCTGTTCCGCCTGCATTTCTCTCGCTTTCCTCCTCCGGCTTCTCCGGTTCTCTCGCCTCGGCCCATTATTACACAATTTATATTTTTTTAGGTGTGGTTTCTGCGGCGTCTGCAACCGGCCACGCCCATAGCCATTCGCCGCCCATCGCCCATCATGGCCTCGCATCTACATGGGTGCGTGTGGGTGCGGGGGGGTGGTAGGGTTTTTTTTTTTAATCAATCATTATAAAAAGAGATCGGCGGGGTAGCGGGACGGGTATAGTCGTTTGGCTTTGAAACTTTGCATTGCATAGTTTTGCGGGCGGGACGGTGCCTGCGGTGCTTTCGCCATGTAACTGTAATTGCAACTGGGACCTTGTTCCGCTTTGCTCCACCCTTTCTCCCTTCCCTCCATCTTTCCCCCGGTGACTGATTTAATTTTTTATACGCTCCATTTGTGGAAGTTGGGGTGGCAGCGACACAGTGGCATGGAGTCTCTGTGTTGCAAGTTGGCCAATGCCAGCAGGAGAAGGTCCTTTTAAATAAATTAGAAAAGTTTATGAATTTAATTATATTATTATTTAAGAGAAAGTGTTATATTAAGACTAGGAATTATTAAGAAGTTTACTTAAAGAGAGGTTTTAGGTCTTTAACCAAACTAGTTTCTTGGAAAGCCCTTGCTTTGATAGAGCCTTGCAAGTTGGATTTTAAGACAGAGGCCTAATACTTCCTCCCTCAACCACAAAGCCCATATTCCAGCCCACTCCCGGTGCCCCACGGTGCTTCCCGTTTGCTGAGCCCGAGTTGCGGTGACTCTGCCGGCTTATGCAAATTTTGTGAAAACCATTCGTAGAACCAAGTCAAGTGCAAAGAAACTAAAAACAAAGAAACTCTTAACCAAATCAACAAAAGCGAAAGCTCAATCGATTCCCGACGCGGCGCAAAGTTCAAAAGTTCAGAAAATAAAGTAAAAATGGCTTGGGGCTATTGGTCCGCCACGACAGTGGATCGCGGGCGGTCGCCGCGCCGACTGACCCAGTGTGCCCCCCTGCCGGTCAACATCGTGCAGCAGGAGGAGGAGGAGGAGCAGCCGTGCCTGCCCCAACAGCAGCAGCAACAATCCCAGCAGCAACAGCAACAACAGTCGCAAACCTGCCCCAGTACTCCGTCGGCCAACCAGCAGGGCAGCGGCAATCTCTGCTACAGCCCCACCTGTCGGTCGCGTTGCTCGAGTCCGTGTCCAGGATCGCCGTGTGGCTCCATAACGCCGCCGCCCCCGCCGCTGCTTACGTCGTCGCAGCAGCACCTGCACTCGAACAAGAACTGCCCAGCCGCCCAGCAGCTAATGACTCACCTGGACTACGCGGCCCGGAGACAATCCCTGGATCAACTGGACAGTCCACAGGTATATTGGGATTCTAAAATCCTAAATCCTTACAGCCAAGAACTCTGCTTGAAGTTAGTAACCCCAAAGTGTCTTTAAGCAGAGTTCGTCCTTAGAGTCCTTCAAGTATATCCTTTTATTCTGACCCGGTTCTTTATCCCCCTCCACCTCCAGTCCAAGTACTTCGATATACAGGCCAACCAGCTGTCGGACATCATGTGCCGCGGAGCGGTGGTCAGCTCCATCCAATCGGCCAACAACACCCTCACCAGAGGCGTCTCCCTGCACAGCCGGAGTGGCAGCGCCCACGGCAGCCACCATGGAAGCCATCACAGCCACAGCCACCACGGCAGTGCCCATGGATCGCTGGGCTGCCTGCAGGGCGGAGTGGGCGTGGCCACGGGCAGTACAGGCAGCATCGGGATGATGTCCGCCGGTCACATCGATACCGGGGACTACGATGTCCCGCATCCGCATCCGTACACGCACCACTACATGCAGACCACGGCCTCGGTGACGCCGCCCCACTCGACCCTGAGTCGGCCGGGGTCGGCGGGGGCCGTGTGCCAGGGCCACGACTCCGGATCGGATTCCAGCCAGGGATGCGGCGGATCGATTATGGGAGGCATGCTCGTGATGGGCCATCCGGGGCATATGGGCAGCCTGGGCCACCACAGCGCCGGGAGCGGCTCGCTGGGCAGGTGCTCGAGTCGGTGCCACAACACCAATACCACAACGACTGATGACTCCGGCGGCGGCAGCAGCGGAGGCGGCGGCGGCGGTGGAGGAATGGGAACGGTGGGCGGTGGCAGTGCCTCCATGTCGGTGGGCATGCCGGGCATGCTGATGGACTACCACCACAGCCATCACAGCGGCAGTGCCGGGAGTGGCCTCAACGGATGCGGCGGAGGTGGAAGCATTGCCGGCGGCAGCATTGGTGGCCGGAGCAGTGTCCTGGGCACCATCCACAATGGACACGGCCATCATCATCAGCAGTACCATCACGAGTGCATCCACTATGAACGACTGCCCATTCCCGTGCCCATACCCACGGTGCCAATGGGCGTGGCACCGCCCCCGCAGCAACAGCAGCAGATGTCGCAGCACCAGCTGCAGTCGGAGGAGGAAATAGAGCCGGCCTATGCGACAGGTAAATGGAGCTCCATTGGGGGAAGTCTGGGACTGAAATTATTTATTTAAGATTTTATTAAGTTTTTATTTTTAAGAAAATTAAAGTTTTATGTTATTTTTAAGTGAAGAATGTTATGGTTTTTAAAAGTTTCTGTTTATGTTAGTTAATTATTACTAAAACTTGTACTAAAATTGATTATTTTGTACCTTTTTGGGTCTTAAATTCTAATTTAAAGCTTAAGTTAAGTTTGATATTTATAAATTTTAAACTCGAAACAATTTAGACATAAATATTATTGGCTTGCAAATCTGGGGAATCTCCTAAACGACTCTGCCGCATTGTGGGCCATAAATAATCGCTTATCCGTATTTATTATTTCCAATAAATTATTGATTTTCTTGTGCATGCGGTGTACTTAATTTTGATGGAATTGCCAGTCCCCGATCTTATCGGTGGAGATGGAGACGGAGACGGAGCCAGAGACGAAGCCATTCGACGCGCTCTCACTTGGATTGGCTTGCTCCCAATTGGAGGACGGCGGTGACAATTCAATCGGCACTTGAGGCACTTTGCCGTTCTGCTTCGCACTTGATTTTATTGTTCTTTTGTTGTGCTTTTCGATTCTTGTTCTCAGTTGCTCTTCGGTCTTGTTTTTTGCCCGCAATTCTATGCCATTGCGGTCTAGGGTTTACGGTCTACGGTCTCCGTTCTCTGGTCTCCGGTCTCCGGTCTCTGGTCTCCAGTCTCAGTTCGTAGTTGAAAGTCGCGCGGTGACGACGCTCCGTGCGTTTCAAAAGCGTTTCTTTGAGTCGAACGGTTTAACTGGACTCTGGTGACCTCTGAACTGACCACACACATCCACCACCCCACACTCAGCAATAAAGACACAGATCACAGATCATAATGATCATCTGGAGCGGCTTCTGTGAGGCAGCCCAAATATATAGCACCCAGACGGCCACTTTTATGACCGGGGGTCCCTCGTGTTAGTATTCCACAAAGACGGGGGAAGGGTAATGATGAAAGTGACATAGATCAGATCAGCTTAGATCAGTTATTTACCTTTAAAGGACCTTTAGTCTTTTGTGTAATAGAACCCCACTCTATAAATTATCTAATAATACCTCTAGAACATGTGTAATATTACACTTCCCCCTACCACTTCCTTTCCAAGCGACCTTCAGACCACTAAGGCTTTATGACTAATATTGCATACGCTATTTATACTCGCTGTTAGCCATACCCCTGGGTTAACCGGGCTCCTAGTCACTCTATAAATTCTGTTGGCCTTATCACAGCCCAGGGCTCGGCACTTGTGGCCAAACAAAAAGAATAAACTGAAAATAAAGGCAATAACAAGAGCGCAGTCCAAACAAAATTGCCTCGATAAGCAAACTATCGCATTTGATAAGCAAAACGCTCTCGGGGGGGAAATATTTATAAGCCAGATAGATACATAGACCTAAAATTCTAGGTCAATGCAAGGCGTGTGAGGCAATATTTGAGTATCACTATGTTAACCTTGCAGCCGGGACAGAGAAGTATTGAACCCTAGAACCTCCTGGGTAGCCGACTCTTTAATTGAATTATGAATGAGTGATGAGCGATGAGGAGCAGACCAATGAATATATAGATCTGATAGCTGAACAATTGGAGCCAATTGATGGTCTCCCTCCCGGAAAGGCTTAATTAACATTACTTGGAAAAGAAAAAAGAAGAAATGAGAAAAATCTCCTCCTCGCTCTCGCTCGCAATCTCACCAAGTCGACATACATATCTCCACCCATCTCCGGTATCTCTGGAGTCCGAACTCCGTTTTTGGTGTATCTCTCCGGCGCGCACTCTTTATTATTTTCTGTACATGGTGCGTGGCGGGTCAGAGATAAGGTCTGCCACCGAGATATAGACTGCCACCGTGCGGCCTGGCTCAGTCGAGTAGTGGGTGCTGGCATGTCGACACACACCCTCCATGTGGCTGGGCAAGAATCCGTTTATAAGTAAAAATCGGTAGCGAAATCCCCCATTAGGTTGATAAGCGACCCGCGGCAGGGAATCTCAGTTACCCAATGGGCAAGCTAGCCTGCCGTAAGCATGTCCTTAAATTCCTCTAAAGGTTTAACCCTTTCCTAAACTGTTTAACTAACAAGTGGACTTGTCTTCTATTTTTTGCAGTATTCCCCAATGTTCCTCAGGCGCCGGGATTGTCCTGCGATGGCGAAGATCGTAAGTATTCATGAACAACCTCTAAGAACTCTTTCAATATTTAAAACCCAAGCCTATTACGTTTCTATAGAGGTATATATGGAAACAATTAGCAAATGATAAGCATTCACGATGATTCAATATTCAATACTGATTCATGAAGCTCTGTTCGATTCATGAAACTGATAATTATATAAACCTTTGAGTTCTATAAGCAGTGTTTCAATTCCAAGCTAAAGGTTCTATGAAAGAGATCACAAATAAAGAAAACGATGAGTTCTAAGCTTTGAAACATGATGTTTCATCAGTTTGTAGTGCCCAGATCAAGTGGAATATGTACTAATATTAAATACCATAACTCTAAAGTCATAAACTAAATTTGTATTTAAATTCCAGGCAGCATCTATCGGCGCGGTGCTCGACGCTGGCGCAAGCTATACCGCGTCAATGGACACATCTTCCAGGCCAAGCGTTTCAATCGAGTAAGTCAGCCATCCATCAAAGAATTATTTTCAAATCTCCAAACTCTAATACCACCTTCCTCTCCGCAGCGTGCTTTCTGTGCCTACTGCCAGGATCGGATCTGGGGCCTGGGCCGTCAGGGTTTCAAGTGCATCCAATGCAAGCTGCTGGTGCACAAGAAGTGCCATAAGCTGGTGCAGAAACACTGCACGGATCAGCCGGAGCCGCTGGTCAAGGAGCGCGCCGAGGAGTCAAGCGATCCGATGCCAGTGCCCCTGCCCCCGTTGCCGTACGAGGCGATGGGCGGCGGAGCCGATGCCTGCGAGACGCACGATCATGCGCACATTGTGGCGCCACCGCCGCCAGAAGATCCGCTCGAGCCGGGCACCCAGCGCCAGTACTCTCTGAACGACTTCGAGCTCATACGGGTGATCGGACGCGGCAGCTATGCCAAGGTGCTGATGGTGGAGCTGCGACGCACTCGTCGCATCTACGCCATGAAGGTAATCAAGAAGGCCCTCGTCACCGACGACGAGGACATCGACTGGGTGCAGACGGAGAAGCATGTGTTCGAGACGGCCTCGAACCATCCGTTCCTGGTGGGACTGCACTCGTGCTTCCAGACGCCGTCGCGTCTCTTCTTCGTCATCGAGTTTGTGCGCGGTGGCGACTTGATGTACCACATGCAACGGCAGCGAAGGCTGCCCGAGGAGCACGCCCGCTTCTATGCGGCGGAGATCAGTCTGGCGCTCAACTTCCTCCACGAGAAGGGCATCATCTATCGAGATCTGAAGCTGGACAATGTTTTGCTCGACCACGAGGGTCACATCAAGCTAACGGATTACGGAATGTGCAAGGAGGGCATCCGATCCGGGGACACAACGTCCACCTTCTGTGGCACACCCAACTACATTGCCCCGGAGATTCTGAGGGGCGAGGACTATGGCTTCTCCGTGGACTGGTGGGCTCTGGGAGTCCTGCTCTACGAGATGTTGGCCGGTCGCAGTCCCTTCGACTTGGCCGGAGCCTCTGAGAATCCAGATCAGGTTAGATTTTAGGGAAACCCCTTTTATGGTACAAAATATTAATTATAATCCTTTGTAGAACACTGAGGACTATTTGTTCCAAGTCATCCTGGAGAAGACCATTCGTATTCCGCGATCGCTGAGTGTGCGAGCAGCTTCTGTCCTCAAAGGTTTCCTCAACAAGAACCCCGCTGATCGCTTGGGCTGCCATCGGGAGTCCGCCTTCATGGACATTGTCAGCCATCCGTTCTTCAAGAACATGGATTGGGAATTGGTGAGTCCGAGGGCGATGTCCTTCATGTTTTGTCTGTGTGTCCTGGTGCTTTTGTTTGTGATGATGATGAAATAGTTATAGGATTAGCTAGGTTTCATAGGTCAGGTTTGCTTAAGAATGTCCCAGATAACTATTACAACTTGTTGCCTTATCAGAGATATTAATGATATAAACAAGCATTTGTTTATTTATTATTGCGTGCACCATTCGGTGTTAAAGATAGCACAGAAGGAGGTGCAACCGCCTTATATACCCAGCCTAGACACTGGCGACCCCTACATGACAACCAACTTTGATGTACAGTTTACCCAAGAACCCGCACAACTAACGCCCGATGATCCGTAAGTCTTAAGAACTACAAAGAACAATTCCAATCGATGGCCAGTTGTGTTAGTTGTTTTGATTCCTTGCATGATAAACCCCTTTTGAAAAAAAAAACAAAAGATCCAGAGCAACGACAGGTAATTGTGTTCACTCCATTGCCCCCCACTTTCTGTCTTCAAGCTAAAATCGTTTTCCCCCCAAAAAAAATGTATTCTATCATCGTCATAGCCATCATGCTCAAGCCACACCATGAACGACATGAACGACAAAATCGAAATCTGTTTTATGTTTGCCAATTGGCCGAGAGTTTATCCTAATCGTTTATGATTTTCTACTATCCTCATGCCATGCACCACCAAAATCACGCAGCTTGAGCGCAAACAGGTCACGCCACCATTCAAGCCACGTTTAGACTCAGATCGCGACCTGGCCAACTTCCCGCCCGAATTCACCGGCGAGGCCGTACAGTTGACACCGGATGAAGAGTAAGTTCTAATCCCATTTGTCACTTTTCTTAAGGACTATTCTGTATGGTATTGTATGACTAATAATCTCTAATTTGCTTTATAGTCACATTATTGATAGCATCGACCAGTCCGAGTTCGAGGGCTTTGAGTATGTGAACCCCTTGCTGATGTCCTTGGAGGATTGCGTCTGACACCACGAAATGTGCGACTTACATCCGTACAATATGCGGGTAAGTGCCTATAACTATTATGATCTTGAATCACATGATTAATTCAACTTTATTTCAGCTCTATGGCGAGGATTCCAGTGATTATGATTCCGTGGCTGATGATCTCAGTCTCCTGCATTTGAATAGCGCAGCAGTGGCTGGAGGATCTGTCAATAGCAATAACAATCTCAGCCAGCAGCAGCATTATCGTCAGCAACAGCAATACCTTCCCCAAACATCATACTCCCAGCAACAGCAGCAACAGATACAACATCAGCAGCAGCAGCAACAGCAACATCAACAGCAGCAGCAACAGCAGCCACAACTCCATCATAATGGTAATAATAATATTCAAAATAATCAAATGCAAGTAAATAATAATAAAAGTCTACTGCAGCACATGTTTTGCCTTCCATTGAACTAATTAAAATAACGAATTAGATACAAACAACAACAGCAATGAGCCACACAGCAACAGCAAGTAGCAGAGCAACTTAAAAATTAAAAAAAAAAAAAGATAAATTCTTGACAAGTTATATAGATATAATCCTCTCTACCAACTGACACAAAAAATCTATTTATTATGAAAAGCGAAATCTGTCACAAGCTGCGAGTATTACACTAAAAAAGGCATAACAAAACGATTACTTTACTATTTAAGCACCTAGGCAGCAGAATGCAAGCTAAAGATACCATTTCATAACTCAATGCAAGACTTTTCACCGAAAAACTTAGGGAGCGGGCGAGTCGGGGGGCGAGACAACCTTTTTAAGCTAACCATATGTGCATCAGATATATGAATATAATTTTTAAAAAGCTAAACACTAAACAAATACATACATTTCAACACTTAATTTTACTAGCCAGAATACGAGAGATGGATGTCGAGTATATATATATATTTCAAATGAATCAATCTATAATACCTAAGCATATATAAATCTAATGTAAAATGTGTGTGTGTTAGTGTTAGAGAGCAAAGCATGGTTTTTAAAGATCCGACATATATATGTTTGTGTACTGTAAACAGAATAATAGTTAAACTAACAAAAACAAAGTACTATCTACACCAGGGGTGCTCAAATTCGTCTTATGGCAGTGCGTTTACTAACACAGACACAAGAAAACGTGTACATACATATGTAGCGGCGCTTTAGTGTTGGGGCGCAGCTGTGCACTGAGAGAAAAAAAACAGTTTTAAATATTTATTTATTTTTTTTTTTATATTTGGCTTAAAAAAGATTTAATATTTATATTAATTTTAGTGGTTGATAATTTTAATTGAGCTTCCAGATTATTATTATTTAGTCCCACGAAATAAATCAAAAGCCAAAGCAGACAGAAGAATAAGTTCCAGTGCATGTGCTCGAGGAAAAAACAAAAACAAAATACACTGCGTTCAGCGAAGTGTGACGACGGATAGAGATGTAATGAAGAAACAAGCAAAATTGTTTTTGTTTCGCATGGTAATCGAAGCCCATATGCACGGTGCTTATGGGCGCACTAGCCATAAGCACAGAGCATCTACAAAAACAAAAGTGCACTCAGTGTATAGGCGTTGAGCACCCCTGATCTACACATTGTAATTCCGAAATTCTAATTTTTACACTGAGAGAGCAGCTAACCTCCTCTACAATACGAACAAAACCATATTTATTTATTGTATTTCTTTTTGTATTATTTATTTAAAAGCAAACACAATCCGTCTACTGGCAATATATATCTTCTTTTTTGTTAAGTATTAATGAAACTATTGTTTTTTAATGCATTCCACTGTACTTACACGACAACAAGAGTATAGTATATATTTTTGTTAATTTATTGAGGCACATCCAAGGCCATCTCAAGCTTATGAGATATATATACATATATATATTTACAATTTTTTAAGTGATGGAAACTTTGGTCAAAAAGTAAATCAAAATGCTAATCTTTTGGTTGCATCTTTTTGTGTACTCGGCGTACAATTTTAACTAAAACCCTTAAATATTAAATGTAAACGTTAAATCCAAACAAAAGATTGTATATTATGTTTTTTTTGTAATCCACATACAAATATTGTGAAATTTATGAAAATTAGTGATTATCAAAAGTAATATCATTGTGTTGCAAAAGATAAATAAGATATTGTGTTTTTAATTGACAAACTAAGCAAAAATAAATTGAAATTTTGAACAAAAATGTTACTTGTTAATGTATGAAAAGCAAATAAGAATTATGCGAATATTGTTATATTTCCAAATACAACGCAATCTTAAACAAAATGGAATATTGATCAAACCAAGTTTTTGATTAAACAAAATAGTAAGCAATCAATTCAGCAACAAACACTAAATCAATTTAAAATTGCACTTAACGATTATACCAAGTTATAGACACGAAATCGACGAAAACCCGGTTTATCCATTAGTTCTATTGTTGTGTTTGATAACCTACAAGTTCTACAAGTATGTTTAATTAGAATATAATGATTTTATTTACCATATATACACACATTTGTATTTCAACCGATGTTTGCGACTCATTTTATATACTGGACGCACTTTTTGGCATTAGCATTACCGATGATAGCAAAATGTCAAAACGAAATTGAAAACGCAGTCAGTACTTGCGTTTAAATTATGCATATAAACGGAAAACGAATAAAGTATTGTATAAGAACCGAATGCTCTTCTCATTTTCCACCAAACCAACAAAAGTCCCATTTCTTAAAATGTTCAACTTTTATTAACAACTTCGTTAAGGGAGAGGGGGCTGAGAATAAAATCCAACAAATGCAAAACGTTATACTATCGGTTGAGTGCCCTCAGTTGGCCTGTAAAATGGAGACCGGCTCTTGCATAATCTCCTGAATCTTTGCCTCCGGAACCGCCACACCATTGGCCAGCAGAGTGTGAACGATGCCGTCGTGTTTATTGCCACTTGAGCGTGCCTGCAGCACAAACTCGGTGTCCTGCAGCAGGAACTTGGTGTCAGTGCCGCCATGAACGAAAGCCGACTGCGGAAAACAGAGGAAGGTCATAAAATAATTTTCCCTTCAAGTTTTAAATTCTCTTTTTTTTTTTTTTTGGAAATTATAAACATTAGAATGCATCCCGTACCTCCTCAGTTCGCAGCTCATCGTTCACATATAGACTCAACGTATCCAGCTTAAGCATTATCCTGTATTCCTGCGCCGTTTCGGCGGCCGAGTCCTGGGTGTATAGCCACAGCCGATACTGCCGCGTCATTTCCTCGGTGTACTGCTCGTGGGACTTGCCATCGATGTAGAGTGAGTACTCGTATTTGAAGCCAGGCGCCGGATCCACCCGTATGATGCAGCGGATTTGATCAATATGGAACGTGTCCTCGCCCACCAGCTTGAACATCCAATCGCGACGCAGTACCTCCTGCGAAAAGTACAGTACAGTCGAAGTTCAGAAGTAGTTATTAAATTATAATTAACTAAAGACCCCGTTTTACGATACACATTTAATTATTTGACAAAGATAAAAGCCCGCGGGGGAGCACAAAGTAATTCACTCTAAAAAGTGCACATACTGGCTCGCCTCGTAATTAAGTTCGCTTCCACAATGCAAATACTTGAAACCAAACCAGCCAGGCAGCCAACCAACCCACTAGCCAGCCCATCCTGCCACCCAAAGCCACGGAATAGCGGGGAGAACTTACCCGTCCATTGACCCAAATCATGCGCCGCCCACTGGTTGTGCCATGTTCCAGCTCGATGCGGTACATCTAAGCAAAAAAAAATTAAAACGGGGGAACAATTATCGCTATTTTCCATCAATTTAAGTTGCGGTTTCTGTAAAAAATGGAGGACTCCACATATGCCACAGTACCTTGCCGTTGATGGGGACACACCACTGGGCCACGATGTTCTGTTTGTTGTAGCGCTGGTCCTCGGGTATATGATCCTGCGTCATGGTGGGCACTGTCGACAGATTCTCCAATCGAAGGGTGGGCGACAGAAAGGACATGTGTCTCGGGCCGCCACTCGATCAGGCCTTAGCCCCCCAATCAGCCAATCAATAAATCCTATTAATATTTATAGTAATCACCTTTTAAAGTGCAACCCACCCAAGGGTATACCACTCAACCCTCCCAAAAAAAAAGTAATTCCAGTATGCTCTATATTCTTGGAGTTCAAAGAACTCTGGTTTGGAGTTCGTCTTGTGTAATCTTCAGATCTAGCTTAAATGCACTCTGAACCTGCTCGGCTATTAGGCTAGAATTTATTCCGTTTCCCCGAGTGGCCGGGCGGCGACAAAACCGCAAGAACGAACCGCACGTTGTTAGCACCAATGGCATACTAAACAACACACAATAAAAGCCAAAGGAGAAACTGAAGAAAAACTAGTTGGCCTGGCTGACTGCCTGGCTGGCTTGCTGGCTGGCTGGTTGCCTTTTGGCCCGTTGGCTCTCTGGCTCTGGCTCTGGTTCAGTCTTTAGCTTTGGCTATGGCTCTGCTTTTGGCCGAGTCGCGGTCGTTTGGGTCGGTCTGCCAAAGTGAAGGCAAAGTGCAGAGCAACTACGCCGCATGGCGCCAAAACAGAGTTGATTTGTTTCCACTAGCAGTGCGTGTGTGTGTGTGTAAGTGCGGATATGCGTACAGTAGTAACTCTTCAGAAAGGAAGACTATAGAAATGGATAGGGCTTTATAGGTCCTTTCTATTCAAAAGGTTTATTATATTCAAGTTCTTGGGTTTTAGAGTTTTTTAATTATACGCACTGTTATCACGGCTTTAATATATATTATATAGCTCTGTTTTGTTAAGTATATTTAGTATACAGACAGGTAAACAATTATTTATAAACAAAAATTAATCAAAACTAAAAATTTCCACGTTTGGATGTATAATCTGTAGCTTCTCGAACTAAACATTCATATTACTCATACGCACTGTTGCCAATGACTTGATGTTATGCTAAAAACCATAAAAATTAACGAAAGATTGAAAAAGTTATAAAAACTATTAGCAAGTTAGACCTACATATTTGCTTAAATTAAGGTTTAAATTATTTACCATAAGGTTTTAAGAATAAGCTTTGATTCTTGATTCTATCATATTACTCATACGCCCTGTGGTCTTTGTTTTGGTTTTAAAAGTTGAAATGCGCTTTTTTCGCTTCAATATCGCGACTCTTCCTTCGATATACTGTTTCCCTCCAACTTGTTATTCACTGTACCCACTTCCCGATACACCACCGAGTACTTTGTCGTCGCTCGCATAAAAATAAACTTTTGCCCCGCCAAGTATGCAATTGTTTTTGCATTGCAATTGCCCTGCCCCTGCCCCGCCTTCCATGGCCGTGCCGTGCCTTTGAGCCTGCCACATCGCCTCGAGCCTCCAATTGAGCGTAAGCCAAACAATATTCGTGCATACATATTTTATTCTGGATGACAATTATATGGCCCAAGGGGATAAGACTTCGCTGCCAGCACACTCAACTTGCCACATGGGCAATCGGCGCAAATTTGTCGCATTTTGTTTTGTTGTCATGTTTATGGCGCAACATTTTCTGGCCATAAATACACGCCGAAAATGCTAATGACCAATTGGGTGGGCTTGGGGGTACATTTCTTTTCTTGGCATGGTATGGCATGGCTTGGCCGGCACATGAACCGGCAGTGAAAGAAAGACGTGAAGACTTCCCGCCTCCGGGTGGTATTTCAATCGACCAGAAGCGATATTGATAAATGTATTTGGGCCAGATTGGATAAGGAGTCGACACCGAAACGGGCACATCATATGTCAAATCGAGTTCCTCAGGACTTTGGGCCATAAAGCCTTGCTTTTGCCAACCCACAGAAAGTAGGGAGGCCAGATGGATGGATGGGTGGGTGGGTAAGAAAAACATATGCCATCGTCCCATCAGAGTTCCAACACGCGAAGGTCACTGGCAAAGCGCCGTTTGAAGTCGCTTACAGTTTTAGTTGATGTTGACGTTATCAAAGGGGTTGGGGGAGTGGGTGGCGGTGGCGGTGGTATCTTATGTGAGTGTATTGGTGTGTAAAAAGAAAACAGTCACACACACACACACACTCGCACACAAAGACAGTGAGATAACGAAACATTTGACAAGGACAAGGGTGCCTGCCACCCGTGAACTCCCCTTCTCAGCACGAACAGCTCCCAGTGTCAGTGTGTTGGTGTAATTATTAGTGCCGTACAAAATAAATATGTATGTATATGTATGCACACAAACATCCTTTTTTGACGCTCACTCAGTGGCGCGTCCTTAGCTTAAGCACCGTGGGAGTTTTCTGAGTAAAAATGGCTTTTTTTATATCATTTTTAGATTAGAGGACCAGTAGTGGTATACGTGACTTACCAGAAAATGCTATAAAAGTTTCGGATTTAATCTCAAACTAAACCTACTAAATTGTTTCATTAAATGTATTATTTTCTTTATGTTTGTTGGATAATTAATGAACTTAGTTTAAGTATTTTACAGAACCGCTTTGCAGTTGCAATAAATTAAATGAGAATTTCAACAAAAAGTACCCCATACCTCCCCACATCCTTGAATTCGCTGACTTTGCGTGTCGCCTCACAAAGTTCCATTAATACCGCCTTTATACCCCATTGTCCTCGGTTGCGCTTTCTACGTTGCCTACTTTCCAGTTGAATTTATGAACCATTCCT
Organism: Drosophila bipectinata; assembly: GCF_030179905.1. Lineage (NCBI taxonomy): Eukaryota > Metazoa > Arthropoda > Insecta > Diptera > Drosophilidae > Drosophila > Drosophila bipectinata. The sequence continues at coordinate 10,908,023 of NC_091737.1, forward strand.
CCGCCGGTTGTATGTACACTTTTTTATGCAAATATATGGCCAAAAGTGCCGCAACAGACAACATTCGCTGACGCCGTCGCCACTGATGATGTTGCAGAAGTTAGGAGAGCAGAGGAGCGGCGTGGTGGGCAGGTCCTGCTGGGTGGGATTGCGTGCTTCGGTGGTGTCAGTCGGCTGGCACACTACAAATGTCGCCAACAATTAATTTCCATAGATAATTGCCTGTCGATAACGACAAAGGCAGCCGGGGGACATTAATCAAATGGCCAGGCTGTTGACTAGCTTTTTTGTTCTTGGCCACTGGACACTGGGTACTGGCCACTCTCTTGGCGGGATGGACACGATTTAATCAAAAACTATGGCGAAATGACAAAGTGAAAGTTGTATTTCAGTGATTTGTTGTAACGCTCTTAAATCAAATTGAATTGGCAAAATGTGTGCGTTTGCTTAAGTTAGCTAGATTGGTAAATGGTTGTGTGTAAGAGTGTGTTGGGTGTGTGTGAATAATGCATTGTTGGTATCTCGATATATCTATATAAACATTATGATTCATACAAGTGCTCAACTTTCGAACAGATACAGATTCCATGTGTTAACCAGCTAAATAATAATACTGATCACAACGCCAATAGTGTGAGTTCTCGTTCATTTTTGTTAACAGCTTGCCATTGAAAATAATGATTGATGTTACTTAATGGGGCAATAAATATGGAGTATACTTATTTGTAAATATATATATTTATGAATGTATGTATATAGATATAGAATTTGTATTGCTGCACCATAACAACTAACATAAGCAGCCAATATCTTCTTTTTTTTTCGATTAATCGAGTAATTCATCTATACATATGATTTTGGGAACAAATTTGAATAACGCTGGGCGTAAAATAGGCGCTAGTTGTAGGTAATTTGTCAGATTATCGTGTGTTTGTGTGTGTGCTTATCGTAATTGACACAACGTAATATTGCATTTCTTAACGAATAACTTAACTATGTACATAAGCTACCAATTAAATACTGAGTAATCAAATCAGAACTAGAAGATCGAACTAATATCGCTTCATTAAAATTATAAATGCACTTCAATTGATTCGAAAATAAAAAGAATACTTGATTCCAAGGCTAAAACTACTAATTTTGGCCGTATTGTTTTAATATTTTCCTATAGAGTATGGATTTAATTCATCTAGCATTCTAGATAGAGTGAAAATGGCAGTCGGATTCGTCTATGAGAAGCATGGGTAATATTTTTCTATGACTGGCCTTTTAACCGTCCTGGCCGTCAGTGCGGAAGGAGTTAAGAACTAACATTTATGACCGGTATGGGCTATGAGGCTTATTGGAAAATTTTCGGCTAGAAAAATGCACAAAAAGTCTTCGGTCTCGTGATGGGAATCGGTCTAGGTTACTATGAACTGGTCCATCATTTTCTCGACAACATTATGTTCATGACTGTGCCGCAGTTAAGAAGCACTCGTTTGGCATCGCTCAGATTGGAATTGGTCAGGTCGTAGCCATCGATTTCCAACAGCTTATCGTTCAGGTTCAACAGGCGGGCGGCATTTGTATTTGGGGTAATAGAGCTGACAAAGATGCCAACCTGGAAATACAAGTATTATGTCAATAATCAAGTAGATAGTCTCCCAAATCATAGCACTTACCTGATTGAGTATTTCGGCTACATCGAAGCCAATGGTGTGCTCCCATTTGAGAGTAACTTGCTTGACGGTTGGATTCTTGTGAACCCCAAAGATCCAAGTGGACTTCTTGCCACTCATCTTGCAAGTATTGTTGGTGGCCGTGGAGTTCATCGAGTGCTGCGACATTGTGTCGTCCAGCTCCTCATCGTCCTCCTCTGGTTTCCCATCAACGTGGTTGCTAACATTGTTCTGATAGTCGAGCTGGTCGACTGATTGTTCGACTTCCTGGGCGCCAATCGCCGTAGTTTTGAAATTGCTATTCAAAGCGTCCTGGTAGATGGTTTGTTCTAGCTGCTCTTGGAGGTGCTGCTGCTGGTGTTGGTGCTGCTTGCGTTGCCGCATAGACTCGTACAAGTTGAGATCCTCCGGCGTTTTCTTCGTGTATACGCGAGCTATATGATATGGAGGCGGCTCTAGTCGGGGTGGAGGTCCGGCAAACTGTTGTTGCGGCATAGGTTGTTGCTGCTGCTGCAACGGCTGCAGTTCATAGTCCTGGTCGCCATTCAAATGCGTGGTGGGCAACGGTGTGCCGGCCTCCACGTAGAGCTGTTGGTACTGCGCCTCATAATTCACCAAAGGCATACCGTAGTACTCTTGCGGTGCTGCGGGATGAGTCAGTTGTTGCGGCGGCTGATAGACTCCGTAAATGTGTGTCGTCTCTGGAGCGATGCCGTATATTGCACTTGCTGTGGCCTGGTCCACAACATCCTGGTTGGCATTGCTGCTATCACAGTGAACTGGGCCACCGTTGGCCACCACGCGGGCTTCCCTCACCTCGCTGGCATTCGCGGAAGTGGTCGCAGCCTGGGCCTGCCTCACGTACTTGGCCATCTGGCGGAGCTCCTTGGGATATGGAGTGGGCGACCGCATCAATCGTACGGATCCAGCTATCTGCTCCGGAGTTGGAGTCGGTGGAGCGGCTACATAACTGGGATAGCTGGGTGCCGGCTGCGCTTTGGCGTTGCTGAGAATGGTGGCCTCCTCAGCAAAGCAAATCCTCCTCGAGGGACTCACGTGCGAAGGCTGCTGTTGATTAGCGTACACGAATTCGTACTGCTCCTGGGCTTGCTGCTGCGCCTGCATGCTGTTCATCTTGAAAGTCACCTGAGGCAGCATAAAGCATGTTAACTGCGTCTTTGTACTCGCATCCAGATACTGCAGGGGAACCAATGGCTGCGACTGGTTGTCGCTCAGCCACAACGACGTTAGATTCACCAGGTTTAGCATCGAAACCGGCAAGGCATTTATGTAATTGTTAACCACATTGAGGACCCTCAGCTTGGCAAGGTTTCCTATATTCTGCGGCAGGGCGGACAACTGATTGCTGGCCACGCTCAACACGCTTAGCTGCTGGCAGCTACACAGTTCATCGGGCAATTGACGAAGCTGATTGTCATCGGCAAAGAGGAATCGCAGACTGCGCAGCATTCCAATTGTGCTGGGCAAGCGAATTAGCTTATTGTGGCTTAGCACCAGCTCCTCCAGCTGCTCCAGATAACTTATACTGTCCGGTAGTTCGGTAAGTCCGTTGGACTCACACTTGAACGTAACTAGCGACTTTAGCATGCCCACGCTGAAGGGAAAGGCTTCCAGGTTGTTGGAGCAGATGGACAGCACTTCAACGTTGCGCCAGTTGCTCAGCTCGTTAGGTAGCGTGTCCAGCAGATTGCCATTGGCTTCAAAATGCTGCAACTCACGCAGCTTGCCAATGTTGGCGGAAACCCGGCGTATCTGATTGAAATCGATCCAGAGTTCACGCAGCGATTTAAGCTCCCCGACGACTTCAGGCTGAGGGATTTTAAAAAAAACATTAATAAGAATTTGAAGACCTTTTTAAAAAATAACACTCACCAGCTCTGTAAATTCATTGCCTCCAATATCCAAACGCTGTAGGTTCACCAACCGCACCATGGACTTGGGCAGCGTAATAAGATTGTTGAGTCGCAGCTCAAGAATGCGTAAATTGACCAGGCGGCCGAAATTGGCCGGTAGAAACTCCAAGTAGGTTTCGTTCAACAGGAGCTCCTGCAGGGATATAAGCGAGGTAATGGCATCGGGAAGACGTTGAAGGCTATTGCAGCTTAGATCCAGGTGGGTTAAGTGTTTGCACGACTTGATCTCATCGGGCACAGTAACAATAACTGAAAAAATACCAATTAGGTGACAATTTGCCTGGGCAACGGGAAGAAAGACTTACGATTCCGATTGAGGTCCAAATGCTGCAGCTGGCGCAGACTGCCGATGGCCTGGGGAATGCTCTCCAAATTATTGCTGTTCACGTGGAGCACCCTCAATCCCTGGCAATAAAACAATTGCGGAGGCAGTGTCTGCAACTGCAAGATAAGCGGAAAGAATGTGTAAATAAGGGTCACAAATAAAGCAGTGAAGTACCCACTCTGGTGGTGCTTAAGTAAAGCTCTTCCAGCGTCCGTTCGTGCTGCCAAACTTCGGGAAAGTCGGTGGAGAGCGGAGTATTGCTATAGTCCAGCTTGTCAATCACCTCCTCATGCTTGAATTTAAAGCAAGGAAAGCATTTGCTCAGCAGCGGCATCTTTGGGGGTTATTGCTTTTCGTTCGTTTATAAGGCACGGTTTCTGCTTCTGCTATGTAAATAACGGTATAAGTGTCAAACTTATTGGGGTCGTCGCCACACAACTCACCTGTGATTCATCGCCGCAGCTGGAATGCTATTGGTCCTGCCCCATTAAATTCCATGTCCATTGGCATTTTTGGGCTTGTTATTGTTCTGCCCACCCACACACTGACGTACCTGCACACGCACACAAGCACCCGCACTCGCATACACAAAGAGATTTCAAGCCTCTCTTTGTTTGCGCGGCTTTTACAAACAAATAATTTGTTTATTTACCCTTTCCATTTACATGTCATTATATCCGAGAGCAGGTGATGTTTTCTGTGACCATCAAATTGCGTTTTATTTAATGTTTTTCGCTTTAAAAACGACAATATATATCGATATATAGATAATCGATTGTATTGTAAATATAGAATTTTCATTAACCAACATTGAAATTACAACCTTCAACACTGTAAGAAAAGTGACCGCCATAATTATTGAATTGGCCTTAATGATTCTTTTAGTTAAAAAAAGTACATATTTTTGTTGTTTCGGTTTTATATTAAATTGATTTGCATTATTTTTTTTTTTTTAATATTTGTAACATCGATTATTGTAAAAGGGTATCGATAGTCTTACTTCTTCCGAACAACAGAGGGCGCTAAGGAACCACCGCTAAAATTCAAACAAAAAAGCTAAGCGCAAAAGACAAACACGGCAACCGGGCTTGCATTTGTTAAAAACACTTCACCCTTTGCTAATTAATATTTACCCATCACTTCCTGGGATTGAATAGTGCTTAGGCAAACGACGGGCAGCTTGTAGTTTTAACTGTTGATAACGCAAAGGCGTCAATAATGCAAATAGCAATGAGGTAAATCCAGTATTTTTGAAGTTGCAAAGTTCAAATGGGTTATTGCAAATTCCGGCCAAGACGACCAATTAAATCTTAGCTCATATTTTGTACCCAGACTTTGACCAATTTGAGTGTCGTCAGGTTCCGTGTGTTTGTGTTGCCGTAGTCGTGGTGTGAAAATTATTCAAATAACGGTCGTTTTCGGATTTTGTCGTATTTCGTATCTGTTTTTGTCGTTTTTTCGGCATTGTCTGTCGGCGAAGCATTGACGAATTTACACTTCAAACAATTGTTAAACTATACAGCATAGTGCAAATAAGTACGTAATAAACAATGTGCTTGTTACTCGCTGCCATTTGCAAGAGAAAAATCGTGGGGCTCAGTTTCGGTTTAAAAGTTGTTCGTTGCAGTTGGATCGGTCGATGTGAGTTTTGTCGAAATGCAGATAAGGAAACCCCCACAAACATTATTATCTTTGAAAAACAAATATAGATTTTAATGGAATTATGAGCTGTCAGCTGTGTACATTATCCTTCCATGTATTATTTTATAAAGTGAACCTTGAACTCTTTTTTTTTTTTAAGAAAAAATAGAAATTTTAATTGCATTTCATTGCCTTGTACAATTTTTATTTTGAATAAAAAGTTAGTGCGTTTTATTGGTTGACCTCTGGCCCTTCGTGTGCATTAAAAATTAACAAGCAGATGTCAAGACTTTCACGGGTAGTTATAAGCACTTAAAGTGGAAATCTATAGTTGACACAGTTCACGTAGTTTGGTTACAATTGGAACCACCTGTCGGTGTTGAAGTTATAAACTCGGCATTTCTTATTTAAAACCCATCACGACTCACACCACCAGCGAAATGGGCGAGAAAAAAACCACCCTAGTTGTGCCACCACCCCCTCAATAATATTCTCTCCCCCTAGGTGAGCTGTTTCAACCCCCCTTCGAATCGGTTATAGAGGTCGCGTTTGGCTTATATCGGTTTTATTGTTTCGTTATGACATTAGCGGTATCCATTTATATTCGCATCCGATTTTGGGTTCAGGATGGAAAAATATTGTATAGATTTTACTTCTTTTTGCCCTTGCCCTTCTTGCTGCCCTTTGCCTCCTTTTCGGCCAAAGGATCCGCAGAGGTAGCTGAGCCAGACTTGGCAGGATCTGCGTTTGGTTTCTCACCAGTTCCATCAGAGGCTCCTTTCTTGGCGCTCTTGACCGAATCCTTCTTCTTGCTGGGCATCTTACCAAAATGGGATTACTTTCGGATGAATAACTTATCTAATTTGAATTTTATTTTGAAATTAAATGTTTTCTTACCTTATTGAATTTTTACCGAAAAAAAAACAACTAAAACCGATTTGGATGTTTGTAGCTCGAACGTCAAGAATAAAATGAATTACAATTCTCTTCAACCTTAACCCTTTCTCATTGAAATCAAGGCTTGTTTTGTTTTAAACTTTTAAAAATATATTTTCGAAATCAAGTTTTAACCGATTCAGTTCCTGAATAACGGTTTGCGCATGCCCGGAAGACACCGCATGGGCACTCTCTCTCGGTAATTTTCCGGCACTCTCAACCAGTCTCCGTCCGTAGTCTCATTCCTTCCGTGCATTTGTCGAAACGAAAGCCAAGTAAACGCACCGCAGGTCGCATATTTTAGTGCAATATCTATTTAAGTAATTTTAATTCTTAGCGCAAAAGTGTATTTCAACAACTAACGAGAACCTTGTGCCATTTGAATAATAGGAATTGTAGATATAAACCTCTAGAAAATCAATTCCAACCAGAAGCTTCTAACTTGCTCAGCAGGCGGCGTCTTTTCCCACAAATTATCGATTTTGCGCCTAATGTGAAAAGTCTGCAACTCCCAAGGGCTGTGAAAAGTATAGAAAAAGTATTTTTATAACTCCAACGGATATAAATCCACGGCTGTACATAGTGAGTGTGTGCGATGGCGGCCAAAAGAAACTCGGCGGCCACTGATGCTCCGGAAAGCTTGCCGGTTCCGACCGAAGGCACCGCCCTCGCCCTGGACCCGCGCCTCTCCAAACGCGTGGAGAGTGTTATTCCCAAGAAACGGTGAGTTCTCAGGTGTTTAAGGACATTTAAGCACTATTTCTAGTGTTTACTATGTGCCTTTAGGAGTATTAATGGGCTGTAAGAGGGAAAAATAAAAATAGAATGGAGAATTTTGAAAATAGATAAATGTTTGCTTTTAAAATGTGCAAATTGCCGGACAAACAACTCGGCAATTACACCCTGTAAACAGCACTTAAAACACTAATGTTGCATTAAATAAAATAAATAAGAAACTAGTGGGCTCTAAAGTCATAAAATTTTCTCCAGTAGCTAATTTCTTTAATTTTTGACAGCCACGAGGCCTTAAAATGGTTCGGTTGGGGCTACAATGACTCCCAGTTCTACGGGCAAGATGGCATCATCTGCTTTCGCGGCGAAAAGTGAGTACAAGAATGTCAATCCTTGAAAAATATTTAACCGACTCCTTGCTTAGATATCCCCTTGGAGGGTGCGAGCTGCCCAGCTTCACCAAGTGGGTGGAGGACAAGTTCGAGATGAAAGTGGATCAATCGAAGCCGTTCCCCCAGCTGCCGAAATCCTATCCACGACCAGTGGACAATGCAGCATTCCTGCGCGAATTAAAAGACTCCACCAAGGTGGACTTCTCTCTGGAGGGGATCGATCGACTGGTGCGCTGTCATGGTCAGACCCTCAACGACATCTACAGTCTCTGGCATCACAAATTCCGCCGGATTCCCGACTTGGTGGTGTGGCCTCGTTGCCACGACGAGGTGGTCCAGCTGGTACGTTTAGCCCACAAGCACGACGTGATGCTGCTGCCTTATGGCGGAGGAACTAGTGTCTCCGGCGCCATAACCTGCCCCCAGAATGAAAGGCGAATGATCTGCGTCCTGGACACCTCGCAGATGAATCGCTTGCTGTGGCTGAACAAGGAAAACCTGACCGTGTGCTTCGAGTCTGGCATTGTAGGCCAGGATCTGGAGAGGGTCCTGCGCGAAAAGGGCCTAACGGTGGGCCATGAGCCGGACTCCTACGAGTTCAGTACCCTGGGCGGCTGGGTGGCCACTCGAGCCTCGGGCATGAAGAAGAATGTGTACGGCAACATCGAGGACCTGGTGGTGCGGGTGCGGATGGTCACTCCGTCGGGCACGCTGGAGCGGGAATGCAGTGCCCCCCGGGTGAGCTGTGGCCCGGATTTCAATCACATGATCCTGGGATCGGAGGGAACTCTAGGTGTGATAACCGAAGTAGTGCTCAAAGTGCGTCCTTTGCCTTCTGTGCGGCGCTATGGATCTTTGGCCTTCCCCAACTTCGAGCAGGGTGTGCTCTTCATGCGCGAAGTGGCCCGCCGACGCTGCCAACCGGCCTCCGTCCGGCTGATGGACAACGAGCAGTTCATGTTCGGCCAGGCCCTCAAGCCGGAAAAAAGCTGGTGGTCCAGCTTTGTGGATGGCCTGAAGCAGCGCTACGTGACTGCCTGGAAGGGCATCGACCTGAACGAAATCTGTGCCGCCACTTTGCTCTTCGAGGGCGTGGAGAAGGAGGTGCAGCGCCAGGAGTCGCTCATCTACGAGATAGCGGCCAAGTTTAAGGGTTTTCCAGCTGGTGGGCAAAATGGAGAACGTGGCTATGTTCTGACCTTTGTGATTGCTTACATTAGGGACTTTGCTTTATGGCAGGGTATCGTGGCAGAGTCCTTCGAGACCTCAGTGCCCTGGGACCGTTGCAGTTTGCTTTGTCGTTCCGTTAAGCAAAAAGTTGTATCTGTAAGTACAAGTATATGTTCTTTGTCCATAATCTAAAATCTAATCCTTTCCAGGAGTGTCAAAAACGGAGCATTACCTTCTACACCATCTCTTGCCGGGTGACCCAGACCTATGATGCTGGTGCCTGTATCTACTTTTACTTTGGCTTCCGGTGCCTGGATGTGGCCAATCCCGTGGAGCTTTTCGAGGCCATTGAACACAGTGCTCGTGAGGAGATCCTGTCCTGTGGTGGTTCCTTGTCCCATCACCATGGAGTCGGGAAAGTGAGGAGTCATTGGTACCGCAGTGCCGTCACCGATACGGGCAGTGCCCTGTATACCGCAACCAAAAAGCATCTTGACCCAAAGAACATCTTTGCGTTGGGCAACCTACTGCCCGAGAAGGATGCCTCACCAAAGACAGAAGTAGTCATCCCAGCACTATCGACGACACCACCAAAGGCCAAACTATAGAGGGTAGAAGATTGAAAGAGTGCCCTTAGTTCAAGTACTAGTCTTAGATCCATTTTCCTAGTCGCTTTTTGGGGAGTACACCAATCCCACATTGTTTGGGTTTCCAGTTCATTTGTAGCGGGCTCATGTTTTCTATGGGTTTTGATAAATAAATATGGAATATTTGTAAGCTACTGGTTTTTTCTTTCTGTGTATGGCTCAGCCATGGCCACAGACACTGGTGATTTGTGTGTGCGTGCTTAGAAGAAGGCACAAATGCGAACCGCTGATCATTGTCTTCTCATCGCAGCTCATCGAAGTCATTTGCGGCTTGATGTCCAGGAGAGTCGAGGTAGCTGAGCATCCAGCATCCAAGATCCAGCATCGAAGCCCAAAGCCAAGAGATCAAATGTCATCAAGTTGTCAACTTCGTTAGCATGCCACAAGGCAGCGATCGAGCCTGTCTTGAAGATCTTTCTTGGCCCGGCTGCTTAGCATCCAAACACTGAAAGGAAATTTTGTAGATTTTCAGATTTAGATAATTAAGATTAGAATTTTTGGATATGTTAGGTATCGTATTATTAATATTTAAGATAATTTTTTCATCTCTAAAGTTGGTGTATCTAAGCTAATTAATTTCTTGCTCTGTGAAAATTAAAAAGAAGAAAAGAGGCTAGCCTTCTGGCTTATTGATGGTCGAGGAGAAGTCGTCGCTTGGCCTGTCTTGTTACCCTGCCGTCGCAATGGATACCACACATGCCCCCTGAGCGCATTTTGGACATACCCATACACACACCCATTAACTCACACACACGGGGTATAAATAAAGATTACAATCAGCAAAAGTGAGCAGAAGAGAAGCCTCCGCCTGTGTCTAAGCCTCAGCCTGCCGCCTGGAAATTGTCAGCAATTAACCCGCGGGTCAGTCCCGGAAAACGCTTGGAGTCCTGTGTCCAGATTCCCGACTGTGATTTATGCCACACAGCGGCCTTAATGCCAAAAAACCCACAATCAAGGCCAGCGGGGGAGTGCCAGGGGCAGGACAGGGGAAGAGAATTACTATCCTGACACGTTTGGCGAGCGAAGAACAAAGATGGAATGTTCTCTTACCTGAGGGAGATATGGACATAACTCATTTGCATTGAATGAAAGGAATAAGCAGGGGAGAGTGGAGGGTTCTATCTGGGATTTGTATGATAATAGATGGCGTACAGAAATAATTAGGAAACCAAAACGTGCTGTTTTAGAGTTGAGGATTTACAAAAGGAATTAAAAACGATATCAGAACAAAGATTTGTTCGTATTTTAAGATTCAAGTCATAAAATGAATGGACATGATATTATCTCAAATATTGTATAGCAAAAAGAGTATATTTTCAACTAGATGTTTTTGAAATTAAGATCAAGAACTATGAATACCTAGAACTCGGCATCTATTCTTGATGTTTATAAAGATAGACGGCAGAAACCAAGTTTTTCAGCTTCTCCTATAAAGTATAAACAACAATATATTAAGCCTCATCATTTAATTTCTTACAATTCATCTCATTTTATTAAAAATATCATTTGTTTTCCTCCAGGAAACCCTGCAACCACTCAGCAACATGCACCCACCAATACATATTGCAGCAACATGTTGCTGGAACGTGCTCCCTCACCTGGTCGATCAGCAACAACAACCACCTCTAAGCCAGTTAACCCATTGAAGCCTACACAAAACGAGCTCTGCCGACCGAGCAGAGACTGCCTTAGTTACCTGTGCTTCATTACTGAGCCGTAGCACACCTGGCGCTCAGTTGGGAGCAGTGCGGCCAGCGAACAACAACGAGAACTCGGTACGCGATTCGAATTCCTATCCAAACAATTTCAATGCAAATCGGGTTAGAACTGTATTCTTGGCAATAGGGAAGCGGCCAACACCAGGGAGAGAGAGAGAGTTGAAGTGAGAGTGAGAGAAAGATAGAGATCTGGCCGGCATCGGGGTTTGTGGCAGCTGCAATATCGCTGATGCTGCAGTTGCAGTTCGTACGCGTCGCTTGCAACACCACAATATCGCATCGCTGTCCGATTTCGATTTCCGTGCGGCAGCATTGTGGTTAGTTTCCAAGTATTTGTTTTGTGTGGGAAAATGCGAAAAATTATCCGGCTTCGGGTGTTTTTTGCTGTGACCATTAAAACGTTTTGTCGCTTGTAATTGTGCGGCCGCTGCTTTTGTTTTGCCTTTAAAAGAGCAGTTAACAGTGCAACAGGTGCGTGAAGTAAACCAAAAACAAGTTGCTGCCAAAACGAAAAGTATCTAAGCCGTGTAATCATTAAAAGTGCATTAGACAACCTGCTGCCATCGTCAGACATATGTACTTTTGAAAAAAAAATTGTAAAATTCACTCCTGGATCCCCGGGAGATGGAAATTCTAAGGCCTTTCATCAGTCTGGCCGTCAAGCCGTCAACCCGTCACTCAGCCACTCATTCACTTTGTCAGTTTTAATGCACCTGCAATGACTTGTTAAAAAAAAAATTAGTCGAGAGATGCCCCTTAATGTTTTCCGGACCTCGGACCAGAGCCAGCCGCCTTTGGAGTCATTAAAGAGAAACAATTTCGCACTAAAAAGTCAACCCACGTCAGGTTGCCAAAGTGCTTTATAAGACCAACAACCCATAAAGTGATCTCAAAGCGAGTAAAAAAAATAAAACACGCATTTGGTATATGATAATAATAAAATCTGGCAAAAAAGAAGGCATTTGACTTTTGGCCAGTTGGAGTTATTTGGCAGCTGCAACGCCAACGCAAAATTCTTGGCCACGATATTTGGTTTATTAGTGCGGTTGCTTTGGTGTGGGTTGCTTGGGAATAGCTTGAGATTGTAGGCCAGTTCTAACCTTGGGATTATGGTGTCTTAGTATTCAAATTTTATGGCCCTCCTTTGTTTAGAAATTCCTGAAATTCCGAGAACCAGACTTGTAGCCATAACTCATCGACAGTATCCTTTATTGTAGTGTCCATGTCATGAACGTGCCTTTAATTTCCTTAATAGATATTTGAAACTGCTCATCAATTTGACGTAAAACAAATGTTAGCCATTAGAGGCATGTTCTGCATAAATGAAGCATGAATAAACGGTTGAACCTTAGCGGCGGCACAACAGCAATGTGGCATCGGTATCTAAGCTGAGCTGAGCGGAGCGGAGTGGAGCTGGGCTGAGGCGAATGCAGTCAAGGCGCACTTAATTAACATGCAACTGGCAACGTTTTCGCGTAAACAAAAATAACAAAAACAATAGTAGCCATTAACAATAACAACGATAAGTTAAACGACAACGACAAGCGTTGAAAAAGTGCAATCCATAGGAAAAAGACCTCGTTTTCAACCAAAAGGTGACGAAGACGACGAGCAGTCTGAGTTTTGCCAATCAGCCAGCTAATGATGCTGCACCAGCCTGATGCAACTGGGGATTCGCCCTGCAGCTGCTAATTAAACTTCGTGGACGAAAAGGGGAAGGAAATTGCAACATCAACAATATCAGCAGCAGCAACAGCAAAAGCAACATCAGCAACAACTTCAACAATCAGCAATTACTGCAGCAACAGCAATATAGCAGGAGCCACAAAAAGTATACATAATGTAAGTACATTTCAGAACATGATATAAAAAAAGGGCTTAACAAAATTATTATGTTTATTATGTTTTTTAAGTCATATAGTACACTGGAAAGAATAATTAATAATATTAAGTATATTATTGACACACAAATATTGTTTGGTTTTATTACACTTTTTAAATAAATAGATTATTTTTATAAAAGATCTAGTTTTTATCTTATTTCCTCAAGTGTATCAACTGTCTTTTTGACTTTCTTTCGAACTGCTTCAGTAGCAGAAACAGCAGCAGCCACCCCATCGACTTTCTAAGCCAGTTGCCAATTTAGTGCATTTGGCAGTTTTGGCCATAGCCAGGGGAACTGGCCAAAAGCGGCTGGGCTGTCACCGATTGTTAGCCACTGGGAAGAGGTAGACTGCAGCCCGTAGCCCCAAGCCTGAAGATTGCAGACTCCAGACAAAGGCAAAGTCTTCCACTGGCGAAGACTGGGTCGCGTGTTTGACACAAATGCCGCAAATAGTTTTGAAGGCGGTTTGGCCCCACTGCGATTTATGGTCAAAACCAGCGCGTTGACTTGTTCAAAACAAAAATGTGTGTCTCAGAGAGTGTGTGTGCGTGTTTGTTTCCTGTGACTGGGCTGATTGCGTTTTAATAAGTATCTTGCAGATACTTGTACCTTTCTACCAATACAATACGGGCCGTAATGTTGCATGTTTACTTCAAGTGGCAGTAGAAGCCAATGCGCAGCCCAAGACAACAAGGCACGAAAACTATTGGCCGGATGTAGGCAGAAGTTGGCTTGTTAGCTCGCGTGCCTAACTGGCTAAAAACACAGTGGGTCACAATGGGTTAAAAGATGCCCATCAAGGCCCCCTGGGTTATTGGAGGCAACTACTTGGTGAAATCTTGATTCGATAGGTTTTCTATCAACAAACTTTACGCCTAGGTAGTTAATAAGGTTTAAACATTTTCAAATTTAAATAAATATTAACCGATCGATAGTCTGTAAAAATTATCCATAAAAATTCCAATGGGCTTTTCATGTTTTGATAGATTATTGGCTTCAAATAAAAACCCAAAAGTTACACAATTATGAATACCATTCGGCTATCGATCATGAAAACAATAGAAAACTATTATTACTGTCCAGCATGGGTTGAGTTTGCATTTATCTGACCATTGTGCTTTTGGCGGCTTGGCTTTGATGGCCAAAAGATCTATGGTATTGGCCAGGCTATTTGGCAATTTGTCGCTGAAATACGGCAAGTGTTCGAGTGACGGAGTACAGATGCCAGGAATATCTTATTTTTTATAAGCTCCACAGTTGCAATGCCCAAGATCGATTGGCTGCGGGTCGTAATAGGCTTAAAGTGATTGGGAAATGCAGTTAGAGCCGAATCGAAAGAGCCATTCAAAAAGCATTGGCCACGCCTCGCGTGCAGCTGTGACCCTCAGCCAACATGAACTTGGCTAATAAAATAAACAAACAAATAAAAGCGGGTAGCAAAAAGTAAGAAAACCGCACTTTTACACAAAACTCAGTACAAGACAGCCAATAAATGTCCGACAGTGCAAAAAGGCCATAATAATAAACTTAAATAGACGCACAAAAAAGCCTCAGACTTAATGCTTACAAATTTGAGCGCTAGTCGAGTTGCAGTGACTGCACAAAAGCTTAAAAAAAAAGCCAAGAAAATAACAAGTTTTTTTTTATGTGTTTTGTTGTTGTTCAGTTTTTTGCTTTGTTTTAGCGGCACTCATTAGCCAAGTTATGAGCAGGGGGCTAGGCTACAAAAACAGTAGCAGCAAAAGCAAACAACAGATGCTAGTATTACAACAAAATATGGTTAAAACGCTTAAGCCAGTGCAGGCACAGTAGCTTATAAAAGTTTATTACCAGTGGGTTAAAGAATGGTCAAGTTTAAAAATATATGACAGGTTTGACAAGTTCATGTAAGCCATAAAATTCTTAATCTTAGATCTTATTCTAAAAAGAAATATTTCGGCTATTCCTAAAATTTCAAAAACTTTTCCTAATCATGTTAATTTCATAAATACGCTAAGGTGTATTTTTTCCCCCAATATCCTCCTCATAGTTTAAAATTATGTTAGTAAACTTCTTCACTTCACTGTTGCAGAAATTTGATGCGTTTCTGCTGCGATTCACAGGCGTTTAAAAACGCCCCGTTCCCATGGCCCACCCAATCGAGCGTTTCCAGCTTATAGTATACACGTTCGCTGTAATCAATTAAATGAAATCTAAGCCCGGCTTAGCTCAGCCAAAAAAAAAAACGTTTTGTGGGTTTTCTAATATTATCTACAACAACTATAAAAACCATAACAACATCGCCTAGACTACAAAGTTGCACGAGTCGTGTCACAAAATAAAAAAAACCTTAAAACTAAAAACAAAAAATTGGTTTCTCATTTTCTTTGGATTTTTTTTGTTTTCGTTTCGTTTCTCATTTTTGTGGCATTGTTTGAGCGATTTGTTTGAATTTTGCCGACTGGCCGCAGCGTTTGGCTGGGAGTCTCGTGGAAGATGCCTCGCCAGCTTTTTGGATATTTTTTCCCCTTGGTTTTTAGTTTTTTTGTGAGCTTCGCAGTGAGGAGCTGAGCTGTGTGTGGCTTGGCATTTCATCCCAGTCACGCTGCAAAGTTATTTGCGCCGTCGTGCAGGGACCTGGGTTCTGGTCTCGTCTCTTCTCTGTTATTATGCCAGCCGGTTTTATCGTCATAAAGAAAACTACACACAAAAAATATATATAAGAATCAAGCGGAGAAAGAGGCAGAGATACAAACGTCTTGGGCTTGCAGTTTTCGTAATCTGAGCCTTTGAGCCTTTTTTGATTTATGCGGATTTTTGGTTTAAACTATTGGCACTTTCGGTACTCTGAAAACTATAAAAAAATTCTTCAAAATGTTTTGAATTTTTGGAAAATTTATTAAGTTTTTCATTCTTAAGGGATGACCAAAGGCCAAAATCTCAGGTTCGAAAATATAGTTTTGTATTAGTTCCAAGATTTTCATTATTTTTAGGCTTATTTCTTCATCTTACATACATTATTCTTATGAATACCAAAAAGAGTCTTCATTAGTCGTCTTAAAAATCCTCAAAAATATCCAATTACTGAAATTATTCTCTTTCCCAGTTCAGTTTCATTCTTTTGTATGCATTTTCAAGTTAAAAAATGTATTTTTTGACTCTGCACCTGTTGAATTTAGATATTTTGTGAGAAAGCCCGGCCGAATTGTTTTGCCAAAATGTTCTGGCAACAAATCATCATCGACTTGCCAGCTTTTGACTTATTCCTCACTCGTCTGATTTGACTAAAAAGTAAGTCACAAGATCATTACAAATGCAAAAAGCGTCCAGACCCGAGGCTTGTTTGTTTGCAAATGGCAAGTAATTTTACTTTGTTTCGCTTTTTGTTTTTGTTTGAGTTATTTTTTATAATGATGAATGAAATCAGCACTCAGCCTTGCCAATAGCTTCCGCTCGGAGCTGGACAATTGTCTGAGCCATGCCTGTGAGTCGGGTGAAGAGTGTGTGTCTCTGAGGTCCAATTATATTTTTGTTATAATGTTGCCACCACTTCAGTGGAGCTGGTACCCCTCTCAGAAGGTTAAACTTTGGCGAATCATTATGCTCTGGGGCATTTGGACTTGAAGTGTTAAAGTACATACCATAAAATTACTTAATTTCCATTGTAGATGAAGTTGATGGTTGATGGTCTTCCATTGTTGCGGTCAAGTGGGCTAATAATGACGGAAACTTGATACCCTCGAGGGTCCATAAAACTGTGATTTGTGTAAAAAATGGCAAGGGGACACGCCAATTTATTGGCCATCCCTCGAACTGTCATCAGCATTCCATTCGATTCGCCCCCTTTTCAACCACATATCGAATATCAATTTTCGAATTCTATTTATGCTTCGACTCGTTAGCATATGACACACAAAAACCTTAAACAAATGGCCACTTCTAACGAAGCCGTATCGTAGTATCGAAAATGTTGTCACCTTTTTTGCGTTTCTGGTCTCCAAATATTTGCATAAATTCATTAGAAGTCTTCCTCCTCCACCTGTTCCACCTAAGCCCGCGGCCAAATGCGCAATTTGAACCGGGAATTCGGGGCTTAACATAGAAACTGATTTAAAATTTTTGTTTATGTGCTCACGATTTGACCGTAAAGTGGTCGGCATATATTTGCAATATCTGATTGCCTCGATGTCTGCCATTTACTTTCACCGCCGCACATACCTATTGCCAATTGCAATTCAATTACGAAACACGATACGCCCAGATCGGAGTGGAAGTTAAATCCCCCCGCCGCCATAGGGGAAATCAATGGAAACAAGAAAGAAAAGCTTAATTTGCACGACGCCGAAGTTTATTTACCCTTATAGTTAAGTGGCTGTTTTTGTTGTAGGATAATATAGGATATAGTTGGACATTGGAATTTCACTATCAAAATTCACACAAAAAAAAAAATTAATTTCCCTATTCTTCGAGCCTGCCTACTTGCAACCTATGAGAATCGAGGAGGAGGGCGATATTTCTTAATTAATAATTTTTTAATATTTTCCTGAATAGGTAAAAAAATAAAGCCTCTTTACCTCTTGTACTACCTCTTAAAGTTTACTCTTCATTACTATTCGGCTTCTTGGCTCGCTTAAGAGTAATAAATGCTTACATTTTTAAAGCTTACAGTTTTTACATTGGATATAGTTGACCGATTCCTATAGGAGCTTAAGTATCCTACCAGTTCGAAATAATATGAATAGATTGCTTTTAAATTGAAAGACTAGTTCGCGTTAAAATAGACAGAAGGAAATGATCCTGATCAAGAATATCTAACCTTTATAAGTTATAATACCCTCTGCTAGGGTATGTAACATAAAGCGTTCATTTTTATTAATTGGCGGTAGAGCTATAAAGCCGCCACAAGCCAACTGCAATAGAGACAGGGAAGTGGTGGTGGTGTCAAGTTTTTAACATGCCCCCATGTGTTCATACATAATTTAGGGTTTGCTAAGATTTTTGTTTTCAATTTTCGCAAATGCTTTAACAATGATTAATGTTTGGGAATAAGTATCCAACTGTTTCCAGGCAACAAAATTAATTTATCCAGTTAGAGATCGTTTTGTTTCCATTTATTAATTAACTTACTGATGAAATTTAATCATATAACAATGTATTTATCCAATTTGGAGGCGGGGTACATTCATTCAACTGACATTGTCGTCATCAGTTCAAGTCGTTTTGTAGCTTATCGTATGCAAATTGCGTATACGCCCCGATGGTGAGCTCCATAACAACAAAATCGCCAATTGGCGAAACTGCCAGCCAAATGTCAAGCTCAAATCTCAAAATCTGTCACTGACTTGGCTCTCTCTCTAGCGATTCCCCCGCAAAGCTTTTCTCTCATTAATAGTTGATCGTTAAAATGTGTTTTGTTGTCCGGTGGAGAAATATTTTTTGAGTGATGCAATGTAGCAGTCTGTCTTGATTTACAGTCAAGATACGTACGATAACCTCACTATTGAAGGCATTGAAATTGCATTAAGATGGTTGATAAATCGACGGATGAATTTTATAGTTTTCACGGAGAAAAATTGGTAGGGGATTGACACTTTTTATAAATAGTATTTTTGTAAGAGGAGTCAGCAGTCTAATCAGTACTTAGACATGAAGAACTTTGAGACATGAAGGCTTTTATTTGGGTTTATAATCCTTTAATTTTCAGAGAGACTGCTTAAGACAGTGTATAAAAAAGCTACATTTTTTAAACTTGTGTGTTTTTTGGCTCAGTGTACTGCCATTTCAACTGCCAGTATGTAGATTGTGGGTGATGATGATCTTCAATGGCGATCACCTTTTTCGCCTAACGATTACAAGCGTTGGCAATTAACTCAAATACTATATTTACGGACCCCCCAACCCGTCCAATGCATTGGCGCTATAGTCGGCTTCATGGCTATAACATGCTATATCATAATTTACAACTTTTGACGTCAGGCTCCAAAGAGCACGCGTTCACCGCAATTCTGTTTTCGATTATGCGCCTCATGCCTCATGGCTTTTGGCAGTCATAAGACTTCATCTCTTGCACTCCCAGCACCCCTTATATATTCACTATATAAGTCTATCTATCTATATAAATGTGTATGCCCCTCCTAAACCAATCGTCCAATCTCCCGGGCTCAAGCTCCATCGCTGGCCTTGATGGCTTGCCCCTGGCGGCGTTTTGTATCTTGCGCTTGCATCTTGTATCTTTTCGCTGCCGCCTGGACCGACCGCCCGGCCACATGGGGCGGCTGCTGCAAAAATTTGTTAGCCTGTCGTAAACTGCGCCAAATCGCATAAATTATAAACGCCATAGACCGTTTATCGATATGCAAAAAATATCGTGTTGTTACCTTTTTTGCCCATTTTTTTGTCGGTTGTTGTAGCGAAAGTGTCGATGCCCAGATCCGAGAAGAACGGTTTTTTGTGCCTTGTGGCCAACAATTTCTTTTAATTGATTTTCAACAGTCGTGTGAGTTTTAGCCCCAGACCCCACCACCTCAGCTCTAGACTGTTGACTCTCTAGACTGTATAGACAACGCCAACGCATGAGATGCGGCCGGGATGACAGGTGTTGATTGAAATGACCCAAAAAAAGTCTCGAAAAGAAGGAACAATGCGCCAGTGGAGATGGAGACATGATTTTTACACTTTAGCCATGTTTATAAACAGCTGGGAAAATATATTTTGTTGGAAAACAACTCAATCACATTAATGAAGCTTTGGGAAAAGAATATCAAATGACTTGACGGGTTAAAATAGAAGTAAAGGGGGTAAAAGCTATTAAAAGCACTTAAAAAGGAAGCAGGGGACGGGTTGTTATGTTTTATTCTCAAAGCAATCTATTAATCACTTAGAAGTATCCTTAGCCTTTTCCCTGATATCTTACTAGATCACGCAGGCAATATGATACCCGGTACTTGTAATTTAACTTCCTTAAAGTACCGGATATGAATCCAATATAAACTACAACTAGAGACGCCAACATGTCAATTTCCCAATGTGGGAGCCCCTTTCCGCCGTGGCTCACTTTTCCCTGAAAATGTAATAAATATAAATAAAAATATTGCCGGCTCTGACGCACTCGCACACTCTGACAGCTCGACGATAAGATAACACTCTCAGCACGCACTCACTCACACACTCGCCACACAATGTGTCAAGCTGCATGTCATGCAAGTACGGCACTTTAGATCTATTTACCGTGCCACAGGCAACATGCAACATTGAATAGCACTCGTGCCACAAAGCGAGAAGCTTCACAAAAATAGACAACCTCAAGGGGTTATCATTAAAATGAAATCAATGGGCTTTTTGGGGTGAAAGTTGTTTTTTTTTTTCAGGAATTTACTTTGTAACTTTACACTTTTGTATGTTATTAAAAATACTCATATACAAAAACATTACAGGTTTAGGTGGCATAAAATAATATTAAAAGGCTTTTTGTTAAAAAGTCATACATCAATTTGTTGTACCGAAGAGACACCGTTAAGCTCTGGGATTATCATGTAAAAAATTGGTTTCCAAGAGGCTAAGCTTATAGATATTATATGGAAGGTCTTGTATTTTAATAGACCTAACCTTTGTAGGAAAAAAAAGTATAAAGATATACAAACCTTTCCTATAATTGCATCTACCTCGTGCCATTAAATAATGTGCACAAATGCACTTACCAGCCTCTGATCAAAATGTTTGCCAGCTTAATTGAATGTTTGCTTTTTGTGGCCCCACAACTATCAATTGTTAATTATTTACACAATTGCCGCCTTATAGAGCAACTATGGGAAATGTCAAAGACGCCTATCAGTCGTCGGATCGATCGTCTATTGAACCCAAAGTGGTCGACAAGTGGCAGTCCATGAAATGATCGTTTTATTTCATAATTAGTATTTCCCTCGAGCTTTGATTTTGAAATTTATGTTAATTAGCTTGAGTCTTTGTTTTGTTTTCTGCGGAACTTTATGAATATTGTATTAGGTTTTCGGAGCAATAATAAGCCGAGAGCTAACGAATTTCATGCTCTATGAGCTGTCCGGCTAGAAATAAATATTTTTTCTATAAAAAGTGTCGCGGGGCTCTAAACCAGAGGAGTCTACATGGAGCTAAGTGAGCCGGTTTCCGTTTCTGTCGAATTCATACCGAGGAATTATTAAACAAGTTTTATGTTTTTTAGCCAGTGGTTTTCACGGTTTTTAATTATGCGTTAGTGGATTCTCTCTCAGTGATTTAATGTGAAAATAAATTGCTGCAATTATTTATGCGTCACACCCAATCGATTTCTATTTGCCAAAGGCTATAAAGTCTCTCCAAAAAGCCCACTCGTTCCCACAATAATGGAATTTATCTGAAAAATCTAAGAGTCTGTAATAATTCAATCCGCTGTAGCCCGCTGAGAATGTTCAACTACTGGTATTTTTTTTTTGGCAGTTTTCAAACCTGGGAAGTTGAAATATTAAATAACTTTATGGAGTAAAGCATGTAAAATTTATAAAAGTTGTTGTCAACGTTAATTAGTTTAGGTTAATGACTTGTTTTTCTTTCCATTTCGAGATGAAGCAACTCTATTTCTCGACTGTGGCGGCTTCTGTGTGATTTAATGAGGCCTGAGGATGAAAGATCAAAAAGCCAGGACAGGGCGACACCTTTCTAACTTCATCAATCATGGCAAATGCTTCCGCTGCCAGAGATACAAAGATACATAGATACAGTGCTAGGTGTAAGTTTGCTTATCGGGCGATTGGGAATTGGCTTGTTTGGGTGTTTTCTGAAGCGGACTTGTTACGAACTGGTTTTTGGCTTTTATTTTTTTATTTATGTATTGTGTTGTGCTGCTTAGCAGTCACTTACTTATATTTATTAATTATCGTATCGATAGCTCTCTCGTTCGAGCTTAGCCCCGGAGGCCAAGAGCAACAAAGATACACTTGGCATTGTGTTTTGTGTGTTTGGGGGTTGTCCGATCGGTTTGGCGGCAGCCAAAGTTCTTTTACGATCGTCAGCAAACAATAAAAAAATGTATAAACGAATAACAAAAACAAACAGAAAAGATACAGACGACTACATGTGAGTCTCACACAATCACACAGATACTCGGGCCGACCACACACTCAAAGACGAAGCATAAAGTTCAGGCCGTTCAGTTCGTGAAGTTTTTTTTCCACCCGGCGCATTCAGTTTAGTTCGATTCGAGCGATTTTCGAGCGCGGAGCGTTTTTACAGCGGAAACCGGTGACAAAAAATAAACTGAGACACGAAGTACGAACTAAATCTAAAAAAAAATGACTCAGCTAGAAGCTAAAAAAACTAAAAACTAACTAAAAAGTGCAACTGTGGCAATGAAAAGTGCTTCGCGGGACGATTTTAGTTGCCATGGCAAGAAAGTTTTTGTCTGTCGCCATCGGAGTTAATTAATTTCGCCATAGAATTTCCATCAGCTTAAAAATAAAATCAAAATAGAATAGACAAGACAAGCCAAATGCTAATTAAAGGCCAGACCAAAACCGCGAAAGCCATCGACTAAAAGCCCATTAAGAAATAGCGTATGCAGTGGCATGAGTCGACACCTCAGCGATATGATACTGCCCCCGCCGCCCGATTTCGACTCGGGGTGCCCCTTTTACGACTACGATGAGTCAAAGTTTGCCGAAAAGATAACCCACCTGACGCCCACCGAACAGGAAGCAGTCAAGCGCTTCTGGAGGTAAAAATAATGGGCCTACCAGCCTAAACCCGATTCGATCAACGATCCGGTGATATCAACAGACTCCCCCGAAAGGGAAGGAAGTCGCACCAATTGTGTGGGGAATTGGGGGATTATGGTGGCCAAGAGTTGAAGTGTTTTTCTATCCATTATGGAGGTGTTAAAGGTGTGAATCGAGTGCTTGTTTTGTGTGGCATTGAGATAATATCAATAAATGAATGTGCTCTTTCCGGCCAAGCTCGGCTCTAATGGAATCAACAAATTAGTTATGCCTTGTTGTTATATGTTATTTTGAGTGATTTTTGAAGGAAAATATTTTTTTTTTTTGGCAAAATACAATGACGTATAAAAAGCATTTTTCCGCAAACAATTGAATATTTGAAAATTGAAAAGAAAACAGGGCATCTTGAGTTTATGATCGAAAGATTTAAAAATATTGGCAAATTTTCAAAAGATACAAGGTTTTTGAATCAAATGGCTATCAAAAATAATCGGGGTCTATTTTCCATTCTTGAAGATCTGTGTATTGGCCAAAACACATATCTTTCTCAATGTGAAGATGTCCATAACCCGTGCATCCTCTGGTCATGAGCCATGAGCAAACCGAAACCAATTATCACAATTTATAATTATGACAACGATGCAAGTAAACAAGGAAAAGCCGAAACAAATTGTGGCTAGACAAAAAACCTAGAAGGCAGAACATAAAAACAACAAGTTTCGTGTATCATAATCATAAACACGCATATTAATTTGGTCTGCAATCCAAAAATACGCGATGCCGCAACCGTTCCACATGAATGCAACTTGCCGCCGTTGAAAGGGGACTGTGGGGCATCACCGAGATGGGGGATCATGTCAGGCCTTTTTCATTCATGTAACGTGCAACACAAACAACAACAAAATCACCAGCAAAACCACATAAATCAGTTGACGCATAAATTTTCATTTTACATAAATTTTCAAATTGGGAAAAAAAATATGGAAACGTGAAAAATGACTGAAAAATATGGCAGCAAATTGTCAGACGGCTTTCAATTAGATACCTTGGCGAAATATATTTTAAAGTTAATTTTCAGCAAAAACATGACTGGCAATTAATTAAACAAGTCAAACAAAAATAATTTTAAGGTGAAGCCTCAGGTATGGCCGGGCTAATTGCATCCAAATTTTCGAAACTCATCGTACAAAACAAATTATAAATAATTGCAGTTTCCGTTTCCAGCAAAGTGGAAAAATGAAAAATGCAGCACGCATGTTATGGTTTTCCAGGAAAATCGACTGGGTGTATAGGAGGATCAGGGCGGCAAAGTTCACTAATGAGTTTCTTGTGGGGATCTGGAGGAAGGGGGTGTGGTATTCTCCGGATGATGGTGTGGACGAGAGCCATCCGTGAAGATTATTGGGGATTTTGTGGCGCACGCATACTCCAAATGTAATTTTCAAAGTGTGTTTCCAAATACCAAACAAAGGGGGCGACAACAAGAACTCAAAACGCTGACAGTTTGATATATTTTATTATAATTTCTAGCCGCTGGCAAGTGTGGCAAGTATCTCTGCCCATATCTATGTATATCCGTATCTGTATCTCATGTGTATCTTCTGGGTATTTGTCGCATTCTGGGCTGTGCGTTGCATTGATTTATTTTTAAAATTCTGATAGCAAAGACAAATACCAACAATTGTGTTGGACAAAGCTCTTTCTATTTATTTCCCAGCTCTTTCGCAATTGCCGGTTGTTTTCTTTGCTTAAGATATTTTATCTTTGTTGTCTTTATTTGTGCCAATTTCCCCAACAATAATAAAAATGGTTGTGTTGTTTCAGGTCGCTGGTTTTGCGGAGTCAACGCGCCTTCATTGAGGAAAATGGTAAGTAAACTAAAGCTGAAACACACGGCGTGGGCCATGGCTATAAAAATATAGAAACGTGTCTCAGGCCCACATGACTGACATTCTACAAACGACTGCAGATACCAGATGTGGGTCAACTTGACGCCCGCACAGATCCGCAAAAAGCCGGGCCAACACCCACAAAATCCCAGCTCCCTCACCCCTCTCTCTCTCTTTCAGTCTCTCACTTCACACATGCAGTGTTAACAATACACTTAACCTGGCCGAAAAGGCAAATTTGTCACAGCGGCGCCCCAACGCACATTTTCGCCACAAAACTTGTCCAAAACCTTAAGCCTTCGTCCCACTCGCCATTCAAGAAAATATTTCTCGACTCCTTTATGGAAATCAGTTTTGGCCAATACCCGTAACCCGTAACACCTCCAGCTGCCACTACTTTTTAGACTTTTAATTAAGCCAAAAATCAAAACTGGTTTCGGGCTTAAATACAAATATTTTCCTCGCTATCAAATCAAATGTCGGGTCGTTTATTTTTCTTCTGTTGCCAATTTATGAATAGCGGATGTGAGTTGACAGTTTATGTGGCAGTGGGCAGTGGGCGTGGCCGGTTTTGGTAGGTCATGTTTCAGCCGTTTTTTGTGGGCTTTCGGCGTTAATTGAAGCAATTAAATTGGGAAATGTAAATGTCAGCTGGCGGGGCCACGATTTCAACTCATTAGCCACACACGATGTGTTTCAAAAATGAAAAAGTTTATGACACGTTGAAAATCATTAAAGCCAAGAAACCATAAACCAAGGAGCCCACTAAAAGGGACGACTTTAATTGGGTAATTAAAATTTGGTCATAAATAGGATGAATTGCGTCTGGGGAGCACTTAAAAAAATGGAAAGAAATGAAAAGAAAAACTCAGGAAGTTACGACTATCTAGGAAATCGTTCTGATATTATGAGGTTGATATAACATCCATACTAGAAATCCATAGTAACTGAACTATTTTTGAGAAGTTATAGACATTTTATCGAGTACCAGGTATTATTAATTCAAAAATCTCATATCACTTCCTTTAAAAAAATATCCAAGCCTCTAACTCATTTAATTATTACGATATTTGGAACATGTTAAGTTATTAAAACAAATCACTATTCATTAAATAACTATAGTTAGTGTCTCTTGATTATGGCTAATATACCCATTATTCACTTATTTTATTTTTGGCGATGGCATTTTTTTTTTCCTCTTAGCTGTCGAGTGAGCTGGGGCATGCAATTAGATCGAACAGCATTGCACGTGTTTTGCATAATTAAATTTTTGCGCTTTACGGTAATTTGTGGCTGTGGCAGCAGCACTTGGGACCGTTAGCTTCATTAGCTGCCACAGCTGCAGTGGCCAGAGCCACAAATAAAGTAAAATAAAATAAAATACCGCCTACCACATGTGAGTCCAAAACCTGACAGTTGAATAACCAGTTTTCGATTTGTCGAGTCTGCAAAAATACTCAATAGTTTAACTAAGATTTGTCTTTTCTTTGTCGACTATATTTTTAGGTATTTAAAGTGCATACAATCTTCGCTTTTTGGAAAACCATTTGTTGTTCGAATTTCATTCACAAGTCGAGCTCATTTTGTATGCCGGTCAGCTTTTCTGCAGAATTCACCGAACAAAACGCCTACGCCGAAAGTGTAGTCATTTACAAGAAGTCTGATCAACATGGAAACGATCATGATAATGATGCTTGGAAATCATTCAGAGGCAGGGAGACTCGGAGGAGACACGGATACGTGCCCCACTCATGCTTGATCGTAATTCAAGTCGAGTTAATTTCTTAATTTTTATGTGAGTCGGGTGCAGAGTACGATTTATGTGATTATGTAGGCGCCCTTATTTGGCCCGGCATATCGTGTGTAAATTGAGTTGTAAACTCACCAACTAAAGGTTTAACCCTTCAGCATTTACACGTGAAAGTTAACGTTTAAAAATAATTATATGTTTTATGGTTAACCCCTCAATTAGTTGCCATTAGGGGAGCCACATTCTTGGCACACCCACACTCTTCGCCAAATCCACAATCGATGCCAAATTTGTCTTTGGTTTCTCGAGTGATTAAATGTGTCTGTGGTCATATACTTAGTGCGTGTGTGGGGGTGAGGATCATGATAATTAAGCCAGTGAACAACTTTGGCCGTGGCCATGGAGCCGCCTGCTAATAACGGCCACTCGAACTCATCAATATGCTGCCACTCGAAACGGTCCAATACGTATACGCCGTGTAGTGCAGCGCCAACACTTTCACAATATCGACACGCCCACCTTAAAAGCGAATCGTTTTTCTACCCACACTTTTCATTC
Organism: Drosophila bipectinata; assembly: GCF_030179905.1. Classification (NCBI taxonomy): domain Eukaryota; kingdom Metazoa; phylum Arthropoda; class Insecta; order Diptera; family Drosophilidae; genus Drosophila; species Drosophila bipectinata. The sequence goes on from NC_091737.1 coordinate 10,934,965, forward strand.
GAATTCATGAATGAATGAAAAGTGAAAAGAGCAGATGATGCAGTTTAAAAGACAGAGAAGCTTCAATAATATAACTCGGATCACAGAAAAAAAATAGAAAAAAACCGTTGCTGGATTATGGACTAAAATCGTTTATATCTTCTATTCGTCTAGGCTATTCCTCTTAAAAATTGGATAGTTATTGAAAAAGATATGGCCCATGCTGGGTGTTATATTGTCCTTCCATGCTATTGCAGATTTTGGCAGGGACTTCTTCAGAAAATTTGGAAAATATTTTCTCCCTAAATTTTGATGCATGTTTATGAAGAATTTATCTACCATTCGTATAAGGCATTCCTCTTTAAAATCCAATAGTTATTTGCAAAGATATTGACTTCTTTGTGAGTTATACCTCGACTCCCAGGCATTCTTCAAAATGTTTGATGGAAACCTTAAGAAAGAATAATAAATATAATTAAAATTTTATTATTTTAATTTTACTGAAAAAGTTCTTCTGCATTTTTATACCCTTGCAGAGGGTATTATAATTTTGTCCAAAAGTGTGCAACGCAGTGAAGGAGACATCTCCGACCCTATAAAGTATATATATTCTTGATCAGGATCACCTCCTGAGTTGATATGAGCATGTCCGTCTGTCCGTCTGTCCGTCTGTCTGTCTGTCCGTCTGTCTGTTTCTACGCGAACTATTCTCTCAGTTTTAAAGCTATCGTCTTGAAACTTTGCACACACTCTTCTTTCCTTTGCACGCAGTATATAAGTCGGAACGGCCCGGATCGGCCGACTATATCCTATAGCTGCCATATAACTGATTGATCGGAAATGGTATAACTTTGGTGTTTTTAGAGTTAGAGAGTTCAAATTTGACACGAAAGCTATCTTTGGCAAAACATTACGACATGCCAAATTTCATAAGGATCGGCCGACTATATCCTATAGCTGCCATATAACTGAACGATCGGAAATGACCCAACTTTCGTTTTTTTGAAGATAGAAAGCTGAAATTTAATACAGATTCTATTTTTGGTCAGTTGATCTAACGTTCCAAATTTCATAAGAATCGGCTAACTATATCCGATGTTTGCGATATATATCCGGTTTTAGCTGCAAGGGTATATAAACTTCGGCTCCGCCCGAAGTTAGTTTTCCTTTCTTGTTAGTTCTCCGACAGATGGCGACAGGGCAGAGCTTAATTTAACTTCTCTCTTTGGGAATTTGATAAGCGTGGCTAAATGGCTAAATGCCTCCTATCTTATCGGTTCCAATTTGCTGCATGATGAATATAGCGAGTATTTGTTATTTTCCCGACCAGTTGGCTGAAGGCTTGCTGCGGGCACACAACCTCCATTTATTACCAAAAATTTTCCCGGCTCTTGGATTCCTTCATATCGCTGGTCGAAGAATCCGAGGTCGACGCGCAGGAATTTCAAATGCTTTAAGTGCTAAATCGAGTTACCATAAAATAATATGCTGTGGAATCTACTGTGGCTGGGGGTACTGTGGCTCTATCATGACTCAAAAATGCCACAAGAAAGTGAGTGAAGAACAGGAAAAAGCTTTAAGATGATGAATGCAAATAAATTAATTAAACAAAACACTGTCGGTGTTTGCTTTACGCTTTTAAGTTCGTTTAAATTGTATTATGTCCCTGGTTAGGCGCTCTAATGGCTATTACGGCTAATTATTTCCAATCATTATTTAATTATTGTATTACACGATTGCAAAATCGTTGCCATCAATGCCGCAGCTATCTCCAATTGTAAATATCTCGAAACAGCCCCCGGGGACTACATGAAATGCTCGTTATGATTCATCCACCTGGCCATAAGTGGTTTATCTAAATGAACCGAAAATTAGTTATTATAAGGCGCAATTAGGCATAAATAAGGCACGAATTTATCTCACGGATACACCGGCATTCCTAGAACTACGTTTTTGTACCTGCTTGGATGCCGTTGGTGCTCCGATTACTAAATCCCCACACGAAACGTGTTTGATGGAGGGCAGGTGGTGGCGACTTCGTCTGCGATGCACAGGGAGATACACATACATACATTCTTTTTGTTTTCATCCGAATATCTGACTGTCTGGCTAATACCAAGAATCGACTGCTCAAGTGACCTTGGCAGTGTCATTTAGAAACCACAAGATACTGAATCGTTTTTTGTTTGTCTCTCTTCCAGCTCGTCCATCGTCTGGCGGCGGCAGTGGCGGTGCCTCCTCCTCCGCGACCCCAGCGACCATGAGTCGCTCGGTGCGCAGTTGCAGCTGCTGCCCCTATGGCTACCACATCGACCTGGACTTTGTGCGCTACTGCGAGGCCCTGGCCCAGGCCAAGCCCAGCGAGGAGGAGCAGCGGCGCAGGGATCGTCGGCGTTCCCGCAAGTCCATGGAGTTCATGCTGGGATTCGAGAGCCTCTTTGGGGGCGACTGGCAGGCGGAGACGCGCGTCGAAGGCAAGCTAACAGAGGTATGTTCTGAATGCTCTTCAAACTTGATCCACAAAATCTAATCTAATTGATTCTGTACATATTCCTTCCAAATGCTACTGTGAGGTCCCCTTTGATCATCCGAATCTGTAATTAACTCGTCACCTTTTATTAATTTTGCATGCAGGCCGCACATGAAAGCGAACCGGACTCGCCACGCCCCCCAAACCAAGCGAATCTGTCACCGTCACAGTATAACACCACTCCCTGCTACCGACCACGATCGTCGTCCGTGCCGCGCTTCACTTACGGCAGCATACCGCCCCGTTCGGAGTCCCCCTTTGGCACCGCCTCCTCCACCTGCTCATCGCTGAGGGGCGGGGTAGAGAGTGACGCCGGAGTCTATCAAAGGCGTGCCCCGGCGATCAGTCCGCCGGAGACACGGGCCTTCCTCCATGAGGCCCTCGACGAGGTGTGCAGCGACTTTGAACGTACTTTGGAGCGGACCTCGGTGAAAAGGCGAAAGAATCCCTACAATGGTTCCATGTCCATGGATCGGAATAACAACAAACTCAGTTTGAGTTTCAATAATGGATATGGTTCGAAGGATACCCGGAACGATAATCGCTTTGGCAACAGCACGTGGGACCGATTCTTTGATGTGACAGGTGAGTGGGCGTTGAAAACAGAGGTCTCCAACAAAAAGAACTCCAAAAATAGAAAGAAAAGATTGCTCAATTTATTAGTTTCTGGCTCTGGGGAGGATGATTCATAGATTTGGCAGATACTTTTGCTTTCTTTTCTTAGCAATTAGCGCTGCTGCGGCACATGTGACATTTTTACGCAAGAAAGTGTGAAAGATTTCAGGCAGACTTTTAGAAGGCAATTGAAGAATCACACAGTGGAAAGAAAAGTGAAAGCTATAGTTAAAAAAACTATAAAATAAATATTATACGTTAATAGTTTTATAGCTCTTGCAGATAAGGGAATGGAAAAGTATTAAATCAATTGGAAAGGGAAAGTCAACTGATAAATTTTGAACAACCTCTTCAGAAAGGAACGTCTTTCCTTTACAATTCCTAAATGTTTTAAGATTTAAGAGAATTAATTCCATTGTCTTTATGAAGTTATCTTAGCAGCTGTGCTGTCAGATCAAAGGATATTTCCATACCTATAAAGTTTTAACCATTATAGACTTAAACATTTTAGAAAAGAAAAAAAATCAAATAAGCTAGTATTGCAGTTACAGTTCAGTAGAGTTCAGCCACTCCAAAAGATACAGATATAAATATACGTACGAATACAGAGTGCTTTGCATCTTTGGCATTTGAAACTCAATTGGCTGCCTTTTTGGTAGTTGCAACAACATACACCATGCGGCATGGGGCAAGCAACTTCAAGGCAATTCTTGAGGCGTTCGTATCTTAAATCAATTTGAATTGCGCATTTGGCGCTCAATTTGCATGCAAATTTTGCTCTCGATCGTTGGTTACTCCATCTCGTTTTTCTTGTATTTGTTGATGCCATAAATTTGCCATAAAGTGTGCAAAAATCAAACAAAAACTCAATGCAAATAAACAAATCAAATTGTCGCTTTCAAGTTCTGTTTCTTTTTTTTTTTGGTCCCAGAGGACATGTCATTGATTAATGTGTATATATGGCTAAATGACCAGTTCCTTGGTAATAGTCAGGCAACAGGCCATTAATAATTGGCAAATCACATCGAACATGGCTATAAGAAAACCATTCCTTTTGCCAAAAGGCATTAGTCGGGCCCAGAAATCGTTTTTCTAACAATAGACGAATGCCAAAATGCGTGTAAAGTTGGCAAACCTTGAGATACAAAATTCGCAAGACTGCGGGCCCAGCCTATCCTTAAATCAGCCAACGTAAGAGGTTTTTTGTTTATAGAATTCAATTTATTTAAATCAATCAAACTATCCAACTTTTTTTTAATTAATTTAAAAAGAAGATAAGTTATTGGATGTGCCTTAGAGATAATGATGATTTATTCAAAGTTGGCCATAAATCAAATTTGTCTTCGTCTTCGTTTTGATTTGGCCTTGACTCAGAAATATCAACCGTATCGAAGCCAAGCAAACGTTGAATGCAAATTGATGTGCAAATAGACAATCAAAAATCAATATTATTTGCCTATCAAATAGTCCATAAAGTATTAACAAAGAAAAAGCCAGAGATCTCTCTGAAGCGTACATCCTATGGGTTTTTTTAATACTCTTTCATAAGGTATTACAACTTTAGTAACTAAGATTTCATAAAAATAGATATCCCTATGTTTCTACAGTATCTTAATTAAAGCCCTTAGCTCCCCTATTTTAGGATATTAAACCTTAAAGCCTTAAAGGGCATTTAAACGTCTGTATTCTTTTTGACTTGATTTTGCCCACGTCACTGAAATTATTGCTATCAGCTTTTGTTAATAATTTTGCATTTAGCTTATCGGAAAACGCACACACTCAACAAAAATATTGCCTACTTTTGTCGTTGCTTTTTTTAGTGCCCGTTTTTTATTTTGATTATTTAATTTGTATTTGCTGAGCGTTATCGCCGGAGTGTCTCTTTCTACTCTCGGGCTCTCAGCCCAATTGGTTTCTATTTTTTTTGTGGCTAGTTGTTGTACACGCCTTTTGCACAAGAGTTGGGTTAAATAATAACACGAAAATCTCTACTGCTAAATGGTTTTTCGTCGCTCTTCAAATTGTTTTTGCCGGCGATGATGATGGTCGAATGAACCAGCGAAACAAAAAAATTGGCTGAGAGCAGTTTGTCGACGACTTTCGAACGAACAGCATAAAAATGTGTCTCTCCAGCTGCAAACTATAATAATTCAAATAATATTACGAACTATTTTAAACGAATCAACTAAATAATACGCGACAAAAAATTCTTAATTCGAAAAATATAAAAAATATGTGACAAGCAGCCGAGAAAACATAAAAAATGATGAAAAACAGCACAAATCAATGACACAATAAAATACTCTAATAAATTCACGAAACCATCAACTATTTAAAATTCTTTAAATCACATTTAAAATAAACAAAATTCGAAATTAAAAAAATGCCAACGATTCTACGAAAACTAAAACATGAACTTCTACGAAGTGAGTTACAGATGTGCCTGTTTTTTTTGGAAGCCACTGTGTGCCGCAGATAACATGTGATGAGTTTTTGCTTTGATCTGTCTACATTTTGCTTCGATAGCTCGCAAATAAAATAATTCAATATTGTTTATAACCCAACACGCTTTAATTAGCACTGGCTATGATAAGAACCGAAAATAAATCTAGCTTCTGGCCTTGCGAATAACAAACAGACAACGGCCAAGTGCAGTGTCTAATGCCTTGGCCCATAAAGGCAGCCAAGTGCAGTGCTATGCTTTTGCTCTAACCAACCGAAATCAACTGAACAAATCAATAATAGACAATAACAAAAATAAGTGCAACAGCTGCGATGTTTTACTCGGCGGATGATGCTCTGCCCCAGAGGCGTCGTCGTTTGGTCAAGAGGGGCTTCAAACCGAAGTCGGACAACAAGCCCGGTTCGCCGACGAGCTGGTGGAGCGATTGTAGGTTCATTAGCTTAAGGAGGCTAGAACTCTATTCAGTTTTTGACTTGGTTCTTTGCTAATTAGTTGGGCCATAAAAACTGATTAATTATGGCTCGGTCAATGCTACCCAGCATCACGCGTCGACCGCCCCGCTTTCTTTTAAAAAAAACCTCTCCCTCAGACTTGGTTAGAATACTTTGAGATAATTTGGCATCAAATGCTTAAAAACAACGGCGAAAACTAACAAGAAAATTGGGGAAAATTGGTTAGAAAATAAGTTCTTTAATAATTAAAAAGAAAGCATCTAAGTATCCTTCTTTTTTGGTTTTATATTTAAGCTTTAACTTTTTTTCAAAACCTTTTTATTAGTTCAAACTTTTGCTTCCAATTTTTCCAGTGCATTTTAGGAAAAAACAGCCAAATTATTTTTAAAGGAAAGTTCATTGCACACTGAATTTAAGTAATGGCTAGAAAGTGGGCGGCAACAGCCACCAAAATACTTGGCAAGGCTGACAGCCCCGAGATGACTAACAAATTTTGTTTTGCTGTTTTTTGGGGGGCGTACAGTGCGTATGAGGAATATTGGACAAATGCAGGGACAAAAATAGCTGGCCAGCCCAACCATCTGGCCATAAATTAAATTTAACTTTTGTGTTAATAGAAATACATACATGCAGTTAAATAAAAGACCACAACAGCCTTGTGGCTTATGGAAATCTAACCCGTATGTTTGCTTGTTGGTTTGTGTGTCACAGTGATAAACAAAAACTAATATTGAATAATGTCCCAGGTTTCTTATCTTCTTCGGTCATTTGTTCATAATCACACATACAGGCAAGAAAATTTTAGTTTAGGTTTTGCTTCACGTAGACTAGCATAGACAAAATTTGTTATAAAAATTAGTTTGCCAAAGAACGAAGTCGTTTTTATCAGTGACTTAGGTATTAGCTTGAGCATTTTATGATTTCGATTTCATGGAATGCAGGATCAGTCGTTTAGGGTAAACAATCATGTCCTCCCTGCAAATAATCTTCGGTAGTTAGAAGGGACTGTAATCCCCCTGCATTTCTTAATCTTTCTGATCCTCTGCATGTCATTTTTATTTCCAGATTACTGCTTGGCGAAAAATCGATCCCCCAATAGTTCACCGAGTAGCCCCTTTATGCGCTCCAAGACACTGCCGTTGCAACAGCGCCCCAGCCCGGCCGAAGTGCAATACGAAAGCTATGTCCAAGCCGCGGTGGCAGCCAATGCCAAGTCACCAGTAGAGCAGTTGGAGTCACCGAATGCTGCTGTTGCAGCCACACCGCCGCCACCTCCACCCAGACGCCACCATCTTTTGGCCAGCACCCCCACCTCTGGTTCTACCCCCAAGGACCAGCCGGAAAATGCTTCCATCAGCGGAAACAGTTCGTTGCAATCTCCAGTCATCTCCGACGCGGGACATCCATCAAAGGATGCCGAAGCTCTGTTCCAGATACGCGAGCAAATGGCCTTGAGTCTGAAACGATTGAAGGACCTGGAAGCGCAAGTCAAAGTCATACCAGATATGGAGGTAAGTTAGAAGTGAGTTACCGAGTTCCTATTAGTAATAAAAAATTATTCTCCAATCAACAGCGCGAGCTAACTTCCCTGAGAGCTGAAAAGCAGCAACTCTTACGGAAAAACGAGGATTTACTCCGTGGCCAACGACAGACACCCTCACCGCCCAGTCCGGGTATAAAAACCGCCTCTCCCATACAGTTTACTCCACAAAGGATCAGTCCAGTTTCGCTCGAAAGCCTTGGCGCACGGATACGCAGTACATCCACCTCTGCCTCACCCTCCCCGAGTGTTGTTCGGCGAGATGTGTCCACCCAGGTACAACCGCCTGCCACCAGAGATGTAAAATCTGGCTTCGCACCAGTCACCCGGGATGCTGGAACTCAGCCTTTCGAAGTAGTCTACTCCAAGAAGGAAATGGAGAAGAAGGTGGAGCAGGCTCTTCTCCAGGCAGAGAAGGTGAAGCAAAGAAAACTCATCACGGTGGGAACTCAGATGTATGTTCCGAAACGCGAACAGCGCGATTACGGTGTACAGACCCAGCAGGAGAGACCCAAGCAGACGTACAATGTGGGCGTGTCTGCCAAACCGGCCACCAGAGAAAACTTCACCAGTTGCAAGCCGGATGTACGCAGTGTGGGCAGCTCCGAGGACAGCGTGGACGCTGAGCTGTGCGCCAAGTGTAGTGCTCAGGAAACTCTTCCGCAGAAGGCGAAGCCAGCAGCCCCACAAATGCCCGGCAGGAGCAACACCTTCAGTTTGGGCGAGAATGAAGCTCTCTCCGTTGTGAGGAAGACAATAGGATGTCAGACATCCGTGCCGCTGGTGCACAGTGCTGGAAGTCAGACCGCCGCCACCGCAGTACGCTCCATGGGAGCTCAGGTTAGTCCCCAGCAGCAGAACACGGGGATTCAGTGCGTTACCGAGCAGATGTCACGGACAACGGATACTAAAGGACTGCAGCGCCTGAGCCGGAGTCACACGAAGGGAGAGCAGGTGGCCGAGTCTGTGCCACGTCCCACCACTCGCCATGCATCCAGCAATACGGATAAGGCTGAGGAGCCAGAACCGGTCAAGCCACCCACCACCACCCACTCTGCTTGCAACACGGAGGAGGTCCGGAAGCGGGATGTAGGTTGCGGCGACATCGTCAAGCCGCACATTTCGATAGCCTGTGCGGCCAACTACTGTGATTCCTGCAAGGAGGCCATCCAGGAACTGGCCAAAGACTTCTCCAAGGCTAGCTCCACAACCCCGGTAGCAGGACGCCGCTCCGTGTCGGCGGATTCGCGGATTCCACGGCCCAAGCACCTCACCAGTCCCAGTCCCCAAAGGCGGGAGTTCAAGCGCCAGAACACCTACACTCTGGCCACTCCATCCCCCACGCCCAGTCCACAGGTGGAGCGAAAGGCAAAAATGAGGTGAGAAAATAGAATTTGGCCCACTGTCCCAGAAACCAACTTAGCCAAGTTTCGCAAAAAGCATTTCAGTTTAGACCCGAACCGAAAGCATGCTTTTGCGCAGTGGGGTCTGGGCCCAGTTAATGCGAAATCAGTGTCTTGACCTTCAGTCGAGTTTTGATTTCTGTTTTGCCAGAATCGCGTTTCTGTCGCTTCTTCACTCTTCTGTTGGTTTCTTTGAATTTTGGTTTTCCGCATGGTGGTGCCAATGTTTTCCAGCCTGAGCAGTTTCACGTGCTATCCGCTGCTGGTCAGCGGATGCTCGGCTTTGCTGCTAACGTGCGTTATCCTACCATAGACTCTTACCTCCATAAAAGAACTTCATAAAAACCATATTAATAATTTCTTTATTTTTAGCACCCTGCAGGAGAAGCCGCCTAGTGTGTCCAGTTTCCAGACAGCAGATCCCATGGCAGAGTCCCAGAGCTTCATCAGTCAGCCGCAAAAGGAATCGCTGGACCTCAGCCAAATCGGTGACGACGAGTTGATTGTACGGGAGGAGAAGAGGGTCAGTATAAGCTGGTCGCGGGATGCATCACCAGCACCACTGATGACATCTTCGGGCACCGCCAAGTCCGAGTCCCCCGACCAAGATCCGTTGCTGAGCACGTCCAGCGATTCGGCCAGTCCACCCATAGATGTCCAGATATCCCAGGGGGCCCGTAAAAAGTCCAGCACGCCACTCAAGTCTAGTCAGAGCGAGGGCTCCCAGGTGACGGTGATTGAACGACCGGCCACCAAGGCCCAGCTCCACCAATTGGCCCAAGCGGACTCGGAGCCAAGGCAGAAGTGAGTTGACATTCTCTGTTTTTAAATCCTCATCCAATAACTGTCCATTATCCTGTTCAAGAACTGAGCTGCCCAAGGAACTGAAGGCCTCTCTTAAAGCCATAAATGATTCGTTGCTGAAGAAACTGGGCGCCAAGCCCATTTCCTCGTTGAGCCTCAAGCCAGCCAAGAACATCATCCAGGATCATTGGTTTAAGATCTCCAGCACACTGGGAGCGGATCCCCGTGAAGTGGAGGATTATTTGGACTACTTTGAGTCTCTTTCCGTCCCAATGCTCGAGTATTGTGTGAACCTATCTGACAAAAATGTAAGGCTTATAATCAGATAGTGTATGATCTCTTTTTTTAATAAACTTTTTATTTTTTAGGGAAATACAGCCATGCACTATGCCGTTTCGCATGCCAATTTCGATGTTGTATCCATTCTGCTGGATTCCAAAGTTTGCGACGTAAACTTGACGAATAAAGCCGGATACACATGCGTGATGATGGTGTCCCTGGCCAAGCTGAAGCAGCCCTCCCATCGAACAGTCGTCCAGCGACTCTTCAAGATGGCCGACGTCAACTTGCGCGCCACGAAGGTAGGTAAGGGCCCCCCAAAAATGGCCCAAGCCGGAAGTAGCCCACTGACCCCTCTCCGTACTTCCCCCTACTAACCCTACCCTTCCTTTTCCTTCGCATTCACAGCACTGCCAGACCGCTTTGATGCTCGCTGTATCGCATGGTAATGCTGACATGGTCAGTGTGCTCCTGGAAGCCGGAGCGGATGTCAATATCCAGGACGAGGATGGCAGTACTGCCCTAATGTGCGCCGCCGAGCACGGACAAGTGGATGTTATAAAGCACCTTCTGTTACATCCGGATTGTGATTCTTTAATAACTGATGTGGTGAGTGTCAGGATACCATGTTCCTCGGTTCATCTTACTAATAATTGCAACTTCATTTCCATTTCCAGGATAACAGCACAGCTTTCAAGATCGCCTGGCAGGCTGGTCACCGGGACGTCGGACTGCTCCTGTATGTCCATGAGCAGAAGCTCCGGGACAAGATGCCGAACCGCAGCGACCCCATGAGGACCTCTTTACGCGCCGGGCAGGTGCACAAGAAGATGCCATCGGAGTAGAGGAGTGCCATTTCGTTACACTGTATTAGCGGCCAAATTGTCGAACAAAAACACTTAGATTCTAGGCTCAAAATAGCAATTTTTGTAGGGCTGCCAGAAAACATTCCAAAACGCAGCAAAATCACTCAATTGCAGCTTCGATTTTTAGAGATATTGTATATTTAGAGTACGTTTGGTCATATATATATTTTATTTATTGTACATCTAATTCTAGGGCTAGCGCGTAGAGTTGTATCTAATTGTAATCATAGTTTCGACCTTTAGTAACGAAAGCAGCAGGCTCGTCTTAATTATATAATATTTTGTAACTGATATAACTGATGTATGATTTAAAACCTCTGTGCACAGGCCAGGAGATACAAATCAATAGATGATTTGAAGCCAAAACCAACCATATCAGCAATCGACAATGCAAAAAACGATATATACTAACACTGAAGAATTAACAATGAATCAAACTGACAAATTACATATATTTTAACAAATCAATGGTTAGTCGTTAGGACTACCATGTGTATTTAATAGAAATTAAACAAATCGCCGAATGCGAATAAAAATCTATTTTAAAACCAAGTGTTTTTTCGAAATAAATAAAATCAATAAATAAAATACATGCCTTTTAAATTTAACTATTAACTAGGATTGACTCTCGGCTTATATAATTAACTGACCTTTAATTTTAAATTTGTTTATTTTTATTTTTAATTTTAATTTGGTTAGTTGCCATGCTGAGTTTTATATTGCTTTCTAGACTTTGTTCATCGAGTAAATTCTTTTGTCATAAAGCTAAAGCTTTTTTTGGCATAAACTTCATCTCTATTTGATTTTTTATGTGTATATATTTTTTGTTTACGAATGAGTTGCCTTTTTTGGTTGCAAACTGCTCATTTAATTAAATTTGAATTAAACGGAAGTGAGTAAGATTTTAAAGAGGATTCTAGAGACTCGGCTTATGCCACAAACTTCTAGCTTACACTGCCCGCTCCTCGTTTCCCGGCTCTATCACACCCAGGGGCGTCAGGGTCAACGCTATTCCATCCTCCAGGTCAACCAGAGGCTTCCGGGAGTTCAAGGTGAATTCATATTCGGATAGTAACAGGGCCAGAGCCAACTTCAATTGTATTTGGGCAAACTGAATGCCAATACAGCTTCGAGCTCCCACTCCAAAGCCGAACCAGGTGCCCTGCTCCTGCAGAGAGTCTCTCGGCCCGGACCAGCGATCCGGCTTGAACTCTTCCGGGTCCGGGTAGACGTCTGGATCATGGTGTATGGCATGCGTGGGAATGATGAGGAACAGCTCCTTGACCAGGACGTATTTCGGGTGGTCCGGTACCGGATAATTGTTGAGTGTACGTCTCATAATATAAGGGGTAATGGGGTGCATCCGAAGGGTTTCGTGGATCACCTGACCCAAGAAGGTCAGCGACTGGATGCACTCATAGCTGAGATTGCCAGCGTGCCGCTCCGTGGCCTTCTTGACCTCCTCCCGGACCCTGGTCTGTTGCTCCGGGTGTCGGGCCAGCTCATACAGCACGTAGGATAGTGCATTGGCTGTCTGTTCGTATCCTGCCTTGAGAAAGACAACCGCATGGGCAGCCAGTTCATTCTGAAGATGTATCTTTAGCTCCTTGTCCGCCTCGTACTTGTGGGTGATCAGCTCCTGGGCCTTAACCCCCACCAGAAGCTGCAGGTAGTCTTGCTTCTGGACGCCGGAGTTCTCTCGCTGCTCCACAATATCGGTCAACACACCCAGGAAGTACTCCTCCACCGGCTTGGGAGTGCGTCGAAAGCGCAACAGCCGACAAAAGTTCGGAAACCGGATCATCATCAGGTTCATGAGGTAACCGTGTTTGTGACTATTCAGGGCCATCTCCGTCATTTGCTCGAACGTTTCGAAGGGATACTTGAGCCTCTGCTGGGCGTCCAACCCGAAGACACACTTAGCCAGAGCAGAGAGGACGTACCGCCGCATGATCTTCTGGATGTGAATGGTGGAATGAGGCTGCTTCATCAAGGTAGTGCTGACGGTGAGAAGCAGTTGCTCCGCTTCCTCGTACAGGCACCCATACAGCCAGGACATGCGATCCCCCTCGAAACTGGGATCCAATTTCTGGCGCATCTCCTTCCAGCTCTCGCCCCTCAGGCCATAGAGGTCCCCAGAAAGGGGATCCGACTTTTGGTTGCAATACATGCCGCGATCATTGAAGTTCCAAAAGTCCTTGATCATGATCTGGCGTATCAGCTCCCGATCAAGGATCAAGGCCCGGGGCTGCAGCAAAGCGTAGAAGCCACAGAACGGACCGCTGCCCTTGAACTTGGTGTAGATGTCGCCATAGTGCTTCGCCTTCATGGAATCCGTGCTCAGGGTCTGCGTCATTATTTGCCTAATAATGGGCCATAGCTTTTTGGGCCTCTCGTGCGGAATGTTCAGATAGCGCCAGTAATCGCGTTGATACCGCGCCGCTATAATTAGAAGAACCAGCAGTCCGAAAACCACCAATCCAATGATCAGGAAAATTATCCACATGTTTTGCATTTTTCCGATTTAATTTTTTCAATTTTTTGTGCACTATTTATTCAGAATCACGTTATCCATGCACGTCACACGCTGGAGTAATCACCGGATTCGGAGGGGTTTGGGGAGGTGGATGAGTTATAGTTTCACTTCCTGCCCGACCGCCCGCTATATCCTCTCCTTTTCACTCCCGTGATGATGATCTAATGCATCGTTCCGGACGGAATTCTCGAGCGGTTACGTTCATTACCGAAGCGCGCTTTCCGACTGAGAGTGCGATTGAGAAAAGTAACTATTTACGAAACTCGCTCCCCTGTCCAGGTGCGAGCTTTTAATTTATATACGTATGTATTTTTATTTTTTGTAGCATTTTTGTTTCTTTACCGCTTTTGTCGAGTACGCTACACTGAGGCGCGTTTGGGTTCCGATATGGTCGGTAGTCGGCTTGGTTCTGTGGGCGTCGGAGTGAGGCCAGGCCAGACAGATGATTGTTATTACTTTATTTTCAATGTTGGTGGCGCAACAAGACACTCAGACAGCTCTGGTTTATACGCACTTCGAAAATCTGAATAAACAAAGCAGTTGATAGTAGGGCTTTCCATTGTAAACCATAAACATGATATTAGAATGGAGTATGCTAGAAAAGTTCTTCGATTTTCAAACTTCGAAAGAACTTTACTATAGTTTTATACAGAAATACTTCTCCAATTTCTGTAAATTGCAAACAAAATTAGTTTACAACAATCTTTGTAGGACATTTCCATGGTCACCTTAATAGAACCCACTGACCTTATCTACTTTAAACGCCTTAAGTTCGTTTTCGTTTCTTATCGTCCCTGATAATGGAAATAAACATAATTTTTGGTCACTTAAGGAAATACTGGTTATAAAAGTCCATCAAGGCGGTAAAGTGTTCTAAACTTTATCGTTTATATTTTATTGCAACAAACATTCAGAGTTTCTGTGAATGATTTTCCCAGTTACCTGATAAATTGTACGCCCAATTAGCGTTTAAATGGCACAAAAAATCAGCTAACAATGAAAAGCTCACCCACAAAGCTAAACAATAAAAACTAGAATCTAAAAGCTAAATAATTGTTGGTAATGGCGATATCCGAACTTGAAATCTAATCAGTCGTCAAACCTATTTAGGAGAAAAGCGTCCTCAATATGGTTGACAGATCTATTGAATATTCATGCATAATGCAGCGTCTTAAAAATATACATTTATAGATGGATTATAGCTGCTGAAATGAAGATAAGGATGAACGATCTCAAAGGGTTTGATTAGCTGAGGGGCTTGGCCTCGTACAGTGGCTACCAGATAAAGATTTTTATAAAAGCTTTTGCTGCGATCATCATGACTATTATTGTGGCATGAAAGTTGCAGTAACCTCATATCACTCTGCGAGCAGCAGGAAAGGAAACAGCCTTGTCATTTAATGTTTGCATCTTTCTCAATAGATTGTAGAAGTATTTAAGGAGGGAGCCAGCCTCTCACATGAAAGAATCATTGTTAGGAGGCAGCCATGGAATTGACTTTCATACTCTTCCAAGTCGTAGTCGCTCTTCTAGCGATTGCCACCTACTTCATCCATCGCAGAGTTACATTCTTCAAAAGTCGTGGCATTCCCCATGATACTCCGCATCTTCTGAAGGGAAATATGGATGGTCTAGGCCGCACCAGAACCATACACCAGATCGTCCAGGACTTCTATGACAAGTACCGGAACTCTAAAGTGCCCTTTGTCGGTTTCTACTTCTTCCAAAAGCCAGCCGCTTTTATTTTGGACCTGGAACTAGCCAAGCACATCCTGATCAAGGACTTCTCCAACTTCTCCGACAAGGGACTGTTCTACAATGAGAAGGACGACCCCATTTCAGCACATCTCTTCAATCTGGATGGTCCCCAGTGGCGGACACTTCGCAACAAGTTGTCTTCGACGTTCACTTCCGGAAAGATGAAGTTCATGTTCCCCACAGTTGTGTCCGTGGCTGATGAGTTTATGACGGTGATGCACGAAAAGGTTCAGCAGAAGCCTGTCCTGGAGATCCGTGACCTCGTATCTCGGTTCACAGTTGATGTGATCGGCACCTGTGCCTTTGGACTTCAGTGCAACAGCCTCCGGGATGAGAAGGCAGAGTTCCTGCAGTTTGGAAAGCGAGCTTTGGTGGACAGACGACATGGTTCCCTGCTGACGGGACTAATGATGAGCTATCCCAAGTTGGCCCGAAAAATGGGTCTCATAAAAACGGCTACGCATATTCAAGAGTTCTACCGTCGGATTGTGACGGAGACAGTGACATATCGCGAAAAGGAAGGGATTCGTCGGAATGACTTCATGGACATGCTGATCGACATGAAGAACAGGAATGAGGTTACCTTGGACAACGGGGAGGTGGTTAAAGGCCTGACCATGGACGAGGTGCTGGCCCAAGCCTTCGTGTTCTTCATTGCTGGGTTCGAGACCTCTTCATCAACCATGGGCTATGCTTTGTACGAGTTGGCCAGACACCCCCACATCCAAGACAAGGTGAGGGCGGAAATCGAAGAAGTTCTGGAGAAATACAATAATGAACTTACTTATGAGAGCACCAGGGATCTTAAATACCTGAACCTGGTAATAAATGGTAAGACAGATAACCATCCTCATAGTAGTTCCAAACTTTAATGATTAACATTTCAGAAACCCTTCGCTTATACACCATTGTGCCCATGTTGGATCGTATGGCCAACAAGCCCTATGTGGTTCCAGGTCACCCAAAGTTTGTTATCGAGGCTGGTCAGTCGATTATCATTCCCTCATCTGCTATTCATCACGACCCGGATATCTATCCGGATCCCTATGCATTCCGACCTGAGAGGTTTACTCCGGAAGAGTCGGCCAACCGTCCCGCCGTTGCTTGGTTGCCATTTGGCGATGGTCCCCGGAACTGCATCGGCCTAAGATTCGGACAGATGCAGGCACGCATTGGACTGACCTATCTGATCAAAAACTTCAAGTTCTCCACCTGCCCCCAAACCCCAGATCCTCTGGTCTACGACCCGCGGTCCACTGCCCTCAGTGTTCCCGAAGGAATTCATCTTAAAATCCAAAAGGTGTGACTCACTATTCTCTGATTAATGTGGCTTTGATAGTAACCCCGAAATTGTACCAAAGATAATGTTTTTTTCGCTTTGTTGGGGTAGGTAGCGCCTTGCGAGTAAAATTAAATTAGATCCGACAAAGTGACTCACAAGCCTAAACAAATGTTTTGTTCCCTGCCAGACTTAAATAAAACTTTCCAGCATTATAACGATGAGTTGGGGTAAGGAAATTGATATGGAAAATGCCACGAGATTATAAGGTATCTCGCTCATCCAGACTCAGAACAGTAGAAACTCCCTAATCTAAAAAACATAGATTAGTACTTGTATATTAGGTACTTTAGATAAAAATATTTTTAGACAACAAATCTTATAAGAAATAAAATAGAAATAGCTGGAGATTAAATTTGAGATGGCATGTAAAGGTGTGAGAAGGTTTATTTTATAAAAGTTTTACTACTATTCTCCATAGCCAGGTATGACTGTAAGAGTCTTGCTTGCTCATAGTTTGTAGCAAAAAGTAAACACAGCGTTGTGATTAACTCTCGCTTTTCATTCCCCTCACAATTTCTGCTCCGTCATGCAAAGTAGCAGGTTTGGTTCTACTTTTAAAGGCTGAGACTGTTTGCCAGCGAGTCAGTCGTTTGCGAAGAGCTTCAAACACAACATGGATCTAACATACATTCTCTTCCAAGTGGCGATCGCGCTGTTGGCCATCGTCACCTATATCGTCCATCGACGGTTGACTTACTTCAAACGCCGCGGTATCCCGTACGATCCTCCCCATCCTGTGAGAGGAAACCTTCAGGGACTGTTGAAGACAAGAGGCTTTCACGAAATCTTACGCGATCACTACAACAAGTTCCGGGAGGTCAAAGCCCCTTTTGTGGGTTTCTATATATTCCAAAAACCCGCTGCTTTCGTCAAGGACCAGGAGCTGGCCAAGCACATCCTGATAAAGGACTTTTCCAACTTCTCCGACAAGGGGCTGTTCTACAATGAGAAGGATGACCCCATTTCGGCACATCTCTTCAACCTGGATGGACCCCAGTGGCGGTTACTTCGCAGCAAACTATCATCGACCTTCACTTCTGGGAAAATGAAGTACATGTATCCCACAGTGGTTTCAGTGGCCAACGAATTCATCGCTGTGATGAATGAAAAAGTGCAGCAGAAATCGGTCCTGGACATCCGTGATCTGGTGGCCCGGTTCACGGTGGATGTGATCGGCACCTGTGCTTTTGGCATCCAGTGCAACAGCTTGCGGGATGAGGAGGCCGAGTTCCTGCATTTTGGAAAGCGAGCCCTAGTGGAAAAGCGCCATGGTCCCTTGGTATTGGGATTCATGCGAACCTATCCAAAGTTGGCCAAGAAACTGGGCTTTGTGAGAACTGCCCAACCAATTCAGGACTTTTACCGTCGCATTGTAACGGAGACAGTGACTTATCGCGAAAAGGAAAAGATAAACCGGAATGACTTCATGGACATGCTGATCGACATGAAGAACAAAAAAGAAGTGACCCTGGACAACGGCGAGGTGGTCAAGGGCCTGACCATGGACGAAGTGCTGGCCCAAGCCTTCGTGTTCTTCATTGCTGGGTTCGAGACCTCCTCGTCCACGATGGGCTATGCTTTGTATGAGTTGGCCAAGAACCCCGAGGTCCAAGACAAGCTAAGAGCTGAAATCAACGATGGGCTAGTGCAGCACAATCACGAGCTCACCTACGAGTGCATCAAGGACCTCCACTACCTCCACCAGGTTATAAATGGTAGGTTCTGAATGAAGTTAATCCCAAAAGTGCGTTTTTTACTTACCTATTTAAACTTTTATAGAAACTCTACGTCGGTACACCATTGTTCCCCAACTGGATCGCATGGCAAAAAATCGCTACGTGGTTCCAGGACACCCTAACTTTGTCATCGAAGCCGGCCAATCGGTCATCATTCCCTCATCTGCTATCCACCTCGACCCGGAAATCTACCCCGAGCCTTATGAGTTCCGCCCTGAGAGATTCTCTCCCGAGGAATCGGCCAACAGGTCCTCAGTAGCTTGGCTTCCCTTTGGAGATGGTCCGCGGAACTGCATTGGCCTGAGATTTGGCCAGATGCAGGCGCGCATTGGACTTGCTCTACTCATCAAGAACTTTAAGTTCTCCACCTGCCCCCAAACTCCCGATCCTCTAGTCTACGATCCCAAATCATTTGTGCTCAGCGTAAAGGACGGCATTCACCTTAAACTGGAGAAAGTCCCCCAATAATCTCATTAAAAGCCATCAACTTTGTGCCAAATATTACCGATAGCTAAAAAGCGGCCTTTTGTTTACATATTTCGCCTAGATTAAACTAGAACTTAGTTGGGATAGGCTCTGGACCCCGACTTTGCATTCCGGCTGTAATATATTACCAACTAGAGGTCCCTACAAGAGGTACGCTCTGAGAATGCTCGAACTTTGTGATTCCATTAGACTATATACGTTTGAATAAATTTGCCATACTTATAATCGTTAAGAGGTATTTTTTAATCGGTTATGGAATTCATAGGCAACTTATCAGCTTGTGAGTCCCCCAAGATTATGGAACCTGGAACATTGTTTGCCGGTCACAATGACTACCATGTTTTGCCAAGTTTTACTATTAAAACGCGGCCAAAAAGCTTTGCGGCAGTCAGTTGGCTACGAACAGCGAACAGGTTTGCCGAGTGTTTCAATAATAAATAAATATTCGACGTGAAAACAAAGTATAAAGCTAACCATGGCTGTTGGTACGGTTTTGTTCATTGCGTTTCTGGCGCTTCTTGTCTATCTTTTGGTGAAGATACGCCAAACCATGAAGTATTGGCAGAATGAAGGTATTCCTTGCGAGGAACCGGACCTACTAATGGGAAGCTTAAAGGGATTGCTGACCAAGAGATCGTTTAATGACGTCTGGATGGGTTACTACAAAAAGTTTCGCGGCACCGGGCCCTTTGCCGGATTCTACTGGTTCCGTCGACCTGCGGCCTTTGTTTTGGAGCCATCCCTCGCCAAGAACATTCTCATCAAGGATTTCAACAAGTTCACGGACCGGGGCTTCTACCACAACACCAAGGATGATCCATTATCGGGTCAGTTGTTTCTGCTGGATGGCCAGAAGTGGAAATCAATGCGCACCAAGCTATCACCCACCTTTACCTCCGGAAAAATGAAGTACATGTTTCCTACCGTCATCAAGGTGGGTTATGAGTTTACCGATGTTTTCTCCGAAATGGTGGACCAATCCTCCATCGTTGAGGTCAAGGAGTTGTTGGCCAGATTCACTACAGATGTGATTGGCACCTGTGCCTTTGGCATCGAGTGCAGCAGCCTGAAAGATCCCGAGGCCGAGTTCCGGGTCATGGGTCGTCGATCCTTGACGGAACAACGTCTAAGTTCCATGGCTATGGGATTCGTTAACAGTTTCCCTAATCTTGCTCGACGCCTTGGCATGAAGACTACCGCGGAGCCCATTGAAAAGTTCTTCATGCGCATCGTCCGGGAAACGGTGAGCTTCCGAGAGCAAAACAACATCCGGCGAAATGACTTTATGGATCAGTTGATCGATTTAAAAAACAACCCACTAATGAAATCCGAAAACGGAGAGAATGTCAATCTGACCATTGAAGAGGTGGCAGCTCAGGCATTTGTATTCTTTACTGCTGGTTTTGAGACTTCCTCGACCACAATGGGATTCGCCTTGTACGAGTTAGCCCAGCATCAAGATATTCAGGATCGTGTAAGAAAGGAGTTACAGGAGGTTGGCCAAAAGTTTAATGGAGAGTTAACATACGAGAGCATTAAGGAACTGGTCTATCTCGACCAGGTTATATCTGGTAACAAAACAAAACAAATATTCGTGAAAGCCTGACTAACTAGATTTTTTTTGCAGAAACTCTTCGCTTATACACAGTCCTTCCAGTCCTGAACCGCGAATGCCTTGAGGACTATGTAGTCCCCGAGAATCCCAAGTATGTGATCAAGAAAGGAATGCCTATTATAATCCCCGCCGGAGCAATGCATAGAGACGAGCGATTTTACCCCAACCCTGACACATTTGATCCGGACAACTTCTCTCCAGAACGAGTCAGGAATCGCGACTCTGTTGAATGGCTTCCATTCGGAGATGGCCCCCGCAATTGCATTGGAATGCGTTTTGGCCAAATGCAAAGCCGCATTGGCCTGGCGCTCCTCATCAAGAACTTTAAGTTCTCCGTTTGCAGTCAGACAACTATTCCCATGAAGTTCGATAAAAAATTATTCCTCATAGGCAGTGAATCTGGAATTTATCTTAAGGTGGAACGTGTGTAATTCTTATAAAAATATTATTTAATAAAAGTATATAAAACCGATTGAAAAATTTTCAACCAAGAGATCAACCCATATGTATTTTCATTAAACTTAGAAGTACGTCAAGATAGATGGGACTATTATCAGATTCGATTTCCCAGAAAAAAATTGAAACACCTGTTGAAATTTCATCAGATTTACTTATTTTTGTTAACTTGACTTTAAATAATGATTTGCATTTTTGCCACTTAACTCGTAACTACCTCAGAAAATATTATTTTAGTACTGACGATATTGTTATTATTTATTTATTTTAAGAAAATAAAGAGGCCTAAGAGTAGGCTACACACAATTTTGTAAATTGACTAAGATTCAACTTTACATGTAAATATAGAATTTAAAAATTCGTTTCTTACAAGTTTTGTCAATTTGCATCGCATCCATTAGCGAAATACCTTAAATGTTTTGTTGTTCGATTCATCAGAATTTCCGTTTTAGCCCCAAACCAAGCCCATATCTTAAAAGGAATACCTTAAACGATTTTTAGTTTGATTGTCCTTCAATCTGCATCAACAACTTAAATCAAAAATTTTGATCCAGATTTTTCAAATTTTTTTGATGGGACCCCTTGCAAAATCCGTGATTTCCATTTTAGCCCCAAACCAAGTCCATATCTTGGCCAATTTCCATCCGAACGAATTTCCATCATAGGAACGAACACCTTAAACGATTTGTAGTTCGATTGTCCTTCAATCTACATCAAAACCTTCAATCAAAAAATTTGATCCAGATTTTTCAAATTTTTCTGATGAAACCACTTGCAAAATCCGTGATTTCCATTTTAGCCCCAAACCAAGTCCATATCTTGGCCAATTTCCATCCGATCATAGGAACGAACACCTTAAACGATTTGTAGTTCGATTGTCCTTCAATCTGCATCAAAACCTTAAATCAAAAAATTTGATCCAGATTTTTCAAATTTTTTTGATGGGACCCTTTGCAAAATCCATGATTTCCATTTTAGCCCCAAACCAAGTCCATATCTTGGCCAATTTCCATCCGATCATAGGAAGGAACACCTTAAACGATTTGTAGTTCGATTGTCCTTCAATCTGCATCAAAACCTTCAATCAAAAACTTTGATCCAGATTTTTCAAATTTTTCTGATGGGACCCCTTGCTAAATCCGTGATTTCCATTTTAGCCCCAAACCAAGTCCATATCTTGGCCGATTTCCATCCGATCATAGGAACGAACACCTTAAACGATTTGTAGTTCGATTGTCCTTCAATCTGCATCAAAACCTTCAATCAAAAATTTTGATCCAGATTTTTCAAATTTTTCTGATGGGACCCCTTGCAAAATCCGTGATTTCCATTTTAGCTCCAAGTTAAGTCCATATCTTGGCCAATTTCCATCCGATCATAGGAACGAACACCTTAAACGATTTGTAGTTCGATTGTCCTTCAATCTGCATCAAAACCTTCAATCAAAAATTTTGATCCAGATTTTTCAAATTTTTCTGATGGGACCCCTTGCAAAATCCGTGATTTCCATTTTAGCTCCAAGTTAAGTCCATATCTTGGCCAATTTCCATCCGATCATAGGAAGGAATGCCTTAAACGATTTTTAATTTGATTTTCCTTCAATCTGCATCAAAACCTTCAATCAAAAAATTTGATCCCGATTTTTCAAATTTTTCTGATGGGACCCCTTGCAAAATCCGTGATTTCCATTTTAGCCCCAAACCAAGTCAATATCTTGGCCAATTTCCATCCGATCATATTAACGAACACCTTAAACGATTTGTAGTTTGATTGTCCTTCAATCTGCATCAACAACTTAAATCAAAAATTTTGATCCAGATTTTTCAAATTTTTTTGATGGGACCCCTTGCAAAATCCGTGATTTCCATTTTAGCCCCAAACCAAGTCCATATCTTGGCCAATTTCCATCCGAACGAATTTCCATCATAGGAACGAACACCTTAAACGATTTGTAGTTCGATTGTCCTTCAATCTGCATCAAAACCTTCAATCAAAAACTTTGATCCAGATTTTTCAAATTTTTCTGATGGGACCCCTTGCTAAATCCGTGATTTCCATTTTAGCCCCAAACCAAGTCCATATCTTGGCCGATTTCCATCCGATCATAGAAACGAACACCTTAAACGATTTGTAGTTCGATTGTCCTTCAATCTGCATCAAAAACTTTGATCCAGATTTTTCAAATTTTTCTGATGGGACCCCTTGCAAAATCCGTGATTTTTATTTTAGCCCCTAACCAAGTCCATATCTTGGCCAATTTCCATCCGATCATAGAAAGGAACACGTTAAATGATTTGTAGTTCGATTGTCCTTCAATCTGCATCAAAACCTTCAATCAAAAATTTTGATCCAGATTTTTCAAATTTTTCTGATGGGACCCCTTGCAAAATCCCGTATGTTCATATATGAAATAATAATAACAATTAAAATAATAATTTATTCAAAAACGTTTATTTTAATTACATGTCTATAGTAGGTTTTTTAGTATTAAATAACAAAAAGCTTTTCCTTTAATTCCCATGCTTGGAAAAATGTTCTCGCATACACATATAGAGGTCACTGCCTTGAAACGTAAAGCTTTTTGTATCTAAACTTGGTGTATTAGTCATAATGCATTTCCATATAATGAATGCAACCCGATAATTATCTTTCTACATCTCATTGAAAATTTCATTCTATCTTAATTAGTTTCAATTCTGTTTCCATCATTTTCCGAAACCTCAAACTTTGCTGACTTTCAAATGAATGCCATTTTCGGCACTGAACAAAATATCGTCAGCTCTGTGTTTGAGAGGAATTTGGGTCTTGGTGGGGTGCACTTCAAACTTGAAGTTCCGGATGAGTAAAGCCATTCCAACAATCACCTGCATCCGGCCAAACCGAAGGCCAATACAGTTGCGAGGTCCATCTCCGAAAGGTAGGAAGGTACACGCCGGACGTTGCTTGATCTGCTCCTCGTCGAAACGTTCCGGAATAAACTTCTCCGGCTCCGGATAGAACTCTGGATCGTGGTGGATAGCGTATGAGGGCACCAGGACACCAGTACCTGGTTCAATGTAATATTTTGGATTGCTATCCTCGTAGCGTTGAGTTGAAATACGAATCAAATGACCAACCACGGGGCGTTTCCTCATGGTTTCTAAAAGATAAATTATACCGTTGCATTTAAGGATTATTTAAAATATTTAGGAAGCTTACCATCGATGACCTTTTCCATATATACCAGCTCCCGCATGACATCGTAACTCAGTTTTCCATTATGTTTCTCTAAAACACTGTTTATTTCCAGTCTCAGCTTATCCTGTACATCCTGATTGAGGGCCAGCTCGTAGAGGGCGAATCCCATGGTCGTGGAGCTCGTCTCGAAACCAGCCAGGAAGAATATGAAGGCCTGGGCGGCAATCTCATTGAATGTGAGACCATCCTGTTTGTTGCCATTATCGTACTTCAGTTTCATCTCGATCAACATGTCCATGAAGTCGTTACGCTTCACATTGTTCTTGACTCGATAATCCACTGTGTCCTTGATGATATTCATATAGAAATCCTCGACCTTTTGGACATTGGCCTTCATGCGCAGCTTTTCAGCCAGTTTTGGAGCTCCGAACAAGAAGAGGTCCAACGCTCTTCCATATCTGCGTTCGGTGATGGCAGATACTCCCATTTTGACAAACTCAGCCTTGGGATCCTTCAGACTATGGCAATCCAAGCCAAAGGCACAGCTCCCGATGACATCGGCGGTGAAGCGAGCCAGGAGGTCAGTGATTTCCAATCCATCCGGACTGGCGGAAATCTTTTCATCGAAAACCTTAATCAGTTCATCGCCCACAACCAGCACAGTGGGAAACATGTTCTTCATTTTACCCGACGTAAATGTGGGGGTTAACTTTTGGCGGAGAGTCTTCCATTTTTGACCTTCGATGTTCACTAGATTACCGCTCAGAGGATCATCGCGTTCGTTGTGGAAGATACCGCGATCGTGAAACTTGTCAAATTCGCGGATCAACACAGTCTTTACAAAATCAATATCCGTTGGAATAACAAACTTTTTAAAATACATGTAAAAACCAACAAACGGACCATCGGTCTTGTTTTTGTACTTTTTGTACGCTTCCCCGGCGAGTAGCGATATATGCTTTGTTTTCATAAATTCTTTGGTGTTTCCAAAGGGAATACTTGGGGTATCGTGTGGAATACCACGCCTCTTCCAGTAGTTGAAATGTTGGTGCACGTACCACACGACGAGTGTGATCACTGCCACAAAGAGTGCGATCAAAACGGCCATCTCGAGACTATTAACTGACTATTTCAGCTGGCTTGGCTTTTATAGGAACCGACTCGAGCGATTAGATACTCTCTTAGCTGGTACCTGGTTCTCTTGATACGAGCCCAAAAAAAGAGACCCTCGATACAGAAACTCCCAGTCACTCTTACCTGGCATCTTTGTTGGGGGTTTCAAAACCTCTATTTAAAGATCAAAATTACTAACTCCAGGTATTTATTTATTATTTAATTTATATTATATTAGTAATAAAATATATCATTCGTTTTCAAATTTCATAATTTTTTTTGTAAACAGTATATTATTTACATGATTTTTTTAGTTTTTACAGAAAGTCCTTAAGTTATCCTTGGTTTTATCCATGGTTAAAAAGTAAAAAAATAATTCCTGAATTTCAAACCTCCACTTTTATTTGAATTTCACAATTCTGTATTCTAAAGTGTAACTATTTTAAATAACGAATAAAAGAAAAAAAAGAATTTAAATTTAATTTATTTTTTTAACTACTGCTCTATATATTCTTAATATCTAATCTGTCGAATAACGATGACTAAAGATAAATAGTTGAAAGAATTGATAGGAACCATACTTACCAGTCATTCTTAACTTGCATTTTTTTTAAACAATCTGTTCCCCCAAACATAAAAGTAAACTATAAAATTCTTAATGTCTAATGTATATATTTTATAAATTGTTAAGCCCTAAATAATAAATCTTTAATAAAATCGGGCATTTTCAAAAATGCCAGTCATTGTTGCTTGCATTTTTAACCGGTTTTTGAAATTTTCGACTAATTGTAGCGAATTTCACATTTTAGCGCTATATTGCAATTGCCATAACATTCTTTAAAACTGGTATAGAAATAATATAAAACAAATTTATTTACCAAAAAGTTCTTATTATTTTATTTGTTTTCTTCAGCTTAACTATGTGACGTAATTTATGAATGAAAAAGTACTTGTCATGCTTACTATAGTTTTTTTGTGGCATTCAACAAGTTTCTTGCCCGAAGAAAGCTTTTTATTCAAGTTAATGACGATTTATATGGCACATAACTTTTCTCTGTACTTTTTATCTGTAAGATACAAAAGAGTAATTGTATCTAAAAGAGTCACGAGTAAATATTGTGAATTTTCTCTTAAAAAAAGAAACAAAATACAGCTGATTTGGAATCTAATCTGGCGAGATCGGTTTACAACCCACATGGCTAGAAGGTCTATATTATTTGTTTAAGTTCAAGTTCATTCTAATGATAGTTCTCGATTAATAATAAAGCTGATTTAATAGTACACGAAGGGGAATTTTCGTTTTACAATTTGGACTTTAAAATTTTAAAAGTTTTAGCCAATTATATTGAGGTAGGTCTTGGCTGTCAAAATAAATTAAGCGAACCAATTTATTAATAAAAAAAAACAATATTCTCTTATAAAAAAACTAAGAGAGTCCAAATCTAGCAATAAAATAAGATTGAGTCTTTCTACAATCACAATTGTTGACAAGAGTTCTTTTCTTTCTTTTTCCTTCTCTCACTCGATGTATGTATTTAAAGATTATTTCGCAAGCCCATTGAGCTTTTCATATTCAGTGCATTTTGTGAACTTGAAAAGGCGCGTCGTTTTGTTTAAGTTGTTTAATATTAATAATTATAATTGCCCCTACATAGCTATCGAGGTTGATGTAATGGGCTTACAGCTTTTCCTAGTCACTGCTATTGCGGTTCTAGTCGCATACCTTATACACAAATGGCGTCGCAATCTACAGTACTGGAAGAACTTAGAGATCCCCTGCGATAAACCGCACTTTTTGTTTGGTAATTTGACGGGCGTGGCAACCAGGCGGTCTTTTAACGACATTTGGTCAGAGTACTACGCAAAGTATAGGGGTACTGGACCTTTTGCCGGTTTCTTTTGGTTTTACAGACCTGCTGTCTTTGTACTGGACACATCCCTGGCCAAGCTCATCCTGATCAAGGAGTTCAACAAGTTTACGGACCGAGGATTCTATCACAACGAGGAAGACGATCCGTTGTCGGGACATCTTTTTACGCTGGATGGTCCAAAATGGAGAACTATGAGACACAAACTGTCATCCACATTTACTTCCGGAAAAATGAAGTACATGTTCCCCACAATAGTGAAGGTGGGTCACGAGTTCATTGATGTCTTTGGCCAGTCGGTGGATAAGGAAGAGATTGTTGAAGTTAAGGACTTGCTCTGCCGATTCACCACGGATGTTATTGGCACATGTGCCTTTGGCATCGAGTGCAGCAGCTTGAAGGATCCCAATGCAGAGTTCCGTGTAATGGGAGGAAGATCCATGACAGAACAACGCCATGGTCCCCTGGGCGTGGCATTTCTTAGCAGTTTTCCGAATCTATCGCGACGATTGCACTTGAAGCTGACGGCCCAGCCCATCGAGGATTTCTTCCTGCGAATAGTCAGGGAAACAGTGGCCTTTAGGGAAGAAAACCATATACGTCGGAACGACTTCATGGACCAGCTAATAGATCTTAAAAACAACCAATCACTCAAATCCGAAACTGGAGAGACTGTCAGCCTGACCATCGAGGAGATGGCAGCCCAGGCTTTTGTATTTTTTGCGGCTGGATTTGAAACCTCTTCGACCACTATGGGATTCGCTTTGTATGAGTTGGCCCAGCATCAGGATATTCAGGATCGAGCTCGGGAAGAGTGCCGGGAGGTGCTTAGAAGACACAATGACACTTTGTCGTATGAAAGCATGACAGAACTAGTCTACCTTGATCAAATAATAGCTGGTAAATGACATCATTATAATCCATATACTTAGAAATCTTTTGACCTCAGGGTAATTTAATTTTCAGAAACCCTTCGCCTTTATACAGTCCTTCCTGTCCTGAATCGTGAGTGCGTTGAAGATTTTACAGTACCCGACAATCCCAAATATGTGATCAAAAAGGGGATGCCTGTTCTGATACCTTGCAGTGCCATACACCG
Source organism: Drosophila bipectinata (assembly GCF_030179905.1). Lineage (NCBI taxonomy): Eukaryota > Metazoa > Arthropoda > Insecta > Diptera > Drosophilidae > Drosophila > Drosophila bipectinata. Next base: position 10,963,083 of record NC_091737.1, read on the forward strand.
CGATGAGAGATTCTATCCCAATCCAGAAGTCTTCAATCCGGACAACTTTTCGGCGGATAGGGTCAAGGAGAGAGACTCCGTGGAGTGGCTGCCATTCGGAGATGGTCCTAGGAACTGCATCGGAATGCGATTTGGACAAATGCAAACGCGAATTGGATTGGCTCTGCTAATCAAGGACTTCAAGTTCTCGGTGTGCGATAAGACAACAATACCCATGGAGTACAACAAGAAACACTATCTTGTGGCAAGTGAATCCGGTATTTTTCTACAAGTTAAACGTGTCCAATAACCCCTTGTTACTTAAACCAACCAATCGTGACCTATGCTCTACGAAATTATGTTGAGGTAGATAAGGTTAATCCAAATGGAACTTGACAAAAATCAACCAGAATAGAGAAAAAGCCTTCATTTCTCGCCACAATAATTATTAATTTCAAACGCGCAATAAAGATACAATATATATATATATTATATTGGAAGAGTACGTTGGCTTTCTCACTTTTCAGCTTTATCTATTGGGTGAAAAAGCTCTGGGCGCTCAGTGAGTTTTCGAAGGCAGACGAGATACCATATGCTTCTGCTGCTAGCCGCCGGCTTTTTTTATCGCTACTCTGACGTCATGGGAGTCCAGGCTTTCCTCATATCAGCTGTAGTTTTGCTCATCACTTACCTTTTGGTCAGATGGCGGCGCACCTTGAATTACTGGAAAAATGCGGGAATCCCATGCGAAGAGCCCCACATCCTGTTGGGGAGCCTGGGTGGCGTCCAATCCAAGCGATCGTTTTGCGACATTTGGACAGATTACTATAAGAAGTTTCGGGGATCTGGACCCTTTGCCGGCTTCTATTGGTTCCAAAAACCAGCTGTCTTCGTCCTAGAACCTTCGCTGGCCAAACTGATCTTGATTAGAGAGTTTAACAAGTTTACGGATCGTGGCTTTTATCACAACACAGAGGACGATCCATTGTCCGGGCACCTTTTCATGCTGGACGGCCAGAAGTGGAAGTCCATGAGAAACAAACTATCTTCCACGTTTACCTCCGGAAAAATGAAGTACATGTTTCCCACTGTGGTGAAGGTGGGTCACGAGTTCACAGAGGTTTTCGGACAGACCCTGGACAAGAACAATATTGTGGAGGTAAAGGATCTGCTGGCTCGCTTCACCACCGACGTGATTGGCACATGTGCCTTTGGGATCGAGTGCAGCAGTCTTAAGGACCCGAATGCCGAGTTCCGGAATATGGGCCGAAAAGCTGTTACGGACCAGCGGCATGGGCCTCTGGGAATCGCATTCATCAATAGCTTTCCCAACTTGGCCCGACGTCTGCACATGAAGATAACCAAAGAGGAAGTGGAACACTTCTTCCTGCGAATCGTCAGGGAGACGGTCAGTTTCAGGGAGCAGAACAAGATTCGACGCAACGACTTCATGGATCAACTAATAGATCTTAAAAACAGTCCCCTAACCAAATCCGAGACTGGAGAAAGTGTGAACTTGACAATCGAGCAAATGGCAGCTCAGGCATTTGTGTTCTTTGCGGCAGGCTTCGAGACATCATCGACCACCATGGGATTTGCCCTTTACGAGCTGGCCCAGCACCAGGACATCCAAGACCGGGTGCGGAAAGAATGCAACGAGGTCTTTGGCAAAAGCAGCGAGCTTTCATATGAGAATATGAAGGATTTGGTCTATTTAGACCAGGTCTTGTCTGGTAAGTATTTCTACAAAAGAAAATGAGAATAGACACTAATCTTTTACCTTCAACAGAAACCCTTCGCCTCTATACCGTACTTCCAATCTTGAACCGTGAGTGTCTTGAGGACTATGTGGTTCCGGATAATCCAAAGTACGTCATCGAAAAAGGAATGCCGGTCCTGATTCCCTGTGGAGCCATGCATCGCGATGAGAAATTGTATCCCAATCCTAATGTCTTCAACCCAGACCACTTTCTGCCGGAGAGGGTTAAGGAACGCGATTCCGTGGAATGGCTTCCGTTCGGGGATGGTCCTAGGAACTGCATTGGAATGCGTTTCGGCCAAATGCAAGCCCGCATTGGCCTAGCCCTCCTGATCAAGGACTTTAAATTCTCCATCTGCGAGGAGACTACCATTCCAATGAAGTACAGCAAGGAGACTTTTCTCATTTCAAGTGAATCTGGTATTTACTTAAAAGTGGAACGAGTTTAATGTAAGCTTTATTCAGAAATAAATAAAGCTGGCATGTGGGATTACATCACTTTTAAACAATCGAGGTCTCGACTTGATTGTAATTAAAAACTATGACTGCACATATTGTATAACAGATTTAAAAATACATTTGAAAAAGTACGGAACAGTGACCGCCGACAAACTCATTATTGTTGACAGCCAGTTTCTGATAAAGTTCAAGTACAGAAGCTAATGACATGAATTATCATAAATACTACGTATGTTTGTCGGTTGCGATTACATTCTTTGATTTTGGCAACTTTATTGATTTATTTAACGAAGCATTGTATGTCCCAGTGACTCATTGTTGGAACAATTATCAATTAAGTCGTTTCTAATCTTTTTAGGTGACTAGCTTGGTGACATTCAGGTGAATTCCACCCTCGGCACTTAGAAGAATGCTATTTAGTTTGAATTTTAATGGGATTGTGGTCTTTGTGGGGTGCAACTCGAACCTAAAGTTATGGAGGAGTAGCGCCATTCCAACAATAACCTGCATCCGTCCAAATCGAAGGCCAATACAGTTCCGAGGTCCGTCTCCAAATGGCAGGTAGGTGCAAGCAGGACGCTGTTGGATCTGCTCCTCGTCGAAGCGTTCCGGAATGAACTTTTCCGGCTCTGGATAAAATTCCGGATCATGGTGGATACCCAAGGTTGAAATCAAGACTCCAGTTCCCTCTTCAATGGTGTATTTGGGATTGCTGGGTACATAGGTTTTCGTTGTGGTTCGAACCAAGTGTGCAACCACTGGGTGCTTCCTTAGGGTTTCTGAAAAGAAAGCGTGTTAGAAAAGGCCTTAAAATATCCAGAAAATAACAAAATCTTTACCATCAATTACTTTTTCCAGGAAGGTCATCTCCTTCATACTGTCGTAGTCGAGTTTGCCATTATGTTTGGCCAGAACACAGTCCACTTCCTTCCTAGCTTTGTCTTGGATTTCCGGGTTGCAAGCCAGTTCATAGAGAGCGAATCCCATCGTCGTAGAGCTCGTCTCAAAGCCAGCCAGGAAGAATATAAAGGCCTGGGCAGCAAGCTCATTGAAGGTGATTCCCTCTTCCTTGTTTCCATTATCGTATTTAAGCTTCATTTCGATCAGCATGTCCATGAAGTCGTTTCGCTTCACATTGTTCTTCACCCGATAGTCGATGGTGTCCCTAATGATGTTCATGTAGAAGTCCTCGACGGGCTGGAGGAGACTCTTAATGCCCAGCTTGGCGCTTAGCTTCGGAGCTCCGAAGAGGAGCATGTGGACCAGCTTGCCATGTCGACGCTCAGTGATCGCCGAATTACCCATTCGAACGAACTCCGCCTTGGGATCGCGAAGGCTGTTGCAGTCCAGGCCGAAAGCACAAACTCCAATCACATCGGCCGTGAAACGAGCCAACAAATCCGTGATCTCCAGCGTGGTTGGTGTGGACTCGATTTTTTCGGAAAACACCCGAACCAGCTCATCGCCCACATCCTGCACCAGCGGGAACATATTCTTCATTTTTCCAGACGTAAAGGTAGGAGTGAGTTTCTGTCGCAAAGTTCTCCACTTTTGACCCTCGATGGTCGTCAAATTGGCGGTCAACGGATCATCTTTTTCGTTGTGGAACACACCTCGATCGTGGAATTTGTCAAACTCCCGTATCAAGACGGTCTTCACAAAATCGATATCGGTGATTATCACAAACTTCTTGATATAAACATAGAATCCCACAAATGGTCCATTGGTCTTGTTCTTGTATTTCACGTAGGTCTGTTTGATAAGTTCAGCCAAGTGAAGGGTTTTCATCAACTCCTTGGTGTTTCCCAAGATCAGCTGGGGCGGATCGTGGGGAATGCCGCGACGCTTCCAATACGTAAAGTTCTGGTGGACCCACCATGTGGCGAGGGTGAGCACACCGACAATCAAACCGATAAGAACCAACATTGTTCGCAAACTGAAAAAGCACTCCGCCAAACATTGTTTATATTCTGACCGATTTCCAGAGCTTTGGACTCTCTTATCACCGGAATGCTCTTTGTATTATTATGTGACTTATGATTCATGATCCATGATGAAAGTGACTTCCCACTTAATGAAAAAGCACTCCGCCAAAAATTGTTTATATTCTGACCGATTTCCCAAGCATTGGACTCTCTTATCACAGAAATACTCTTTGTATTAACTATTATGTGATTTATGATTCATAATCCATGATGAAAGTGACTTTATACTGATTGAAATTGGGTAAACATCAAACAATTTAAGAGAAATGGATTGATATCTCTTAAATGACATATTGTAGAATGTAAACATGTAATCATGGATTGTTTACAAAAGTTTTAAAAGCTACCACAAAGCGCACAATACTATTATTTTTTACTTTTCTTAACCACGACTTAATAGATTTATAGAAAACCATCATTAACTTTAACCATTTATTGTATAACAGGTTTAAAGTTAAACTAGCACCCTGAAATCTAATCAATTTTGGTATACAAGAACCCCCAATCATATAAAAATTATTAGGTGTATACTTGTTACTCGATGTTTTATTTAAGCTTTTTAAACATTGTTTAAATTAGAAAACAAGCTTCGATAGTTATGTATTTCGTAAATAAACTCGTTCTTATTTAGAAATCTTTTCCACCTTTAAGTGTATTCCATTTTCAGCAGAAATCAGAATGTTCTTCACCATAACTTTCATGGGAATTTGGGTCTCTGGGGCGACACTGAACTTGTAGCCCCTGATCAAATAGGCCAGTCCAATACTGGTTTGCATCAGCCCGAATCTGAGGCCAATGCAGTTGCGGGGCCCATCGCCAAAGGGCAACCAAGTGCACGAGGGCCTTGAGGCAATGGCCTCTTCCGTGAAACGCTCCGGCTTAAATTTCTCCGGTTCTGGATAGATCTCTGGATCGTAATGAATTCCCAGAGCAGGTATAACAACCACAGTTCCCTCGGCGATGAAGTACTTGGGGTCCTCAGGGGAAAAGTCTGTTTCAGTCTTTCTGGTAAGATGTGCCAGGACAGGGTACTTGCGAAGGGTTTCTGATGGAAAATATTATTGTTAGTTAATTTTTCAAAAATAACCAAATACTTCAACTCACCCATTACCACCTGTTCCAAATACTTCATCTCCTTGATGCCCTCGTACGTTAACTCGTTGTTGTGCTTGGCCAATACTTGGTTGATCTCCTGTCGCAGTTTGTCCTGAACATCCTGATTCTGAGCCAGTTCGTAGAGAGCAAAGCCCATGGTAGTCGAGCTCGTCTCGAACCCAGCCACAAAGAATATAAAGGCCTGGGCAGCCAACTCATTGAAGGTCAATCCATCCTCCGAATTTCCCTCCTGCTCCTTCTGATACATCTCGATCAAACTGTCCATAAAGTCGTTCCTCTTCTCCTTGGTTTTCAACCTGTAGTTGATGGTTTCTCTCACTATTCCTGTGTAGAAATCCTCCACTTCTTGGACATTAAGTTTCAGGTGAAGGCGGCGGGATAGCTTCGGGAAGCCAAAGATGAAGAAATCCAGCCACCCTCCGTACCTCCGCTCGGTGATCGCTCGTCTACCTATCGACACGAACTCGGCCTTGGGATTATGCAAACTATTGCAGTTCAGGCCGAAGGCACAGGTGCCAATGACGTCGGCAGTAAAGCGCGCCACGAGGTCGACCACTTCCAGGACCTGTCCTTGTCCTGTCACTGTTTTTTCCCTAAAGACTTTCTCCATTTCCTCCCCCACTTTCACGACAATTGGGAACATGTGCTTCATCTTTCCGGACGTAAAGGTAGGCGTGAGTTTGTGCCTCAGGTGACGCCACTTCTGGCCTTCGATGGCGAACAACGTGCCGGAGAGCGGATCATCGATTTCGTTGTGGAAAATTCCTCGATTCTCGAAGTGGTTGAAATCCTTAATCATAACTCTCTTGACCAGATCCAGATCGGTAATTACAGCAGTTCGGGTGAAGAAGAAATAAAACCCGGCGAAGGGGTACCCGGAGCCTTTGTACTTTAGATAGTAGTCCCTAAAAATATGGGCAATGTGTCGCTTCTTGGGCCAGTCCTTTATGTTTCCATAGAGAGGGTGTGGCACATCGTGAGGTATACCCCTCCCCTGCCAATATCCAAGCCGCCGCCGAGCAGCAAACAGAATCAGCGAAAAAACAACCGCGATCAGAGTTAGAAATATCGACATTTTAGCGGCAACACGTTCTACTCAAGACTGAATAAAAATCAGGTAAGCAACGAGTGTTATATACATAACACTCTCCTAGACTCTCTTGAAAGTGAGCTTTTTATACTATATTCCCTGCTAAACCTCAGTGTGTGGGTTCTCTTGAGTGGTATCATAACAATGCATATGTTTTCTGATTAAAAACAATTAAACGTGTGTTTGCTGTCCAATTATTCAATAATCTACTCTCTTGGCGAAATCATAAATTATCTGAATATTTTTTATAAAACTTATCAAATGTTTTACCAAAAAAAATAATTATACACAAATTAGTATACCGGCCTGTTATCTGGGTAGTAGATACTCTTTGCAACTATGTATACCAGTTGATAGAATATATATTTTATTGATTAAACCACAAACCCCAACTGTACAAAAACGAAACTGCTGTTCAAATATGCTAGGAATCCTCAGACTAGTAGCATCTGATGATATTACTGGGATATCTTCTCCACCTTCAGATAAATGCCATTTTCTGCCGAAAGCAGAATATTAGGTGTCACATACTTCATAGGTATTTGAGTGACGGGAGCAACAGAAAACTTAAAACTCCTGATCAAGTAAGCTAGTCCCACCTGTGACTGCATCAAACCGAATCGTAAGCCGATGCAGTTGCGAGGACCTTCGCCGAAGGGCAGCCAGGTGCAGGATGGTCGGGCGGCAATGGCCTCTTCCGTGAATCGCTCTGGCTTGAACTTTTCCGGCTCAGGGTAAATATCCGGATCGTAGTGAATGCCCAAGGAAGGAATCACAACCTGTGTTCCCTTGGCAATAAAGTATTTAGGATCCTCTGGTGAAAAGTCCGTCTCAGTCTCCCTTGTCAGATGAGCCACGACGGGGTACTTCCGTAGGGTTTCTATAAGACATAACAGTTTTTGAATATTAGGCGTGCATTATTGAAATCTAAGTATAGTGTACTCACCCATTATGACCTGTTCCAGGTACTTCATTTCTCTAACACCCTCGTAGGTAAACACATTATTGTTTTTAGCGAGACCTTCATTGATTTCCTTTCGTAATCTGTCCTGGACATCCTGATTGAGAGCTAGTTCGTAGAGAGCAAAGCCCATTGTGGTAGAGCTCGTCTCGAAACCAGCCAAAAAGAATATGAAGGCCTGGGCAGCCAACTCATTGAAGGTTAATCCATCCTCCGAATTGCCCTCCTGTTCCTTCTGGTACAATTCAATCAGACTGTCCATAAAGTCGTTCCTTTTCTCCTTCGATTTCAGCCTGTAGTCGATGGTGTCTCGAACAATCCTAGTGTAAAAGTCCTCCACTTCTTGGATATTTATTTTTAAATGCAGTTGGCGGGACAGTTTTGGGAATCCGAAGAAAAAGAAGTCCAGCCAACCCCCGTATCTCCGCTCGGTGATTGCCCGCCTACCCATCGTCACAAACTCTGCTTTGGGATTATGGAGACTGTTGCATTGCAGACCAAAAGCGCAGGATCCGATGACATCCGAAGTAAATCGTGCCACCAAATCAACCACTTCCACAACTTGGCTTGAAACTGTTTTCTCGTTAAACACTTTCTCCAATTCTTCTCCAATTTTGACCACAATGGGGAACATGTGCTTCATCTTTCCGGACGTGAAAGTGGGTGACAGCTTGCGTCTTAGGTGTCGCCACTTTTGGCCTTCAATGGAAAACAACGTGCCCGAAAGCGGATCATCGGTTTCATTGTGGAAGGTTCCCCGATTCTCGAAGTGATTAAAGTCCTTGATCAATACCCTTTTCACCAGTTCCAGATCAGTGACGACAGCCGTTGGAGTTAAGAAGAAAAAGAAGCCAGCAAAGGGGTGAGAAGAACTTTTGTACTTGTTATAGTAGTCCCTAAAAATCACGGAAAAGTGTCGCTTCTTGGGCCAATCCTTAAGGTGTCCAAAAATTGGGTGGGGTGCATCGTGAGGTATACCCCTCCGCTGCCAATATCCGAGTCTCCGCCGGACGGCAAACACGACCAGCGACACCAAAACAAAAATCAGCGAAAGAAACAGCGACATTTTGAAGAGCAGAGTGTGCTTTCTAAACTGAACTCCAGTTAGGGGAAACTACGATTTATATAGCCGTACCACCCTTATCTTTTAATGTATAATCTTTAAGTTTTTCTTACTAGACAGACCTTATTGATAAAAGGCTTAGATTATTATTTATTTTTTTTTTTTTTGCTGTTTAATGGTCCTACGACAATACTATAATAATCTACAAATTTTCCTTAAAATGATATTTAAAAATAAAGACACTTGGAAGGGTTGGTGATATTTTAAATGGGTTTATTGTGTGTAGTAAAGAAAGGTTTAGGAAAAACATTTGTCAGTATACTTAAACAGCTTCTAGCTTCATTTAATCAACTTTTCTACCTTCAGGTGTATTCCGTTTTCAGCGGAAATCAAGATGCTCTTTATGACAACCTTCATTGGAATTTGTGTCTCTGGGGCAACGCTGAACCTGTAGCTCCGGATGAGGTAAGCTAGTCCTACACAAGTTTGCATCAAACCAAATCGTAGACCAATGCAGTTGCGAGGACCTTCTCCAAAAGGTAGCCAAGTGCAAGAGGGCCGAGCTGCAATGGCTTCCTCCGTGAATCTCTCTGGCCTGAACTTCTCCGGCTCGGGATAGATATCCGGATCATAATGAATTCCTAGAGCGGGAATCACTACAATAGTTCCCTTGGCAATAAAGTACTTGGGATCCTCTGGCGAAAAGTCTGTCTCAGTCATTCTGGTAAGATGTGCCAGAACAGGGTACTTGCGAAGCGTTTCTTTGCATATAACGAGTTAATATTAATACGAATCATACATAAAACCGCTTAGAACATACCCATTACGACCTGCTCCAGGTATTTCATTTCCTTAATGCCCTCGTAGGTAACCTCATTGTTGTTTTTAGCGAGGACATCATTGATTTCCTTTCGCAACTTGTCTTGGACATCCTGATTGAGGGCCAGTTCGTAGAGAGCAAAGCCCATGGTGGTCGAGCTCGTCTCGAACCCAGCTACAAAGAATATGAAGGCCTGGGCCAGCAACTCGTTGAAGGTTAATCCATCCTCCGAATTGCCCTCCTGCTCCTTCTGGTACATTTCAATCAGTCCATCCATAAAGTCGTTTCGTTTCTCCTTCGTTTTCAGCCTGTAGTCTATGGTCTCCCTCACAATTCCAGTGTAGAAATCCTCCACATCTTGAACGTTCAATTTGAGATGTAAACGGCGGGATAACTTTGGAAACCCAAAGATGAAAATGTCCAAGAGACCTCCGTAGCGATGCTCAGTGATCGCTCGTTTTCCAATTGTCACGAAATCAGCCTGGGGATTATGCAAACTATTGCAGTTGAGTCCAAAGGCACAGTTTCCGATTACGTCGGCTGTGTATCGGGCAACCAGATCCACCACCTCCAGAACTTGACCCCGACCTTCGGCCACCTTCTCGGCGAAAACTGCGTCCATTTCCTCACCCACTTTAACGACAATGGGGAACATGTGTTTCATTTTTCCAGACGTGAAGGTGGGCGTTAGCTTATGCCGCAGGTGACGCCACTTTTGACCTTCAATGCTGAATAGATTCCCAGTGAGCGGGTCATCGATCTCGTTGTAGAATACACCCCGATTCTCAAAATGATTAAAGTCCTTAATCATAACTCTCTTGACCAAGTCCAGATCGGTGACCACAGCGGTTCGCGTGAAAAAGAAAAAGAATCCAGCATAGGGATAACCTGAACCCTTGTACTTTTCGTAATAATCTCTAAAGATCGTGGCTATATGCCGCTTGGTAGGCCAATCCTTGATATTCCCGAAGAGTGGATTTGGATGGTCGTGAGGGATCCCTCTGCGCCGCCAATAACCATGACGTCGTCGAGCGGCGAATATTATCAGGGACAGCACAATAACAACCAGCGACAAAAAAATCGTCATTTTCGGACCACGTTCAGCTTCAAACTGAGTTTAAAAATCGGCTCTACGTTGGGTCGGTGTCCAAAAGCTCTCTTACGATCTCTTAGAACCAGTTTTATGAGACCCGTATCTTATATCTTTATTTATCAGCCGGTGAAATGTTTGGATTGTATGCTAAAGAGACTGAGAATAACAAACAAAACTTTGTGCCCTCAATAAGATTGCAAAAATAATAAAATTATACGCATTTTTTCAAAAGCTCCAGTGGCATCTACATATATATAGCTTTACATCTATATATATCTAAAAATTACGTAATTTTTCTAAGCATACAAAAACAAAATTCTACATTTTCCAAACAAGCTCATTGATCCGGAAAATAAATTATAAACAGATTGGTATTCTGGTGAAATTATATAGAGCGAGGCTAGTAGAAATGTTGATAGTGCCTGATGTCCCAATCGATTTTTTTCTTGTCATGCTTCACAGGCGTAATTCAGAAATACCATTCAATCGTACACACGTTTATAAAATTGATAAAATAAGTAGTGTATTTTGCAAGGCACAGAATCACAATTTTTTTAGCTTACTCAGCTCTTGAACCTTTAAGTAAATGCCATTCGCCGGACAGAGAAGAATATTCGACTTTACAAACTCGATTTTGGGCTCTGTTCGCGGACAGACGCTGAAGTGAAAGCGCCTGAGAAGATGAACCAGGGCAACGGTGGTCTGCATCTTTCCGAACCTCATTCCAATGCAGTTACGAGGACCATCGCCGAAGGGCAGCCAGGAGGCAGTAGGACGCAGGGCCAGCTGATCCGCCAAGAAACGCTCTGGTATAAATTTATGGGGTTCGGGATAGATTCTGGGATCGTGATGAATCCCGTAAACTGGTATTAGCAGCATCTGGCCGGGTTCTATGTAAAAATTACGATCACCCTTGGCAGCATAGAACTGCTTGGAGACGCGAGTAAGCTGGGGTAGTACCGGGTACTTCCGAAGGGTTTCTAAAAAAAGGAAAGTCTTCATTCTGGGTTTGATTTGATTTTTTTTTTTTAAAGCTTACTCACCTGCAATAACAAGCTCCATATAGCGCATCTCCTGCATGCTTTCGTATGTGAATTCTCCTTGGTGCATCTTCTGAGCCTCTTCGATTTCACTCCGCAGCTTCTCCTGTAGCTCCGGCTGCTTGGCCAACTCGTACAGAGCAAATCCTAGGGTAGAAGCCGAAGTGTCAAAGCCAGCGGCAAAAAATATAAACGCCTGTGCTGCTATCTCCTCCAGGGTGAGTTCGCCGCGTTGCTTCATCTCGATCAAGAGGTTCATAAAGTCATTCCGAACGATGCCCTGCTCCTCTCGCTGCCTCACAGTTTCCCGGACAATGCCGACATAGAAATCCGTGATGTCCTGATGGATCTGACAGAAGCGGAGGCGTCGCGCCAGATTCGGAAAACTCTCGATGAATAAGTCGACCAGTTTGGTGTGACGTCGCTCCGAAAAGGCTCGCCTGCCCATTACAGCAAACTCTGCCTCGGGATTTCGGAGGCCGTTGCACTCCACTCCAAAGGCACAGCGACCTATGACATCGGAGGTATAGCGCGCCATCAGACCACCAACTTCCAGTATTCCACATATCGAGTTTTCGGCGAGGTCTCCGCACACCCCAGCCAGTTCCACACCCACCTCGCACACCGTGGGGAACATGAACTTCATCTTTCCAGAACTGAATGTGGGTGACATTTTAGTCCTCAATGGTCGCCACTTTGGTCCATCGATTCGAAAAAGATGACCCGTCAAGGGATCGTCCCGTTCATTATGATACATGCCGCGATCCTCGAAGTTTGCAAAGTCGCGTATTAGAACCTGTTTGGCCACCTCCAGGTCCAGAATCAAAACCACCGGGCGGAGCATTATGAAGAACCCCGCAAACGGAGCGCCACAGTCTTTGAACTTCTCATACAGCGGGGTTATGATGTCAATAAAGTGCTTGGTTTTCCGGAAACCTTCCATATTCCCCGTGGGAAAAGTTCCTGGGACATTTCCGATTCTCCGCCGAGTCCAGTAGCTATAGCGAGTCCGCACAAACCAAAATCCTACCGCCAGGGCGATCAGGACTACCGCGATCAGATCTCTCATCCTTTCTCGATCCAGGGGTGACTCTGAACTGAACAAGGCAACGATTTGGAAACGTCTCAATAATATACGCCGACTCAGCTGCCGTTCCAATGTAAACAAGCTTAAATATAGCTGATAACCTCGTCTCGGATTGAAACCACATTGAAACAAAGTGGAATCGGAGAGTGAAGCTTTAAGAGGAGAATAGAGCAAAGTCGAACGAAAAGAGGGAGATAGGTCAGGAAAAGTGGAAAAGCGATTTAAATGAAATTGGAGCTCTCTCAACATAATTATATAAACATAAACCATATTTCTTAATAGTACAAACTTTAAGATAAAATAAGATAAAATTAAAGTTATGTATTGATATATATTTTTTTTGAGATACTGTATATTTACATTACCAAATACATAAAACAAACAAAAAAATCCTAACATGTATTTGAAAATTAAGAATATTAGTTTACTAATTTAAACATAGTGAATCTGATTCTTTGTTTTTAAAGTTTGAATTTCAAAGTTTTCAAATATGCTTTAGAAAACCGTTATCGTACTATTGTCCAATTTTTGATTTCGAGACTCGGTCACACTACCGTACCTGAAATTGTGCAATAGCGGTCTTTAGTGGTCTTTTTGACCAAATTTATCAATTAAACTAGAAAAATGAGCGGCAGAGGAGTTAGTAGAATATTAACAATTGGAGCCACCGCCCTTGGAGCCTTCTACCTTGGTTCCCACTTTGAACGACAGAAGCGCATCGATGGGCCCGATGGCGGAAGCCCCCGTCTTCCTGGGTTACCTACTTTTGGGACTGTTTCGGCGGCCAGTTTGATTCCTGCCCAAGAAAGCAATGTCAGTCTAGCGGCAACACCTTCAAGGATTGGACAAATAATGAAGTATGGATTCCCGGGATTGGATAACGTGCGGTCCCACTCCGACTACGTGCTCTCCTACGACCGCCGGAATCGAGTGCCACATTGGGTATTTGAGCACCTGACGCCGGACTCTGTAGCCAAAAACGATGCTGTAGATCGAGCCAAGTGCGACTTCAAGCAGGATGAGAGCATTCATCCCTACTTTCGGTCTCAGAATACGGATTACAGGCGGTCCGGTTACGATCGCGGTCACATGGCCGCTGCTGGAAACCACCGGTTGCACCAAAAACATTGCGAGGAGACCTTTTACCTATCCAATATGGCACCCCAGGTGGGGCAGGGCTTCAATCGGGACGCGTGGAACACCCTGGAGATGCATGTGCGCAAACTTACTAAAATCTATCCGAACGTGTATGTCTGCACGGGCCCTTTGTACCTGCCCCGAAAGGAAGACGATGGCAAGACATATGTTAAATACGAAGTTATCGGAGCAAACACGGTGGCAGTTCCCACCCATTTCTATAAAGTAGTTGTGAGCGAAGCTACTGACCAAAAACTCCACATGGAAGCCTATGTTATGCCCAATCAAGTGATCAGCAATGATACGCCAATAAGTGTGTTCCAAGTGCCCCCAGAAACTGTAGAACGGGCGGCTGGATTACTTTTCTTCGACCAAATGAACAGAAAGCAACTGGCCACCGTCAATGGCAAGAAAGTCTAGAACTTTTGTGCCTTTGTAAATAATCTATTTTATGATTGGAAGGGAAACCAATTGGCCCAAAGAAAAGAACCAACTTAGTTTTGGTTTTAGTGTATTTGACCAGGGAGAATCCCTTGTTTAATGTAATTTTTTTCTTTTCCAAAGAACTTGTGAACGTTAATAAACGTAATCAATTAATACAGATATACATAGAGATGAGGCGTTGCGCGGGTGTTCTTGATCGTGAGGAGTTTAGCAAAGCGAGAAGGGGATGCGAATCTGAATCTGTCGGGTGCTGACTGATGTGTAAGGTGTTAGTGGATCGATGACAACACTCTACATGCCGCCGTCGTTCTTGGAGCGCACGTCGTCGATCTTGAGTATCATCTTGACGAGCTGAGTGGAGAGCAGGATCTGCTGCTTCTTCGAGTGCAGGGACTCGACCACGTTGTGGTTCTTCATGTCCGAATCACCCGTCAGCATGCAGTCTACTCCCAAGCTAGGCTTCTTCTCAGACACCTGGCTAGCCTTCAGTTCCGAAAGTGTCTCCACGGGATGCAGACCACTGTTCTCGGCCAGGGCAAGCGGAATGCTCTCCAGGGCTACGGAGAAGGCGCGGAAGGCGTACTGCTCCAGCGTAGACAGCTGGTCGGCTTCCTTAGCCACAGCCAGGGAGCAGCTTATCTCGGCAGCACCACCACCGTAGACGATACGGGAATCCTTGACCAAAGAACGCACGACACAAATAGCATCATGGATGGAGCGCTTAGCCTCGGCGATGATCATGGCGTTGCCGCCTCGCAAGAAGATGGTCACAGCCTTCGAGTTCTTGCACTCCTCAATAACCAGCATCTTGTCCTTGGATGTACCAAAAGCTAAAAAAAGGGGAAAAGGATATTAATTATTCTCCTTAATTATCCTGATTAGTCGAACTTACCCATTTCTCGGACAAGACCAGCTGTTCCCAGCTTCTCGGCTGTCAGTTCCTCGAAACGCGGCACAATACGACCACCAGTGGCGATAGCGATGAGCTCAATCTCGGGACCTCCAACCCAGCGCACGGCGGGCAGTTCCTGCTGCAGCAGCAAGTGATTGGCTTCATCGTCGAAGCCCCACTGGCAGATGGCCAAGGTGGCGCCGGCGTCCTTGACTTGCTTCACCATTTGGGTGAACTTCTCCTGCTCATACTCACGCAGCGCCCTGTAGTCCTCGGCGGAAGTAACGTCCAACTTATGCTTGGTCTTGGGCTTCGGGGGCTCGAACGGGCAGGTGAGAATGGCCAGCTTGACGTCCTTCAGCTCTTTAGGCATTTGAGAGTGGCTTAGGGTCTTGTCCACGATAACACCCTTAACCAGCAAGGAATCCTCCATGCGGCCACCGACCTTAGTTTCAATCTTGATGAGCTCGAAGTTCACGTCCTTCTTTTCAATGTCAGCCACATTGAGCACAGCATCCACGGCCATTTCAGCCATCTGACGGTGACACTTGTTCACAATCTTGCTGCCCAGGGTGGTCATGGCGATCTGGATCAGGGGCTCCTTGTTCTTCGGGTCCACGGGGAAGGGCTGGGCGATGGCATCCAGCTGCTTGATGGCGCACTGGGCGGCAAGCTCGAAACCATCGGCGATACGAATGGGGTGGATACCCCGATCGATAAGTCCCTCTGCCTGCTCCAAAAGAGCTCCAGCCAGAACCACAACACCAGTGGTTCCATCGCCGATCTCGTCGTCCTGCGACTGCGACAGCTGCACCATCAGCTTGGCGATCTCGTGTTCAACCTCCATCAGTTTCATGATGGTGGCGCCGTCGTTGGTGACAGTCACATCACCATCGGGGCTCACCATAATCTTGTCCAGACCCTTGGGACCCAACGAAGTCTTCAGGGTGGAGGCGATTTGGCGAGCGGCCATAATGTGAGTCTGCAGGGATAAAACATATTTAGAAAATAAGTTAGAAATGGGTTTCAAAAGTTGGGAAGCTTGTCTGGGAAGCGTATGTAAGACACTTGGTGGGGCGCGTGACTCAGCCGGCAATGCAGGGAAAACATCTGTGCGGCGTTTTAACCTCAAAATTGCTCAGTGACGTCAGATTTTGTAAATTTTTGGGCGAAACAACGCTAGTACATAGGAAAATAATATTTCTAGGACCTGATAACACTAAGGATCATGATATCTGATACTTTTCATTAAAGCTTGGAGTGGCTGCTAAATTTTAAACCGGCTTCTGTGACCATCTGGAACGTTCCACAGACGATGCGTCATTGTTTGGGTTCTTTTTCGGAAATAAAGCGAACAAAGGCTGTCCTAATGGATATATCCTTCTTTTGTTGTAGCGTCACGTGAGAAACACGGGCATCCAGACATTTCAAAGCGTCCACTCCTCTTTTTCATTTACCTTAATGGCATCTGTTCCTGTGATGCGCTTCTGGCGCTCCTGGTCACGCAGAATGATGAAGGGCCGACCATATTCGTCGAACGCGAACGTTCCGGGAAAGGCGCTCATTGTTTTCGAGTTGGGCGGAACACGATTTTCAACAATATAATTAAATAAGTTTGAAAAGGGCAGAAAAAACTCGGATCACTCGTACCTCGTGGTGACAAGTGCGTAGAGTGGCCGCGCCCGATGATTCAAAAAGTCCTAAGTGAGCCAAAGCTTTCGGCATTTTCTAAAAATACTGAATGTCACAATAATTAGTTTTATCATTAGAAGACTAGTGATAAACGTTAAAACTACAGATAAAACTTTTAAATTTATGAAAAATTACTATTCGAAACATAATTCAATAACATTAAAAAAAATTCCAAAATCAAATAAAAAAATACCATAAAATTGCCTAAAAAATCCACAGCAAATGCTATAAAAGGCCTGGCCCGCAGTATTTTCTTCTGTCAAACCAGATTTCTCAAAGCAAGTGCAGCAATTACTTGGAGTTTCGTTCCATTAAACAAAAGCCAGTTTTCTCTACGAAAGCCTTCTTTTTGTTCACATCAATTCGTTCTACGTGCGTTAATTTGAAACCATTAAGTGTGAAAATGCCATCCAATATGAATAATAAACTGTAAGTTTATATAAAGGAAAAAGTGCCAGTTCGATTTTGTAGTGTGAAAAAGAAAATGAGAAAAAGAAAAAAGAAAAGTGCTAGGGAGTTCGTAACACGACCCCTTCCAATTGGTGGCATGTAGGCTTGGTTGTAATGGTTTGTAGTGTAATAGTTTTAGTGTAACCTGCTAATTCGGTGGTGTTGGTTTTTTCACGTTCACATACATATGTATGTACATATGTACATCAGCAGCTGTGTTCGTACATATTTTTTTTTACAGTCAGGAATGACGTACACAGCTAACCAATTAACGGAACTTTTACCAATTGAAAGAGCCCTTATGGGCAGTCCGTTTTGTAAGTAAAGTAAATAATTAATTTCAGAAAATAAACAGTTTTGTTTTTTTGAAATTTAATTTTTACTTTATTTTGCCCTATATGTATTGTTTATTTTCTTTTGTTTTTGTTATTATTGCTGCTAGCCAAAATGGCCGCCTTGCATGGTTGCCACCCTGGCAACAGAACCAGATTCTTTTGTTGATTATAAAAACAATAAAAAAAAGCTTCAACAGCATCCGCTCTATGAGATAATAAACTTAATCCATTTGTTTGCAGCTTGTACATACATAAAACAATTAATTAGCTCAAACACCACATCATGGTGGAAAGTCTGGCAACATTGTGAGCTTTTATTTACAGTTCGACCTTTTCCAATTGGAGAACATACGGATGCACATAGATATGTATATACACACATATGTGTATTTTTTCTGCCCTAAAAAAAATTGGCATTTGCAAAACAAACTGTATGCAATGGAATAAAGCGAACTTTCTATAATAACCTAAAATGCTATAGAACATTCCAGCCCAGTTTTATTCCAGTTTCTGTAGAAATGGCCACCACTTCCAGTTATTTTCCAATG
Source organism: Drosophila bipectinata (assembly GCF_030179905.1). Classification (NCBI taxonomy): domain Eukaryota; kingdom Metazoa; phylum Arthropoda; class Insecta; order Diptera; family Drosophilidae; genus Drosophila; species Drosophila bipectinata. The sequence goes on from NC_091737.1 coordinate 10,981,033, forward strand.
TTGCACGTCAGCCAATCTTGCAACAGTATTATGTCATAAACAACCACACATATTCAACGAAAATGGCTGTAAACAACGGAAAATTCCACTCGCCATTGCACTCGACTTCTTTGTTGTGTGGCAAGGCAGATAAGTGAAGGATAGAAAGAGAGGGAGAGCACGATATTGGGTCATCGTCTGGTTTCTAGCAGCTTCTTTCGACGCTGAGACCAGTTTATCTTATCGGAGATCATGTCCTCCCTCCCTTATCGCGTCTATTGTTCTGGGCCTGCAGTGTATAGTCAAGGTGCCCGTGTTTGTTTTATGACATCGTCTCCAGAGCTTTTGCCTCAAATCTTGCTTGTTTGTCGTTCTTCTTTTTTTTTTTTTTACTGCTGTTTGCACTCTAGCCTCTGAAAAGTGTACCCTGGTCCCCCAATATTTGTCGAGCATTACTGTTTTTGATGTGGTTACACAAGCCGTTCGTTTTACTGGACTTATCACCTGCCAGTTATCTAGAATCTAGACTAGATCTAATCTACTATATGGCATGAATTGCTCTGCTTTGTTTTCATTCCATTTTAGCTGCAATCCTCTAACAGGGACAAATATTCTTATATCCAAGGTTTGTCAGGAATATAACCGGAATTATGAAATATATAACATTCCATAGCATTACTCGATTACCGTTGCTTGTTGCTAACACGTGAGCTACATACATATGTATGTATGTATGTACATACATTGGAATACTTAAAATACATTTGAATTGTAAAATAATACAAATGTGAGTAGCACCAGTTCATGGGAATAAGATATTCGCTACCCACAGTTGGGGGCACACGTATAGGACTACTGATAAAGAATTCCAGGCCTTGGAGCTAAACAATGGCTTTCATTTTCCTCATAAATCATTTTAAGCACTAAAAACAGGAACTTCTTGGTGTTATTTTAATACTAAAAACATGTTATTTCTTGCTAATTATAGACTTTATCTTATAACTCATCTTCAGTTTACTATTTAGCATTAATATGTATTAATACAGTCAGCAAAGAAATTATTCGGACACCGAAATATACTTATATAAAGGCTTATTTCTGGGAAAAAATGAAATTTTTGGCACTGTTTTTATTTTTTTCTGTTAAAAACTAATTATTAAAAACATATTATTAAATAAAAATTTAATTATTTTTGTTGTGTATATAAATAAAAAAAGAAAAGCAAAACAAGAGCTTAAAATTCGGCAAAAAAATTATTCGTACGTCTTCAAGATTATCTGTTTTCTTTGTGAATAGAAAGGTAATCGGCGTTTTTTTTTTGGAAATTTACTTAGAAATACTTCGATCTAGAAAAATACGTGCGTTTTTTATGCTATGCTTTACTTTTGCTTTCGAATTATTAATTTAAAAAAATGTATGTTAACGGGTGTCCGAATAATTTCTGTGCTGACTGTATATTCACCTTTTATCGGTCATTTTATTGTGTTACTCACTATCTTTTGTGGTTGGCGATTGCTATATTGATGTTATTGCTATATTGCGATATTGATTCGTCATTGTTTTTATTTTGGAAAATGTATACGAATTTCGCCCCAAACACCGGACACGTGCAGGCAAAAACGCTGCCCATATTGTGTGGAATGGAGAACATTTTCCTATAAATTTATTTTTTCTTTCTTCGTCTGTATAAGTTAACTTTTTGCCGATATATTTTTAGCCCTACCGCCTGTGTTTTCCTCTCGAATTTGCGTATTAGCCGGCCGACTAAATAAACACAAATTGTGGGGTTTGTCGGCGTATCTTTTCATGCAAATTTAGTATGAATTATTTTCGCTTTGTTTTGCAATTTTCTACGACCCAACCCCTAACCAAACCCCCTATATATTGTCGCAAAAAAAAAAAAAAACAGGAGAAATTTGCGACCTTGGGCCGTTAGTCTGTTCCACACTATTGAAATTCATTTTGAGATCCATATCTGATGATGACCGACTGTACCCCCGACAGTAGTATATCTCGACGAGAGGCCTCCTCTTAGTAGCTGAACTTAATCACATAAATGATGCCACAGCCGGTTGGATGTCGTCAGTCGCCAGACAAACGCCCAAAGCAAAGCACCTCACATATCTGAACTGAAAACCCAGGAGGGAATTAAAGTTGAATATCAGGCCAGATTACAGAACTTTTCGATGTGAATCACAGTGCGCCCGCGTCAAAGGACCGAAAGCAACGAAACTGTGATAACCAAAGCACACACAAGACAAAAATCCAAAATCCAAAAGATAGTGAACTGCAGCTGTGATAAATCATCCCTAGAGTCTAGACCAAATATTTACCTTAGTTTGCGCCAGCGATGACGACATCGAGCAACAACTTGCAACCAGAGAACCAGACCGTTCTGGGGTACGTCAGCAGCCCATTATTTTAGAGAAATTAGAGATCACGCAAGGTCGTTAGGCAATTTCACTTGTCCTGCACGTGCCATCGATTGAGATGTCATAGGCATTGCATGAGAATTATTATGGACCTCCGCCCATCCTCATAAATTGCATCCATTAAGCGCAATGCACCCGAACGCCTACCATTCAGGCCTCCTCCCATTTGCGCTCAATTCACAGAGCTCTGCCAAGTGCGCAGTTTGTTGATTTAATTGGGTATATGGCAGGGAAACAACAAAATGCTTGGCATTTTTCACGTCCGCCCTAGCCGGCAAAAACCAAAATATCTATACACCATGTACATACGTATCCATACGTATTTTGTGTCTGTCCCCATTGAATGTTTGATTAACACCTCGAGAATTTCAAATGCGAATAAGTGAATAAAGAGAGCTGTCCGTCGACAGTCCAGATACCATTAACACTGTCATGGAATTGCTCTCTTTGTATAATATTCGACGCTTCGCTCCGACACTAACCCACTAATTTCGTTTTGTCCCCCGACCTAATCTGTCCGTTGTCCTGTCTGTTCTCGGCTCCGGCCGCAAGGATACTCCACGAATAGTGAAATGAAGAGAGCTATCCGTCGACAGTCAAGTTAAAACGGATTGTAATACTGTCATGGAATTGCTCTCTTTGTATAACATTCGAAAGGCGACGATATCGGTGTGCTTATATGGTTTTAAGCTAAGCTGTAAGCGTCTGCTGGTGTTGGTGGTTAATCGTTTTCTACATTCCAGGCCGATCCTCGTTTAAATAATTGATGCATTGTGGAATTCAATTTCACTTTGTATTCTTTGCTATTGACTTTAAAATACTTCACACAAGTTTAAAGTTTCGCCCGCCCGTTTATAAAATATAGATCCCGCAGCTTAAAGATTATCAAAAATGCATTGTTGCGACGGAAATTCCTACAGGCCGCCGCGTCCACGTCCGCCGGTGGGTCCACCCTGCCAGGCTCCTCGTCCGCCAGGGCCTCCCGGAGCTCCCGGTGGTCCTCCAGTGCCTCTTCCACCTCCAGTCGGTCCGCCTCGGCCTCTGCCTCGAGCTAAAATTTTTAATCGTTTAGTTTTTATATTAAAATTTTCATTAGTTAATATTACAAGTCAAAATCAAGTTAAATAAAATTTAAATCTTGATGTCTTTCACCCAAGAAGGATTTATTTTCTTGATGAAATGGTATAGGGAAGCCCCTAAGATTTTGTCTTGTAATAGGTGACCTGAAACTCACCCTGTGCGCGTAGAATGGCCGCTTTGCCGCGTCCCGCCGTTCCACCAAGCCCCTTGCCCGTCTGCTTCTTGAACATCGGGGCATTCTTTAGCATGTCCGGCAGAATGAGGAACCTGATCTTAGAGCCGCGAATGTAGACGTTCTCCAGACTAGCCGTACGTCCGTCCCGGTAAGTCACCGTGATCTGCGTCATCTGGCAATTCATGTTGTCCTCAGCCTCGATTAGCTTGCCGCGGTACACCTCGCCGGTGATGGTTTCACATGTGATTATGTGGCCCTCGGCCTCGTGCAGGACTTTAATGGGTACGCCAATAGACATATTTCCTTTGTTTTATGTTTTTTCGTGTTTTCTGTGTAGTTACTATTGATTTTTCCGGTTTTTTCTGATGCCGCTTGATGTTTCGCGAGTTTTTCTTAGCGCAAAGGTTTACGTCGTGTATCTGTCCGTGTATGTGTGCGATTTGACAGCTCCGAAAAATGGCGTTTATGGTGTTGCCAGACCGCTGCCGTCTTAGGTCCCATCTCTAAAGATATCGCAGAGCAGCATTTGAAGTCGTGACTATCGGCTATCGTAATTCCGATAAACGGCGCGCTTATCTTATCTCCTCAAAATGTACACAAACAACTTAACGTCATAAAGCGTATTTAATTTAATTGTCCCTGCATCATTTGCTGATAAGCTACACTCTTTTTCCTTCGTCGACAATTCATCAGTTGTCCAACAGCTATTGCGCCGTTCAGCCACCAATTGTCTTCAATCGTAATCATGATTAGGTAAAACCACCCATTACAATTAACCTACAAGTTTTAGGAATTGAAAAAGGTTTTAAGCCATAAAAAGGACACACAAAATCGATCAGGCCCGGTCCAAACCCGATAATATTTATTTAATACCTAATTACCTACTTTTTTGTCTACAGCGACCCAAAGTTTAGTAGTGGCTTCGTTAGAAGAGAGTTTAATGACAGCGGTATTGCCGATGGCAAACTCCGCACCATCTCGACTTCTTCTTGCGCCACGACCATGTCAACTGAGTCCTACCGCATCTCTCTCGGCGTAGGGCCTCTGTGGTGGTCCTGATGTCCCTGTCCACCACAGAACAGATCACGATAGGGCATCGCTCTTAACGGGTAAGTTAATCATCATCATTTCATTTCTTTTTGACTAACTGTATCCTTGAAATATCCTTTCAGGCCACAGCCGTAAGTCTTCGGTCGACTCGGCTGGTAGCAGTCTGTACGAGGCCGGCTCCAGGGCGTCTTCGCCGTCGTCCTCCTCGTCGGAAATCTCCGACTTGGAGTCGCAGGGAGACCTCCATTCGCTGTACTCGCACGATGATTGCCAGGAGGTGCTGCGCCAAATCCTGCAGCACGACCAGCCGGTGCAGATTTCCATCAAACTGCATGTCACCGAGGACTTATACACCAATTGGATGACGATTTTGAACCCGGTCAACAATTTGCTTTATGTCGCTTTGCCGAAGGAACTGCCAGCAGCCGGCTCCAAGCAGACTTTCGTCTCGCTTCTCGAGTTTGCCGAGGATAAGCTGGAGGTGGATGGCGTCGTAATTGCGATGAGCAAGGAACAGCCGAACCGCGTTCCCTTGATTGAGGCATTTTTGTTTATGGGTTTCGAGCCGCTGTCGAGGAAGGCACCACAGGCCCCACCTGCTGCCATCAACGACAATGAGAACAATTATTTCTTCTATAAAATCGAGGAGTAGTCAGGCGGCAGAGGGGGCGATTTTCGCAGAATTTTACCATCACACCGATCAATTTAATCACAAAAATCAATAACAATTTATTATCCAACTATCGTAGTTTCCGCAAACTTATAGCTTATACTTAGTAACACTGACATATTGGCCCCAATGTGTTCAAAGAAACAAAACAAATTCAATATTTAAAATACCGGTGTTAAAATTGTCGAAAATCGCTTAAAATTGTCTTCGAAGCGGCGTATTTCTTTGGTAGTCTTTTCAATATGGCCAGCCACGTTAAGAGCCGGATCGTAAAATATTTTACAAATATATAATCAAAAATATAGCAAAAAATGTAAAAAAAAATATAAAAGAAAAAAATGTCAAAAAAAAAAATACAATGTATTAACCCTAAGTTTAATCTTGAATCAATGTCATATTTATGTTTTTTTCTACGTTTTAATAATATTTTTGTTCGTTTCATGTATTTTTCAATTATTATATCCATGCGTATATATGAAGATCTTAATCCCAATTTCTTATATCTATAATATATTTTATATATTTTTATTCACTTTTTGTATACTTAGTACGAAGAAAAAAGAAAGAAGAGATAAAAGAGGATACGAAGAAGCATTATAAGGGAAGCACATTTATTCACATACGCCAGAAGATTCAAATTCAAATACTATATCCAATATTAATAAACGTAATATTCAATAGAATTCCACACCACACAAAAGAACTTTTTTATTATACCTTTTTTTTCATATTTAAGTATGATTTACTTGATTCCAATAATAAAACGTATGACTTAAAAAAAAAAACGTTATCTTTGTTTTCTTGATAATTGAAATCAATATTTATGACGCGCCGTTGATGGCGTACTATTATTTTGCGAATATCTCAAGTGGAAGTGGCTGAGTTCCAATGGATGCCTCTTTAGCTGAAGATAACGAAAGTAAATACCGATAAAGGTGGCTTTTGCTTTGGTTATGATTGCCTTATAACCTTCCACTAGATATGTACGTGGAATGGAGAGAGTTTTTAATGATTTTAAATAAGACATAAAAACAAAACCTTACAGAAAGAATTTCTTTGTTCCTTCAATAGACAAACTCTCATTGGCAACAATGGTATATGTATCTAGAAGATGTTTTCTTTTTATAAAAAAATATGTTCTATAAGTTGTAAAACAAATTTGGCATAAACGTTAAATTATTTTTTAGCAAACAGTTACTGAGCATGACTGAGCATCTTCCCTTTTTAATCTGGACTTAGAAATCATACAACAGCTGTTCCACATTAAAATACATTGGCTCACTGCCTGTTTATGGGCGATAAAACTCTGCCGCTCTCAAAAAAAAAAAAGCTACTATATACCTATCTATGTGATATAGGGGTTTTCGTGGAGCACCAGCAGGCATGGCTACATATATAAAGAGATAACGATATAACCAGCAACGGAAGAGGTTCCGAAAAACAGTCGAGATCCGAACGCCGCGGAGTTTACACGAAATAAAAGGTCTGTAAGCGGAGTCAAGTCAATATCCCAGGAGGTATCATCATGCTGAAGGCGGTGAGTGTACAATCGATGGGTCGAAAGCTATCTTATCGGACTATAGATAAGGGGCGGTAGCTTCAGTTCTCGATCCTTTCCAATTATGTTTACACAATTTAACTGAATTGCATTGGATAAAATTTGCAGATTATTATTTTTGCCACGCTCTTGGTCGCCGTGGCCTTGGCCATGCAACCATTGGACGCCAAGGATGAAAACAGCCGGCACCATCACCTGAACCACAAGCGCCAGTTGTCGCAGCACCACCACAGCCATCAGCAACATGGACTTTCAGATAAAAAGGAACATCTGAAGCACGGCAGAGAGGTGGCTCACCAGGCTGCAACACACGTCAAAGGACACGCCAAGACGCATAAGTCTCACAAGAAGCACCCTCATAGGTCGCAGGATGGGCACTCCAGCCGGAAGGCTCGCTCTCACTCCACACACCACCAATCGCAGAAATCCGGACACAACCACAAACACCATAAGGCATCCCGTGGCCATTAGATAACCTATTTATATCCTAGCTTATATGTGTGTAAGCCATTTCCAAAATAAAAACAAAGACCCTTAAAATATATTTACATTTTGTCGATGACCTTTTGAATTCCTACCCAACATTCCATATTAAATATTATATCAAAGGATTATTTTTTAATCCTTTAGTATTAGTCATAATTGGTCAGCGACTTTTAATTCGTTTGGCTTACGGAAGCACTTTTTTAATTGCGATAAGAAAATACTTTGAAATCTTTTGTGTAAGAAATGATAAGAAATTAAACTTTGGAATCTTTATTATTTATACGGAAATGAACATTCCAAGATAATAACTAAGATATTAATTCTAATTTTTGAAAAAGGGGAATTAACATTGGGTCTAGAAGTGTAACACCAAAGACACTAAATATATATTAATTTAATATATGATGTTGTCATGATCGCGGTCCACATAAAAAGGTGGTATTTTTAGGAAAAGTCCTTAAAAAGCAATTTTTCACAATTATGATTACTAAAATGGTACGTTATCCACTGTAATCGTGAGCTTTCATGGTTGACCCTCTTTATGGCCCGAATATTAAGCATGTGTGGATCGTTAAAGCCCGGCTAAGAGACTGACTGTGCTGGGTCCAAGCCCCAGGTTCGGGTCGGCAGTTCAGATGTGTAATTACTCTTGGCCAACTCGGTCTATTGGCCGGCTGTTGTTACGTTGGCTGACCATTGAAATCGCTACAATTTCTTTGGAAGCGCCGGGCCAGGTCTCAAAAATCCGGTTTAGGATGCCTGACAATTGAAATTTGAAAATAATAAGCCGCACATGCGTATGTACTCGTCTCTGTATATAAACTGTTTTGTTTTTATTGCGATTATGCCGGTGTTAATTGTGCCTGGGGTCAAAAACTCCTCTAACGTCATCGCCAAAACATCAAAATGAGTTTCAAGTCAGTGAAAGGGTTAAGCTGTGAGGGGCTTGTATAATTTCTTTGGTAACTGCAATGGTAATATAGGAACGGTTTCAGTTTTTAAATGTCACTGGGTCTAACCCCACACAGGATAAATTCTCGGGCGGTAATACCCGCCGTAGTATCTTCCATAGCTTCGGTATCCTCCGTACTTGTAGCCACCACCATATCCTCCACCATACCCGCCATAGTACAGAGGAGCAGGAGCCGCATAATAACCGTAACCAATGGAATCGGCCGTGGCTAGGTCCCCATCGGCACCTGCATTTTCGTTCTGAAAATAATAATTATATATTTTTCAATGGAGAATTTGCTCTTTATTTTATCCTTACCTCAATAGGACCTCCAGATATGACCGCCACAAAGGACAATGCCAAAATAATGGAAAATATCTAAAATAAAGGCAGAAACTAATGTTATTATAATACTTAACTGACCTAAATTGTTTTATTCACTACCTTTGTCATTGCTGAGATTGTTTACAAAACTTCTAGGGGATTTACTTGAGCTTTGTGATTTGTGGCAAATTAGCAACTTTTTTCCCAGCCGGGTGTTCTTGTTAGATGCGTTGTTGTCCGTAAACTGTGATCCAGAATAACAGATCAACAATATTTATAGGGATCCAAACCATTCCGGAGATTGATTTCGCACATGATCATTGATTGGACAAACATGGGGAATCTGGGGATGTCGTTACCCGGTGGGAAATGAGCTGTCTCAGATCAGGGTCAGATTGATGACTTGATTTCAATTTCTAAATTGGTTAATTGTTTATAAGAATTGTTTTTAGGAGTAAATGACGCAAAAGCTACATTCAAATTAACTTTAATTAACAACTTGATAATTGATTATTAGCTGATTCACTTTATTTAATTTTTATACTTTAAAACATTAAGGATTCTCGATAAAATAATACATCATAGTTTGCTATTTCTTAAGGAAATACTTTTTTTTCTGTTGAGAACTTTAGAGTATTTAAAATTTCAATATTTTCAGCGGCAAAAAACGATATAAAATCGATTGGTCCAAAATATATTCAAATTTCGATAAATTTTTACTCGTCCAGAAGATGGCGCTGCTTATTTTTAGTCAAAAGAGCTATCGAAGATTTTCCACCACTAGCGTGGCATGCTAGCGTGAAAAAGTATTTTTCTCATTTTGCAAAGATTTAAAATTGCAGTTTGCCGCTGAAGAAAGAGATTAAACGTGGAAAATAGGTAAGAATTCGGTAGACCAACATTAGAGTTACTGTTTAAAGCACGAATTTGTTGGTCGGCGGCAGTTTTTGATCGTTTTTTAGGCTGTTAAAATATTGCAAAAGACCGCAACGTCGGCATCGTTTTCCCCCGACGGGAAGTGACTGTGTGTGTGCACATGCTAATGTCGGTCCTCTTTTTTTATTGATTAGGGTAGGACACTAAACGGGTCGAACAACCGGATATAATGTCCATTCCGCCGTACATGTTGCCGCAGAATGCCTGGGCCGCCCAACTCATGGCCCAGCAGGCATATGCGGCTGCTCATGCTCAGCAGGCGCAACTGCATGCCCAGCAGCAGATGGCCAACCAGATCCAGCAGATTCCCCCGCCTGGCGCTCCGCTACCTCCACAAAGTGGCCACGCAAACGGGATTCCCATCGCTGCCGGTGGGCAACCGGGCTTAGGGCAGATTCCGACGCCGAAGCCAGACATTCTCACGGAGGAGAAGCTGCAGGAGAAGGCACTGAAGTGGCAGCACCTGCAGTCAAAGCGATTCGCTGAGAAGCGAAAGTTTGGATTTGTAGACACTCAGAAGGAGGATATGCCTCCGGAGCACATCAGGAAGATCATACGTGATCATGGTGACATGACGTCCAGAAAGTACCGTCACGACAAGCGTGTGTATCTGGGTGCCCTCAAGTATATGCCGCACGCTGTTTTAAAGTTGCTGGAGAACATGCCCATGCCCTGGGAGCAGATCCGGGATGTGCAGGTTCTCTACCACATCACTGGAGCTATTACCTTTGTCAACGAGATTCCCTGGGTCATTGAGCCGGTCTACATTGCACAGTGGGGGTAAGCTTCATCCGATTTTTATCTTTTCTGTTCTTATGGTTTGAATCTCCATCAGTACCATGTGGATTATGATGAGGCGTGAGAAGCGCGATCGTCGTCACTTTAAGAGAATGCGTTTCCCGCCCTTTGATGACGAAGAACCGCCTCTAGATTATGCGGACAACGTGCTCGATGTGGAGCCTTTGGAAGCCATTCAAATCGAGCTGGACAACGACGAAGATAATGCCGTATACAAGTGGTTCTATGATCATCGTCCTCTAGTTGATACGCAGTAAGCTATAAAAGGTTCATTCTTTTGGTTCGATTGTAATAATTTTATTTCCCAGATTCGTAAATGGCTCCACATATCGCAAGTGGAATCTTTCGCTGCCCCAACTGGCCACCCTGTATCGGCTGGCCAATCAACTGCTTACGGATCTGGTGGACAATAACTTCTTTTATCTATTCGATCCTAAGAGTTTCTTCACCGCGAAGGCTTTGAATATGGCCATTCCTGGCGGTCCCAAATTTGAGCCCTTGATTAAAGATCACAACGTGGGGTAGGATAGTTTATAAGACTTTTAGAGTTGGCATCATATTTAGTTTCCTTCTTGTTTTAGGGATGAAGACTGGAACGAGTTTAATGACATCAACAAAGTCATTATTCGGCAGCCCATTCGTACTGAGTATCGGATAGCTTTTCCCTATTTGTACAACAATATGCCTCACTTTGTGCATCTGAGCTGGTAAGATCCAAATAATACTCATTTCCTATTCATATTTACGTGTAAGTAACGTTTCCAAGTTAATCCCTATGCTGGAAGCGCTTCATGGCACGTGAGAACAACGATGTGCTCCCAGTTTACTACCAATATTGCGATAAAAATGGGAGCTGCAATGAGAATGTTCGTAGCGATTGTGGATTTTAAATCGATACTGCTGATAGTTGCATACATAACAACATAAATTATATGAAATATAGTTTTAAATACTATTTTATTATCCTGCTTTCAGGTATCACACACCAAACGTGGTCTACATCAAGACCGAAGATCCTGATTTGCCCGCTTTTTACTTTGATCCGCTTATCAACCCCATATCGCACCGGAACTCCAATTCGAAGGTGCAGGAACCGCTGCCGGATGATGACGAGGACTTCACTTTGCCGGACGATGTGCAGCCCTTCCTGCAGGATACTCCGCTCTATACGGACAACACAGCTAATGGCATAGCACTGCTGTGGGCTCCTCGTCCCTTCAACATGCGCTCTGGTCGTTCTCGACGTGCCATCGATGTGCCATTGGTCAAGTGTTGGTACAAGGAGCACTGTCCTCCGGGACATCCGGTCAAAGTGCGCGTCAGCTATCAGAAACTGCTAAAGTACTATGTTCTGAACGCCCTTAAGCATCGGAAACCTAAGCCCCAAAAGAAGCGCTACCTATTCCGTTCTTTCAAGGCCACCAAATTCTTCCAGACCACCACATTGGACTGGGTGGAGGCTGGACTGCAGGTTTGCCGTCAGGGATACAACATGCTGAACCTTCTGATCCACCGTAAGAACCTAAACTATTTGCATTTGGATTATAATTTCAATTTGAAACCGGTTAAGACCTTGACGACCAAGGAGCGTAAGAAGTCGCGTTTCGGCAATGGTAAGTACACTTTTCTTTTAAATATCAACTGGTAATTGATGTTAAATTCTGTTCCTAATAGCCTTCCATCTGTGTCGTGAAATTCTGAGATTGACCAAGCTCATCATCGACTCACATGTGCAGTACCGATTGAACAACGTGGACGCCTTCCAACTGGCCGACGGTCTACAGTACATATTCGCCCACGTGGGCCAACTGACAGGAATGTATCGCTACAAGTACAAGCTGATGAGGCAGATTCGCATGTGCAAGGATCTTAAGCATCTGATCTACTACCGCTTCAATACGGGGCCCGTTGGCAAGGGTCCTGGTTGTGGTTTCTGGGCGCCGGGCTGGCGCGTGTGGCTATTCTTTATGCGTGGCATCACCCCGCTCTTGGAGCGCTGGCTAGGAAACCTGTTGTCGCGTCAGTTCGAGGGTAGACACTCCAAGGGTGTGGCCAAAACGGTTACCAAACAGCGCGTTGAATCCCACTTCGATCTAGAGTTGCGTGCCTCCGTGATGCACGACATCGTGGACATGATGCCCGAGGGTATCAAACAGAACAAGGCGCGTACTATTCTGCAGCATCTTTCGGAGGCGTGGCGCTGCTGGAAGGCAAACATTCCGTGGAAGGTACCGGGCCTACCGATTCCGATTGAGAATATGATCCTGCGTTATGTCAAGATGAAGGCGGACTGGTGGACAAATACCGCGCACTACAACAGGGAGAGAATTCGTCGCGGAGCCACCGTGGACAAGACCGTGTGCAAGAAGAATCTGGGACGACTCACGCGACTCTATTTGAAGGCAGAGCAGGAAAGACAGCACAACTACCTCAAGGATGGTCCCTACATTTCACCCGAGGAGGCTGTGGCCATCTACACCACCACTGTACATTGGTTGGAGTCGCGTCGGTTCGCGCCCATTCCTTTCCCGCCGCTGTCCTACAAGCACGACACCAAGCTCCTGATCCTGGCTCTCGAACGGCTGAAGGAGGCGTACAGTGTCAAGTCTAGGCTGAATCAGAGCCAACGCGAGGAACTGGGTCTCATTGAGCAGGCCTATGACAATCCCCACGAAGCCTTGTCCCGTATCAAGCGTCACCTGCTCACCCAGAGAGCTTTCAAAGAGGTTCGTCACCTGCCTTTGTGTTAGTTTTAGTAAAGTTTTAAGGTTTTTCTTCTGTAATTCCAGGTCGGCATCGAGTTTATGGACTTGTACAGCCATCTTATACCCGTCTACGAAGTGGAGCCTCTGGAGAAGATCACAGACGCCTACTTGGATCAGTATCTGTGGTACGAGGCAGACAAAAGAAGACTCTTCCCGCCGTGGATCAAGCCCAGTGATACGGAACCACCGCCACTCTTGGCCTACAAATGGTGTCAAGGTAGGGTCTCAAAGGGTTGAATAGTGAACAGGTTTTACTGGACATTTTGGGTGTGTGATTTGTGGCAATGTGATAGGTATTTGATAATCCCCTTGTTGCAAACCTCACGCCAAAGATGATATCCATATAGCAACGTTATTAAAGGTCACCAAAGTGAATGATAGAGTCACTTTATTCCCGCCATTAATTAAGCTCAAATATGTTATCCAAAACAGGCATCAACAACTTGCAGGATGTGTGGGATGTGGGCGAGGGTGAATGCAACGTGTTGCTGGAGTCGCGGTTCGAGAAACTCTACGAGAAAATTGACTTGACGCTTCTGAACCGACTTCTGCGCCTGATTGTCGATCACAACATAGCCGATTACATGACCGCCAAGAACAACGTGGTGATCAACTACAAGGACATGAACCACACCAACAGCTACGGCATCATACGCGGCCTGCAGTTCTCCTCGTTCATCACGCAGTACTATGGTCTGGTTTTGGATCTCTTGGTGCTGGGCCTGCACCGTTCCAGCGAAATGGCCGGTCCACCACAGATGCCAAACGATTTCCTAACGTTCCAGGATGCCGTCACCGAGACGGCTCATCCCATTCGTTTGTACTGTCGCTATGTGGACAGGATTCACTTGTTCTTTAGGTTCTCTGCCGAAGAGGCACGTGATCTGATCCAAAGATACCTGACCGAGCACCCGGATCCCAACAACGAGAACATTGTCGGCTACAACAACAAGAAGTGCTGGCCCAGAGATGCTCGCATGCGTTTGATGAAGCACGACGTGAACTTGTAGGTTTTTTTCTTCCAAACTAATGTCTTGAAGTTAAGTAACGTTCATGGTTCTTACTATTTTCAGGGGCCGTGCTGTCTTCTGGGACATTAAGAACCGTCTACCTCGATCGGTGACCACCATTGGCTGGGAGAACACCTTTGTTTCTGTTTATTCCAAGGACAATCCCAACTTGCTGTTCAACATGAGCGGCTTTGAGTGCCGTATTTTGCCAAAGGTTCCTTGAGCTGAGATATATCATTAAGAGCACTTTAATTCCTGATGTTTTCTTTCCACAGTGCCGCACACAAAACGAGGAGTTCACCCACCGTGATGGCGTGTGGAACTTGCAAAACGAAATCACCAAGGAACGCACTGCCCAGTGTTTCCTGCGCGTAGACGATGAGTCCTTGGGTCGCTTCCACAATCGTGTGAGACAGATCCTCATGGCTTCAGGCTCTACCACTTTCACAAAGGTATTCTACAGATTAAAAAATAATTAAAGCTTCGTTTCTTAATTAAAATATTAACATTACAGATTGTCAACAAGTGGAACACCGCCTTGATTGGTTTGATGACTTATTTCCGTGAGGCTGTGGTCAACACCCAGGAGCTGCTTGATTTGCTGGTGAAGTGCGAGAACAAGATCCAAACTCGTATCAAGATTGGCCTGAACTCCAAAATGCCTTCCCGTTTCCCGCCCGTGGTTTTCTACACCCCCAAGGAGCTGGGCGGTCTGGGCATGTTGAGCATGGGCCACGTCCTGATTCCCCAATCGGACTTGCGCTGGTCCAAACAAACAGATGTGGGCATCACCCATTTCCGATCAGGTGAAGTTTAACTTTATTCTCCTTTTTAAGGTTTTGCTAATGGTTCTGCATTTAAAGGTATGTCTCATGACGAGGATCAGCTGATTCCCAATCTGTACAGGTACATTCAGCCGTGGGAAAGTGAATTCATTGATTCCCAGCGCGTGTGGGCAGAATACGCTCTCAAGCGCCAAGAGGCGAATGCCCAAAACCGCCGCCTCACGCTGGAAGATCTGGAGGATAGCTGGGATCGTGGTATTCCCAGGATTAACACGCTCTTCCAGAAGGATCGGCACACGCTAGCCTACGACAAGGGTTGGCGCATTCGAACCGAGTTCAAGCAGTACCAGGTTCTCAAACAGAATCCCTTCTGGTGGACGCATCAGCGACACGACGGAAAGCTCTGGAATCTGAACAACTACCGCACGGACATGATTCAAGCCCTGGGCGGTGTGGAGGGCATCTTGGAGCACACGCTTTTCAAGGGAACTTACTTCCCCACCTGGGAGGGTCTGTTCTGGGAGAAGGCCTCCGGTTTCGAGGAGTCCATGAAGTACAAGAAGCTCACCAATGCGCAGCGTTCTGGTCTCAACCAGATTCCCAACCGTCGCTTCACCCTCTGGTGGTCGCCCACGATCAACCGTGCCAATGTGTACGTTGGTTTCCAAGTGCAATTGGATCTGACGGGTATTTTCATGCACGGCAAAATCCCCACCCTGAAGATTTCGCTGATTCAGATCTTCCGTGCCCATTTGTGGCAAAAGATCCACGAGTCGATCGTCATGGATCTGTGTCAGGTGTTTGATCAAGAGCTGGACGCCTTGGAGATCGAGACGGTGCAAAAGGAAACCATCCATCCCCGTAAATCCTACAAGATGAACTCCTCGTGCGCGGACATCCTGCTCTTCCCCGCCTACAAGTGGAATGTGTCGCGTCCGTCACTGCTAGCAGACACTAAGGACACCATGGACAACACCACCACCCAGAAGTACTGGCTGGACATTCAGCTGCGTTGGGGAGATTACGATTCCCACGATGTAGAGCGGTACGCCAGAGCCAAGTTCCTGGACTACACCACGGACAACATGTCCATTTATCCCTCGCCGACGGGAGTTCTAATAGCCATTGATCTGGCCTACAATCTGCACTCTGCGTACGGCAACTGGTTCCCGGGCTGCAAGACCCTGATTCAGCAGGCCATGGCCAAGATCATGAAGGCCAATCCCGCGTTGTATGTGCTGCGTGAACGCATCCGTAAGGCTTTGCAGCTGTACTCCTCGGAGCCAACGGAACCGTATCTCAGTTCCCAGAACTACGGCGAGCTGTTCTCCAACCAGATCATCTGGTTCGTGGATGACACGAATGTGTATCGCGTGACCATCCACAAGACATTCGAGGGAAATCTGACAACGAAGCCCATCAACGGAGCCATCTTCATCTTCAATCCACGAACGGGACAGCTTTTCCTGAAGATCATCCACACGTCGGTGTGGGCTGGCCAGAAGCGTCTGGGCCAGCTGGCCAAGTGGAAGACAGCCGAAGAAGTGGCGGCTCTGATTCGATCGCTGCCGGTGGAGGAGCAGCCCAAGCAGATCATTGTGACCCGCAAAGGCATGTTGGATCCGCTGGAGGTGCACTTGCTCGATTTCCCGAACATTGTGATCAAGGGCTCTGAGCTGCAGCTTCCCTTCCAGGCCTGCTTGAAGGTCGAGAAGTTCGGTGATCTGATTTTGAAGGCCACTGAGCCGCAGATGGTGCTGTTCAATCTGTACGACGACTGGCTGAAGACCATCTCCTCGTACACGGCCTTCAGTAGGCTCATCCTGATCCTGCGTGCTCTGCACGTGAATACAGAGCGTACCAAGATCATTCTGAAACCGGACAAGACCACCATCACGGAGGCTCATCATATCTGGCCCACGCTGTCCGACGAGGAGTGGATCAAGGTGGAAGTCCAGCTGAAGGATCTCATTCTGGCCGACTACGGCAAAAAGAACAACGTAAACGTAGCCTCGCTGACGCAGTCCGAGATTCGAGACATTATTCTGGGCATGGAGATCAGTGCTCCCTCGGCGCAACGTCAACAGATCGCCGAAATCGAGAAGCAGACCAAGGAGCAGAACCAGCTCACGGCCACCACCACAAGGACCACGAACAAGCACGGTGATGAGATCATCACGTCCACCACGTCCAACTATGAGACTCAGACCTTCAGCTCGAAGACAGAGTGGCGAGTGAGAGCCATTTCAGCCACCAACCTTCACCTGCGAACCAACCACATCTACGTCAGCTCGGACGACATCAAGGAAACTGGCTACACCTACATCCTGCCCAAGAACATCCTCAAGAAGTTTGTGACCATTTCGGATCTGAGAGCCCAGATTGCGGGCTATCTGTACGGAGTGAGTCCGCCGGACAATCCGCAGGTGAAGGAGATTCGCTGCATTGTCATGCCGCCACAGTGGGGCACCCATCAAACGATCAACCTTCCCAACACCCTGCCCACGCACCAGTACCTCAAAGACATGGAGCCGCTAGGCTGGATTCACACGCAGCCCAACGAGCTGCCGCAGCTGTCGCCGCAGGACATTACCACCCACGCCAAGATCATGCAGGAGAACTCGAATTGGGACGGCGAGAAGACGATAGTGATCACGTGCTCCTTCACTCCCGGCTCGTGCTCGCTGACCGCCTACAAGCTGACGCCCTCGGGCTTCGAATGGGGCTCCAAGAACACGGACAAGGGCAACAACCCGAAAGGCTACCTCCCGTCGCACTACGAACGCGTCCAGATGCTGCTGTCGAACAAGTTCCTGGGCTTCTTCATGGTGCCGGCCCAGAGCAGCTGGAACTACAACTTCATGGGCGTGCGCCACGACCCGAACATGAAATACGAACTACAGCTGGCCAATCCGAAGGAGTTCTATCACGAGCTCCACCGCACCTCGCACTTCCTGCTCTTCTCCAACCTCGAAGACGGTGGCGACGGCGCTGGCGCGGATCGTGAGGATGTCTATGCGTAGGCGCGAATCCCAATCGGATTCTTAGGTCCTTCGTTTTATCGTTTAGTGCAAACAAGCAGTTTTATAAGCGTGTTTTCAAAATGCTAGAGTCTAGGTACATTTTGTAATAAAAATCTGTCTTTTTTACCACCAACCCACCAATGTTGTTGCCATGGAATTGATTGCTTCATTTATCAACCTGCACCACGACTGGCAGTTATAACGTTCGTTAACGGTAAGTTTAATATATGACTAAAGTTAATGCTAGAATTCTTGTTACTTGGGTTGGAGTTTTCTGTGGTTCGGTTGTGGTTTCTAGGTACTGTTGATTGTTTGGTGACCCGCTTTCAGGAACACTTCCACAGCACGATGGCCAAATTCCCGGCGAAGAACAGGTATAGTATGTTCTGGGTTTCGTACGAGACCTCGAAACCGAATCCTTCGCCAACCACCACATGCCAATAGATTCCGAACTTTTTGTCCATGGTTTCTTTGATGACTTTGGCGGCGTGCTGCAAGGAAATGGTGACTAAATCTTATAGATACTTGGACTATATCTCTGATGCTTCATACCTCATAATTTGATGAATATTTCTCGCAAGCCATGATGGTCAGTTCGATGGCCTCGATACGCATCTCCTCGTTCATATCCGAGTGCTGAAAACACATACGATTAGAAGGTTAACCCTTTAAGGACTTGAAGATAGGTGACCAACCTTCACTAGAGGATATACGTGTACGATTTTCTTCTCGCCCTCCTTGCCTCCTTCAGCCTCATCTGCCATGTCTGCGATTCACCGACGACTGAACGCGAAGGAAGTAGTAGCCGAAAAACAACTGACACGAAGCCAGGATAATGTAATAAAAATTGAGTTAAATTCCTATTTACGTGTGACACACAAGTCAAGGTAAACGGGGCGCTATTCGGTGTGTGTGTGTGTCTGTGCTCCAACCACTGACAGGTGAATGTTTATGAATTTTAGTTTTTTGCGCTATTTGTCACGAGTCACGGCAGGAACAGGATTGCTATGGCAATTTCGGATTCGGATTGGGCTCGCCTGCCAGCATGTCAGGAGCGAGGTTAAACTGCAACTAACGACAACAATACTCCGCCAGCTCCGTCCTGACGCCAGCTCCATTAACTGCCAACCGCAACCGGAGTCCCTTCGCCGGGTGGTGTGCAAATACTTGTATATTTGTATATGTATATCTATGTATGTGGCTCCAGTGGTATTAATAGCTACTATGCTCGGTGTGCGCTGCGTTTGCGCCAAGTCTGCATGTTAAACTCGTTTCCTCCGTGCCGCATCCCTTCCTGCATCCCCCGTATATAGTTGCAAACAAAAGCAATTTCCGTGCGGGTGCCACAGCAAGACAGACGACATGGCGACATCATCGTCATCATCTTGGCGGCAACCCCAATTTTTGCAACATTTCGCACTACAAACGGCCAGCTTGGGGGGTGGATTAGGTGGTCAGTTCAGCAGGATTGAGGAAATTCGGGGAAAACCCACTCGCATCCCTTGATGCACTCAAAATGTCAACAGACTGTCAGATGAAATTGGTTTATGGGAGAATACTATTGGGGATTAATGATCTGTGAAATGTTTAGAATCTGTGATGATGATGCTAGATACTGCTTAGGTTAATTTTAAAAAAACTTAATTTTAAATAAGGAACATGGAAGTGGAAACAGGAACATTTCTAATTAGGAATCTTCCTTTGCATCCCAGCACTCCTCCTCCGATTCCTGGTCGGAAAATCTAGCTTCCTGAGATAAATGATCACATAAATCACCAGGATCTGAATCATTCGATTCCTCATCCGATTCCGGTATAATTACGCAGTCATCATTAACCTCCAGGGATTTTTCCTGGAAAAGTTCCATCAGAACATCTTTGGAGGCGTCTTCATGCTGAATGCGTGTCAATAAGTCAGCAATTGGTATTTTATATCCGGACACCTGGTCGTATTCCGTATCATTTTCGGAAATGTCCTGGGCTCTTTTAAATCTATTTATTTCGAACTCCACCTCGGACCAGATTTTCTCCTTGACGGTCCGCGTGTCCACTGAGAACGGATAGTCGACGGAGTACAACAGCTTGTAGGGTTCCTTGGATTCGAAAGTGGGCGACGAGTTCAAGGGTTCAACCAACTCCATATCGAGAAAATCCTTGCGAACGAATATTGCTATTTGGGACACATGACCCACGTCGCTGAATCCTTTGGGAGGCTTGCCCACCCCAATTATTGAAAACATGTAGTTGGGGTACTCCTCCACAACTCCCAAGCACCACGACTTGAACTGCTCTCGGGTCCATTCGAACTTGTGATCGTCGTGGCGAAATCCGTTCGGTAGAAGGGTATTAAATGGTTTGAAGATCACATTGAAATCAGCATTCGGGGTGCTAAAAACAGCTACTTTAGGCTGCATTAAACCGAAAATATTTGATGGTATTTGATTCAAGACATCATCATAGACGTGTTCGATTCTGTAAGAAATTTTATGGATTAAACTAAATATAATTTTATTAAATTAACTTACAGTTCCAGGGCAATTACGGCATCTGTGTTTAGTAATTGCTCAGAGGCGTCGGCCACGCTGCCTTTTAGAATCTCTACGTGAAGAGGACCTAGTCTATGTCTTATGTAATCCGCTACTAATGGATTAATACAAGTTACATTTTTCATCAGTATTTCCTCGTCAATATCCACCTAAAAATTTAAATCCAACCGCCATCGTTAAGTGATGGAACAAACGAGAATAAATAATTGGCAACTTAAGAGCTATTGTCGGAAACAATTGATGGTTATTCGAAATGCTGGGTGTAATTTTATGTTAAAGTTAAAGCAATAAATAAATTACTCTATTTTATATTAATAATTCTATTATCGTTTAAACTCATTTCGAATCGGTTAGGAATGATGCGACTTGGAACGCTTGGGAAGCAGAACATCGATATCGAGCTATCGGAACCGAAAATCATCGATGCGTCGTGTTTTCTCCACCTCTAAGCTGTGCTCGGGAATAATGTGTAATTGTTACGAAAATAAGTCAAATGGAAGCTAAAATATAGTGGCTAGGGCGTTGTGAAAGTGCAACTGAGCACCATCGCACCAAGTGAAAGATGTAAGCAACGAAACAACCAGATTCTATAGTGAAAAAGTAGTTTGCTTTGGAATGGGGGAAAGAAAACTCAAAAACAAGAAGAAGAGAACCAGTAATACGTGAGAAAAATACATACTAAAAAATCAATTTGACTTTGGGCCCCGAATACGGGTTGCACGTGAATACGCGTTGTCTGTCGAAGATCCTCGGTAAACGAAATAAATAGTGAAGGATTTTATTCTTTGTAGCAAATTACCGGCCAAAAAAAATTGATTTTTTCCGACATTAGGACCTACATACATATGTTGTATATATATGTACATATGTCTGTCCGTCTGTTTTCCAGACATGGTGGTGCGTTCGCGTCCGTGTTTGTTTGCGCTTGTATTTGATAACCGCGTAACTAAAAATGTGCATTTTGCTGATAAAAACGCTCAAAACGTCAAACAAGGTTAATAAAGCGCGGGGAGAATTCCAGAAAAACGAATTGATTTTTTGTTTGTTTTGTTGAGAATATTTGTTGTAATATTGTATACCAACACATGTTCCTTTTCTTACTGTTTGTGTGTTCCATTCCCAATTGGACCGACCTGTTTCGTTCCCCATCGTTCGGCAGACAAACAATAAACTTGAAAAATGATATTGCAAAAAAAAATATGAAAAAATCGTATAAAACAATGCTACCATCGGATTTGCATTAATACAATAACTGATGTTAACTTAAAATAGACACTTACTAATCACAGTGTTTTGATTAATCAATTTTTATAGAAATAGAAATCGGCGAATAGCGAGTGAAAGAGAATCAACCTTCAAAGCGGAATCGAACAAAAACATCGTTCAGTAAAAATTTGAATCCAACGTACGTCGGCTCCCCAAACTCTCTGCTTGTTGAATTTCGAGATTAAATTTTTGCGTCTGCGGAGGAGTCTTCATATTCCCGGGCACACAAATCCCAGCCAGGAGCCCACAATGGGCAAGCGGCTCCAGCTTGAGCGCCCACCCACCGACAGGAGCATCCGAAAACGGAAGCGGTCGGCGATTAAGGCTGCCGAGAAGCACCAGCGCGTGGACGGCCCAAACAACTACGAATTCCACGAGAATGACGACGAGGACTCTTCTTCGTCGGGCTCGGCTGCCGGTCGCGAGGGAGCTCGCATGGAAGTGGACCAGTTGGTCCCCGCGACACTGATGCACACTCCCCAAGGTAGAGGTTTGCTCCTAACCGGCGCCAGCTTCGCCAGTGACCATAATAATTCGAGTGTGACGGAATCACCGCGTCCGGTTTACACCCTGAGACCGTCGGTTGTAAACGGTACCATTCTCCGGGACGTCCTCTCCAAGGCCTGGCGCTTGGGGCGACCCATAGGTGAGTGATTGAAGTCTTGCAACATGATTCCAATAGTCATCGCACTCTTCCGTAGGCAAAGGTAATTTTGGCGAAATATTTTTGGCCTCGGACGACACCGTATGCCCGACTAGTTCGGAAAATGCCAAGTATGTCGTTAAGATTGAGCCCCATTCCAATGGACCACTTTTCGTGGAGATACACTGTCTGATTAACACTTCACAGAGCAAGGGTAAGCACCACTCCCATATAGTTAGAATCTTGTCTAAGTCTTGTATTTTAGATCCATCGGCTATAGAAGAAAATGTTGTAAACCTGCCAGCCCAACAGCCCCATGCCCTAGCCAAGGGCCCGCCCTCTGGGATACCAAGCTTCATTGCTTCTGGCACTCACTACTTCGGAGACGCCCGTTATCGTTTCCTTGTGCTGCCCCGCTTCGATCGCGACCTCCACTCGCTGATCAGGAACTCGCGGGTGCAGCAAAAGTCACTGCTGGTGCTCGCCATCCATATAATCGATGTGCTTGAAAATCTGCACGACAAGGGATACTGTCACAACGATATTAAAGCCCAAAACCTGATGGTGTCCAAGTGCAAGTATCTTAAGAGGCAGGCAGTTCGAGTGGGTGCAGCCGCTGCTGTCAAGAACAAGGGGAATAACTTCGACGAACACTACGAGGAGAAGCAACAGACCACAGACAGTGGCAATAGTTCGGAGCAGGAGACCAACGATGATGACTTCTTCATGAAGAGCGAACGGTTTCCTCTCAAAAGAATTGCACATATCGATGAGGAGGAAGACGACGAGGACGAGGATTTTGATGACGGTGCTACGTCGAACAGTAACAACAGCAACAGCATGGATGTCTACCAAACGCCCATAAACAAGAAGCGGCGTGGACGGAATAACGTTCAATTCAGTGGCTCCAATCCAGTGCGCTCGTGCCGCCGTGAGAAACGTAACTCCATGTACGAGGAAATGGTCAAGTCGCATTATTTGCGACCCACCAAGCGTATTAGCTACCGCGAAGAGTTTAACGAGGCAGGTGATCCCATTAAGCAGAGCGAGGATAACAGCGATCAGTCGGCCGAGTCTTCCGACAACGAGTCAGAGGAGTTCATTCCACCCTCAGAACGCCGATCGACGAACAAGAGGGGTAGGCTTGCTTTGGCCTCTAGTGCCAAGAAAGGACCCGTCTCTACTCGGGCTACCCGAACTCAGGAGAAGGTCAAGAAGGAAACGCATGGTGTGCACAGAACGCGCGGAAGGGGCAACAAGCTGGTAGAGAATCAGCCTCCCACTGAATACCAGTTCATACCTGTGGAGGAGGAGCACGTGTTTCTTATTGACTTTGGGTTGGCCTCCAAGTACCAGGATCGCGGTGTCCATCGCCCCTTCATTATGGATCAGCGGCGTGCGCATGACGGTACTTTGGAGTTTACTTCGCGGGACGCCCACTTGGGAGCCCATTCGCGGCGCAGCGATCTTGAGTGCCTGGGGTATAATCTAGTTTACTGGTCCCAGGGCTGCTTACCGTGGAAGGATGCAGCCCAACAGCAACAGCAGGAGAAGGTGCATCGATCCAAGGAGCTGTTCATGACTGATGTGCCAGAGATGCTGCGCCAATTTTATGGCAAGCAAGTTCCTAAATACCTAGGCGAGTTCCTGCAGCAGATCGGAAAGTTGGCGTACCAGGAGCGTCCAAACTACGAGCGCTATCGCAACATCTTCCGAAATGAGTACCAGAATCTGGGCTTCGATCTGGAGAAGATGCGCCTGAGCAGCGAGGAGATCCAGCGCACCTGCGTTTCTGTCAAGGATGAAGTTGACGGCAGCCGATGTGACATTTTCGAGTTGAACAACAAGATTACTGCGAATGTTATGCGAAACTCGGCGTTAAACACACCCTTCCAGGAGCATTCGCTAACTAACCGTGTTTCACCCAAGAATCTGCGCTCCAAGTCGAGCAAGAAGACGACGAAAAAGAAGTTCTCTTGGGCGGAGGTCCTGTCCCAGGACCCAGACCAAATAGCCCGGGAACGCGCAGTCAAGGAGTTTGAGCGGGAGGAGTCGATTTGCCCCCTGCAATCCCGTCTTCCCAGACGTTATGATGGTAAGCCCACTTATGCGATACTGGCTGTCGAGCAGAGTCGTCGCGACAAGGGTCTGGTCGTTCAGGAGCATAATGACGAAGAAGATAACGATGAAGACGAAGACGATGAACAAAACGAAGAGGAGGATACTGATGAACAGGAGGAGGAAGAAAACGATGATGTTGAAGAGGTGAGTTTTGATATATCCCCAAAGCATTTGTTTTATTACTAAACTACCTCTCGTTTTTTTAGGAGGAAGTGGATGGTAGCGATTATTCCAATCAGACCGCTCGGGCTGGGCGCGGCCGACCTAAGGGCAGTGGCCGCAAGAGGACCACCAGCAAGCCTGGCCAAGCACCACAGCCGCCGGTGAAGTGCAATCGCGTAGCAGCTCGGCGACTCGGTGCTGTGAGTAAGAACCGCTCCACCCCTCTGTCAGCGGTGGCCAGTAACAAACGTGGCTGTGCCACACGCAAGGAAAACACCTCACTGGCCTCAGCTGCCGGCGAGCCATCGGGAGAGAGGAAACTAAAGGCGGGCCGAGAGAAGTCGGCGCCACAAACTGGCCGACAACCTAAGCAGCGGCAAACGCGCCGCTGCCTCTATAAGACTGAATCACAACTCGGCGAGAACGATGTGGAGAATAACGCAAACCTGCTGGAAGTGCAGCACCTTTATGGCGAATATGATGACGAGAATAACTACGGCAAGGGGCGCCATGTCCACGCGTCCAGGCATTGCCGCAAATGATTGCTAGATGACTGTAAGGAATAGGATTAGTGACCGTAAATGAAAGATGGAGAGAAATGGACGAAGAAGAATTGATTAGAGAAGCGAAGGCAATGCCAAATGCAAAAGCTATAGAAGAACAGAACAGAACAGAAAAAGAGAAAAAACTAAATTCGTTTCAAGTATTTTTAGTGGTAATTAAGTCAAGTCGGTGCAGAATAAGGCACCCAACAGGACAGATCCTACTTATATGCATATTATCGGCTTTACATTGTAATTTGATTTTTTGCACATTAAAGATATAAGTTTTGGTTAAGAACGTCAAATAGGAAAGCGCGCGCTCAGCTCCATTGGGAAGATGTTGTTGAATTTTTCATTTAAATACCATGTAGTCCCCAGTTGTAAGAGATATTGTGTGTTTTTTTAAACCGAGCCCAGGAGCAGTGCCCTGTAAGTTATGATTGGCCTTGATAGCAAAATCCTTGAGTTTATAATATTTTTTTAGTTTTTATCCAAACCCCATGTTAGTTTGTTAGTCCATAACCGATGTAAGACCCGTTTTCAACAACATTTCATGCAGCAAGGTACATATTCTCCTCAAAAAGTATTTAATATAACTAGATAATGGTTACTTCATAAACATGATAAAAGTCTAAGTTAGGATTTACTTGTATAAACAAGCAGCGGAAATAAATAAATTAGAATTGTATTTCCTTAACAATTACCCGAACACGTCTTTGAATTTTTATTTACTGTAAACCAAAAATGTTTTAATTCAAAATCAAGACATACCATCGTAATGTTTTCAATTGTTTCAATGCGGCGCAGTAGCTGAAAGAAACGCATTTCGGCACATCCGAACTCCACTACCTTCTTGATCTGGGCCGACCAGCGGCTATCCTCCAGGATTTGAATAGCAGCACAGTAGCGCTGCTCGTAAACAGGCGGCTCGAAAGTAATGGTGCTTTTGGTCAAAGTTGTTAATGTTTGGAAATCCCCGCAAGGGAGATTAAAGGAAAACATTTTGTGCGCGTTCCTAGGGTTTTGTCACAATAATATTCCAGTGGATGGCGTTGCTAGCTATTTTATTCTATAACTGCTGGTCACATTAAAAAGTTTTAAAATCAAAGCTCTCCAACGGTATAACGTGCAATGCGGGGCATACTCTGTGAAGAACACAATAAGCAAATTTGTGTCTAACAGAGGCCATTTATTAGTATGAAACTAGTTGCATGAACTTGTTTGCTTCTCTTATAAATCAAATTGGGGCACTGGGAATCGTTTTTCTGAAAATTGTAGGGAGCGAGTTGTATGGTATGGTATTAAGAAGCCGCAATTGATTAGTGACCAGGATGTAGATTTTTGCCGGAGCCGGAGTGATGAATCTCCTGATGTCCCTCCCCATCGACCTGGTTGGCAATCAAAAGCCGAATCCCATTTGGAGGTAACGTTATTTACCAATGGAATGAATTCGAAAAGCACCAATGTTCAACGGTACTTTTTATAGCCAGCCAAATATCTTTTATATTCGTTTCGAAAAACGACGTTTTCTGAAATTGCAGATGCAGTGAAGGATATGCAGCACAAGCATTTTCGGAAACACCCAAAAAAAAAACTTTAGTCTTATGGAAATTTAAAATATTCTCGCTTTTGGCGGAATTGTGCGAAGGCTGCATTCCAGTGTTGCGAAATGTATTTAGAATCTTAGATATTTTTTTGGAACTGCCAACTGGGTTTCAGTTGGAAACCAGTGCTGCCAAGAGAAAACAGTGCAATGGCGCCATTTATAAAAATTTGAATAAAAAAGTTTCTGAAAAACAACCAACTTTTCTATGACATTTTTTGAACTCACAATGAGTTGCGAGTGAGATTCTACATTTGGATCCATTCCTACATCCTTAGCAACCCCGATTCTTTGATAGTTATGGCTTTTATTTATGATTAAGAGTAGAATATAAGGTTGGGTACGTAATGAGTACAAACATCAAGCAATTGAATCAAACATTTTGCATCGCATGCATAACAATTTTGTATATAGTATGTATAACATTTATTTTTTAATCCGAATCTGCTCATGGGCTTGTACGAAATGTTAAATAAGCATAATCGAATGCCTGGAGACCTGTTCCGGCTAATATGTTGATGTGAGGTGATGGGTGCTTCTGGCTTGGCTTACAAATTAAAATAAATCACAATCTATATGTACATAATACTAAAATGCTTAAAAATCTAAATCAATGAAACGAGGTGGACGCCTATTGGGTCCAAACTAAGGATACAAAACAAAGACCGGCTACTAAATAAGCACAATTGAATCCGCTTCGAGAGTGTTGCAGGTTGCAGTGTTTTGTGGGTGTCCGCTGAATACAACTAACATATATCCGTACTGAATGAGTTAATGCCTTGACTGGGAGCCACATCCTTCGCCTCCCCTCCCATTTAACTGTGATGTGATGGCCTACTCTATGTCGTGGAAGCGGAGGATGGCGCGTCCGGGTATCTCGGAGTTGCACAGCTTCTGGATGACCTCGGCGGCCTGTTCGCAGGGGAACACAGAGTGTGGCGGCGGCTCGATCTTCTTGTTGGCCACCAGCTCGACCAGTTCCGCCAGCTGCTCGGCGGTGCCGTTGGAGATCGGGATGATGTCCTGCTGGTATTCGCTGGACAGCCGCGAGAACTTGGGCAGCAGCTTCTCGGCCACCTCGTCACTGATCAGGACCACACCGCCCTTCGACAGGCAGTGCATCGAGCGGTGCAGGCTCCTTGAGGTTGTGCCAAAATCAATCACCACGTCCACGGCTCCGCCGCACACATCCTTGGTGCGCTCGATCAGTTGCGGCTCATAGAGGCATTCGTTCCACTGTACCACACTGACACTGCAAAAAAAAGAATAGACAAAGATATGGTTACAATAGATGTTACATAACGGCTTCAGAAGACGTTGGATAAGCTCCTTTTTTGAGAAAAATACTTACTTTTTAATCTCCGTGGCCAGACGGAAGCCCTCGTCCCTGAGACTGGCCACTGTGATGTCCACATTGTCGGCTCCAGTGGAGGCAAAGTGATAGGAGGCGATGCGCACAGCCCAGAGGGCCAGGCCGCCGGTGCCAACGATCAGGATCTTGCACTTCCGCTGCGGCTCTGTGGCAGCCCGCTGACTGAGG
Source organism: Drosophila bipectinata (assembly GCF_030179905.1). Lineage (NCBI taxonomy): Eukaryota > Metazoa > Arthropoda > Insecta > Diptera > Drosophilidae > Drosophila > Drosophila bipectinata. The sequence continues at coordinate 11,009,478 of NC_091737.1, forward strand.
ATCTGTGTGACCACCGCCTGGGCCTTGAAGACAGCGTTCATGGCCAGGAGGGCGCCCGTGGGCAGCATGGCGGCCACCTCCATGGGCAGACTGTCGGGAATGGGCACCACATGCTTCAGATCTGGAACCACCAAGAGCTCGGCATAGCCGGCGGGGGTCTCATCGAACGGGTAGACGATCACGCGCTGTCCAATGCGCAGGCCCCGGTTGTTGGCCTCGGTGATCTCTGAGCCGAGGGACTCGATCACGCCGGCCACTTCGAAGCCGGGGAAGAAGGAGCCCTCGCGGATGCCCTGGTGGGCGGGCGAGGAAATCGAGTTCACTGAGGGGCAGTAGTCGCTCAGCTCCGAAGACACCGAGGACATGCTGGTTATCGAGTTGGAGCGATCGCGGCGACGGTAGCAGGCTCCGGCGCACACGATCCGGATGCGGGCGCCCAGCGCCGGCGTATCCTCGATAGGGACAAAGAAGTTGAAGACGCAGTTCTTGGCACCCGGTCCGGGCGACTCAATTGACACTTGACGGCACAGTTTGTTCATGTTGTGTGTGTTGTGGTCGTGGTGGTGATCAGGATCCGTCGGCGGCAGAGCGGACGTCAGGGACAATGAATTTAACGACAACGAGGTATCTGTTGTTCCGCTGCAATCACAGAGAGAAATGTTACAGATACATATTAGAAATATTCTATATTTGAGACTAAAAATATGAATTTCTATATAGTATACGGGGCAATCAACTTTGTGGCTGTGTTCTCAAAAGAACAAAGATTTGGAAATCCTTTTTATTTCAGGTTTAAAAATATCTTTCTATTCTGTGGTTTTTTTTGGATTTAATCTAAAACTCGAAAAATGTTACTCAATACAATAAAAATGTTTCTCGAAACCCCACCCCCATAGCCCCACATACGCAATTGATTTCCGAGACCCTATTGCGTACTTTTCAATAATTTCAATGCCAAAAACTCGATAGGCCCGTTGTAATAGCGATTCTCTGGCCGATTTTCCTATATACAAGCACTGTGTAAGTGATTATCTTTGATTTCAATGCCAACAAGCATTCGGCGCCCTCATGTTAATATTATTCTAGCAACTATTTTCGAGTGATGTGTGGAATTATGATCACTATTGTGATACCCACTTGATATAGTATTGTTCTGAAAGGTCAGGTGGGCTGGTATGCCCATATATTGACTTTCATTAATAAATATGCCTTGATTTATTGGCAGGTGGACACAGCAATTGCGATATGCGATACGGATCCTTTCACTTCAATGAGCTGGCAAAGCTCCAATTAAAAGATAAGCATCGGCATCGGTATCGGTATCGGACATTAGATTCAGTTTATGGGTCATAGAGGAAGTAGATAAAACAGTGATATTGATTTGATGGTCTGGACTAGTGTCTGGCGATTTAATTAGTGCATATTGTGTTTAGGCCGCCGATAAGGACGGTGACGAAGGCGCAGTCCCGACACTTTATTAAAGTTCACTTCACTTGCACTTTTGGCGAGAAATTGAATTCATTTTCCCCAATAGAGGTAGGGGATGAAGGCCAATTACTTTCAATCAATAGTTTACCTTATTGAACCGAGCAAATTGTGTTGTTGACTGCAAATATCGACCGGCATTGTGTCTGTCTGTGTTGTTGGCTTATTTTCTTAATGAATTTCTTGATTTTTCTTCACTTTTATTTTGAATGGCACTTTAGTTAGCACTTTTCTTTAGGTTGAGACTTGAAGTAGATTTTTCTTTTCGCTGCACACGTCTTGACCAGCGCACTTCCAAAGAACATCTGAGCCCGCTAACGCCGATGCGCCAGCTAAAAAGCAAAAAAGCCGGCGAGCGTATGGAACTCACACAGATACTCTCGCTACACACACATACGCGCAGAAATGAGCCTATACACGGCACGCACGGAATGCGTGAAACATTTGAAGAGTGAGTGTGCCGGATACTTTTATCCGTGTGTGTGTGTTTTGTATCTGAGAGTGGGTTGCATGGCCGAATATATTTGCATCTATAGGATGCAATTTTAATATTTCATATTTATTTATAGGTTTTCCAATTTAAATGATTGCATACCTATCATACACTATAAGTCAGTTTTTTGGGCAGTGTAGTAGAATAAGATTGTTTATCTTTTGTTTACACATTCGAATTAACATTGGGGACGCAGTAGCCGGAGAGGAAAACAAACACAAAGCCCGGTCACTTGGCGATCATAACAAATTAATAAAAAACAACAAATGCATTAGGCCAACGCGTGGAAAAGATTTATGGCCAAAACAAAGTTCGAGAGCCTGGTCCTCTATACGAAATGTGGAAGTCACCTCGTTTAGGTTGCCAGGCGGCCGTCAAATGATTTTTTTATAGAACTTTCGGTGACAGAATTTTCTTTTCTAACGATTCTGCGAAAAGTGGAAGGGGCTGGGAGGATGCCCCATTAGTCACGTCACCTTCTCAGCGGGTGGCTTCCAAGGGGGGCATCACTATCATTATGATTTGCGATTCCATAGGGAAGTATTTAGTCTTATCTCCCATTGAGGTTTTCTAATTGAAATTCGTAACGAGTGTCGTATAGAAAAGCAAAACAAATAAACAACTTATAGAGTTTGTAGATACATTTGTATCTATATCAAGGGGCTTAAACTCTATCTTATAGATGCAGAATATAGTTTTTTTCCACCATAGTTAGCATACTTATATGACTTTGTAAATTAATGCATTTTACACTGTATCTCTCAGTATCTGTATCTATCCGACTACTGCGCTTGCTTTTGTTTTTGTTTGCGAAGCCAGAACGGTGGATGTTTGAGTGCCAATGCCGCCAGGGGGGCTGGGGTGGGGTGCAGGGGATGTGGGGTTGAGCAAGCAAAACAAAACCAAAGCCATGTACACGTGCTCGGTGCGTGATTATCACGCACTGGCCGCCTGAGAACCGGGGAGAAAAAGAGAGGTACACACAGAGAGAGAGAGAGAGAGCACGAATACGACAAAACTGGCAGACAGCTGACTGCTGCTGTAAGCTTCCCCCCACCCAGATTCAGATACTTTTCTGCCAGCTCTCAGATACTTCTCCGCTGGAGATGGAGAATAAAAATGCATAAAATGGAACGCGGCTGGATAGATAGAAATGGACATTCAGCTTCTTTGTGCGTGGTGCTTTGTGTTCATCTTTGTTTTCCTCTCATAAAAAATATGTAAATAAACGAGCTATAAATATGTTTTATATTTTACGCAGTTACATTTGCCTTCGCATCCTGAAATGCCAAAAAAATGTATCTTTATATTTGGGTTCAAGGCTTGACCTCAAAAAAGGCCACCAGTTACTACGAAAATATAGGATTAGCCCTCAAAAACCTTAGAATAATAATATTTTTCTTGGTTCTGACATCATTTCTTAAAAAAGATAAGATTTTCAGCTCTAGATCAAGATCTGTAGGTGCTAAAATATTATATATAATAAGGGGATTATATATTTTATCAGGTAATGTTTCTTCAGAGATAAGATACAAAAAAGCCACATCTGGCAAAAGGGAAAGTGTCATAAAAAATATTTAAAACAATATGTATATCTTTCTTTAAATGCTGACCAATTGAAAACAGTTGGTGAGATCTCCTCATGCGATCAAAAGATCAGATCAGCACATGAACAACAAAATATTTACTGAATTATTTATTTATTTATTTGTTGGGACTCTGGACGGGAATTGAAAACATTTGCCTTGGCCAATTCCACTCAATTGTATTTAATGATGAAATCAATCAAGTTCTAATGATTAATTGGCAATGCAAATGCCCCCACTGGCTGTCGCGCCAAAAAAATGTGGATCACTGACGCCGGACAGGGAAAATGTCACCGATTATGCAGGAATCAGGCATTAAAGTTTATTATAATCGCGCTACCTCTCTGGCAGCCAGGTACTGAACTCTCGGTACTGGGAAAGGTAAACTGGCTATTTTTAGTCCCTTTGTGTATGAAAGCGATTAATGCAGCCGATCGCCATCGAGATCTCTTTTTGTTTCTGTTATATGATTCTTATATTTTTCACGTTGTTTCCATCCACACTTGTGTGATACTAATTTACAATCCTCGATTGTGCTTGAAAATAAATATGTACATATAGCGTGTTAGAAGGGTAAATATAGCAATAAATTCATTTGCGTCACGCCCTGAATATATATACAATTTCCTTGAGGCCAGGACATTCGTACAGTCATCAATCAAACTTTTTGCCTACCCCAAGTTTTGGCATCATTTTCCAAATGCGTGTCTGAGATACTCCAGGAGTGTACTAAAAGGCTTATTATCTTGGAGAGCACTAACTATGTTATGGTCAACTAAAATCTCCAGGTGCTGATAAGGAAATGGGTTCTATAGTACAACACAGAGGCTCCCACGTTTTCGTACTCGAGAAGACACAAACAAACTCATTGATTTACAAGCCACTTCACTCGGTTTTTGAATGGCCCCCATAGAGTTGTTTACTTTCGGGGATTTTCAGGTGCCCGCATGGCTTCAAATCATCATTTAAATCAGGAGCCAGCTACCGAAATCATTAAACATGTATGTATCCTGGCAGACGCCCAGTTTGGATACAAGGATTTGAATTACGCAGCAGAACGGTGGACACTATGGGGGCCAGAAAAACTGGCATACCTCCCCCTCGGTTGAAAAGGAAGTTCTGGAGACCGTCTAGAGAAAATGCTAACCCGCACGTACACACTGTGTGCCGCTCCAGGAAGAGAATTGCGTAATATGGATCCATTTCGCCACTTACCTCGTAAAAAAAGTTAAAAGCGCAGCGTCTCAAAACACTCCTGCTGTTCTTTTAAAAAATATTTTTAGTTTATTGTTAACTGTTTTGTATTATTATTTAAACGCCTAGACAGCGTTTGTTTAATGTTTTCTTAGTTTTAGCGATGCCAGTCGACTGGTTTAATTTAAAGGAGCACCGCAGCCGCACGGCGTACAGCAGGATACGTTTGACTTTGAAGTCTCCTTTGCCAAGTATGAAATAGGCAGGGTCTAAGTGTAAATATAAGACTTGCGTTTGCGCAGTGTCGGTTGCTCCCAATGAAGTATTAGGGGTTTATGGTTTAGTTAAGACGGAACTGGTTCATTATTTAACGTAAGAGCATTTTTTATTTAATCTTTTCAGTTAGAAAAGTTTTTAATCTTTGAATTTCCGTTTCATAGAAAACTTAACCCAAAAAGTAGGCTACATAAAGCAGATATTGCAAAACCATAAAAATTATATTTAAGATTAATGAACTAAATGAACTAATGAGCAGCAAAAATTGTAATATTTTTAATCTTTTTTTTCATTAAAAAAATATGTAAACATCATCTTTAATATAAAATATGGAAACTCAAATAATTTGAAAATGGCGCTCTAAATTTAGTATGTGTTTAGTATTCTAGCAGTGTTGGAAAGCTATTCAAAAAATAGATTCACGTTCAATATTTGCACCGTTGTTTGACAAACTAAAGACTGAGTTTTCTTTATAGAGTGTTATTTAAACTAAATAACATTTTCCCAAGAAAAAAAACAAGTTCTCTAGTTTACAAAATAGTAATAGGTTTGGTTTGTCTATTTTGGGCGTCTAAGCCACCTTGCCGCATCTGGTCACACTATCAGCAACTAATGTTTCATTCGCCCAATCAAAAGTTGGTTTATTAAACGCGCAGTAGAAATCAACAAGTGATCACCGCCCAATAACCATGTCCAGCGAAGGAACAAAGACTTTCACCCGCGCAGAGGTCGCCAAGCACAACACAAACAAGGACACCTGGCTGCTCATCCACAACAACGTCTATGATGTGACGGCTTTTCTGAACGAGGTGAGAGTGTGTTGGAGGCGAAGAAATGCGTACACGTTGGAATTAGGGGCACGGCGGACATTTCCAGGTCGCCGTCGGGTGTTATCTCCATACCACACTATAGCCAATGAGCTAATGACAACTGTCCAAGTGTTAGAGTAGAGCCAAGGCGCACGTACACACATGTGGAAGTATGAATTTCTCTACCAAACTGCAGCTGAATCGAGACTGTAATTAGAGCTGTACTTTGACCCGCCGACACTAACTGGCTGACCCCGTGTCCGGATTTCTCGTTTCGCCGCGTGGAAGCTTCCAGCAGCAGCAGCAACAGCAACAGTACGCGCCGCCCCACTTATTGACGAAACCCCCTCGATCACATTTTGTAATCGCCTGTCGTGGCGAAACTATCAATTTGCATTCGTGTGCTCCGGGTCAAGTTTTAAGCAAAATCGGTGCGACTAGTCTGCATTTGCATCTCATTAGTTTCGCTGCCGCCCGAAGGGGAGAATCTTGTGCAAGTGCTCCGCCAACCGGCGAAATTCCCATGCAGCACTTCATTCTGGCGCAATAACGCCTCCGCAGCAATAATGGCCTTGCTATCTGTGGAATCTAATGCTCTTGTTAAGATAAGCTCAAAAAACTTGGTTCTAACGATGACACTGCACTTTGCGTGTGCCTTAAAATAACAATAGTGAGGGTGACCAAGCGCTTCCATTCCAAAGTTTGAGTCCGACTATCGCCAGATCCGATCCGATGATGTTTAAAACATGCGCCCCCTTTTGGGAAAGGTGTATTCCAAATGTTCAGGATATACACTTTCCTACGCATAAATAAGAGCATCGCTAGATCTACGTCAAGAGAATTATACTACCAGATTTTCGTGAAGATCAACAAGCTCCTGTTGGTCAGAGTTCGACCCTGAAGTACAACCACATATGTATTATTTTTCATGATGTTATTATCTTTCTACTGTCATAATTACTTTTAACTTTAATTGCGACAGTTTGAGGGCAGCTATTATTATTTCGGATGATTCAGTAATGGATTTATAAAGAAATTCAAAGTTGGCCTTATCATTGGAGATTATTCGTTTTGAACGACCGATTACCATATGCAAAGACTTCTAAGTTCCCTTTCCAGAATTCCAATTCCGATTCCCTTTCTTGAATTTTTAGCCATCGAATTCAGGGTCAGACGGGGATTAGCATACAAAAAAAAACCAACTGGGCAGTAATATATGCGAATATAGAACTCAACTGTTTCCCATTTTTATCCACAGCATCCCGGTGGCGAGGAAGTGCTTATCGAGCAGGCCGGCAAGGATGCCACAGAGAACTTCGAGGATGTCGGCCACAGCAACGACGCCCGGGACATGATGAAGAAGTACAAGATCGGTGAGCTGGTTGAGAGCGAACGCACCAGCGTGGCCCAGAAGTCGGAGCCCACCTGGAGCACGGATACGCAGAACGAGGAGAGTTCGGTGAAGTCCTGGCTGCTGCCGCTGGTCCTCTGTCTGGTGGCCACGCTATTCTACAAGTTCTTCTTTGGCGGCGCCAAGCAGTAGTAGTCCCCAATCCCAACGGTGCCCATCGGAGGCCATCCGATCGCGATGCGGAGCCACCAATTAGTTAATCCACGAACGCTCAAAGTCAAAAGGCTCACAAATGGATGGGGAGAGAGCGGAAGAGGAGTCGGAGGCAGCGGATCGGGGCCATATTTAATAGTAAAATTTGTGCTAAGTTTTAAAGTTACCTTTGGCATTTTTTTGTACACCACCTTTACACATGCAATTCCTTCAGACAGCGGGGCTAGAGTTCTGTTTTCCAATTGATATTTAAACTTTTGAGGCATGAAACGAAACGACAGCAGAACGTTTTAAACCACATGTATGTACATTAAACGTATTCCACAAGAAAAAACTCTGAAAAAGTCATTCGAATTCCGAGTGCTTAGTTTTCTTATTTCATCTACACGTTTCTGGCATTAATACTGTTCTCCCCACTTCAGATTTTGTCAAAATTCTTCGCTATTTGCAGGGGATAACCTATCGCCAGAGAACATGGCCAGGTTTATCCAAATGGCGGTGATGCTGGGAAGCTCCAAGCTGTCACACGGCTCCTTCGGGTTCGAGGAGAGGCCACCGGGAGCGGAGCCGGTGCCGCAAATGAAGAGGGAGCTGCCGACCCGCAAAATGTGCCTGGAGGCCTTTGGTCGCACCCAGTACGACATCCTTATCATTGGCGGCGGCGCTGTTGGCGCCGGTTGCGCCCTGGACGCAGCCACCAGGGGGCTGAAGACGGCGTTGGTCGAGGCGGAGGATTTTGGTAGCGGCACCTCGTCCAAGTCAAGCAAGTTACTGCACGGCGGTCTGCGGGATCTGGAGCAGGCCGTATCCCACTTAGATCTGGCTGCCTTCAGAAGGGTGCGCTGTTCCTTGCTGGAGCGCAATCACATTGGCAACATGGCTCCGCATCTTAGCCAGCCGGTTCCCATCCTGCTGCCCGTCCACAACTGGTGGGAGGCCCCGCTCTATTACATGAAACTGAAGCTCTATCATATGATAGCTCCCAAGGGAACCAAGACCTTTCAATACCTCAGTGCCGACAAGGCGGTGGAAGTCTTTCCCATGCTCCGTCGTCCGGAGCTGTTCGGGGCCTTTGTCTTCTACGAGGGGCAGCACGACGATGCTCGAATGTGCCTCTCGGTGGCTCTAACAGCCGCCCGCTACGGCGCTGACATCTGCAATCACATGAAGGTGGTGCGGCTCCTGAAGAACAAGGAGGGCCATGTGAATGGTGCCGAGGCGGTGGACCAGCTAACGGGAAAGAAGTACGCCATACGGGCGAAGGTAGTGGTCAACGCCACTGGCCACATGAGCGACAATGTCCGCCGCATGGAGGATGTAGACGCCCAGCCCATGTGCACTCGGAGCTGGTCATCGATTATCGTAATGCCCCGCTTTTATTGCCCCGAGGACGTGGGCGTCTTCGACCCACACACCACCGACGGGCGGTCTATCTTCTTCCTGCCGTGGCAAGGCCACACCCTGGTGGGAACCAGCCATGAGCCGAGGGATCCCATGGACAATGCCACCCAGCCAACGGAATCCGATGTGCAGTATCTACTGGAGGGCGTGAAAAATTTTGTCAGTCCGAGTTTCGATGTCCGCCGGTGTGATGTGCTGGCCGTTTGGGGAGGCTTCAAGCCCCTGCCAGTGCCCTCGGATTCTCTCCAGTACACAAAGATGAAAAACCATGTCATCAACCTGGGCCCCAGCAACATGCTCTCGATTGTGGGTGGCACTTGGTCCTCCTTCAGGACTGTGGCCGAGAAGACCGTGAATGCAGCCATTCGTTACGGAGGACTATCGCCCTTGCGTGCCAACTCCGTTACGGCGGAGTCGTGCAAACTGGACGGGGCGAATGGCTGGAGTCCGAAAATGTACATCCGGCTAGTGCAGGACTTCGGCATGGAGCGCGATGTGGCCGAGCACTTGTCCAACACATACGGGTCGAATGCTTTCAAGGTGGCCGTTGCCGCGGATAGAAGCGGCATAGCCTGGCCCATTGTGGGTAAGCGACTGCATTCCGAGTTCCCGTACATTGAGGCCGAGGTCAAGCAGGGCGTCCGGGACTTTGCCTGTACGCTGGAGGACATGGTGGCCCGCCGGCTACGAGTGGCATTCCTTAACGTCCAGGTGGCCGAGGCGATACTCCCGCAGGTCGCGAACCTTATGGCCAAGGAGCTACATTGGTCGCCGGATGAGAAGAAACGACAGATTCATCAAACGCGCACCTTCCTCCGCACTCAGATGGGTCAACTAACTAAGGAAGACTCCCCCCACATGACCATTCCTATAAAAATGTCTGCGAACCAGGTGCGCATGTATGCCACGCAGTTCAAAAACTTGGATGAGAAAGGAACCGGCTACGTGTCCATCTCCGACTGTTGTCGGGCCATGAAGAGCCTAGGTGTAAAGGAGGTGCCACTGGATTTAATGCACAACGTGCTCCGCGACATCGACTGTCACGCCCAGGGGAAGGTGAATCTCTACGAGTTCCTGTTACTCATGTCGGCTGTCGTGCACGGTGACATGGCATACCTTCGCTACGCCCGGCTGTATCTGGACTACAAGAAGAAACAGCCAGGCTACGCCCTACCCAGCCTGGTACCCATGGAACGGGCAGGAGGCGCTCTGTGAAAATGTACGTGTAATATTCAGAAAGCAGCATCGTTACACGTTTTTAGATTACACGTAGGAGCCAATCCTTGCAGGGATCGCAACCTTAACTCAATTTTATTTTGAGCGCTCCGGCTGGGGGAACTCTACGGGACAAAACTTACAAACGGTTGGGGTAGAAAGGATTAAAGGGTGTTCCTATTCCTTGGGCTTCGCTTTAGGTTTGTAGGGCGTCATCAGGTTCTCAGAGAACGATCTAATGCTCTCCGGGCCTCGCACTTCTTTTTCGAGCAGCGGCAATTTGGTTACATGGAAGTCCTCGTACAGGTCGGCGATCTGGTCCAGATATTTCTCCTGGATCTTGTAGCGGGAGGCGCACATGCTGCAGGAGTCGTGTGAGTTCTGAAGGAACAGTAATTGATTCACAATGATGTTGTGCACATCGATGCCGCACTTGGTCAGCTCTTGAACCAGTCGCTCCGTTTCGTACAAAGAAAAGAACTCTGCAATGGAGACGCACACAAAAGTAGTTTGGTCCTGAATGGAAAAAAGAAACCAAGGATTTTAAGATGGACAATCATAAACTGGGACCTGGGCACTTACTGGATTCTTAAACTGCTCGTTGACCTGGGTGATTATGCGCAGCATATCGTCCAGCTTTTGGGAGAGCGTGTCGGCGTTGACGTCTGCCATGCCCAGCATGGAAACGAACTGTGTTAGCAGGGGCGCCACCTTCATCTTGAGGCGTAAGAGTTTGCCCAGGCCCTTCTCCACGACCTGCGGAAATGCGATCAGGCGCAGTGTGTGTCCAGTGGGTGCAGTGTCAAAGACAACCACTGAGAAATTCATGCTCTTGACCAGTTTCATCACCTCGGCGTAGCTCATAGCTTCGTCGATACCGGGCAGGGCGTTAATCATCTCCTGCATGACTCCTTTGCTCACGCGGAGTGCCTCGTTTTCGCCTTCGAAGTATTCTTCTGGGAGTTCATTTAGTCCAGCATTTGGATCGATTTCCATGGCGAATAAGTTGTCAAAGCCATTAACCTGGAGGAAAAAAGACGTTTTAACACTGGACACTGGAATTCTTAGCTTCTATTGGGAGTGTCATTACCTTTGTCGGCACTTTAGTGAACTTTTGATCGAAGGCATCGGATATGTTGTGTGCCGGATCTGTGGATATAATAAGGACCGATTCGCGAACCTTAGACAATTGAACTGCCAGACTGGAGCTGAAATATTCACATAAATATGGATTATAGAGTGAGCCGTAAGATTTCCATGTTTCCAGTTTTGTTGTTGCTATTGTCTCACCTGCAGGTTGTCTTGCCCACACCCCCTTTGCCGCCTACAAAGATCCATTTGAGCGAGTCCTGTTCGACGAGATTCTGCAGACTCGGTTCCAGCGGCTCTAAGTTATCAGCCATGTTGCCAGCTTAATCGAGACACGTCACGAAAGAATTTGTTCGAATATTGCTGGTTAATTGCTATGATTTGTGTTTTGGTTAGGGTTGTTGATAATGTATCAAAATATCAATATATCGATATCTTTTTTGGAGAAATATATTTATATCGAATTTTTGTTTGACAGCACTTTTTGACCAGGGACTGACCGAAATTTCCCCAAACTAGGCAAGCACTTTTTAACACTGTTACTAGTAACCAGGGATTAAGACACATTTTAGGCGCCAACTAAAAATTTAAATTGTATTTTTAAAACTTAGATGTGAATTCATAAATCTATAAGGTATTATTTTACAATTAAAATTGATTTTATTAAAAAGTCTATCTATTACACCCTTGTGAATGTCACTGCGTCAATTTCTCACGATCTTCTTCTTTGGCTGGGCCTATTAAAGTGCACAAAAGAGCGCCCGGAGCACAGGAAAATCACAATAAGTGTCGCGGATGCTCGTCTCATTGCCACCCATCGCTTTTCCCCCCTCATCGACGCTGTTAATTGTGCGAATCGCGAGCTTATCAAAAACCCTAGAGGCGGCAGAGAAACTGCAAGCAACAAAAGAACGCAAAGCCGTATAGCTATAGGCTCCTAAAAATAGTTGTGGAAACACCTCCGACCGGCAGTGTCTCCACAAAATACGCGCATTTATAGCTCCGTTTTTTGGACTTTGTCGGAATATGTCGGAAGTTTAGATCTTCTATTCAAATAATGACTTTTTCTAAAAAATAAAATAGTGTTTTAAGAAGTTCTACTATGTTCTCAATACAGTTGCAGTCCCAAGAAGTCTCAGTATCTGAACTCGAGTGTAAGTATTTAATGCCTTATCGCATAATACGGAAGCTGAACAATGCTAGAAAACTCTTAAAGCTTAAGATACATTGTGTTTTTACAAAAATTAAGAGTGGGTGTGTTTCTCAGGTCACGCTTTGTTTATCTTTATCGGCAACAAATATTTTATCAAATTTTGTCAAATTTGAACCTACTTTCACCCGTGATATCATATGAATTAAAAACCCATTCATTTATGGAAAAGACATAATCGGTAGTCGGTAGATATTCTGTTATCGTCAAGCTGCAAACAATAAAATATATTCGGCTCTAGAAAACCCCAAAGGGGGCTTAATAATAGACCCATTCATGAGAGTTATCGAAGTCATAAAATAACCACGAATGCAATTCGTCTGTAACATTTCAATCACTTTAGGCCGGGCGTTTAAAAAGTAAAGCGATAAAACCAAAGCGAAATGATTTATGATATTTTGAGGTACACGGCGGCCCGGCAGATCCTTTTGCGTTTGTTAGCCCATGAAATATGAGCGCATTAAATTTTATGATATTGTTTGGGCCATTCTCAGCTTTGGTCCAAAGCACACAAAAAACACACACGCAAACAAGCGGAAAGTTCAAAGTCAAACAATAACACTTTCCATAAACAAAAACCCAACTCAGAAGCACCCCGACCTGGCCCAGCTCGGCACAGCCAATTTGCTTGAAATCAACGTTTCAGTTACCTGGCAGCTCCCCCAGTCTCTGCTCCTAAAATTTTCCCATATGAAAACTTTCAAAGAAAACTTTGACCTGGGCGGCGAGTGGGGTGGATCTGAGGGGGCGTGGGATTCTGGACAAAAACAAACAAAAACCATTCGCGTCTCACAACGAATAAATGTTCCTGTCTACATTCTCTTTGGGGCAATTTCCCCATGCCTCTTGGCCGGAGCTTAACTTCTTTTTTTCGTCCTTTTGAGTGCGCACTTTATCAAAGCTTAGCACCTGACAATTTGCCGTGCTACCTGCGGCCATCTCTCATCTCTATCTTTGTTCCTCTCTCTTTTTTTCGCAAGTCCGGATTAAATACAGGAAAGTTCAAATGGTACAAACCCCCTACAAACTTCGGGCTATCCATACATGTATCTATCCATGGCCGTATCTTTTCCAGTTTTAAGCGGATTTATGATCGTTATTCGTCCAATTTTTGTAGGGCCCCTTGTCGAATACTGCACTTCTCTATATGGTCAGAAACCGCGTCCACATCTTGGGCAATTTCCATCCGAACTTTTAGGGAAAACCCTTTAATTTGAAGTTCTGTTTTTTTTCAATCCGGTTTCCAAAATTTATGCGATAAGAAAAACCCTTTGCAAAGTCCATATCTTGGCCAATTGAAAGATTATTAAAGATTATTAGATTAGTGCGTTTTCCTTACTAATTAAAATCCGACAGAACAAACTCCCTGAAGTACCTGTTGTATCCTTTGTTTTGCATTTGGTTTCATAAAAATCCTCATTAAGCTATTGTGTTTTCCATTTTCCCCTCTCAACGTTGTTTCCCAACTAAGAAACTAATTAAATGAAATCTGCTTAGTGCCACGAGTTATGGAAAGCTTTACAGTCTCTGTGGTTTTCTATGCTCCCTGTTGGTTCTTTTCTACATTCGTGGAAAATAACTACTCTGGTACTACTAGTATGTGTTATATAATTTTTTAATTTATATTCCCATTTAGTCAAGTGTGGAAGTATTTCGCTAAATAACAGGACAGCTAAGCTAATACGAAATGGCATTTGGTGGAAAATTTTCTATGAAAAACGCGTTTATTCACATGCGACCTTTTTCCACTTTTTCGTTTCGATGGAAGTGGTGGCTTTCGTGTTGGTTGCATGCAACAGGCGTGTCAGTCAGCTTACCCCCCATTGAATTCCCACTGACTCACGGCTAACGCGTAGGAATCCCCAGCCCTGCTGCTGGCTCTGCATAAATTTTCCTTGAAAGCGACACAGCTTTTTGAGGAATTTCGATTACGCTTTGGTTTTTACTGGCTTTTAGTCGCTGGCTTCTGGCCATGGCTTTGAATCTGGCTTTAACAATTCACAAGTGCACTTCGAGGTATTCGCATCGGGAGTTGCAAGACATTAATTCGAATTTTTCGCAACTACGTCTAAGCGGGTAAGTTTTTCTGTGGTGTGGTGGGTGAAAAAAATAATGATTAATCGAGTAAGAGCGGACAGGGTTGCGGTAATAATTAATATTAAGTGGACTTTAATAACGAAAGGAGGAAAGCAGTTATTAAACTTTAATAATATGGAAAATCTTCTTCATTAAACACATTGCCATGGCATTGTATCCGTAAAACTATACGGAAATTGAATTCTATCCGTTTCCACTGTTCTTCATCGTATAATAGAAAACGGCACACAGCACACCAGCATCCTTCCCATCTAAACCCTCTCACAAGCTTATGCATTTATCTCTTTTTAAGGGCGAACATTTCAAATGCACCTGTTAACCGTTGGCTAAATTTATGACTTCCTTGCCGGTGGCTGGTTGGCTTGTTGTTGCTTCCATATCCTCTGGCTGCAGCTGCAGCTTTTGTTTTTGCTCAGCTGTGAGTGCGATAAGAGGAACTGAGAACAAAACAACATCCTTTGGGGAAGGGAGGCAGGATAAGACGAAGGGATATTGTGTAGTGCAAGTGAGGGCCATAAATAAAATCACGAGCATACATTCAAATGTTAATTGCACACAAAAGCACATTATGCAAGGGGCTGAGTGTGCGGATTCTTTGGATGGCAGAAGTGGATCCTTGGACCGTGTCACACGTACCTTGAACAGAGGCAATCGAGGGTGGAGGTCACATTCTCTACCGGCAAATAGTTTTCATATTCATAGTCATTATTGCCGTGTGTTTTTTTAACGCATTTTTGGGATTTTCTCTGGTCGATGAGGCACTTGGAGGCTCCGTTTAGCGATTTATTGGATCTTTTTTAATATTTATTTTTTAATTAAACTAAAAGACGAATATTTATTCTATTAAAGGATTAAGCCCCTTATTTTAAACTGTTTTTAATTGGACTACCAGTCGTATACGCAATATATTAAGTATACGCATTATTTTAAATAACTCCAAACTTCGTGTAAGACTCAATAATAAAATTAATTGTAAAAAATTCCACAATTTCGATAGTTTATCCTGGGAATATTTAAGTTTCCTTAGGCTCAGCTGGCAATAGTAAAGAGCGAAAGGACTTTAATTCACCACACACAAAGAGAGGCGCTTCCAGAGGAAAGAGGTGCTCTGAGAGAGATATACTTGCCGAAGGATACCGATGGTAATTTGTCCCGAAAATACCATGGGATGGTAAATTACTTTTATGGTTAAAAATATGCTCGAGGGCTAAAGATCATAAAGGCCATAACACAATATCGTGTAGTTTTGAAAGTGAATTAAAAACAAGCTTCAATTTACGAAAATGTTTTGGACCACAGGTCGTATGAGTAATGTAGACCATTTAAATAAAGATGGCCTTTTACTTCAAAATGGCTGCATAGCCCATTGTGCCACGAAACCGCGAAACAGTGCCGAAGGGATATGCCCTTTCTGCGCACGCCTGGCACTGGTAAAGGAGCGGGCCTCGATGCCGTCCAGAAAATCAAAGAAAAGCCACATTTCGAAAGCGATTCCGTTTAGTTCATTTTGAGCGCCGTTGACTTGACGGTCTTGGCCCAAAGCACGTGCTAACCGAGGCGGCGCGTGCAGCTGTAGCAGCTGGTGGCCAGCATCAGCATCAGCAGCAGCAACAACAGCAGCAGCAACAGCAACAGCAACAGCAGTAGCAACGGCAACAAAAAGAACCACAGCAGCAACAAAAACGTCGGCACTATCGCAACAACAAATGCTTTACGCTAGGCTAGGGAGGATGGCTAGGATGGGATGCTGAAGAAGAAGAAGAGGATGCTTGAGTAAAAATTGAAACGGTTGGAGAAGAGGAAGCAGCAAGACAGTACATCAGTGCAAGATTGTTGAGTGCGAGTGAGATCGAAACGAAAAGAATGACTGTGAGTGTGTGAGTGAGTGGAGTGCGTGTGAGAATGCGACAATAAATTAGCCGTAACCTGCACCTTGTTATTTGCACCTGGATCCTGACGGGATTACACATATACATAGGACTATACACGCATACAGACATATATGTATGGAAGTGTAATGCTAACAACACAATAAAGCTGAAGAGAAGAAGCCAAGAACAACAGGCAAGCAATCAAAGTTAATTTAGTTGTGTGTGTGTGTGTGTGTGTGAGAATACGTGGAAAGCCCAAATGTGTGGAAAACGTAAACGTAAATTCTATTTACGCAAATAATACCTCGAACAAAGCCCAATAACAGCCAGAAAGCGGGAGGAGGAAAGAGGAGGCGCGGCAGCGAGCTGCCTAAAAGTAGGCAGCGCAAGAATTAGAAGCAGCAGCCGCAGCAAACAGCGCAAACAGGATACTTAAAATATCGAGGCAAATACCCGACACACACACACATACGCCAGAGCCAGCATCCATATACATACACGCACGCACTGTGCGGGGTTCATATTTTTGGACTGCCCCTGGCAAACTTCGTCCCTCCCTGGCCCATCCAACTTTGCAACACGAAATAAATATAAAATAAACCCAACACTGAGGTGTATGGCCCCAAGAAAGGGCAAACAAACAGAGCCGACAAAAATATATAAAAGAATCCAACAAAAAAGAAACAGGAGCCCAACCAGAAAGATGCCAAAATGCTGGACAAAGATTGATGCTGGCTGCCGACTAACAGCAACAACAACAATAACAATAATGAACAGTGGTAACTGCCTAAAGTGAGCAGATACAATCGACATTAATTGAAATAAGTAAGTCATATCGATAAGGTCTTTTTCTAAAGATAGTACCAGCCGGACCTGAGTAGATATCTAATTTTAAGATACTTAAGACTATGTAGAAGTTAATAAATAAAAGTAGGTGAAAGGCAAATATTTATAACAACTGTATTAAGGACTAACTAAGTTAATATTATATTAACTCCTTGCATAGTCCTTGCATATTATTTTTGATAGCATTTAAGTGTGAAATGATGTGTTGGCGCATTATTTGACTTAGGCACGAAAATTGCTAAGCCTCCAAGAGCACAAGAGGAAGGGAAAGGTAGTGAAAGAGAGATACAGAGGAAGACAAATAGAGCAGGACGAGTCGAGAGCGTTAGAAGGACACAACACAATACAAAAAAAAAAAAAAAATGGAGGGGAAGAGTAAGTAAAATGAGATGGAAGCATGAATTTGTTGAACCTTAGGCCCAGGCAAAGCTGAAGTGCAAAACAAACAGGACAACAAGGCAGATACACACACACACACGCACACGATGTTAGAGGCCCACCTACAAGGACCAACACACAGAGGAACTACAAGGAATCACACTTAAACATCACGTTGCGAGTTCCCCCAAGTTGTATCAACTTGTGCTATCCCCAGATTCCAAAAAGGAAAACCTCGGCCATCCGCGCAGAATTCGAACTCAATTTGGTAGAAACAAATACAAACAAAGACCCCGCCGCACACAGGCTCAGTCTCAGGACAAAAATCGATTGAACGACAACACAAAAAAATTAGAGGAGAATGAACATTTTTAAGCAATCCAGTTCAACAGTTTTCCTTTTTGGGGCCGTGGTTATTCTGCCCTTTGAATTTTCAAATTTTCAAACGTGCCAATGGGCTGAAATACCATAAATTCGGTTCGGCTCCCTAATATGAAATCAATTAGCTCTGTCTGGACCCAAAACCCAGACCAGACAATTAACTCCGGGGTTCAGGGAACGCACTAATTGCATTTAAATGAGATGAACGCACTTTACAATTTGCAATAATGCTACCATCAAGGATGCTCCCAAACAATCTCATTTATTAACTTTAATGATGGAGGAACCTTAATAGATGCCTTGATTTTTGTACAATCTCGATAAGTAATCATTTCAGGAATTCAATTGTTCAATTAATTATCCATTTTGGAGCAGTATCTCTTGCTGCACCCAAGGGCCAAGGCCTAAATCGATATGCAAATATTTAGCCTCCGACCTCTCGGGCCGAGTTAGCTAATTACCATGGAATTTACTTACAATGACATTGTCCTGGCAGCTATGTCCTAGACAACCGGCCGCACTGGGCCTTCGTGCTGTCTCGCAGGCATTTTCGATTTAATGAAAAAGATAAATTTCTGCCTTTGATTTGATTTTAACGATTCCGGGACCAGGGAAACAAACGGTCCTTGGAAATTAAATCTTAAGTGGAAACTAGTGGGTAAGTCCCGATGGTTGCGGCCATAATTAAATGACTGTGAATTGCGCAGCTGACATCCCACCCCGCCCCAGAATCAGCTGCACCTCGGGGGCTTGCGGCTCGTGTGTGTCCTTGAGTTGGCAGAGAGGATGCCAACCACAAGCCCGCCACCCATCCACCTTGCATTTGGGGTTTTCGGTTGAATGGCAACTGATTGCACTCGAAGACACTGGGTGGGGCCTTAACCGATATTTAATTGACAAAAGCGTTGAGCTGCAAGTCGGCTGGGGCCGGATTCAGAAGTGAAATTGTGGAAAAAGGCTCATAAATTACAACCGAAGCGTCCAAGTACGAAAATCCATTTCCGTTGCCGTCCTCGACAAGGCAGACGGTTGGAAAAGCAAACATCAGAGACCTGGTATCGAAATGGGAAAAGCGGGAAAATTCTTTTTCTCTGCTTCACTCTGTATTTTCCTCCTCCTGCTAATAACTGATCCAGTACTTCAGTACTCCAGTGCTCCACTGCTCCATTACACCACTGTTTCACTTCGCAACCATCCAACCGTTAGCGGTTTGAAGCTCAGGACACACAGGATGTGAATAGGGTTCTGGGTTATCTGCCATAAACACTCCCCTCCATTATGCACTGAAAACAATGGATTGTTCCATTTGATTGCTACTAAATATTTCAAAGTTTTTTTGTAAACTATATGTTTTTATAATTCAGGGTATATAAAAGATTAAATGGAAAGTTAAACTGCGAATTTGTTACCCATAAAGCACCTCCCATCACCACCCACTTTCCGGTTGCCTGGTTCCATCTATTTGCCCACAAACGCACACATTCCCAGAGCCGCTGACTGACAGACAGACAGACAGCCATTAGTGCTCGACCAGGCATCATAAGCCGTGCCACAGCACAGCACAGCACAGCCCAGAAGCACATCACCCAACAAAGACACCATGTGCCTCGTTCTCCTGCCCCATCGCGCCGCATCCTGCCGCATCCTGGTATCGCGGCCAGCGCCACGTGCGCCGTTGGGTTGTCAGAAACAAAGCGGTGCTGCCAGCACTGCCGCATTGACTAATGAAAGTGAAGCCTCCGTCGACCCAGCTTCAGGCTAGACATTGGCAAACAGGACCAGACCTAGTCCCTCAGCTCCTAAACCTCCTACCTCTTTCCCCATCCCACCCGCCGATTTGAACGTAAATTGACAAAGAGGACAATAGCGTTGACGATGACAGTAAATTCGAATTGTTCGAACAATGTATCACGATGGGAAAAAAAGAACGTCAGCACACATTGGTCGAACGCATCCAGAAAATTGCTCAATGCTCGTCAATCTCCTCCTTTCAGTCGCTGCTACTATGTCAACTGCAATCCTGGCAGGATAACTAACTGACATCCTAAGCCAGGCGGGCTTCTCCTTTAAAACAGAATAGCCTTGCTGATGAAATTTAAAAACTTCGATTTTTTGAGCCATGGTCTTTGGTCTTGTGCTGATGATTGGCATACATTTTTGAGATCAGGGTGTTACTAAGGAATGTATTTCTTATAATAAGAGTGCCTTGAAATCTCATGTGACCGATCAACGGTTGACGGAAATGAATGTGCCCACTGATTGGCCTTTTTCTTAGATGCCTGGCTGGCAGTAATAGAGAGGATGCCCATCGACAAGGATGATGACGCCGATGGATGTCTGTCAACGCATTGCTTCGCCCTACGAATGTAAAATGGAAATGGAAATCGATTCGAGGCCCTCCCAGCGGAAGTTTGCAACATCGGAGCTGGCTGCCACATAGAATTGCAAATTCGAAATTGCTGAACGCCTGTTTTGCGTTTGGAAGTCGCCTAGGGCTTCTCGCCTTCCATTTCTTTCAAACAGCCCCCCCACTCGCCCCTGGCCATCATATGTTGGCATCCTTTTAAAGCAATTCACAGCACGCGCCCATACAGACGCACAATCCCATTATATCGCACACCATCGCCTTGCTGATTGCACAATTACCAACAATGGCACGCTGACTCTGTCTGGCTGCGTGTGTTGTGCTTGTATATGTCTCTAACATTTTGTTTGTTAATTGTATGGGCGTGCCTAGCTGCCACGCCTCCTACCCACTTTGCTGAAGCAACAATTCTATGCCAAGTTACGTAAACCGGCGGGGTAGCTGCTGGAAAGGTTTGTGCTGTATTTGTTGGAAATTCATTTAATATCACAGCTAAGATCCGATCCTATTTGTTACATGTCCTTTGACTCGGCTTCAAACGGTAATATTGTTACCTTTGGCCATAATCGCATTTGGTACCTTTTATTGCATATGCGATTGTGTTGTACAATAGTCACGTTTTTCCATGCAAATAAGTCTGTACTTTTATTAGGAAAAAGTTCTTATTTGGTTGCTAATTAAAGTATTATGTCTGAACATGCCACATGTCGTATACGTAATATTTAACACTAGCTGGGCGCGCAAAAGTATGCTATACTTCGCGCAATTGATAAAGACGTAATAGAAACTAAAAGGAATGTCTTGATTTTCTTGGCTGCCGAGATACAAAAGTCACCTGGGCCATCTAATTAAATGCTTAGCCATAATTTATGTCTAGTCCCAGACAAATGGGAGCCTAACCGGCGAGGGGTCATAAATTTAAAATATTCCCCAGCTAAAGCGTGTACGTAATATGTTTAGGGGGAAGTGCGTGGAAAATTTGTTGCCCAAAAAAATGGTGCTCAGATGCTTGCGCCACACACTGCTCGGCATTCTCTGTTCAGGATGTCCACGTAATGAAATTCCATAGACTCCATGGACTTTGGACCTGGACTCTAGGCAAATGTGCCATGGCTGGAATTTGAATTTGCTCCTTTCCATAATATACACAAACATTTTCATGTATACTATACACCTAATCTGTCGCACCCAAATCATGGGCCTGATTGCCTGAAGGACATGAGCGAAAGATGTCCACTAGGCATACGGTAATTGGCACAGGACTTATGCAAGTCAGGCCTCATGTGCTGGCGTTTTAATGATTTCCTTTCAATCGGCCTTAGATCTGATAGAAGGAAAACTAAAACGAAAAGATTGATTACGAAATATATGTAAGATTCAAGGAAATGAAAGAAAAGAGTGCCAATTGCGGGAGTAACCAGTTTTCGATGGAATGCCACCAGCCACAATTCCTGGAATCTGCATTCACTTCAAATAGACTCCGATAAGATCCAGAGTAGGAAAATTCCACAGTCTGGTCTCAGACTGTCTGCTGATTAACTACGAATGCCATTTCCATTTCTATTCGCATTTCCATTTCCATTCCCATTGCCATACTCGAAATGTAATTTTCTGCGGGCTGGGGCATCTGAACAACTAGACGTATACTTAATAATGTTTACCCAAGCAATCAGGCGCACAGGAACAATTGCTAGATGGCCGGGGCTGGATTGTCTGGATCGGAATTTCAACCTTTTCGGCAGGGACTGCCTGCCACTGGCACATCTGACAGAGCCGGGACGAGATTTTTGATTTGTGATTGGAATTTGAGGAGCCGACACTTGGCAAATGCGCCAACAATTTGGGTAATAACCTTAAAGGTCGGCGATAAATACAAATACTGCCCTGGCTCAAGCTCAGCCTCCTTAGCCATGGCCTTCGAGTTAATATAATTTAAAAGCCAGCCAACCCCGCCCAACCGATTTGCCTGACTGCTTTTTCCGTTTTCCTTTTGGTATTTTCTCAGTTTTTTGCTTTCCTGCACAGGAATATCGGAAAGGACGGCACAAAAGCAAACAATTTATGGTTCATATGAGTTTGGAATTGGTGTTCAGCATACAAATGCCAGGCAAATAGAATTTGTGTGTTTATCCTGTCCCTGCCACGCTACCCACTCCACCAACCTCCAACCTCCTACCTCTACCCGGTCCTTCTGGCTCTCTCATTTCATCCGGATGCTGGGCATGTGTGTGGGTTAATGGGAAAAATCTATGCTTAGCCATGAGCCGTGGCTGCGAATATGTTTGCCTGGTTAAAGTTGTGGCTGGTTTACACCAGTTTGTTTACCAGTTCTGTGAAGTAATTGCACGAGATTATTTACTAAAAGATTATTTAATAAAACAGGAGTGGTTTTTTAAATTTCAAGGGATTTCAACAGAGTTTGCAACAATTACTAGTCTAGAATGCTAGTGAGAAGTATTAGGTCTTTAATATTAAGGCTTTTTGGTTCAAAACTGCATTCAGACAACTAAAACCTCTCGCCTAACTAGTTAACTGCTGTAATTGAACTTGATCAAGTCGATAATTGAAGTTTATGTAAACAGATTCGGGCACTCATCGGGCACTTTCATGAACTCATGCACTTTGGCTTTAACACCCACACATTGTGGGCGGGGCCAGGCCCCCTGTCCGGGCTGGTTGCATTGGATTAGTGTCAATACTCGTCCTTGACACACTGTGAACTTTGATGGAAGACCAGCTCGGCCAGCTGGGGCTGTGAGTGTGTGTGTGTTTGTGTTGTGTTTTGGTTTCTCGTTTTCGCCCAGTTGAGGTGATAGTTCACCTGTTGCCAGCTGTCTCGCTCGCCCCAATGCAGTCGATTAAAGTGGGTCAGAGCTGCATGGCGCCCTACCTGTGGCTCTAGTTTTCAATCCATGAGCATTTAATATCAAATCAGAATTCATTGGAAACGCATCGCAGCGGATAAGGGAATTAGTAAGCTTCTTATAAAGTATCTTAAATGTGTAAAAGTGTTTTCTAGTTTTGAGCCAGCTTAAAAGTAACAATTTTTAATTCGATAACGACGGCTTTGTCGAGTTCTTCCAACTTAATTAACCCGAATTCCATTTTCTCGCAAAAAGGACTCTGAAAGCAACTCAATTCGATGGTCGGCTAAATTCGCCTGAAATCGACTTTGGCTAACACAATACTTAATACCAACAACAGGAGGTTTTGTGCTGTGAGCCGACTAATGGCATCCATTAGACACAAAAGACCAAATTGCCTGGCCCGATTCCGATGCCATCGATATATACTATGTATCCAGATAGCCACCAAATGCCGGCATATGGAAACCCATTCCCATACTCTGGGACCTGCATTTATTTTGATTTTTTGTGCCATCCATTGTCACGTGTCCGTTTCACGGCGGTCTGGGTTTATGTGGGTGGCCTATTGTGTAAATGATTTTGATTCTTGTGGCCAAATGTGTAAATGATTTTGATTCTTGTGGCCAAAAGGACCCCGCAGCTATTTGCATGACTAGCTCATTTTGGCCGGCTTTTAGGTTTTTAGGGGGATGTCTTGGCCGGAACGTGAGCAAGTCTATATAGTCAGTCTATAGCCACTAGTCCTATTTGGATATGCGCGGCATGCACAACGCCGCGGCTAAGAAAGTGAACTAAAACAAAGTTTTAGCGGCGGCGTTCGCATGTCAATCACATAAGAACTTAACTGACCCATCCAATACTTGTTTTCAGTTTCGATTCCGCCAAGTTACGACGATTAAGCCATGAACGCACTCGATATGAATAAACAATTTCTGAGCGTCTCCCAGGACCACAATCAGCATCAGGTCTCGGCCGACGACCAGAAGAGTCGCTCAAGGTGAGTTTGCCTTTCAAAATTAGAAGAGCCATCTTTAAAAGGACTTTCTTGAACAGATCGGAGCGTGCCTCGAGCTTGGCATTGCCCCTGAACTCTCTGCTGGACTTTTACGACAAGCAACAGGAGCAGTGCAAGTCGGTCACTTTGTTGCCACTTCCCAGCAACTCCGGAAATTCCAGCAGCAGCAACAGCAGCAGCAGCATCGTGCGGCGCCACTCCTCCCACTACTATCCCATGCTCGAGGACAAGCAAAAGCCGTCGCAGTTGCCTCCGCAGGCAGCCACACAAATGCTTGTAAGTAGGGGGTTCATGGTGGACTTTTGAATAGCTTTAAGGGGTTACAGAACTCTCAAACTTTTCATCAATTGAATTTAGTTCATTTCAGGGTCTATGTTTGAAACTTTATAAATATAAATTATTAAACAGAAAGCCAAATGAGTTTCTTGGAACTTGAAAGAATTAAAAATCCATTATGTTTTTCATTGCCATCTCAGCTTAATATTCTTGACGGTGGAAAATTCTTGAATATTCCAGGAATCCATTCGTTTTCTTAGGTGAAAAGCTAACAAATTTCAGCTGCAATATTGTGGCAACATAAATATTATTAGAGTGGCTGGTAGGAGGCAGCTTGGTATTATTTAGCTGACATCGCAGACAGGAGAATCCTGAGTGGCGGGCTGGGGAACGAGAAGAGATTAGCTTCGCTGGGATTTAAGTAAAGTTTTGCTGGCTTTGCATCATTCCGGGAGATCGATGATGGTGGCGAAGGGCAGCCAAAAAAACCACTAGAGCCACCCATATTTTAATCTATATTTTCGCATCCATGGCCACGCCCACAAATCCGAGGGTACACAGAGTTATTTTTCCGCATTTCCCATTTCCCTTTTGCCGGGCGTTGTGGCGGGTTTTTATGCACTCGGCTTATCGAGAGCTTAGCCCCGCCCAGATTCCGTCCGCCCCCTATCCTGGCACCTGTCAGGAGCTTATAGTGCAGAATATTGCCGCAGGATAATGTGGCTACAGTGAGTCTTTCCAGGAAGGAACTAAAAATCTTTAGAACTGATTCGTAAATTAAACAAAGTACAGGGCCATTTTTGAGTTTCATTTTTTAAAAGTATCTATTCTTAGCTTAATTACTGGATCACTTCCTTCCAATTTGACGTATTACTGTACTTGCCAAGTCATAACTCTGCGCTCTTCCTCTATTTTTCTGCGTCCTTGGCAGGTAAACATGACGGAGCAGAAATACGACAAGTCATCGCCAATGGGCGCCAGGCAGCAGCTTCAGTTTCATCAGCAGCAACAGCAGCTGGTGAGGGTGGACACCCCGGTCACACCCCCTCCGCCCATTCCACGGCGACTGCTGCGGGGCAAGTCCGCCTGGCAGGCGAGTGGCAGTCCCAATCCCATGATTACTGGCGGACAGGATAGCGCCCAGGGCACTGGCACGGTGTTTGTTTATCCGCAGCCAACAAACGTGACCACAGAGTCAGTAACCGGCGTCGGAGGAGGCGGAGGAGGGGCTGGTACAGGAACTGGTGGACAGGGAGGTGGGCTACAATCAGCGCTGCTTGTTGACATTGCCACACGTCCGGCTCCGGCTCACGGATATGCGGATGCCGATGGCATTTCCGATGACGACCGCATGAGTCTGGAGAACTCAGTCTTCGACGAGTCGCTAACCTCCACGCCGGTCAAGGTCGCAAGCTACCATGCCGCCGGCGGGCGATACTCTGCAATGGGACACATTGCCAAGCGAGCCCAGCGCTCCTCCAGCAGCACCGTGGACTCTGCCTATGGGTCCTCGCTGGGTGGCCATAGCGAGAGATTCGCCAGCAGCTCAACCAGTGTCGATTTCCGTAGTCGCTTCTCCTCGGTGGACACGCAGTCCTCGCTGGACGAGAAGCCCCTGTCGAGCTCAATTGACTCTCCATTGGCCACCAACCGGGACTCAGCTTTTCGGGAGCGGGCCATCCTCAACGATGCCATGCACAAGCTGAACAACAACAACAGTCTCGGGTTGGCTCTTTACCAGGCCAGTAACAATAACAACAGCACTAGCAGTAGCAGTGGAGTAGGAGCCTCCATCGATAGTGGCTCCAAGTTGCCAGTGGTTCCCGCCCGGAAGCAACCCCCACAAAACGCCAAGAACAGTGGAAACAGCAACAAATCGTCGGGGGAAAATGGATCTCAGAACTCCACGGAGACCACCAGCGTCTCGGCATCGGCCTCAACATCCTCCGCCGCCTCGGCAGGCTCCAGTACTATTTCCAGTGGTACCATGTCCTCCATGTCCGGGCCATCGTCCTCTGTGACTGTGCCGTCGGTAGCCGATTTGAATCCCAACTTGAAACGTCCAGGGCCACCGGAGCCACCATTGCGGCAGGCCAACCCAGTCTTTGATTCCATGGAGATGGGTCCTCGTGGTCATCCAGCTCCTCCCCTGACCGTACGGAATAAACTGGGGCGCACCAAGCCTCCACCGATTTCGTATCCGAGAATGCAGCAACGCCAGGACTCCACCTTGTCGAGTGACAGCTATTCGATCAGCTCCAGTCCAGGTTACAATTCAAAGTTGATGGAGGCGCCGCTATTGGGCTCAGGATCCTATCAGGTTGGCAGGAAATCGAATGCCCCCGGATCCGCTCAAAGGCAGACTCCACTAACGGACTTGGCACCGACGCGGTTCTTGAGTGGGGGCAGCGGTGCAGCTAAGCAGGCCCCAGCTGTGCCACCGCCAAGGGGCAGGATCAACTTCCGCCAGGATTCAACCATTTCTAGCGATAGCTTCAGTCAGACGTCCAGTCCGGGGTACAACCCCAAGCTCATGGAGGCGCCTCTACTGCCCTCCCTCTCCGCCAAGCGATTGTGCAGTGGTAAGATTTAAGGACGAGAATAAGACTTTTAAAGGACACTTTTAATATTCTTGGTGTACTTTTCAGCACCAGCACCGATAGTCTGCCGGCAGGGAATACAGCACGAACCCATCGAGGAGTTGGAGCCACCGCAGACTCTATCGCCGCTCCACAAGACGAGTGGTCCGCCCAGCAGCCTGCAGACTATAGTTCGTTTCCAGAATGGTGCCCCACACACCATGTCCTTGCAGCATCAGGTAAGCAAGAGTATTCCTCAGACTAGGCCACGATATAATCCCATCTACTTCCAGATTATCAACCGGCGGAAGAGCTCAAATCCGTATATCACCAATGGCCGGTTGAAGTTCCGCCTGTTCCAGATCCTGATCAATGCCTTCGCCTTACTGGCCATCGCCGGAGGACTGGCTGCCTACTTCAATGCCTATCCGACAATTAAGTTTGTGAACAAGACCATCATCAATACAATCCATGTGGAGGACACCACCAGCTTTGGCAAAAACCCGGCTCCCGGCACTTGTCTGCCGATAATCGTTCGCTTCTGCCAGGGTCCCCAGATACCGTATAACTATACCGTGTTCCCAAACTACATCGGACATTTTGGTCAACTGGAAACACAAACGGTTAGTCTGATAATCTTTCCAAGAAGCTTTAGATCCTTAGACGTATGCTTTCTATATTCTAGGACTTGGATTCCTATGAGGCCTTAGTTGATGTTAGATGCTATGAACTGGTTTCCTTGTTCCTATGTACCTTGTTTGTGCCCAAGTGCGGGCAGAGTGGGTAAGTCAGGAGAGGAATACCTTAGCTTGAGGACCTAATAACTTTGTTATCCTCTTAATCAGTGCCACCGTGCCACCCTGCAAGACTCTGTGCACGGAGACCATGCGACGATGTGGATTTTTCTTTGACGTTTTTGGCCTGAGCCTTCCCGAGTACCTGAACTGCAAGCTCTTCAAGGACTTCCCCAGCTCCGAGGACTGTGTGGGCCTGGAGGAGGTGCGCGAAGTGATGATAGCCTCCTCGAATCCGAAGTGCGATGGCTTCCAGTGCGACCAAAACCGCTGCCTGCCGCACGAGTATGTATGCGATGGTCACTTGGATTGTATGGATCAGGCGGACGAGGCCAGCTGCGAAAGATGTGGTCCGGACGAGATCTACTGTGGCGATATGCAGTGCATTGGCACTAAGCACATATGCGATGGCATCATCGATTGTCCCTACGGCCAAGATGAGCGGAATTGCTGTGAGTAATACGATTCTATTGACTTTTAGATTGGATAATAATTGCTTTTCGATTAGTGAGATTAAGTGAGCGGAATGGAGATGTTGGCACTGGTGTCCTGGAGGTCTACCGCATCGGTCAGCGTCAGTGGATGCCAGCCTGTGTCAAGAACTGGGATCGTGCCGTTTCGCCGAGTGCCGTTTGCTCCATTCTTGGCTACTCGGCGGTGAATGCCACGAGTGTCCTGACCCAACGCACCCATCGTCCTTTGCTGGCATCCGTAAATGTGTCCACTGACATTTGGAAAATGTACGCCAAGAGACGTTCCACCTTGATGCAGGAGTTTTCCAATTGCAAGAGATCCGAGGATTATCCCATGGCTGAGCTAACTTGTTCCAATTATGGTGAGTGTTTATTATGATTTCCAACTTAAGATATAAAAAATATTTTAAATAAAAATCTTAGAATGCGGAAGAGTCAAACGTGGTCGCCACAAGCCTTCTAGGCGTATTATTGGTGGCACTCCGGCTAATCCTGGCAACTGGCCCTTCCTGGCAGCAATTTTGGGTGGCCCGGAAAAGATCTTCTACTGTGCCGGCGTTCTAATCTCTGACCAATGGGTGTTAACAGCCTCCCATTGTGTTGGAAAGTAAGATTTCATTTCATAAAATCTTTTTAGTTTATAAATTAAACTTTATTTAATAGCTATACGGTCATTGATCTGGAGGACTGGACTATACAACTGGGGGTAACACGGCGCAACTCGTTTACCTACACGGGTCAGAAGGTCAAAGTCAAGGCGGTTATTCCACATCCTCTGTACAACATGGCCATAGCCCACGACAACGACATTGCACTCTTCCAGGTGGGCATAACGGGTGGGATAATCTCTGAATGATTTTTAAGCTACTTTTAAATTTTAAGCTGGCTACACGAGTTTCCTTCCATGAGCATCTCCTTCCGGTCTGCCTGCCACCTCCGAGCGTAAGGAACCTCCATCCTGGCACTCTGTGTACCGTCATTGGCTGGGGAAAAAGGGAAGAAAAGGATCGTAAGTGAAGATCTCAATTTTATGAAAAATTCAAATAGATAACCTTAAAGGAGAAAAGTAACAGTCTATTATTTTATCCACCAGCCAAATCCACGTACGAGTTTATTGTGAACGAGGTGCAGGTGCCCATCATTACCCGCAACCAGTGCGACGAGTGGCTAGACAACTTGACAGTGTCGGAGGGCATGGTCTGTGCAGGATTCGATGACGGAGGCAAGGACGCCTGTCAAGTAAGTTTATCCTTAACCCCAAGCTTTAGGAGGATGATGGAGGATTTTCTATTATTCTTACCTGTTTGTGCAGGGCGATTCGGGTGGCCCACTTCTGTGTCCGTATCCGGGGGAGAAGGACCGCTGGTTTGTCGGCGGCATCGTGTCCTGGGGCATCATGTGCGCCCACCCCCGACTGCCCGGTGTCTATGCGAACGTGGTGCAGTACGTGCCGTGGATCCAGGAGCAGATGGCGAAGCATGCCCGCCCCATCAACGAGGAGCGGGTGAACAAGTATGACCTGCACCCCGGCGGACCCGACATGCTCTCCAAAATAGCCACAGACCCGATGCGGAATGGTCAACCGTACTACTACTCTCATCCCAGGACCGCGTCCAAAACCTAAGCCTGGCAACGGAGGACTTAAGACGAAATGAAGTGACACTTGAATACACCATATCTAATATCGAACAGGAACGATTGCACAAAGTATATACACACGAAAATACACAGAAACCGGATGAATCCTGCGGGATACATACATATATTTTGCTACTGAACTTAGAGGGTTTTAGCCATCCTGCTGGAACCGATTTGGGCAACATAATCATGTGTCAATTTGCCGAATTTATTTGTCAATTTTTTTACAAAAAGATTTATACGAACCTGAAACCCAAGGAGAATGATATCCTAATCAAAAGAAGCGCCCACAGTGGGTGGACCTAAATGTCAATACCCAAATATTGCGAACGCGATTTATATATTTTAAAAAGTGAAAGATGATATCCAATATATAGCCGATATGTAACCGATTGGTAATTGTGTCTAAATATCCCAAAAAAAAAACTAAAAAACTTAAAATGAAATCTGGACAATAATTCGATTTTGTAGCTGAATTTTGTGTTGAAAGGCCCTGATAGGTAAAAACTACGAGCATATAAATGTCGACGAAAAAGATAGAAAATATATATTATTAGAACCAAAGCTATTGAGTGTTGAAAATTAGAGCAGCAACTAACTAAGCGAAAAATACATGTAATAAATTTTAGTGAATATGTAACTCTATATTTAAACGTATCGAATTAAGGGAAACTTGCTGATCTTGGGCATTTGATGGAGGGAAAGTGCAGTTGACAATAACGAGAAATACAAATGCACAATAAGCAACAAAATGAAAATATATATATTTAGCGATTAAGTCATGAATATACTAACTACAATGCGTGGGTTTCAGCTTTAAAGAACACTAAATGAAGTTATTAAAACGAAATTGAAGATGTCATTGCCGGCTAGATGATAGCTCTGTGTAACTTAATATTTAGAACTATTTACACGATTGCCACGCCCCTCTTAGACTGGCCGCTTTATAGTCGAAGTTCAATGTTATCGCTCTAATTTGTATCCCCCGTGCTCCTATCATCCGTAGTCCTAGGTGTGCCACTCACATGCAAACGTGCGAAAATTTGTACAACTATTTTGCTAAAACAATAATGAAATATAAGAAAAAAAAACGGCACAAAAATGAATGTAAAATATGCGTAACTAAAGACTCAAAATTGGTTGTTTCATCAATTACACAAAAAACACTCACACGCACACACACTTGAGCTTCGCGATGTGTACAGCTTTGATATTATTTTCGATCCGGAACCGGAGGCCAGACAAACAAAATGGCCGGAATTCCAGGAGCTCGGTGTATTAGACTTATTCTTTCTAGCTAAAAAAAATACGAAAAATGTTGAAATGCTTTAGACAAGAGATTACCAATGTATAACCGATCACTATTAGTTCTAGTTGGACATATACAGACACAGATAGATATACCATATTATATGCCTACCTATATATATATATATATGCATGTTTTGTACAATCAGTTTACAAGTGGAAAAGTATTATTAGTCTTAAATGGGGGGTTAAATGAAGCGCATATTACACAAGGCACATGAAAAGAAACCATATGTAACTGAAATATATATACAAGAAATATACATATAACGCGGATACATATATTCTATATATATATTGTAGCAGTAGCTTGTAAGCAGATGTGATGGTGTCTAAATTTATACATGCATATTATCAAGCGAAAAGCGGAAAGCTTAGTTTATACTCGAGACAAATCTGTGGGCTGTTGCGTCCAGAACGAAAGCATGGTTACTACTAAGGGCTTAAGGACAGCAGCCGGATTCAGGACAATACATATTCATAGGGATATACCCATATCACGGACATAATGCTTACTTCGATATCATGCATTGCATAGACATAAATGGGTGGGTTGAGACAAGCTCTGGGGTATTTAGGAGTTAACACCAATTGGAATACGAAAGAAATCTATAACCTTTTATTTAAAAGTGGTGTTGGCTCCTAAGAATCTTTAAGCTTTTAAAACTCATCATTCGATTGCAACTATTGTTTCCTTTAGCTGTTGCCTTGGACAGTTAGCCACTCATATCCTTTCAAACCTTATGTTCCGTGGGTACCCACTCCTTGTGTGCATTTACGATTATGTGGACTATGGCGGTCTATTTTATACACCCATGCTCCATGCTACTATCAAAACGCTTAGCTTTATGTACATTTAGTCTAAATCGAACATAACCCGGATATATTATATATATATTGTAGATTGTAAAATGCTTAGCATTGGCAAGGGAAGTGAGTGAAATAATTTACACCTGACACGGATAGCAGAATAGTTAAATACTAAGTAAAATATGCATACAATCATCACGAAGAACTCAGAGCCGCACAAGCCCCATCCTAGTTGAATTGCAATTGGCAAAGCTTCAGGGGGTTGACTCCTCCGCAACCATTACCGCATCCCTGCCCTTCGAAGGATTCAATTCAGATCCGCATGCTCCATGTGCTTGAAGGGGCTCGAAACACTAAATACCAAAAACCCTAAAAATCAATAAATTGTAGCGAAACGTTATGTGTAAATGTAGCAAAATCCAAAAAAACAAGCTGATTACCAAACTAGTTGAATTTACATATGTGTCGCGAAACCAAAAGAAATTAATGAATTATGTGTACACACAAAGTATCAGAATATATTATATGTATATCTTTAAAGAGACGATCATTTGATGACGAAGCACTTGTTATTTATGCACAGACGCCACTTTGTGAAGAATTTACAAGAAACAAACCTTGACAATAAACGACAAACTGAAACTGAATTTTTTCCTGTGAGCTGGACAAGCGCATCGGAGGCATTGAGAATTTATGAAGAGTTTTACATTCAGATTTTGAAATTTTGACGCGAATCAGTCACGAGACGATTGTTGAAACTTTATTTTGGAAAACAAAAGCGATAAATAAATAACTATGACAATACGGCAGACCGACTGGGTCAATGCCAAAACAATAACTGGGAAAGTGCAGAATCCTGAATGTAACTACATTAACTACACGAAAACACATGTAACCAAATAAAAATGCTAAAAGCAACATGTCATACGAAACATGATATATACTTACACACATATATTATATGAATGTTGGAAAATAAATGTATAAAAACATAATTGCGGTTCTAAATGTCTTTTAGTCCTCCTCCTCATCTAGTTTACTGTCAACACTTATATAAATTTCAGCTTAATACTATGGCTAATAAAAATTCTCTTCACTTGAGGTAGCTCTGCACCACATCGCGCAGCTGCCGGATGACTTGACCCTGGTCAGAGGCTCCCACCACGGCCGTTCCTGAGACGATCATGTTGGCTCCGGACTTGGCACAGCACTCAATCGTTTTGGGTCCAACTCCGCCGTCAACCTCAATGTCCAGGTTCGGATAGTTCTCACGAAGCCACTCCACCTTGGGCATCATGTCGGCCATAAAGGACTGACCTCCAAATCCAGGCTCCACGGTCATCACCAGCACCACGTCGGCCAAGTCTATGTACTTTTCAATGTCCTTTACCTTTTACAAAAAAAAGCAACAAGTGGTTTGTTTAAATAACAAACTTAAAACATAACCTCAACTCACATCAGTGCCCGGCTTAATGGCCAGGCCCACCTTCATGCCGGCCTCCTGCACCTGGCGGCTGACCTTGGCCACATCGTCCACCGGCTCGGTGTGGAACGTGTAAAGATTGACACCCGCATCGGCCATGGGCTCAATCCACTGCTCCGGATTCTGAACCATCATGTGCGTCTCAAAGAAGGCCGTCTGAAAGGGCAACAATGTAACTAGAAATCTGTCTCAGGGTAGTCCGATCTCACCTTGATCTTGTTGCGCAAACTCTTGACCATGGGATGACCGAAGGTAAGGTTCGGCACAAAGTTTCCGTCCATCACGTCCAGGTGCAAATAATCGGCGCCATTGTCCAGTAGCTTCTGGGACTCGTTGGCCAGGTTGGAGAGATCTGCATTGAGAATGCTGGGGCCGATCTTGGCTTGGACGGGCATCTTGCTGGCACAGCTACTTAGCAGGCGGACAACTACACGGGGTATGGACGCCGTCTTGACGCCTGGAGGTCACGCAGAGGGGAGCTGGAGCTCGGAACATTTGAAAAAGATACGATAACTTTAGCGATGGCAGCGTGACATGAACCTCAAAAGCGGCAATTCAAAATTTGAAGAATTTTTGGAGTTTTGTGTAAATATTTTCAAACATTTTTATATTTTTTGATGTCAGAATATTTTCCACATTAAAATTAAATCAAATTTAAGTTTTTCGTTAGGAGTCTTCTTAATGGGATGATGTTTTAAAAGAAAAATATTGATCAAACTTTAAAAAATAATTAAATGAAGTAGTTTCTTAACTACTTCTACAACTTCTGTTGAGCTAAGTATAATTAAGTTCATAGTTCATAACTTCATAAAAAAAAAAGAGAATCAACAGCTAATAATAGTGAAACAAGATTAGTTACATTGTATATATTTATTTTTGTATGAAACTTGCTCCTTCAGCATATTATCGATTATTCCCACAAAAATATTAAGGGTATTCTTCAATAAATTCACTTTATTTAAATTTGTTCACTTTGAGCTTAGAAATACTTGTTGGATGAGAATGATTGTGCCAGTCTTACTATAAGGGTGTCTACAATTCGTCCTTTTGGGCGTGGATACCTGGAAAATCTTTGTTTTCGATGGTCACACCTTTGCACCTTTCCTGACTGACTAGGAAGTCCTTAGCTTCCCAAGCCTGTGCTCCGTCCTTGAAGAGGAATATGGCCCGGTCATCGTCGACCATATAGCGCTCGGCCTGGATGTGGTTGTTCCACAGGCTGGTTTGCCACAGCTTGGTAATTTCTTCAGCTTCGGCCCGAGTTGGATTACCAGTCACCGAGACGAAAGTCATCAGTGTGCGTCCCTTTTTGGACTCTTTTAGCAGACCCTCCGGGTTTTTGCCGTCAAACTTGGAGAAGTCTATCTTGGGCTGCGGCCTCAGGTGCTCCGGAAGTTCATCTGCTTCCAGAGGCTCCTCATCTTCCTATTAAAGATTAACATTAGAAATGCGGCCCTTTTCTAGACTTGAGCCACTCACCTCCCACTGGTCCAGCAGGCGCTCCAAGTCCGCATCACTGTAATCGCGTATATCTTTCTTGGCCCAATCTGGTTTTTCCTCGTCCTTGAACTTCTTGGCCAATACGATGGGCGCCAGGGCCAGAAGCAGTAAAATAAGCCTTGTTTGCATGATACCTTTCTATTTTCTCCAAGAAATCTATCCAAACACGTCAGCGGATACCAATCGATAACGATAACACCGGTCGGTCAGCTGTGGACCGCGTAAGATGGGAATATCCACAAAAATATACCGCTATGAAAAAATGTAAATGTAAAAATCGTTCTCCCTACTATCTTCATGTTTTTTGTTTTAATAACTTCTTAGGTATTGAATAGTTTTAAAAATTTTTAAATATACATTTGTAGCTATCGAAAAACCAAACCCACTGTGCGAGCTGTGCGTCGTTGGATACGGCAACAGCTGTTCAATCTGCAGCGAACGTCGGACGAGAGTGCGTCGTGCGCGAGTTTTGTTATTGTGGAAATGCCGCTGGTAAATACATAGGTGTTGTAAATAATGATAAGAATATTGGAAGTTGCAACCGCTACCACGTGGAGTGGCTACATAACCGGATTAGTTACGCCTCGATCCGGTCCAATGTCGGCCAATTATTTCGGAAAAACAATGGGACCTTAGTGAATAGTGCCAAAAGCGGCGTTGATGACATCACCGAGACAGTGTTTTTTAATTCACCTCTCTGTTCCATCTGTTGTTTTCTGTGTTTACGTATATTTTAGAAAAATCTTTGTCTACACAACGAATGCCAAAGTGTTTGATTCAACGCGCACGATAATCTTGGAGCCGAGGAAACGACGAAAAATCAATAGCCACCAGTGGAGGAGCAGCTGCTAGGACAAGATGGTCTTCGAGTCGGTGGTGGCCGATGTCCTGAACAAGGTCCTGGGCGACTACATCGAGAATTTGGATCACAAGCAGCTGAAAATTGGAATATGGGGCGGTGAGTCGGGTTGGGATCCCCCGGGAATGAGGTACAATTATGCTCCACCCGCACGCAATATAATCGTTTCATAGCTTGATTCTCTCAGCACGCAAGTAAGAATAACAACAGCGATGACCTTATCCTTGGCTGTTTGCAATTAGTGACCTAATTCTGCCTCGGTTGATGCTAATGTGGCTGAGCAAAATATTCGCATGTTCGCGAGAGAAAAAATCTCTCCCAGCTCCCAACACGTCGCGATCCGGATGGCTGGCTAGATGGGTGGGGTGCCCGTGGACCAACTGTTGCATCTGGCTGTAAGAATGTGCGCCACGTGTATTTGTTGGAGCCAGTGGGGCACCTCCCTTGCGGTTTCTGTTTATATATTAGCTCTATCAGTACACAGAAAATAATTTTACCAAGCAGCCTATGAAAGATCTTGAAAAACGTCGAAATATTTGCAGAACAACGTCACTTATCTTCAACTTTATTCACTTTATATATCATACACATTTACTTCTGCTGGATATCAGTGTGCAAATGTAAACAACACTTCCCGGCACTTATCTGAAGCTGCTCTCAAATTTCCCAAGCCATGCGATGCGTTGGCATTCCATTTGAGTCATAAAGCAACAAGACGGAGAAGACCGTCGAATGGAGTACGTTGTAAATAGAGTCTAGTGTCTTAATATAGGCCTCACCTCAACCCCAAGGGTCCACATCACCACAAAAATATCAAGTTCAAGCTGTTTAAAAATAAAAGACGATCCAAACAAACCCGTTTGCTTGTGATTTGTGGCGCAGGTCGGGAGTGACGGACCGACAAGCCTGTTTTATATGATTTTGGCTGGGCTTGAACTTGATGACATAATGCCTGATAGCTCGAAATATTTGAAATAAAATTTGCATTTTGTTTTACTCTACTTGAGGCAAGTGCCGATCACGTTTTAAACCATTGCTGTTTGATTTCCTATAAAAGAGCTAAAATGCTTTTTAAAATATTTATTTTCTAATGCAAACAGGTTCAGCTAAGCTCTGGGGGATTCCCTCTCTATTTTAATATTGTATAAAATTTTGAAATTTTGGCATAGAATAATCCTTAACTTTGCTATCTTTACCCGACGGCGCCCCACGCAATAACCATTATAAAACATCCATTATTTAAATAGGTTTTAAGACATTAGACGATAGACACAATAAATCAATTTAAGTGAAAAATACTTGGATTATTTATTATTCGTAGAAATCACCAAATTTATCAAATGATTCATATTTATTTTAATAGTCCTGGCTTACGAATAAAATAATCTTTTTCAGTAAACACAAAGAAACAATTATGAACATGGGCTAGATTGAGGCCTTATCTGGTCAATCGTGTGTCAATCGTATTATTGCATTTAGGGTTGTAACACTGCCGCTATCTTTTATAAGAATCAATCGATGATATATGTAGGTTTGATATTAAAGTGTATCAGAATTAAGTGTATTTGTTGTGTCTGACTTGTTCTTATCAGTTGGGGCGCAGTCCGTATATTTGCCATGATGTGTTGGGGTGGCTGGTCGTTAAACTATTGACCCACATGCGTAATTCAATATGAATCCACCGTTTCGCTGCTGCTCATTTCGAATTCCAAGCATACCAAACACTTGAAAAATAAAAGGCTTCATGCCCAAAACGCTAGACG
Organism: Drosophila bipectinata; assembly: GCF_030179905.1. NCBI lineage: Eukaryota > Metazoa > Arthropoda > Insecta > Diptera > Drosophilidae > Drosophila > Drosophila bipectinata. Next base: position 11,047,103 of record NC_091737.1, read on the forward strand.
CTGATGCACACATTCGTACATAATACAGTACGTCGCAGAACGATAATTCCGATATCTAAATGTTGACCTTCGACGTATAAAACGTCGAAATTTTATTCTGCACACCCTTTATTATTAATCAGCAATTAATCAAGGGGCATTTGGGCAACACCTATAAATGACTGATTACTGTTTCGATAAGACTAATGGAATCAATTCATTCTTTATTTTTGTAGGCGATGTGGTCTTGGAGAACCTCAAGATACGGGAGAATGCCCTGGACGAAATGGATCTCCCCGTGCAGCTTATCTACGGCTACCTGGGTGAGTGGAAAGCAAACAAGAGGTGTACTTCTCTCAACATCACTATCTAATGTTGTAAAATGCAGGGAAACTGGTGCTTAAGATCCCCTGGAAGAATCTTTATAGCCAACCGGTGATTGTCAAGATCGAGGATCTTTACTGCCTGGTCCAGCCCAACAACAATGTCGAATACAATGCCGAAAAGGAGGCCAAGTACGAAATGGATGCAAAAAAAATCGCCTTGGACGCTCTGGAAGCTGCCCGCAAAAAGGAGCTTGAGAAGGGTAAGCCAAAATTCAGATTAGATTCTACAAGAAATCTACCAATATCATAAATTACACTATCTTTAATTTATAAACTTGTTTATTTTTAGTATTTTGATTAGATATGTTAAATTAATTTCACTTTTTGCAGATAAACCCAAGCCCGACGCTGGATTCGCCGAAAAGCTCACAGCGCAGATTGTGAACAACCTGCAGGTGCAGATTACCAACGTCCATGTCCGATACGAGGACACCACTACCACGGGTAGTCCCTTCTCTTTCGGTATATCTCTGCACGAGCTGGAGCTCTACACCACCGATGCCGATTGGGAGAAGTGCTACATGTCCCAGCAAGCGTCACAGGTCTTCAAAATAGCGAATCTCTCCTGCCTGTCCGCCTACCTCAACTGTGGCGGCAATCTGTTTAGCAGCAATAAGTCAGAACTAACACCTCAGTTTCAAACCAATATTGCTCGGAAAGATGCCAAGCCCTCGAACTATCAGTATGGTAAATTCTTGCCAAAGTTTACAAAAATGTGAATGTACTTATGAAGTATCTTTTGATCTGCAGTTCTGGGTCCCATTTCTTGCAATGCCAAGCTGAAGCTGAACATGAACCCTGAATTGGATGATCCACCTTTTGAGAGGCCGAAGATTGATCTCACTTTGGAGATGGAGACCCTGAATGTGGGTCTAACCGATACACAGTTCGAGAACCTATTGAAACTGGGAGATGCTATGAACCGGCAGCAATTGGGTCTTCCTTATCGCAAATATCGTCCGCATAATATACGTAATTATTTCCCTCTTTTGATTCTTATTTATAAACTAATAAGATTCATTCTTTTATATAGCCTACAAGGGTCATGCAAAAGAGTGGTGGAAGTTTGCCATCACTTGTGTTCTTGAGGAGGACATACGAAAGCCTCGACAGGCCTGGACCTGGGCCCATATGAAGGCGCACCGCGATCGCTGTCACACATACGCCACGGTGGGTATTTTAAAGAACCATATTTACTTTTTACTAAAAATACCCATGCTTTGGACTTCTTTAGAAATACAAGGAGCTGTCTTTGAATAAGAAACCTCCAGCAGTGTTGGTAGAAACCTGTCGCCTGCTGGAAACGGAACTAGACGTCATGAATCTGCTTATGATTAGGCAGCGGGTCAACATCGAAATTGAAAAGAACCGAGAGGCTGAGCCGGTACAGAAGGCCGGTTGGTTCGGTGGATGGTTCGGAGGCGGCGAAAAGAAAGAGGAAAAGACCGAGGGCCAGAAGTTAGGCAAGTCCTTAAATTATTGTCCCAATTTTCATAACTAATTTTATTTACCATTTCAGTGGAAAAGTTCGAGGCAGCCATGACCAGCGAAGAAAAAGAAAAAATGTACAATGCAATAGGCTACCAAGAGAATGCCAAGCCCACGGACCTACCAGTAGAATATGTGGCCATCCTGATGAACTTTAAACTTGTTGCCTTGGAAGTAGGCCTGTACAAAGACGAAAGCATGGGACTCAAGTCGCATGACTTTGCGTCTCTGCCATCCATACTCCTGCTCAAGTTTTCCATGGCCACAGCGGCCGTCAGGCAGCGGCCGGCTGGCGATGCCATTAGCATCACAGCTGGCATGAAGGAACTAAAAGTGACGGGCCTCAAGCAAAATGATTATACGCCGCTGCTGGTGGAGTCAAAGATCACCGATGAGTTCAATCTGCTCGATGTTTTCTTCGAAACGAATCCGATTGACAAAATATGCGACCAGCGGGTAAAGGTGTTGGCGAGGCCATTGCAGATCATCTACGATGCACCCACGGTCTTGGCACTGATAAGTACCTTCAAGGCGCCAGGGGACGTGACCTTGTCAAAGTTCGAAGAGTCGGCTAGCCTTCAGATGTCCAACTTCAAGGAGCGCTCGGCCACCGGCATGCAATACTTGATTGACAAAAAGCCTGTTCTCGATGCGGACATTCTGCTGATGCCGAATATCCTCATAATGCCGCACAAGGGCACCTATGTGGAGAATCAGTCGCCGCTGCTAGTAGTGAGCATGGGCCAGGTGCATATTTCGAGCACTCCGCGTCGACACTCGGCGAGTGTTCAGAATCTGTTCCACTCGAAAGAGAATAAGGATGACATTCTTAAGGCGGTGATGGATAACGCCTACGATAAGTTCACAGTGAAGTTGGACGACATTCAGGTGCTGGTGGTAAGATCCATGGAGCCGTGGCAAACGGCTTTGAAGGCTGCCCGGCCCACAGAAATGCACGTGCTGCGCCCCGTCTCGCTGAAATTAACTGCGGCCCTCTGCGTCATGGACAACGATCCCCGAATGCCCAAGGTCAAGGTAGACATCGAAGTGCCCTCAATTATGTTCAACATATCGGAGGATCGCGTGATTCTGGCTCTCAGGGTGGCGCTCAGCATTCCGTTGCCGAATCAAGATGCTCCACCTCCTCGGGAGTCATTGCTTTCGACGCGCAGCTCTCGCAGCTCCATGGTTTCCATCTCAAACTTCATCAACAAGGAGGTGAAAAAAATATCCTCCACGCAGGAAAGCAAAAACGAACCCTTATCGGGCGAAATCGTGCAGTACACCAACTTGGAGGTGAACTTCTCCCTAGGAAACATTTCCTTTGGCCTGTTTCAAGGTATTCGAAGCGAATTCTCCTCCACGGTTTCCGTGGAATATCTCACCCCGGAGGGTGACCGAATGCCGGTTCCTGTGGTTCCTGACGCCGTGGAACCTACTCAAGAGCCGGTGCGCGACTTACCACCTCATCAGATTCTTTCCGTCGAAGTGCGCCGTTTGGAGGCCTATTTTGCTGCCCGGACCTACGAGTCTGTAGCTACGGTCAAGTAAGAACAATCTGATATTAGGTTTCATTCAGATACCCTAACTTTTTCCACTATTTTTAGGTTGGGTGGCATCAGTCTTTGTCAGTACGATACCCAGGAGGAGAACATGGAGGTGCTGGAAGTGATTAACACGCCCGATCAAGACGATAACTCCAATTACTTGTTCACGGTATCATGCACGATAGCGGATAAGACATCCCCGGAGTTCAACACGAAGTACAATTCCACGGAACAACTGATCGTGGCCAATTTCAAGGTGCTGCGCGTGGTGCTGCACCAGGAGTGCTTAAAACGGCTACTGGAGGTTGCGGGAACCTTCCAAAATGAGCTGGCGGCAATAATGATGATGAACAAGACGCAGCTGGACCGGGTTAGTTATGCCGGAGGCGGCGATGGCATTGCGAGGAAGCTAACAGTGATCCTGGAGGACACTGAGGATATACTGTCCACCACCGAGATGAAAAAGCACAAGAAGACGGCCAGGCATCGCGTTGTTGAGAGTGTAAAGATTCGCATCATAGCTAATCTTGATGAGCTGGGATTAATACTCACGAGCCGTAGACGACCGCTGGCAGAGATGAATGTGAAGAAATTCGTAGCTAATGTTATTTTGAAGTCCTCCTACACGGAGGTCAACATGGGTCTAAAGGACATACAAGTGATCGACATGAATCCCCACACTATTCATAAAAACGTAAGGGTTAACATTTTACATTTAATGAACCCGCTTATAATGGAATATCTTTTTATAGATTCTGAGTATTGTGGGCAAGGATGCCTTCAATTGCCAACTGGTAATGTACAACAAAGAGGAGACTAGCGACTACAATTCCGATGACATGAAAATTACAGTGGACATTGGCTGTATGAAGATAGTGTTCCTTAACTGGTTCGTGGCCGGAGTGATGGTAAGTTTTTATGCCCCACAAATCATATAGAAATCTAAAATATTATGCCTTTGCAGAGCTTCCTGAATGAGTTCCAGGAAGCCCAGAAGGCCTTGTCCGATGCCAGTGCAGCCGCGGCGGAAACCGCTCGCCAAAAGGCATTGGATGCCTATGAAACGGCCACTCGTCTCAACCTTAATATCCGCATCAAGGCACCTGTCATCGTGATACCCACTTGCTCGGTTTCCAGCGATGCACTCTGCTTAGATTTGGGTCTGCTGGAGATCACGAATAACACGGCAGAGATTACTGTGCCCAACGAGGAGCGCCTGGCAGTTATCGATGAGATCAAGCTACAAATATGCGATGTAAAGATATCCAAGATTGTTATTCTGGATGGCCATGAGACATCAGTAGATGGTCAGTATCTTAGATCCGTTTTCTCTAAACAAACCTTCAAAGGTGTGTTCTTACAGACGTCGATGCTGCTTTTGGCTTCTCGTCGAAGTTCAATATGATGAATCCGATGAGTTGCACTGTCTTGGTTACTCGCAACTTATCGTACGGCTGGTACAAAGATGTTCCCGAGGTTAACTTGGCCGGTCGTCTAAAGTCCGTGGAGGTCTGTTAAATGATTCTATTTTGTTTTCAAATTCTCTAAAATGTATTTTCCTACTTTAGCTCACTCTCTTTGCTGATGATTATGCCCTGGTCATTTCGGTTATGAATAACAACCTTAGCGAGGGCTTGGCAGAATTTCCTCCCCCTGAAGAAATTCCGCCAGAGCCAATAAAACTTTCTTCCGAAAGGCCATCAAAGGCCTCTAGGCCTTCGCGCATTGTTGTGCAACCAAAGGCACAAAAAGTACATGAATCACTCAAGTTCAACTTCCAATTCGACGGTGTAATCATAAACTTGATGGAGGGTAAGGAAAACAAAGCTTTCTGGATCGGATATATTATATATAGTTAAATTCTATGCCCTCTAATCAGATGAGGACAAAGGACTGGCTCGCTTTGGAATATACTTCCTGTCCATCAAGGGCACAAAATTAGACAACGACACGATGAGCACTTCGGTGGTTCTGTGCAACATCCAAATGGACGATACACGACAGGATACAAAAAGCAAAATTCGACAGTACCTGAGCCGCAAGGATTGGGTAGAGCCTAAGCTGAAAACAGAAGACATCATTGACGCCTGCTATAACGAGCTCAACTACATGGTCGATGTGACGGCCATAACCAAACCAAATGACACCTTTGGTAGGTCCTTCAAGACTTTGATTCTGAGGTGTAAACTTACAATGTTTCCATTACAGCTGAGGTTCGTGTTCGCGGGTTCGATATGATTGTCTGCATCGATTTCTTGATGAAGTTGACCACATTCCTTGCTTTGCCGGCGCAAACTCCACCTGTTCGGGTATCCGGAGACCCCGAAATACGCGGATCACAAGTTTTTGAAGCACGTGATACTAAAACCACGCTTCGATCGTCCACAATGTCGAATGAAGAAAAATTGGAAAAGAGCGCAGCGCGTATGTATTATCATATTTTAATTTTTAAATTATTTAATTATTATTTCATTCAACAGCCGTCAATACAAAAATGAACCTCATACTGCACATCGACGAGCCGGACATTATTCTGGTGGAGAACCTAGATGATCTGAACACCAGCTGTATTATATTCAATGTGAGTGATATAGAATAATAACCTTATACTCCTACTAATGTATATTTTTTTCTGCAGGCTAAAGCTCACCTTAATTATCGTAGTCTGAACGATAAACAGCTTGTGAACGGACAAATCGATAGCCTCAAGATGTACATGTGTGCCTTTCTGCCAGAGCGACGGGAGTCTACCCGCCACTATATCCTGCATCCATGTGAGATCAGTCTGCAGGGCTCCACCCCCGAGGAGGAGGGCATGCACATCAGTCTCAAGTTGAGTGACATTATTGTCAACGTTTCCCCCGCCACCATTGAATTGCTTAACAAGGCGATGTTATCCATCTCCACCGGCACTATGGCCAAGGCTGCCATTGTCGAGGAGTCCAAGAACTACTCCAACATTTGGCTGCCACGACACTTGCACAGTCGCAACTATTGGTTTACTCGAGTGGAGCAGGCCGAAGAAGCCGTCGAAGATGAACTAATGGAGAGCCCCAGTACAGTCGCTGCCCAAGGGAAAACGGAAAAGTGTGTGATAGAGGTGCCCAGCATAACACTAGTGATCGAGTCCGGCGTCGGATATTACACTCGGCCACTCATATCTATGGATGTCCGCATCACAGCTGTCTTTAACAACTGGAGCCGCAACCTCACTGCCCAGGGCTCGTTGACCCTTAATATGGTAACTATATTATTAAATATGGCAAAACCAACAAATACATTGATTCATTTCCTTGCAGAACTATTATAACCAGACCTTAGCCGAATGGGAGCCGATTATAGAACTGAACGAGATCGATAACAAAGGCGTTCAGGAATACTCGCCGTGGGAGCTAAAGTTCAATATGGGCATGGAAACGGTTCCGAGCGAAGTGGAGGGAGACGAACCGCAGCAAGCTCTACATATGAACATTCATTCAGATGAGACGCTAGAAATCACGCTGAGCAAAACGTGCCTTGGTCTACTAAGCGAGCTCGGAGAGGCCTTCTCGCAGGCCATTGACCAGAAGGGTCTTGTCAAGCCCGAAGTCGTGGCACCCTTCGTTCTAGAGAATGACACAGGCTTTGAGGTTACTCTCAACGTAACTAAGGGAATCTATACTCTGCATGAAGTACATCGCGGTGTGCCTTCGGCCAACGGTAGAACTTTTTCCGTAACAACCGAAACCACTGAAATCGATCCTGTTGCAATTACGACATGTACCATTTCATCGGGAGGCAGAGCCTATCTACAAACCAAGGACTTTAGCTTACTAGATCCCGAGCAAGCCAACGACCAGTCGCTATATGTGCAGGTATGGGAGTACTTATTGTAATCTTTTAAAAATATTTCTAATTGCTTTGACTTCTTCGTAGATTGGCGACATCAAGAAGGAGATAGCCCTGCCGGTTGCGAAGTCGGATACACGGTACTTCGAACTGTTCCGCAGTCCTGATAGCGAACCATGGGGCATTGTGTCGAAGGTGCGGGAGGAGTACGGCACCACAAAAATTAACATTCACGGTGTTGTCAGTGTAAGTCTCCTCGGCCTCCTCTGTTTTATTTGTGCGCCTCAAAAATGGATTGATTTCACAGATTCACAATCACTTCACCACCAACGTGTGTGTCTATCGACGCAACTTGCATCCAACGAAGCAAAATTTCGAAGACATATTGGTGGGTCGCATTCCTGCTGGCGGTTTGTTCCATGTGCCGCTGCACGCTATTTATGGGGAAAATAAGGACCTTTACTTTGCCATGAAGGGCTACCGGCCATCGGTTCAGGGTATCTCCTGGGCTGCCCATCCATCCGACACGTGCTACAACCACCAGCTGTCCTGCGATCCCATATCCTCGTTTGAGCCACTCTTCATCAACGCAAGGCGCACCAAAACGGAGATATACTATGAGCATACCAATAAGTACACCATCCTTAGCGCCTTCTACACTATTCACCTGCGACCGCCGCTTTACCTCCGCAATTGCTTGCCCATCGACATCAAGGTGTCGGTGGCAGGATGCGCGGTTCGGAATGATGGGCTCGAAGAAGACTCATCCATTGCATTGATGGGCAACTCCTACCAGAAGGAAGACTTGTTGGATTATGGCGAAAAGGAGGTCAGATCCGGCGATGTGCTACTTCTACCCACTGTTCGTTTGGTGGAAAAGGGCAATGACCGTAGAACCTTTTTGGTTGTTCGGGTTGGTTTTATATTTCTAAATTATTTAAACAACAAGGCTTAACAAGGTTTTTATACTTTATGAAGCTACTTCAATACCTGGAGAAGGATTGGTCTTGTGCAACAGCAATATCGAGTGAAACTGGCGAAGTCTCCCCTTGGCAATTCTCTTCATACGATTCTGAAATGCGAGTGGACATGGATCTCTATGTTATGTCAGAGGATCGAAATGGCAGTGTAATGCTTACACTCTACAGCCCCTTCTGGATGATAAACAAGACGGGCAAGATGCTGACGTACAGGACAGAAACGAGCTCGATGCAGATGCTCTACCACCCGCCAGAATACTCCGGACCCATTCTGTTTACTTTCCGAGATAATTCCTTCTTTGATAAAAAGAAGGCCTCCATTCGCTGCGACAATGGCGAATGGAGCGAGAAAATTCCTCTGGACGTGGCCGGAGCGATCGGCGAGGTCACCTGCGAAGCCAACAGTCAGAAATATCACATTGGTGTTCACAATCACATGACGCAGAACTCTCTGACCAAGCAGATCACCTTTATACCGTTCTACATTGTTTGCAACAAGTGCCGCTTCACAGTGGAATTGCAGGAACAAAGCCGTCCTGGCGATCCCTGGCTGGCTCTAACGCCGGGCCAGTTTGAGCCGCTCTGGCCCAAAAACGAAACTAAAAACAATCTGGTGGTTCGTGTTGAGGGCAAGGTGACCCCTGCCTTTGACTACAAGGAGGTGATCTGCACTCTGCTGAAGCTGGAGAACAGCAAATATGGAGGAATCAATGTAGATGTCCAGACGACGGAGGGTGGTGTCTACATCACCTTTACGGATTACAAACCGGGCGATGCTCCCGGCCTGCTGATAAATCACACTGGGCGACAGGTAGTATACTACGAGAAGGGCACAAGGAACGAAAAGATTCTGAACGCCAAGAGCACTACCATGTATGCCTGGGACGATCCGACAGGTCCCAAGATGCTTGTCTTTGGCAACAGCAAGGAAGAAACCGACCTAAAACGCGACGGCTTTGGTGAATTTACGTAAGTAGTTAAACTTCACTCAAAAAATATCAAACTCCTAATATCTAATCATTTACAGGATGCAAGACGGTCACAAGGCCAAGTGGGTATCATTCCTGGACGGCTTGCAGCGTGTGCTGCTGTTCGCCGACGATGAATCGATTGTCAAGCGCACTGAGACCACCGGTTCATTCCAAGTCGTAACCCAGAGCATCGATGTGCGAATCCACGGCATTGGTCTGTCTGTGGTTAACAACGAGACTGGCTTAGATATTCTTTATCTGGGCGTCACCAGTTCGGGGATTATATGGGAGTCCAAGAAGGCTACCAAGAAGCGCTACAAGGAGATGACCATCAATGACAACGCCCTTTTGGAGGCCGAATACCAGCGCTATCTGCTCAACAGGAGCGTCAATGAAGTGCAAAGTTACACTCTGGACAACAAATTCCCTGTAAAATATTCTTTAAAAATTATGATGTAGTTTTGGTTGCTAATACTTTCTCCCATAGATTGACTTTGAGGCTATGCAACTCAAGAAGTCAATTGTCCGGGATCTAAGGCGCAGCTTCTATCCGGCCATTTGGTTGGCCCGCAAATCGTCGCCTCACCAGAACCAATTGCATGTGAAGATCAACCGCATTCAAATCGATAATCAGTTCGTAGACCCCATATTCCCCGTCGTCCTGGCGCCCATACCTCCGCCAAAGAGTGTGGCCAACACCTGCACCCTAAAACCATTCATCGAGTGCAGCATGGTTCAACGAATCATGCCCAACTCGCAGGTGCGGCAGTTCAAGTACGCCAAGCTCCTGATACAGGAGTTCCACTTCAAAGTCGATCTTAACTTCTTGACGGCCATCTCTGAGATGTTCGTCAAGGAGGTGACTGACGATGTGAAAGCTAAACAGTTCCGCCAGGATGTGGAGTCGATCCAGATGCCATTGTCCGTTATTTTCGAAGAGCACTCGATGGAGGAGCAAAAGAGCTTCTACGACAACCTTCATTTGGGTCCACTTAAGATACATGTCAGCTTCTCAATGGCAAACTCGGACACGAAAGCTCTTCCCGGAGTCCTGGGCACGGTGGTTCAGGGTGTCGGTGTGACCCTTACCGATGTCAACGACGTGGTCTTCAGGCTGGCCTTCTTCGAGCGCGAGTACCAGTTCTTCTCGCAACACCAGCTCATCAATGAAATCACCTCGCATTACACGGGCCAGGCGCTGAAACAGCTCTACGTGCTTGTCCTTGGTCTGGATGTCCTGGGAAATCCCTATGGCTTGGTGGTGGGGCTCAAGAAGGGCGTAGAGGACTTGTTTTACGAACCTTTCCAAGGGGCAATTCAGGGACCCGGAGAATTTGCCGAAGGCTTGGTGTTGGGTGTGAAGTCATTGTTTGGTCACACGGTGGGCGGTGCTGCAGGAGCCATGTCCAAGTGAGTATCTATCTTTAAATGGAACTATAATTTATTTAATTCTTTTACAACTTTTATAATTTTAGGATCACTGGGGCCATGGGCAAGGGTCTGGCTGCGTTGACCTTTGACGAGGAATACCAGAGGAAAAGACGCCAGGGAATTCATAATAAACCCAAGAACTTCCATGAGGGATTGGCTCGCAGCAGCAAGGGCCTTGTTATGGTTGGGATAATCTTACGAACGACGTTTTATAATTTGGTAATATTTTAAAATTTCTCTCATAGGGTTTCTATGATGGCGTCACTGGCGTTGTAACCAAGCCCGTGTCTGGAGCCCGCGAACACGGCGTTGAAGGCTTTTTCAAGGGCCTGGGCAAAGGAGCCATTGGCCTTGTAGCTCGCCCCACCGCTGGCGTGGTTGACTTCGCCAGTGGCAGCTTCGACGCAGTAAAACGAGCGGCGGAGGCCAGCGAGGATGTAAAACGGATGCGTCCACCACGTTTCCAGCATTATGACTTTGTGCTGCGTCCTTACTGCTACATGGAGGCCTTTGGCAATAAGATTTTAAAGTGAGTGGCTTCCAAAGACATATGTACCTTCTGAATACTATTAGGGTACTTTTTGCAGGGAAACCGACAAAGGAAAGTTCTCCAATACAGACAGCTTCCTACACTGTGAGGAGATTATCCCGAAAAATGAGTATATGATCGTTACCAACTATCGACTGCTCTATGTGCAGCGCAATGAAATGTTTGGCATTTGGACGGTAAGTGGCCACCCAATATGGAATCGCTTCCAACCTAATCTTTCCTGAATTTCAGTCGCTTTGGTCTTACCTTTGGAATGAGATTAGTGCCGTGGAAAGCACCCCTCGCGGTGTTCAAATCACTGTCAAACAGGATGGCAAGAAGGTACTCGGCCTATTTTCCACTAAGGAATCACCTCGCAAGCTGGTCCTTCTCGGCGATGAACGGAGGCGACGTCACTTCGTGGATAAAATTGAATCTCAGCGCAATGACCCGAATCCAATGCGAACCACCGTCTCTTATCCCGTGGATACGGACTAGTACCCCTGAATTTAACTCCCAACTGTATTATAATCCACTTTTGCACCTTTCCACACGGCACCACCACCACCAGAAGCAACGACATTGAAATCTACCTCGACCTTAAGGATTCTGTCTGTCCCAGCAACATGCACCCTGCATCCTCCACTTCACATGTCGTTATTTTACGAATGCTAACAACCATTGTTTTGATATTAAAATTTTATGTCAAAGTTGATGTCACATCCGGAGAGTGGTTTCACTAGCCTAAGAATTAAATCTACAATACAGAGACGCCATGTCGGAAGAGGGCCTTGGCCTAGACCTTCTTCAGGAAGCTGCTGGGCGTGGTGGCCAGGGGCATGATGGGTTCGTAGTTGTTGCACCCGTCGCCATCGCAGAAGGAGGTGAGCGAGGCGAGCGCATTGGCAGCCAGTGCCTCCACACTGAACATGGTGGACAGGTGACCGCTGCTCTCGAACTGGTTGATGATCCTGTTGACTTTGCTTTGGGCCTCAGCCTTGAGGCAGGGTGATGTGGGGTGACTGCCGGACAGACTGCCATCTCGGTCGCCCGGAGAACTGCCGGGTTCGTAGCACTCGCCTGGATCGGGATCAGTCAGAAGGTTCTCTTTTTCGCTTTGCTTGCATTTCCCGTTTGCTGGCGATCCACTGCCCGAATTGGTGACCTTCATTCCAGTGCTTTTGTTAAGGCGATTGAGGAACCAGTTCCTGGCCAGTTTGTCGCAGTCCTTGCTGTCCTTGCGCTGCTTCTTCTGCTCCTTTGTGGGTGTGTGGGTGGGGCTGGTTAGCGGGGAGAGCATCTCCGGCTCGCTGCCACTGCCGTTGGAGTAGCTCTTCTTCACAGCCTTTTTTAAGCGATCCGGACTGGGTCCTCCCGGGGAGAGCTGGTTCGACAGTTCGCTGTGCACCGTCTTGACTTTGGCCTGAAAGTCCAGCGACAGATTGCCATGCAAGCTGGACGGTTGCGGTTGCAACTTCACCTGCTCACCCTGCTCTAGGTTGAGCAGCCCCAGGGACTCCCCCTCTACTGCGCCCGAACCATTGGATTCCTCCAGCGGCTGAGCAGGACATTTGGGTACATCGTACTCGAATCGACGTGCCAGGGCGCTGGGACTGTTGTTTTTTTCCGGCAGCTTGGGCAGCACCATTGTCGACGAAGAGTCCATCAACCCATAGATCGGAGAGGGCTCTTCGTAAATAATATCCGCTGGTGTGTAGCCAGCCTTCTTCTGAACGGGAGGTGTGGGCAGCTTCCGGGGAGGTGGAAGCTTTAGGGGAGTATGCGCCCTTGCATCTCCGCGGATGGCCGCCTCGATGGCGTGTATCCACTCTTTGGCATCGACCTCGTTGTTGGCCTGATAGACAAACTTTTTGTTGGGGTCATCGGTGGTTATTTGGAAGCAGATCTCGCGCCGCTTGCCCTCCCCGAAGTGCTCGATCTCGATGGAGGAGCACTTCAGGTAGAGAGTGCTACTAGGCCGGCAGGAAGTCGGTCCGTCTGCATAGCACAGCATCCAGTCGTTGAGGATTCCACAATAACACTTGCGGGTCTGATCGAAGAACAGTCGCTTGGGAACGATCCTCTGCAGCTGCCCGTATTTGGTGGAACGCTGCAGTGCCAAATGTCCTGCCGGGAGATCTGCATACGGACAATCGAGGATCAACTCGTGGGTGAATGTGATAACCTGCTGGGCTTCGTCTTCGTCCTGTCCCAACCTCGTATCTTGGGTCTGGCAGATCTCGTAAAGTTGGTGCTGCTCCTTTTCGGCTGATCCCATAACCGGTTGGCCGGTGGAGCAGCGGTCCAGTGAGCCACTGCTCCCAAGATCTATGTATTCTCGTGATGCGGACACTGAAATTAAGAGTAATTAGTGCAACTTGTAGGCATTAAATACAGTAAAGCTTCATTAAAGATGAAAACTGATTGGTAATACTGGCTGGTAAGAAACTCTCTTCGTAAGTCTCTTCTTTTTGTATTAAAATAAATAAAAAATTAACTATTAACTATACTTATTTTAACTTTAATGTTTTTGAAAAAGTCAAAATATTTAAATAGGTAAAAATAAAAACATTCAAACCTATTCCACATCAAAGTTTGTTATTATTTAAGGAAGCTTGACTATAAAAACTATAACCATTAATTCTTCACGGTACTCACGAGAGTTCTTCGAGGAGGACGGGGAGGTTAACATCGGCAGGTAGTTGGGGCCAGTGGGACCGGTATCCGCGCCCACCTTGCTGTCGACGCAGTCCACCAGGCTACTTAGCCGTTTGGATGCCGCCTGCTCGTCTGTGGCGCAACCAACTCCAGATCCCGAGGCCAGAAGAATCTCACAGCGGGCCAGGAGAGCGGCGGTTTGTTCGGCGGCCGTAACATGGAAGAGATTTGAGGCGTTCTCGTACTCCGAGGTCTCCAGCGAGGCTCGGAAATGGGCGCGAACATCTGCAATGGAGATGGAGAGGATCGTCAGTTCTAAATAAGGCGGCGGTCCCCATTAGCAATTAATTTTTAAACGCATCATTGGCCCTAATGGCAGAGTGGCTGTTGAGCAAGAGTTTGTAGTTTCCAAGTGGCAATTAGACTGTGTGCTTCTTGTGCAGGCCATGACTCACTAAGCTGGAAGTTAACTACTCCGATTCCAAGCCCCCAAACCACATGAACCACATCTACACTTATACACTTCTATATACACGAGTGACCTCATAAAGCGCTCGCTCAAGAGTCAACTGCGAATTGACCGCGGCAATTAAAAATAATTTCACTGTCCAAGAAAGTTAACTCTGCTGTCCGCCCCTCCTCTCTAAAGAGAACTACTTACATACTTATGTATAAATAATTTAACGGTAAAAAAAAAGAAATAAAAAACAACATAAATTTGCAAGACTTGTTAAAAGTTGAACACGCAATGATCCGGAAAGCTCTTTAAACGTAATATGTCCGAATATGGGAATACGAAACAAGAACGAAAGTCAAGGAACGACTAACTTGAATTGGAAATGCACTTAAAAATACATTTTGGTAAAAAAAATATGAATACATTTTGGTAAAAAAAAAAATCGACCATGATATTGGTTTTGACGAAAACGGAAATCATGGATTTGGCAAGGGGTTCCATCAGAAAAATTTTAAAAATCTGGATCGAAATTTTTGATGTAAGGTTTTGATGCAGATTGAAGGAGAATCGAACTACAAATCGTTTAAGGTATTCCTTCCAAGGATCGGTTGGCAATTGGTCAAGATATGGACTTGGTTTGGGGCTAAAATGTAAATCCTGGATTTTGAAAGGGGTTCCATCAGAAAAATTTGAAAAATCTCGATCGAAATTTTTGATGTAAGGTTTTGATGCAGATTGAAGGAGAATCGAACTACAAATCGTTTAAGGTATTCCTTCCAAGGATCGGTTGGCAATTGGTCAAGATATGGACTTGGTTTGGGGCTAAAATGTAAATCCTGGATTTTGAAAGGGGTTCCATCAGAAAAATTTTAAAAATCTGGATCGAAATTTTTGATGTAAGGTTTTGATGCAGATTGAAGGAGAATCGAACTACAAATCGTTTAAGGTATTCCTTCCAAGGATCGGTTGGCAATTGGTCAAGATATGGACTTGGTTTGGGGCTAAAATGAGAAATGCTGGATTTCGCAAGGGGTTCCATCAGAAAAATTTGAAAAATCTGGATCGAAATTTTTGATGTAAGGTTTTGATGCAGATTGAAGGAGAATCGAACTACAAATCGTTTAAGGTATTCCTTCCAAGGATCGGTTGGCAATTGGTCAAGATATGGACTTGGTTTGGGGCTAAAATGTAAATCCTGGATTTTGAAAGGGGTTCCATCAGAAAAATTTTAAAAATCTGGATCGAAATTTTTGATGTAAGGTTTTGATGCAGATTGAAGGAGAATCGAACTACAAATCGTTTAAGGTATTCCTTCCAAGGATCGGTTGGCAATTGGTCAAGATATGGACTTGGTTTGGGGCTAAAATGAGAAATGCTGGATTTCGCAAGGGGTTCCATCAGAAAAATTTGAAAAATCTGGATCGAAATTTTTGATGTAAGGTTTTGATGCAGATTGAAGGAGAATCGAACTACAAATCGTTTAAGGTATTCCTTCCAAGGATCGGTTGGCAATTGGTCAAGATATGGACTTGGTTTGGGGCTAAAATGAGAAATGCTGGATTTCGCAAGGGGTTCCATCAGAAAAATTTGAAAAATCTGGATCGAAATTTTTGATGTAAGGTTTTGATGCAGATTGAAGGAGAATCGAACTACAAATCGTTTAAGGTATTCCTTCCAAGGATCGGTTGGCAATTGGTCAAGATATGGACTTGGTTTGGGGCTAAAATGTAAATCCTGGATTTTGAAAGGGGTTCCATCAGAAAAATTTTAAAAATCTGGATCGAAATTTTTGATGTAAGGTTTTGATGCAGATTGAAGGAGAATCGAACTACAAATCGTTTAAGGTATTCCTTCCAAGGATCGGTTGGCAATTGGTCAAGATATGGACTTGGTTTGGGGCTAAAATGTAAATCCTGGATTTTGAAAGGGGTTCCATCAGAAAAATTTTAAAAATCTGGATCGAAATTTTTGATGTAAGGTTTTGATGCAGATTGAAGGAGAATCGAACTACAAATCGTTTAAGGTATTCCTTCCAAGGATCGGTTGGAAATTGGCCAAGATATGGACTTGGTTTGGGGCTAAAATGGAAATCCTGGATTTTGCAAGGGGTTCCATCAGAAAAATTTGAAAAATATGGATCGAAATTTTTGATGTAAGGTTTTGATGCAGATTGAAGGAGAATCGAACTACAAATCGTTTAAGGTATTCCTTCCAAGGATCGGTTGGAAATTGGCCAAGATATGGACTTGGTTTGGGGCTAAAATGGAAATCCTGGATTTCGCAAGGGGTTTCATCAGAAAAATTTGAAAAATCTGGATCGAAATTTTTGTTCTCATGTTTTGATGCAGATTGAAGGAGAATCGAACTACAAATCGTTTAAGGTATTCCTTCCAAGGATCGGTTGGAAATTGGCCAAGATATGGGCTTGGTTTGGGGCTAAAACGGAAATCCTAGATTTCGCAAGGGGTTTCATCAGAAAAATTTGAAAAATCTGGATCGAAATTTTTGATGTAAGGTTTTGATGCAGATTGTAGAAAAACAAAACTACAAACCGTTTAAGGTATTCCTTCCAAAGATCGGTTGGAAATTGGCCAAGATATGGGCTTGGTTTGGGGCTAAAATGGAAATCATGTATTTTGCAAGGGGTTTCATCAGAAAAATCTGGATCGAAATTTTTTTTGTTTGAAATTTTTGAAAAACAAAACTGCAAATTGTTTGAGGTAAGGACCGCCTAAGGATCGCTTGGAAATTGGCCAAGATATAGCCTTTGTTTGGGGCATAAATGGAAAGCGTGGATTTTAAAAGGCGCTAGAAAAAAATGTTGGTGACAAATTTCGTTGAATGGTTTTGTACAGATTAGTGGAGAGTTTATCTACCAATCGTTTAAAGTTTTCGGACCCGGATGTTTATTGACAAAGATAAAACATTGGTGTGCATTTCTGTTTCTGTAATCTGCTGATAAGAGCATGGAATAACTCTGAGTTGTGGGAATCTCCCGACAGCTTCCTTTCGGTTTGGTATTTAAATAACAAAAGAAGAGGCTCTTCGACTTTGAACAACCCAGATAAATGAAGAGTGAACAGAACAGTCATCGGAGGAGGGCTGTGATATGTTTACGATGCCCTTCATCATGACCAGTGAACCGAAACTTGAGAAAATTAAACTGACTAAAGCAAACGGCAAGGGACGGAGGCTAAAACAAGCGCCTTAGGCGTAGTTTTGCGGCATGTCCAATCCTCTGTTTATTGTCTGCCTTGTGTATACATTTGGATACAAGCACACAAACATATTTAAACGATTCGGGGGAAGAGCAGTCCAGCGGTCCAGCGATCCAGCGGTCCAACAATCCGCAGAGGAGTCCAAATCGTTCTCCATATAATGTACGTACACCAGAAACAGAACAAGAGGAGTCTGATCATAAGCCAGAACAAGAACAAAAGCGTATTAAAGTTGGACGCCTGCGGAATGAGTCAATAATACTCTCTGGCACTGGGTTATTGTTAATGCTTTTTACACTTAACACAAAAAATATATTTTAATTAAAGAAAAAAAGTTCGTTTGTTAAAAATTACATTAAGACATTACTCACAGTTTTTGTTTAAAACTGGCTTACTTTTTTTTCGTATAAACTTTAACCCTTTTTGTATGACTGATTCATGGAGTATTAAATAAGGTTTTTATCAGATTTATTTAACAGTCTCATTTATTGCTTGGTTGATCATAAAAACAAGGAACTTCCTATATCTTAAAGACCTAACTAAATATTTTAAGGTGTATTTTCTCATTCTTCTCTTCACTGGCTTGGTTTCTTAATTTTTTGATGGCGCTGCTTGCGATGAAAAATTAACAAAGTTTCTGTTGATCTATCTCACACTAACTGGCTTTAATATAGTTTTTTTTTTTGCCAAAAAAAATGATGTATGTATATATGTACATTATTAAACTTACCCAACAGAAACTGTTCAATTTCGGCCCGTTTAGTAGTTGGCTTTGTATCCATGGCTTGGGGGTTTTGTTTTCTTGCTGTTTTTGTATTTTTCGTATTATTGTATTTAGCGTTCAGTGTTAATTTGAAGCGTTTTGCGTTAATGTGCGTTGAGTGCTTGTTGTGTTGCCGATCGTTTGATTTCTCGCCCGGGCTTTATTGTGGCTTCCCTCTGCTCTGGATCTCGATCTGGACCCACCACTGGCATATCCACCAACTGCACATACACCGTTTTGCTTTAGAAATTAACAGTTTGCTGTTAAAAGTGGATAACACATTTTTATTTTTTATTTTTGTTACTTTATAAGATCACATGCACAGCAACTTATGGGATGCAATAAGTTATCTTTGATTACGGGGCAGCGACACACACGCTCGCATGAAACTCAATTGCTACTGAATAGGTATGTATTCCTGGAGCGGATTGTCTCCCGACCCGACCCGTCCCGGCCACGTAAATTAAACACCTCCCCCGCTGCGAACCCGCTGTGGTGCTAGACTATTAATAGCCAAACTATCGATGCAACACTTGATGGTATTGCATCTGGGTATCTGGACATATTTTTAGTTTGTGCATCCAGCAGATACGCGTCGAATAACAATACAATTTGAATTGTGCCTGCGGCTCTCGCCTTATTCGTTATTTTTTTTTGTATTATTGTCTACTATTTTTGCTTTTTTGGTTGCACGCTTCGTTTGGCGCCTCATGGAAAATCAACCGATGACGCTATTTGTATCTGTATCTGTTGGATAAAGTATCTAGATTCGTTTTCCGCCGCTGTGTGCAGTGTGTGTGTGCCTGCTGCTGCCATTAAATGGCATTACGAAATCCCACTTTTGGGCGCCCGTATAGCCCCCACCTAGCCCCCTTTGCACTTGTCTGGTTGTCTGAGTGACTGTTTTTCATTTTGCTTCCTAGCCGTTTCGGTTTTGTCTTGTCTGTCATTTGCGGTTTCCACTGTTTTGCGGCCAAGAATTGAATACAAATACAGACGGGTTGCCCACACGCAGTGGAGGAGCTTGGTGGACCCCGGGATGTGCCCGGCCCGAGCCCAGCCTGGGCCCAGCCTTTTTAATTGTGACTCATCCCAAAAGCGACGCGTGTCGCCACAAAGAAACGACACTCTGTCCACCAATATGCAAATATGTACCCACAACCCAAAGTGCTGACCATTTCTCTCACAATCAGCCACATACACTTGCCATTGAGAACGTGACCTGCCGGCCAGCTTTTACTTTTTGGTTTACTTTATTTTTTATCGAGATCGTAGAAGAAAAATGTGTAATATAATTTGCACTGGTGCTCTCTGGACCCGGCACCAGTGCCTGTTTGTTTCCACCAAAGCCAGCCGTTGGAAATTATTTATTGATACAGAACATTTGCAACCTGACACCATTGTTTGTTATTGGGAAACATTCATCGAAATCTATGTACCAGTTGGCCAGCTTTGTTCCGCGAATAAGCCAAACAAACTGCCTCCTGCCTGCTGCCAGCTGTCTAGCTGACCAGCCTGGCCTTGCGATTTTTGTCCGACAACGAGACTTGACCGAAACCTGTGCGCAGGCGTGGCCGGGCCGACAGCTTGGCCCCTCTTCTACTCCCCCCCGGCACTTCCGGTCATTGGCGACGGGCCGGCTTCCTGCGGGCACGAATCCCCACCAATTACGAAATGCATCCACGCACTGAGTTTAGTTTTGCATCCGGTTTTTCCACTACGTTCTGACTACGTTGACACCTTTTCGGACGCGGACCGAACGTACTTTTCATCGCCGGGAGCAGCCAAGTGGCGAGCGCGACTTTCCAGTTGCTGCGACTTTGGAGCGGTGGTGCGGCACCATGAATCACTCGAGCTCGAATGATGGCCTGGTCTGAGACCCACTCTAGCGCAGCCCCAACTCTCGATTCGGAGCCGATGGTTCCTCCGAACTTGGCCGAAGAGCTCTCGGTTCTCTCGCACTCTCTCATTGCACAGAAAACATATATTTTTGGCTTAAAAATTTTAAATTAATAAAATTTAATAATTATTCTTTAGATTTTACAAAAAGAAAAGATTTTATAAAAAATTTACTTTATATTTTAATTGAAATTTATGTTTTTAAAGTCTCGATAATATTTTTTTTTCCATAGTGAAATTCTGCTTTAGTTTTTGGGAAAAAATAACAGCCGGCCGGCTTGTTAAAAAGTTGCAAATCCACGCCCTGTTTTCATTCTTAGTCACTGTCCTCGTAGGTTCCCAAAATTCTATGGCCACTTTTGGTGAGGCGATCCCAAAGTTGATATCATATTTTAGCGGCTATAATGCCCATTTTGGCCAAACAAACTACAGTAAAAAATCAGGAAAATGACTTGGCCAAGAACTTATAAGAAACTGAAACTCTTAAAAAAATAATTTAATTCAATTCAAATTTAAAGCCAGGGTTTTTAATATTTAGATTTACAATTCTAGCTAGAGAATTAATTTAAAATAAACTTAAATTGAAAAATAATGATTTACCATCATCCATGAAGTTGGACTGTAAAACCAGAAATCATCTAATGTGGCAGGCAGATGTTGTTG
This sequence comes from Drosophila bipectinata, assembly GCF_030179905.1. Taxonomy (NCBI): domain Eukaryota; kingdom Metazoa; phylum Arthropoda; class Insecta; order Diptera; family Drosophilidae; genus Drosophila; species Drosophila bipectinata. The sequence goes on from NC_091737.1 coordinate 11,067,900, forward strand.
CCGCAGCTGCTGTCGCTAAGAAATCGGAGAGCCTTCCAGGCCGAAGGAGGGAAGCCGAGTCCGAAGGTAAATCAGTAGACTGAGCCTTTGCCAGTGCGTGTGCTCTTTGAACAATTGGCGGCAGATAAAGAGAGCTGTCCGAGGCCGATCGGTTGCCCTTTTCGGGAGCAGCTTTGAAGGACGCGTACATGGGACACCATGACTATGGCTGAGGCAAACAACTCAATTTTAATTAAGCGTTGTGCTTCGAGAAATAAATTAGCCAGGCTGGCCATATTGGCTTCGCAATATCTGGACAACCTTGGGTCGGTGAGGCTGCAGTGATAAGTCGCCGACCGTTGCGTGACTCGACCCAGAAGACCGGGCGGCTGGATAACAGGTTCCCACCTGGGCCCAGCCACCTTTATCACTCCACTCTCTGCCCCGGCACAAAGAGCCTGATTCTTGTATTGTTGCTAACGCTTAATTATGTGCAATAACAAGTATTTTCATTCAACTAAACCACAATCTTTGTACTTAAATGCATATTGGCGAGCGGTTTTACACGCTACTTGAGGAAGGCTTGCAGGCGATTCTCCTGCGACTTGCTGGCGTTTTTAAACGCGTTCGACTTTAGCTGCGCGGCCAGTTGCAGCAATGCGTTTTGTTTTTGCGTCTTGGACTGGGTTTTCGGTGCGGGCGCCGGTTGTGTTGCTTTGTTTTTCTTCTGGTTCTTCTTTTTTGGAGTTTGACTTGGATGCTGTACTGTTTGGGGGGCTTTCTTCGCGGGAGTTGGCTGTTGTTGTTTCGGTTGCGCCTGTGGAATTTTAAGGCCTGCATTGATATCTTTATTTTGGGCTTTCGTTTTTGCCTTTTTTTTGGTGGGCCCTGTTGCCGCAGGTTGGGCAACGACTATTGATTCTTCTTTGTCTTGGAGTTTGGCTCGCTTTCGGCCCTTTTCCAGTGGCAGCATTGTTTTGTGCCGGCAAACCTCGCAGTCCACTGCCTGAAATAGGATTTATGGTAGTTTAAAGGTACAAAGGTAGTTTCTGGGGCTGGACTCACCATGTTACTGGCCATGCGCTTCTTTAGCCATTTGGCGCGCTTCCTAGCCCCACTGCTCATCTCGCCCCTTTGCATTTTTGCCTTTACGGCATCCAGGCGGGCGATAAGTCTTCGGTTCTTGGCACTTTGCCTCAGTTTTTGGGATTCCAGGTGGAGTTCATAGCGGGCATCGGACCATTGGTTGCCGCAGCGGCTACACATCCTGGCTGGTCCAAAACTGTCCTCTGGTAGTTGCACATTATGCCTTGCTAGCTTGCGGCAGGTATTTCTGTATGTAATTAGGTGAATTAAGATGATGGTTCGATGGAATAGTTCATAATCTTACATGTAATGTGATTTGAGGAGTCTTTCTGCTTGAGTGTCGGAGGTCAGTGATTTGGCGCAGCTCCAAAGCAAGTCCACGGTCCTTTGATCCGCCATGGCATATAGAAAAGCCTAGAAACAAAATATAATAATGCGGCTTATAGTTTTTAATATAGAAATTTTATAAAAATTGGTAAATAAAAAGGAATTTTTCAACAACCCACATGGCGAATACATGTTTTGACGTTATTTCACTTACCTCTTCAGTTATGGATTGGAGAAAAAGTATTTTATGGCCTCTGAACAGAAAAAGACCACTTATGAATAGAAGTTTTTATTTTCATAAGAAATATAGTAATTTCTTTAATAAAATCCTTGTTATTTTTCCTACGATATGTTGGTAATCAGCTGGGCGAATTATTTAAAGTCCACACAGAGTCCACAGATTCGTAACGAAAATTTGAACCATTTTCCAGCACTATTTACGATAACCATCCGATACTATCGCGAGTGTTACATCTCTAGGTCTCCAACCGCCTTAAAAAGAAGCGACGCGCAGAATTTCGAATGCCAACGGACGCAGCAGCAAGAAGTAAATAAAAAACAGTCGCAAACGCCCGGTTACATTGCAGTCGTGGAGTGCTAGTACAGTATTCGTTCTCAGTATTGAAGTGCGCGCAACTATATCTTGCAATCACAGTAGCCAATAAATCGTCGCAATGGACCCGTTTACTCAGGTACGAAGGCTGCGCCTTTCGCACACAGAGAGGCCCTTTGTCTCCGGTTTCAGTGGTGTACGTAATAGCATCTGTGAATTATAATGCGCTTGCGATTTTCCAGCACATGCTAGAGAAGGCGGAACAGCGCAGTCGCGCCCTCGGCATCAGCAATGCCAGCAAATTCCCACTGTCGGAGTGCAGCGTTCCCTCCGCCACCTCGGATGCGTCGGATGCAGTGGTGCCCCAGAGGAGCCGCTCTCCGGGTAGCGGGAGCACCAGCAGCAAGGTCGTGATTCTGGACAAGGCAGCGCTGGAGGCATCGCCGACCAAGCCATTGCGCCACTATACAGCGGTCAATAAGGAAAACATGGAAATGGGCATCGAAATAAACATAACCACAGACAAGCCAATTGGGGTAAGTCTCGCTCACCCACCCCTTAGATGCGCCATCGGTGGTGTGTTTTTGCTTATCTGCTGGCATTTTCCAGGTGCAAGTTGAAATTCAGGAGGAAGAGGTGACCGATGACGACGAAGCGACGGCTGTAACGGCTACGGAGCCTGCCCCTCCTGTGAATCAGCCTCTGGCGCGTCTCAGGGATACCTCCCGGAGTAGATTGCAGCGCATGGGCGCTTTGTACTCCAACACCGATGATTTGTCTTCGCCCATTCATAGGACGGAAGGACAGTTCCACGCAGACGATGACAATGATGGGGCCGATACAAGACCTAGTAGGCAGCCCAAGCAGCGATTCGGTAAGCTGGCCGCTCTGGCTGACACCATCAACCAGTGGGAGGATGACACGGCGCACCACGAAGTGCACAGACCCATCGAGCCGCCGCCACCCAAGCCAGACCTGCCCAGTCGACGGATAGAGAAGGGGCCAGCTCCACAGCCGCCTCAGAAAAAGGACGAAGTCGACGAGACCGTCAAGACCAAGCAATTAAAGTGGGATCCTAAGGTACTGAGCTCTCTGGAGGCCCAAGGTTTTCAGCGTCGTGAGTCTTCGACCATTAAACACACCTATGATTATGCCAAACAGGGAGAGGTGGCGCCGGTTGCCAAGCCGCCAGTGCCGGAGAAGTCGACGTCCGTCAGCCAGGTGGCCAAGGCCTTTGCAGCTTCCGCTACCGCGGTTAAGCCGGCTCCAGCTGCTCCTGCGTCCACTGTTGGTGTAAAATCGGGCCTGGTTTCAGGGCGGGCAGCCATTTTCGAGAAAGGAGGCCCCGGTGGACAGATGCAGGGTAGCCAGCGCAACCAGAAGGATCCCTGTGAATTGTCGTTGAAGGAGCGCATGAAGCTGTTTGAAACCGGCAACAACAAGGCTATTGTGCCCATTGCTCCGATAGGATCTGCTCCTAGTATAAGTCAGATCAGGCAGGAGGAGGCGAAATGTAAGTTTATTGAATTTTAAGGTAACTCCCTTGCATTAATATCCATTTCCAAAAGCCCATGCTACTGCAGTACATCCAGTCACCGCCGCCGCTTCTACCACCTTAGCTGTTGCGGCCAAACCCAAGCCGGAGAACAAGCTAAAAGACAAGGTAGCTGCTCTGGTGGCTAGTGCGCAATCGAGTGCTGAGAACCGAATCAAGGACATCGATCGGCAGAGACAAGAGGACATGCAAATCATTGCCAATCGCTTCAACAAACAAAAGGAACTTTTTGAAACTCAGCAGACTGCTCCGGTGCCAGCTCCCGCTGTTCCTGCACCAGTGGTCAGCAAAGTAGTGCGGCCCATGCCGCCTCCTCCACCACCTCCTATTGCTGGATTCTCACCCGCCAGCAGTAAGAGACGATCACGTAAGCAAATAACTAACCCGGGCTTGGCGGAACTTATAGCTGATGTTTTCTTAATTTCAGCTGGCGATGCTCCCATATCTGAAGAGGAGTCGAAGCGGGCGCGTAAATCGCAGCCCGATCGCTTGTATCCCGCCCTGTCCGACCTCGATTCCAGCGGCGACAACTGTTGTGCCACCGTCACTGCCTCCGCCACGGACGACAGCGACCAGCTGGAGGACGAGGAAACAGAAAGGTGCGCTGATAAATGCTTCTCCTGCTTGTTATTCCTGCTCTGCATCGAGTAACACTCTAAGACTGATAGCTTAAGACATATAGCTTTAATCCCCTTCCCTAGACAAGGCTAAAATAAAATCGCTTGCTTAACTAACCACTTATCTTTGATTCGAGCAGTTGCATGGATGAGTCGGAGTCGCAGACTGAGGACAGCAGCGCCGGTATGTGCAACGGTAGTCTGGGTCGAGAAATAATGAATGCTGTGCAGCGCAACGAGGCCGAGATACAGCACCAGAATCACGGCAAAAAGGTGAGTACCTAATGCAGGTAGAAAAGTTGGAACACAGCGGGCGGTCTCTAATCACAACACCTCATTGTTTTTATTGCCTCTTCAGACTGTGCGGTATGCGGACCAGGATATGTACTACAATCACGAGGCCCAGGAGGATAGCTCGATAAACTCGTCCCAGGTCTCAGCCGGCATCGATGACTACCTAGATGAGGCTCTTGTCGAAGATTACGGCAGCACTCAGGACGATGAAAGTGACAGCGGGGATGAGCAGAACGCCAGTCGATTGTCTTTGGGTGTAAGTGTTTATTATTTAAATATTTATTTCACTTCATTTGACATATTTTCCTACTTTGAATGCCACCCGCAGAGCAAAGGAACCACAGCTTCGAACAGCTTCTCGTTCCGGAAGAACCCTGCTGCCAGCACTTGCTCGCCTATTGATGAGCACCACGAGCTCTTGGACATCCAAACTCCATTGCCTATTAGTGCAGCCCAACCAGTCAAGTCAGAGCTGAGCGTAAACCAGGACAATGACAACCTAGTCACGCTGGTGCACACTGTTAGCTTCTATCGCCGTCAACAAAGTGCTAATGTAAGTAATCATGGAACAAATGTAATCATCCTTTTGTAATTATCCTTGTCGACAGAGCTCCAACTCCACGCCTGTGCGGAAGATCTGTCGGGAGCAGCAGGTAATTCGTTCGGCTCTTGCTGGCGATTGCCATGCAAAGCACCGATTGGAGTACGACTCTCCACAACAGGGCGAAGCTGCGACAACCTCAGCCCTAGACGAACCCACAGAGGACGAAGATGAGGAACTACAGAACGCGCGTGAATCCAACGAGGCCTCCATGGCCCAGGATAAAATCAAAAAGCTGCTGGCTGAGGTGTGCAAGCAGCAGCAGGTCATAGGCCAGGCCAGCCAGGCACTGAACCTCTGTGCAGCCACCGTGGAGTTCTCCGGCTCCACCGAGTCCGTTGAGGGAGAGCGTTATCTGCTACTGGCAAGTGAGTATCCCAAAGGGTTGATGAGCAGGTTTTCTTAAAACATTATTTACGGGAATTTCAATTATTTATGCGAAAATTTAATAATATTTCAGCCCATCGCCGGCAGGCTTGTCTGGATGAGGTCCAGCGACTGAGAGTGGAGAACAGCATTCGTCCCGTGGGCGCCCCAAAAGAAAAGGGTCTGCTAACGGTCAAGGACATCACTATTCCCCTGCGACAGGAGTACGTGCGCAAAATGGCATCGGGCAACATTAATGGCCACCACCTTGTGTGCTTGCTTAAGTACAATGAGCACGTGCTGGCCACCAAAACTGTTCCCACGATGCCCGGCCTGCTGTCCGTCAAGTTCCCCGATGTCCTGCAGTTGAATAATGTCTACGCCGACTTTCGGGTGAGTCTCAGTGGTGGTCTAGATTTGGATTGTTTCTAATTTCTGTTAATTCGACTACAGATTACCCTGGAAATTTACGGAATGCTGGCTCAGCGCGATCAGTTGCCCCACGAGCTGAAGTACCACATTAACCTGAACAAGAAGGGCGGTGTAAAGACCCCGAAGAAGAAGGGTGGCGAGAACCGACTGGTCATGCCACCGGTTCAGAGCCCTGCAGGTCCACATGTGGTGCGAACACCTCAGCTGGTGCAATACGGCTTTGCCATTTTCTCGCTGCGGGAGATTCAGCGCACTAGCTGGACGCTGACTCAGGTGCTTGGCGTCAGCCCTCTCGAAGGAGTTGTCCACATGAAGGTTAACTGCGAACTGTCGGTGAGCGTGGAGTACAAGGGCTTCCTCACCATGTTCGAGGATATCTCCGGCTTTGGGGCCTGGCATAGACGATGGTGCTATCTGAACGGCTCGGTGCTCAACTACTGGAAGTATCCGGACGATGAGAAGCGCAAGACGCCAATGGGCAGCATCGACCTGAACGCGTGCAGCTCCCAGAAGGTGACCACTGCACCGCGCGACATCTGCGCCCGTCTCAACACAATGCTGCTGGAATGCGAGCGACCGGCAAAGGACACGGACCAGGAGTCGCTGATAATCGTGCCCAACGGACGCACTACCACGGTGCGGCACCTGCTCTCCGCCGATACTAAGGAGGAGCGAGAGGAGTGGTGCGCCTACTTCAACAAGGCCCTGACACTGCTGCGGGCCTGGGGAACCACCCACTGACCCGCTGACCCAACCACTAGCGATTGCAATGGCTGTCAGAGCGGCCTGGACACGGACTTGGGAAGAGGAGGCACTGACACTGACACCAAACGGGCGGGTTGTTTAAAGTTTTCTCTTTTTAAGTTAATAATTTTATTAGTTTTACGCGTTCGTTTTGTGTTTCCCATTCAAATTATTCGTATCCTTGTATTCGACTGGGACACGCTCGTGTTCGCTCTATATTGAAAAGTATTGTTTTAATACCTATATGTACATTGCATTTAGAATGTCTCTCAAAATATATAATAATGTGTGTAAATCGAAAAAAAACAAGGCGTACACTGAATAGTTTATTGAATACTTTTATACACGTACACATATACATTCACATATAGCATTTTGCAAGAACTCGTGGCTATGAAGTGGTGGCTAAGTGGTGTCCGTGTGTGTTAACTATCATTTAATATATGTATGTATATATCTTTGGCCATTCCGAATCTAACAACAAGTGAAGTTAAAGCTTGCGTGTTATCACGACCCCGGCTGTTCTAGTGCCCGAAAAACTGAGGACTCCGGCACCAGGACTCCGTGTTTCCGTATCCGTATCCATACGGTTGAACGGGCATCGCTCGAGCGTTTTTCTTTTTTAGCTCGTTCTGTACTGTGTAGGTGGTTGTCTCATGTCAGGTAGTTCTGTGTGCTTCTGCTTTTTGCCATCTGAATTGACTCTAGTTCGGAGATAACTTCGTTACGTATGTCAATTGGCCGTGTTGGCCTAAAGGCTATCTACAAAAAATGGGGTTACACGCCATCTTCCGTCCTCCGCGAGTGTTTCTGTGTGGGTTTTGTCATCTAGTTCACAACACTATCATATGTATAGATATATCTTGTATATATAATATTATTTATATATTGATTTGACTCTTGAATCTGCTGTTTTAATTGTAAATTCTCCAAAATTATTACAGTTTGCCAGATATGCAGGATAATTGTGTACTCAACGAAATTTGTACAACGACAGTAGCCTTCTCGCTGGATCGGGTCTGGAAAAAGTGTTATATATATATATAGATTATGTACAAATTCTCGCAGGCGGGAAGAATCGGGAACTGGAATCGAAGTGGCTGGAGAGTCAGCTACTGTTCGGTAATGCATTTGCTGGTTTTTGGCGTCGTGGCGTTACTGCTTCAAACTCATTTTGGATATTCCGCTAATCAATTTTCAACATTCGCTAGAATAATTTGGGGGCTATAATACTGGAGGATAATTCCTTGTTTTTTTTTCTTGTTTGTAATACTTGTCTGTAATTGTGTTCTGGGTGCAGTGGCAACGGAAAGATAAAGCTGAATTTCGATGCAAGTCTTCGAGTTGCATAATTTATATTCATTAAACCTATGCACTAAACCTTAAACATGGCCAATATATATAAAACTTGTAAAAAATAATTGCCTAAGCTTACTAATATTTGTGTTTTGTGTTCTTGTGTGTGTTTTTTTTTTGCTATGCACCTTTAATGAACATTTTAAAATTCAACACTTAAGGCTACAACGAAATGTACAATAAACAATTGAATAAATTAAACAGTAAAACGATATGCGCAGAATACTATACATAAAAGGCAGTCCCAGGTCCAGGCGACTGAGCTAGTGTTCCAGGTGTGTGTCCATCGGATATTTACGGATTACCTGCATCCCCTCTAACCGTCACCTGGGCGTTCTGGCGCCTCAGATCCGACTGTGTGATGGCTGTAATGATAGTGCCCACAATCAGCATTATAGCCATGGTTACATTGGCGGCAATGTCCCCAAACTCGGAGAACAGCTCCGAGTAGAAGAGCGTGAAGCAGATGCCAAAGGTCTGGGCGGAGGCGTTCAGTAGACCGGAGGAAGTGCCCTCGGGCTCCGGGAAGGTAAGCTCGGCCCCGAACTCAAAACCCACTGGCAAGTAGCCCGTCATAAAGAATCTAGGGAGTATAAATTAAATAAATAATTTATTTACCATCTATAAGGTCCTTAATTTCTTTAAATAATGAGTCACGGAAACCGTCCAATAAAAGATTTCCCTAATTATAGAAATATATCTAAATTACTCACCCCAACAGCGATGCCGTGAGATAGACAACCGCGATGTGGCCCGCGTCCAAGGTAAAGGTAAATATCCACATGCCCACCATGGACAGAGCATAGACCGCCAATGTGGTTTCCCTGGAGAAGATGGAGAACAGAGAGTTGGGGAAACCGTTGAGTACCGTTCATTTAACATCGAGTGCCTGCCCCCCTTCAATTAATTACAAGTTCTCCAACTGCCGGTCGGAAAGTTTCTCAAGCGGCGCACACGGCGTATGCGTAATGAGTTTTGACCATGTTCGAAAAAGCCCTTCAGCCGTTGATTGTTTTACTTGTACTTACTTGAACTTGTGCGACTTATCCAGGACAATGCCGGACACCACAGAGCCCAGCATGCCGGCCAGCACAATGCTGAGGCCAATACGTCCGGCGTCCACCTCGTGGCCAGGATAATACTTGAGCACCACCTGCAAAAAAAACAGATCCCAGCCGTTAGCGTCCATTAACCGGCCATTAATCAGCTTTTCATACCGGATTCAGGAGCGTGGAGATGGCGTAGAACACGCCCACATTGATGCCGTACGAGAGGAGCAGCAGGATGAAGTTCTTGTTGGTCAGCAGGTTCCTCAGCGAGTGCATGAAGCTGACCTGCTCGGCATCGGAGGCCTCCAACCTCTGGGCTGCCTCCTGGGCGGCGGAGGGCGGAGTGGGTGGCCTGTCCTGGAAGACTGAAAGCGAAGGTGATGTGGTATTGGCTGGTAATCTTAGCCTTTTACTTACAGAAGACCATCAGTACAAGCAGGACACTGGTGAGACCGGCCACCATGTAGAACATCAGCCTCAGATCATTGCCCACCGTCTCCAGATCCGGGGAGTTCGGCACCAGCATGGGTGGCAGCACAAAGCCGACGGCTACGCCCAGCTGGAAGAATGCAAGAGTTCGGATATGTATAAAACTTGCTCAAAGCGAAATCTGTATCCGGTTCCGGTTCCTATTCTGCCACTGAATCCGCTGGCATTTCTGTACCACTTCCGGATGTTCGTCCGTCTCCTCGTCCGTCGCTGACCCCCTTTGTCTGGTGTTATTTACGCTGCAACTGTGAAATTGATTTATGGTGGGCCTGCTGCTAGATACTCGTATATTCCGGCAGCAGTTACGGCTTTGCAGTTGTGTTTTTGTTTTCGTCAAAGTTTCTGACGCTATTCTACGGAACAGAAATCTCCGTACAATGTACACCCCCGGCTCGGCTGTGACAGGCGGAGGGACCTATTTTTTTGTTGGCCTGCACACGCGAGTGCACAAAAGTTGAGCCATGCAATTTTTAGTTATTTTTCCTAGATTTTTTCAGAAAAGGGTTAAAGGGTATCACGGTGGGTTGTGTAATGGTTAGGAAGTAATTTTTTGTTTACACCATTTTTTATTCCTGCCTCGATTATGGGTTTATCCAATTTTAATCCATGCCTTTTTTAGGTTAAATATTTTTAGAAAGTGTATCCTTCCGTTGATTTAATCCAGTTACTGTTACCATATTTTGATGGGGACTCCTATAAATCGGGTTTAGTGGCAGTTGCCGTATTTAAGACAAAGTGACATTTGACAGTCGGGAAAATAAATTGGACCATAAAGGATGTTTTTATTTTTATTTACGTGGAACTCAAATTGAGATAAATTGCATTTCAACGAAAAATGTAGGTCCTTATAAAGGAATTTTTGTAACTTAAATGCCAGGAAAGGACTAGCCTTTGTTTGAATTAAATTTAAATACTCTTCCCATTGTAAATAATCAGCTGTTGGCGAGCTTCAATTGTTTTCAATTTCAGCAAACAAAAGAAATATCAACCAAGGTTCACACACACAATAAACTAAGCCGAAGCGTGGTTCCCTTTTTGGTAATAACTTTTCGTTTTTGCAAACAAAGGAATGGGTTGGTACGAGGATGGGGCTAGTAGGGAGTCTAGGCCACCTCCTGGGGGTGGGTGGCTTGGGAGTTTAAAAAATGTGATTTCTCGTTGCCGTTAAATGAAAACCCCTGACAGTGTCGTGGACCAAGCCGAAGAGATACAGTCAGGCTGCAGGTGGTCTGGACTTGAGATTGGAAATACAAACAGAATCAATTCCGGCGTCGGTGTACACTGTACAGTCTTTATTTGGCCAAGAGAAATAAAATTTCGGCCGACACAATCCACTCAAGAGATTAAGATTATCTTGAATAATCACTTTGGAGTTCTACCACCAGAAATACCTATTTTCCGCATTTATAAATTTAAGTCTTTCTGTGCTCTGATGATTAATAAAACTTATTGCCAGATGTATCTCTGGGAAATATGATCCAATAAATTCCAAGGATTCATTTTGTTTTTTATTGCCGCAAATTTGAATAATTCTGTTTGATTCGGCAATGAAGCTCGGAACGGAACCGAACGGTTATAATCGAGCAAAAACCGAAATGCGATTTTAAAATACCCATGCAATATATAAGCATGAAGAAATTCATAGAATTGCAGCAATTTGCATAAATGTATTCAAGAGTCTGGCCATAAACCAGGCAGATGCCAGGAGGAGCTCATCTCCACTCCCATTACCCGCCTGGTGGCGGCTGCTTTCCGCTTTCCTTTGTTCTGGCTATTTGGATTTTTATGAAGAGACGACGCAAAAGGACATTCGAGTGGGTCGGGACACTCGGCTGCAGTCTGAGCCTCTCTACGGTATCAAGAATAAATATTTGAGCCGACTGCCGACGACTGGAGACGGGCTCAAAATCGAGCGTCTGAGCCTTGGTCTCTGTTAAGGCCGGAATCGTTATTTGGCCCTGAGTCGCGTGCTTCACGGCTGAAATGGCCGCTGGAGAATGTTATTTTCGACTTGGCGGCACAACTTGTTCCGGCCGTGTTTACATGACCATCACAAAAAACCAGAAAAAAAGTAAGATAAAAAACAAAAAAACGTGGTGCATAAAAACGTGTAAAAAATAGGGGAAAGAAACAGTGTTTGCTCAGCACTCTGGCAACAATGCTCCTTCGCCAAATCCGCTTCAGAATGGCTCAGCTCAGGCAGTCAGGAATCAGAGCAGGATGAGGACAGTGGGTCGGGGTGCTTCCGAAAAGCGTGTGGTGCGTCGTCCTTGCCAGATAAGGCAGCCAAGGCGATTGAGCCAAGGAGGAGCGGGCTGGTGGTGGGAGGTATCTTTCAATGTCACACTCGGTATGTGGGCCATCTAGGTGCCACCCGCTGGGTTTTTTATGAAGGCTTGTGTGAGCTTCTCTCTCTATATATATACATATATATTTTTTTGGGGACAAGTTCGGCTTGGCATTTCGACAAGAGATTACCCAAGATAGCTTTAAGCCTGGCCTTTGGGCCAATTCGATATTTGCATTCTGGCAGACCCTAAAAGCACTCCCAGGAGTTCTCTAAAGCTCCTATTCACATCAATTATTCGCTATTATTATGAGGTGCAATAACAAGCTACTTCCCAGGGAGGCTCCTTTGTTTTTCTCCGTGCAGACAGGAGCACTTGACCCACTCTGTCCCCATCTCAGTCATCATCACGTAGCCCCCCATTGTGACTTCCTCTACCTGTGACAAGCAGGAAATTATAAGCCTTTTCAGCTGCACTCGAGTTAAAGGCAAATATGACAATCCCCGCTCACACATATGCGCTTAGGATGCAACGTGTTGTGTGGCTGTGTGTCTGGGCTTGTGGATGGATGGATGTATGGATGTTTGGGCCACATATTTGCAGTTGCAACCAACCGGTGAGACTGCTTCCCGATGCGCTCGTAAATCAACATTAAAAGCAAACTGCTCTACATCCCGTCTGCCTCTTACGCCCCATAACCTTTGTGCCGCTTGCCTGACCTCCCTTGTTCCTCCTGCCACTTTCCGCTGCTATTGTCATTCATCACAGCCGCACCTGACACTGTTGGCTAATGGCTAAGCAAGCGGCCTAATTGTTTTGCGGTGTTTAAGCCCATAACCCTGTCCACAGCAATCGTTGCAGTCATTTTTTGTTACCGTCTACATTGGCAATTTAGGTTGCCTTCGAGTTACATCAGTGTTTATGTCATTTAAAGTCAATATTTATTAAATTTCAGACTTTTACTAAGAACTAAACTAAGGAATGTCTCTTTATTAGTTTATGGGTCTGTGGTTTTTCATTTTGACAGACATCTCTATGCAAATTCTTTCCCCAGAATTGAGATTCAAGAAGTCATCTACATGGACAGCTAGAATTTCGAGCATGCAACACTTTCTAGTGGCAAGCAGATAATGCATGCCACTGGTCTGCCTCACCTACACGCCCCGGTGACATTTCAATTGTCCGAGCAGAGGTGGCCTTTGTGGAGGAGTAGCCAAGGTATTCAGTGTCTAGTGTCCAGTCCAGTAGCGAGGCAATCACTTAAGCGCTGGCGAATTTCAAAGAGGTCATTTCGTTTGTTTGCCGCTTCTGAATAAATTCGGAACCCCTGACCTCTGGGAGGCCGAGATGCGGATGCAGTGCGCCAAATTGATTCCACTCAAAGACTCTTCCGCATGCATTAGCATGGGAGAGTCGTTCGGCCGAAGCAGAGGGCGCTGGAACCGGGGCCCGGAGGCGTACACCCTGCCGTTGTCAGTTTTGTTTAACTTGCAGTGCAGCTGGGTTCCGGAATCTTTTTGCCAATTTCATGATTGCCTCCCGGCCTGGTCATGTGGAGCACAGGGCACGGCCATTCAAGGCAAAGGAAAAATGTCAGAGCGAACCACTTCCGCCTAAACGGAAGTGGGCATGGCCATTCCCAGCGTCAATCAACCGGCTCTATTCAGCCATCTCGGCCTTTTCCGTGTTAATGCAAATTCAACGGCTCACTAACTCACAAGACAATGTCGGAGCAAAAGGCTTACATGGCAATTGCATTTTGCGCCTCGCACAGATTGCCCATCAATAACCCGCTTACAACATGGCGTATACGTGATGCGGCTCCAGCCCACTTACCTGGTTGCCAAACACTCCCACACTGGTGGCCGAGGACACCTGATCCAGTCCAAACCAAACGGCCGCCAGCCGGGCCGGAAGCGAAAGGATGCACACCTGGGACAGAGCCACGATCGCCTGGCCAATGAAGCCCACGTAGAATAGCGACGGGTCCACCGAAAAGACCTTAATCCAGGCGCCCACACAAGTGCCCACCACTCCGACCAGGGCGGTTATGCGAAGTCCCTGTTGATGACACAGAGAATAGAACAATGGAAGGAAATTATTTATTTTCCTTAAACTAAGAGTCTGTAGTATAGTATAGTTCCTAGTTATATAACTTACCGCCTTATCCAAAAACCAACTACCAGGGAATATGAGTGGTATATACAGGATCATATAAATCATGGACGTCCAGTCCACCCACTTTTCGCTGATGCCGTAGTAGCTGAAAAATAAAGAAAAGCCACCATTAGAGGAACCCACAGTGAAAATTCAGTTAATTTATGCACGCCCATTCATTTAAGTAGCTTCCCCTTGGCTCCAAGCCCCAGAGTTCTGGCTGTTTAATGAGCTTTATGAAAACTTTTAATTAAATGGAATGCACAGATTCTGGACCCACAAACTGCTCGACTACACCTCGCAGAAGTGCGTTCGCTTACCGTGTTATTATGTTGTTGATGATGGTGTATTGTATCCACTGCATGGAATTCGAGGCTGAATAGAACACAAAGAGAAAGAGCACCGCCCAGCGTCGGGCGTAGACTTTGTAGCCTGTAAATAGAAAATAGAATGCCAGGCCAGGTGAGTGTCGCTTGCAAGGAAGAAAAATATAAAAAGCCACTTCAGAACGCTCTTGGAACGGCTGAGCTGTGGTCCCAATCCCAATCTTTGTCCCAGGGCTTCATGACCCCCATGTAGCTGACTGGGATTAACTGGATTAGGGGGCAGGCTTACTTACTGTAACACTACTGACTACTTACTTAAGGATGATACTCTGCCCTGGCTGATATTCATGCAAATAACTACATACAACCTACCGCCCATTATTATCATAGTAATACGGTTTTTCCATCCTGGCTGTTTAGTTAGTAATGGCTTGAGGTTTTCCTCAAGGACGAAAATTGAAAGCTTCGACTGGCAATGGATAATATTTTACAGATTTTGCCAAGAAAGCTTAAAAGGGTAACAAGCAGTTGGCAGTTACTTAGGGATTTCAGTAGGTCTTACTGGTTGCTGCTGAGTAACTGATAGTTTTCATATTTTAAAATATTTTCTAGTGGCCGCTTGTACACAGTGCGTATGATTAACAAAAATGTCTACCTGTATACAGTGCGTATGAGTAACAAAAATGGCTGCATTTATCACTCATACGCACTGTTGGCAATAAATATTCAAAGTTTATGCTTGTCAAGTATTTTCCTGATTTGTTTTTAATAAAAACACATAAACTATCCTTAAATTGACCTTAAATACCAATCGATACTCAAAGGACACATAGATTAATGGCATTCGTGACAAAACAAAGACGTGCATTGCTTTTGAATGCCACTGGAATTGCAAAATCCCTCCATTTGCATCCTAACCTGACAAATTGAATTGAAATGAGCACATCCAGGGCCAAATGAAGTGGAAAACTAGCTTTAAAGAAGCATAAGTGCACTCGTGACATTTCATTATCCTCCTCTGGCATTAAATTCATCCTGCAGGGAGTCGTTTAAATGTCCCTGGGCAACAGAAATAAATATATGTAAACACAACCGTTGAGTGTTGACCAGAAAGTGTAAATAATTCGTAAATTAAAATGACTTATTTTAACGCATTCAACTGTATGGCATTCATTGGGTTTGGCATTAAAGCTTTACTTCTATTTATAAACATCCGATTTTTGTAGGTTTTTGTTCCAATTTGCGACAATTCTCCAGCGACGTCACTAAGCGGCGCTGCCTGACAACTTTTTGGCTTGCATGGCATTGAAAAAACAAAACCCTTTGATGCCGTTTTTTTATGGCTATGCATTTGTAGTTTTTGTTTTTAGTTTAAACACACATGTGAGCACCTGTATGGGTAAGCACAAACACACAATAAACTTGCATTTGCTTATGTATATGTAAATGCAGGTGGCTATGCATTTAAGTGAATGTGCGGCTGCGGCTTTGGCAGGCTTTTGCGAAGCGCATTCGGTTGGGTTTGATGGTTGTTGCATACAAATGCACACCACTGTGCCACACACTCTTCCCTTGCCACAAGCCAGGCACCCACCAGGCAGGCCTAGCCTACCTTGAGGTGCCGTTAGGGCAAAGTGGTTGTTGGCCATGTCTGACATGCAGAGTGTGCAGAGTGCATGTGCGGAGGCAGATACAAATGTAAAGTAACTGAAACGTAAACTATGCATGTGTTTTTGGTATTAACATGGCTTATAGTCTGCTTTCCAAATGGAAAGTATGGCATTTTGGGAAATTAAGGTATATCAACATGGGGTAGAGTCTAATCTTCATATTTGATTCAAAACCATATCAATAGAAATTATTAAATGATCCTGATATCAAGAAAAGTTTAGATGATGTATTAAAAAAGCTGTTGACATTTTCAAGTGGCCTAGATTAAGCAATTACTATTATTTTTTGGGTCTAAAACATATCAAAAGTTTTTTTCCAGGAATTTATTGCAAAAATGTATAGTTCTGATAGATATAGTCCTACCTTCGGCTGGAGCTGTTAGTGCACCCGCCTTAGCCCGCTGCTCCTCCTTTTCCTTGGGAGTGATCATGTCTGTGGATTTGCTGGTGGCTATGTAGGACTCAGTGCTCTCGACAGCACCACTGGCGCTGTGCTTCAGATCCATCCAAAGGTCGGTGCTGGTGGGTGGTGTTAATACAGGTGGTTCTACCTGATCTGGGAGTCCGTAGAAATTGTTGGGCTATTGTGCTTTGGCAGCGATTGCCGGGATCGGTGGTGTCGTTTAATTTCGATGGTGGCTTCACTCTTACTTTGTCTTAATAGTTTTAACTGGAAGATAGGAAAATGAAAAACTGGTTTTAGGTTCGGTTAACCACAATGCCTATACATAATTCATATTTCTTTTGATCTTGAGTCGTAAGACCTCATTGTTCACGTTTAATTCAGGGTCGTTTGTCAATTGATGTAAATTTCCCAAGTAGTACCAAGTTTTACCTTTAACTTGGATAATAAAGTTAAGGGTTTCAAGGTAATACAATAAATATCTAACTATTTAAATAGTAGACCCATTTTACAGCTCCATCAATTACTATTTGCATAAAAAATTGTAATTCCTACTGTGTAACTTTTCCACTGATAATAAAAAAACACTTATTCGTGATTTGTATGCCTAATCCGATTAGTAGTTTACAAGTCTCTTCATATATAATTAATCAAATGGGCCAAAACCTTTCAACAAGGCTTTTAAAATGAAATTTGTGTTTTTTTGCTTTTAACAAAATTATTGTGGATCATGTTAAGTGGTTTCGAGTAAACCAAAGAGGCATAATAACCGATATTAATACGCTTTAATTAGCTTGTTGACTGGGATGATTACACGAATATTTCCATCTGCTGTTGTGACATTGCAATTTGCGACTGGCCGCTCTTCCATTGCCTTTAATAAAGTCATTGAATCAAATTTAAGCACGGAATTCACCCTCATGGCCACTTGTTGCTCCGTATTCTGTCAGCAGACTCGGATTTAGCTTTTGGGGATTTTTGTATTTCAGATTTTAGATTTTTTTTTAGCTTCACAGCCCTCAGCTCTGTCTCTGGCTTTGGGTTTGTGGCGAAAAATGCAATCAGCGCCAGATGACTGACTTTGACTGCATTTGCCGCCCAAATAAATTGAGTGGATTGCCGAATTGGAATTTCGGATTCCGATTTCGAAATTCCATTTTGCATTTGGACGGGTTTTCGCTCATTTGGCACGTGCGAAACACGCATCGCGTTTTGTTGGCATGTTGGCTTGAATCCATTAGCCAAAATTGGTTAATTTACATTGAAATGAAATTGTTTTTTTTTTCCCCAAACGTCATTTTGTGTGTTTTTTTCCTCATTGGCTCAATTATGGCTAATTAGGTCTAACAAGCCAATTGATTTAACTTCGATGATTTCTCCCAAATGCTTTAATTCAACAGTATTCAAGGTTTAAAGATTAAGCCCCATTGTATTACATTTTTCTCTCAAGGAGTTTTTCTTATATTTACTTCAGAAATACTCAAGATTATCGCCGGCTGTTGCCCAACATTTTTGATGGGGAGGTGGTCTTCGCCAAGATAAATAGTCGTAAATGGAGCAGGTTCTACAAAATGTATTTCCCTTGTACTCGATGAGCGTGAATATTGCGATAAGACCGATTCGAGACACCCACTGCACTGAGAGAACAGTTTATTTTAGAAAAATTATATTTATACTGCCACAAACGATTGTATCACTTTGCTTGTAAAGTTTCCCTTATATTTTTATCTGTTCATTGAATTCCTAACAAAACATCTGTGTCATAAATATGGAACAGTACACGGTTTAAACACGGTTGAGATTAAAAAACTTTAATTAAATCCACCGTTTAAAGATTAATTATCACCAGCTTAGTCACTAAATTGATTTTTTAGGTTAATTACAGGAAAATTCAGACCATTAATTGCATTTAATATTGTTTCCTGAACCATTTTTCAGAGTGCAGTTTGGTCAACGGGTTGAATCAACGTAAATAACTTCCCAAACTGGCTGAAATCGGAAATTGCCTTCAACCGCCCTCTCTACCCCACCTCCACTACAAAAACACGCACATCGTAAAATTTCGATTGGGATTTACACAGAGTCACTACTACATAGTTTTTGATGCCAAAATAGACTTTAAAGTTGTAAGTTTTAAAGTCTTCACTCACTTTTTGGCAGCACGTTTTGGATTTACAATCACTGAGTCTTATACCCGAGTGGTATTCGCGGCTCTATGGCTCTGCGGCTCTGCGGTGTGGTGCAAAAAGGTCTTTAGGTGGTGCCGAGTTTTCTAGAGAGAAGACCTTTTCTCTGTTCTGAGCACGCAATCGCGAACGGACACAGCGGCACTGAAACTGATTCCGCAAACCGCTCAACTCTCTGTCATAAACAGCAATGTTGATTTGCAAAACGCTTTCGGCTTTCGTCTGGCGGGCGGGCTTTAGCTTTAGTTGTTGCTTTTATTATTGCTATTATTTCAAACAGCTGATTTGCTGTTAGTAGAGGCACATACAAAGTAAACCACATACACTCACCTCCAAGGGTCTTCACGATTAAAAATCATTCTGATTAAATGATAAATAAATACTTGAGAGTGATTGTTTTATGAGCACCTACAAAGTTTCACTTTTAATATATATCACTCATGACAGAGTATTTCACAGCCATCATTAATTATTATATGGATTTGGTTCATTATCACCGAAACGAGTGACAAATATTGAAACACGTTTGCCAGACAAGTGGTAAAGTCGGTTGCTGTTGTTCGACTTTTGGGGGGCACTGTTTCGGGATCGACCGAACACGGGTCCCATTCGGGAACCTCAGCTTTGGAATCGCCCCCCGAAACAAGTCCAGCTGTTGTGATTCAGCTTACGGCAAAGACTGGCTAATCAAATTTCGAAAACTTAAGTCGTCATTGGTTTTTTTGTGTTTTGTAAAAAATTCAAAGATAAAAATCATTCATATTTTCAGGGCCCTAGAGTTTACTAAATAAATAAGGCTTAATATTTGTTATTTTCTAAAGTATTGCTTTTGTTTCGAATTATCGTTAAAATTAGCTTGAAAGTTCCAGTTTTTTTTCCAAAATTTGGTAATAACTTTCCTCATAAAGTAGCTCTACTGTACCTAAAACACAATTGCATTTGCAATCCATTTTAAAATTGCTTTTATTTGCTTAGTATTTCCCCTCTCCTTTATTGCTTCGGCCCCGTTTTTGTTCCACCTTGCGCCTCGCACGTGTATTTGTGGGACAGCTCCCACAGCCACCCCCACTCCCACTTCAAGGCCCACACACTTTTCATTTTGCTGTTTTTGCGGTTTTTATTGAATAATTTGCCTGCGGGAACTTCCACTTCCCGGGACGTGGTCGTGGACCTGGCTGGTGGTGCGCCGTGTTTCGTCGTCGTATTCCAGACGACGTCGCCGGATCCGATGGATCCGACAGTGCCCACAGCGTGGTAGCGACGCCATCCATCGCTCCGGCTGGCTGGGGGTCATTATTCGATTAAGGCAAATTATTATGTTTTATTATTTATAATGCAAATATCAGCACAGACACGGCCGGGCTGCGATTTGATGGTGCTGTGAGTAAGATAGTGCCTTCAATGGCTTCAAGTGGCTGGCACAGAGGTCTGCACTTCAGAAATAAGGTTTTGATTTCTTTTTTTATACCTATAATTACATATACTTTCATTATAAGCGTAAAAGATTCACAGTCTTCGAAGTTTACTCATCTTTTTTACTAACTTTAGTTGAAATTCTTTTAACTTGTTAATTTTTCTCAGTATATTATTTATAGTAGTGACTAGCTTAAATTCCTATCTGCGATTTGTACTTTGCCACTGCGAATATTTTGCTCTCCTGTCATCTGTTCCTACAGCCCCAGGCCCCCTTCCGATAATGACAAGGTAATTCAAAAAACTGATAAGCATTAAAGTTGTTATTAGAGATTAAAGTATTGTAGCAGCATTATTATTATTAACCGATAGTATGGTAACTCGTGTTGCGGGGCAGTAAATCCCACAAATCGGATGATTTTCAATTGATATTCTAATGACATTTGGAGTGGCGGTCACGTTTCAGGCTTTTCGAGCTTATCACTTGTTATATGCAATTCCGGGAATTCCCTAGGCCTAACACAATACTCGCCTGTATAATTAACAGATCAATAATAAGATTATACTTGAAATAAATGCCTATTCGTCGTTCATTTTTATTATTTATAAAGTATTACATTTTTTACTGATTATGGTACTTTAATAGCTAATAATATATGGACAGGACAATATTATCCAGAGGGCTATATCTTAGCCAATTTTCTTCCGATTTTTGAGCGGAATACCATAAACGATTTGTAAATCATTTATCAATCAATCTACATTATAACCTAAGCACATAATATTTTTTAATTTTCGATTCATTTTTTTGGGTTGACTTCCTTGGAAATTTAGGACAATATTTATAAAATTCTTAAGCGGAATACCTTCAGAGTTTTGTAGTTATATCCCTTTCAATCTTCATCAAAACATTACAACATTTTCGGCCAAAACCAGACCATATCTTAGCCAATTTCGATCCGATCCTTAAGCGTCCTTAGCTCTTAACGATTTTTAGTTAAATTTCCCTTCAATTTACATTAAACCCTGTCAAAAAAATTATGAAAAAGACTCCTTCACATAACTCCTAAGGTGTTAAATCTTTATCTCCGCCCAAAACTTGGTTACGTTTCCATTATTTTCTAATATTATACCCTACCTGGGTTAAAATATCTGAAAAGCTAAAGCGAATCTGTTTTTTTGTTAAACTTACAATTTACTAACAAAGCAAAGCCAAGCCAAGCCAATGATACGACCAACTGAGAAAGGAGCAGTTGGCGCGGTCCTTGTCGGGCTATTCCGATTCCAGAACAGAGCTCTTGCTCTTCTGTTGTTTGGAAAGGGCGCGAAAGCGAACCAAGCTCTTTGGCGGAATCAACAACCGTATACGCTACTAATGGATTCTCACTGCACGCCCCGTAACGGTCGTAATCCTTTTAAATCCCCTAACCACCCGGAGTGGGTGGTCGCCCAGACCCACCAGCCCACCGTCCACTTGAGAAATGTGCAACTCTGGGCCCGAGGGCTGATTGTAACATTTCTCATGCGAATGTTAGAAACAATTGCATTTAAGCACTGGCGGGCTTTTGTCTTGATTTCACTTTCGCTGGACTCTGAATTCGAAATGCAATTTGTAGCTGACAAGTGGCCGGCGGACACAATGGATCGCAAAAGGCGAAATGTAAACGCGAACGTAATCCTCGCGCCAATTAGGCTAAGGATCCAGGGAAAGGGAAATATTTATGCGCGCAATTTGAACGTGAGCTGGGGGCCCACACCTTGCGGCGATTTGGTGGCCAAAGCTCATCAAATTCGAAGGACCAAATCATAATCCAAACGAGAAGGACAGCAGGCATTGGCCCAGAAATGAATACGTTTTTACGCTTCCATGAAGCGTAAGTGCGAAGGAGATTCATTGGAGCATATTAAGGTGCTACAGTGGGTACATTTTGGTAGAAATTTCAATAAATTGAACTCAAGTTTGCTTAAGAATTCGAAAGACTTTTCTTCCAAGTTCTTGGTAGTCAAGCTCTAC
Source organism: Drosophila bipectinata (assembly GCF_030179905.1). Lineage (NCBI taxonomy): Eukaryota > Metazoa > Arthropoda > Insecta > Diptera > Drosophilidae > Drosophila > Drosophila bipectinata. The sequence continues at coordinate 11,089,805 of NC_091737.1, forward strand.
TGTGATTGTCGTTCCATAAAAAGTGTGTGTGTTTTTGTGTTTGAGGGATAAGTGGTATCCAGACTCTTTTGTGTAAATGTAGGCTCACCGTTGACGGGAAGGCGGTGGGTGGCTCATTAATGCGTCCTTGGTGGGGCCAGGAGCAGCATTTGTCAGGCCCCTCTTAATCCCCAGCAAATCGCGTAATTATATACGTACAAAGCACACACAATGGCACACTCCCCTCAGCTATCGGCCTACAAACTGCGATATAATTTCCGCAACATTTATTTATTAATTAAAAAATTTGTGCCATTGACGACGGGAGCTTAAGAGTAAGCTAGATAAATTACCATAAATTGTATTTTATTGCCCAAGTTCTAAATCACAAAGAGAATAATAGGCTGAATGGTTGGCTGGAGGGTGGGGAGTGGTTTTTCTTCTGCGTTTGCAGTTCCCGAAAAGAACCGAAAATGTTGTAGCATACTTCCCAGCGCGCGCTGTGAATTTCCTATTATCAGGCCAAAACTTTTTGCCGCAGCAGCTGGAACAGTTCTTGTACCCTTTTTTTTTTATTTTTTCATACCTCGGCCACATGCTGCGGTTGGCTAGAGGGCTGGGGGCGGAATTTCGGCCTCAATTATGCAATTCTCGCTCAGAATATCTGCGATTAGTGTGCAGTTTTGTTCGGTTCTCTGCGGCCAGATGCGTTTTTAATTGCATCAAAGACGGCTTCCGGTCCTGGACTGGTGTGGACCGTCCACCATTCCGGCCTTGTCAGTTTCCTAATTGGACATTTGTAATTAACTTCAGTGGCCAGTCCGGTCGTTGCATTCTTTTCGTCCTTTCCGCCTTATCCTTTGGCTCATTTCTCACTGTGCAGTTGGCATTTAATGCAGTTGACTCTTATTCCTCAGTTGGTCGGGTTATTTATGTATCGCTCGTTAGTTTTCGGCGGACTCTTATTTATTGGACAGCACTGAGGTGGTCGACAAGGTCGGATTTAGTTTTTTCAAGCTACTGGCGGGTGGACAGCGGGTGGTGACCAGACCCAGAGCACAGAACTAGCAAATGGCCCTCGAGTGGCTCCGAACAAAGCAGCTTAATTGCGCTGGGCGAATGTCTCCAGTTTGTCATAATTAACCCCGGACTCGAGTGCACAGAAAGTGCATTTTGTGGTCAAATGGTAAGTTTAGCATTCATTTGTGCTGCCGCCAGGAAGTGGCCTACTTTCTGCCCACAACTCAAATCAATAATTTTCATTCCCCCTTCCGGTTCTCAATTCTCGATTCTCAGGTCCTGCCAATTGTCCATTAAAGTTGCATGTCTTGGGTTGTGGCGCAGCTCTCGAGCACTCAATTACGTGTCGAAAACTTTCGCCCCCTGTACTCTCGACCTCTCCGCCTGGTTCACCTGAATTCCCATTCTCATTTATTGGAAATCCGCCCCCACAAGCGGTGGCAATTGACCTATACGATAAATAGTTTGTTCTCGGCTTTACGGCAAGTGATAAATGCAATTTGTTATGTCTGAAAATCAAACGATAGATGCAATATGTGTCTGAAAGACTTGAAAAAGTGAAATAAAACTTGAAACTTTTATTCCATAACGTTTATGATTTATAACCTTTAAAGTTTAAACGCATACAATTTTTAAAGTTTGTTCTCTAAATGGGTTTAACTTTTAAACACATTTCAGAGAAATTTATTGGCTTTGAAGAAATTATACTAATGGATTTCAACACTTTTCAATTAAAATAACTAATAGTTTTATATATCAAATGGGTATATTATGAGTTAAATTTATTTGTAATTGGATTTATTAAATTCATTATAAAAGGAGCCAAGCCATGGTTACAAGTGCCATAGCACTTTCTGTGTGGAGCCACATCCTTCTTGATTAAAGGTGAGAATCGGTGGCCCTGGGAAAAGTGGCTGTTAAAGCTAAAACCGTAATGAGCTTAAGAATTGAATGCTTTAGTGTTTAGTGCATATGTGTGAGGGCTTGTGTGGTAGTGTGTGAGAGTGCTTCAGTTCAAAAACCTCCAAACATTACGTCACAAGCTCAAATTCACACAGACGGGGAGGCGAAACTCGCACACATCGAAAAATGGCTGCGGGCCAGACACCAACACCAACACACGAAAGCCAACACACCAGCACACTGCCACAGAGGCATTCATGGCTGCTGCTGTTCTCGTACATCTTTTTCCCGAGCTTTGGACTTAATGGAGGGGGGAGACCCAGGGGTTAGCGGGTTTACGGCTACGGGTTTACGGACAGGGGCTGGAGCGCTGTCTCTGCGTCTGTGTTTTGCAATTGTCTAGCTCTACAGCTGCCTTTGGTTTGGGGTTGACTCGGCTATGGCCTCCTGTTCGGCAATACTGAGGTTATGGGGTAACACAAAAAAAAGCATAAAACCTGAAGACACCTGGACCCGGATCTGGGCAACACTTCTGTCTGTTGTTCTTCTCGGTTTTTGCAAAGCGGAAAAATCAATTTATGGATTTTAGTTTCGTTCATATATCTTCTGTTTCTGTTTTTTGTTTTCGACTGTCTTGTGTTTGTTGTTGTTGCTGTGTGTGCCCCCTTTCCGACTTTTGACACGTTCGCGCCTCTTGAGCATTTCAGTGCGTCTGGCAGCTTGTTGATGCCACCGCCCAGCAAAGGGAATCCTTTTTGAAAGAGTTCGAGGTCCCTACTTGGGGGACTCGGGCTCTCCAACTCGGCAACTCGCAATTAAAGCAATTTCTTTTAATTGCAATCAAATGAGACGAAAACTTGAGCTTCTTTACTTACCCTTTCTGCACACTTGGGCCTTCGCTTAGCTCGCAGGATGCAGGATACAGCCGGAGATCTTCCGTTGGCGCGCTAAAATGCCGTTCGTGTGCGTAAGTGTGTCAGAGGGTTTTTGTGAATGGAACAAAAGAGTGAAACGGAATTCATTTATTAGAAAGGATTTTTTCGGTGGATAACTGCACTGCACTGGTAACTTGGTAACTTGGAAACTGGTAACTCGTTATTCGCCATTCCACACGTACTTGGGCACTTTAAATATTTGCTCAGCACTGCAGAATGTTCCCTCCTTTTCTGCTGGCTACTGCTGCTGCTGTTTTCGCTTTGCTCGGTGCCAAGATTTGGGGAGGAATCGCTGAACAGGACTACTGCGAATCCTATTGCCTCGGTCCGTTTTATAGGCGAGGCGCTTGCGTTCCACATACATGGCTAACAGCTGGCAGGATGCTGTGGATGCTGGGACGCTCTCTCTTTGGGGGCTGGCGCCATCGCGCAGGTACAAACAAGGACCTGGTTGCACCGTGCCCCCTTTTATAATTAATATTTAGTGGTTAGCACTGAAATTAAATTCACAGAAACAAATCCGCGACTACGAAAGCAATTAATTGGGCCAGCCCGGAAGTAGGCCACACTTTAATGTGATGACTATTTGGGCTGCAGGGTGATTCGTGTTACGAGTGATGGAACCACTTGTTGCTTCTACCACCATGATTATGAAGCTATTCTACCACACTTAAGTTTATTAAGCTCACCTTATTTAAATATCATTTTAGGACTAAAGACCTAAGGACTAATTACCATATAATAGTACTTCATTATACTGAATTATTCGTTAGGTTTTTTGATTCATTTCTTATGCCAATCGAATAAATTAATATTAACTACCCAAATCGACTTTGAAATTTTCTATTTTCTGGTCTCACAGCCTCAAAGTTTTTGGCAATTTCCATAAAATTAATCTCTGTCGTATGATTGATGCCGAAAGATCACTTCGTGGCGCTCTGGCCAACGAAAGTGTTTGTTGATGAAAGGCTTTCACCGATCGGGGCGCCAGCAGATTTAATTGGCCACTGAATAAACTTCTTTGATTTGGGATGTGGGATATGGGGTCCACGTTTTGGCCATAAACCCAGCAAACTTATGGGATATAAACAATGGCATGCGAGGTGGCCAACAAACCTGTGGATGTTTTCATTCACTCATTCACCCATTCGCGCATTTCATTGATGATTATCTTAACGGTTAACATAGGTTCTTCGCATTCCATCTGGCGGGATGATGACGAGGAATTTTAATGTAAAAAGAAAAGTCATCGGGTGGGGATTATTATTCGCATTTTTCCAGTATTTTTTTAGCAGCGTATCGATAGCAGAACGAATAAGAGCGCGAAATTGTTTGGTTAAACTAAAGTGTTTACCATAAATACACTAAAAAACATGTTTTAGTAAAAACTTATACCTCCTCATCTTACCTTTTAGTAGATTCCATTTCTCTCGGTGTATTTTGTGTTGTTCCACCATCTCAGGTGAGTGTGTCAGGTGCAATGTGCTGCTGGCCAACAGCCACATAGCTTTGTTTTTTGTGTTTTTTGGGAAGAGGTAGAGAGAGGGAGTGCCGGCAAAAGGTACATAAAACCAAAAGAAAACGCAGACAAAAATAAACTCCGCAAGCTCGTCTTGCCCATGTATCAAATGTCTTTCAAAAGCAGTTAAACGCTTCCTACTCCACCACAAGCCAAGTACCCGAGTGCCTAGCAGTTGGGTCAGCGCTGGCCATAAACCCAGGCCTGGTCCAGGTCGTTATAGCCCTGTCGCGGGTTTTAGTGTAGGGTATTTCTCGCATCGGCTGGACGTCCCATAAACTATTTTTAGCCCGATGTCTTGGTCCGTCTATCCACCTGTCTGTCACTACTTTGGCTACGAGGCTTCCTTCTAGCTGAACTTGTGTAACCGAATCTCCACTGGTCAGTCTTCCCTCTGTATCTCTTTCTCCCGCAATCTCCAACTACAATTGCTTCCTTATGTATGCAAATTAACGTTTTAGCACACGTCGCGCTAAGTGGAAGACGGACAGGAAGAGAGCTTGGGGAGAGAGCCGAGAAAGAAAGAGCCAAGAAGAAGAAAGCAGCTAAGTACTGGCGACAAGAATTAGAGGCTTAACCCGCTGAATCTTGAGGTGTGGTATCTAGTTTATATCTATTTAATGTGGATTATACTCATATGTTTTCTTCAAGAAATTGGATGAGAGTAAGGACTTTCTAAGTATACTCTATCATCACTACTAAGAGGACTTATGGATCGACTCCTTTTTCTGAACCTCAAGCTTTTACCTTTGTTATTTTGGAAAAAATTCCAGGGTTAAATCTGCAATCGCACTTTCCATGCCCTAGACCCGCGCCGAACTTGAAATCGGAACCCGTTTTTGCTTAGCTAGGTCCAGTCCTACCCCGTCCTCGGAACGAGTTCTATCCCCCAAAAGAAAAGCAAAGAGTGCAGAACAAAAGTTTTGCCGCTAAATTTTTGTGACAGCTGTTGAGCAGCAACAATAGAGAGATTGGGGGAGAGCCGAGAGCACTACCAGAGTCTCCAATGGGGAGAACGACTGTGACAACAAACGGTAAAGCAGAAACTTCAAGCCAGACTTGGCGTTCACCTCTCATTCGCGTTTCAGCCGCTGCGTCGCAAGCTCTACCACACGGAGTGGCGCTCAGGAACGGAGAGTGTGTGTTGTTTATGTTGCATAAGTTTCATGTGCGATAAGTGAACCTCTAACCGTTGAAGCGCAACCTCGACGGCGAAGGGCAGCCCTTTGAGCCTTGTCCCGAAAACCCGAAACATTTTAGTGCTCTAGCCGCCAGTGTCTGTGTCTCTGTGTGTGTGTGTGTCTGTGCCTGTGTCTGTGAGACCGTCCTGTGTCGAGTGGTGGCTAGTGGGTCACTGGAGCGTGCGATATGCCAAGCAGTCGGATAAACATGCGACTCATGCGCAAAGCCAAATGACGAAAAATAAAACGACAAGCGACAAAAAAACGGAAAGAACAAATGTCAGGTGGGGGCTGGGGGTTAAGGGTGACCAGGTGACCGGGTGGACAGGTGGACAGGTGTCAATGTCATCCGAAAACAGAGAGCAAGGTTGAATGTTTACCTCTGAGCTTTTGTTTGTCTCTCTCGAGGGACTACTGTAGTTAGTATGGATTTGAAATCGAACCCTGAAACAACCCCCGACTGTGAGGAATGGCAACAAGTTGCACTTCCGCTGGCATCCAATTGATTTTTTGTTTGTTTTATTTTTTATTTTCCTCTTTTTTTTCGGTCCATTATTTTCTTGTTAGCCATGGCTGCGAAAACAACTTTTACAAACGAAAAAATAACAGACATTTCACCCGTAAATTGAAAACGAACAAAAGCCAGCAAGTAAAAAATAAGAAAATAAGAAAACTGAGATAACCAAAACCAATCGGACAGCATCGGTTAACAGTATTAACCAGCGACTGGCGTCTCCACTGTCGACTTCCGTTCATTTAAGCAGATTGTTGTTGCTGCAGCATATAGTGGCAAGTCGGAGGGGCAAAGGCAGCAGCTCTGTTAACCACAAAAAGAAACTCTGAGCAACGCATCATTGGCGTGGAATTGCTTTGACTAATTTCCCAATGAATCGGCAGTTGCGGCTGCGCCCTGCGGCTTACCATTTTTTTTTACCATTTTTTAGTGCAACTATCACTGTATGTGTGTGTCTATGTGTGTGGTGCGGCAATTAAAGCTGGCCAGGGAGAGTGTGAAACCGTTAGGAAGGCCCACACTGATAGCACCCGCTGGCAGATAAATAGTTTCCCTTCAAATATTGGCAAAAGATACACCGAGAAAATGGATCACAAATATATAATATTAGGGCCTTGTTTAAAACTAAAAACTTGAACAAGCTTTTCTCAGTGTGTATGAAAACGCCGTCTTAATTAATATAGCCATTAGGTAGCTCCAGTATCACGTTTTAGCCACTTCTCCGGATGGAGTTGACCCATTTGACGACGGCGACCCAATTGCATTTAAAATTGTTGTCTAATTAATCATCAGATTAGTTTCTGTAACAACTTAATTCGACATGCCATGCGAATGCCGCGAACAATTGTGTGAAAATTGCACAAATCTATCTCGTAGATACATAAACGTAGCAGCAGTAGCTGCAGCAGCAGCAGCACCAAGCGCATAGATACATATAGTTGTAGTGGCAGCTATAATGCATTGGGCAATGCACTTGGATTCGAAATCAATTTCAGTTGACCAACCTCCACTGAAATGATATGCAAAACGTTTGGTGTTCCCGCCGACAAACGGATTTGGGCCTGAAATGCATTGCCAAATGCATTTTTAATTGCTGCATTGTTTGTGAACTGCATATCACGGTGTTGCACAGCCCAAATTATCTTCCAAATCCCATTCAGAGAATTTCAACACATACACTGCTTTTCACGAAAAGAAAGCATTGTCCAAAGCCATCTACAATGGCCAAAAAGCAAAGCCTGAACAACAAGTGCGTCGGCTGTCATCTGAAATGTTGTTCAAAAGTCGTAATCATCTGGTCCGGGCCATCCATCCAGCATCCATCCATCTATCCATCCATAGATGCCCCAGCAGACACACTGTCAGCATTTCAAGTCAACAATTTAACTGGCCAACAAAAAAATCCGAGTTGGCCCGTCATTCCAAGAATTTCTCTTTTCCAATTTGCTGGGATTTCTGTTTTTGGCCTTTTTCGGTTCGGTTTGGCCCGACATCGGTTTCGGCTTGCAAAATACTGATGCTGGATGATGGTGGATGCTGGTGTACCCCGAGGGGCCTAGGGTTTTTTGCTGGATGCTGCCAAAGATGAACCGTTGAGCCACTTAAGCCATGCGCCCTCCCCGGGCACTAGCCGAATGGCCAAATGGGTTAACTGGCCCAAATCGAAGCACTCAACGTAATTACGTGCCCCCCCGAAAATTTACATATTTGGGCGTGCGAACCGCAGCTGTAGATGCATATTTCATTCATGGGTGCAGCAGCATTACTCGGATGTATCTGTATCTCATGAATCTCAACCAGAGAAGGTGACAGACACGGCAGTTACAGAGTACTCTGACGTCAGTGGCACGGGATGAGGCATCGCAAGATTCTGGTTATCTGGAAATGAGCTGGGCGGGTGGGGGAACCTGGCAAAGAGAAGCTCGTTATCTGGAGGCGCATTTGTTTATGGGGTTCCAGCCATAAAAATAAACCAAAAATTCCTTTGATTGCAGTACGAAACCGAACGCTCCCAGGCACAAACAAACCCATACACACGCACGCCTACCCGTGATGGGAAGTCTTGAATTTGTGTATCGCGCTGCCTGATAAGCTGCTCCGTAAGCGACTTTTTTTTTGGGGGGGGGGGGCAGCTCACTTGGCAAGTCTAAGGCAGTGCCGGCCCGATTCCAGTGGCAAAACAATGGTCGTAACTGGCGCGTAATTAACACACAAAAAGCACTGAATACAAGTGGTAAAAAGTTAAGAAAAAATTCAAAGTGAAGCGAAGCGAATTTGTTTGGCAAAAGTGTTTTCATGTGCGCGACATTTTCGAGAGGCAGCAGTCTGCAGAGCCCGCAGTTTCAACCCGTGAGATACTCGTACTCGGCGAACTAAATGCGTGAGTGAGGCGGAAATGGCTTAGGGCCGTTCGTTCGAAATTTGCAAACAAACCGCGCACAATCACCGGTGACAGCAGCAACATGGCAGGTGAAGTACCCGCAGCACCAACACCAGCATCGCCAGTGGCACACAACAACAACAACAACAACGACAGTAGCAGCAAGGAGAGTAGTCCTGTCCAGCAACAGCTCAACAGTAGTGTGGACAGCGGGATAGCGGTGCTGGAGGCGGAGACCCCGACCTTGAGGAGGCGGCAACGGCTGCAACAGTGCCAACGCATCCTCCAGGTGTTGCAGCGGGACCGCCTCACCCATCAGCAGCTGCGCGATAGATTAAGGTGAGTGCGTGGCCAAAACGGAAGCAACTGTCAGCTGGGATTGGCTTGGGCCAAGTTGGGTGCGTTCTTGAGTGATTCGAATGCAGAATGCCCACAATCGCAACCGAAACTTCTTACTTTTGCACTCGGAAGCGATAAAGGCGCACTTTGTGTCTCACTTGTGGATTACCAAGATTAACTTTTCAAAATTCTTGTAGAAAGATAATATTTGTTTATCATTATATCAGAGTGTACGTTATACATAAGTACCTCCCTCATATCTATACTTTTTTCGCAAAGATCTTCTGATACTCTTTTTTTTGTAAACAATTTTTTTCTCTGCATTGGTTGCATGCTTCTCCAGTTGCAAGACTGCGGGCGGATATCAATTTATGAAAATTTGCCGACCTCAAAATGTAAATGACAAAATCTCGGGCGCAGTCAGTCAGTCATCCACTCATTCATTCATTCATTTAGTCAATTTATTCGTTGGCTCGTTCATGCAACCCAAAGTCATTCCGTAAGCAGTCGGTTCTTCTGGAAATCCTACATGTTTGAATGACAATTGTCCAAGAGAAACCTAGAAGTGCTGCTGAACTTTCAAATGAGTTGGCAATTTGTTTTGGAAAAGTTCCATTAGAACGATAATGGTTGACCTACCCAGTTTGACGATCATAATTGAAGAGACCTCTTTGAAGAACTCGTATATGAGCTGTCTGTCATAGAAGAGCCCTCTTTAAACTACAATGTCTGTCTTTCGGCTTGAAGTTGTTAACTTTATTAAGGGGCAATAGTGTTATAGTCTTAAAAATTCAAAGAAATCTATAAAAATTCGATAATATACTTTTTATTTCTGGAAAATATAAACGAGTCATGATTTATAGTTATTAGTTATTAGGCATGATGTCTTTTAAATAAAACCAGCTTTTCATGTTATATAATAAAAAGCCCAACTCATTTTCCACACATTGTTTGGCTTTGGATTTTTGGCTCTGGAATAAAAATTAGCATAGTGTACCCGAAGAGGTCTTTGAAGATTCCTGAACCCGTTCCCCATTCCACAAATATTTATTTTCGCTACACGAGTCGGCTCGCCTGGGGAGTGTAACCGCAATCTTATCGAACATTTCATAATTAAGTTGATTAATACCAATTAATTGCCGCAAGCTTTGCATGGCCAATGGCAGGGCCAATCGATTTCAAAGGTATGCACAAACATATTTCTTTTGGGCCTCAAACACTTGCCACAAAAGCCACCAAGCCGCTGACATGTGACTGGCAGCTGCCAACGAATTTGCATAAGGCCCGTTGGACAATATGAAATGCCAGTGCCAATACCAGTGGGTGGGGTAGCACTAGGTGGTATGCCCATAACTGTCACATCTTTGCCGGATCAACGGGGATTTGCTTTCCTTCCCCTTTCTGGTGCATGTCCAGCAAAAGCTGGACTGACCCAGTCCGCGAATATTGGCCAGTTCCATTTTGGTTACTCGCACGCAACGCACACAAAACCCTACAAAAATTTAACAAAATTTACAACAAAACAAATCGGAAAAATTCCAAAATACACCCAAAAATAATATTTTGCTTTGGTATTAACCCAGTTGGATGTATATAGAGCAGTAGAGATACGTCGGAGTGACTTAACCTCCGGAATTGTCTTGACACTTATCTGTGAATTTTTCGGTCGGCGCTGAATTGTTACCTGTATATAGGAGCTGAGATATATATTTATCGCCGGACGCCAGCGCCAGCGGAACTCTTATCAAATCAGCAGAGCCTTATATATTCGGATCGCTGCAATAACGAAGTGGACAAACAAAACCCCAGAGCTATATATTAATTGTACGAGAAAATAAACAAACCAAAATATAACTTGCCTAAAACAAACCTGTCGCCGCTCCAGTCGGAGTCAACTGCTCCAATCGTTAACTTGGCCCACAGTGGAGGCTACACAGCCCTTAGCCGCTATAGCCGCTATACTTGGCTATATAGCCTCGTGATCTTAATCAGTTTTGTTACGAGTGAACAGCCGCGAATTGTTTCAATTTCTGCGTCATGCGTTCGGGATTGTTGTCGTCGTCGTCGGCTTGATTTTTGAGGAGTTGGGGCGGTGATCGGGCGGCGGATAGCGGGGGCGATGGCAATTAGCAGGTTCAATTCGTGTGGCAGACACTTCCAAAAGATATTCCCCGAAAAGTGATTGATAATCAACGTTGTACATAATTAAAAAAAAAAAAAATCAAGCAAAATTCATAAAGTTTTTGGTAATTATTTATTCAGATATTCCCCAGTGAAGTTCACTTCGGTTCACTTGGAAGTTTATAGTGGAATAAACTATAGAAAATAAAAAAAAAATTTAATGCCAACTGAAGTGAATAACACGATAATCAGCCAAAGTCTAGAAGCACAAAATCACCAAGAAAAGATCATAATTTTATAAAATTAATTAGCCAAAGGCCAAAGAAGTTACGCAACTCTCATCAGAGATCTCACAGGAGAAGGCCGTAAGCTGTCGATAAGAACCTGCAGTATAGCAGACATATATTCTCATTTATCAACTTTAATTAGTGCTAATCGCAGTGTGCAAAATTAAACACAAAGAAACACTCAAGAAAATAACTAAACGAATAAATAACCAAACGTCGTACGTGCTTCAAACGGATGTGACTGAACAAAAGTTCTTAAACCTAAAAATAAACTTGAGACGAGGTTCATAAAATTAATCAATTTAAGTTTATTTTATTAGGGTTTAGTTGGCAATATTAAATCTCAATTTACTGGAATTTTTATAAAAGAGTAAATTATCTAAAGTCACGAAGTTGCCTTTAAGTATTTCTTCAAATAATGTGTACTTGAAAATATTTATAAACGTGATTATTGAGAAAAAAGCTCAATAATTTTATGTTAAAAAATACTAATAAAATGCTATTATTGGCCAAGCTAACTTTTAGCAACTTAAATGCCCGGCAAAGGGTACAACTTTTCGACCAAACCCCGATAAAGATGTCGAAAATTAAACCAAACAAACAAAACTTTTTGATAAGACTGAGGCCAAAGTATGAATTGGCCCGAAACGTAGTATAGGAAATAGTTTAATTTCTTTGATTTAGTCGATTCAAAGATTTCCAATGCATAGGAAGTAACTTCAAAGGGCTCTTCAGTAGTGTGTGTGGTGTTTTTGTGCTTCGGATGCTGATTTCAATCAGAAAAGTAATTGAATTTAATGCCAACTCCGCAGTGTGTGAAGCGGTGGATGCGTCCGTATATTTGCATCATGGAGCTGCCGATCAACCGCCCGGGAAGCGGCAACCTGCTGCTCGGACTTACCTCATTGGTGGGCCTCATCGGAGGCGCTTACCTGCTGCAGTGTGGCGCCCAGCGAGTTCTGGGGTGAGTTAATCGAATGGGGAGCGATAAGCGAGGGCACATATCCGTGGCTACGTGAGGTAAGCCCCGGCGCATCCGCACGTGCATGTGCTCACTGCCAGTGCAGCAGAAGCGGCTAAAACAGATTCAGATAAACCCGAAAAAAAAAAAAATAGAAACTAAAACTTAACTTAACTGGGCTTGCAGCTTCCAGTCCCGATTACGTGTCCATCGTTTCGCATGACTTGATTGCGTTTGCGTGTGGGAAACGACTCCGCTGCCAAGAGAAAGAGCGTTTCGCATAAAATGAGATTTGACATAATTGCTGCCACTTTTTTTCCTTTGGCCCCCCAGCTGCTACTTGCCAGTTGCCACTTGCCAGTTGCCATTTTTCAGCGTTGCAATTGCTTTCTTTGGGCATCCAGTACATAGCTCTGCCTTAATTAAGGATTGCGCAATCCGCGCCACCTGTTTCGAACTTATTTATGCTGCAGGTGTAATGGCTTATCAATGGCTTGTCGTTTGTAGACCGTTAGACCGTTTCATAACAATTGCAGACACTTCTCAGTCGTTGACTTCTGTAATGCCAATTTGGTGGCAAGAACCCGCTTTCAGAATGGCAAGCGGAAGTCGTTGGCCAACAAAGGGCTGTCTTGAGCTTTTCTACAAGGCCCGGTGTCTGCTCTCCACCCACAAGCCCAGTTAAAAAGCGTCACGAATTGCCAATAACAATTAGCCGAAGCCAACAACACCCTCGATTGTTTGCCTTTCGTCACTACTCAATGGCGGCTTAATTAGGCGTTTTGTTGACAACGTAATTAGTATTATTAATAACAGCTACGGTTACACATTATTTATTGGGTAAGTGGCAGTATTGTGTTTTTCAAAACTGATCTGAAGTTTGAAAAGTGTTGGTTTAATGTTGTTTTTTAAATGCTAACTTCATCAAAAGTGTGCCATGTGTGCCATATCTTACATCCTAAGGTGTTATGTTAATTAAATGCCAAAAAACATCAAATTTAATTCTGTTTCTGTTGGCTCGTAAAGCAAAAAACAAGTTGCGGAGCTGTGGAAAGTCTGACAAGTGCAATTAACTTCTTACGATGCCGCAGTACAGATATGCAAAGATATTCTCGGTCTTTATTTGCTGTTAAAGTGAGAACCAAACTGGTTGTGTTATCCATGTGGCAAGTGAAATCCACAAAAACTTATGGCCAAACAATTTCAACCGTCGAAAGTTGCTTCTAAAAACTGTTTGTGAGAACAATAACATGAAACTCAATAAAAAGGCGGAATGAGTTAGACTGCTTTGTGGTCAAATTTATTATCCAAAGCATGCTTTTAGGCGCTTACTTTAAACGTGCAATTTCAGTTAAAAAAACTCCTTTTTTTTAACCTTTGATGATCTCACAGAAATGATAAAAAATGACACATTCTAGTGTGTTATCTTTATCTTTAGAGTGATTATAAAACAGTTATGGTGATTTCGCAAAACACAACTTCAGCTTTGAAGAACCTGAAGATTATGTTATCACCGACACGTTTGTGAAAGCTTCTTTTTTTTTGCCCCGTTTTGAGATATTAATTCAGAACCGTAGAACCCTAGGGCTTGATGGTTTCTCAGGCTGGAGAATATGCTAATGGGCTACATGAGACTTACACATATATTAACCCAGATTCTCCATTCAGATTTCGAGGAAATCTTTGACTCTCCTCTTTCTTGAATTATTTGACTTTTTAAGATTTCCAGACAACGTTCGCTGAAGGTGTTGCGAATTCTTGGCGCCGTTTATTCCTAAAATATTAGTAATTCTAATAATCTAGTCAGAAGTTCGATTGATTAGTTAATAAAGCGCTTAAAGCATGCATAAATTACTGTACTAGACAAGAATTTTGGCAAACTCGTTTGCGGAATGTTTCTCACAATTAGCATTTGGAAATTAATGAAGTTCAGGCCGAGACACCGAGCGGGAAAAATATATATGTATAAAGTATAGCCAAAAAATAAATTAGTAGACAAATGAATGCATATGCATAGTATACAGGCCCGGACAACTGATGATGCTGGTTCTGATTTTGGAGTGGAGAAGCCTCCCCTCGCCAAAACGGTTCCTGCTTGACCGGGTTGTCAGCAGCCATATCCCCCCAGACGGACCAGTCGACCAGTCGGGCTTGTAGAGAGATCATTGAAGAAAGGCCATAAATCTGCATGAAAATATGCGGAGTCACTCCGCTATATGGACCTGTTCCTCCTCCGATTTCGGGGGGGCTACGTCTTACGTCATTAACGAGTTTGTGAGAGGTCTAGGAAGAGAGCGTTACGTTTCTCTGGGGGGCTATCCTCTCGCGAGTGTCTAACAAACCGGCATTGGGGCACGCGGCGCATGAGCAACGCCACCGAACGCCAGAGATATATCGAGGTATATAGTAGAGTTATGGAGAGACCCGATGTATCTGTATCTCAGCTGTTGACCGCCGACGCTCAAAGCCAACTGCGCATAACAAAGGCAAACCTTGTGCGAGAAAGTTGTCAGTGTCGAGGGGACGCGGATCGCGATTTGATAGCGAATTGGCATTTATGTGCTTCCATTGGCGAAAACAGTTCAACGCGAGTGCCATGCCAAATCACAGCAAACAATTCGGCTTTAATCATTCGACAAAAAACAATTTGAATACCTGAAAGACCAATCCCCATACCAGTTCAAACAACCGGCCACCCAAAAAAAGGAGAATGATTTTCTCCTCGACGCTGCTGTGCCAGGTGGAAAGGCTCATGTGCATGCCCATTAGTTTTGCCGTGCTGGGCTTCCTCTTCATGGCCTGCACCATGGAGGTGGTCCTCCTCAAGCTAACCACAAGCAACCCGGTCTTTGGACGACCCGCCGACGACTGGGAGGAGGACAACGGCGACGATCGCGAGGAACAGATCTACTACGAGAATCTGGAGAACAACTACGACCAGTGGGCACGCCGCAGAATGCGATTTAATCAGCGACAGCAACAGTACATGCAACAGCAACAACAGCAGCAGCAGCAACAGTTGCACACATAATGGACATTGATTTTAATTAGATTTAATTAGAAACTTGGTTAGATCGGGTATACTGTGGACTGAATCTATATATATATTTTTCCTATAATGTATTGCTTTTAAAAATTATTTAGTTTGCCAGCTACCGAATGTGTAATATTTTCGCTTTCCGTTCATCATTAAATTGTATTTGTTTGTTTGTAAGCAATTGCGAAATTTGCCATTTGAATAGGTTTAACAGCGGAATGATTTTTGTGATTAACGATTGCGAGCACGTACAAGACACCTAGGAATTCCCTTCTTTTTAATCGGGTCTTGTGTAAGAACTGTAAGTGACTGACATAATCCGAGTGGCGACAAAATGTCTCTTAGCTTTTAAGACGTGTGATTAGCTCTAAGCTGCAAATTGGTATATTTTAAGGCATCTGATGTACTCCCGGCTGGCAGGCCTGAGGGAGTTGAATAAACTTGGCTAGAAAACAAACGTTATTTTTGTTTGCCTGGTCCAACGGGTTTTGCATGTTACTTATGCAATTTTCTGGAATGGGGCGCTGGAGAAAGTCAATTGCAAATACCAGCTGCAACAGGGAAGTCTTTGGAAGTCCAGCTTCATGCTTTGGCAACGCGATCTTTTGGCTTGATTTGGCGAGTCTGGCCAACAACGACTAATTAGCTGATTTTTTTGTCCAACACTTTGCTTATCTTGACCTTCTGGCCGTTGAATAACCCCAGAGCTACGCTAGAACTGACCTGACTAATCGTGATGTTTGTTTTCCTTATTTTGGACTAACCATAGAATTCTTTCCGCCTTTTTTTCCAGTAAACTAGCCAATAAGAAGTGGACGAAGGAGGAGACCCGCGAGGATCACAACTGCAATGTCTGCTGTGCAGACTTGGATCTGAGCAGTGCCAAAAAGTGAGTATAAATATTGGGGTCAAGAGGTAAAGGCTTAGTCTCAAAAGAACCCAAAGTGAAAGTTTCAAATGCGTCACAACCGTTAGTCATTTGTCGAATGATTTCGCATTCATTAGAATATTCAAATAGAAGATGTTTTAGATTCAAAAATATTTGATATTCAGTTAATGGTTGAGGTTTCATAGAAAAACCCAATGAAATAAACAAAATATAAATTCTAAATGATAATTGGGGTATAAAGATCTTTAAAGAATCTTCAGAACATCTAGAACAATTTATTTTCGTCTTTTCCAGCTATGTCACATGTTGCACCTGCGGCAAGTCGGTTTGTCGCGGCCTCAAGTGCGCCGACTGGCGGCCCAAGGACGCCAAATGGGAGTGCCAACTGTGCCAGAACTCCAAGGAGTCCCTGGACCACACCTCCTCCTGGGTGGCGGAACAGATGTCCTTTAACCAGCACAAGTTTGTCTATCCCATGAGGGCCCGCAGTGAGGTTTATATACCGATTGCTGGCGATGGCAATGATAGTAGTATGCGTAAGTATTCTTATAAATTACACCAAGCTATGAACGAAACAATTTGAATTGCAGAATTTGAGAGTGTTAGCCAGATAGGACAGGCTAACAATTTGGATGAAAGGGCCAAGATACGCGAATATGTGGAGCAGATCGTGGCCGAAATGCTGGGCGGCAACCTGGATCAGATCAAAGTGGGGCAGCTGTCTAAGAGCGAGACCTGTAAGTACACTGATTGCCTTAGATTTGATTAGGGCAAATGCAATTTTCTGCACTTTGGGTGCACTCGCGTAATTTGCGCAAATAAATTTCAATTGGCTTGGCAACAATGTGCCTAGCGCTGCTTGGCAACATTTGTTGCTAGGCTTTAAAAAAAGCATACTTTTAGGCGAGCTTTCGTTCAGGAGCTTGCTCGAAAGTCTATCTGTTGCCATTTTGTGTTGTTCGCTCATTAACAAATATATGCACACCTTTACACACACCCAAAACTACACACACACATCTGCAATTAGACTTGCAACTCTTCGATAAATTCCATGCGAAGCTGAGTAACCTGCTTATCAATTTGGAGAACGGTTTGTGTGCGCGCGCGCTCAAAGGTGGTAAGTAATCGATATCCGATAGTCACTTATCGATCGAGCATGGACGCCCATAATCCTTAGTTTGTGTATGCTAATCTAGAAGCTATCGATGTGTAGTATTCTTTTAGACTGTAATGGAAAGTAATCGTATTAATAAAAAAGAATGTATTTCCATTTCGATTATTCCGATAACTAGACTACTTTTTGAATGAAAATTAAACAAACTAGAGTTGTTCTGAGTGTAATTTTGTTGTGTGATAACCATCTAGCCTTGGCATGCATTTCTTTATAACTGATTTGAAGAAAATCCCTATAACCATAAAAGAAATCTATGAATCAATGATTGCCCCTCTTATCAGGCGCTATTATTCTCACTAGTTCCTCTCACTAACAAACCTTGCCTATAAATACTTCTCCCTCGAAAAAGCTAACGACAGGCAATCTAAAATCGCGGTCAGTACTTTTTGATAAGAAGCGCACAGAGTCAGCCTGGCTGATAAGGGCTTACAGCGGTGATAAGGTACCCTCCTGCCATTGAAGTGCCGACTGCTAGAAAACAGTCGGAGGAATATGATACGGAATAAAACACACACTTGCATTTCGCTGGCACAGACAGTTGGCCTTAGCTCAGATATTAATCATACGCACTGTGGGCGCCTTGCTCACCAACTGGTTCCGAGTTTTGTAAATTGAAGTAAATGGCTTACTTACACGACCACTCAGGGGCTTGGGCGATTGACATGGTCACGCTCTGAGTTGATTTTGGTAATTCCTAGCCATGTAATCACCGGCTTGTGAATTACAAAGCCAAACTCCGCGTTTGGGCCCACTGTAGGGAATCACTTAGTCCAACTTGGGAGTGTGAGTGAGCGTTTAGACGGTATACGCTCACCGCTAGCCGCTAGCTGCTCACCGCTCGCCGTTTGCCGTCTACCGCCAGCTGCTAGCTGCTCGGGAATCGCACGGTACCGCTTCAGTTGTCAGAAGCGTCGCGCCGAGATCGTAACGCCAAAACGGGCTCCGGACCAACCGAATCCGCGAGTGATAACATGGCATATAAAACAACATAAATAACACAAGAATTTGGCCAAAAACAAAAGCAAGAACTTTTCCATCTTCAGGTGACAGGGCAGAGAGATAAGACAGTAAAACATATGAACACGTAAAAAGATCGCAGAGTTAGTTATGACTTATCGCCAACCTTGACCCGGCAGCAAGTTGGCAAAAAATGAAATGAACAAAATTAGAAATCAATAATCGTGAGGTAAAACAACCTGACAGACGAGGAAGAGACCTTAATCAACGCTAATAAATATTAATGATCCCCCAGTCCCGCTTAGAGCCCTCAATGCTTACTCCTATGTGTGTTGGCAATCCCGAGATTAACAACAAATTATGATCTTTCATTGATGAACGTGGACTTTCGACACGAGTCTATGAGTCTGCTAGTGTGCCTGCTCCCCCTTGACAGTTTATATCTGACCTTAAGTCAACGAAACCCTAACTAAGATGTCTATAAAACCTTGCTGTGCACCCAACTTATCGCAAAAGCCCTAATTGATCGTACCAAAGTCGAAGCTATCTGATGGCGAGTTATCAGGCCACTTGAACCCTTTTTCAGGGGCAGGAGTTTTAAGTATTAAAAGTGAAATAAACCGAACTACTCTGCCCGCTGATAATTGCTTGAGTGATTTCCATTGAACCCTGAACTTTGGAGTGGCTGAGAACGATTGTTGAAAAGTGATCCGGCTGGTTCTGTCCTAGGGGGCCAGTTTCTAAGATTCCGTTTGCTATTCCCATTGATGACTCGACCACAAATGCTGGTTCTGGATAGCAGATACAAAAGTATCTGCTTGTGATATTTTTTCGTATTTGTTATTTTTGCACACCTGAATGAGTAACGGGGGACAGAGGCTCAAAAGCATTCAGCCAGGTAGCCCGTCAGATAAAGATATATGGGCGGTATTGTAACGCAAAATAGATAACTCGGGGTTATTCATTATGCGGCGTGGTATTAACCGCAATATGTTAATAGACTTGGCATGTCAAAGGAAAATGATAAATATGCGAACGATACTCGCGATTTTCAGCATGAGTGGAGTTCATTAAAGGGTTTAGAGAGCGTTCCGGGGAGGCGGTGACAGGTTTATGCTTCGAGCTCAATTAGGGAAACAAAACGAACTCAAATATTTACTCAATATAATTAACAGCTTCGCCGCCCAGCCGTTATATCAATGAAAGCTTTAGACAAAACCCAAACAAAAGTACAAATACGTAAATAAACAATAAAGAGCCGGCGATATCAGGCGGAGTATCGGGAATATCATCCAGACCGAAGATATAAATAATATATGTGCATGCAGCATGGATTTTACTTTGGGCCTTGTCACGGGCATGTATGCCGTTGTGGCCGTAATTGTATTTTACGTCGTTTACGTCATTGAGGTGAAATTAGGTATGGCTAAAATACTCACACTCGCTCACTTTCTTTGCCTTTCACATACACATACACTCACCCGCCTAGAAGTAACCAAGTTTTCACTTTTTATTGTATCGATCTTTGCTAACCCAGCATTATTGTTGGCCAAATTCTGGGTCTTGTTTCTCGTCTGACAAAGCTCTGCACTTGCTTTCAGATCTCCCGGCCATAGTGAATGGCTATAACAACACTAATGGCAATACCAACACCGCCAACAACAACAACAATAACAATAACAACGAGCTGGCCGACATCACGCAGACCCGGCTAAGAAGTCTCATCGAGACGATTATAGCGGAGACCCTGCGGAGTACGTCCCTGAGTGCCAGTGGAGCTGTCTCGGAGATCAGCTTGGACACCAGGTCCCATGTCTCTGAGCTGGCCAATGGAAATGGCCTAAAGCGTCGCCACCGCACCGAGCACTACTTTGAGCCAAAGATCTACCAGGATCTGTTGGCCACGGCGGTGCTGAATAAGGTAAGAAAATCACAATCAATGACCCAGTCACCACCTGTAGTACCCCCACTGGCGCTGTTGAGCATTTTGTAAGCCATTTTCTGCCCATTTCCGCCATTTTTCGTTTTTATTTGGCCTGCACTTTGGCGGCTTCAATCGAATGGCTGGTATATTGTTAGACCAGACCAGGGCGGGCTAATTAGTTGCAGTCCATCGTCTCAGCCGTGCAGACGTCTCGAAAACAGCAGAAAACTACATAAATCAATCGCCGCACTAATTGGATAAACTGATTTTGGAGGAACACTTTTGGAGCAACAGAACTCCTAGTTACTTACAAGACAATGGCAGATCCCGGCGATAAAGTAATCACATACCAGAAGTACAGAGCCATTAATCAAGTACAAATAATGATGCAATGAGTCATCTCTAGTCGGGAATTCAAATCTTATCGAGTCACTGATCCAGTCAGCACTTAACAACTCAATCACCCAACAAAATTAAACCTCCTCATCGTTTTCTATCAATTTTTTGGTAATCGATGACGTTGTGGGTTCTGTTTAATGAATCGATGAAATACCTGTCGCCAAGTGACCACTTTAGGAAGCTACTGGACTTAATCTACTTAAGGGCTTTTCGTGTCACCCACTCGGTTGACCCACAACAAATCGGTTTCTTCGAGTTCAACAACATTTCAATTGCACAATGCCAAGGCCTATGGGATAACATGTCTTGTCTCTTTCACAGATTGCGGATAAGGAAGGGAATACAAGGCTACTGGCGGAAAGCACGCCGGACTTGAGTGGTCATCACATTGACGAGAATTTCAATGCCGAAGCTTTGAGCACCACGTCCGGTAGTTCCATAGAGCCACGAAGTGATTGCAGCCTAACCGACCATGAGATTGTCTTGGATGTAAGAACATTTTTATGATGAAATTTAATACATTTCTTAACCTATAGTCTCTTATCCATAGAATGGCAAATCCCAATCCCTGCAGGCGGAATTGAAGAGGGAATCGGTACTTAGTGATTATATAGCCGCCCACATGGTGCCACTTCCTGATTTCTCAGCCTCTGTAACGGAATCCGAGGATGGTAATTGTTTTAAAAATCTTTCAAGTCTATCAAGATCATAAAAGGACTTTCTCCTTTTACAGATGTAGGCTCCATCTCCTCGAGCATGATTGCTGATGGCACCTGGGAGGACAATTGGTTATTTAAAAAGAAACGCAGCTCAGCCACTCCCAGCAGCATTGGCATGCTGGTGCCCGCGCCCAAGGAGAATGTCCGGGCTCAGATTGGCGACAAGACAGCCGACGAGGTCAGTGATCTGTCGGAGATGGGCTCGGATGCCGAGGACAGTTCGCTGGACTTGATGCGCTGCAACGAGCTAAACGATCGTCTTCTGAGCAAACACCTCATCGGTGGCCAGAATACGAAGCTCGTTCTGGACGAACTTGTCGATCGCACCAGTCTCATCTCCCACACATTGCCGGAGGAGCACGAACCCGCATTTACGGAGACCACGAATGTTCTTCTGGTGGAAAACACGGGCGTGGCGCCGCCAGTGTCGCCCCCACCTCCACCTCCCATGGTATTCCAAGATGATTCTGTGACAGAGCAGCCTGTTCCAGCTCCCATCGCAGGTTAGTGCCATTTAAAGTCTCATCTCACCTCCAACAATTGTACCTAACTCATACTGCTATGACTTACCTAGGTTAGCCTTTAGAACTAGACCATTAGCCCTTTAGATCGTTGACTCAGTCCCAAGTGTTTAGAGCCCGGAGTCCCCTGATAAGTAGCCCAGTCCACCTGTGCATGATCTTGAAGCTCCGGCATTTAGCAGTCGTTTGTGTTACAGCCCATGTCGACTCCGAGGAGCTAGCCAGCCTCGACGGTTGCACCGGCTTCAGCACGGTCGAGTACTTAGACGATGAACAGATGCGAGAGTCTGTGCCCTCGGTGATCGAGATTCTGGCCGCCATGGCCCTGGGACCTATGCTGGCGGTTCCGGCCTCGGAACAGCCCGGCGCCATGACTCCCAGCGAAATGCATACGCTCAAGGAGCTCAGTGACTTGGCCCTCGCCGAGATTAACGCTCGCACAATGGAGCTGGCACACCACTCCCTGGATATCATCGAGGAGGAGAGCCCCGAGCCCCCCGCAACAGGAGTCTCGCATCATATAATAGAGATTTCTGCACAAAGTTCTTCGAACGTACATGAACAAATTGCCCCAGAAGTTGCTGCAAAACTTCCTGTGGATTCCACTGCACCAGAATCAACAGCAGTAGAATCTGTATCTCCCACGGCAACCATTTCAAATGCAGTGAAAACACCTGTGCATCCTCCAGTCGATTGTCCTGCTACAGAAACCACCACAGTACAAGCAGCAGCATCCGCGGACACAATCCTGGCTCTTCCAGCGCCAACGGAAAACCCTTTTCCTCCCGAAACCGCTGAATTAGAAACAATTCCAGCTCCTGTGGAAGGACCAGTAAATACTCCTGCTCCAGAAACCGTTGTAGTAGAAGCTGGAGCCCCTGCGGAAACAATCTCAGCTCCTGTGGAAGCAATAGTGGATACTCCTGCTCCAGAACAGGTTGCAGCAGAAGCTGCAGGACCTGTGGAAACAATCCCGGCTCCTATGGATGCACCAGTGGATATTCCTGCTCCAGAACCCGTAGCAGTAGAAGCTGCCGCACCTGTGGAAACAATCCCAGCTCCTGTGGAAGCAATAGTGGATACTCCTGCTCCAGAACCCGTTGCAGTAGAAGCTGCAGCACCTACGGAAACGATCCCAGCTCCTGTGGAAGCACCAGTGGATACTCCTGCTCCGGAACCCGTAGCAGTAGAATCTGCAGCACCTGCGGAAACAATCCCAGCTCCTGTGGATGCACCAGTGGATACTCCTGCTCCGGAACCCGTAGCAGTAGAAGCTGCAGCACCTGTGGAAACAATCCCGGCTTCTATGGATGCACCAGTGGATACTCCTGCTCCAGAACCCGTAGCAGTAGATGCTGCCGCACCTGTGGAAACAATCCCAGCTCCTGTGGATGCACCAGTGGATACTCCTGCTCCGGAACCCGTAGGAGTAGAAGCTGCAGCCCCTGCGGAAACAATTCCAGCTCCTGTGGAAGCATCAGTGGATACTCTTGCTCCAGAACCCGCTGCAGTAGAAGCTGCAGGACCTGTGGAACCAATCCCAGCTCCTGTGGATGCACCAGTGGATACTCCTGCTCCAGAACCCGTTGCAGTAGAAGCTGCAGCACCTGCGGAAACAATCCTAGCTCCTGTGGAAGCACCAGTGGATACCCCTGCTCCAGAACCCGTTGCAGTAGAAGCTGCAGCACCTGCGGAAACAATCCCCGCTCCTTTGGAAGCACCAGTGGATACTCCTGCTGCAGAACCCACTGCTGCAGAAGCTGCAGCTCCAGCTGAAACAATCCCAGCTCCTGTGGAAGCACCAGTGGATACTCCTGCTCCAGAACCCGTAGCAGTAGAAGCTACAGCACCAGCTGAAACTATCCCCGCTCCTGTTGAAGCACCAGTGGATACTCCTTCTCCAGAACCCGCAGCAATAGAAGCTGCAGCACCAGCTGAAACAATCCTAGCTCCTGTGGAAGCACCAGTGGATACTCCTGCTCCAGAACCCGTTGCAGTAGAAGCTGCAGCACCTGCGGAAACAATCCCCGCTCCTTTGGAAGCACCAGTGGATACTCCTGCTGCAGAACCCACTGCTGCAGAAGCTGCAGCACCAGCTGAAACAATCCCAGCTCCTGTGGAAGCACCAGTGGATACTCCTGCTCCGGAACCCGTAGCAGTAGAAGCTGCAGCACCAGCTGAAACAATCCCAGCTCCTGTGGAAGCACCAGTGGATACTCCTGCTCCAGAACCCGTTGCAGTAGAAGCTGCAGCACCTGCGGAAACAATCCTAGCTCCTGTGGAAGCACCAGTGGATACCCCTGCTCCAGAACCCGTTGCAGTAGAAGCTGCAGCACCAGCTGAAACAATCCCAGCTCCTGTGGAAGCACCAGTGGATACTCCTGCTCAAGAACCCGTAGCAGTAGCAGCTTCAGCACCTGCGGAAACAATCCCAGCTCCTGTGGAAGCAGTAGTGGATACTCCTGCTCCAGAACCGGCTGCAGCAGAAGCTGCAGCACCTGTGGAATCGATCCCAACTCCTGTGGATGCACCAGTGGATACTCCTGCTCCAGAACCGGCTGCAGCAGAAGCTGCAGCACCTGTGGAATCGATCCCAACTCCTGTGGATGCACCAGTGGATACTCCTGCTCCAGAACCCGTTGCAGTAGAATCTGCAGCACCTACGGAAACAATCCCAGCTCCTGTGGAAGCACCAGTGAATACCCCTGCTCCAGAACCCGTTGCAGTAGAAGCTTCAACACCATCTGAAACAATCCCAGCTCCTGTGGAAGCACCAGTGGATACTCCTGCTCCAGAACCCGTTGCAGTAGAAGCTTCAACACCATCTGAAACAATCCCAGCTCCTGTGGAAGCAGTAGTGGATACTCCTGCTCCAGAACCGGCTGCAGCAGAAGCTGCAGCACCTGTGGAATCGATCCCAACTCCTGTGGATGCACCAGTGGATACTCCTGCTCCAGAACCGGCTGCAGCAGAAGCTGCAGCACCTGTGGAATCGATCCCAACTCCTGTGGATGCACCAGTGGATACTCCTGCTCCAGAACCCGTTGCAGTAGAATCTGCAGCACCTACGGAAACAATCCCAGCTCCTGTGGAAGCACCAGTGAATACCCCTGCTCCAGAACCCGTTGCAGTAGAAGCTTCAACACCATCTGAAACAATCCCAGCTCCTGTGGAAGCAGCAGTGGATACTCCTGCTCCAGAACCCGTTGCAGTAGAAGCTTCAACACCATCTGAAACAATCCCAGCTCCTGTGGAAGCACCAGTGGATACTCCTGCTCCAGAACCCACTGCTGCAGAAGCTGCAGCTCCAGCTGAAACTATCCCAGCTCCTGTGGAAGCACCAGTGGATACTCCTGCTCCAGAACCCGTTGCAGTAGAAGCTACAGCACCAGCTAAAACTATCCCCGCTCCTGTTGAAGCACCAGTGGATACTCCTTCTCCAGAACCCGCAGAAATAGAAGCTGCAGCACCAGCTGAAACAATCCCAGCTCCTGTGGAAGCACCAGTGGATACTCCTGCTCAAGAACCCGTAGCAGTAGCAGCTTCAGCACCTGCGGAAACAATCCCAGCTCCTGTGGAAGCAGTAGTGGATACTCCTGCTCCAGAACCGGCTGCAGCAGAAGCTGCAGCACCTGTGGAATCGATCCCAACTCCTGTGGATGCACCAGTGGATACTCCTGCTCCAGAACCGGCTGCAGCAGAAGCTGCAGCACCTGTGGAATCGATCCCAACTCCTGTGGATGCACCAGTGGATACTCCTGCTCCAGAACCCGTTGCAGTAGAATCTGCAGCACCTACGGAAACAATCCCAGCTCCTGTGGAAGCACCAGTGAATACCCCTGCTCCAGAACCCGTTGCAGTAGAAGCTTCAACACCATCTGAAACAATCCCAGCTCCTGTGGAAGCACCAGTGGATACTCCTGCTCCAGAACCCGTTGCAGTAGAAGCTGCAGCACCTGCGGAAACAATCCTAGCTCCTGTGGAAGCACCAGTGGATACCCCTGCTCCAGAACCCGTTGCAGTAGAAGCTGCAGCACCAGCTGAAACAATCCCAGCTCCTGTGGAAGCACCAGTGGATACTCCTGCTCCAGAACCCGTTGCAGTAGAAGCTGCAGCACCAGCTGAAACAATCCCAGCTCCTGTGGAAGCACCAGTGGATACTCCTGCTCCAGAACCCGTTGCAGTAGAAGCTGCAGCACCTGCGGAAACAATCCTAGCTCCTGTGGAAGCACCAGTGGATACCCCTGCTCCAGAACCCGTAGCAGTAGAAGCTGCAGCACCTACGGAAACAATCCCCGCTTCTATGGAAGCAGTAGTGGATACTCCTGCTCCAGAACCCGTAGCAGTAGAAGCTGCAGCACCAGCTGAAACAATCCCAGCTCCTGTGGAAGCACCAGTGGATACTCCTGCTCCAGAACCCGTTGCAGTAGAAGCTGCAGCACCTGCGGAAACAATTCCCGCTCCTTTGGAAGCACCAGTGGATACTCCTGCTCCAGAACCCGTTGCAGTAGAAGCTGCAGCACCTACGGAAACAATCCCCGCTTCTATGGAAGCAGTAGTGGATACTCTTGCTCCAGAACCCGTTGCAGTAGAAGCTGCAGCACCTGCGGAAACAATCCTAGCTCCTGTGGAAGCACCAGTGGATACCCCTGCTCCAGAACCCGTAGCAGTAGAAGCTGCAGCACCAGCTGAAACAATCCCAGCTCCTGTGGAAGCACCAGTGGATACTCCTGCTCCAGAACCCGTTGCAGTAGAAGCTGCAGCACCTGCGGAAACAATCCTAGCTCCTGTGGAAGCACCAGTGGATACCCCTGCTCCAGAACCCGTTGCAGTAGAAGCTGCAGCACCTGCGGAAACAATTCCCGCTCCTTTGGAAGCACCAGTGGATACTCTTGCTCCAGAACCGGCTGCAGCAGAAGCTGCAGCACCTGTGGAATCGGTCCCAGCTCCTGTGGATGCACCCGTGGAAACAATCCATCATCCCAATCCAGAAGCTCCATCTCCTGCGGAAACAATCCCAGCTCCTGCGGAAGCACCAGCGGATACTCCTGCTCCAGAACCCGCAGCATCCGAAGCTGCAGCACCTGCGGAAACAATCCCAGCTCCTGTAGAAGCACCAGTGGATACTCCTGCTCCAGAACCCGTAGCAGTAGAAGCTGCAGCACCTGTGGAAAGAATTTCAGCTCCTGCGGATGCACCAGTGGATACTCCTGCTCCGGAAGCCGTAGCAGTAGAAGCTGCAGCACCTGTGGAAACAATCCCAGCTCCTGTGGAAGCACCAGTGGGTACTCCTGCTCTGGAGCCCGTAGCAGTAGAAGCTTCAGCACCAGCTGAAACTATCCCAGCTCCTGTTGAAACACCAGTTGATACTCCTGCTCCAGAACCCGCAGCATCAGAAGCTGCAGCACCTGCGGACACAATCCCAGCTCCTGTAGAAGCACCAGTGGATACTCCTGCTCCAGAACCCATAGCAGTAGAAGCTGCAGGACCTGTGGAAACAATTCCAGCTCCTGCGGATGCACCAGTGGATACTCCTGCTCCAGAACCCGTAGCAGTAGAAGCTGCAGCACCTGTGGAAACAATCCCAGCTCCTGTGGAAGCACCAGTGGGTACTCCTGCTCTGGAGCCCGTAGCAGTAGAAGCTACAGCACCAGCTGAAACTATCCCCGCTCCTGTTGAAGCACCAGTGGATACTCCTTCTCCAGAACCCGCAGCAATAGAAGCTGCAGCACCAGCTGAAACAATCCTAGCTCCTGTGGAAGCACCAGTGGATACTCCTGCTCCAGAACCCGTTGCAGTAGAAGCTGCAGCACCTGCGGAAACAATCCCCGCTCCTTTGGAAGCACCAGTGGATACTCCTGCTGCAGAACCCACTGCTGCAGAAGCTGCAGCACCAGCTGAAACAATCCCAGCTCCTGTGGAAGCACCAGTGGATACTCCTGCTCCGGAACCCGTAGCAGTAGAAGCTGCAGCACCAGCTGAAACAATCCCAGCTCCTGTGGAAGCACCAGTGGATACTCCTGCTCCAGAACCCGTTGCAGTAGAAGCTGCAGCACCTGCGGAAACAATCCTAGCTCCTGTGGAAGCACCAGTGGATACCCCTGCTCCAGAACCCGTAGCAGTAGAAGCTGCAGCACCAGCTGAAACAATCCCAGCTCCTGTGGAAGCACCAGTGGATACTCCTGCTCCAGAACCCGTTGCAGTAGAAGCTGCAGCACCTGCGGAAACAATCCTAGCTCCTGTGGAAGCACCAGTGGATACCCCTGCTCCAGAACCCGTTGCAGTAGAAGCTGCAGCACCTGCGGAAACAATTCCCGCTCCTTTGGAAGCACCAGTGGATACTCTTGCTCCAGAACCGGCTGCAGCAGAAGCTGCAGCACCTGTGGAATCGGTCCCAGCTCCTGTGGATGCACCCGTGGAAACAATCCATCATCCCAATCCAGAAGCTCCATCTCCTGCGGAAACAATCCCAGCTCCTGCGGAAGCACCAGCGGATACTCCTGCTCCAGAACCCGCAGCATCCGAAGCTGCAGCACCTGCGGAAACAATCCCAGCTCCTGTTGAAACACCAGTTGATACTCCTGCTCCAGAACCCGCAGCATCAGAAGCTGCAGCACCTGCGGACACAATCCCAGCTCCTGTAGAAGCACCAGTGGATACTCCTGCTCCAGAACCCATAGCAGTAGAAGCTGCAGGACCTGTGGAAACAATTCCAGCTCCTGCGGATGCACCAGTGGATACTCCTGCTCCAGAACCCATAGCAGTAGAAGCTGCAGGACCTGTGGAAACTATCCCAGCTCCTGTTGAAGCACCAGTGGATACTCCTGGTCCGGAACCTGTAGCAGTAGAAGCTGCAGCACCTGCGGAAACAATCCCAGCTCCTGTGGAAGCACCAGTGGACACTCCTTCTCCGGAACCCGCTGCAGCAGAAGCTGCAGCACCTGCGGATACAATCCCAGCTCCTGTGGAAGCAAAAGTGGACACTCCTGCTCCGGAGCCCGTAGCAGTAGAAGCTACAGCACCAGCTGAAACTATCCCAGCTCCTGCGGAAACACCAGTGGACACTCCTGCTCCGGAACCCGCTGTAGCAGAAGCTGCACCACCTGCGGAAACAATCCCAGCTCCTGTGGAAGCCCCAGTGGATACTCCTGCTTTGGAACCCGTAGCAGTGGAAGCTGCAGCAGAAGCTGCAGCACCTGTAGAAACAATCCCAGCTCCTGTGGAAGCAATAGTGGATACTCCTGCTCCAGAACCCGCTGCTGCAGAAGCTGCAGTACCTGCGGAAACAATCCTAGCTCCTGTGGAAGCACCAGTGGATACTCCTGCTCCGGAGCCCGTAGCAGTAGAAGCTACAGCACCAGCTAAAACTATCCCAGCTCCTGTTGAAGCACCAGTGGATACACCTGCTCCAGATTCTGCTGCAGTAGAAGCTGTAGCTCCTGTGGAAACACTCCCAGCTCCTGTGGAAGCACCAGTGGATACCCTTGCTCCAGAACCCGTAGCAGCAGAAGCTGCAGAACCTGCGGAAACAATCCCAGCTCCTGTGGAAGCACCAGTGGATACCCCTGCTCCAGAACCCGTAGCAGTAGAAGCTGCAGGACCTGTGGAAACAATGCCAGCTTTTGTGGTAGCAATAAAGGATACTTCTGCTCCAGAACCCGTTGCAGTAGAAGCTGCAGCACCTGTGGAAACAATCCCAGCTCCTGTGGAAGCAACAGTGGATACTACTGCTCCGGAGCCCGTAGCAGTAGAAGCTACAGCACCAGCTGAAACTATCCCAGCTCCTGTTGAAGCACCAGTGGATACTCCTGCTCCGGAACCCGTAGCAGCAGAAGCTGCAGCACCTGTGGAAACTATCCCAGCTCCTGTGGAAGCAATAGTGGATACTCCTGCTCCAGAACCCGTAGCAGTAGAAGCTGCAGCACCTGTGGAAACAATCCCAGCTCCTGTGGAAGCAACAGTGGATACTCCTGCTCCGGAGCCTGTAGCAGTAGAAGCTACAGCACCAGCTAAAACTATCCCAGCTCCTGTTGAAGCACCAATGGATACTCCTGCTCCGGAACCCGTAGCAGCAGAAGCTGCAGCACCTGTGGAAACAATCCCAGCTCCTGCGGATGCACCAGTTGATACTCCTGCTCCGGAACCCGTAGCAGTAGAAGCTGCAGCACCTGTGGAAACAATCCCAGCTCCTGTGGAAGCACCAGTGGATACTCCTGCTTCAGAACCCGCTGCAGGAACTCTTGTGGAAGCACCAGTGGATACTCCTTCACCAGAACCTACTGAAGAAAAAGCTGAAGCAACTGCAAAAACAATCTTAGCTCATGCAGAGCCAGCGACAGAGGCTTTAAAATCAACCGCAGCTGACCAAGATATTGCAGACCAGGAATTGGTGGATTCAACTCACGAAAGTGCGTCCATAGGAGATGCTTCCATTATAGGTAAAGCATCTCAAAAGTGCCTGCGAAGACAGCCGAACATAACCGACACAATACAGAGCGAAGGAAACTTTTCCTTGAAATCCGACCCTGTGAACCTCCTGGGCACCATTTGCAAGTTTTACATAAAAGACAAACGACTTTTGGCAACGATCGAACGAAGACGACGCCGGGCTTTGATCATGCACAAGTACCTGAGTTCCTTCGACTCCATGGATGATACGATAGAGGATGTTGTCTGCGATGAATATCCGAGCTTGTTCCAAGAACTAAATGAAGATGGCTCAGAGCCTCAAGTAGAGATGATTCCGCCAACTGGAAGAGTAGAAACTCCACCTCCTGAAGTCGAAATAGAAGATACAGTAGCTCCAAGTGAGACTGAATGTGTAGAGGATTCAGATCCTCCAGAGAGTTTACTAGAAATTTCTCAACTTGATAATTTTGAAATAGTTAAGACTGAACCAAGTTTTTTAGACGAGGCTAGTACAGAAGTTGCTAGTTTGATGGTCGAGCAAGAATCTCCTGTAGAAACTATAGACGATAGGGTTCCAGTTAGCGACAGTTTAGCGACCATCCTTCGATGGGATAGAGCCAGTCAGACAACCCGCGACCTGGCAGATGAGCTCGATATAGACACAGAGTCATTCATTGCGGTTAGTCTCGGTGAAATCACCTATAACTTTATCAACGACATTCTCTTCTCAGATCAATTGAGTTCAGAGTCGAATCACAGCGACGAGAGTGAGCCGTCCACGGCCTGTGAGACGTTCAACGGCGAGGCCGACTATGAGCAGGACTTTGTTAGCGAAAGGGTCTTAGTCCTGGACGAGCATCGATCCCCGAGTACTAACACAAACTCTAATCGCACCTCGCACGCCAACTTACATCTAACTCTAACCAAAACTAACACCTCCCATTCGGCCAGTAGACGCACTAACGGAAAACTAACAAATGGTTCCCTGAGATGGTCAAACAAGTCGGTCAATGACATTGGCAGTGAACTAACCAACGGTGGCCCGAAGGTTGCCCAACCGGACGATGTTTCCGATGACGATGTTGTACTGTTGCGGCGCTTTGTGCCAGGTAACCCAGGGTTAAGGCCATAACTGTCATCACTCGGTGTTTGTTGTTACCCTTGATTCCCTAGCCTGGCTTCACTGTCACTGTCTGTCTATGTGTGTGTGTTTTGTGTCCCGCCCAACAATCTAGTGGGTCGATTCAAGTATTAACCAAAAATAAAAGCGAAGAGTAACTATTAGAAGAACATGCCTTTATTTCAAAAATATATTAAAATATATTATGAATGTTAAAATATTAGAAAATAATATAAATGTATTTAAAAATTTGAAATAAAGGATATGTTTTTGAAATGCAAGCAGTTTCGTTAAGAGGGGGATTACTTTTCGCTTTTCAACTCACTCGACCCACTCTCCTTTTCAAGTCCTTGATATTAAATCATATCCGAAAAATATTTATAGGTTCCATTGCGGAGCGCGAAGTGAAAAAATGGTATAACGCCGTCGAGATGCCAAACAACCCATACGCACCGGAGGCCCTGAAGCAGCGCATCAGTGGCACCCAGGAGCGGTACATGGATGTGCCGAACATCAGTCCCAGTGCCGAGCAGAAGGCTCTGGCATCGGCACTAACGGAAAGCACTGATTCTGCCTCGCCACAAACGGACTATAAGCGGTAACTAACTCCTCTAACTGGTCCTTTTCTTTTTCTATAATATCCCTAACCAATAGCTATAGTCGCGATTACTATATCAACGATGCCCCCAATGGCACTCCTGGAAGTGTAAGGACTAATGCCACTGCCAGTGCTGCCATCTCCGCTGAGGATGCTGAGGACATTGTGATCAACGAGGTAAATCAAGAACCAGAACCACTTCCACCAACGCATGGCCAACGCATTTCAAGTAGCGCTCAGAGTAACGTTGCCGACCTCTCTCATTGGACACTATCCACGCCAGTGCGCCGTAGCAGTTCGCTTAAGTTCATTAACAGCCGCCCCGCCCACTCCCTCACCCACTCCCACTCGCCCTCCCTGTCCCCCACACCGTACGGCAGTGCCTCATTAGCCTACGATAGGGCAGCGCCTCTCGAACGTCCTTCCACATCGGCTTCCCATTATCGGGAATCGAGTTTAGGAATAGGAGACGACGATCATGACTTTGATGTGAGATCGCACCGCTCCTGGCGCAGCAGCTACAGTTCCCTGCCCAAGCGGCACACCCAGTCCACCCTAAGCTTGCACAGCAGCGGCAGCGGGGTGTCCTTTGGTTCGTCCGCCTCGAAGAGGCGATTGGCGGCCGGAGGTCCCTCCGCCGGGGTTCTCACTCAGTTCGAGAAGCAACTGCTTCACAAGGACCTTAAGCGGAACAGTTTCCGGGCTGTGTCCACCACTTCAAAGGATTTCGTAATGAATCCACTGTTCGAGAGCGAGCCGCTCCCGGCGGGTAAGCTGGCTCTGCGTCCCGACACGGACGAGCAGGGCGACTCCGGGGTGGACAGCTGCCTGAACGGCTTCAGTGGTGCGGACACCAAGTACAGCAACAACAGTCTGCTCTTCTAGACTCATGATGAGTGGGTTGGGTCAGGTACAGGGTCGGGTTGGGTTGACTTAGTCTCTAGCCTTTACGGATATTTGCCAAATTACGCATAGCTTAGTCAAAACAAGAGTTTAAAGTTTAAACACTAGTCAGTCGTAGGAAAAAGCCAACTTCTCTGTACATACTATCGAGGTGGGCCGGGGCGGGAATTAAGGAATGAAAACTAGAATTGAAAAAGCACACACAATGGCGCACTTTTGAATCTCCGGCACTGGACCGGCCATCTGATGACCGTCCACTGCACCCACTCCACCACTTGCACCACCAAGCAACCAACAGCAAAATGCTATATTGAATGAGAGGGTCGAGCTAGTGTTCTAATTGTAATTTAGTAAATACTACAATACTTACGTAATGCTAATGCCCTAGAGTATGCAACGTTTGTTTTTAATCAATACAAGTATACCTGCTGTTAATTTTATGAAATAATATAATAATTCCTGTACCGTATCTGTATGCACTCCTTTAACGTTTCTTTTTTATAAAAAAACAAACCACACACATATGCCTAGCGATATCAATAATGCATTAATTAATTCCAAATAAAGCCAAACGATAAACCAACCAAAAAAGTATCCAACCATTGAACCACTGAAACAAATGTTTTTAGTTTCCTAAAGCCAATTGAATAGGTGAGTACAAAGTCGGAAATTGGCCAAGATTCCAAGACTCCCAGGAGATAGCTCTGAGCCAATGGTACAATGACTTTTTTATGTTTATGGGATTGCTTTTGGATGCGACTAACAGCATTTGTTTCGAAAATAATTGAAAACTAACTGCCTCCATGCTGCTGCCTGACTTGCCATTCATCACGAAATCATACTTTTCCAACACATCACACTCTACAGAATAACTTTTACTAAAACACTTACTATACACTTCTTCTTTCTATTTATTAAACTGTAACTACCTGTACTAACCCACCAACAAATCTACACTCCACACTCACAACCACCCACCCAAAACCAACTACCGAATATCGAATACCAAACCTGAAATATTCCATCAAAGGCTCAAAAGGCAAACGAGGCTGTCACAGAGCAGGAACAGCCCGGGGAATCGGTATACAAAGCCTTGCCAGTCCAGGTCC
Source organism: Drosophila bipectinata (assembly GCF_030179905.1). Taxonomy (NCBI): domain Eukaryota; kingdom Metazoa; phylum Arthropoda; class Insecta; order Diptera; family Drosophilidae; genus Drosophila; species Drosophila bipectinata. The sequence continues at coordinate 11,123,703 of NC_091737.1, forward strand.
AGGACGAGTCCTTGGAGACCCAGTCGAATCCTTCACTGTACTCTGTACAGACAACGAATACAACTACAAGTGATGAGTCCGATACGGTGCGCATCTACGATTTTAATAAGCAGGAAACTACGGTGATTCGAGCTACTCCGGCGGAACAGCAACCGAGCACCTCCACAACATCCTCGATGGAGTCGGCCCAGAGTGCTCCAGCTTCGGTTTCCTCCATCGATTCGTCCGTCTCCAAAAAGCGGGAGCGACCGGTGGTCCTGCAGTTCGGACCTGGCGACTCTGCACCCACCATAGGCTCGCCCGTGAGCACTCCCACACGGGGATCTACACCGCCGGCCTTTAGATTTCTGCAACCCAAGCGGAAGCTAATCGATCCCAGTCAGGTTTTGTCTCTAGATGAAGATGATGAGGTAAGTTGGGCACGTATAAGTTTCCAAATCCTCGGCTGAACCCATCTTTTTTGCAGCCTGATCAGCCAAAAACTCCAGCAGCGGAGAAACCCGTCATCGAAGACGAAGTGGCTCATGCCATGCCATCCGTAAAAGCTCTGGCCCAGGCATTCCTCCTGACCAGCAAGCACACGCAACCAGAGCGACGATGGCGGGCCAAGGTTGGTTGAATAACTGAAAAGATTTCCCTAAAAACTTACCCACTTTTCCTTGTGCTTAGGTCAGAATAGCTGCCCCACCAGATACCCCTGATAAGCCAGGTTCTTCACTGGCTAAACGTCACAAACTGGAGCATGCTGTCTCCATGGCTGAGGTAGCGGATGAGTCCACCATAGCCTCAGATCTATCATCCCTTGAAACGTAAGCTTTGCAATGCGTTGATTGTTCTAAGTAATCTATACACCTGACTTTTTTCAGCGATCCATCCATTCATTCGGAGGGTCTGCCACCAATCGCCTCGCCAGCTAGTCCTGTTCCAGTGCGACATGGCTTCCTCCGGAGCAACATTGCTTTCTTTGAGAATTTAAAGTTCAAGTAAATGTGCGAGAATGGGGATCTACAGGCGTGCAGCCATTGTTTAATCTTCCTTGGATGGGAAAATGAACGATAATGGCGCAGCACCCAGACCATAGTCCATAATTGAAACCAAATCTTCGCCAAAAACCATGTGCCATGGCCATTTCATGCATTTCCCAGACCGAAATTACACACACAACAAAGTACTTAACTTCAATTGGCACTCTGCAGTGTGCCATTGTTACTTCTAGTTCGTATTTACTATTATACAATATATCCATGGATACTATTTATTTAGCTCTAAGATATGTATTATGTACTTGTTAGGCCTAAGCGAAAACAATTTCCAATTTCAGCTAAATAATGTTACATTACACCCGTTCTAGTTTAAATATGTTATATAATTTTACTCAATAAAACCTAAAGAGACAAAGAACTTGGGATGGGGGATTACTAAAATTCACAACACAATCGTATATTATAGGTTATCGTTAGCTCGGGTTAGCAGGAGTTGGGTGGAGCGCATTTAAAACCATTGCCTTGCAACGTGGAAGAACTTGAAAAGCCTTGCGGTGCATTAAATCCTTATTATTCAACAAGAGTCCGTATAAAATCTACATATAGTTTTGTATAAAAATAAATTCCACCGCCTGCACCTGCATTTTGAATGCGCCTGGCTGATTTGAGGAGAGTTGCTGAGAGACAGGTCGTATGTTGCCGGTACATTTGGAATGACGATCACTTCGGTGACAGATTGCACTATAGCCCCTCCTACTGGGCGCTGTGGTGCTGGTGCGGGTGTTCCGCCAGGTAGATTACGTAGACCAGCGGTATGACGACGCACAGGGCGAGTATAAAGATCAGCAGGCAAATCCAGGACAAGTCACAGTCCGATCCGGACCAGTCTATAGCGCGAAAAGAAGGTCCTGGGATAGGACGCACCAAAGGAGCATGTCTGTCGACCAACATGTGGTTCAGAAGAGGGGCATTATCCTCAAACGGATGTTCCATGTTAGCTGAAGTATAAGATACAGAAGGTTTAGCCAGACACAATCATTAAATAAATGAAAATATTACAAAAGAATATATATGGAGGTATAGGTTTTTTTTATTTCATGATTTGCCAGCTGCAGAATGTTTTACAAATTTGATGCAGTCGTTACAAAGTAATGCAGATAATATTAAACTTAATTGTAGGTCATATAGCGGGGAGTGGCGCTGAACTTGGCGTAGCTCTTGATAACCTTGTTGACAGCTTCGAGGAAGTCCTTCTCGGTGGCCACCTTACGACGCGCCCGAATGGCGAACATACCGGCCTCCGTGCACACAGACCGGATCTCGGCACCAGTCGAGTTGGGGCAGAGACGGGCCAGCAGGTCGAAACGAATGTCACGCTCTACGGACATGGACCGGGCATGGATCTTGAAAATATGCGAGCGACCATCCTGGTCGGGCAGACCAAACTCGACCTTACGATCAAGACGACCAGGACGCATCAACGCCGGGTCGAGAGTGTCGGGTCTGTTGGTAGCCATGAGAACCTTAATGTTGCCACGAGGATCGAAACCATCCAGCTGGTTAATCAGCTCCAACATGGTACGCTGGACTTCATTGTCTCCACCGGCGCCATCATCGAATCGAGCACCACCAATAGCATCGATTTCATCAAAGAAAATAAGGCAGGCCTTTTTGGAGCGCGCCATCTCGAAAAGCTCACGCACCATACGTGCACCTTCACCCACGTACTTTTGCACCAGCTCGGAACCGATAACACGGATAAAGCAGGCGTCTGTGCGGTTGGCCACAGCCCGGGCACACAGAGTTTTTCCAGTGCCAGGAGGGCCGAACAACAACACTCCCTTGGGTGGTTCAATGCCCAGATTAACGAACTTCTCAGGATGCAGCAGCGGGGTCTCTACAACTTCGCGCAGCTTCTCAATCTGCTCCTTGCAACCTCCCACATCGCTGTAGGTGACATCGGGCTTGTCCTCCACCTGCATCATGGTCACCGTGGGGTCGATTTTTGGAGGAAGCGGGATATGGATCTGGTACTTGTTGCGGTCGACGCCGACACGCATTCCCTCTTCAATGTCGGTGGGAGCGACTGAGTCAGCCAGGTCCACCACGAACTTGGCAAACTGCTTCACGTTAATGATATACTTGGGGTCATCGGAGTCGGCGTTAATGATCTTGGTGCAGCGGGCCACTTGCAAGGGTTGCTCATTCTGCAGGATCTGCTTGTCGGCAGCCAGATCCCATAGCGCGGGTGGCGCCAGTCCGGTGTCGCTCTCCTTGATGCCAGTCAGCTCGTTGACCTGCTTAACCGCCTTTTGAATGTCCTCCTCGATGCTTTTGATCGACTTGTGGTACTGGCTCTGACCGTAGGTCTTCAGCAGCTCTATATCACCCTCGTCCAGAGACTTAATTTCTTTCTCCTCCTTCTCATCGTGTTTCACCTTGCGCTGATCATCTCCCAGGTAGTCCGGCATCTTTCTTACTTAGTTTTGTACTATTTTATGCGCGAAAATGATGCTAAAGTAATGTTTTTCTTTTGTTTTACGGCGAGAATGACTAAACAATTTGGGAGCAAAATGCTCTGTCAATGGGGCAAATCATCGATGCCGGTTTATCGAAAAAAGGGTATATCGATATAAATTTTCAGACACTTTACAACACTACTTGACACGATTCAACACAACTTTACCAACCTTACAGCACTTGAAATACAATCTAAACCGCGACCATTTTATAGCTAATCCCCTCTAGATTCCAGGACTCACCTTCATCGCTGGGTGCTCCTTGAGCTCCTTCATAAAACTGTCTAGCTGCTTTGCTTGTGGATGGCTGGTCGCCACTGACAGTGCCGGATGCATTCACGGACGCCACCAGAAGTCGCTCGTCCAGCATTTGGCGCGCATCCTCAAGAGGATTACGTTCTGGGGCTGGCTCGCGTTCCAAATTGTGCCGAGGACTATTGTTCCCACTACGATGGACGGAGGGTAGCGCATCGGCACCGCTGTTTCCCAGTAGAACGTTGTGCACTGTTACCGGGATGCGGATGACACGGTGCGCGTGAATCTCATTCTCGCGGTCAATCTTATTTAGACGCTTGATGTCCGCTACGGAGCAATGGAAGCGCAGAGCCAGAGCTTGGAGAGTATCGCCCTCCTGCACCTTCACCTCCAAGGTGTTTTCGAATCGACCAAGGCGCGCGTGTCCATTGGGTCTTCTGCCCAACGGGACCATCTCCGCAAACTCATCGTCATCATAGGCTGGGCGGGCAAAGATATCCTCCACGTCGTCGAGATCCTCCTCGACAAGGTTGTTTTGTTGCTGGCGCCTGAAAGAAACAGCGTCGGTCATATTCTAATAATTTGACACTCGACAGAGCAGCAGGAACACAAAAGCAACAGTCGAGTTGGCGTTGACTTACGCATTGCGTCGCATTTCGGGCCTGTTCTCGAAGGGGAAAAGGGATTTCCTGGATCAAGTCTCGGATTTCGTCTCAGTGGGCGCTGCAATTGTTGCTCTTTGTGCTGGCCAAGCGATGGAATATTAATTAAAGCAATTTGGATTATTTACGTGTAAAGTTTGTTCTCAGCAGCCCAACAACAATAACAGTGTGAGAGAAGCTTTGGCAGAGATGCAACCTATCGGTATCGGAATAACAGAGCTCTGTTGAGCTCAGCTGTTTGTGTTTATTCTGTTAGTTTATATCTTGTATTTTTTTCGTAAAATGTCATTATTTTCGTTTTTAAGAAGTCGAACCGTTTTCTGGCTGAGTGTCGCCGGCACTACGGTGGGTGCAGCATGCGGTATAAAGTAGGTGAGCTTGAGTCCATACAGAAATCTAGTTTTCTAATCCCTTTTTTTTTACAGGGACCTTATGCAAGGCGGCCGATTCACCAAAGAGACCGATGAAACCGGCAAGGTGATCATCGTGACAGGTGCAAACACGGGGATTGGTAAGGAAACGGTACGAGAACTTGCTAGGCGGAACGCCACGGTGTACATGGCATGTCGGAACCTAAAGAAATGTGAAGAGGTAAGTTATCATTTTAAAGTATCTTGTGCAAAAACTAACAAAATGAAGTATTAACTTTCAGGCTCGGCAAGAAATTGTATTGGAAACCAAGAATCCGCACGTATACTGCAGAGAATGTGACCTTGCTTCGCAGGAATCCATTAGAAATTTCGTGGCTGCGTAAGGATTTTTAATTATTTTTAATATTCCCTGATGTTTAATTGAAAACTTTTTTAGCTACAAGCGCGAACAAACTAAGCTGCATATCCTTATAAACAATGCAGGTGTCATGCGTTGTCCTCGATCCTTGACCACCGATGGTATCGAGCTTCAATTGGGCGTAAATCACATGGGTCACTTCCTGCTAACCACGCAATTGCTGGATATGCTAAAGGTAGGCACAATGATTGTTTGTAAACAGTTGTATAACTTTTATTACCTTTTTTATCACCAGAAATCGGCACCCAGTCGGGTTGTTAATGTATCAAGCTTGGCGCACACACGTGGTGAAATAAACACAGGCGACCTCAATAGTGACAAATCCTATGATGAAGGCAAAGCCTATGCGCAAAGTAAACTAGCCAATGTCCTATTTACAAGGGAACTTGCCAGAAGACTTGAGGGTACTGGGGTGACAGTAAATGCCCTCCATCCTGGCGTTGTGGATACCGAGATTATAAGACACATGGCCTTCTTCAATAACTTCTTTGCAGGGTGAGTCGTTGCTGGACATGTTGCTAAGACATTTTAACCGACTTCCACTTTACAGGTTGTTTGTGAAACCCTTGTTCTGGCCATTTGTTAAGACTCCAAAGAACGGTGCGCAGACCACTTTGTATGTTGCTCTGGATCCTGAACTGAACAAGGTGTCCGGCCAATATTTCAGCGACTGTAAAATTAAGGAAATGGCTCCGGCTGCCTTTGACGTACAAACTGCAAAGTGGCTCTGGGCAGTTAGTGACAAATGGACCAAACCAGCAACCATCAATATCAAATAGACACTGAATGTTTCTGACGCTCCAAAATTAAAGTTAAATTTTTATTTTTAAAAAAAGATCTATCTAAATTTGTCAACTTGGCTTACAGGGGGGCATTAACTGCTTGGCGTTAAAAACAAAACAGTTAACCGGCAAAGACTTGAATGTGTATGTTTGTACTGCGGAACCGGTTGGTGGGCAAACTCTACATCATTTGTTTAAAATAGCTATATATCCATTACAATTTTAACCTAAGCCTTCGGTCCAAAAGTTTAGCTGTGTCACAACCAATTGGCTTGCGGGGAATATTCAGTCTTCAAGTTTCTTGCCGTAAATATCTATGCTAAATGTGTTCAGGAGTACTTGTTAGATTACCGGCTACTCGGAGAACGCCAAAAGGCTGCACTATCAGTTTTATCAGTTGTCGTCCAGTAATCGCTTCGGCAAATCACCTATAAAATTTGGCAGACTCGGTTGTCGAGCCATTTACGAGTAGACCACGAATACGACCAGATCGCTTAGCTATGGAAATCATTATTAGTTTTCTGCAAAAAATTGCGCCCTTTTTGCTGGCTCATGGCTTTGTCGGTATTATCGCCTTTTGTGTGAGGTAAGTTGGGGCGCCTATTTGAAACGTAACGCTGAAAAGCATTATCAATTGTGTGTGCCAGTGACGACACACTTTCTACCACCCATAGCACCGAAAAATGTCTACTGCCTATTTCAGATTGTACATGCAGGGGGGAAAGTTCAAAAAGCAAACCGATGAGACGGGAAAAGTGGCCATTGTTACGGGCGGAAATACTGGTCTTGGCAAGGAGACAGCTATGGAGTTGGCAAGAAGAGGAGCCACTGTCTACATAGCCTGCAGGAACAAGGAAAAGGGGGAAAAGGCACAGCTAGACATCATCAAGGCCACTGGTAACTCAAATGTTTTTTCCCGCGTCTGTGACTTGTCTTCGATGGAATCTATTCGGGAATTCGTAGAAGGGTGAGTCATATTCGAAATCCTAAGCAAATTATTTCTAATTCTAATGATTCGATAGCTTCAAAAAAGAGCAGAACAAGTTGCATATTTTAATTAACAACGCAGGAGTCTTCTGGGAGCCACGCAGGGTCACCAAAGAGGGTTTCGAAACCCATTTGGGTGTTAACCACATTGGGCACTTTTTGCTCACCCACTTGTTGCTCGACGTGCTGAAGAGATCAGCTCCCAGCCGGATTGTTGTAGTGGCCAGTAAGGCACATGAACGTGGGCAAATCCATGTGGAGGATATTAACAGCGAGGAGTTTTACGATGAGGGCATTGCTTACTGCCAAAGTAAACTGGCCAATATCCTATTCGCCCGCGAGTTGGCCAAGCAACTGGAGGGCTCTGGAGTGACTGTGAACTCTTTAAATCCCGGAATCGCAGACACAGAAATTGCCCGAAACATGATCTTCTTCCAAACCAAGTTTGCTCAGTATGTAGTAGAGTGTGTTCTCTTCAATGGATTTTCCTCCAAGCATTTAGGTTTAATAACTATATTTTTTTAGAACCCTTTTGAGGCCCCTGCTGTGGTCCATGATGAAAACACCAAAGAATGGAGCCCAAACTACACTATATGTCGCCCTAGATCCGGAACTGGAACATATTTCTGGACAGTACTTCAGTGACTGCAAATTGGCGCCAGTATCCCCTGCAGCTCTCGACGATCAGATGGCCAAATGGCTTTGGGCCAAGACGGAAAAGTGGGCGGGCATTGGCCTGTAAATTTTAATGGAATGTGTAATTTTAATAAACTAGTTGATAAAATAGTATACTACACAAATTGGAATTAGTAAAAGCTCAAAATGAAATCAGCAATATGTAAACAATCATCAAATAAAATATTAATAGACTCAAACACACAAACACTGATGGAATATTAATTTTATTCAGCGATAACACAATGTTGTAGAGTCTAGAAATGTAAGGCATATAAAATATTAAATGATAATGCAATCACTCCATAGATTGAACAAATTTATTAATACTCATACTTCAAGTCGATTATTAAACCATTAACTGAATCATTTTAAGGCAGAACTTAGTGCAAATTCTAGATTTTATAACGTTTCTAGTTTATTTTCGACCTTGTTGTTAGACTAAGAGACATAAAAGTTAATGCGTCTCGTGAAAACTGGCCTTTCATTTTTATAAAGATACGAATACGCAGCTTATATTCCACAGTCTACATCTAGAGTTGGAGGCAGTAAGATCAGAATAAAATGTCTAAGTTTGGAGATTACTTACTTCGACCGGAGGTTTACCTGCCAATAGGAACCATTATCGGACTTTACCTCATAAGGTAAATAGGGATATAAAAATATAGGACATAAAGCAACAAATTTTAGGTGCTATGTACAGGGACGGCAGTTCAACAAAAAAACGGATGAAACTGGAAAGGTGGTGATCGTGACAGGATGCAATACGGGGATTGGCAAGGAAACTGTGCTGGAATTGGCCCATCGAGGAGCCACCGTTTACATGGCCTGTCGGGATATGAACAAATGCGAGGAGGCTAGGAAAGAAATAATTGAGGCCACCGACAACCACAATATATTTTCGCTACAACTAGATTTATCTTCTATGGAATCAATAAGAAATTTTGTCACAAGGTAGTATCCTTTGTCTGAGTTAAAGCTTACAAATTAAAAAAAAAAATTCCTAACAGATTTAAAAGCAAAGAAACAAAACTTCACATTCTTATAAACAATGCCGGCGTTATGGATATTCCCAGACTGGTGACCAAGGATGGTTTTGAAATGCAAATCGGCGTAAATCACATGGGCCACTTTCTACTGACCCTTCTGCTCATTGATGTCCTGAAAGCATCTGCCCCCAGTAGAATCGTGGTCGTATCCAGTTTGGCACATCGTTTTGGTACAATAAAGGTAAACGATCTGAACAGTGAGAAGTCCTACAGCCGGAAATTCGCCTACGCCCAAAGCAAACTGGCTAATGTACTGTTTACCCGGGAGTTGGCCAAGCGCCTCAGAGGATCAGGAGTCACAGTTAATGCCCTTCATCCGGGGGTGGTAGATACGGAACTCTTTCGTTCCATGAGATTCTTTGGATGGAAAATCATTAAGTAAGAACATTACTGAATAGCTTTCGACTCTCTCAGCATTTTTATGTTTTTACGGTTGCAGATTCATCTCTAGGCCTGTTTATTGGATTTTTTTCAAGACTGCGAAGAGTGGAGCTCAAACCACCTTGTATGCGGCCTTGGATCCCAAATTGGAAAATGTTTCAGGACAATACTTTAGTGATTGCAAGTCCACAAGTATAGGATCTAACGCGAAAGACGATAATGTTGCTAAGTTTCTTTGGGAAGAGAGTGAAAAGTGGACTGGTATGACTAACCACATAGTTTAACATTTTTAACATAATAATAAAACCTGAGTAAGCTTCAATAAAATAAAGTCTAATTTCTTAAATGAGTACAAAGTTTTAAAACCTGATTTTGCAGTCTGACATACATGTCGTATAAGTGATATGCGGGGTCAAGCTTTAATGTCCGAACTATGAATAGATTTGTCTATTTTCTCTCCTTGTTATCAATCCAAACATTTTTTTGTTGTTCTCTTCTTGTTTGAATTTATAAATGTACTCTTAATAAACAAATATTGTTTATTTTTGTTTTTCTTCCAGTTTCATATGTGTACTATCTTATCATCATGAGATATCACTTTTTTGAGCGAAGAGAATTGTTCCTATAAAAGAGAATTTTTTAATAATTGGCCATCAGTTTTCTAGCAAATGTTGACCAGTGATAGTACTCTTTATATATGTATGTACAATTACCCACTTTTAAAGAATTAAAAATAAGATTCCGGCTTCAAAGCAAAAGTCACAAAATATAACATAATAAATTGAAATTGAAAAAAGTTTGCGTCTGATGTTCTAGCAACTTCTAATTTCGTTCCCCATGAGTTTGAGTTATTTAAAAATACACTCCCAGATAAGGCCAGAACTCGTATATAATGCGGATCATTCAGCTGGTTTCGCATTCCGTGACTGATCGCTCAACAGAACACTAGTGCTGGATAAATAAACTGATTGAAAATGTTTTTCTGTGGTTGTTTGTGCTCTCTAATACTATGGCCAGCTCTTATTGGCGTAGGTGTATATTTTCTGAGGTAAGCTGGCCATGACTTGATTAAATCCAATTTCCTCTTAGGGCAACGTAACCCCTGATAACTGCTGGCTACTCTTTGATAACACCTAACGACTTTTCACAGACAGTACATGCAAGGTGGCAAGTTTACAAAACACACCAATGAAACCGGCAAAGTTTTTATTATCACGGGAGCGAACACGGGAATCGGCAAGGAGACAGCCCTGGAGATTGCCAAACGAGGAGGCACAGTCTACCTGGCCTGCCGTAATATGAACAGATGTGAAAAGGCCCGCCAGGAAATCATCCTCGAGTCCAACAATCAAAACGTCTTTGCCCGGGAGTTGGATCTCAGTTCTCTGGAATCGATTCGAAAATTTGCTGCAGGGTAAGCCAACAGAGTGATTCAACATATCCTGAAAAACTCCTAACAAACTTTCTTTACCTAGATTTAAACGTGAGCAGAAACAACTTAATGTCTTGATTAACAATGCCGGAGTTATGCACATTGAAAAAACCTTGACCAAGGATGGCTTTGAATTGCAGTTGGGTGTCAACCACATGGGTCACTTCCTGCTAACGCATTTACTCCTGGATGTGCTCAAGGTAACTTTCTGACTTACCAATACCTTTTTCAATTTTACTAAAAGATCTAAATTATAGAAAACAGCTCCTAGTCGTATTGTCAACGTTTCGAGCTTGGCCCACACTCAAGGATCTATCAATGTTAACGACCTAAACAGCGAGAAATCCTACAGCCGAATTAATGCCTACAGTCAGAGCAAATTGGCAAACGTTCTGTTCACCCGCGAATTGTCCAAGCGATTGGAAGGAACTGGAGTCACCGTCAATTCCCTGCATCCTGGCGTTGTGAACACGGAGCTACAAAGATACTGGGGATTCCTTAGGTTTGTTGTCATACATATTATATACATATGTTATGTTTTCATATTATCATACTAGAAGGCATTGTGATCAGCAAACTTTTAAGGCATAGCTAATATATTTTTATTTTTAACCGACAGGTTGTTGACCCGCCCCATATTTTGGACGCTGGAAAAGACAGCAAAGAATGGAGCCCAGACTACCCTTTATGCTGCCCTTGACCCCGATTTGGAGAAGATTTCGGGATGGTACTTCAGTGACTGCAAGCCCAAGGATGTGGCTCCTGCCGCCAAGGACGATAAAACCGCCAAGTTCTTGTGGGCGGAGAGTGAAAGGTGGACTGGCTTGAATGGTTCTAAGTCGGACTAAACTATAATATTTTTTGTACAAACTTAAAATAAATCGTATTTATTGTCTTATAATACATCAGTTGATAATACCCTTTAATCTTAGCTAAAAATATTTTTAAGCGTTGGGAAAATTGGATGACATTGTCGAAATATAGTAAAATGAAGAAACTATATTTAAATTGCAGGGTTTTCGACATAAGTTATTTCACAGTATATATGACAGTATTTCGTATGACAAACTTTCCAGAAGGGTCAGTACCCCAAGCCATTGAAATACTTCAAGTATTCCCACTGATTATGGGTTCTGTGAAGGTCAAAATACCTACAAATATGTATGCCGGCTATAATACTTACATACATATATAAACATAAATATATATCCTTTTTGAGAACCACGCATATGCTAAAAGTTGAAGTAAAAAATCGATAGCTTCCATTCCCTAAAAATTCTCTCCGGATTTTTAGCCAAGTCATTATGACTTACCAATACGTCTGTTATGTTATTGTATACTATCCAATTCTCTCACAATCGCCAACAGTATTTAAGGTACAGCCAAGTAATTCTACCAACCATTTATTGTTTGCTCGCGCAACAGGAAAGACGGTTGATGCATTAAATATTGATAAAAGAATATTATAAAATGGTGTGTGACGCAAAGTTTACAAAACAGACAGTTGAAACCGGTAAGGTGTTTATTGTCACGGGAGCCAATACTGGAATCGGAAAGGAGACTGCCCTAGAAATTGCCAAAAGAGGAGGAACTGTCTATATGGCCTGCCGGGATTTAAATAGATCTGAAGAGGTCCGGGTGGAAATAGAAACCCTTTCAAGGAATTCAAATGTTTTTGTAAGAGAGTTAGATTTAAGTTCGTTGGATTCAATTCGCCAATTTGCAGAGGGGTAAGTCACAATGTAAGAATAAAAGTTAATTATTACATTTGTGACATTCAACAGTTTCAAAAAAGAGCAGGATAAGCTACATGTCCTGATCAACAATGCGGGGGTGATGCACACCCCGAAAACTTTAACTAAGGATGGTTTTGAGTTGCAGTTGGGTGTTAATCATATCGGCCACTTTCTGCTTACCCATTTACTGCTGGATGTATTGAAGGTAATTATTTATTACTAAACCTTTGCAACTATTTAGATATGTTTAATTTTTGTTTAGAAATCGGCTCCAAGTCGCATCGTAAACTTATCAAGCGCTGCCCATTTGCTTGGTTCCATCAATATTGATGACTTGAACAGTGAACAATCCTATAGTCGCATCGGAGCCTACAACCAAAGCAAATTGGCCAATGTTTTGTTTACTCGGGAGTTGGCTAGACGCCTAGGAGGAACTGGAGTTACCGTCAATGCCGTACATCCAGGCGCCGTAAACACAGAACTTGCAAGGACTTGGCACCCCGCAGTAAAGTGAGTTCAAGTTAAGCTTCTGTCTGAATTGGTTCATATTTTGGTTTTCTAATTCTTAGGATTGCTATGACCCCCGTAATGTGGGCTTTTAAGACCCCTAAAAGTGGAGCTCAAACTTCCCTCTATGCTGCATTGGATCCTGATCTGGAGCTGGTTACTGGTCAGTACTTCAGCGACTGCAAGCCCACGGATGTGGCATCTGCTGCCAAGGACGATAAAACTTCACAATTCTTGTGGGCTGAGAGCGAGAAGTGGACTGGGATCAAAGTATACTAATAAGACATACATAAAGAATTTATAAAAAATGTATTGTTAAATATATTGTTATTTCATTAAAATATGTGTTTAAAATATATCATAATAATATTGGGCAAACATTCTCTATTACGAAAACTACATGAAAGTCCTAAATCTATTTAAAGCTACATGCTACATGACCCGTTCAAGCTTTTTTTCACTTTATTTATGAAAATGCCCATAACTTGGCTGTTCTTCAAATTTCATAACTTTCCAATCATGTATCTCTGAGTGGCATCTTAAAGGGGTAAAATTACAATCCAAGAAAAAAATAAACTCCAAATTTTATATCTCCATTTTTAAGATATTTTAAAGGGTATGAAGTTCTTATTCATAAATGGTATTCCTTTATGATAATATTTTAATTTTTTATGCATGATTTTAATATTTTAATCCATCTTTTGTAATTTTTCAAATTTTTAATGTCAAAAAATTAATTAATAGCAAAAATTAACCGAAATGTTTGTTCTTCACTTTTACTATGTTATAAAGCAGATCAAAGGGCATTGAAACAGTCCGAATAGTATGCCGAATAGGCCGAAATTTCATTTGGAAAAAGGAGAAAATTCGTATATTTACCAAATGAACTAATCATTCTTATTCTCTTATACCATTGTGTTGGCACTCTTTCGTTAATTGACCAAGTTCACTCTCAAATATAGGCTAACAGTATTTAAGCGACTGCCAAGTTAGTCCGGTGGCCAATCTGCAGTTGTGTTTTTTATTGGAAAGTAATATTAGCTATAATGCCGTTCTGCGACGGAGAGTTTACAAAAAAGACGGATGAAACCGGAAAGGTGTTCATTGTCACGGGCGGCAACGCTGGAATCGGAAAGGAGACAGTCCTAGAGATAGCCAAACGAGGAGGAACTGTCATCATGGCCTGTCGGAATATTGAAAAAGCTAACCAAGCTCGGGAGGAAATAGTTAGTGCTACCAACAATCCAAACGTATGTGTAAGGAAGTTGGACCTTGGTTCAATGGACTCAATTCGACAGTTTGCTGAGGGGTAAGACTGGAAAAATACATTAAAAAAAAGTTTAACTGATTTCATTTCAATTATTAAAGTTTTAAAAAGGAGAAAGATAACCTCCACGTTCTCATTAACAACGCAGGAGTGATGGGCCTACCGAGGACTTTGACGAAGGATGGTTTTGAAATGCAAATGGGTATAAATCACATGGGTCACTTCCTACTTACCCACTTACTGCTAGATGTTTTAAAGGTAAATACAAATTTTATTTTAAAATTATTTATATATAATTTTTATGAATTCTTTTAAATTAGAAAACAGCTCCTAGCCGAATTGTTAATGTTTCCAGCGTTTCACACGAGCGGGGAACTATCAAAATGGATGACTTAAACAGTGAAAAATCCTATAGCCGATTCGGGGCCTACGAGCAGAGCAAATTGGCCAATGTTTTGTTTACCCGGGAGCTGGCTAAGCGACTGGAAGGAACCGGCGTAACTGTCAATGCCCTTCATCCAGGTGCCGTGGACACGGATATTGTAGACTCCTTGCCCTCAGCTATGAAGTAGGATGCAATAGGTTGCTTTATCACTTTCATGATTGAATTTTTCGTTAGGTTTATAGCGAAGCCAGCTATGTGGATGTTTTTCAAGACCCCAAAAAGTGGAGCTCAAACTTCACTTTATGCTGCATTGGATCCTGAACTGGAAAAGGTTACTGGGAAGTACTTTTGTGACTGCAAGCCTAAGGAAGTGTCGTCCGCTGCCAAGGACGAAAAGACAGCCAAGTTTTTGTGGACAGAGAGCCAAAAATGGACAGGCGTTAAGGAATAGGTTAAACTAAGAAGTTTAAATTGTTTTCTGTTTTATTCACATATATGTATAAAGATTGAAAAATGTCTTTGAAATAAAACACTACTATGGTTTATGATGTTCAAAGTGTATTAACCAAGTCTAAAGTTCTTTTATTTGGATTATTGTAGTTTCAAAAGGTGTTTTCACGGTGACATAGCACTTGTTGTGTTTCGTGCCCCATTGATAGCGCTCTGGCATAATTCATTTCAAACATTTTGTGGCATTCTGTGAGATAACTGAGTTGTTGTAAAACCTAAGCAGTTCAAAGCAGTTAAAAATCTTAGCTATAACTAACCTATACTACCGTTTAATAGGAGTAGCAAAAAAATGTAAAGCTAATATCACCTTGACTAGAGTAGTTAGTACTTAATTAATTAATTAATATTATATTGCATAATTGTTGAATATATATTGATTATTATTTTCCAACTTTAAACTTATCGTTTTTATTAAATTAATTTAAATTCACTCCGAAATGATTGAAAAAGTGGAATATTGACAAAGTATTAACTAAGTACTAACCTAGTCAACTTGATTTGAGGTTGCAGTTACCATATTAAAGGCAACTAGTCATAACTGGGCTTATATTAGTCGGATCGTCGAAAGTTATACTTGCCTGATCATATTTCTTTGAATACCATCAATCTCAACTAAAATCAGAACAAAGGGGTTTAAAGCTCTAATTCATACATGGTATTTCGATTTCAAATAGGTTACAAAATAGTTCAAATATTCGCTAAAGGTGTATCAAAATTTTAAATTTCAACCAAATAGAGAATTTAGAAAACCTTTACATTTTTTCACTTTTTCAAATAAAATAATGTTTATAACTTGTTTCAAAACCTTGAAACGAAAACAAAAAAATACCTTTAGATTCTATTTATAGATCGAATTCATTTGGTAAGACTACTTAGAATATTAAATATAGGGTGTATTGAAAATTGCAAGTTCATTAGTTCAACAACGCATATACATACACTCTTTTTTATATGGAAAACCCGTCTAGCTACCAAGTTAGCTAATCACTCATACTCTCCCATGTCATTGATTTGTCTCTCTTTTCGCTAATTAACCAAGTTTACTCTCAAATAGTGGCTAACAGTATTTAAGCGACTGCCAAGTTAGTCCGGTGGCCAATCTGCAGTTGTGTTTATTATTGGAAAGTAATATTAGCTATAATGCCATTCTGCGACGGAGAGTTTACAAAAACGACCGATGAAACCGGAAAGGTGTTCATTGTCACGGGCGCCAATGCTGGAATCGGAAAGGAAACTGTTCTGGAGATAGCCAAACGTGGAGGAACTGTCATCATGGCCTGTCGGAATATGGAAAAAGCTAACCAAGCTCGAGAGGAAATAGTTAGTGCTACCAACAATCCAAATATATTCGTAAGGAAATTGGACCTTAGCTCAATGGACTCAATTCGACAGTTTGCTGAGGGGTAAGACTGAAATATAAAAATATATATATAAAAATTATAAAGTATTTATTTTTTATTATAAAAATTATTATAATAAATTATAAATATAAAAATATTTAAAATACACAAAAAATTTGTAACATGTTCACAACAATTATTAAAGTTTCAAAAAGGAGAGAGATAGCCTCCACGTCCTAATAAACAATGCAGGAGTTATGGGCCTACCGAGGACATTGACGAAGGATGGTTTTGAAATGCAATTGGGTGTTAATCACATGGGTCACTTCCTGCTTACACACTTACTGCTAGATGTTTTAAAGGTAATAAAAAATACTATATTTTAAAACATGTTGTATTATTTTAAATTAATTAGAAAACAGCTCCCAGCAGAATTGTAAATGTTTCGAGTGCTTTGCACGAACGGGGAACTATTAATGTGGATGACTTGAACAGCGAAAAATCATATAGTCGGTTCGGAGCTTATAACCAGAGCAAATTGGCCAATGTCTTGTTCACCCGAGAACTAGCTAGGCGCCTGGAAGGAACAGGTGTAACTGTCAATGCCCTTCATCCCGGTGCCGTGGACACGGATCTTGTAGACTCATGGCCCTCAGCTATGAAGTAAGTTACAATATATCGGTTGTATAATTTTAATATATTCATTACCGAGCTTTTGGTAGATTTTTAACAAAGCCAGTCGTATGGATGTTTTTTAAAACGCCAAAGAGTGGAGCTCAAACTTCACTTTATGCTGCATTGGATCCCGAGCTGGAGAACGTAACTGGGAAGTACTTTAGTGACTGTAAGCCCAAGGACGTGTCATCCGCTGCCAAGGACGAAAAGACAGCCAAGTTTCTATGGGCGGAAAGCCAAAAGTGGACAGGTATTAGAGAATATTAAATATTTTGTTAATAACATGTTTTATTGTTAAAAAAAAAAATTTTAATAAAATATTTAAAAAGAATCGGTTCTCTAAAAAATTGCATTATTGCGGCTGATGATTCCCAAAGAGTATAGATATTGGTATATAGTTCTCTTATTCGGATTCTCACAGTTTGGAATGCTATTCTCACGATGACTAAGCACTTTGGGTGTCGCGTGCCCTACCGCCCCACTTCATAGCGCCCCGGCGTATTTGTTTACAAACATTTTTGTTTAGCATTCTGTGAGAATACCGAACTCTTTGAGAACCTAAGCAAATCAAAGCTGTTAAAAAGTTTACGTAGTTTTATAATATCACCCATACTAACCCATAAGACCGGGTTTAATGGGTATAGCTTTACAATTTCTGAGGTAACGTTCCATTCAATATTAGATGGACCTTGAAGAGTATAATTATTACCTTAATAATGGATCAGACATTCAGGTTCCACTTTAAAGATTGTCTAAATTATAAAAGCATAAATCTGTAAAGAATCGTAAAAAAGATAAATACTACTCTCTTTAGGTTTCTTTCTCTTAAACCATAGTCTTTTTTCTCTTTTTACTGGTGACAAATTTCCCAATGAACTCATAATCATTTGCGATAATATGGCTTTCTAGATAGCATTCAGTTGTATTTTAACAGCCGCTCGAACACATTTCCAGGCATTCTAGTTGGGAAGTCAAAACGCTCAGCACCACAAAATATTCATAAGGGAATATTATAATATTACAAAATGTGCATTTTCATCGACTGTCTACTGAGCCCGGTGATTCTCTGGCCGACCATAATCGCCGCGGCTATCTACTTCTTGAAGTAAGTCCTCGATTGATAGAAAATTACCCATGAAATTATGAAATAGGGAATGACAAAGCAATGCCTTGCAATGATTTGCACAACAATTACTTAATTGACTCAATTTTAGGGAATACATGCAGGGCGGAAAGTTCGAGAAGGCTACCAATGAAACCGGCAAAGTGTTTATTATCACAGGAGCCAACACGGGAATTGGCAAGGAGACAGCCTTGGAAATTGCCCGTCGCGGTGGTACTGTCTATATGGCTTGCCGGGATATGAACCGGTGCGAACAGGCCCGTAAAGAAATTGTCCAGGAGACGAACAACCAAAACGTTTTCTCACGCCAGTTGGATCTGAGTTCCCTCGATTCCATTCGCAAATTCGCAGCTGGGTAAGCACAGCCAAGGATCCTTGTCACATCCTGGTTTAATTTTGTCGGCTTTTAGCTTCCTAAAAGAGCAGGATAAGTTGCATGTCCTGATTAACAATGCCGGAGTGATGCGATGCCCCAAAACCTTGACCAAGGATGGTTTCGAAATTCAATTGGGCGTCAACCACATCGGTCACTTCCTGCTAACCCACCTGTTGCTGGATGTATTGAAGGTAGATTAGGCTTATAGATAAGAAAGAATCAATACTCATCCTTTACAAAATATAGAAAACAGCTCCCAGCCGTATTGTGGTCGTATCCAGTTTGGCCCACACCCGAGGCACCATCAACGTAAAGGACTTGAACAGCGAAAGGTCCTACGATGAGGGACTGGCCTACAGCCAAAGTAAATTGGCTAATGTTTTGTTCACCCGCGAATTGGCCAAGCGCTTGGAAGGAACTGGTGTCACAGTTAACTCTCTGCATCCAGGCGTTGTAAACACCGAGCTGGCAAGAAATTGGGCATTCTTCCAAACCAACCTTGCAAAGTAAGTTAATTCTGGATCTATTTGAAACAGTGGTAACCATTTCCCATCTTTAAGGTATGTTATCAGGCCAGCGATTTGGCCTCTCATGAAGACACCAAAGAGTGGAGCTCAGACCACAATTTACGCAGCATTGGACCCCGAACTGGAGAAGGTGTCTGGCTTGTACTTCAGCGACTGCAAGCCTAAAGAGGTTGCTCCTGCCGCCAAGGACGAAAAGACTGGAAAGTTCCTGTGGGAGGAAAGCGAAAAGTGGACGGGCTTGGGCAAATCCGAGTAGGGTTAGAAAAAGCGTTTTATTCAACAGTAATACTAGCTGCTTTCCACGAGTATATTAATTCAATAAATACATATTTGCCTAGCTTTCTTAAAGCGGTCTTCAGTTACAATTTAGTTCGTTTAGTATTGAATAAGGATATTTAAGGCTGACACTTAATTCGCCTTCTGCTCAGTAGTGCCTGCTGTTATGAACACCCGGGAGTGAAGGGCGTGTGTAGTCGGCTCCTTCTTTTCCGAAGCGTTAGTCACCGTGTTCACATATGTATACTGCATGAAGAAACCCAGCACGACTTCAGTGTTTGGGGACAGCTCTTCTGACGGAGTGAATTGCAGCCGAATAAGTACCTTATTGCCCTTGCGCCACACAATAAATTTCGGTTCCTCAGTAGGCAGTTGAACGTATTCATCAAACTCCTTGGAGTCATCCCGCTGACTCAACACAAACTCGCTTTCAAGCGGTACAATCGCAGCATTGGATATGTCTTTTACTTCGCGTGCTACTTCCCTTGTGGAATTCTGCCTAGCTAGGTTCGTGCCTTTTATTACTGGCGTTGCAGTATCCTGTTCATCCTTAAGGCGTTGGGTTTCCGCATTGACTTCATCTTCCTCGGGTTCCTCGGGCGCATCTGTCAGCAAACTAATAGTCATATCGTACATGGTTGGATTGGTAAATTTCAGCAAAATAGCGTTGCTCTTTCCAGCTACCAAAGGCTGCTCACAGCGCACCATGACGACCTCAGGCACATGACAGCTGGCGAAGAGCTGGATACGATATTTTATCGAAGTAGGATGGTACTCCGGCTTGATCAGATTATGCTCGCACTGACGACAACGAAGCGACCGCTTGATCCACAACGAGCGACGCTGTGGGTAAAGTTTGCTCACGGACGTCGGCTGCTCTGCCGGCTGGCTGTGACGCTGAGCAATCGTGGTCACATTACGGAGATTCAACGGCTCGGTAAAGATGTCCGCAGGCAGTTCCTCTACTTCCGATGTTGCCTCCGCTGGGGTAATCACAGGTCTTGGTTTTGGAAGAATTTTTTCGGTCCAGCCAATCTGGCGACGAATCATGGAAACAGTGAGGCCCGTACGATCTGTTAGACTGGGAAACTTGGGCTGTTTTGGGGCTTTGCGACGCAAAAAATCGATTTTCTCCTGCTTATCCTGAAGCACTACCGCTTGGAAATACTCCACAAGGGTATTAAAACGTGCCTGATACAAGCATTCGTTGTCAGGCCAGGTGCCAGTGGCCACGCCCTGGTCGGGAATTCCCACATCGCGCGTGGTCCAACGACAGGACAGGCACGAGAGGTAATACATCTTCTTGGTGGTTGGCACAGCCGATGGCTTGCTGCTTGCCGGAGCAGTGGGAGCAGCAGCCGCACCTCCAGCGCTTTCACCCTCCTTGGTGTCCTTGGATTCCTCCGTCTTGCGTACCACTGGCACCGTGGTGGCTCTGGCGGATAGAGTATGCTGGCAGCAGGGACATTCGAAGCAGTTGGCGCAGCAGTTCTTCCTGTGACGGGCCTCCGTTGATGGGATGTTCTCCAAGCAGTTGGAGCAAAAGTGGGACTCGATTTCGTGGCAGACGCACAAACCACAGCGAAGCTTCGGGCAGTGACGGCAGAAGAAGAGCTTGTTGATCGGGTTGAGGACGCCGCAGGAGCACGCATACTTGACGGGACTAGGTTGCATGAAGCTCATCTTGGCTGGTGCTAATAATTTACCCGATTTCTTTGTAAATTTGCAAATTTCTCTTCTTCTTGCCGAATGACGAGATTCCCAGTCAGCAGTCCGGCAGCACAGCAGTGATGCCAAGCTTTCATTTTCAAAAAAGGACCATTTAAAAAAATTAAAACGAAAAATAGGATGTATAATAACTTTTCAGATACAATCCTTAGCAAAAGTTAGAAAAATAAATTTTCCCAAAAAAAAGGACAGCTTGGAATCTCTGTAGAACATATACTCAGTTCGAAACCTGCTTGCAGTCTGGCAGCATTGATTAAAATTCGAATTCGATAGGGCGGTTATATTTGTGGATTTAAAATGTATCGTTAGTAAGTTTAAATTAAAATAATTTATTAAATATTAATCATTAATGTTATATGAATATTTAAACGATTTTAAACATTTCATTAAGAAACCGTACTTAAACTTTAGGGAGAATTCTTTTTTAATTCATGTTATGTATTTATAAATGTATAATAATAAATATTTATATATTATAAAAATAATATATTTTTAAAACGCACTGTGAATATGTTTATTTCAATTATCTTAAATTATTTTATGAAAATAACAATTATTCATTGCAAATATTTATTGAGTCGAAACCTATTTGGCGGAAGTGAAAATGGAATTCATTAACATACTTTCGTTTACAAATATTTTTATTCTATTTTAATTGATCACATCACCCAATAAAATTTAATGTACAACAATTACGCCGTTTAATGGAACATACACACGTGTAAATAGAAGTAAAAGCTATTTTCATTTTATTGAATTCCCTAAGTGGTCAATTAGCACCGATTTGCCATATTTAATAGACATTCTACGAATGATAAAATTCGATGGATTGAAGGCGTAATCAACAACAGCATAAGCTGCTAATAACTGACAATTCCAGATGTAAAATTCTTTCATTAAAACCCATATGGATCACCGCTTAAAATAATAAAAAGCTTAGGTTAAATTTGATATCCAAATCAAACCAGATAGGAGAAATGATAAATATTTTGCGGTAGTGTTAAAATTACAATTTGGGGATTTGCGTCGCCACGGCTTTCCAAAAATAAATAATAATTTGGGTTTCACGATTGGCAGGTTGCAACCGCAGATATAAACAACATGTTTGGAAATTATTTTATATATTTGGTTTTACATTAAGCCATATTTTTGGGTATATACATAAATATAATTTGGTAATATTTTGGCGAACGCGTATAAAAAATAGGTAACAGTATAAGGTACTTTTTGGTGTGGTGGCCACGCGACTAATACTACATCTAAGCCTATAACATCCTCAGTCTGTACTCTCAGTCCCGGCGGAACGAGAACCGGCACCGTCTAACCAAAGAAGTTGGGCACGAACAGCTTCTTGCGCTTGGTCTTTGTCTGCCGGACTCGCACAATGGGAGTGAACTTCACGTTCGAGGGCAACGATCCTCCCTGCGAGCTGTCACCTTCACGGCGGGTGTAGGTTCCAGAGGTGGAAACGGGGGCGATGTACCCATCGTCTACGTAGTAGTAGCCCGGGTTCAGTTTCTTGAGACGATTGTCAGTCAGAGGCTTCCCGTAGGTCAGGGCATAGGAGCTGCCGCTGTCGGTATCGTAGCGATCTGTGTCGTAGGCCTCGTAGCTATCCAGGTCATAATAAGTGGGCTTGGCACTGCTCTCGGACACTTTGCAGATGATGATGCTGATCAGCAGGCAGACATACGAGTACAATTGCTGAAGAGAAGAATACCAGGGTAAGCTGAATTCCACCAAAGCTCCAAGGGTTGCGGATGCTTACCTTAAGATCCATTGTATAAGTTTTGATTTGAATTCTGGTTTTAAAAATTAAGTTTGCTTTTTAATCCGTGGTGGACCAGGTCGGTTGAATTATCCTTTGGGTGGTTGGCTGTTTGTTGTGATTGCTTTGAACGTCGGCTGAGTTCTGTGTGCTTTACTTCGAAGAACGCTTCCTTTATATACGCACCTGCCGCCATATTCGCACCCAAATGTGAAAATTTACTCTCAGGCCGAGCTGAGCCGATGCTCCATCTCCATCTCCATGGCATGACGCAAGTCTGGAGGAAACGCACGTCTCCGGCTGCGACAAATTTCAAAGCTGTGCCCGGCATTTTGGTTGACGCGTCTGGCTTTTGCGCATGCGCGTAGTCTGTGACATCGAACGGGGCGTTTTTTTGGGATCTGTTTTTCGACTGTGGTCTTTTGTCTTATCTCTATGTGATTCAGTGGACGAAAGGCTCTAATTGCCGGGTGCACTGTTTCGGTTAGCATGGCGTGGGGCCAGTTTGATTCGGAAAAGTTTGTAGTATGCGGAAAGATACGGACTCCCTAAAATTCCCCATAGTCTGAGATAGGTCTCTAATTATTAATTATTAATAAGATCGTTTTGGTTCTGGACCAGACCCTAAAATTTCCCATACGTTACAAAATTATAATCATCAACAATATAATTATTGGGGAGGGATGATTTTGGCAAAACATTTATGGGTGAAAGGTTTGTGGAATACTGGGGCGTATGAGTAATTTGTGTACCAGGCGCTGTGATCGCCGGGTGGTAATTTTTGTGCGGTCACACGCTCAATTCAAATCGAGACTTTAAAAATAGCGTTGTAATGAAATTCCGAGTATTTATCATAAATCAGCATAGACACGCAAATAAGCCAAAAGTTTAAAAATACAGCTCACACGTTAAAAATAACTAACCGCAATGGTTCATGCGGCGGTTAATCAAAATTTCGTGAAAATGCGGCCAGCTGACTAAGGAAGTGAGAAATTTTTCTAGAAAAACATCCAGCATTTGACTTGAGGGAGCAATAAAACAATTAGCAAATATATAGCAAGTCTGCGGTTTGCAAACTGAAATCGGGCCCCAAAAGGGGGCATGCCTCCGGCCTGGCGCTTGAGCTCGGAGGTGAATCAGGAGAGGCAAAGACCTCTTTGAGACCACCAGACATTTGTAACTCATCGGTAATAGACTTCAGGAAAATACCTAATCTTGGACCCCAACAATTCACACTTAATTATCCAAAAATTGTTTCGGAAAGTTGCTGGCGTAAATATAAACTTGCTAATTAAATAAATTTATACAATTATATAAATAAAAATACGATGCAGACTGCCGGGGGAAGTAATACACAGCACACATACATATTCAGTTGTTTTCCACAACTTTACCTTTTCCCAAGAGGGTAAATATTTTTGCAAAATCCAAATACTGTCAACAACAACAGAAAGGTGCGAGATTTGCCTGTGATAAAGGAAACATAAACAATCCAGTTGAATTCAGATCGCATTACGTATACGCACGATTGGCTGCACTGCAGACATATAGCATTTTGATTAAGAGCCCCTCTGGACGCACGTTTCCAGCACGTTTTTGGACGCACCCACTCTGCTGGAGTCAAGATCTTGAATCATGGTGCCAAATTTCATAGACCTGGTCTAATTCATGCAAGAAGTGCGACAAACATTTTGCAGTCTTACCAATATCCCCATTATAAATTGCTGATCATCTGCCGGGCGACTGCTTAGAAAATTTCCTCAGACTTGATTTCTTTGTTAGCCCAATGTGCGAATATAAACAGCTAAATTTGCGCCCTGCAATATTTTAATATTTACTGTGGCCCATTATACGCTTATTTAATTGCCACTTTTACCAATTTTAACCTGGTGTGACTTGGCAATACGAAAAGTTATGGAAATTTTTATGTCTGCCACCTAGGGGATCAATGGATTCCTTTTGTTGGTGCTTTTTCGAGACATGAGAATCCAAGTCTTGGTCGAAAAATAAGACAGAATTAGTTCCTGCCCAAAATGAAGCACACATCGGAGGGTTTTATAATTTGTTTTATGAGTGAATCAACCGGAACAGGGACAAACATTTGCGTGGCGTGCAAAATTCTTGATCTCCTAACCGATAAGCCAAATAGGCTGAAAAACAAGGGAACCAAAAGCCACTGGCAAGGTGTGCAAATATTTGACTGGTAATCGATTGAGCATATATTTACATATGATAAACCCAAGAACCGAGAAGCACATTTGTTATGGTTGAGTGGATATCGTGGCACGACCGATCAACCGATCCATTTAATCCCTCTGGAGGGGAATTTCGGAGCCGATGGCCCAGATTGTGCAGGTCGGAAGAGGAAATCCAGCCTGTAACTGGCCTTCGCAACAAAAGCTTACAAATCAACAAATCTGTTGACTTCCTTATTTACAAAAATAGTTTGAAGAGTGACTCGAATGTGGGAGCGTAAGCCTCACATTAGCAGCTAATGTGTTAATCGTTCCCTAGTAAATAGCGCCATCACGTACACTTTTCCCTGAATCGAGGGATGACCAGTCGGAAAAGCTTTCCTTTCATCTCTCCTAAACAACAGGACACGGAGGGGCGTTTAGTGCGTCACTCGCGTTTTAACACTCAATTAACGGACGGCAGATGTGTCCCCAAAGGGGTGCCCGCTATTAGTTAAAATTAAGATCCCATTAGCGGGCAGTCTAATGAATCGTCGACTGCGCCACGCTTGCTGTTTGAGGAACGTTTTTAAAACGTGTTTTCGGCAAACATGTGTCCACATCACAAGACCCATCTCGTATAATTCATCTTCATTCACTAAGCTTATGATAACTTATAAAAGCAACAAGTAAAAATAGGAAGCTGATAAAACGGCTACTTTTTTTGCTTGAGCAGCAGGTGACCCTTGGGTTTCAGCTTATTCTGTAGGATTCGTTGTTTCTCGGCTTCGGCTTCCGTTTTCAATCGTTCATGCCTTTCCTTGGCGAATTCCAGTTCTCCACTCAGTTCCACGATCTTGGCGGCAATTTCTTGTTGCTTCAGGAGACGTCTCTTCTGGTTTGCCTGAAAAAGGGTGAATAGAACGTGAATTCGATATGTAGGTGTTGATCTAGGAAATACTTACCCCCAGTGGTGTGGGTCGTCCATCTAGAAAGGTGTAATCGGGCATGTTGGTTAGGGGGCCAAAGGCATTAGGGTTTTCAGGCAATCCTTTTCCTGCACGCCACTTCTGGTCAATAGAACGTACAGCGGTGACAGCTAAATTTCGCTGAACTGTTTTAAAAGAGGTATATTTTATTAAAGAAATTATTGTTAGATATTAGTGTTTGGAATTTAGCTGGCATAAGTTTTTAAGGGAGGCAGACAAATTTTTATGAATTAAACCATTTCAAGCTTATCAGTAGGAGTTTACCTGTCAATGAGGCAGTATTAGCCAAACAGATCTTGGTTATTTGTAGCATATTTTTGTAAAAACCGACAAACACTTGAAAATCTAATCACATAACCAAAAAACAGCTGTTAGTTGCGCTTAACAGTTCGATAACAATGATAACGATTAACTTTAGCCCCAAAGGACAAAGTTGCCAGACCATATTATAAACATGTACAGAATCTAAAAAACCTAAATTATATCCACAAATAAAAGTGAAATTTGTTAAAGATTCTATATAAAGAATCAATTTATACATTTATTTAAACTTCTATATTAAAATAAAAAACCCTTTCCATTCACTCCGATAAATGATAAAAAAAAAACTAGAGGTGAGAAAAATATGCCTACAAAACGATTATACGGGTAGAACGGCAACACTAATTTACAGATAGTGAAAAAATTAATTAACTAACTTTTTAAGCAAATAGGTCAAACCTGAATTAAATTATGGCTACCAAGACGAGTACAATTGAGCGCAACGCCAACGGAGCGGCCAAGTCATCGAGTCTGAGGGAAATCTGCGCGCGCGCGATCACAAAATCTGAGTGGGAGGACAAGGTGAGCAAAGTTCCGCAAGCACGCCGGAATCTGCGACCCATATAACCAAATTGCGCCCAATTCTTTGCAGGAGGAGTTCCTGGACGTTATTTACTGGTCGCGACAGGTGTTCGGTATCATTCTCGGCGTTATCTGGGGAATAGTGCCACTAAAAGGATTCCTGGGCCTTGTTCTGTGAGTGCAGCTAAAGGTTAAAAATAGAAACCGCCATTATTGACCCGGTTATCCTTTTTAGATTCGCCGGAATAAGCTGCGGAATCGTCTACCTGTACGCTATTAACTTCCAGAACGTTGATGAGGATGCGTATGGAGGTGTTTGGGAGCTGGTGAAGGAAGGCTTTATGACGTCGTTCGCCGGGTTCCTGGTGACGTGGATTATCTTCTACACGGGTCTGCACTACGACTCTATAATGGCAGCGAAAGCATCATAATATTCGCCCATCTCGCACGAAGCTGCATCCAAGCAATAATAGATTCCAGTTCCAGATCCCAACATGTTTCCATAGATCCCATTGCCAAGCCAAATAAGATATCAGCTTCTGTTTTGTCCTTTTAAACTCGGTGTAGATTGTTAAACTTTTAGCTAATTACGGTCATACGATGCATTTGTCCTGTACTGTACCATTGCCACCGCTGAGATCTTTCCGTGAAAGGTCCCAGCGAGTGGCTAGTTGAGAACAAAAGATACTAAATATATTTGTGTATGTCTAGACTCTAAAGTACAGAATACGATGAAGTAACTTGTTACGGCGTTTTATTTTAAGTATTGGTCTACGATTAAAAGGTAGCTGACGGGTCGGTGGACAAAAAAGGATCCTAGTACTCCATGGCCACGGCCCCCGAGCCATTATGCGTCGATCCATTTTGTCCGGATGCTGATTCTGCTTCCTGCTCATGCTGGAACTTTTCCGGCAGCTGGCCGCTCTGCAGGATCTGTGATAACCGTTCCACTTCCGCCAGCGAGCTGGCACGTTTGATAGCTTCACGGATGCGTTGCATGTCTTCTGGGTTGGCCAACCGGCCTCCATCTGGCCCCCTGCCCTTACCACTGTTTGCGTCGGCAGCCAGGGCAGCGGCGGCGCTAAGTTTGGATTTCCGACTGACCTCCTTCAACATGTCCTTGCCTTGCTTCGTGCGGAAGAACTCTTGAGCCGCCTGCCGGTCTTTTTGTTTTATCTTACGGAAGTCGAGCAGCCGCAGCTGTGGGAACTTGAAGGCCATGTACTCGCGATAATTTGGCTTCGTGGACACAGGATTGATCAGCAGGCAAATGGTCTCCAGTTTGGTGAATCCTGTCAATGGCTCGAGGTCGCTCAGCTCCTGCAGGTTGTTTCCGGTTAGAATAATGGAGGTCAGGTTGGGCACCACTTCCTCCAAGCCCTCGCTGATCCTCAGTATGCGATTGTTGTTCAAAAGCAGGCACTTGAG
The DNA here is from genome assembly GCF_030179905.1 of Drosophila bipectinata. Lineage (NCBI taxonomy): Eukaryota > Metazoa > Arthropoda > Insecta > Diptera > Drosophilidae > Drosophila > Drosophila bipectinata. The sequence goes on from NC_091737.1 coordinate 11,151,869, forward strand.
GCGCGGGAGGTGCGGCAAATTATCCAGCTTGCGCAGATCATTGTCGGAGAGGTCGATGGTATCGAACTGGTCCAATGTGGCTCCCAGGTTCTCAATCTGTGGTATCTTGTAGCCGCGCAAATCCAGTTCGCGCTCCCGGCAAGGATTTATGTACTGCATCGATTGGTTGATCAACTCTGGCGTTAGCTTAACCATCCTGGCAGTGAGTATGTGCTTGAAGTCGACAGGAAAGTTCCTTATATGGACCTCTTTTAGTTTATTTTCCAAAAACTAGAAAATCTTTTAACGACGCGAGTTAGAGATGAGAAAAAGAGTGTTATTACAATGTGCCGGTATCGATAGGTAGCGATAACAGTGCTGTAAAATGAAAGGATATTTCACTCGATTTTAATGGCTCTGGTACCATTCGAATGGGCTAAAAGCGATTTAAATAAAAATAGTAAAATAAGCTTTTCAACGGTATACCGTGCAATTTGGCGCATTCTCTGTGAAGGACTTAATAAATCTAACAGAGGCCATATAGTATTTTTAAACTAGTTCATTGAACTTTTTGTGGACTGGTTTCGGTTCACTACTTGGCGCTCCTCTTAGTAGTTCAAATTATATGGGAAACTGTAATTCGATTTTCTCAAAATCTGTGGAAGCGATTTGTATGAATTTTGGTCCATACATACTTGAAAAGGTCCTACATCGACTCCACTACATATTGGCGCATCCTCTTGGAGCTTCACAATTTTAAAAACAATTTTTTGGGGTCATTTTTGTATGGGCTGTTAGCCGGGTTGGTCCACTTTTAGTCGATTTGTCCAAAACGTAGGAGGCGATTTTAATGAAATTTTCAGGGTATATTCTCAAAATAATGGGCTATAAGCTGGTGTATCCTGCTTATTGGCACATCCTCTTATTTCTGAGATAATGCTCAACACAGTGAGGGGGCAATTTTTCAAACCCATTTTTAAGTTATTTAAAGAGTGTAGAACCCGCTCAATGTAAAAAAAAAACAATAGTTTATTCAATTTTTAACAATTCTAGTGTTTATTTTATTAAATTTAGTGGCTAAATACAGAAATAATTAAAAAACAAAATATTCGTTGCTGTGTTCTAATTCCACCGTTCCACTTCGACGCCAGTTAGCGTCCGATATTTTATTTCGATAGGTCGATAGTTGGCAGCACTGGTGGTATTTTTCAACGGTCACACTCTCCACGTGTTTTCCGTCTTTTTTCTTGCAGCGCGCAACACGTGTGGAGGTTGCTCTCACAGTAGTTAAACGTTGCAGACAAATTGAAATAAAAATGGCCGACGTGGGTAAGTTCATGGATGATGAATAAACCGTGACATGCCATTACAAGGAGAATCTATTCCCAGAGGTACGCAAGGAAAAGAAGAAGAAGAAGATCAAGGAGGAGCCGGTGGATGCCGAAGACATTGGCACCTTGCAAAAGCAGGGCAACTTCCAGATCAAGCCCTCCTCCAAGATAGCAGAGCTGGACACCTCGCAATGGCCGCTGTTGCTAAAGAACTTCGACAAGCTGAACGTGCGTTCAAACCACTACACACCACTGGCCCACGGCTCCTCGCCGTTGAACCGCGACATCAAGGAGTACATGAAGACAGGCTTCATTAATCTTGACAAGCCCTCGAATCCCAGTTCCCATGAAGTGGTTGCCTGGATTAAAAAGATCCTCAAGGTGGAGAAGACGGGACACTCGGGCACGCTAGATCCCAAGGTTACGGGTAAGTGGTCCATGCGCGCGCAACGCACTAACCTGACCTAACCTCAATGTGCCCGCGTGCTTGGCAGGTTGCCTGATTGTTTGCATCGACCGTGCCACTCGTCTGGTGAAGTCCCAGCAGAGCGCTGGAAAGGAGTATGTGGCCATTTTCAAACTTCACGGTGCCGTCGAATCTGTGGCCAAGGTACGCCAAGGCTTGGAGAAACTGCGTGGTGCTCTATTCCAGCGCCCACCTCTTATCTCCGCCGTAAAGCGTCAGCTTCGTGTGCGTACGGTGTACGACAGCAAGCTCTTGGATTACGATGAGAGCCGCAATATGGGTGAGTTTCCTAAAAGTTTATTTTTTTAAGTCAGGAGCTGCTTTGTCGCTGCCTGAGACTGACTATCAGGCAGGGATGCAGCTTCCTTAATTCGAGCAAAACCCCAGTATTTGCCCCATAACGCAAATGCACATTCTATATTATAAAATTCCATTTCTTTTCCCTCCTATGCCGGATACTGACGTGCTCAGGTGTTTTTTGGGTTAGTTGCGAGGCCGGCTCCTACATTCGTACCATGTGCGTCCATCTGGGTCTAGTCCTGGGCGTCGGTGGCCAGATGTTGGAACTGCGTCGTGTCCGTTCGGGCATTCAGTCTGAGCGCGATGGCATGGTGACCATGCACGACGTTCTTGATGCCATGTGGCTGTATGAGAACCACAAAGACGAGTCCCTGCTGAGACGCGTCATCAAGCCACTGGAGGGTCTTCTGGTGAACCACAAGCGTATCATCATGAAAGACAGTTCCGTAAGTGAAACAATTTGTACATAAACTTACCCCATGATATTAAGCCGGCAGTTGCTTTGAAACCCCCGAGCTCCTGTGACTTTGATTGGGAACAGTAATGCTTCTGATGTGTGTATGTTGTGCAGGCTCCTCCGCAGGCTCAACAAAGAAATTTCAGTCGACAATATCTTAAACATCAATATTTGCTAGAAATGAATCTAAATGCATCTTAAATTTTTCTTGCAGGTTAATGCCGTGTGCTACGGAGCCAAGATAATGTTGCCAGGTGTCCTGCGCTACGAGGACGGTATTGAGATCGATCAGGAGATTGTCATCTGCACCACAAAGGGTGAGGCCATTTGCCTGGCCATTGCTCTAATGACCACAGCCACAATGTCGTCATGCGACCATGGCGTGGTGGCCAAGATCAAGCGAGTGATCATGGAGCGTGATACCTATCCGAGCAAGTGGGGATTGGGTCCGAAGGCTTCGGCAAAGAAGGCGCTCATCGCCGCCGGAAAACTGGACAAGTTTGGCAGGCCCAACGAGAACACACCAAAGGAGTGGCTAACTGGGTTCGTGGACTACAATGCCAAGAAGCCAGTTGCTGCTCCAGAGGCAGCAGCCCCTCCATCTAATGGATCTAGCGAAGTCAGCAAGGTATGATTGGAAAATGAACTTTTGGTGTGGATTTTGGATTACTTATCTATTTTTCTGCTACAGCGCAAGCTGAGCACCTCCAGTGTTGAGGAATCGGCAGCAGCAGCCACCGCTGAGGAGACGCCATCGAAGGGCGAGAAAAAGAAGAAGAATAAGAAGAAGCACAAGGGCGATGAAGAAGCCCCTGCTGAAGCATCCGGTGATGCTGAGCCAGCAGAAAAGGAGAAGAAAAAGAAGAAGAAGAAGGATAAGGATAGGGATAGAGAAGCTCAGGAATAAAATGTTTCTATAGGCTTAGGATTTATACAGATCTCTACAGTTTTCCGTAGAGATACCCTACAATTTTTAGTTGCTAAGTTTAAGGAGTGTTTTTATGTGTAGAGATGCAAGAACGTTTTCAAATGCATTTAAGTGACATTCGCAATGCAATAAATGATATATTTTATTGTAAAGAATTGATTTATTTTGTAGTATTTCTAGACTTTCTTTTAATTGTTTAGCTAGGCAGGTTTACTCATATATAGAAGGTAAGTTTCATAACTATATTTTCAAGTAAAGTAAGATGCTTTTTTGTTGATTATCCCTGATGAGCAATAACTTTCGCCCCTATCTGAAATTTGAAACTTCTCTTGTTGAATGCGAGATTGGTCTTACTGAACAATTAAACAAAAAAGCAATTTCTATTTATTTCTCATTGTTTTACGAATATATTTACTAATTTTGTTTACTTTCCTTTAGTTTCAGGTGAGGACAAATAACTGAACAACTGGATAAAACCGATAAGGTAATTATCTCACGGTTACAACGATTTTTCATTTCTTTTCTGATGAGTACTAACTTTCGCCCCTATCTGAAAATTGAAACTTCTCTTGTTGAATGCGAGATTGGTCTTACTGAAAAGAAATATAAAAAACATCCGTCTTGATATTTGATATTTTTTACCAAACTAATCATTGATTTTTCTAATTTCCAGTTAAAACCAATATTGGCCAAGGAATAGGAACGAATCCCTCCACCAAGCATAAATAGGTAAGAAATATTAAGGTTATTTTAAAATTAATAAATTTGTATCTGATGAGTACTAACTTTCGCCCCTATCTGAAAATTGAAACTTCTCTTGTTGAATGCGAGATTGGTCTTACTGAAAATATATAAATAGACTCATCTATATATTTTATGATTTTTACATAACTAATTGAATAAATTCTCTATTTTTCAGCAAACCTTAAAAGGAGATGAGTTGCAGAAAGGAATGAAATCTATTAAATCATAAATGAAAAGGTAAGAAAAACTAGGTATTTCATCAATTAAAACATTTTCTCTGATGAGCACTAACTTTCGCCCCTATCTGAAAATTGAAACTTCTCTTGTTGAATGCGAGATTGGTCTTACTGAAAAGAAATATAAAAATATCCGTCTTGATATTTGATATTTTTTACCAAACTAATCATTGATTTTTCTAATTTCCAGTTAAAACCAATATTGGCCAAGGAATAGGAACGAATCCCTCCACCAAGCATAAATGGTAAGAAATCTTAAGGTTATTTTAAAATTCAAAATTTGTATCTGATGAGTACTAACTTTCGCCCCTATCTGAAATTTGAAACTTCTCTTGTTGAATGCGAGATTGGTCTTACTGAAAATATATAAATAGACTCATCTATATATTTTATGATTTTTACATAACTAATTGAATGAATTCTCTATTTTTCAGCAAACCTTAAAAGGAGATGAGTTGCAGAAAGGAATGAAATCTATTAAATCATAAATAAAAAGGTAAGATAAACTTTAGGTATTTCATCAATTAAAACATTTTCTCTGATGAGCACTAACTTTCGCCCCTATCTGAAAATTGAAACTTCTCTTGTTGAATGCGAGATTGGTCTTACTGAAAATTGTTAATATTTAAAATTGTTATGAAAATTTTAGCTGCTTTATTAAATTATGTTTTTGTTTATTTTCCAGGGGCCTATCAGATTTCAAACTATTGACTGCTTGAGACAACAAACAACTTTCCTTAAAGGTAAATAAAAATTTAAACCTTTTGATTTCTAAACATTAGTTTTAAAAATTTCCTTCTGAAAAATAAAGCTCTGGAATTTTGTAAAAAGAAATCTATATACCCCAGGATATTAAGCCGGCAGCTGCTTCGAATCCCACGAGCGCCTGTGACTATGATTGGGAACAGTAATGCTTCTGATGTGTGTATGTTAGGCAACGTTTCCTGCGGGCTTAACAAAGAAATTTCAGTCGACAATTCTTTCGTGAATTTTTTTGGCCATTAAATGAAATTAAGCATAATAATGCACTCTTTATAATAAAACTCGTTTCTTTATATTTCAGGTTATCTACAGAAAAATTAAAGCATTATGGAATGGGCATTACTTAGGACTATAAAGCTTCCTTAAAAAGGTAAATACCTACAAAATAAAAATAATAAGTCTAAATTTTAAATGATGAGCACTAACTTTCGCCCCTATCTGAAATTTGAAACTTCTCCTGTTGAATGCGAGATTGGTCTTACTGAAAATAATATTGTTTATTATTGTCTGTAAAATAAGAAATTTCCTAACATCTTGCTAAAATTAAATAGTTTTTGTTTCTTCCAGGTGGTCAATTACGGCAAACCATAATAAAACCTTTTAAATTAAAAAAAAGGTAAATATTTTGTTCAAAGATCTGGCAATGTTTCAACGGAAATGATGAGAATGGATACATGAATTATGTGGCATGATTTTTCACATTAACCGCAACTGCAACATTAACCGTCTACTGATTATTTTCCACGAAACTAATATTTTCCACCCGTAACTTTAATATAATTAAAAATAATTTCCCCTTGTTACAGTTGCATGTTTTACCCGCTTTCCCGCTAACCTGGCTTAAACTAATTTTAAAGGTAAGTTTCGCTTGCCATTTGAATGTTCAGCTAACCGTTTAGATGATGTGAAAGGAGTGCTGATATATGTGGAATGATTCACATTAACCGCAACAAAAACAATCCTCTAAATTAGGTCCTGCTGAAAAAATAAATTTAGTCTTTCCACCTTCCTTCTGATTCGATAAATATTTAATACATTTTTCTTTTCTTGCAGGTACAGTACCATCCCAAGCAATATTTATTGTTCTTCCTTATTATGTACATATTAGTCTTAAAATAAAAAATAAAAAAGGGAAAAAGAGAAATAAAAAAACGTTGTTTTATATTTTTAAATTGGGTCATGCTTGTTTATAACCTGAAAATAAAACGGAAATATCTGACAAGCCACTTTGTTCCGTCAAGTGCTAGGGATGCAAAATAATCTAATGCCGTTAAAGTGGAACGATGGCATGTTCACATTCTTCGACAATAGCAAAAATTACTCACGCGATTAAAGATTCTAATCTGAATTTAGTATCTTAATATTGTAATTAACATAAATCATATTTGGCACAGCCTACACTCATTCATCGCATAAAAAAACAAAAATAAACAAACTAGCATGCAGTTTTGCTTTTCCATAATGCAGCCCTGTTCTGGTTGGCGGGCTGCCTATCGGATTCATCGGCCATCTGTCAGTGTGTATGTATTCGAGGTATGCTTTTCGACGCGTCGTCAGCGAGAGCTGTGGATTAATTGCAAAATAATTTCTGCAATTGCGTCGCAAAAAAGGATTGGCAACTGCCGAGGGATTGAAAAGGGACTAAGGCTTACCACAAGTACAGGTACGTAGTCCCTAAACAGACGTAAAGTACAGTGCGAAAGGACATTGCCGGCGTGGGTGTTCTTCAGGGTGCTTTCAAGTGACGCATGTGATCAGTTGTGTATGTATCTATTGCGACGCCATTTTGTATTTCAATTTTGAGGTTATTGATTTGTTTCCCGGAAAAGAAACTAAATAACGCTTTTTTAAATGTTTTTTTTTGCGTATATCAATTAATTGCCGCAGGACAATATTTCTTAAAATTTGCTTATAAAATATGTACATACTAAAAGTTCTTGGTTTTTTTTTCCTAAAAAGAAATAGAACTAGAAAGAGAATACATTTTTTTTTTATTTGTTGATCCCGCTATTACGGCTATTACGCTTTTTAGAAATTTTCTAAATCTTCGCCACTAATATTCAGTGTTGGTAAACAAGGATATTATTTGAGATTATCGGTCTTCTTCTTTAAATATATTTAGAGGGTTTACATAATAAATAGTAGCGCGCACGTGTATGGCAGCACACCTTCCGACCCTCCCGCTCCCACAAAAGCAACAACCGCCGTTTCGATACCAACCATTCCGAGGGAATAACTGAAACGGGTGAATACCAGGGCTCACCCAACACACACACAGCCTAACTGCTGTGACTGAGTCTGATTCTTGTGTCTTTCGATCTGATCGCAAAATCGCACGCGGCGTCTACAATTCAACTTGCTGCTGAAATAAATGCATCTCTCCGCGTCAATTAAAGTGTTTTGTTTGCTGGCGAGGTGCGGGTGTCGTTTTTGTTAGTCAGCTTAAGTGAGGAAAATCAAAATCGGAAAATGTTTTAGTTCAGCGCATCGCATCGCATCCCCTCGTGCGCGTGTGTGGGTGTTAGTGAGGTATGCGTGCCCCTGGAAGGCGCTAAGTCAGCTTTACATTTTTTTGTCTTTGCCGACATTTGTGATTCTGGCTTCGTTTGCAAAAGTGCGTATAAATAATAAAGCGTAAATATGTATGAAAATATATACAGGTCATTTGTGTTTTAAGAAGAGTTTTACGTGTGTATCTATTGATTAGGACCAATGCTGCCCATTGAGTTTCAAATGATTGAACAAAAAAGTGTTTTTAATTATTAATTAAAACGGAAATCTTGTTAAATTAATTTTCGGAGAGGTTCTTAAAATAAACTGGATAGAAAACTATAGCCAGGACAGGTGATACTGCATAGATCAAATGATAAGCTGCCGGTGCTGCCCATTTACGATAATTGTAATAATTGGTTGCACTTTAAATGCCCTATGCATTTTTGGAAGCTTTAAACTTTATGTAATAAATTCGTTTTTTCCAGCATGACTTGCGACTTGCCGCCCATTATTTTAAAAGGCAAGGAACTAAAAAAATATCGTCACCTCAAAAGGAAATATCCTGTTTCCGACACCTTCCTGCAGCAGAATTGGTGGAATGTTAAGCGATTCATAATATACGCCCTCACTCCCCACTGCGTCATCCGGAAATATGCGTGGCGGAAGCGGGGAAATCGGGTTCGCATCGTGCAGCGGGCCCGCACCGTGCTCTTCGATCCTCGTCTCAAGCGGATGATCAAGCGACGTTTACAAAACGTTCGACAGTGGTCTAAGAGTTTGATCAGCTACTACAGGAAGATGGGTCGCATCGAGGAGTACGAGGAAACGGAGATCTACAGCGTGGCCGAGCCTCTGGGCGCTGAGGAGGTCTCCAAACAGATGAAGGAGCAACTAGAACTGCTAAAGAGTAGCAAACGAGGACTGTCGTTGATAGAGGACGCCAACCGAAATGTCGAGGTCCTGGCGGAAAAGGAATGCGACAATGACAAACAGGAAACCCAGGCAGACGCTGATGAGATCCTGGAATCCGACTTGAGCATTTCCAAAGTCACAGAAGAAAAAACTCCTACTAAAGTAGCGAAGAAAATAACTTCCTGGTGTGACGATCTCACTCCCCCCACGCCCAGTAAGGAGCCCAGCAGCACCTGCTCCAGTAACGAGAAGTCGGATAAGACTCGGAAGTCGGATGAAATGGTCGGAGGCAGCAAATTCCTGGACATGCTCATCAGCAAAGTGAGGGTCAAGACATTTGCGAACGAGGCCAACATGACTGCCGAAGTTGGTTCGGCGGCGGTCACCGCATCCGAGGACGATGGCAGCGAGGATTTCGTGGGCTTTGATGAGAGTGTCCACCAGCCGGGCATGCTGCTCACACCGTTGGTGCCGCAGAACTGTAAAACGCTCGAGGGCAACGCCGCCTTCGTTAGTGATTCCCTGGATGCCTACATGCGGGAGCACTACACAAACTCGATGCTGCGTTCCGACAGTAAGGATGATAAGAATAAGCTGCTGGAACCGATGGGCCACGACGGACAGGTCACTAGGCATAGCATGGCCCCGCCAATGGACATGCCAGCGGTGCCGGAGGCATTGCAGCGTTTGAGGACAGTTGCGGAACGACGGCACTACCTGCAGGGCTGTAAGAACCAGAAGATGGTCATTATTAACAATGAGGCCAATATATACAGGGAGTTGCAGCGGAAGCAGCGCCAGCGAAAGGTGAAGATTGGAGCGATGCAAGCTCTGCAGTCGCCCGCCACCCAAATGCCTTTCACCCGACAGGGCTGGCAGGCAGCCAGTTATGTGGCCACGGAGAACTCCAGGTACTATTACCAGGTGAGTTTGTGCAGCAGAGATCTGTTAATGGGTACATAAACCACATGCTTTATTCTGTAGGTAATCCAAATAGATGGAGAGATGGTGCGTCTTCCGGGAGCTCAGGGCAATAATCTGCGTCGGGAGAAGAGGCCATACCTCAGCCGGCTGAATCCAAAGGAAGTCGACGAGATACAGTGTAGCAGCCAGTGCATGGATGCCCGCATCTACCCCGAGCTGAAAGTGATTCGCACCAAAGAGACTGCTATCAAGAACCACAAAGTGCTCAACAAGTTTCCCATGCCCGCCATATTCCGTCCCTGCCCTCTGTCCAAAAAGCCCCTTCAGCGCCCGCTGGACGACGACACGGCGGCATTGCTGCTTGCCGGAGGTAGCATGGCGGTGGTGAGCATGCCGACCGTTCAGCTGGATGTGATGCCCCAACTGGGACGACCGCTGGACGAGATTGCCAAGCGTTATCTGCAGCATATCCTGCCACACCACGACATCACCCGCGAGTGGGCCGAGTTCAGTGTCTCCACGTTGCAGCAGGCGCCAGCTTGTATGAAGGAGGCCGAGGAGCAAGCGGCCCAAACGCCAGCGGGCCGCAGGAAGAGTTTCACATTCGTCATTCCCTACATGAACGACCGTAATCATATCCTGGTCCGCCGCGTTGTGGACCGCTCTGAGGAGCTTGACGCCAGCTTCCACCAGTATCCCGATGAGCTGCAGAAACTAAACTTCCGCGAGGATTTGTCCCCTGAGGCAGATCCTGTGGAACTTGCGTGTGCGGACATGATCAACGACATGATTAACACCGTGGCTATTAGTTGCAGCGAGAATAGCTTCATCATGGAGGATCCAGATGCGGCCAATGCCAACTCTTCGGCCCAGATAGCCGATCCGAATGCAATAAAAGAGGAGGCCGGCAAAGACGCCTCAAAAATGGGCAAGAAACGCCTTCCCAGCAAACAAAAGCGTCTGGCCAATGAGCTGCGGCGATTGAATGCCACCATTATAGATGCGGCAGCTGCCAGGAATGCGGATGGTCAGTGCTTAGTTACCATATATTTAAATTATAACTAACACCTTTATTTTTCTTGCAGATACGAAACCCTGCGCGAAGGATTACTGCCAGCTAGGCTGCGTTTGTGGCAGCCTGACAGGCACTGAAATACCCCTCAAAGATCATTGCGGTCGGGCTGAATGCGTCCTGGAATGCTGTTGCATTGGAGGAGAGAATGCTCGTGTTATGCGAGTGGAAGCTGGCGATGTAAGCTCATTAAAACCACTCAATAGCCTCCTTTTAAATAGTCAGCCTTTCAGGTCTGTGGAATTTCTAACGAGGATGCCTTTAACCTGCGACGTAAAGCCACTGCTCGACTGGCAAAAATGGAGAAGGAGTTTACCTCCACTTTGGTGCTAACCGATAATGAGACTCTGCTGATTAACGAGTCGCAGGGTGACAAGAAGCGACGCTGCACCAAGGCTCCGAAGCGGTACGAGGACTTTGACGACACGGATATGTTTGATGAGAAAAAGGATGTGGTGTCGCCCGGGTCCAAGAAGCAAAAGAAGATTGCGGCCGCCGCGGCGGCTGCTGCAGCTGCTGCCGCCGCCACTGCCAAGATGTCGGCGCCAATTTTGAACTTTCCCTGCATTGTTAAGGATACGGATATGGAAAAGTTGAAGCATTGCGTTGTTAGCCTGCGACGACTGCCGGACGTTGACAATCTCGCCACCTTCTGCATGACTCACCAGCTCTACAAATGCTTTTGCGGGGGCGTTTCACCTGTTGGGAAGCCCGTTGTCATCGAGAAGGAGCAGTGGAACCCGGAGGTCACCCACTACAATCCTGACCTTGCCATCAAGGCTCACTATAGCTTTGAGCGACCACCCGAGGAACCAGCCAAAAAGAAATTCAAGGATAAGAAGCCAAAGCTGAAAGTGGAGCAGAAAGCGATTCATATAAGTGAAAAGCCAAAGGAGCCAGTGGAGCTGTCGACGCCGTTGGAGTTGGAAACTCCGAAAAAATACGCCTTCGACCGTACCAAGGAGGCGCTCTCCAACTTGTTTGTTAATGATACTCCCCATCAGCGATCCGCCGAACTGGATGCCATTTTTATTTATTTTCGATCGCGTCCGAATATGTGCCGGCGAGCCGTCGCCGTGCCAAAGAGCTCCTATCAACGCCTTAATCGTCGCCGGGCTGAGAGAATACGCGAGTATGTGTCCCGCCATGAGACGCCGAAGACGGAAGAGTTGCTTAGGGATCGTATACTAGGCGCAGTATGCTATTACCGCAAGGAACTGGAACGTCAGAGGAAGCTTGCTTCCATGAAGCAACCGGCTCCTTCTGTCATTGAAGTGGTCGATGATTCTGATGAACCGGAGACTGTTAGCCTCCTAAAGCGATCTGCCGCCAAAGACATGGAACACATTCCGATCAAACGCAGTAAGTTGCAGATTGAAGAAGCCACTTCTACTTCTTCGGAGATCCACCCAAGAGACATCCAAGTACCTCGCATTGCTGCTTGCTACTCGCTTAATGCCGCCTCTGTGGATGTTACGGGGTCTGGAATGCCCAGTGTAGCAGCTGCTGGGTCCCTGGAGACAGACTCACCCAACTTTAGATCTTTTTACAACGAAGTAGTCAAGAACATGAACACCCTGGTGAGCAAGAAAATGCAGGACATCGATTTGGCGCTCCAACGCGAAAGCAAGATAATCCCGGCCCCCAACGAAGAGATTCTGTGCATCATAAAGTGGACTAACTTCCTGGCCGCCTTTGAATCGGGCTATGTGTTCATATGGGACGTTCAGATGAAGACCTATAATTTTCTGGCAGCCACCACCACCAATATGATGCCGTCGGTGTGCGGAGCTATCGGAGTGGTAAACACCAATTTTGCTCCTGATCCGAAGGCGCTGCCGTTGATGGCTAGCATGCTGATGGAGGGTAAGCGGAACGAGCACACGAGTCGCCTGGCTGTAGTGATGCAGGGAAGGCAGAGCTATTGGCTTGTTAAGGGCTTCCTCCGACACATGGAGGGCAATGCTTGCACCAAACCCACGCCGCAGACTCACCCGCTACTGACCAAGAAAATTAACGTACTCTGTTCGTTGCTCGTAAAGCAGCGCATACGGGAACACCACAAAAAGATGCACAGTTCAGGAGGCCTACCTTGTGGAGAGTCGGAATGTTCGGCACTTCGCCCATCAAAGGGGCCATCAACGGCGCTCTCAACTGTCCCTGCTCCAGCTTCTGCCTCTGCATCTAATCCTGAATCTGCAGAAGGACCTGTGACTGCAGTCGAACGCTCTTCTGTGGCTAAACTCGAATCGGGGCCTTCTGTCAATCCCAAGTCTGGGCAGACAGTCACTCCTCCTCCCAAGCCAACCAAAGCCAACGTGTCTGGAATCCGCAGCAATATTGAGTTTCGAAAAGTCAACCATCACGATGTGGATGAGTTGCAGATCCCAGAGATGCACAGTGAAGATCACCGCTGGTTGGTACTGGACCTCTTTGACGACTTTTCCCACATCTTCGTTCCCGCCCTTGGAGACATGATTTCCCGAGACAGAATCCACAGTGTAATGGAAGTGGCCGTCGACAAGCAGAAGGTGGTGAAGCTGCAGTTCTTCCAGAACGCTCCCTATGACGCCTTTGTGACACCGTCGTCCCGTAAGAAGATTTACTTCGGGCCACTGCACCTAGACCGTTGGCCACCACCGGTACTGGTGCTGCTGCAGAGTGTTGATGGAAAGGTAATGCTGCGGGAGGTTTATCAGCGGGCGCACTCGGTTCCAGTGGACCCCCAGCGTCGCAGCATGGCGTTTTGGGTGCTTCATGTGAATGGCCAAGTTCACTTCGAGATCGATGTAGAATCGACTGCCAAGCTCGAGGAGCAGTCCGCAGCGGAAGAATCCTTAGAAGAATTGATGCAAATTCCACCACAGCTTTCTGTTGAAGCGGCGCAGGACGAAAAGCCGATTCCACCCGTCGTGGTCCTTGACAGCGACGAGGAGGATGAACCGAAGAGTGACGATTCGAAGGAGATGGAGAGCCCTGGTAAGCAAAAGGAAGTTTGTGTTAAGGAAGAGTTTCTGCCGAACGAGACAAAGACGGAACCACCCCGTCTTAACTTCACCATCCAGTCGGTAGGGGCGAACCGCTCCCTGCAGATCACCCCAAGCCCATCCTCGGCTCCAGTAAAGATATCCTTAAATGACGGATCCGTATCTCGGATGGCCGGTGGCTTTATGCCCTTTATTTCGAATATTCCCATTAAGAATGGAGAACCGCAGCCCACCACGCAGCTACTGACGCCACAAGTTCAGCTTTCGACCACGGCAGTGGCTTCCGATGCCACTTCACAAAGCTCATCGGACCATCCACCGGCCGCTAAGATAAGTCGCCTCTCTTTGATGAACAGCAAGATCAATGAGTCGCTGCAGGAGCTGCTGAGCAACGGGAACACTGTAACGCCTGGTGGCATTACAATCACCAAACTATACAGCCAGGACGGGAAACCGGATCCCGACTGCATAAAGGTTGGCAGCAAGCGCAGTGCAACCGGTGCGGCCAAGGTACCACCGAAAACAGTATTATTACAGCCGGGAACTGCTCAGACAGTTGTCAAATTAGGTCCAGCGACTGCATCTACATCAAAGCCTCCCGAGAAACCACGTACCAGCCTGCCACCGGGTGTCATTGAGGCAATGAAATTGTATCCTCTTCCCTCGAGTATGTCTCGGCAATCGTTGTCGGGAAATCGAAAAGTCACAGTGAAGGCGGTGGCGTCTCGCCCATCCCTGCCAGTCATGATGACCAGCGATAAGTCAATGCCATCCGCCTCCACGTCACAGTCACCCGCTACGGCTTCATCCTCAAACCGTATGAGTTTGCCCGTCAAAATGAGGACTATCGTTGATACCCCACCCGTTCGCCAATCTCTGCCGGCAAAGGTGGTTCCCGCACAGCCCTCTGGAGAGGTGCGTCCCAAGGTAGAGGCAAACACGTTCCAAAAAGCTGCGCCATCTGCACTTCCGAGAGCGGTGCCAGTTCCAGTGCCACCGACAGTTCCAAAAACAGTAGCTGCCACCACATTGAATGCCTCGCCAGTTAAGCAGGACGAGAAGAAGTTTTGTTATGGCTTCATCGGTGCCAAGGGACTCCCACGTTACAGGGCCAAGGTCCAAGGAACGGAGTTCATGATCAAGATGCCCGAAGTTGGAGTGTTGCGCTTCAAGAACTTTGCTTCCGCCGCCAACTTTTTAAATCGGTAAGTCTTTATAAAATAACACCAAGGGTGAACTTCCTTTAACCTCTTCCTCTTGTCTTGTCCTCCATTTAGTCAACTGGCCAGAAATCCGAAGTTTACGCCTCTATTGCCGGGCGACTGGAAGTTCTTGGCCGTGGAGCCACCAGCCGGCAAGCAGCAGCAGCCGGCGCCACCCAAACCCCAGGCGACCACCCCCCAAGTGCCATCGAAGAGTAACCAGCCCCCGGCCGCCATCATTATCGAAGACTAATGCGATATTCCTTTGTTATCCCCATCACAGAGAACTTGGTTTAAGTTTAAGTTTATGCTTCTTCTCATTCTTTTTTTTTAATACATATTTAATATGTAAACGGATTGCGTTTCAACCCTAGGTTATTTGATATATAATGTTCATTATTGATATATGTTCATTATTAGTTTCGTTTATAATTAAGATACTTAAGTATTATCAACGAAGATGGCAAAGGAGTCCGAGTGGAAATGTGACTGAGACTCATGCCTTTTGAAATCGGAAGAGACTTTTCTGTTTTTTTCTATTAATATCATGGAAATTGTAGACCTTAGTAGAGAAATCTTTCAAATAAGAAATAAAACTTGTAATATCGGTGTAACTCTATTCGATTTAAAATTTAAAATTATGTGAAAATTGGCGCCCTCGTCAGCTGTTTGGCTTCTGTTCCGATTCCACGCGTTCCAGCACCACCGCAGCTGTTCCGATGAGAGCCGTGTGAGGGAGGCAAATCGGGACCCATATCGTTTCTGTTTACACTCTGGATTCTACTTTCGGCATTAATTTATAAATAAAGACGTTGTCGTATCAGAGCCACGATAGTTGGACGATAAGCCCAAGTTGTCTAGCGACAAGCGTTGTCCGGGAACAACGAACACCAGCGACTTTCCGAACTTTGGTGGGGACAACGAAATTCGCCACAAATTCAAAACAACGTCCAAGGTCAGCCTTAGATATATGTAGAACCGCCAGCACACCCACACGCACGCACATTCGACGGCTGATCGGGAATATACGACATATAGGCGAAACTAATTCGCTTGCCTAAACAATTTGCAGATATCGCTTCGCTCCCCGAAAGCTCCACATTTCGCTTGACAAGCAACCGCGTTCAGATTGCATTTCAACCTGAGCATTCGCAGACGTCTCACCAGGTGGACAAGCAGACTGATTGGAAAGATGGGCTGTGACGAGAAACGAGAGCCGGCTTCAGGCTATCTGCGTGTCCAAGACATTCCTGCCCTGACGCAGGATCACTGCCGTATGCTGGATCCGGCCAAGGTGGAGCGGATCATCAACGAGTTCGTCCAGGGCGGACCGGAGCGCATGCAGCTCGTGTCGGACTTTGACTACACCATCACCAAGCAGCGGACGGAGGATGGCTGCGCTGTGCTCTCCAGCTTCGGAATATTCAACGCCTGCGAGTCCCTGCCGGAGAATTTCAAGGTCGAGACGGAGAAGCTCTATCGCAAGTATCGTCCCATTGAGATCGATCCCCACATGCCAGTCGAAGAAAAGACCAAATTCATGATCGAGTGGTGGACCAAGTCAGGCGAACTGACCAGCGGATTTTCCTTTGATCAGTCAGAAATAGATCATGTGGCCAGCAAATACAAGCATGCGCTACGTGACCGCACCCACGAGTTCTTTGCAGACCTGGATCGCTTGGGCATTCCAACGCTGGTGTTCTCCGCGGGCCTCGGCAACTCCGTTGTCTCCGTGCTGCGTCAGGCGAACGTAATGCACCCCAACGTTCGAGTCGTCTCTAATTTCCTAAAATACCGCAACGGCAATCTGGATGGCTTTCAGCAGCCAATGATTCATACATTTAATAAGAACGAAACCGTTCTGGACGGCAACGAGTATTACGATCTGGTGCACACCCGCGACCACATCATTGTTATGGGTGATTCCATCGGCGATGCAGACATGGCTTCTGGAGTTCCAGCTTCATCCCACATCATGAAGATCGGCTTTCTCTTCGATCACGTGGAGGCGAACATGGAGAAGTACATGAATACCTTCGACATTGTGCTGGTGGATGACCAGACCATGGATGTGCCAAGGACGCTGCTGGGCCTCATCGAGAAACAGCACCAACTGAATCTGCAGGCGAAGCAGAGCGCTCTTTAGGAACGCCGGCAGTATATTGGCCATACTGGAAAGTACTCCTAGCTGTTTCTGCTCTCTCATTTGCAGGAAAGATGCTAACTATACTTGAAATTAACAGAAGCTACTAATTAAGTGGTTTTAGATATAACCATTTTACTCATCTTGACACTATTTTATTTGACAACTATAAAATGACAGCGTTGTGATCAGAAGATATTAAAGGAAAAGAAATGAAATGAAAATTTAAATGTTTGTACATCTATCAAGTTGGTCACGTAGCTCACAGTACCTTTGGGGGAGCTGTAAGTTTATTTCTTCCTACATGTTTACAAGTGCGAATCCGGTGATTCACGTCTATTTATATAGGTGTTATTGCAGGTAAGCAGTATCGGCATTAATGGCTTTCATTTCTAATCTATTGCTAGAAATTTAAACTGCAATGGTATTTATGTAGATTTTTCCATTATACTTTGTGGCAATCAAGGAATTTTCTTCGGAAAACAAGTTTAAATTTTCATTAAAAAAAAGGTATTTCTAATTTGACAGATTTTTTATATTTCAATTTTTCCAATTTTATGGTTTGTTGTAACTTTACGAATAAATTTATTTATTGTTGTTTTACAACCCTTAAATTAAATTGATAATTAAATCTTGAGAATTTAAAATCGGGAATGCCCCCTGAACTTTCTAGAGATGTGCTAGAGATGGCCAACCTGCCGATAGCCCAATTCAATTGCTATCGAAAAGTCCGAGGAAAATATACAATTCATTTGCAAATTAGGTTTATACGCATTTAAAATTTCTACGTATCTCGAAGGGAAAAGGTTGTGTGAAAGTATACATTTGGGAAAAGCAAGTATCTGCGCCAAAGCCACCGCGGAATCGCCGCAATTTGCCCGTCCGTTTGCCACGGAAAGTATGAGGAAGAGCTGCGACTGAGGATTGCCAACGAAAGGCTGGTGGAACGAGAGGAGAGCAGTGGATCGGATCAGCTGTAGCTGTAGTAGAGGGCCGTTGAAACAATTTGCGACCAACCACAACAAAAGAGTGCAGCGTCATGTTCGGATTTGACGGCGAGTACCGCCGCCGTCCAGTGCAAAGTCTGGGTGGAGCCTCCCACACCTGCGACCGAGACACTGTGATACGGAAGGCAGCCATGGAGCGCCAGAAGCGAAATGAATTGCGCCAGAGGGTCAACGGGGCAGTAGTACTGCAGTCCTATGCCCGTTCCTTCATTCACCGTCAGCGAAGAAAGCGCGCGGAGCGAGAGGCCTTTGACGCCTACCTGCTGGCTAATAAAGATCGCATGACCGAGGACAATAGCCTGACCTTCCTGCTCCGACGTCTGAACTTCTTCTACAGCAGCCGCGATGCCAAGGATGGTGAGAGATTGGTGAGTAGAGTGAATAATCTACTGTGTGAGTCATAAGAACTCTCAAAAATATGTTTAAGGTCGTAAATAATTTCCTAGGAATATTAAAATAATATAAAACTTACAAAATATCCGTTTTTGTTCATATTGTAGATCGAGATATGTCAGCAAATCTTGCGACAGCCGGGACGACTCCTACAGCACTCATCTCAGGACTCCTCGTGGCTATTGAGGGTCTGCAGACTACTGGACACATGCCTGCTCCAGCTGACCACGTCACACACATCGCAGGCCATCCCGCTGCGCATGCTAGAAACTTTCACCACCTTCTCGTCTGTGCGTCGCTACTTGGAGGATGAAGTCCAGCTGTTTAGGTATCTGGAGCGAGTATTCGGCTTTCTTATTGTGCGTGACTACTTTGTTCGCCTGCGTCGGCTGCTGGACGACAAGTGTCCGCCCCTGGACGGGGAGACTCTGAATGCTCCCAGTCCGCTGGCCGACGCCTTGCTTCAACTCTTGCTGAGACCGCTGGTTGTGGCCAAACGCGCTTCCGCTGGCGGCCAAGTTTCGTCCATGTCACTATCCGTTTGTCAGAACTTTGTTCGGGACATCCTGGCCACGCCACACACAGATCCTTTGCGTTATTTCGTTTTGCCATGTTTGGCCCAGAGCTCAGAGTTTCCATTTGACTTGTTAATACGATCACTGGTCGAAGCCCTGGAGTCGGCGATGCCAGTGGATTCCGAAAACACATCCAGTCGTCGCAGTTTTCTATTCCATGGGGTGGAAGCGGGGCAGAGGCCCCAAGCTCAGCCCATTGAGGTGTTGTTTTCCTCGTTCTTACTCAACTCTCTTTTGGTTCTCGATCGAAAACAATTAGGTGAGTGAAATAGGAAATCTCTATATTCTAATATTCTAATTCCTATAACAATCTTATGATTCCAGCGCAATTGCAACAGGATTCATTGCTGGTTGTCTATATACGGCTCATTGCGGAAATGATGCCCAACATTCTTCAGTTGCCCAAGTCCACGTTGCGAAGCCAGGCCAATGCCCCACACCGGCATAGGGATAGTGACGATGAGTCTGACGATTCCGATGAGGATGAGGATCAACCATCGGCCCGCACCTTAGATTACGATATGGAGCAGTCGTGCCGAACCAGCAGCGAACTAAGTGAAAAGGAGTGCGAAAGTTTGCTGGAGTCTATCGCCATACTGAACGAAACGGAGAGAGTGGACTTTATTGTCCAGCAGCTGGATCCCCATATCGACAATGGCCAGCTTATCTATGCCCTTTGCGAGATTTGTCACAACCTGATGATCTACAACAAGCACGCGGTCTTCGAATACAAGTACGTTTAGCCTTCAAAAGTGCCTTCATATGAAAAACTTATAATTGGTTTCCCCACAGATTACTTTATACTTTGGCCTTCACCCCAAAGTTTATACGTGCTGTATGGTTTAAGTTGGCAGCAGAGTCCACTCAGCTCGGATTCTCTGCTCCGCTCACCCTCATTTCCAAAGGTGTTGTTCGTAAGTAACCACTAACTCTCCAGCTTTAACTCAAAGTATCTAACAACCTACTTCTTGTGATAGCCAAACAACAAGGCGTAGATCGCACTATACCCCTGTTGGCCACATTCTGCATGCTCTTTGGTCGGCTACTGCCCACCTTGCATGACGTGGAGTTCGTGGAGAACAAGCTTCTGATGCAGGCTCAGAGTACCATCAACCATGTTAGGCTTATGCCGTTCTCCATTGCCGAAATCGTGCAAATGTCAAAAACATTAAAGGACATAAGCTTGGGCCTTGTGGAGCTGGCCTTCCCAGAGACTCGCACCAATTTGGCCAACTACCGCAACGTTCTGGGCCACACGGAAGCGGATGACAAGAAGCTGCGGCATCAGAAGCAAATCTGGGCCAACTTGCTAAATGTGGTTGTCTTTGTTCTTAACCAAATCCACACCCGTGACTTACGTTTGGGCTTTTGTCCGGAGTCGCACTGGACTGTGAGTCGGCTAGACTTGCCGCTGGACAGACCAACGGATCTACCATTGACCCATAGCAGTCGCCTGCGAGGTATCCGACCATTCCAACCGATACGCGACTTTACGCGCGAAGATTTTGAGAATGGACCGCCCATGTCCACAAAGCAGATTCGTTCGATTACCATATTACGCGAGATTCCCTTTGTGGTTGCTTTCAATAAGCGGGTAAGCATTTTGCAGGGCCTTGTTGCGGCTGACAAGATGCGGGTGCAGGGTCACCTTCAAGCCTTCCTGCAAGGCCCCTCGATTATGCTTACGGTGAGGCGGTCGCATCTTTATGAAGATGCCTACGACAAGTTGCGTCCAGAGAATGGTTAGTAATGGCAATGGGGATAGCTTTTCTTTTTATTTTTTAATAATTTAAATATTACAGAACCTGATTTGCGTTTAAAGTTCCGCATTCAGTTCGTTTCCTCGCTGGGACTCGATGAGGCGGGCATCGATGGGGGCGGAGTTTTTCGGGAATTCTTGTCGGAACTCATCAAAACCGCTTTTGATCCCAACCGCGGTTTCTTTATGTAAGTTCTAAAAAATAATATTAATTACAAAAAATTACTAATATTCTTAATCAACACCCTTAGGGTAACCACTGACAACAAGCTTTATCCCAATCCAAACGTTGCCGATCTTTTCGAAGACTACGAAAAACACTATTACTTCATAGGCCGTATTTTGGGAAAGGCCATATACGAAAATCTCCTGGTAGAGCTACCATTAGCCGAATTCTTCTTAACAAAGCTGGCCGGTAAATACTCGGACGTGGACATTCATCAGTTGGCTTCATTGGACCCGGAGTTGTACCGTAATTTGCTGTATCTGAAGGACTACACGGGGGATGTTAGCGAACTGAATTTGGACTTCACGGTGGGCAGCAGTTCCCTGGGCCAGACACAGATTGTGGAACTGAAACCGCAAGGACAGAGCATACCAGTGAGCAATTCGAATCGTATAGAGTATCTGCAATTGATGGCCGACTACAAGCTCAACGTGCAAATACGTCGCCACTGCAATGCTTTCCGAAAGGGTCTGTCAAATGTGTTGCCCATTGAATGGCTTTATATGTTCAGCAATAAGGAGCTTCAAATACTCATCTCGGGCGCCGAGATACCAATTGATCTGGAGGATCTCAAGAAGCATTGCAAATACGGGGGCGAGTTCACACCAGAACACCCCTCAATCGTTGCCTTCTGGACGGCACTTGAGGGCTTTGATGATCTGCAGCGACGGCAGCTGCTCAAGTTTGTCACCAGCTGCTCCAGGCCACCACTACTGGGTTTTAAAGTGACTATAAGAACTCTTTAAAATAATATTCATTTGAATTAATTTTTTCTTTGTTTCAGGACCTGCATCCTCCTTTCTTTATTCAAAATGCCGGTGACATGGAACGACTGCCCACGGCCAGCACCTGCGCCAATCTGCTCAAGCTGCCGCCCTTCAATAACGTCGAACAAATGCGCGAAAAACTGCTCTACGCCATACAGTTTGGTGCTGGCTTCGAGCTTAGCTAATTTGGTTTAGAAAGCTCAACCTTAGGAGTCGTTCATTCGCAAGAAACATATCCAAAACTAATCCAAATCCCAGCCCCGCAAACTATTGCTAACATCCCACCTGGCAGATGACAGATGGCAGACAGAAAGGCAGTCGATAGGATCCCAGGCCGGCAGGCAAGCGGTGCAACTATTCCAGTTAATATACATACAACTAATGTACAATATGAATTTGATTGTAATTTCGTAGAGTGAAGTAGGAAGCTTAAAGAGGTCTGTTTATCAATTTTTTCTTTGTAGTTCGTTTGAGTTTGTTTTTCGTTTAACAAAATATAAATGTAAATCAAAGGAAAGCCATTTAAGATTATTTCAATAAAGGGCAAGCGTCGAACGTTTGGCGAAACCGATTTATTGGTTCAGTTCATCAGTTGCACAAAGTAGCCCAGAATGCATAATCTTTCCGCGCTCTGTCCATCACAATTTCCATAAATCATCATCATCAGCCGCCGGGCAGTGCCACCGATACTGCGTCCAACTGCCAAGCCTGTTGAATAATTCGTTGGTATACCAGTTGCGGCGCTGTGACGGCAAACAGAAAGTCAATATGATTATAGCCGGACACTTGATACATCTGAATGCTGCTGTGCCTCAGCTCCCTGCCGAGGCGTTGCACATCCACCGGACTGGACAGCACATCTCGCGACCCGTGGAAGATTTGCAGCCGAAGGCGGACATTGGCCAACTGATACGAGGGGGGCGTGGCCTGACCATAACGCTGTGTGTTAATCCTGGGCGAACGGTAATCGAACTGTTGAAAGGTTCCTGCGGCAAAAACAGAGAGTCATCAGTGATGGTTTCTACTTAACAAGTGTACACGGAAAAATTCTTTATACTTTAATGAAGAATGACTAATTTTAGTTATAAAAGACTATATACTTAAGTCCCTTTTAACAATTATTTATAAATATAAAAAATTGTTTCATCTATTAAGACTTCCTGTGTACTGTCCATATGCCTCTTGTCCAACTTACCGCTATTGATGAGCTGTCCAAAGTGCTGAAGCTGGCGACGGGATATGCCCGCCGGTGTCGTCTCCAGGATGCGTGGCAAGATGTTCTGCAGAGGAATTGGATTGGGTCAGACAAAAAGCATTTTGTTAGGCTTAAACTCCCCAAATCGTTTAAATTTTATGAGCAGCAGCCGGAAACAGGACCTCACCCCCACTGCCACTTGAGGGTCGGGTCATTCATGTGTGAGTGTGTCGGTGTTGGTGTATCGGTGTGCGTTCAGGCTGCTATTTCCGTTTCATTGCGACACAAAGCATAAACGGAAGTGCACACAAGCAAGCATACACATACAAAATACACATGAACAGGCACAGAAGCGAGAGGTCCTCCCCGACCAAAGGCCAAGAGGTCCTCGCTTTGAAGCTCCACCAGGACGGTCCGGGACGGGCCAGGCCAGGTCAGCCAGCCAGGGGAGTTCAACTTATATTATTTGTTTTGAAATTAGCTGCTTATTTGTTGGCTCCTCCGCTTTAGCCTCTGATTAAGGTAAGTGCAATGAGGTTTTCAATTTTATATTGAGATTGCAATTGATATTGATATTGCTTTGGCTGAATGGGTTCAGCTGATTGAAATTGCAAAGGATATTGGTGAAAGAGCTGGCAAAGGTAAATAAAGATATTTTCTTTAGCTTTTACTTGACCCTAGTTATTAAACTTTAAAAGGTATTTAGGGATAATGTTTAATGTTTTTCGAAAGTTTTGCTTTTTAAAAATCCATTGAAATCAAAGTAACATGAGTTTAAAGATTAAATCCGCAAAAAATTCACAGTTTTTACAGCTGTGGGATGGAGTATACATTTTTTGCTGTAATTTTACAAGGACTTCTCAGTTATAGAATTTTATGTAAATCGCCTGACTTTAAATTGCCATGACAAGCCATTGAAACGTTGCATGCGTCGCATTGCTCGTTGAACATTGCATCGCTCGCGCGTCCTGCGTCCTGCATCCTGCGGCGACATATTTTTTTGTTTTGATGTTTATTTGATTTTCCGCCTGGCCGTTGCATTTCCCATTTTTGGTTTTATTTTTTTTTGGCCCTCCCTCAGTTCGTTTCCTTTGTTTTTCTTTTACAAGGATATCCCAGCAACTTGTGGCAAATACTGGCAATTTTGTGCCGCCAGCTTGTTTGTGTTTCCCCGAGTTTTTCTTTTCTTTTTCGTTTCTTTTGCATTTTTCTTTACATTTTTTATTTATTCCAACTCGAATCTTATTCGACGCAGTGCAGCTCGCCGAGAGTGTTGAACTTTGAGTGGCGGGTCGTGCGAAAAGGGAGTGTTTGGGGTGCCAGTCCTCCACCCCCATCTTATAGCTTAAAAAAATATCTTAAATATGCACAAATATTTATTCGGACTGTGGCAGTGACAAGTCGCAAGTATCGCCTCGCTCCATTTGCCAGGGTCTCAGTGTCTTTTCTATGTATTTGCTTAACAATTTTTGCGCTGCTGGGTTTTTGCCGGTTTGTTGACTTTTTTATGGAAGTTATGAGCATCGCCTAGACATGCCACGCGGTTGCACTCGGTTGACTCTCGAGTCGAGTGGCAGGCAGGCAGCCAGGCAGCATCCAAAATATCTTATTGACTTGCCACCGCGTAGCATTGATACTTGAAATATTTGGCGTGGAAAACAAATGTTTTTGATTACATTTATTACCATTCCACGCTTTAAGCTTTACTTATTCATTTCCCGAAAATGTCTGCTTATTTATGGCTGCATATGTAAAAAGATTAGGGAACTATACACATTCCAACGTATCTCCTACAATAAGTTGTTATCCTTTTTTATTTGGTCTCCCGGCAACTATAAAAAGTTCAAATCCAGCTTCGGCCAGGGGCGCATCCAATTGGCCGAAGCCCCCTCTTTAATAACTTACAAGCGGCACTTGGCGCCCGGGATCTGACCTCCGCTTTATCCCCGCCCGAAACTAACTCACTTCAGCGGCACTAAGCCATTGGAGCACGCGCCCCAAACACTCCAAAAACACACTACACACACAGATAAGCCATAAACTTTTTTCTTTCGCGATTTATTTGCCATATTTCACGGCAAAACAAAATTTAAATGTACCGTGTGCGCGCGAGAAACAAAAAGTGTTTAAGGCAACGTGGCGTATACGTAATGTGTGTTATACTCTAGTTAGCCGCCAGCTGGGGCGGTATTTTTGTAAAGGGCCGTGCTCGAGTTCGGTGGCTGATACCGAAGGGGGAAAAGTTTAGCGCACCTTTTGGTTGCATATTACAGGATGAAATGGAGATTCTCTATAGTCGAGAGGATGATGCTCTGAATAGTATGCTTTTTTTAGGAGATCTAAGAACTAAGAACTTCCAAAAAAAAAGAGAATTACTGTATTTAATGGCCATGGTGAGTGTAAATCCTTTTTTTTAATCTTTAACAAGCTCCGTGCCTTTATCGCTTAACCCTTTTTTTTTGGTAATACCCTCTCCTCCACAATAGTTCTGGTCTGACTTTCAGCCAGGAAGCTTTGCCCGGCAAGAGCAGCTCGTTTACGCATTTAAATTCAAATAACTTTTATTACCAAAACTAAGGCCCCTACCCCTTTCAGCCCCGCCCTCCCTGTTTGTCTGTTTGTGTGTGGGCGGAGTGTGTGCGAAGGATTTTTCTCAGCTCACTCCAGAGTGCAATAAAAACTTTTGCATACAACAAGAAAAAAGTTTTTGGGGCGCTTTGTTGGCTAAATTATGGCCCGCATATATAATCGTACTCACACGATCCAATGGATAGTCGCTGAAGCCCACGTACAGGGAGGTGAAGAATGTGCAGAGGGCGTAGGTGGGGAGGGTGGAGCTGCAGAAGTACTGTCCGCCCACCTGGGTCAGTGCCGATGCCGGCAGCAGTTCGTGGAGGCCAAGTTTATTGAGAAGCAGCTGGATAGGGTTAAAGGCCACAACGATATCAGTTTTGAATTGTCATTGAGGTTTGGATTTAAGAAGAGAGCTTTAAATATAAAATGGTATGAGTTCTTCCAACGTTTTCTGGTAGAAAAGAGGACCACTACTTCCGTAAAAGACCAACTTATCGCGCGTCGAAAAAACATCAAGTATACGCACCGTTACCGCGGAACTGTCGCTCGCCAGAAGCCGCAGCGGTGGGCTGCTTAGGTGCTTGAGAAAGGCGACTGGCGCCATCAGGTTCGCATCGGCGAACCTCGCATTGTACTCCGGTCGCTGTGACAGGAGCACCAGCAAAACTGTGGTCCCCTGTGAATGGCCGACGTAGTGCAGCTGCTGCTTCCCTGTACGGGCCAGGACATAATCCACGGTGGCGGGCAGATCGTAGACGCCAATCTCGTGCCAGCTGAATTGCCAGAAGCGAGCATCGCTTGGCGACAGGCTGCGGTGGTTGTGGGAGTGGGTGGTGCCCCGGGCATTGCCCAGCCACACGTCGAAGCAGCGGGCGTGGAGCTCCAAAGCAAGAGACCTCCCCGCTCCTCCAGATACGAAGTCGGCGGCGGAGCCTAGCAGGCCATGCATCAGAAGGAACGGACGCAGCTGTCGGGGACAGGCCGGATTACGCGGCGCGGGAATTCGGTGGACACTGAGGAGATACCCATCGGCGGTCTCCACGCGATGCACTTGGCACTCGAGTCGCTGCCTCTGAACCGCCTGGCAGACGGAATCGATCAGAGGCGTCCTCTGAGCCTCGATAAGATTAAACAGCCAGATCACTAAACAAATCGCACTGGTCTTCATAGTCTTTGCTTGTTATTTCTGTATTGGATGCACCCTTTAGGCCATCATTTGAGCCATGATAGTGGCAACGTGACGTTCGAACGGCTACTGCGGCAGTCGGATGCATTCGCTGCCGATTTTGTGTCGGGCTCTACGCATTGCAAGTGGAGAACATACATACGGGAGGCACTGTGAATGGGAGCTATAAATAAACACATTTTCAACTTTTGTTTACTCGTCAACAGACAATCGACGACATCTACGTAGATGGCCTAGAAACGCTAAAATATGCAACTTGATGACCCAAAAAAGTAGCTAAGTAAATCTTAATTATGGGTAATACCAAGTACTGAATAACTATGTATGTATATCAATATTAATGAATAGATAATTAAACACCAAATCATATCACTCGAATCTGTCTCTATCAATGGGATGTGGACTGGACCCCTGTGCAGTAATTGGCTGCATTAATTTGCACTCAGCTTTTGGCCGTTTTGGCCATTTGGCAGAAGTGAGGAGCTCCAAACCGCAATCTGCTGCACAATGAACATGGAGACGTAATCAAATATATGCGTTTGAGTATATTTCATGTATAATGAGCGACTGACAAGCTGACAAACCGACTGACCGAGTGACTGAATGACGGACAGCACATGTTACTATGGCCGGTCTATGTGATTTACAATTTGAATGGCTTGGACGTGTTGAAAATGCAATCGTGCTAATTAAAACGACCGCGTCGCAGGGCGTGTGAAATTATTACCCAGCATAGATGTGTGACCCATCCAATAATGGGGCAGTGCCACCACCGAATTGTTGTGGTCAACAGCCCACCATTGCAGATGGACTGGCCATAATGGAGTGTGGCGGTTTGGTCAATTCAAACTGAGCATTTCACCTTTTTTTTTTGGTGGACATATTCCATGAATTCCATGGACTCTGGTCTATTGAATAATATTTCAAGTTTTAATGCAGATACAGTCAATCGAGCGAGGTGAAAGTTTTCCATCTGCAGCTACTTGATAAAAACTCAACGTCAGCTTTCTCTCACCTAAACTTTGTCTCGAGTAATCTGCAGCCTTTCGAAAGTTATCCTGTTACCACTCCTACTATGTACTACTTGACCCCAGGAACCGCACGAAAACTTTTACAACATTGTTGAAATAGATCTCATCACATATTAACCATTTAGAAAGGAATTAAATTGGTTTACTTGCTCTCGAGATTTATGGAAATTCTTTTCTCTGCGAATAATAAAAGAGAAATTCCTCCAGAAGAAGGCAAATGGAAAATAAAACGAATAAGGACGATGGCTGGAAACATTGCAAAGTTAAGTAAATATGATTCAAGGACACTTGACTTGCTGTGGAATCCTTTTGGCCACTTACTTTTGTGCCGAGGCTTCGCAGGACCTCGAGGGAAAGCGATTTTAATACTTTCTCGCACAAAAGCTACTTAAAGTTGGCCAGGACTCTTAATTCGTTTTCGTTTCCGTTTTTCTTTTTGTTTGTCAGCAACAGCCAAAAAAATAGAAGAAATAAAAGTTTTTTGTAAATTGAGTTAAGTTAATTTTTTCTTTGTTTTTACCAAGTTAATGTTTTTTTTTTGTTTTTTGGCAGCTGGAAGTTTGGCGCTTTGGTTTGCCTAATAAATGTGCGTGCAAACAAAAGGCCAGGATACTAGTAGTGTGTGAGGGAGTGAGTGACGGAGAGGGCCTGTATCACAGTCGCACAGACACACCGACAGTTGTTGCGACAGGCAAAAGGATAAAGGATAATGACAGCCATTAGTATTAAGTGCGCGTTAGCTACTTTGGATCCTCCCTCAATGTTTCATGGTCGTTTCGTTTTTTTTTTTTTTGGTTTTTCGCCGGTTCTTTCGCCGGCCCGCTCCAAGTCCTTGCTCCTTTCTATCCCCTGCTCATTAAAGTTGTTAAGTACTTGGCGTAAATGTGGCTTTTGGAGGGCCCGTTGAGCTGTGCGAATATCCTTTGGGCAGGCGGAGTTGGCCGCAATGGGCTGCGCTATTAAAGTTAATTTAAATGCGCCTTAAGCGCTTTAACTTAATTCGTTGGCCGCAAAAAAAACGACCAGAACTTGTCCATTCTTTGAACTGTAAATAAAGGGTCAGTGAACGTGAAAGAAAGGACTCCATCTCACCTGTTATTATGCAGGATGATGTGTTGTGTTGTGTGGAATATTCCTAGACCGCAGCACAATCTCTACTTTCATGTCATTCTCGAAAATACAAAAGCCTTTCGAAACAATTCACATCAGAATGAGTGACAGAACCACACAGAAAAATGGGAAAAATGATATGAAGAGCCTGGCATGGAAACTAGAGAAAATGAATGAGGAGGTATTCAGTTGTCAAATTTTTATGCAAGGACATAAAATAGTTCTCTCATAAGGGGCTTATATCAGCATTAAAAATTAGCATTATTTTAAACATTATAAACAATCTTATATAGTCTATAAATACTTCAACTCAAAGCCAATTGTTGATTCTTTCTTTTCAAGTTAGGGTATTCTGTGTTCATTCTATACCTAGTTGTTAACTTTTCCCCTCTGGTTTTTGTCCGGTTTCTGTTGACTCTTTTATGATGTGCAACAAGCACGCCACATTTGCGTTCAATGAGCATGATATAATGTCATCATCAACGTCGTCTTCATCATTCATCGCCCAGACTGTTATGGTCAGGTGGAATGCGAGATGCTGGGGCGACAGGCAGGTGCGACGGGCAGGTGGGTGAGGCTGGCTGACTGTGTCTGTTGTCTGGCATTTGGTTCTTAAGAAATTGCATTTCATTATTTAATGAGGATGGCATTTTTAATTAATTCGCCAAACTATTGTGGCTGCTGGTGGCTCGTGATTACGTGGCATGGGTGGAATAAAAGCAAATGAAATGTTTACAATCTGATTGAATGGTTAAATGGTCTTTCAATAATTAATAACTGCCCTGCTTTGCTTCGCACACGGCAACTAATGGAAAGGCTTTATTGTCGATTGCCGATTGGCGATTGGAAAAAATCATTTATTGTTTAAATAGCAGATCAGAAATTTGCAATCATATTTAAATTGTTCCTGTACAGCATTCTTTTTTTCTTGATGGACTCACATAATGAAATAAAATGCCGAAGAAAAAAAAACAGGAGCAGGAGCGCATTTCAATTTAAAATTTCTATGGCCTCGGCGGGAATAATTGCATGGAGCCCGCTGCGAATCGTTTTTTCATGAATTCTGTTTCATGCAATTAAATTTATATTTACAGCAATGTTTCGGGCACATAAACCCCGCCAGTTGGTGGATAAATCAGACCAGAGATATATAAATATATATATGGTAGGTTCGATTGGTCACTGGCCACTCCCCTGCCCCAGAGAAAGTAATTTTTTATTTTCCCGGCATTTGCATATTCATTTGATTTTTTATTTATTTGCATCTGATGAATTGTTTTTTTTATGATTTACGTGGCAATTGTACTACAATATTATATCTTACTTTTTTGTTTTTTAAAAATGCATAAATGTATAAAAGATTTTCACTTTGATTTGATTTTGCATCGCCAAACATTTATTTTTCATTTATTGCCAATGTCAGACATTCACAAAGAGGGGCTTTCGTTTGAGGGCTTTATAATACTATATTTTATATTAAATCAGCATGACCAATAAGTCAGACCTTAAAGGCCCTTCATCGTAATTATGACTTTCTTTTTGGAAAGTAATCTCAGTCACGTACTGAGATTTCATCCCCCCATCAGCCCCTTCCCAAGCTAGAACCTGCTTGGCATATTAATTATTTATAATTATTGTTAATTTTCAAAGCAAGCAACCAACCAAACAAACATAAAAAAATAAGAAAAAAATAAAGGAAAAAACAAGGCAAAACCACAAAGAGAACCTCAATTAAAATTCAAATTAGAGCGCTTGGGAAATTTCGCTTGCCTGCCTGTCGGCTAAAGTGCGAAAACTTAAAACCACAGGGAGGTGCACCAACCGTTTCGCCATTTCCACCATCACTTCCTCATTTTCCAGGCAGCCGAAGCCGAAGTCGGAGCCGGAGCCATGGGCCACCATCCTGGGAAAACTAACTGCCTAAAATGAAATATGAACCCTGGGCGCTCGAGCAGGAAGATTGAGTTTTCGGGTTTGGGGTTTTTGGGGACGAAGGAAAGCCAACTTCCTCAGCCATGGTCTACTAATAAGAAATTTGTGAACTTTGCAAATTTGCCATCATTAATTCTTGGGCAGGAGGGGGCGTTAAATGAAGAACATCGGTAGGGAAAGCTGGGAAAATTGTCGAACGGGAACATTTTTCATTTGTCCTTGCTGC
The DNA here is from genome assembly GCF_030179905.1 of Drosophila bipectinata. Taxonomy (NCBI): domain Eukaryota; kingdom Metazoa; phylum Arthropoda; class Insecta; order Diptera; family Drosophilidae; genus Drosophila; species Drosophila bipectinata. The sequence continues at coordinate 11,182,786 of NC_091737.1, forward strand.
TTTTGCTTTTGCCCTTCGTCATTGTGTAATAATTGTCAAGCAATTTAAATCGAAGCTCTGAGCGTAATAAATTGTCATATGGCTGGATAGGGACTGGCAAGGGGGCGGGAACACAAGCCAGCCGACACGCCCCCATTGGTAGCACAAAGTCCTGCGACTTTCGGCGATGAAAAAATAAGGTAATGAGGAAACGGAAATTGTTGCCGGAAGTTCAGAGCCAAGGCAAAAGGCGGAAGCTCATTTTGCAATATTCACAGTCGACTGACTTCGATTTCTAGAGACGACGGCTCGGCTTTTTTTTCTACCATGGCTTACACCATGAATTGTAAATTGATTGAAAGGACCCGAACGGAATTCCAAGAACTTTGCTTTGTCCGTTTCATGTCCTGTTACTCATCATTAATAACAGTGGGTCAGTGAAATGAGCCGTAAGGATTCTTCTTAAAATTTGTCTCAAAGTTTCTTTTATTTTTTCCAAAAATAGATATTTCTAAACCTTATCATTACGATGTTCATTTCCTGATTTATACGAGCTTACCTTGACTCAGAGATCCTGGTGCTTAAGGTTAGGCAATGTCCTGACAGTCGCCGAGCCGTTTGTCTGCCAAGGCAACAAAATGGTTGCGCGAAATGCTCCACGTAAATGCTTCCATGTTGCCAAGTTCTTGTTTGTGAAGAGCTGTTCAAATAAGCACCGGAGCAGCAAAGGGCAACAACAACATGGAGGGCTTAGAATGGCTACACTGAGGAAAATTACATTTGTTTTTTAAATGATTAGAAACATAAGAAATAAAAGAAAAAGTATGCTATTACCATAGTCATTTCTAGTCATATTATTCTATTTTAAATTTTGTATAGCATAGTTTTTTGATGAGTGTAAAGCAAGAACAACATGGAGGATTTAGAATGTCTACACTGAGGAATATAACTTTTATTTTTTTACAATAAGAAATAATCGAAAAAGTATGCTTTTTCCCTAAGACATTTAATGATCACTTGTTTCTTATAACTCTTGGATTTTAATTAATAATTATTTTGGGTATACTTTTTTTCTCAGTGTCGGGGTAACAACTGAAGTTGGCTGACGTTAGTTTCATTGTTGACATTGCAGAGGCAACACGGCAACAGAAACGGCAACGTGGCAAAAGCCAGCTGGAAAAAAGGCAACAAAAAGCAATTAACTTGGCTTACATCTTTGTTGAAAGTTGAAAGCGGGGGCGCGATTTATGCCGCCGGCCCCTGCGGGTGCAAATGGAGGTGGAAGGTGGCAGGTAGCAGGCTGCAGGTGAGTCGAAGTTCCAGCCAAGTGTCCACTCGTCCTTGGCTGAGCAAACGAAACAAAGCAGAAGGAGCTTGTGATAAAAGTTAATGGCTTGGCGCACTCCAGGGGTTAGAATCCGGCTTTGATTCCTTGGCAAATTGTCAGAAGGACCTTCTGGTGAAGAGCACCTGCCTCCATCACAGGTAAAATGATTGAATATAAATGCGAGACCCATTTTAATTTGAATTCCCAATGAAAACAATGACCGATTTCTGCTTTCTTTCTTTATTTGTAATGTTTTTTGATTTTTGCAGTAATTTTTGCATTTCAATTACGATTTATCACCCATAGGGGTATCTATTTTCATTAAACACTGTTTTTTTAACCATCAGATTCAGAATGCATTTGCTTTGATTTTAGTTCGGCTCTATGATTTATGCAGCAGCATTAACATCAACATTTTTGATTTAAATTTATACTTTCATTTGCATTTCCATCTGATTTGATTTTGAAATTTCCATGTTTTTTTTTATTTTTTTTATTTTCATGCTTTTTTCTGCTACCAATTTATCTTAGTTCTCTTTTAGACTAATTATGCTTGTTTACATCGCTTATTTCGATAGAAGCTTAATATTAATTAATTGCCAATGCTCACGTAGCATGGGGATTTTCTTGTTGACTGCCTTTTTCTTTAAAAAATGTTTAAATAGAAATTTCCTCGAGTGGACTACAAAAAAGCTCATTGCGTGTTGTTTTTTGTATATATTTTTTATTCAGCTTGAAGCTGTTGTGTGTCTGTTTGTTTGTTTATTTAAGCATAGGCGCAGAAATATTTGCTACACGTACACAGAGAGAAACATTTATACAATTCAGGGATACGACATCGATTTTGCATGTGTGTGTAAGTGTGAATAGTTCAGATGTTTCTAAAAAATAATTTTTTTTATTTACTTTCTCTAATCAAAATGGACACAAATATTTGCACAGACATAATAGCTCAATAAATATTTATATTATTTTGTTTATTTTCTGTGCTGTTCTTGTTGTTCTTGTTGTTGTTGTTGATTCTGGCAGGTACCTGATACTTAAATATCAATTAGTTTAGGATTAAACTGGCAGGGAAGAGTGTCTGAAGCAAATAATATGGTACTTAGGATTCGAGAGGTTAACTGCCATATTCGCTTGCGTGTAAAAGCGCCTAAAAGCGAGCTACGCGAACTACGCGACAGCAAAAATGTTATTTTGTAAATGTATCCGCAATACATTTATATATAAATACATCGATACGCAAAAATGTTCAGCCTACTACACAAATATATAATATATGTATAATATATATATTATTCTAGAGTGTAAATATTGAATTTTTAAACTATTTCCTAGCTTACGTTTCGAGTTACTTGCTTTGACTTAGCTTTGGTTTTCTTTACCTTTTGGTTTCATTTTCGCATTATTTTTTGTTTTTAACACTTAGGGTTTTTTTGCAATTGGAGCTTTGGCCTTGCCAATTTTGACTTTTGGCCATTTTTGGCGCCGAAAGTCTCCAATTATTGGACGAATTGTTGATATACGTTGCGTATCATGCTCAAAGTGAGTGAGAATGAAAGGGACAGACAGTGGGGTGGGTGGTGGGGCAGGGACTGCCGGACAGATAGAGAGAGGAAGAGTAGAGGGAGAAAGAGCTACACAGATTAATTGGCTTATTTTCTTAGATTAGCCTAAAGTTGGCAGGCAAACTCAGCTATGGACTAGTCAGCCAAAGGACCTTTGACACTAAGCTTTACAGTTTTTTGTTAAATATTATAGTTTTAAAGTTTCAATATTGAAGTTAATTTTAAAATTTAATAATTTCCGAAAATATAATTAATTGCTTAGTGAAAGTACCCTTTTGCCGAAGGCTGTTGACTTGTTTGCCTGCACGAGTTGCGCTTATATTTTAAAGCTTAAAGGCAATAGGTTCCGCAAACATGGCCATTAAAGTACATATTTGTAGTAGAAAAGAGAGCCAACTCACATACATACACCCACACACACACACTCATACACCCACACACATATACAGCCTTTTAGTGCACTTACAATCACATGCTTCGAGAAGCACAAGTTTCAATTTGTTGCACTTTTTTGAAGCATTAAGTAGCTGCCCAAGCTTAAGTGTGCGAGTGTGTGAGTGGGCTTGTAAATGCCAGTATGTGTGTGTGTGTGGGGTGTATGAGATGTGTGTGTGTTTGTGTGTGTGAGTTGGCAAAGCGGTTTACTTGCATTTAGCATTTAACAGTTACTAGTTTTTTTTCTCCTTTCGGTTGTTACTCTTATTTTTTTGCTGTTTGTTAGTTTTTTTTTTTATTTAGTTACACAACACTGAAAGCACACGTAAAGTTTTTATTTCTTTTTTTTATTTTTGTTTTTTATTCCTCTCGAACGTTTAGTTAAAATTACAATTTACGCACTAAACATGCATGGAAATTTGTTAGAAACTGGGCGGGGGTCTAATACTTCAAAAATTAATCCTTTAGTTTTCTAAGGTTTTTATGTTACATTTCCTATTTTTGTTTTTAGATTTTGATTTTATCGAGAGATTGCACGAGAACGTTCTACTTAATTTCTAAAAACTTAAGATTCTGTAGATCTAACAGGTTATGGGATGTCTTTTCGAGTGTATTTCGGGGGATTTGAGATAAATCATCAAAGGATATATTTAAAATCCCGTTTTGAAAATTAATTTAAAAACCATAACCTGTTTATTAAATCATACTTTTGGATCACAATTACCAATTTCTTATAAGGGGAGCCCTAGTTGTTGCTTAGGTTGGACGGCGAGGGCGGCCACTGGCGCTTGATGACGGCAAAGTGAGTCATCTGGAAGGTGTTTGTCACCTGGCAGCGACGCTCCACGAATCCCGTCAGGCAGTAGCCCATGTTGTAGTCCTCCATCGAGATGTTGGATGTCAGATACAGCTTGAACTCGTCGTTCCCCGCGGGCGGTGACTTGTCGGAGGTCCCTCTCTGTGTTGCAGCTCCTCCGGTTGCCGCCGCTGTTGCAGCTCTGGCATTTGTTGCTGTTGCCGCAGGTGTTGCTGGCAGGGATGGAGTGGCAGCCACTGTGCCGGAACCTCCTGCACCACAGCCGCTGCTGCGGCCCTCGCCACAGCCTCCTCCTGGCGTTGTCCTGCGAAAGTGACCGGCAATCAGGAGCGAGCCTTGCTGCTCGAGCGGCAGCATTCGGGCCTTGGTGGCACGTCGCTGGGTCCCGGAGCACTCGACGATGCGACACCGATTCGGCTGCCACCAGCAGGGCGTGATGGTCCAGTAGCTGGAGGAGGCGGTCCGCGCCCATCCCTCCTCGGGATACAGCAGTATCTGAAGGAAAAGATGAGAGATAGAGATTTCAAATTGGTTTTCTGTGTCGCACTTTAATTGAAAATCGTAATTAAAATCGTGCAGATGATTTGGCCATGATTCCGATTTGGAATTCGGCCATCGCTTCTGCTCCTTAATCAAGTCCGGTGCAGTGTTTATCATTAAGTGGCCAATTATTGTTGAACACGCTTAATATGCTTAAATTAAATTGGCATAAAATTAACATGAAACTGCTTTTGACGTTTTTATTTGCACAGGAAGCTCTGCCTAAAAGGGATAATTTTCATTTCGCCATGCAATTAAATCGCTTTTTGAAACTCTTAAACAGATTCCTCTGTTAATTTGGATTTATTTTATTTTTAATATGGAAACTGATATTTTTCGCAACCACTCGGTGACCGCAACAGCAGCGGTTGCAGTTGCATTTGGCCATAAATGAAATTCGTTAGTTAGTTTATCATTTGCCGAAATACGATTCTTTCATTTGGCCAATTTTTTGTGCGGTTTCTGCGGTCATCGCACGCCCCTATCCTTTATAATTAATACATTTCCCAGTTGCTAAATGCCAGACATGTCAAATATTTGCGCACAACGAGGCGTATGCTTAATAATCACCCTGCTCTCATCAAGAGAGGGGAGAGGGGAGAGCACTGGGGCAGGACACCGTGCGCTAATCAAACATTGAACTTGGCTTTAAGGGAGAATCACGGGGCAAACTTCGAAAAGAAAACTCCTGCAAAAACGGAAATGATGCGGCGGTCCCAGCAGGAGGCAAACAAAAGGGATGGGGTGGCAAGTGGCAAGTGGCACGGGGCAAGTGGAAAAGCAAATCTGGAGCCGAAGCTTCGGTGTGGAAAAATGGAAGGGCAAAAGCCAGCGGCCAATGGCCACCGCAGGACCATAACCAGAACCAGAAGCCAGGACCTGATGCTTTTGAAATTGAAGTGGCTGCAGCAGCTGCCCAGCCACAAGGAGCAGAACGCCACCCGGGGGGATCCCAGTTTTCCAGTTTCTCACCAGTTTTTCAGCAGCCAGCGAAGTCCTTTGTTCTCGCCCGACTTTAAAGCGAATTTTCGTACAAGCTCCAGGTAAATTGTTTAAAATTAATGCCCCACAGAAGCGCTTAAAAATGCATCCATTTACGGTTTATTTACGCTCCACACCCCACGTCTATGGAGAACAATGGAAATCGCGGTTCGCTGTTCGAATGGAGGTGAAAAGCCTGGTGATACGGCACATTAAGCTGGAAATGGAAATCGTCCTTAACATTAATGGGTATTGAACGATTATCAGTAGCCCATAAAAATGCATTTTACTTTTAAATGGATCAACCAAAAGGGCGTTAAAGCAAACAGTTACCAAAATGTATGCATATTTTTAGGGAAAGGAATTACCGAAATCTTTTGGGGGACTCCTTTCAAGGATAGGATTAAAATTGTCCAAGATATAGGTATCGGAGTGGGTCAAAAATGGGAATTCCGGAAATCCGGGATTTTACAATCAGAGACAATCAGGATAAAAGTAAAAAATATCGATCGAAAATGTTGTTCCCAGGGTTTGATGCAGATTAATAAAGAATTGAACTACGAATCTTTAAAGGTATTCCTTTCAAGGACCGGATAAAAATTGTCCAAGATATGGCTATCAGATTGGGTCAAAAATGGGAATTCCGGAAAACCCGGATTTTACAAGGAGACCATCAGGAAAAAAGTGAAAAATATTGATCGAAAATGTTGTTTCCAGGTTTTGATGCAGATTAATAGAGAATTGAACTACGAATCTTTAAAGGTATTCCTTTCAAATATCGGATAAAAATTGTCCAAGATATGGGTATCAGATGGGGTCATATATGGGAATTTTGAAAATCCCGGATTTACAAGGGGACCATCAGGAAAAAAGTGAAAAATATCGATTGAAAATTTAGCTTCCAGGTTTCGATGCAGATTAATAGAGAATTGAACTACGAATCTTTAAGGATCGGATAAAAATTGCCCAAGATATGGGTATCAGATTGGGTCATATATGGAAATTCCGGAAAACCCGGATTTTACAAGGGTCCCCTTCAAAAAAGGAAAAAAGTGAAAAATATCGATCGAAAATTTTGTTTCCAGGTTTTGATGCAGATTAATAGAGAATTAAACTACGAATCTTTAAAGGTATTCCTTTCAAGAGTAGGATGAAATAGGATCGAGATCACAATATCAAAGGAGCTATATATAAAAAATAAATCGGAAGGGAGCCTTTCTTGTTGATTAATTTTGCCAGAAAACACTACTCCAATTAAACAGCAATTTTTAGGAAACAAATACTAGATTGGCAGTAATTGGAGAACAAAAATCAAATGTTGTTCGTCAGCGCGGGGCACGGTTGTTGTTTCGCCATCAATCGGCGGTTGCTGCCACGCCCGGGTCCTCTGGGCGAAACCAGCGCACGTGCTGTATATTTGTCAACTTGCCCCACATGACACGGGATGGAGCTGCGCTCGAATTGCACGCTCGTGTTCGGAAATTATAAAAACAGGAAAAATTGGAACGAACGACTGCAGTTTCAGTCTCAGTGGCAGTCTTTGCAAAATTCCCGATTGGCTTTCTAATCAGCTGCCAAAATAAGCTTAGTGAAGACAGGTCGTTCCGTATCCCAGATGGCTTGGCATTTGGGAGGAATTGGTTTTTTCGGTGGACGATAGGGTGGTGGGGTGTTGCGGAAAGGGGGGCCTCGATTGCGACCCCGATTGCCATTGCATTATTCAAAGATGCCAAAAGTGCGCACTGCAAAATTGAAAATGCAACGGCAGCCACCAATGCACGCAACAAATCGCTTGCCACTATCAAGGGTCATAAAATCCTTCACTGCCATCCGCGACCTCTCCTCTCCCTTGTCCTTGCTGAGTACACATATTGGATGTGGGGGTTTATTCAGGACTTCAGGATAGTGCTGCTCTTCAAGTAGCAGTATTGACGAGTCTGTGACTTTAAAAACTGTGATTTTTAAGTATTTTTTTTTGAAGAAGTATTTAGAAATAATGATATATTTTTTTTAGATAATATTTAATTTAATTTATTTTTAGTTCGGTCCTGAAAAAGAAAGTATCCTTTATTTCCACACCGAGTCTTTAAAACAAACTTCTTTTAAAAAGCTTTTAAAAGAACTTTAAACTTATATATTTAAATCTTGAAAAAAGAACCTGAATTTCTGATATATTTTCAAGTAACCATATATGTACCTCATCACTAACATACTCATCAACCCACGCACACCCACACACCCACTCATATAATGAAAGACCCCTCACGTACGCGCTGGAAAATCACTTCCGCTTTTGAGCTGCAACGTTGGCAATTTCGCAGCCAGGGGCGAGGAGATAAATGGGAACCGGGAAGGGGGTGTGTGTGTTAAAGGGGACAGGAGCCAGGACAGTGGCAGTGCCAGCACCAACGGGCATCAGGTGGCGAATGCCGAATGGCAAAATCGAAAACGTGGCCAAGACTGGGTCGCCACGTCGATTCCTTAAGGCGTCCATAATCGATTTCTGCGACTGCGACTGGGAATGGGAATGGGAAATGGGAGAGGGTCTGGGACTGCGATTGCCTTGGCATCTTCCGTGGAATTGTTTGTTGACTTTGGGTTTTTTATTGCGTGACATTTTATTGCCACCACAAAAAGCCAAGAGTCTCAACTGCGACCCCATTCAAAGTTAGCTCGGTTCTTGGCTGGGTTGGGCTGCCAAGTTCGATTCGGTAAATAAAATGGCAAATACGCGCTAAAGGGCGACACCTCTATTGTCAGCAATTGGCAACTTTGTCTATTAATTTGCTTAATGAGTTCAGTGACAAATATTGAACGGCTGCAACTTAACAAATAGCTGCCAACTTTCCCAGGGCCCCCCGAGTCCTGGAAAACTTTTCTCATTTCGTTTGCCCGTTTGCCTGGCTCGACATTAATTAATTAAGTGCTGCCGCAGACATTTCAACACTTTTCCAAGTCAGTCAGTCAGTGTTACAGACAGTCTCTCAGTCAGCCAGTCATTCAGTCAGTCAGTACCCTCAGTCTGTCACTTTGTCGGTCTGGCATCGACTCAAGCATTACTTAGGCAAATTGCCGTTGTGTTCGTGTATATCTTTGGGCACTTCAACTTAATTACCCGCCCTCATAAGCATACTGCTTGGAGGATGTGAAGCCTGGAGCTGATGGGGTACGCCACTTGTGCCACCAAATCCAGCATAAGCTCGAAAATCAAAGCTTCAACACGATTGTCTAAGCACTTGAGGAGCAACCAATCTGACTGGGTTTTCCACCCAAACACCCCCATTCAACTCATTCATTTGGGCCTTCACTTCTGAGAGGCCAACACCCTTGGAGGATTTTTTATAAGCACTTCCTGTCAATGAGGAATTGTGATAAATTAAAGGAACTGAAGGAATTATACAAGTTGACTTCTCTAACTCATCAGATTCTTTCTCCAGAAATCTGATAGAAAATCAATATAGAAAACCTATCTATAAAAAATAGTAATTAAATTATTTATAAAAACCTGATCTCTTCAGGCTATAGAAACTCCCTCTTTCATGAAGGAAAGCTTTTGTTTCATCCGTTTTTTTTTTTTGGAAAATTGGCTTTGAGAAAACTTCCCATTGAGTTCTTTGCGGAGAAAACATTCCATCCGAGTCCAAGGGTATGGGGAAAATTGAAGTTTCCTTCGATTCATTTCGTTGCTATTCCAGGGAGAGCGTAAATGAGTTTTTTGGCTGAATTGTAAAACTTATCCGCTGGCTTCGGCTTTGTTTTCAATTGCCAGTGCCAATTGTGTCAGTTGTTTTATGTTTGTGTTTCGTTATTCGCCTCACGCGCTTCACTATCCCAATCCGCATCCTTTTGTCCCCGAACCCAATTCCAATCCCAATCCCCGATCCAGTCCGTGGCTATTCAGTTTTGATCCTGGAGCGGGCTGGTGAGGAGCGGCTGGTTGGTGAAAACTTTTAATAAGTTGCTCATTAGCACAGAAAATGAGGCCATCGCAGCGGCAGGCAGACAAAATAATTTACACGCCAACATCCGTTGCAATTAAACTGCAAAAGGGAGAACTTAAATTTCCGGGTTAGGCGGCATCGCTTCTGGGTATGTCTTGGCCCCGTTTTCTTGGCCAAGTTTATGGCTGTGCAAATGTAGATGTCAACGGATGGGCCTCCATGTCGGAGTCCTCCATGGCCTCCGCAAGCGAAACTTTTCTTTCGTTCAACTTTCGCTGCGAGTATTTTCTAAATTTAATGAGTTGTATTACGAGGCAACTTAAAGAGAAGAACCTGCCACCTACTCTTAGCCGCAACTTGGTGTAAACTTGGTGTGTTGGGCAAAGTTTTGTCCGCCCCTTCGGCGGGAACTCCTTGCGGCGTCGCCTGTAATGCACAAATTAAAGTTCTTTGCCAAACTACACGAGGCAGTGGCGGCTAAAAGTTTCGTCCTCGCTGCTGGTTGACATGTTGAGTCGCACAAGGATATGCGTAGCTACTGGCTGCTAGCTACAAATTTGATATGTTAGACAAGTCCCGGGCTGCCTGGGACATGGAAATGCGGCTCGCTCACACACACTCCTCACAGCAATCCTTGCAATCCCCACAATCCTGCACCATGGGCGCTGCGATAAATGCCGGCAAACTTTGGCGGAAGGAAGCGGAAGAAGGAAATATCGGTATTGCCAGAGTTGCCAAGCTAATGCAAGCGGAAATATAGATATTGCCTTCAGTTCAAGCATGTAAATGCCGTCGTTTATTAGGGGATTACCCTGGGAGTAACTCCTTCAAGATATTAAAAGTTGGCAGAGTTATTTAACCAACAAGGTTAAGAGTTAAATAATAGTCTTTGAAATACATACCATCTGCCACCAGAATATCTTTCAATTTAATATTGCCATATTACCGTAATCCCTATAATTTCTTGAAGAACCAGCAAGAGCATTATGGTAATTGCACATCATCGCCCAGTAAAAATCCATTAAATTTAATTTTCATAAATTTTCCGTTGGCAAATTTCCTGCCAGCAGGATTTCATTCGAGTCCCCGCCGTAGCACACACACTGTCAGTTCCCAGGATGGGCTTCGCCGGTGTAAAAGATTAAGCACATTTATGTGACAAGTGCGACATCAGCAACGATGGAAGGAGGAGCGCCGCAAGGACAGACAGGAATGCTGAGCCAGGATAAGGAGAACGACAGGAAGACGGGCCACGCATGTGCCACAATTTTAAAGTTGGCACGCTAATGAAATTTGAGCTGCCGCTTACAGCTTACCGCTTGCCATGGCAATTGCAACATGCAGCATGCACGTTGCAAAGACCAAAAATGGTGATTGCTGTTGGAAGCTAGAAAGTTATCGGCTATGATCCGAACTTAAAGGAACTTTGTTTTTGGAATACAAAGCAGACGGGTCTCATTAGGGACTGGCTTAGCCAGCCAGTGCCTCCAGTCACGCTTCAATACACCAAGTGGGCCTAAAGGCGAGTCCTGAAAAGTTTGCCACTTGCCACTTGCCACAGCAAGTCACCGAACAGAATAGCTCATCAATAACCCATTTGTGCGATACTCAATAGACGACGAGGAGGCGAGAGGTCAGGACACGACCTTACCCACTGGGGAATCGGAAACAGCTTTGAGCCCGATATCCTTGTGGATACACAAAACGTTGAGCCCAGTTTTATTCACTTTGCCATTCATACTCGGGCCAACATAAATCAGGTCGAAGGGAAATGCGAAAGCCAATCCCCCCTGAGCACATAAATCTTCTACATCTGCGCTTTTCATTGCCAATCAACGAATCGGCGTGGAAACGCTTCCCTCGCTTATTTTTAATGAGGCGGCTGCCTGTTGAGGAGAAACTTTTCTCCTCCACGTCGAATACGAGTCCCAATACGAATCCCCATCGTCATCGTCTTAAAGCGAGCGGGAAATGTTCACGAATTTCGAACTGCGTGGAGCGTCGGGGGCATGCAACATGTTGAGCGTGTAATGTATGGCAGTGTCTAACAGACGAAATGAAATGAAAATTTAATAAAATAAAAGTATACGACTTGAGCCTCCGCCCCCAAGGCCCCTCTCAGCAGCCCCCGAGCTCCTCCAGGACTAAAGACGTTTGCCTTAAATGAAGATGTATGCCAGCCGGGCGTATGAGTAATATGCGCAAATATGCGCATAAAATAAAGCAACTTGTAGCAATTTCCCTTGCTCTCGGGTGGGTCCTTTTCATTCAGATTCCCAGATCCTCTCCTTTCTCCCAAATGCCACCCCCTCTGGCGCCTTGAGGCCGAGCCTGAATGCCTTTCCTTTTCCATTGCCTTTGCTGTTGCCACTTTGGCGTCTTCTGGCTTCTTGTGTTTAATTTAGGCAGCCATAAACGTAATGCGGAGCTTCAAGTACTTGGAAGCAAATGCGAGACTCTGAAGCAAACCGAATTTATATGGCGGCACATAAAAACCCCTACCCGTGTCCCCTACTCCACCCGAATCCATCCGAATTCCTAGCCTAGCCTCTTTTTCATTTCCACAGCCTGCCTAACATAAAATAGAATTTTATTCGAGCCTGGTTTAAAGACCCAAGATATTGTCTTTCGAGCTCCAGACATTAACCCATTACACGGCAAGAATTTTGGTTTAAGAGATGATAAAAGCATTTAATTAAATTAAAGGAAGAAGTGCCCTATAATAATACTGTGCAGTCTGCGAAAGTTGACATAAAAGTTTGATTGGAAATATTTCACAATCATGCCAGTTCTCAAGTGCAAACAATTTCCAATCACAAAACTTAAAAGCCCCTATCATTGTTTGCCGCATAAGCCTATATAGCACTCCCATTGTATTCGACCCAGTTGTCCCATTGTGCCGGGAGATGTGAGTGCTCGACATCAAAGGCATCGTCGTGCCATCGTCGTGGTCCTGTGGGCCTCCGCCAGAATGTCCTTGACTGGCACTCGCATTCTGTTTGGCTGCCAGCACGTTAGCATATCACCGATGCCATCCATCAAATATTGCGCGTCCCACGCGAGCCTTTCGCGTGCTTTGAACGACGACTCTAAGGATCCGGGTGTAGAACTGAGCCTTGCCATCAGAATTTTGGGATGGGGGGTGTAACTCCCTCTCCGTCCCTTCCACTCCATTTTGTCGGGACTGTATCAAGACATTTAAAAGCAGCCGATACTTTGGTGGGGGCACCAACTCTTAACTTATTTTGTTGTCTACTTCATTGAATTAGCCTATGTATACGAGAATTAGTATATGTATACGAGAGGGCTGAGATAATAAATTGAATTAAATTGATGTGCAGGGAAATGGTGCGGACTTTCGTGCCAAGGGAGAAATTCATTTAATTTTCGCCCCAAATATCTTTTTAATTCTTCTATTTTTGCATACAGCAGGAGGTGTTGCTCTGGGCTAGTACAGTCTTCTATTGGAATATAGGGAGCCAAAGTATGGTTGACAGCATGTGTGGCACAAGGATATTGTTTTTTCTTGTGGGGCTAATCAGGCGGCAGCTGTGAGCCAAAAAGTTCATGCCAAAAATACATGGATGAGGATGTCGTGTGAGCAACAATTGTTTCTGGCTTCACATGATAGAATATTTATTTAATACGAACTCTAATACCTTCTCACTTAAGTGCCTTAAACTCCCCGGAGTGCCAGTTAAGCCAGGCCACATTTATCTTCCCATCTGACATTCAACTTAAGGTGAGATGGGCCCTGAGCTAAAGCATACTTTTCAGGGCCAGACAGATGGGCTAAATAGATGCAACAATAATTAACTGCATCAAGCCAGGCCCAAGACCTGGACCAGCTGGGCCTGGAGAGGAGGGGAAAAGTGAGGAAAAAGTGGAAAAGGTCGGGTCTGAGCCAGCCACACTCTCCTGCCTTTTAGCCAGCAGCTTAACTTGGCATTAACGCAATTTGTCACAGCAGAGCAGACACCAGAGAGCCGACAGCTTAGCCAGCTACCAAAAGTTTGCCCAAAAAAAAAGAAAATAGGCAACAAAAACGTATTCCTGTTTATGCAGATAAAGAAAAAGGTAACTGCAGGCCTCGTATAAATATACATACATTTCTTTTTTTGGTTACAGAACTGTAGGTAGAAAGGTAGAAAACATTGAGCTGACAGGTGAAGTGAAATTGCGGGGGCTGCATTTCTTTACCGAGAATTTTCCACCTCAACCTTGGTTTATCCATATACCTTTTTATTCGAAAGCCACAACTTTGAATGCGTGCTATGGAAATGAAAAATTCCCCACAAAACATTGACAGCTCGAGAAGAAAACTTGCGTACGCATTTTCCACTTGAATTTCCAGTGGTCTAGGGCACTGAGATTTAAACAAGAACTGTCAGACGAGAGAGCTTTTTGGTTACAGGACCTACAGTACTATTGTACTACAGAATGGTCTAGGATATAATAAATAAAGAAATATAGGATAACCATGGAAAACCACTTGAAACCTCGCTTTAAACTCTCGTTTTAATCTGCCTCTTGTGGCACATAAATCTTTGTGCCCATGTTGCAGTCGCCGCAATTAGAAAACCTGCCACTCAGTTGCTCATTGATAGCTTTAAGCTGCCACCGCCACTTGCCTCGGCCGTCTGCCGCCCACCACCACTAACCACTTGCCACAAAAGAGCCGGGCGACTACTCAGCAAAATCGCGCATACGACCCGTGGGCAGCTGCATCAGCTCGAATGGCAGCAAATCGCCTTAGCAGCTTGTGGGGAAAACCCTAATAAACCAGCAAGAAAGTGCACAGTTAAGCCTTCTGCTGCCACGCCCATGCCGCCCCAGCCAGTAGGCGTTGACTTCAACTTTGACCAGAGCCATTTAAATCTCTGGCTGGGAAGGAATATAAATTTAAGAATGCCCCGCTTACTTATCTAAGTCTATGACTTTGGGTTAGGCATTCCGATGAGTCAGAGCATTGGGATCTGAAACTGATGAGGAAGAATGGAATTGGGGGCTGCTGTGGGGGGTGGGCGGATTGGGGTTTTGGACCATGGCTGCTGTGCTTTTTATGCCCGCCATTTTGCTGCTGTCTTTTGGCCGCCTCTTCTTGCTACAAATCATGATAATAAATTCCAATTTTATTTAGTCAGTGAGGCGGCAAAGCACCCTTGTCATCGTCATCGCCATCGCCGAGGGTCGGGAATCTGGCAACCGCTTCATCTTCAGCCTCCACCGAATAAAAAAATAAAGGGTCCTTGCCCCTTGTCCCCTTGCCCCACCCCCCTCGGAATGCCCCTCTTTTCTCACAACTACTTGGATTAACGGTTCATTTTTATGACTTTTTATTTTATATACATTCCGGTTTTCCGGCATTTCCGACTTTTCCGCCTTTACCGTCGCCGCCGCCGCCGAAGCCAGTTAAATAAATACACTCCGGAATTGACTTGGCCTGCTTAACATTTGGCCAGACATAATCTGGTGCCTGATTATAATGAATAGTTCCCGGGCCAGGCCGAAATCGGCAAACAGCAAAAAGGCAAAGCCAGACAGCCAGACACCAGTCGGCCAGCTCATCAGTCAGTCAGTGCAGTTTGTTGCCTGAAGTGGACCACAAAGCCTCTCGTTATTCCGCATCCTGCCCTGTCCTGCCAAAATCCCCGACCCTTTGGAAACTAGCAGAGAGCTACTGCTGTTGCAACATCAGCGGCGGCCAAAACACATTAGCCGTGTGCTAAAAATGTCACACAACAGGGCCGGCTATACGCACACATCTTTCATTCAGAGGGTTGATTCAGGACTTTTAGGAAGGATTTTAGAGGTATCCTAAAAGGATACTCTCTAAATACACAAATTTTAGTAAACAAATTTTCTTAAATATTTTCCTGAAAACTTAAAGATTTTGGAGCACCCCTCGCTGCTAGTGACTGACCAAGCTGAGGACTGCATTTTTTCCTGCTGTTGTTGTCCAAGCTGAGCTGGCAGGACATGTGGCAGTTGCCAGTTTGCTGCGCTTACCCTCCCCTGCGCCTGTGCCACCCCTTCCTCAACCCTGGTTCTCCCTTTGGCTGCGGCTCTTCATTGCCTGTTGGCAATTACAACGTTGCAATGTTGATGGCATTTTCTTCCTTTTTTATGCATACACACACTCACACTCACACATGTACCAGTAACGAAGCTCACAGACAGCCAGCAGCTTACAGGACATTCGGAAAAATGGATAAGCAGTGACCAGAGGCTGTGCGGGGTGCAGGGATCAGTGGCTAGTCACTTCCGCCTTGCCTGAAGAGGTCGTTCATTTTTGCAAAATACTCTTTCTGGTTGCCTGAGTTTTCTCAGCCGTTGATTGCATTTGCCTTTGTGATGGAAAGGAACTAATTATGGCTCAAAGGGCTCAGATTAGTTAATAAAAATGTAAGGGGGAACCGTAACTAATAAGTTTAAAATTTCACAGAAAGGGTGAGCCTTCAAAGTGTATAAATTTCATCTGATAGTGCATATGATACTGCTAGCCAATCCCTGATTTCCTACCACCTTCCCCCAAAGACAAACTTTTAATGTAAATATATCTTACAGCATTATCGCATTTGGTAAAGAGGGTAAACTTCACTTTTTCCACCAGACCAGAGTCCTGGACTCTCATTGCAACATTATCCGTAAAAATAAATTCATCTGGGGGTTGATTTCCTGCTTTTTTTGTGGGTGGTTGCAAGTGGATACAATTTATTTTGTTTCGCACTCACACACATCCCCTCCTCTCTGGGGCAAACAAAGTGGTTTTTGTTTTTTAAACTAAGCCATAGCTATAGCTATAGCTTCATTATAATAAAATCGATGAGGGGTATCAGGTCGGGCCAGGGGGTTGGGATGGAAACTACCCTTTGAGTGTGAACCAGGGGGTTAATGAGATTGATAATCAAAGGAACTGACTCTCTGGTTTAACTCGGTCTCAAAAGAGGTTGATTCAATGACCGAGGTAAAGCTTTTTGAATTGAATTTTAGCAGGACAGGACGCAAAACCGGGGGAACACGACATCTTCATTGGTCCTGCAGCAGTTAGTTCATGCAAGAGGCGACCCGTTGTCAACGGATTGGTGTTAATGTCCTTTGGCATTGTTGCAGGAGCAGGAGCAGTAGCTGGTGTCCTGGACTTGGGCCACAAGTCGACTGTGTGCAAAATAGACTGAAATTGATGATGTCACTTGATAGGGCGAATGGGTTTTTCATTTTTCACTTCTCACATGCACTCCTCCGGCACATCCTGCTCCTCTTCGTCCTGTTCACGTTGTTTAACAAATTCATCCTGTTGCTTGCGCTCCAGTGCGTGATGGCCAGCAGATTGCATTGTCTGCCCAAGATTGGCAGTTTCTGTGTGTTGTCCGAAATGGGCATTTGATTTGCACACTCACTCGCACTCCAAATATTCACAGTTTTTGGCAATAGAAATGGGGAACAAGGCTTGCTGTGCATCGACCTGTTTGATTGGCTTTTCTTTTTGGCACGTTTTTAATTAGTGAGTGCGAGTCAGAGGCAGAGGGGCAAAGGAGTACAGGGGTGAGGATGGAATGTTGTCCTTTTTGGCGCATTATACAAACGAAATATTTCATAAGCGCATTGCGCTTCGGCCACAATGCCAAATGATTTATATGCAAAGTGCCATAAGCATACAAATGAGTGTGTGTGTTTTTATGTTCCTGTGCCTCTGAGTGTGAGTGTGTGTGTGGCGGCCTCTATTTTCCTTCCCCCCAAAACAATTTCCCAATTTCCCCATGTTACCTAGGCCAAACAAACCGGTAGCAATCGAGCGAACTTCACTCCACAGCTTTGGCTACAAATTTTCCAAAATTTATAACAAAGGCTCAGGCACACTAACTCACATTCATGTATATATATGCATGCATAATTGTGTGTGTTTGTGTGAGGTCCTTGGTATCCCCAGGGTATTGGCTACCTTACGGTTGAGTGGCTCACGGCTCATGGCTCCCAGGCTCATGGCACTTTGGCGCCCCAACCTTGGCTTTAGCATCAGCTCCTGCTCCTACTTCTGCTCCTGGGATCCTTTCTTCAAAATGGATGACAATGTATCCAGGAGACTGTAAAATTTATGCACTTTTAGGATTGTTTGCAATGCGCTCGAAAGGGGAATTGTTCCATTATGCGATAAGCATTGGGATTCTCTAAAGGTGTCTTCAATATAGCAAAGAAACTGAATCACATATATCTATAGTCTGATTGAAAAATTAATTTTTAACCCAGTTAGTTGTAAAGGGAATTTATGATTGGCTTGTAATTATTTTAAATATAAACTGTAAATGTAATTAAATATTATAGCCACTAGATAGTAATCCTAATTCAAGCTGAAAGGTGATTAAAAATACAATAATGACTAAATTGCATCTAAGCCGGGGATTTTAAATATTTAATTATGGAAAAAAGCAGCTGGCAAAATCAATTTAATCCTTGACAATCCTGATTATCCCCAACTCCCCACCACCTACCCACTAAATGCCCAAAGCCTGATAGCCGCGACTAGGATTTCAGTCTCCTTTTCGCGAAATCAGCATTTCTGTTGTGCTCCCCTCCCACCTGGCTTGATTTATATCCTTGCTCACCTTGTTGGAATTGCCATTGAATTTCAATAGCTTCTTGCAGGACTTGCCGCGGCTCTCAAAGTAGATTTCCTGCGGCGTGCGTCGCCGTCGCTGTCCGGAACATGCCGTGGTGGTGCCACCTTTGCGTTGCAGTTGCAGCTGGGAGAAGGGATCGCTGCTGTTGTACTCGCTACCCGCCACCGATTGCGTGGCTTTGTGACGGCTAACACAAAAGAGGCGACTCAAGATGCCACAACAGCCGCTCGGCGGCGCCGCCGAGGAAGTTGCCTCACTTCCGGTTGTTGCCGTGGCTGCTGTTGCTGTTGCTGTTGCCGTGGATGCATTGTTGTTGGAACAGCGGGCGGATATGGTCATTAGGTTGCCATGGCGGCCTGGCGGGCGATTAACGTCCATTTCCATGTTGGCTAGCAGCAAATTGGTTGCCTACCCGTCCTCGGCGTCGTCCTTTGTGGGATTTTATCAATTTTGCAGAGTTTGTTTACTATTTTTGATTGCGGTTTTGTGTCAACTTTCGCCCGCCGCAGGCTCTTCCTGTTTGTTTATTTGCTCGCCTGTTTGTGTTGTCCTTTCCCCCTTATTTTTTTTGTTGCTCAATGTCTCAGTTTACTGTTGTCCTTGCTGGGTTTTTTTTTTGGGTTGGTGGTGTTAGAGTCTCACCGAAAACTTGGCGCCCTCCCGCACACACACACACACTCAGTAACTACGCACTCAGACTGGAGGTGGGAAATTTTGAAACATTTTTAAGAAAATTCGCAGCGCGACGAAGTTCACAGGACGAGGGCAAAAGGATAACTGATAAAAGTCACAGCTTCAGATTCGTGTAGCTTCCTGTGGCAGGGTTGCCAGACTGCCAACCGAAAGCGACGGAGCGACCAGCAGAGCCGGAGAGCGCCAGTGCCGAGCGGAAGAGAGAGTGCGCAGACCGACTCAAAGGACCCCCACATGAATCACCTTGTGTGCATGAATGAAGTAAAGTTATTACGGTTTCCTGCTTGTTTCTGTTGTTGTCCTTACTCGTATTTCTTTTTTTTTTTTTTTAATGCTCCGTATAGTTCCGTAGTTCTTGCTGTTTACGTTTCCCAGGGTCAAAGTTGTACAGCCTTTCGCTTTATGTTTGTAATTGTTTGAGCGGCAACCGAGCGACGCCTCCCTGTTAGAAGGGCGCAAAATTTTTGGCTTCTCCGTGGGGGCACCAAAAAAGGGTATCAAGCCGGGTTTTTAACTGGCTTTTACGAGGGGTAATTAATGGGGCGCTTATCAAGTGGGAATGCCCATAAAAAGTTATATGAAATGTTAATAGTTCTTAATCGAATTAGTTTAATTCTGGCATTGATTTAAAAGACTTTTACATACAATATTTCTTATTATTGTTTTACTTGCTCTGTCTGAAATTTAATTACATAATTTTGTATCAACTTTTGACCTTTTTTGACCTTTGTGCTGCGTAAATTTATTTTCCAGCATACCCTGAGTAACAATTAGTTGTAACTAAAGCCCCAAAAACAATTTCATTTTGGCCAACATGAATGAGATGAAAGAAGAGCCATCCTCCCATCCGGCCATCCTGCCATCCTGCATGTATGTGTGTGTTTTTGTTATGTTTGTGTGGTAGTGTGGCAGTGTCTATGACTATGAGTGCTTTCTGCTCTGCTCTAGACGTAATTTCAATGTTTCAACGTAATCTTTGATTTGATTATGCTGTTGAGCTTCCCAAGAGTACGAGCCGGTGCGGGCCGTGCTGGGCCAGAATGGGCGGTGTTTGTGTTTGGCTGTGTTTGTTGGCTTGTGTCTGGGCCACTTCCGGGCAAAGCTATAAACGGATTATAAAGTAATTTAATGCTTTTTGTTGTCAGCCTCCTTTGGTAGGTCCTAGGTCCTGTACTAAAACACTGCCACGCATACTAGATATATAAAGTATATATATGGATGTGTCTTTTTTCGGTTAGAACGCATTTGGACAATAAAAACTTTTAATGTTTGTTGTTTGTCTCTCAATTTCATTTCGCATCACGCATACGCCCTGTTGGCCGGCGCAAAAGTTGTGCGCTCCTTTAATGAGTTGAGTTGGCGGTTTTAGTTGAGCAGTGGCCAGAAAACATTCCGGCCACCGTAATTAATGTCAGCTTGTCTGGCTGATCATTTTGGCAACATGTTTATCTGGCCCCATGCCCATATATAAATGTCCTCGCACACACTCACACTGGCACACGCACTAGCATTCCGTTAGATTGTCACATTAATTATGTACGTTAAGCTGTCAACGTGGGCAATATTTTTGTATCCACAATGTCCTGCTGCCGTCCAGGACACACGTATGCGTGTTATGCTCTTTTATCCTTGGCGATTCCTTTGCCATTTTTCTTGCTTTCATCTGGGGCGATAAGAGCGTCTTAGTTTATCTTTATGTCCGGGGCTTTCCATGTTAGCTGTTTGCCAAATAAATACGTTTGATAATGCGACACGACCACCATATTGATGAGCCTTCCGCTTGCTTGGCCTTCAATGGAATGGAGTGCCAAACACAAGTTAAACAAGCAAATAGATTACAAGGATGCTTCGTGTATCCTGCAGGTTGCAGCAGATGACTGATTGAAAGTCAACATTTTGCGTTGCATACTTTCCGGGGAGGGCAGAACTTTAAAAAAGTTATTAGTGCTCTATGAATAATTTTTGGCTCCAATCAAATACCATTTCCCCAGAAAATTCCACTCATAATTTAATAAATATTCCTCTGCAAATGGGTAGCCAAAAAAAAAATGCTTCTTTTATTGCCTGAAACTTTACATTCGGTCTCAATTACGCACCAATTTCTGAATCTGGCTGTGAGTATGAGTGTGTCGAATCCTGTTAGCAATGAAAACTCTGCAACTGTGGCCAAAAATGAAAAGTTCCATTGCATTTGGCAAACTAAAAGAAAAAGAGAGCAAAAAAATAAAAAACAGAGAGATATACTCTCGTATAGAACTGTTGCCTAATTGCAAAAATGCTGCCGGCCAAACACACAACCGAAAAAACTTTTTTTGGCCTGGCCAAATGAAGGGGAATGGGCACGAATAATCTTCCTACCAAAAAATGGAAACTACGCTAAAAGCTTTAAAAAAAAAAAAAAAATAAGAGGGAAGAAACTCAATAAAACTGAGGGGGCTAGGACAGAGGTAGAACTAGAAACTATTGAGGCGGTAAATGGCAAACGGAAAAGTTTGCAACGCATGCGCCAGCGGACCAGGACCACGACAGGATGCCAGGACATTTGGGAGAGTGATGCAAGTGCACCGACAACGGCACCGACAACGACAACGGCATGTAAATGACGCTTTTATGCTGCAATCACGTTTCTTTTTCTACTTGTTCTGTACAGTTTTTATGGTTTTTTGTTTCATATGCAGTGAAATTTTATGATTATTGCCGGAGCGACAAAAAAGTTTGCCGCAAAAACTTTAACAGGAATGTGTGTAAGAGGATCCGGACTCGGTCCTCCGGAGAACCTCGAAATGGGAGCAGCTTATGGGGTACGGTGAGATGAGTTGAATGTCATGCTCTGATGCCTTCCATATCCTTTTTATTTATGTTTTAACACCACCCACCTGGCTAGGCTAGGAGTGTGTGTCCGGAATGGTGGGGGCTATTGCATCGCACTTTGGTAAGTAGATGAAAATGACGACATCGTCATCATGGACTGTGTGGAGTGCATGAAATTTATGCAAATGCACGGAATTTGTATGAAAATTGTTTTATTCCATATAGTCATCCAGTCATCCCGTCATCCGGTCGCACTGTCACACGCACTCATAAAGCACGCTCGTGTCATTGTCTTGTGCTTAAGCAAGAAATTACTCATACCACATGTTGTCCGTTGGCTCTGCTGGCTCCGCTGACTCCCGGTATCCTTCGTCCTCGGGGAGCCATCGTTTGTTGGCCCGTCAGTCTCCCGCTGTGTGTTTTATGCAAATTTCACCGCTGTGCGCAACAATGTTATTAAAAAATGATAACAAGCCAAGCGCACAACACACAGAAAATAAAAGAACAACGACTAGGAAATCCTAGGAAATAGACGACTATTTGGTATCCTAGAGAATTGGAAACTTCTAAGCCTAAAACTTCACTAAACTTTGCATTTATTTCCAATAATCATGAATCATTTTTATAAATACCACTTTTTCATTTCAATATTTCAAAGAATTGCCATCGATTTCTGCCATTCGATATACCTTTTAAATAAACATATTTTATAGATTGTGGGGAAAGCACAACGACAACTGTCAGTTAGACGTTTGTTGCGGCTTGCCCCTTGTCAACTTTTTTAGTGTTGCCTGTTTTTCCCGCTCGTGATGTTGCTCTTGTCATTTGCATGCGTTCCCATAGAGCTACAGGGAGGGCGATGGACAGAGAGTCAGCCAGGACATCAGCCAGGAAATTATGCAGTGAAATATGTTGCCACAGCGAGGGAAAAACAAAACACCCAACTAAACGCACAACAAAACAAAAGATCCGACAAGGAACCCAGTCAGGAATATACTTACATACCAAAATATGTATGTATTTCAGACGTCTTAGGAAATATGACAGACTGACGCACCAAACATCCTTATGGCAGGAGCCAGAAGGAGGTGGTATTGTAGGTCGTCCTTATGCCAAAACTTGCAACTTGGCCACGCGACCGCATGTCGAGAGTCAAGGAGGGATTCGAGGCAGGAGCTTGTTACAAATGTAAAAGGAATGTCAAAAATTTCCAGCTTCCTTCATGCGGCATTAGTTTTGCAATTTGAATGGCAAGCATTCCGGGAATGAAACATTTTTGGCTCTGAAGCTCCGAACCATTAGACGAAGCAGCCCCAACCACTTTAGTTTTGTGGCAAGGACAATAAACAGTTAAGGACTTTATAGAAATTTAATTATTTACCAAAACTCGTGCCTAATCTCTTGATATGTGATATGTCAGAATCGCATTTGATATTTGAATTTGTAAAGCCCTTGCCGAACGGCAATATCCCGCATTTGATTTGCTTTATTTTATGGCAGCAGAGCGTTTAATTTTTGGCATTTTCGAGAGAGATATGCCTGCCTGCTGTCATGGGCCATGGCTAATTACAATGTGCAATGGCGAGGCAGACTTTTTGTCGGATTTCTGACGGCTTGGGCTATGAGCTTTAAGCTGTATGTGTGTGTGTGAGCTGTGATAAGCGCAGCTGCCAGAGATTTGAGGGAATCATTTCATTACCACACACACATGTCCTTGTACACACACACCATCATGAATGAGAGCCATTTAACTAGAACTTTATTGTTATTGCGAGCAGTGTTGTCTGTAATTTTGTAGCTTAAACCAAATCCAATTAAGTAACAAGCGTAAGCCTTTTTGGCAAATGTCGACAACGACGACACATTGCCTCGTTTAACCCATTTAATGTTGCACAGACAGCGGCGGTGGCAGTGGCAGGGGCCAGTGGCCTGGTGGGCGGTGGGCGTTAGTCAGACATGCCAAAAACCAAAGCTGATAATTTCAATCAATTTTAAGCCGGAGACAAAGCGACATAAGGGTAACCAATTTAGCCGTTTTGCAGTTGACTGCCTGCAATTACCAAACTGGGAATTCCATGGAAATTGACTCGTAAACGGGCCAACAACTTTAAGCTCAGTTCTGGTCTGATGCAGTTCTAACTGATTTTCTTGGCCAATTTAGGAAGCAGTTTTTTCTTCGTCTTCTAATCAAACGGACAAGCTTTAAGCCAATTAGCTGGATTCTCTGATGTGATAAACAGTTAGTCTGGCTAAAATAAAACATGAATTCTTTTATTTTTTATTGTTCTGAAGGGTTTGCTTATGTAAGACAAGGACCCCCAACGATTTCGCTTTCGATCTTGTAGGAGATTTTAATAAAAAAGGTTCAAGACTTTAAAGATTCCCTGTAAAGTGTGTACATTTTTAGCCATTAAGATTATATTAATAAATTGAAAGAAAAGATAGATTTTTGATGTATTTCTTTTTTTAGAACCTTAAGTTATATATGCCCTTTATAAGATTTCCATGCTGGGTATTCTATACATCCCCAAAAGTCAAAGGATTGCGTGTGGACCAATTCTCGGTTACCTTGTTTTGATCTCAATTCTTTAAGCTTTTTTTGTTGCCTTTTTTGGCTTTGGCTTCTTTGTTGTTTTTGTTATTGTCCCTGCGGATGGCTTAATAACGTTATTTTTCGCTGGTCATTGTACTTTTAATGGCCAGTAGCTGGAGCATCAGCGGCAGCAAACAAATCAAACCCAGACGCCGTTTCGCCTTTGGGCCAATTCGGTTCCTATTGCCAACATTCGCATCGATCATGATCATGGCGAGTGGTGATGATGAAATTGATCAAGATGCCCCAACGAGATCATCATTATGGGGGTTGTCCCTTCCCGGTTGCCTCTTGCGTGACAACTTAGGAAGGAGGAGGTGGTGGAGGTTGCTTGGAACTCCCGAGTTCCGAGTCCCAATGATCATGATGATAATGATGGAATATGTAGGCTCTTATAAACTTGAGCTTCTGGGTGGCGACGCATAACATGTCACACACACATACACTGTGCCACACACAGTGGCACACACGGAAAGCTCTTTCATCGCATGACAGGCCGAAACGGCCGAAACGTTTAAGCCAAAACGTAAAAAAAGTGGTAAACAAGTCCACCGAAAACAAAAAAATAAAAAGGAAACAAAAGAGGCTAAATGGTTTTTGTTATTGATTTTGTATAGGTATTATATATATCTCCTGAGAGCGTAAACAAGAAAGACAACTATATCTTCAATCATCAAAAAATATAATTAACGAAAACTGAATTACATTGTTTACATTGTCAGAAATAGCAAAAAAAAACAACACAAAATAAAAGAAAACAGAAAGGATGCGAAAAGTTGTTATCTTTTTATTTGCTGGCAAGAGTTTTTGTGTTTTGGCAAGCCTTTTGGCTTTAATTTGGCACGAAAGTTGTAAAAAGTAATCTTGAAATGAAAGCAAAAGTTTCCTTTTGATGCAAGATAGAGTTTCCACTGCAGATCTCGAGCAATTTCATGTAAAGTTTTGAATAAGTATCCGAAATATGACCCTAGAACTCTTGTGATTCCAGATTAGAAATAAAAAACGAACTTAATTGGATTCTTGTATTTGAAAGGGAGATTGAAAGAGCAATCCAGTCCTGTCCAGTCATGGTATCCTTCTTACTGCCGTGCTTTCATTTCGATTCATCATTAGCATAAGTAGCAATATCCTTTTGCTTTTTACGGAAAATAAGACCGAGAGAAACAAAATGTTGGAAACTGCACAATGCCTCGCTTAAGGCAAATGCACAATTTTACGTTTTACGTTTTACAATTTTCCCCCTCAAGCTCCAGTTCCCTCTATAGTAAAAGGAGGTCCTCTATCCTCTATAGGGATAAAGGGGGTGGCACGAAGCCTAATGCAACTTTTGTGTTGGCGATGCGAAAAGATTTTCCGCTGCAATTTCCACTGGAATGAATTGCTTGCCAATAATCCGCTGCGACAGTTGGCAAAAATGCAATTAAAAAATTTTCACTTTGTCGAGGAAAATTCTCTACTTTTTTTTTGTGTCTCTCTGTGTGTGTGTGTGGCAGTGTGAGTTGGCCTTTTCCGATTTGTTTTGCGTAAGTTTGACAGCAAAAGCAGCCAAAGAAACAGTGGCCCCCATCGTTCTCAGCCAAACAGTTGTTGCCGAAAGAAAATTCCTTCATTTAATAAAATGCGTGCCAAGTTGACAATTTTCACTGAGCTGTCGCTCGGGCATAAGGGATAAGCCGAAAGTTTTGCAAGTTTTTGATTTCATCCCAAGCCACGCCCATACCCCCTCATCCTCAGGATGGCTGGCAGGCTGGCTGGCTGTCAATCAAGGAGGCGTGGCAACAATTTGTCCAAGTCCGGCATCCAGGTGTTGTGCCTGCCCCGGCTCCAGCTCCCGGCCCGCGGCAAACTTTTCCATTCAAAGGTGTTGTAATGTGCTAAAAACTTGAGCGGCTCCTTTTTGTGGCAGGCTCAGATATAATTCACTAAGCCAGGGATGGGTTAAAGAATGGATACAGATTATATTTAATAAAAGAAAGTATTTATTAGATATAGAGGTGGTTATTGACAGGGTTTTGTGGGAGAGCATTATAAAAGTACTTCTTGGTATTTGTAGTTTGTGACTTAATTGGAAGCCCAGCTGGACCTAACCCCCATATGGCTTAGAATACTACCAAGTCTTCCTCAAAATATATATATTTCCTAACCCCCCTAAAACCCATTAGTCACTTTTTTTGTTGTGCAACCCTAGAGCCTTGTTTTGTGGATGCGTGTAAGCAAATAATCTAGCTCCTGGGCAGCGAATAGCGCCCAAGTTCAAACGAAGCCAAAGCCACCAAAAACATGTAAAAAAAAAAATAAATACAAAAACTCGGACCACACACGCACACACATCGAACGTCCAGGTTGGGAGTCCCAACAAAAAAAAAAAAACAACAAAACTCGGCCAGAAACCGACTCTCCCTCCTCGCCCTGCTTCCGGGCTTCTTGGCCTGGCCCGTATTGATTATTGTGATCTGCCGTGTGCTCCGCTCTGGGGGTAATTATGCAGCCAGGGGACTCTTTGAGGGAGTTGGGCCAATACAACCAGGCGGCGGAGGGAGGAGTAGGTGCGGGGGCTCGCCTGTCATTTATTTTAAACGATTCCTTTACACATGTCGGAGGCTTTCGCCGCCAACGTTGCTGCCGCATTTATTGTTGTTGTTGCCGTTGATGTGGCTGCTGGCAGGGCTATATAGCCATATAGCTATAGCTTCTGCTTCTGTCGGCAGTCGGCAGTCGGTTGACGTTGGCATGCCAATCATTTTGCGTTGATGAAGTGTGAGTGTGAGGCAAAAATGTTGTACCAATAAGTTCAGTCAATGGTGCTGTTGGGAATGAATTGTTGCAGGCTTTGGATGGTGGGATGGTGGGATGTTGGGATGTCGTCAGTTTTGGAAGTCGGGAACAGAACGCTGATCGATTGTCGGGAGCAGCGTGTTGACTCTATTGGAGCACAAATGAAGCGAACTGAAGTATTGTGTCAACATCGAAAGGCACTCCATTTGATTTACATGGCAAGTATTTGCCATCCCATCACCAATCAATAACAAATTTGTCCTTTTCAATATTACACTATAAGATATAGTACATGGAAGTTTAATTTAACTGCTCGACTATAGACATCTATTAACTAAATGCCTTCAAATAAAAGCCCATACATATGTTTTAGAACCATCTGGAAAATTCATCATTAAATTGCCTTAACATTCTGCTCGACGGCTAAGTGACTTGTTCCACCTCTTCGCCAATAATTAATTTGTTGAAAATGAAACGCCGACTCGCGGATGGGCGGCCCACCATCAGCGTCGGGACCTGGTAGCTGGGGAAGGAGTACCGAGTAGCTCTGACAGGCGGGCAGCGCCTTGCATTATGCATGAGATTGGACCAGAAGCTGGGATGGCAGGCTGGACCTGGATGTGGACGTGGAGACCCTTGAGTAATGCGCGGCAGGGGCGCCTTCAAGGTTGGCCGTTGTCAACTCTCGATGTTTTTTTGTTTCTGCCACACAGCTCCTAGCCCCTCTCCACTCTTTTCGTGCTTTTCAGTCTGCCGCTGATTAAGTCACTAAAATTGCTGCCTGCTTTTCTAACTAATTTGCTGTTAATTTGTTGCCTCGCTACAGCCAGACAACGCAACTCATTTCCTTCCTGTCACAGGGCAAAAATGTTGTTTCAGCTCCGTGCTGTCAGAATTCCAGGAAAACCCCCAGACGAACGCCCCATCCAGGTGGGGAAGTCAGACAGCTATAGCTGAGGGAGGAAAGTAGAGGAAACAGCAGAAACTAATTTATAAAAATCAGCAAAAAATTGTTTAAAATTTTACAATATTTTTTGATTAATCAAGAGTTGAGACTAGCTTACCAACTAGTTATATAGACCCTTTCCCCTTTTTTAAAAATACCCTAATTATTTTAGACACACTATTTCACGTTGCAAGCTCATTGTGCTGCACTTGCAAAATACAATCGACACTCGAATGTCAAAGCGTGGCCCAGGCATCGTCTCATCGCATGTTGCACATTTGCTCGGATCTAATGTTTATCTTCCGTGTTTTGGCCGGCTCCGATTTCATTTGCATGTGGCAACTGCCAGTGGCTAGGGGTACTGAGGGCACAGGGCCGTAGGATGTGGCCGAGTGGCGCTCAATGTTTGCACTGAAAGTCACGTGCGGCCCATAAAAAGAACCAACGCACAACATGCTATACGATGGATTCTGGGATGTTCGGATGCTGGTTGTGTGTTCTGTTCTGGTTTTCATTGAAAACGAAATTCAAAAATCAAAAATGTTGGCGCGACAAAAAAAAAACACACACACCAAGCCATCAATGGGGCAGGCCCAAAGCAAAAGGCATTAATTAGGGCAAAAAATAAAAAATAAAAAATTAAAAAAAAAAAAGTAAAGAACAGTTGTGCATGTATTGTTTTTTTGTCCCTCCCCCCGGTGTGTGTGTGTGTGTGCGTGGGGGAAACTTCGTATCGTCTTCGGTTTTTGGTGGGGCCTTCTTCGTTCCTTGGGGCGCTGCCGGCGTTGGCGCTGCCGCTGCCGCTGCCTCAGCCTCTGCCTCTGTCTCTGTCACTGCCTCGGCTGCTGCCTCTGCCGGGCTCTCCGCTCGGGCTTTTGGGGCTTCTTTGCGCACGACTCTCGGCATTTTGCGTTTCACCGTCAAGGCAGGCGGACGTCGTTGTGGTGCAGCCAGACTTCCGTACTCCAACCGTAGTCGTCCGTAGTCGCCGGATCCGTGCCCGGGAAACGTGTGGATACGTGTCGCGTGTGCCGCAGAGGAGAACCAGAACCGGCAGAAGCGGCCAAAACGCTAAAAAGCCCGCTAAAAGAATCCCAACTATGCGTGCGCCAAACGAATCAAAATCAAAATAAAAATTTATGAAACAGAGTGTGTGTTTTGTTCTGCAATAGTAAAAGTGCTTTCGTGTGTGTGAGTGCTCGGCTAATTGCTCGTGTGGCAGCCACAGGTGGCACAATCGCCGCAAACTACAACCCTTTATCAAAGTCCAGCCCCCACACCCACACCCACTACCCACTACCCTCAAATTCGGGGCACGCAAATTCGGGGAACTTTAATTAATTTGGGGGGAAAGGTCAGGGAGCAGTCGCAATTAGCAAATCTAACAGTTCCGAGAATCGATTCACTGCAGCCCCCAATTAATTGGGCGCCCCCCGAAACAATCAGAAGACCAACAACAGAAGAGAGAAGCCAAAAACACAAGAGACGAGCCGACGACGCACAAAACAGTTCCTCCCCCCAAAGAAAAAACAAAAAAAGCAAAATTTTTGGGAAAAAAAATACATTTTTTTTTTTTGGCCAAAGAAGTTGTTGCCGCGCAGGGGCAGGGGCGTGTAGCAGGCGACGTGTGTCAAAGGTTTGACAGGCCTTAATTGTGCGGAGGACAGAATGGTTATGGGCGGGGGCGGACTCGACGCAGGAGGGTGAAGCTTTGGCCCGAGGCACCCCAACGGAAAAAAAAGAGCCTTAAGAAGAGTTGAAGGCTACGGATTCTACGGATTTAGGGATTAGAACGGACGGATGGGGAAGATAGATTGTAATTATTGTGCGGAAAGTGTTTATTTTTTAGAACACTTCTAGAACTTCCTCCTTGACTCCAAAGCCCTTCTCCCAAACTAATTGAGCTTAAAATTTACCCGTTTAGGCAAAATTTTAGCCAAAAACTTACCAAAAGAAAACAAATCCTGAAAACTTGAACACTGAGTGACAAAAATTATTGAAACCCAAAGCCATCATGTTGTCCGGATGTGAACTCCTGCTACTGATGCTCCTCACTCCGCCGCTGTTGGCCGAGATCTCCCACATACCGCTGGCCAGGAATCGCATCCTTCTGGACTCTGTCGAGCTGCTACAGCAGTCGCAGCAGCCGCCACAGCCGCCAGTGGATGTGCCCGCGGATCCAGCGACGCCAGTGCCACCGCAGCGCTGTCTTTCGCTGCAGCGGTACCGCAAGATGCTGAAGGACATCGACGACGTGGAGGACCTATATGTGGATGTACCCGTCCACATTGCCCTGGCGGAGCGACAGAAGAAACGGTGAGTACCGGGCGGGCAATACGGCTAAGTGCGCTGGCGACGCCGCCTGCCACACAAATCAAATTATGGCCAAACAAATACGAAAGATGGCCAAAACCGAACTTAGGGGGCGCCTCGAAGAAAGCCAGAAAAGCCAAAAAAAATAATTTATAACCACGACGTGTGGCTGGCCAAACAAAAAACCATCCAGAGCCAGACTTTTTACAGTTGTCCTATGTCCTGCGTCCTGCCTCCTGCGTCCTGCTGCTCCTCTTCTTGCTTGTCTAGTGTGTGAGTTTTTTGTTGCTGGCACAGCTGCCACCATTCCTGGTACAGTGGCATCAAAAAATATTTGACAGCCATTAGGAATATTGATTTTTTCCTGCCAAGGCTCGGGAAATAGATGCATCTACCATCAAAAATAGTACAAAATTAATTAAATACTTTTAATGAATTCCACTCTTAATGACCAAATAGAACCCATTGTTCTTGTTAATTTTGTAATTAAACCCTCAATGCATCTTGAAACTGACAATGACTAATGTTACAGATAAAATCCAACAAATGGTCTAGAAACCCATTTGGTTTTAAAGTTCCCTAGCAACGGGACTGACCGTTTAAGCCACTTTGCCGCCCCACACACCACTGTTCCGGCTGTGTTACACGTGGCGTATGAGCAATGTACGTTGTTTTTTCTTTTTTTATTTTTTTCGGGGAGGATTTTCATTGGTTTCCGTTGGGAAGCAGCTTGGGTCTGGGTCAAAAGAGGCCCGTCACGTTTTCGCTTAGGCTCTTTTCTGGTCCGGGATTTTAGTTTCCATCATCTCCAGTGAACGTGCGAACATTCCGGGTGGACGGGACGGGTGGACTGAAGCAGGTCTCGTATAACACTCGATCATTTGCCGGCAAACATTGAAATTAATGTCGTGGTTTGTCGTCAGCTCCTTTTTTTCGGCTTTTGGGTATCATGTTCTCTCTCTTTTTTTGGATACCACCCTATCGAGATTAGAGTCGCGCGACCCGGCCAGTGTTCTAATTACTCAACAAAAAAAGTACCAGCACCGAGATCCAGTGGCTCTGGAGATCGAGAAACCGAACCGGAGTACGTGACATAAGACGCAAGTGACTCGGTGTGCTGAGCGTGTGAAAAGGAGCCAGTTGCCAGGGCCAGAAGTAGCTGCCATGGATGTGGACGATGGCCAGGCCGAGCAGCAACAGCAAGGCAGAAGTCGCGTTTATGGCGCGTGCAGCCATTAAGCGTTTTGCTAGAATCATCAACGTCCATCCAGCCACAATTCCCAGTGGCCCCGTGCGTATCCTTTCCCCACCTTTTACGCCACATCGTCCTCCGCCTATGGTCCCTCCGCCTCTCTTGGCGGCCGCCAATCAAGACGGGGCAAGCGTTAATATTTTTGCGCAAACAAATCATAAATATTAATTTTACGACTTAATTCGACGGCGCAATATGCGCTCCCGTTCCCAATTCCCAATTCGCTATTCGCTTTTCGCAATTCCCATTCGCAACTCGATCATTCTGGACACCATTCTGCCGCCACTTTCCGCCCCAGCTGCCACCTGTGGCATCCAGTCATCTAGTCAGTGGCCTCAAATCAAAACAAACCCCAAAACTGGCAGAAAAGGTGATTATATTAGGTGTTTTTTTAGAATGCTGGAATAGGGGATACCTATTGGGGTTTCTTAGGAAATATTATTTAAAATTATTTAAGTGGGTTTTAAGTAGATCTTGTAGAGGATTATATTTCATATTATTTTCTTAGACTCATAGCATAGTATCCTTCTGCAATATATACCCCTTTATTCAGTTAATTTTCTCGAAGGGGGAATGAAGGCAAAATGTTGTTAATATGTTGATGCTGCCGTTTGATTGTTGTTGCCGTTGCATTTTTATGTGCGCCGCAGGCTCAGGCGATGTAAACAACTTTTATTGCCTGGCCCGACACTCGGCCACTCGGCCGGCCTCCCACACCGCAGCTCCTCCACCACCTCCTCCTCCGCCTGCGGCCTCCTTCGTCGCCTCTGGTTCCTCCAGAGCTCTTGGCGTGAAACTATTTATTTGTAAGCGCATCAAAGGAGCCACAACAACGGCACTGCCACAACAAATTGCCATAAAATGCGAAGCATAATTCTTTGTGTATGTTTTTCTCCTCGCCGTGTTTTGTTTTTGTTTTTGGTTTTTTTGGCTGAAACTACGTAGACCTTGCAGCGTTGGGCAAATTTTCGCACAATGACCAATGCCCCATCATCATCATCAGCAGAAGCCAGCATCAGGCATCAACATCAACATCAGCGGCATCGTCATCGTCATCATTGGCGGCAACGTTTTTGCGCCGCCAGAAGAACTGAAGATCTCCTACGAGTGTAGTGGGTATAGTATTTTTAGCAATTGACAGAATACAAAAATACTCAGGCCAGACGGTGGCAGACTGATTGTGAGTCTGAAATTGGAATCGGAATCAGAATGGTTATAGTAGGAATAGGTATGGCAATGGGAATGGGAATCGGAATAGGAATCGACAGAACAGACAGAGGGGCGTCGCTCGATTCGATTTGGTGTCTCTTGGACTCTTACTCAGCGATACTCAGCCATAGTTCAATAGTCTATAATTTCCCAAAAAACCAAATAAAATGGGAAAAACAAATTTCAAAGAAAGGGAAAAGCAATTTTCAAATTACACAGACTAAGTGCTCTCGCTGTGCGCCCATTTCGGTGTGAGTAATTGCGTGTGTGCCTCTGACTGTGAACTGTCTTGGGTGTGAATCACTCACAGATTCATTTGATTGAGGCATGATAGAGCTATCAAATGATTGTTATGCTCTTGGCCGACAAAGCAGGATCACCAAAGTGAAATTCGAACCTCCCAGTAGTGGGTAGTGGGTGATGGGTGTTTGGTGTTGGGTGGCGTTCCCAAAGTCCAAACTGAGTAATCCCCATTAAATGAGTAATGCCCTCGACTTGATTTATTTGAATTTTTAAAAGCATTCTTTATGATTTTGATTATAGATTTATAGACAACACAAAGCTAATAAAATTTATGGAAACCTGATGACAAAAGTTGGAAAGAAAGTCTCAAGCATCTTAGGGGAAACTTTTCTTCAACTCTCTAGTTCCAATTCCATTTGCGATATTTTTGAATCGAAACTTGGGATATCTGATATTGGTGCTCTTGGCAGTTACTTCCTGCACGGATACTCCGGAGCTGCAATCAGCGAATGTGCCACTTATGGGAGTATCTGTATCCTAACTCGTTCTTTATCTCTGTGTTTTGTCGCCGCCGTTTGTTGGGGAAAAGCTGAAGCTGAAGCTGATTGTCAATTTGCGGAGCTCCCTGTCCGACTCCCTGCTGCTGCCTGTGTGATAGTTGCAAAAATAGAATTGTGTCTCTGATTTTAAGTATTTCGCGTGAAAAGTAACAGAGGCGACCAGAAAAGACCAGACAACAGACACCCGACAGAAGACACGAGACCAAGACCCAGACGGGAAAACAAAAAAAAAGGAGGAGCAGGAGCAGGAGTGCAGGAGTGCAGGATGCCGGGCGGGTTGCCAGTCAGTGTCTCTCAATTGCAAATTTATGTGAATTGAGTCAATTTTTATCGCAGCCGGGAGCCGGGGGCGGAGAGTTGGTTTACTTTTGACTTGTTTGTCACTGGAAAACTTTGCGTCGTTTGACTGGCGTAAATCGTATGACTGGAGTCACTTGAACTTGTCGCTGCCATTCTCCCAACTGCCCTCGTCCTCGTCCTCGTGCTCGTCCTTTCCTCCTTCTGGCCTGCTGCTTAGGGGCCCTCGGCTTCTGCCCCTTCCTCGTGCTGACCAGCTGGCAGCGCCAATTCCGGATCATTAGCTCGCCGAAAAATGTGAGTGCCGCACAAAAGACCCCCACTATGAGGATGAAAAAGGGCCCCTTCAGATGCTCCGTGGTCAGGACAATGGCATTATCAGCAAAGTTTGGCCGCATCTTGGCTATCCTGTTCAAGTAGGTGTTGTTGTACCGAAAGTCCTTGTCGATCTTCTGAAAGATTCCCACATCCCGCATCATTCGGATGATGGTGTTCAGCTCAAAGATGAACGGGAAGCCGGCCTTCATGATCATCTGCAGGGGACTGGAGAAGACGTTCTGGGGAAAGGCGTAAATGTCGTCTCCCAGGGCACTCTGCATCGTGTACATCCTGTTGCTCAGGATGCAGCGTTCTCCGTTCTTCACGGCCACTAGGTTGTCCGTTCTAGGAATGAACTCCGGCGAGGTGTTGTACCCGTTGAAGATCCACATGTCGTCGTCGTTCTCGAACCAATCACGGCTCTCCTCGTGGCCACCGTAAGGTATGCCCTCGGCCACCACCTCGGTCAGTTCGTCCAGCTGATGCAGGTAGCCGGGGTCCTGGAAGGTGGCTATCATCTTGGACGTGTAGGTGGCCACCACATTCAGGCTGTAGAGGGTGAGGGCTATGAAGAACACTTTGGTGGCCTCGCAAACTGGACGCTCCTGGACGGCCACTGAGATGGTCACGGCCAAGGCGTTGATCCCCGTCAGACTCAACTGCTGGTAGTAATTGGGCTCCGGCAGGATCTTGACCAGAGCGAACCAAAAGAGCCAGGTGAGCAGCAAGACCAGGAGAAAGCAGAGCCAGGTGTAGGGCTCGAAGATTCCCACCATGGCCTGCCAGGCGGGTCGCCGTTCCGCCTCCTTGATGTACCAGGTGTGGGCGTCCTCCAGGTAGGTGTCGGTGCCCCAGAAGAAGTCGGCCACCTCGTTGTCCGGATAGAATCCCCCTACTATAAAGTCACACTCGTTGTCAATCACCTTGCTTAGCAATCCGTTCCAATCGCCATTGGCATCCAGTTCTCCTCGGGATTCCAAGCTGCAGGTTTGGTTAACCTAATAAAGGATATTAGTTTTCGCAAGCTTGAGCAAGCTCCCGAACTCACCTTAAAATCTAATCGATTCTTCATGAATCCCAGAATCCTCATCTCCAGACCCACAACGCAATCCTCTTCCACAAATGGTGCCGAAACGGAAGCACACACGTAGAAAGTGCAGTTCTTGGGACTGAATCCCGCCACATAGTCCAACATGGCGGCATGAACGGCGGTCGGACTCGGATACAGCTCTCCGTCGTGGCACTGACCCACACTCTGGACATTCAGTACCCGGCAGTTCTCATTATTGTAGTA
This sequence comes from Drosophila bipectinata, assembly GCF_030179905.1. Taxonomy (NCBI): domain Eukaryota; kingdom Metazoa; phylum Arthropoda; class Insecta; order Diptera; family Drosophilidae; genus Drosophila; species Drosophila bipectinata. The sequence goes on from NC_091737.1 coordinate 11,218,296, forward strand.
GTCGTTCACCAGGAGATTGTAGTCCATGGAGGAGTTGGCGTAAAGCAGGGCCACCCGGTGCACGTAGAAGCTATGCATCAGTTCGTTGAAAATCTGGGATGCCACGGTCCAAGGGCGATTGTGCACCTGGGCATTGTGAAACAGCACCAGGACTCGAGCACCTGGATTCCAGGAGCGCATCCGGCTCACATAGCGACTCATGAGACTGAGCAGCCTCTCCACAGAGTCCACAATGAGCACGTAGTTGTCCACCAGGAGCAGTTCCCCGAAGTTCTTGCTCTTTACATTGCCACCGTGATCGGTGACCACTCTGAGCTGGAAAAGCTCCTGCCTCCGAGGCTCAGTAGGATCTGTGACAGCTTCGTTTATCCGCTTCGCGAATCCCTGCTGTATCTCATCCGCTGGAGTGGACAAGTTGAAGGCGTGGGTCGTCATGAGGTTGTAGGCTCGGGTGAAGCGCTCTGCAGGCTTTCGGTAAAAAAAGATCTGGGCAAACCTGTCCAGGCAGTCGACCCCAGCCTGCCACACCTCGGGCCCCAGATCCTTGGCCGGGAGCATGGATATCACGATATTCGCAGTCTCGTTCGAGGGATTCACTATGCCCCGACCGGGCTCCAAAAACAGGAGCACAAGGATGATGGCACTCGGATAATTGCAGCACATTGTTCGTCCATCAGGTTGGCCAATTGCGAATTAACTGTGGTGGGCGACACTCTGATTGTGCCCATGATGCGGCTCATGCGCTGTAATTATCACGGAAGGCATATCTGTGCCATGGCTTTCCCAGAGCAGTCAGTCAGAGTGGCTCTTTAAATAAATCTATATACTTTCCGGCGTAATTCGATGCCCGGCAGCCATTTCCATCAAACACTTATTATTTTTTTGGGGGTCTGTCGGGGAAATCCATTAAATCACTTCGTCTCTGGCCAGGCTAGAGCGCATTCAACTTTCGTCTTTGGCTGATGTTTGGCTTGTATAATTGACTGCTGTCATCGTGCCGACAACGGCAACAACACAGTGTGGCAGTGGCAACAAACAATCGCCATTGCAACATGCAAGGCTTAAATTAAAGCAAATATTTGCACAGTCGCTGCGGCGCCACAGTCGCCACCAACAATGGTCTCGAATGCATTAAAACACTCCATCAATCCGAACCAATCCTATCCCTGGAACCTTTTGGCAGAGCAGCCAAAATTACGACTATATGGCGTATTTACTTCTCGGTTCGGTTCGGTTTGGTTATATGCGGGGGATTGGGAAACTGTGTCCGTACTCTGTCCGTGGTCTGTCTGGGTGTCCATTGTCCGTTGTCCGGATGGCGTTGGCCGGAAGTAGCCGGTCATAAAAATAAAACTCGAGATGGCCGGCCATAAGCCAAGTCAATGAGTCATTTACTGCAATGGCATCCTTTCGCGCCACACCCGTTGTGTCCTGCCAGTGCATCCTTGCCAGGCTTGCCCAGCCCTGGTGTGGGTGTATCGGGGAGCTCATTTGTCTTACCAGTTTGTCATTAGAAAAATTGCTCGTAAATTTCACATTTAATTACAATACAAAACTCAGCAAGTTCAGAAACGAGTAGAAAGCCAACTGAAGAGTGCCCGGAGGACTTGAACTAAATCTTTGGCTGCAACAAAGTTGCAAAAGCATCATCAAGAAGATTGATAAATAAAGTTAGTCCTGCAACGAATAAAAGCTACTCTTTTATAAGAAAATCATATGGGAATTAGGGATAGTCCGCTCACAATCAAATAAACCTTTCGGGGATCTAGGGTATGGCCGAAACCCGCTGACTCATTTGGTTCAGTCCAGAGAGGCGGCAAAACAAATTGCGTGTGATAATTTAGTGTCATCATTTTTGACAAAGGGCGTTAACAGCTCACTTACTCCGTCCCTCATCCTCATCCTGCCTTCATCTCGTTTTGCAGATTCGTGCTCAACCTGAACGACACGACGCCCCTGACGATTCGCTTCTCGGCGCCCGTGGTCCGCAAGATGTACTTCAATCAAACAGGTAAGTCCCAGCTCGTGAGTTTCACCTCCTCCCTGGTGGGAACCGTCAGAATCATTAACCCGAAACCCGACTCCCTTTGCAGGCAGCGCTCTGAGGCCGGCGGCAATGGCATCTGGTCCAGGTGTTTCCGGGGACACCCTGGTGCTGCCCTGCGCCCTGCGCGGCCAGTACGACCTCTTCGTCCAAGCCCGCCAGAGCGGCGCCCTCAAGGTGGACGCCCTGGCCCAGCATCCGCACCACAACTGGCCCCTTCTGAATGCCACGCACCGGATCGCCATTCGCACCCAGAACCGGGTACGGAAGCGCGAGATGATCGTCAAGTGGGACAGGAGGTGAGTACTCATTGATGAAGGAAGTGGTGGGAAAAATCCAAACAATTTATATTTGACCTTCTGCGATGCTCATACAATCGACAATATTTATCCGATCTTTATCCTTTAAATATTTATTTAAAGGAATACCTTAAGCGCTTTGTAGATTGATTCTCCACAAAACTGCATCAAAAGTCTGAAACAAAAACAAAATTTCGGATCAATATTTTTCAAAATTTTTTCTGATGCTACTTGAAAAATCCGCGATTTCCAGGATTGCCAGTTTTGGGCCATTGCGATGTCCATATCTTGGACAATGTTTGTCCGATCCTTGAAAGGAATACCTTAAACGATTTGTAGATTGATTCTCCGCCAAACTGCATCAAAAGCCTGAAACAAAATTTCGGATCAATATTTTTCAAAATTTTTCCTGATGGTGCCCCTTGAAAAATCCGGGAATTCCAGGATTGCCAGTTTTGGCCCCTTGCGATGCCCATATCTTGGACAATTTTTGTCCGATCCTTGAAAGGAATACCTTAAACGATTTGCATTAAATGCCTGAAACTAAATTTCGGATTGATATTTTTCATATTTTCCCTCTTCAATCCCTAATCGGAATATCTTTCTTATTCTTCAGCAAATTCGATTACCATGCCATGCACTACTGTCTAGTGATCCAGCGTATAGTTCCTGATACCCCTCGTCTAACATTCACCCACTTCTGCCAGGCAGTGGCTGCCTTTGTGGATCAGCGGCCATTGAGCCCCAGTTGCTCAGGAGTGAGTCCTTTGGACTTGGTTTGGGCTGCTCCACCGCAGCGAGAGCGTCGCCTGAATCCTCGCCACAGTCTCCATGTGGTGTGCACGGGGAAGCGGCGCCAACAAATGCTGCGTCGATTGTTGCCGCGAAGTAGTTACCAATTGGATCTGTTCGGTGTCCACCAGAAGAGGCAGAATCTGACCATGCGGCTGGCCACCACCCAAGTGAGATTCAATCGAACCCAGCCACTCGCTTTGCGGCAACAGGCGCTGGCGCTTCTGAAGATCGGCGGGCAGCATGGAACGCAGATCTACAGCTTCAAGGTGCCGCAGGTGGACCCGCCTGTGGAGCACCCAGTTATGCGGCACTTGTTGATTCCCTGTTCTGGGAGTGAGATCCGGGTCAGATTGCTAAGGCAGCGAAACGAGGTGTGGCAATCGATTCCCATTTTCAGTCCCACATACATTCGACAAAACGGAGTGCTGCCCGGCCAGCGGTATCAGATGAGGTTCGAGCCGAGCAACGACGATGAGACGTTAAGGGCTCAGAAAGTAATGGTAAGTAGGGAAATTGAGTTAAAAAATGTATATTTTAATGTATTTTATTTAATAGGTGGCCCTAAGCAGTGAGGCTTTGTTCCGGACTCTGCCGGAACTTCCCAAAAACATAACCGTTTTCAATGTGAGGACAAGATGCAATCGGGCCACCATAGCCTGGAATGGTTCCCCAGATGAACGAGAACTGAGGTAGAACTAATCCTAAGGATTAAAGCTACTGAGAACTATCTTAATCTTGAATCTTAAATCTTTTGATAGCTACTGCATTATTGTCTTTAATCTGCCGCAACGCAATCGCAGCGTGGTGGATGCCACAAACTATTGCATGGACTTCTCCCCGAAGCAAATGGTGAACTACAAGAACTTTGAGTGGATGACCTGCAGGGAAAGGCAACAGAGGTGGGTCTAGCTTTAAATATTTTTTACAAAGATCTTATTATAATAAAACATCTTTAATTTTGTAGCCCTCAAAGCATTGACAACATTGAAACGGAGACCATCCTAAATCTAAATCCAGGAGCCAGTTACCTGGTTTATGTCACCGCCAACTTGTCGATGGGAAAACCCCTGCCCTACCAGGCCCTGACACTTCACATGGCCAGCCAGTGCTTGGACGATTCGCACGAGTCCTTCTACTAACCAGGTCGAAGCCCAACAAAAGCTTAGCTGCATTTTCGCATCCAAACTATCCGTCGTTGTAAAGCTACCTTACTACTACTACACTATCCTACAAGTACTATATGCTGGTTAAAAGACTATAAACCTATCTCCATTTACATATATATATATATACTATATATATACAAGCCGATATATATATATATATTCATATTCAGATGTTTGTGGCAAGAGTGGCAAGAATGTGGTGTATGAGCGAGTGAGTCTGAGTGAGTGCGTGAGATTCGTGTTTGTGTTTGCCGGACAAATTCCAAGTATTTTCGAGTTTCGAGTGCTTAGTTTCCGTAATAATTAGCTAGCTATTAAAGTTTGTATAAAATACTTGATTGGTTTACCCTCGCTGCTTACCGAATAATTGTTTATACCTAAGTTAGTTCTCGTAGGCTTTTGCTGTTAAGTTTTAACATTAAAACAAAGAGTTTTTGTAGTCTTTTTTTATACATTAAGCTTACGAGTTAGCTCTATAATAGTTATTACGAATATATATATATACTCTATGTATATGTGCGTTGAAGGCGTTGTATTTTTTGAAGCTAAATTTGTGCAACCGAAGAGAGGACAATAAAGAAAAACCAGAATGTGCTATCTGACAAGGGAGATTTCGATTCTAATTCCTATACCTATTCCAGCCGAATAAATGTCAAAAACCATGGCTAAAGTAAATCCAAAAGCTCTGAAAATGGGGGGATTACACCAACAGCGTAGTTAACCTTATAATGACGACAGTTGAGCGGTTAACGGTGAACGTCGAACGATAAGCGGTTCCGATAATGGAACATTAAGCCCGGCGGTACCCTCCGGTAGCAGTGGCCATAAATCTATCCCCCAGTCGATTGGCAAAAGCTCTCCAGTTCGGACCTTTCTGCGGCATACTTTTGGGCCTCACCCTGGAAATGGCCCTCCTACACTACACCTTTGAGCAGTTTGAGTTGTACCTGAAGTGGGCCCTCAGCAAGCACGGGGAGTTCACCCCCGCCCCCACCATTCAGCCGTATCCGGGCATCTTCATCGGTGATCTTAGCCAGCTGAACAGGTTCAAGCGCAATGCCTTCTCCGCCGTGGTGGGAATCCTTTTCGTGTTGGCCTTTGTCGGAAATCTGGGCACCCTCTACGTCAACTCCCGCCGGAAACTGAGACCCTTCTTCCGATCCTGCCTGATTTCACTGGCCTGCAGTGATCTCTCCTCCACGGTTTTCTGTACAACCTCCTACATGGCTCAGTTTAATGCGGAGTACCTCCAGCTTTGGGTGAGTGGGAAGGTCAAAAAGACTATGTAGTCTTCTATGATTTCCGTCTGAAATTATTCTCCAGACTATTGGTGGCTTCATGTGCAAGTTTGTGCCCTTTGCCACCACCACTTCGGTGCTCTCTGGAAGCCTGACCCTCGTGGCCATTGCCCTGGATCGCTACCTGGCCATAATGCGGCCAGTGTTGGGCTTCTGGAATCCGGACTACCGCTTCAGTGTGGTCACCATGCTGCTGATTTGGGCCTGTTCCATTGGCGCCTCGGGTCCGCTGTTGGGCATCTACGATTACCAGCGTGTCCAACTGCTGGATGCAGAGGATTCTCAGACAGAGGACGAGGACGAGACCAAAGAAGTGCCCAGGGAACTTGTGGTCACCGAACTGGAGCTGGTGCACATGTGCCTGGCCGGCGACGTAAGTCCGCAGCTGGGATTATCACTTGCCAGCAGGGTGGGGATTTAGTGGGGATTTGCGCGGGGACCTGGGATGGGGGAATCCATGTTGTCGAATCAATGTCCTCCTTATCTTATCAGCCGGGTGTGTAGAAAACAATTTATGCAATTCTATAAATATTTCTCTGTGTGTTGTTCCAGCACGCTGTCGGATTATACTACGTAGTACTCTTTACCCTGATCTTTATGCCCTGCATAGTGGCGTTCGTTTGGCTGAATGCCATCATTGCCAGGCAGCTCTGGCTGAGGCGGCACTTCCACCAGGAGCAGCAGGTGCGCCAGCAGGAGCCCCAGCAGGGTCAGTTCAAGGCCCTCGGGTCGGCAGGCGGCAGTGCGGACTTCCTGATGCCCTCGACCTTGGCCAGTGCCATCGGCGTGGCCCTGCCCTTTGCCGTGGACAAGATGCCAGTGCCCTCCAGCACTCCTTCCCCCAATCCTGCAAAGAAAACAACAGCTGCTTCGTTGGCCAGGGAGGCGAGACACCGGAAAATGGTGGTGGTGGTACTGCTGATGATGGCCGTCTTCATATTCCTACGACTGCCCGCCTGGGTCTTCCTGATTATGCGACTCTACGGATCCTACTCGGAGCCCATCGACTGGCTGCTGTACTTCAGCTTTGGCATCCTCAACCTCTTCAGCTGCGCCCTGAACCCCATATTTTACACGTTTCTCACCCAAACGATACGCACGGCATCGCTGGTGAAGCAAAAAATCCGGTATTTCCTTGGCTGCTCTCCCGGGAATGTTCAAGACGCCGCCATGCCGACGGAGGAGATGAACAAAGGCAAGTGGTCGCAATGCTGTTGTGGTCTGCGACCGCCCACCTTCACCTGGCGCTGCCACCTTGCCCGGAATGCGGCAGCCACCACCGAAGTCCGGGCCTCGGACCACAAGTCCGCCAGTGCAGCGGTGCAGCAGGAGCCGGCCAGCCTGAAACGCATCCTGAGCTTCAAGCACGAAGTGTTCACCATTTACAAGCAGTGCGATGACTCGACTTCGAGTGCGTCAATTGAATCCTCTGCCTGATAGGCGACCACACCGATCATAAATCACCCGGTTGCATTTGTCGGATACGGGAGTAAACGGTTAGCAGAACTTGATTGATGGTTATAGTTCCCCAGGCCACCCACCTCCCATCCGACAATCCCCTAGATGGCGAAAAAAACAGTGTGTCACGGTTGGTGGGGGGGTTATCAGACATCAAAATATGTGAATATATATAAGCACGTACATTATGTACCTTATCAAAAGTGTAAATATGGAGAATAAAGGAATGCCCATTGAAAACCAACAAGGTGTTAGATTTAGCACTCAATAGGGGCATAGAAATTGGTTATTATCACAAGGAAGTGATCGGCGAAACAGGTCTCAACAAAGATAGTTATGCTAGAGAATGGCATTTAAAGTATAAAGTCATTAAGTCATAAACTCCTAAAAAGGTCTTCGATGTTTTCATTAAAAAGTGCTTAAAATAGAAAGAATTTTATACAAAATTAGAGTGACTAAGATGTGTTTCTATAATACTAATGAGTCACTCCCCAAAAATATTTAAATTGCTTATTTGTTTTATCTTAATCTATACTAGGCACTTCCGTTTTTTTAAACAATGGGCGACAAGTTTTCATGTGAGATACGAGTAGAACATCAAACTAATTAAAAACCAAATGTATTATATTAGTATCACTTGTTTTTGGATGAAAGCTTCCACTCTCTTTCTTTGTGAGTATCTCTTCTGGCAGTCGGATCTCTAAAAAACTATCTCTTTTTTAAAAAAGAGAGAACATGCATTTTTGTATTAATAAACAAGCCAGCAAGCTCGGCTCAAAAGCTGCTCTTTTTTCAACCATTCGGTTGGAAAACCTTTCAGTTGGTGGCGGCGACTCGCGACGAACGGTTGGATTTCTCTCAGCGGAGACACTGCGATTCTTGACACGGAGACACGGCGGGTGAAATCTTCGGAACCACACAAGTCCGACCAAAGTGGCCGCCGAGTGCATGCCAAAAAGAAATATATACGGATAACTGAGCTACGAGCTCGGCTCCAATTGTGCGATTGTAGAAATTCGTGAGCCAAACAAATGAATCGTCAATAAATGAGGCCAATCACCGAAAGAGAGATGCGAATTATCGCATAAAATATTTTGTCTAAAAATATATACAGATATAGTGGTGTATACCGTAAGAAAGAAAAAGTGGCAAAAGTACAACAAAAAAATATAGAAAAAAATATAAAAAAGAAAGAAAGAAAACGAAACGCCAAAGAACAAAGGCGGGTTCAGTGCGGTTCGTTGTGGGTCAAGAACGAAAGTTCGACTCGGAAATTGTGAATATTGTGGCAGTTTTTTTTCTTGGTTTTTGGTCAAAAAGGTAGGTAACCGTCATATGCGAACTGTCAGCGGCAATCAATGTTTTGGTTTTTGATTTAACTTGGCTATGGATTTCCGTCAAACCAGTTGTGGATGGTAGGTAGTTGGTAGTAGCCAGTAGCCAGTCTTTTACTGTTACACATTTCGTCAGAAGCTTCGGCAGGAAAAACACGTTTGCGCATTTCACTCGGCGTCTTGGGTCTTTTTGCTTCAGTCACGCATGCGCGGTGCTCGTCTTCAATGAATTTCATGCTAAACTATTGTAGAGCTGTCACATTGAGGGATGTTTTATGGTGGGACTTTAAGCTATATAGCAGAGTAAAAAAATAGCATCTATGGTTTTATGATAGACATAATTTCTCTTTTGAAAACCCCTTTTTATTTCTCCAAGTGTAAACACTTCTTGGCCGATTACGCAGCTTTACGCTTTCGATATTTACAACCATATTGGGAATTCTACGAGTACTACCCATTTTCCGTTTCTATTTGCGTGCAGTTTGCTGTGCGTGTCGGGTATGCGGCGATGAGTGGTTCACTGATTCCAGTGGCCGAGGTGGGCTTGTGGTTGGGGCTGCATGTTTAATTAGCCCCCGCTAACCAAATATATATAGGCCACTATTTGGACATGACGAGGCTGACGGCGACACACACGCCGCACTCCCTTAAGCCCGACGACCAAAGGCATTAAAGTTCAAGAAATGGTATTGTAAGATCGCTCAGATCGTGTAGGCATTTGCTCTCAATAAAGTGCCACACATTTCTAATTATTACGTGCCTGAAATTACAAGCAGTTTCTCGAAACAAAATGAAAATGTGTTTCAGATTGGCTTTCATTTGTCAAATCAAATCGATTTTGGGGGCTTGGAGCTCCCATACCATACCATACCATCCCAGAGGCTATGAATCACTTTGAACAAGTTTTCCATCGGCTAATGTGTTCCGGAAAAAGAAAAGAAACTCACTTTCGTTTTCATCTCGTTTCACAGTCTCTTAGCATACCTTCTCTTTCCTAATTATTATAAAACAAGAAATGTTCATTAAAACATTACATTCAGCGTGACGGACTACTGCAGCATTATACAATAGAGACCCACTAAGAGACAACGACAACAACAAGATTGGACGAAAATGACTTAAGCCCTGGGACCTGGGTGTGGGACCCAAGGAGGCACTCCATTTAGCACATCAAAGTGTTTTCATGTTCGGCTCCACAGAAATAAAGTGACCCGAAATGGGGGAAAGAGTAAAAATTATATTATCAAAAATAATTTCTAAAGAAAGTGAAAGTTTTTTTTGGGCCTCTCGTCTCGGGTTTCCGTTGCGTGGAGGGGCCCTTTTATTTTAGGTTTTTGTTTTTTTGGAGGAATCGTGCCTTGAATGAAAACCAAAAACAAAGCTGAGAAAGCTGAGAACTAAAAGGGATGCAGATGTGTGTCGTTCGGTCGGGCTGTGCCAAAAATCCATTTAAGAGGCGACTGCCCTCCACGTGCTGCAGCTGAAGCCCATAAACCGGTTTAACGAAGGCATCGGCTATAGTTTTGTTTTTTTGATAGTTTTGTAATGTCTTTTTTGATGGCTGTAACTTGACCTGCATTCATCTGGAAATTAGTGTTGTCCTCGGCTAACCTTGTCCGCGAAACGAGTTTGCCGCCCCTCTCCGCATCTATTAGATTTCCTAATAATGCATCTTACTTGAACTCTGTGCTCTGGCACTAGGCGCCCTACGGCAGACACTTTCGATTTTCGCTCAAATCACAACAGCAAATAAAAAGTCTTTGCGGTGGCAGACGCCATCCAAGACGAATCCGAGCCCAGACGAGGCGAGACGATACGAGACGAGACCTCCGATGATTACAAGACGATTTCACCCGACGAGGCCAATGTACCTTCGCGACACTTGTCCGCACTTATGGATGATATATGCCTGGCCGATTTGCCGGCGGTATGCCAATTGGTGGCTGGCATTGAGACCCCGTCCCAGGCCGGTCCCAGGCCCGGTGCATAATGAGCCTCCAACAGCCCCTCACAAACAAATCAATTCGGCTCAGTTGCCTTGTTTACTCGCACATTATTGTTATGTTGTTTTTATTGGGTGTCATGTGACGATGATTGGGTTGAGGCCTTCATAGAAGACGCTCCATTGCAGGTTGTTTCAGGGTCATGATAGGCAGAGTCAAGGAATACAAAGGGTCTAATTATCCTCGAGGGCCAAAGACCTAAAACTTTCCATGAGCTGCATCACAGAGGCACAGAGAGCTCACTGCTCTAGAAAAAACCGGATTACGATAACCCTTTGTGTGATTAACACAAAAACAAATAAAATCTAAAGCAACTGAATAATTTCTAGTTTCATTAAATCACATCTGTGGGACAGATGCTGATAAGGCAATTTTGATAAAGCCATCTCAGTAAATAAACGGACAAGTTAATGCTTCGGGGACTGTGATATTTAACAGCCCCTCGGACGAGTGTGTGTGCTGGTGCGCTTTAAACAAACAAACAGAAGCAACAACATCACATGTGAGTCACTCGAACAGTAAGCTACAAATGTATCTGTCAATCCAAATAAAAGCGTTGCAACAATTCCATCTAATGCCACATGCATCGCAATCGGGAGGTGACAGCTCCCCCGTTTTCTGCCAACTTGCTGATGTTGCTCCCGTGCCGTTGCTATTGCTGATGTGTCGATGTTGTTGGTTGCTGTGGGTGTTGGGTAAGGGGTATATGCGTGGGTGTTCAAACATGTCTGCCATTTACAGCTAACGAGATTTTAAGTGCTGTCAAATGTTGATGAAAGCCCCGAACTCATACACAGGCACCAGCCATCCACCAACAAACAGGCACGGATTGAAATTGAAATTTAGATTTGAGGTCCTTCAATGGCAGAGGTCAGGTGGGATGGATGGCTGGCTGAGCATCATAATGCGACAAAAGCCAAAGGGCCCGGGGGAACACTTTCCACAAGTGGTCAGGTAACTCGGGTCTTCAGAGCAAGTTACGGCAGCAGACAGCTTTTTTGTGCCTCATCCTGTAAGTTGCATAAATCATAAACATTCCGGCCAAAACGAAACTGCATAAAAGCCAAAATAAACCAAAACGTTGACAAGCCCCTGGCCAGATCCCTCCCAAGTCGTCGTAATGAAACCCGTTCCCCAAAATAATGACTCTCCGAATTGTATTTATATATTTTTTGTTTTTGCTTCGTTTTCGGTTAAACCCAACAATGTAGGTCAAGCAGCCCGTGGATACCTGTGGCATCTTGAAAGAAAGAGATCTGAAGCTCTGAGGAGTCTGGGAGCCGGAGCATTATGACACAGCAGCGATGGACGATTCCCAGGGGAAACTGCTGGCTCATTGCTCTCCTCTTGGCTTTCGAATTGGTGGCAGATGGTGAGTTCAAGAATCCAAGATAACTGGGAATGAGTTAACTAATGAGGAGTATTCCCCTTCCAGCTGGAGCTATGCCCTTCCTCTTCACCTGGCGCAGACCGGAAATAAACTGGACGCAGCCGGAAACGGAGAGCTGGGTGATTGAGGCCCAACCCAGGAGCATTGAGCCCCACCTAGAGCCCGTCCTGCATCCCAATCGTACACACCGGGCCATAGGCTCGGACGCCTCGGACGCTGAGTTCCTGCAGCGACTGGCCAATCTCCGCCAGAACCAGTCAGCCAGCGGACGTATGCTGTGGTACGATGTGGCTGGTGGGGACGGCCTGGTGTACCCGCCCTTGGTGGACAAGGCCCTGAAGCTGCTTAACCTCAAGCAGGTGGCATTCGAGATAGAGAACAGTGTGATGTCAAAGGTCACGTGCACGGCCTGCCGCGCCGGTGCCGGGATGCTGCAGCAGCAGATCAAGGTGGGCAAGACGGACGGGGAGCTGATCCGCATGATCACCGACTACTGCACCAACCTGAACATCCAAAGCGCCAGAGTGTGCCAGGGAGTGGCGCAGCTCTTTGGCAGCGAACTGATCTACGTCCTAAAGAGGGTCAATCTTAGTCCCGACGAGCTCTGCAGCTTTGTCATCGGTGATGGCTGTGCCGACGTCTACAACCCCTACCACGAGTGGGAGGTCGTCTTCCCGCCAGTCCCCAAGCCGCCGCGTCTTGCTGACTTGCCCATTCCCGTGGACGGAGCCCCCTTCTTCAAGGTCCTGCACATCTCGGACACCCACTACGACCCCCACTACGCGGAGGGCTCCAACGCCGAGTGCAACGAGCCCCTCTGCTGCCGCCTCAGCAGCGGACGGCCTGCTACGCCTAATGCTGCCGCCGGCAAGTGGGGCGACTACCGGAAGTGCGACACGCCCAAGCGGACGGTGGATCACATGCTCTCGCACATCGCCGAGACGCATAAGGACATCGACTACATCCTGTGGACGGGCGACCTGCCGCCGCACGACGTCTGGAACCAGACCAAGGAGGAGAATCTGGCCATCATTAAGGAGACAGTGAAGCAGATGGCCGAGAAGTTCCCCGGAGTGCCCATCTTCCCAGCCCTGGGCAACCACGAAAGCGCCCCGGTGAACAGTTTCCCCCCTCCGTACGTCAACCAGGTGGACATCTCCATCAGCTGGCTGTACGACGAGCTGGATGCCCAGTGGCGTCGGTGGCTGCCACAGAGTGTGACCCCCACAGTGCGGCGAGGAGCCTTCTACTCGGTGCTGGTGCGTCCTGGCTTCCGCATCATCTCCATGAACATGAACTACTGCAACAACAAGAACTGGTGGCTGCTTCTCAACTCCACGGATCCGGCTACTGAATTGCAATGGTAATTTAAGTTTTTAAAGCTTGAGGATTAGTTTTTAATGCTAATTATATTTCCAGGTTCATTTACGAGCTACAAAGTGCCGAGTTCTCCAACGAAAAGGTGCATGTCATAGGTCACATACCGCCAGGGCACTCTGACTGTCTGAAGGTGTGGTCTCGGAACTTCTACAAGATTATAGCTCGTTATGAGAGTACTGTGACGGCTCAGTTCTACGGACACACGCACTACGATGAGTTTGAGATGTTCTACGATCCACATGATCTAAGTAAGACTCATGAAAAGTTTAAAATAATAATGGGAACTAATGGATTACTCTTCTTGATAGATCACCCCAATAGCATAGCCTATATAGGACCCTCTGTATCGCCTTACTATGACCTCAATCCCGGCTATCGGATCTACTATGTGGATGGGGACCATGACTCTACCACACGACTGGTCATTGACCACGAGTCCTGGATAATGAACCTGAAGGAGGCTAACCTGTATGGCTACCCCATCTGGTACAAGCTGTACACTGCCAGAGCGGCCTATAATATGAAGGCCCTCCGTCCCAGCGATTGGAACAATTTACTCAACGAGCTCACCAATAATCAAGAGCTATTCGAGCTCTACTACAAGTGGGTTATAATCTCGTAAATATCTTAATGAAATATAAACAAATCCTTTGATTTTTTTTAGATATTATTGGAAGAACTCACCGGCTAGACCCACCTGCGATGCCGAGTGCAAGAAGCGTTTGATTTGCGATTGCAGGAGTGGACGTTCCCACGATCGAAAGCACTTCTGCTCAGAAGTAGAGTCCAAAATAGACGAGGAGTCCTCCAAGTCGTGGAAGTCCTGGTTCTATCGTGGATTGACCAACTCGTAAGCAAAAGATTTACGTCATTAAGTGGTAGTTGTGGCTTTAATCCTTGATGTTACTCGCCTAATTGTGCTTTCATAACATTCTGTGTTCATACACTTTATTATTCGCAACCGATAATAACCAAATTCATTTTGTTTTCTGTACTGGTGTGGTGGTTTGCCAATTCAACTCAAAAATACCAAACTAATATCCATACAGAGCCGAGGATAAGACTCCCGTGGAGGACCAAACCAACTTCGATGTGGTGATTGTTGATGCCGGTGGTTGAAAATTGTATATATTTGGTGGCTGGAGCATTGTAATCTTTTATCATAATAAATACTAGTTCCATTTACTTATTGTACGAAATTTCCTTCCCTAAAGCTATAGCCTGCTGTCCTCGATCACCTACCTGCCCAAATACCTGCTGGGATATCGCTGATCGCCGCCATCAAGTCACTACCGCAATACCGATGCGAGACGAGAAACTCCTACCCCATAAGGTTACTATGTGATAATTAGTACTTAAAAGTTGTCTAAGTTCACGTTTATGCAATGACGTCACAATGACCCGCTGCCCCCTCCCTCCCAGTGACCTTGTCGAGAAACTGAGTCAGTGAAGAATAGTCATTTAATTGTAATTGCCTTCAGTCGTTGTTGTTTTTGCCGATGCTGTTGCATGTTGGGGGGCGTGGCAGGAGCGCCCAGCTACGTAATCGAAGTTGTTGATCAAACTATTTTGTAAACTCTTAATTTTAATGATAATATAGTTAAAATAACAAAATAAAGTGCAATAATTTTAGTAACAAAATGGTTTTTATTTCAAATGGGTGTTGCTAAGGCGCCAAACTCTTTTAGTGTTGGTAAATGTTATATTTCTGGTGCTGTTCAACATGGCTTTTAACATGGCTGGTGTTTAACATTAGCTTAACATAGGAAGTGCTGTTAAGTAGCATAAACGAGGGATGCACAATGGCGGGTTGAAAACGTAATGGTTGGCGGGTTTCCGGCGGAAATTCAAATTCAAGCAATTGCCATTTTGTGGGGTGAAGTTCTTGCGGAACTTTCTATTACCTATTTTTGTGTGGCTTGAATTATGTAAGATATTTTTGTGAGTTAACTGCCTATT
The DNA here is from genome assembly GCF_030179905.1 of Drosophila bipectinata. Classification (NCBI taxonomy): domain Eukaryota; kingdom Metazoa; phylum Arthropoda; class Insecta; order Diptera; family Drosophilidae; genus Drosophila; species Drosophila bipectinata. The sequence goes on from NC_091737.1 coordinate 11,233,422, forward strand.
AAACTTTTATAGGACTTACTTTTATGGAGAGATTATAAAAGATTTAGGAGAATTTATAAAAAATAATAATGTGGGACGGATTCCAGTAACTATTTCTAAAATCATGCAGCTTATGTTGCTCTTTACCTGCCCGTAGTGCATTCTCATGCTTGATTGGAAACCCCACCCCCAAACGTGAAGGATTGGCATTAGTCCTTTGGGTAAACTCCTGCTCGCAGCTGGAGGGGCATCGCCGGGGAGCCCTAGTCGTTGTCAATACGCCCGAGTGGCCGTTTCCGCCGCGGCAGTGGCAGTGGCAGCATTGCCTTGAGTTGATTTCAGCTTGTTGAGCGGTCGTGCGTGTTTTCCTTCATTGGTGATAAGACACGCAGCGAGGTGAACGTGTGTGTGTGTGAGTGTTTGTGTGGGTTTCGATGGGTGCCCTGGTTGCCAGTCATTATCCTTTTGTCACACACACACACATACACTAGCACCCGCACCTTTTCCCACACGACCCCCGCCGACCCACCCACTGCCAGCATCGGGCTGGCAAAACAATTCCGTTTACATTTCCCACATCACCCACACTCCCGCACTCTCCCACCCCCACACACCCGCACTCGCTTACACACAAATGGCGTGCGCCGACTTCCGTTTATTTTTTGTTTCTTCCTTTCCTGATTTCGCTCTTTATGTTTTTGTTGCTTTGCATACTTTTCGGGGGACGCTGCCGCTGGGAACCGCACACATGTGTGTGCGCGCGACAAACAAACAAACAAACAGAGACCCCCAAAAGAACAACAACAACATTGGCCAGAAGGGTACGGCGTCGGTACAACAATGCAATGCGTGCAAATTTTTAGAAAAATATACAAACAAGACGGTAGAGGAGGAGGATGGGGACGTGGCATTATCTCATGTGGCAGGCACAGGATCTCGATGCCGCGCTTAAATGCCGCTTAACATATTTGATTTTTCTTCTTTGCCATTTTCAATCGTTTGTTGTTTTTTTTGTTTCTCTGGAAGCATTTTTTGTTAGCAATGTTTGTTTTCGTTGTTGCTGCTGTCAGGCTTGAATATAAATTTGCATTTCAACAGACCCGCTGAAAGTTCACACATGTTAACCCATTAATGCCCGATCGGATGCAAACATATTGTTGGTTTAACGAATTCCACAGAAGCTTTTAGTCCCACGTACTTATATATATTTTTTCGTTTTTTATCTTTTGTTTCCATTACCAATGGGTTAATTGAACGCGACTGGAGCCTTTTTAGAATTGGCGCCTTCATTTGAATGCCGAAATACGTTTTTAAATAAATCAACGCATTAATTATTCGCGCATGCATAAATCGTTTTCCTGTCAATGGCTGCCTGCCCCAGGACCTTTCTTTATGTTTCCCACCCGGCCCACCAGGCCCCCTCCGCCTATTTTGTGCCGTTTGGCCAAACACCTCCGCACATTTTTATTAGCTACGCATAATTGCTGCGGCAATAAAGTTGTTTTTTTTTTTTTCACCCCGCTGGCCCCCAAAAAGTGGGAAAAGGACACAGGACATGGCCCTGGGACACATCCACATCGGACATTGGAGCCTGGCGCGTGACCCGACAACATAACGACATTTAAGTGGCCACCGCAGCAGCAGCAGCAGCACCACCACCACCACCCATTGGTGGCAGCAGTGCCAGTGGCACATCAGTATCAGCATCAGTTGGAGTCAGTTTGGGGCATGGCTTGGGCCATGTTTGGCAACATGTTACAAAAAATTGATGCTATTGTTGCCACTGTTGCTGCAGCTGCACACAGTATTTATTGTTACAAGTAAATGGGGGAGGTGGTAGTGAAAGGATGGTCAAAAAGGATGCTCGCCCTACCTAGGGTTTAAGACTTTATGGATTTTAAATTTTAAAAAATAGTTCAAATAAACTTAAGACTTAAAACTGACTCCCCTCTCTCTTGGTTTTTCTTGATAATATTTTGAAAACTTTCCACTAATTTGATAATAAAGAAAAATCGCTCATTTTCCTCTCCAATCCTCAGCAGTTGTCAACCACAAGCCACCATCGCCCGGAGCGTCACTTTCAGCGACTGTCAATGCTTTTGTCGCTATTGTTTATTCCAGTTTTTGTTTTCTGGATTGTTTTCTGTATTTTTTTTTGTATATTTTCCATTCGTGTAAAAAGCGCGGGAAGAAAATTATATTTAATTACTCAAGCAAAAGCATGACAAGTGAAAATGTCGCCTGGCCGAGAATCCAGAATCCAGAGTCCAGAGTCAGACCCAGCAGGGCTGTCAGCTTGTCAGGAGCAGGCTCCGCTTGCCGCTCGCCATTCGGCATTCAGGATTCAGGATTTGGAAAGCCGCTGGCGCATTTGGTCATCCTCTGCTGTGGCTATTGTTGTTGTTCTTGTTGTTGTTCCTGCTTTTGTTTAAATTTAAATTTTATAAATAAATCTACATGAAGGCACGAGGCACAACATGGTGTGTCTGTTCGAGCACGAGCAAGTGGAATGTGACTGCAGTTGGCATCGCTGTTAGGGCCACTAAACAAAAGCCGGAACTGTTTTACATTCGTCCTTCCATTCTCACAGGACACTTATTTGTGGGTGGCCTGCAAAGGAAAGGTCCTGTTTGGGGTCAGTTTAGCTTTGGGGTGCAAAATGTTTGGCCAAAAATTATTTATCATTAGTCTTCTTAATATTTCTTACTCCAAGGAGCAAGTTTTAATGGCTATCCTTGTTGCAGGATAATTTGTATTACCTTGCAACCGCCTATGTCCTTGGATGCTTAATGCCTTCAATTCGACAGACTTGAACGCCTTGAGCACAATGTTAATCCGATGTAAGCTCGTGTCCAAAATCCACAGATCCCCACGACATGCTTCAATTGTCCTGGACTCCGGACCCAGGACATATTGTTCTCACACACACACACACACACACAGAGCCATCACATGTGCTCACCTTTGCCATCAAAAGGCAACCACAAGGGAGAGCAGGACGAAAAAATAATCACAAGGATGGGAGGACACACGGTGGAAAAAAAGTGGAATAAGGGGAGGCCGATGGGCGATGGGGAGGTGTGGAAATAGTCGTAGAGATAGAAAGCGTACAAAAAAATCTCAGCTGCAAATGACTTGTGTGCCATTGAGATAAACCCAAAATTTATTTATTTTTACCATAAACCCGAATGCAGTCAAGGCAGAAAGGACTTTTGGCTAGCCATTGTGTGTTCAAAAGTGTGCGAGTGTGTGTGTGTGTGGCAGGCATTTTGTTGTGCTTGTATTTGTGTTTGAGCTTTTTCGGCAGCAGCAACAACAAAAGCGATGACGATGGCAACTAACTACAAATCCGTAGGCAATTAATTTGGCTGGAAAACCCAAAAATACAAAACACACCCGCATCTCAACACACACACACACACGTACAATACATGCATGCGGAAAATAGGCAAAAATATTAAATGGAAATGGAAAAGCGCCGCCGCGTTCACAGTCGACGCTGCGTCAGCGTCAGTCACTTGCAAAAAAAGTATCCTGAAAATAAAAGAGAAGAATGAGAGAGGAGAATCTGAGGGGAAAGAAAAAACAGTTTGAATGGAAATTCAATTGAGTGACATGAAAATGGAATTTTTCATATTTTCCTGATGTTGTTGCCGAGAGGAGGAGCAGTAGCAGGAGCGTGTTTGGCTGCCAGGCACATCACAAACACTGTTTTTGTGCCTCGTGTTGTTGCTGTTGTGGCCGCAATACTAGTAGCAACAACTGGAGCAATAGCAACAGCCAGCATAGAGCGGAATGAACGCAAGGACCAAACGCCTGCCAGCCATACCGACCCAGCAACATCCACACAAACACACACACACACTCAGTCATCTCTGGTGGAGGAGTCCTGTCGGAGATTATGCCCGTCCCTGTCATTGCTCTACCATCCCCCCACCGCTCCCTCATGCCTCCCGCTTTCAGCATCAACACAAAAAAAAAGTTTGCTTCTGACATTTTCATAATTAGGTATTCAAAATCTTTAATAACGGTTACTCTTGCTGGTTGTTGCTATTGCTGGTGTTGCCATTGCTGCTGCTACTGCTTCTGAAAGCTGCCAGTTGCCATTGCTATTGCCTCACATACACACAAACACACACACACACCCACACACACGTTATCCTTATTCAGTTTTTGTGTCTTTGGGGCATACAACTGTTGTGGCTAAAGCTTTGTGGAAATAGATGTTGCTGCTGTCGCTGTTTGCTGTTGCTACTTGCCGCTCCATGTTGCTGCTGCTGCTGCTACTGTCAGTTGCTTGTCTTCGTTTTAGATGATTTTCAAGTAATTCAGATGATGTCCTGGCCAAGTTACCTTAAGACAAGTCTTGGCCTGATTGATTTCTAGTTTCCCTTTGGAGTAAAAAGTGTGTAATTGCTGCTGTCATCACCCCCTTTTTCTAAAATCTCACGGCATTGTCCACACTTCACTTGCAGTCGTCCCGGGCCGTCGTCCTTTTGCGCTCTTCACTCTTTTACGGCCAAAGGAAGCCGAGTCCTTTCTTGGCTTTTCATGTCCAAGACAGGCAGGCAGGCTGACTGGATGGCTGGATGGCAGGCTGGCTGGCAGGATGGCTGGCAGGATGGCAGCTGGATAGATGGGCATGGAGGGCGACAATTTTAGCGCGACTTCTGGACAGGACTTCCGCTGAGCCGAGAAACGGCGTGAGAAAACTTAATAAGCCTGGCCCAGTGGGTTGTCAGTTGGTTTTTCCCTATTCTGCTGCCAGTTTACAGCCGCCCCACTACGGAGTGTTATCTCCTCGCACTCAGTTGCCGATTCCCATATCTGGCCGCCCCCAGCAACTCATCTTCCAAGCCCATTATCAAAAGTCAGTCAATGCCACACACACATACACCCCACTCAGCCCACCCCACATTTTGCGCCCCATTGAGGAGACACCCAAACAAACAGCTTCATTTTGACCTGCTGGCCTAGAGGACGCATCAAGTGGGTGGCTGATGGGTGGCGGATGGGTGGTGGGCTCTGATTTTATTTGCCTGCTGAATTGGCGCTGAGCAAACAACTTCCTTATCTGTGCGATACACGCCGCCGTCAGATAAACACAGCGACGCATGTGCAGCAACATCAGCATCAGCTTCTGAAGCAGCAGCACCACCACTAGCAACAGCAACAACGTGTCATTCATTGTTTAAAATAAAAATTAATAATTCAATTATGCGTCAACAGCCCTCTTGTTTGTCCGCCCACCCCGCCCCCTTCTTATTTTTTTTCTGTTTCTGTATTTTTGCGACTGGCCATTTGGGAGCGGACTTTTGGACACGGACTGGTAGCAGCTGTTGCCAGCCGATGTATGCCACTCCAAATTGCCGTGATTTCATTCAATTTGTCGCAACAGCAAAGGCAGCAGCAACAAATGTTGCCACTTGCCTGGCAGCGCGGCCCAAAATTGTTTTCGTTTGCTACGTTTCATGAGAATATTCCACTCTCCTCCTCGTGCTTTCTCTTTTCCATTCCGCTTGTGCGAAATGCGCATAAAAAAATGCTGTGTCCACCGCCCACAAAAAGGCCATACCCCAATGCCACCACCATCTCCTCTACTTAACCCCCCCGCAGCAGGAGCAGCATCAGCATCAGCATGAGAATCGCAGACGACGACGACGACGTCAGGCTGGTGTGCCAATGCACAATTGTTGTTTGTATGAGAAAATCTCGCCTAATGGCGTTTTACATTATTTGCCGCCTGATGCTGCCACTGCCAACTGCTACCAAGTGGCAGTAGTAGTAAAAGAAGCAGGCAGCCTGCTTCTACCGCCCCACCACCCAGCTACCCAGCCACCCAACCACCCCCTTAGATTTTCCGGACCCGGTTCGAGTGCCAAATATTCGCTCTATCCCTGTCGCTCCACGTTCAAGTTTGTGGCTTAGGGTGCTCGGCTGTTCGTTTGTGGCAAGTTTTCCTTGTGGCAAGGAAAAGAGGCAGGGCAGGGCGGGGGAGGAGAGGACTGCCGGCTGGACAAGATGAATGGCCACTTATTGGCCAAAAGCGGGTTTTGTTTAAATTGTGGTGGTCAATTTGTAGGAATGTATTGAAACGTCTTCGCAGGCGTAGATTGATGGTCCCGCCAGATGGCACCTCCTGCATCTGTGGGTGGGATAGATATGTCAATCGGGCGGTTAATAAGGACTATTTAGTGGGGGTTTTATAGGAAGATTCTTATACTACTCATAGTTGAAACTAATCTAATTATGATAGTATCTCTATTGATTGCAATCAGCACATCCTGAATTAAAATAAATGATTTCCTTGAGAGGTAGACCATCATTAGCTAAAACCCCAATTGCATTCCACACTGATCTCTTAAGACCATTACCAATTGGCATCTGCGGATCCCACATGGAATCGGATTGAGATTCGAATTCGAATTCCGAACCAAACTAAATCGCTTCTAATTTGCCAGCTCATTTCGAGGGTCTGGGCTTCCCAAGGGGGGTTTCTCAAGGGGGTGGACATCAGGACATGGTGTGAACACGCGCATAAGGCCATTTAGGGATTTGGGTGAGGTGGTGGTGGGTGGGTCGCTGGGTCTGTGGGTGGGTGGTTGGGTGTTGAAATGTGTGAGAGTGTGTGTGCACAATTGGTTGGCAATTTATTTAAATATCGGCACGCAGTTGGAAACGCAATGCCAACTGGAATGCCAAGGCAGCGAAATAAACGCGAAACAGAGACAGAACGAAACAAGCTGCTGCCAAAAAGGAATTTTTCAGCTGCCGCCAAGGAGGTTTATTTTTGGGGCACAGGGGAGTGAGGCGCGTCCAGAGGCTGAGTAGCAGCAGCAGCAGCAGCAGAAGCAACGGCAGCAGCTGATGTTAATAGCCCAGCGGGCCAAATGCCGGCGACGTCGCAATACCAACAACAACAGCAACAAGAACAAATGTCTGGCAGTTGTTGCCTGTGCCCAGCGATAAGGCCAAGGAGATGAAGGAGAGGCAGGCACCGAGGGAGGGTCGAGGGTGCGAGGGCAGCTGAAACAGCTGTTCCATCTGCGACTGCGCAGGCGCCTCGAATGCCGAATCCCCCGAATACCAAACATCCGAACCCGAACACTCAAACACTCGACCAGCAACCCAACGAACCATCGCTACCTGGCCACTTTGCTCACAAACAAACTCAACTTTCAACTGGTCGGACGTCCCTCAATCTCAATCGCATTCCGACCACGGCGCATTCCACTTCCGCGTGTTCTCGTATCTCGAGTATCCGACGAGTATCTGCACTCGCGCTCATAGCCACATCCATAAGATACTTTCGCCATTCAGCCAGTCAGTCGCTTGGCATTGCTCCGAGATGCCGGTTCGCGAGTCGCGCACCTCTCGCCACCATCTACATCTCCGTCTCCGCCACCGATGTTGTTATTGTTTCTCGATCCGCAAACAAACACTGAATGTTGTCGGTAACTCAGCAGTGAAGTATTAACTTTCGGAGACCCAAACAAACCAAATCAAAATAAAGCAATTCACCAGAAATACAGTCTATCGTGTAGAACCTTCTCTCCCGCATAACACCGCATAAAAACATCAATTGGAACAGATCTGGCCAAAATGGTGAGTAGTCGATGCGAATTATTCGAGTTCCGGCCAACACATGTTGCTTTTGGCCAGCTGTCTTCTGCCACTCAAAGTGTCTCCTGCCCCCTGTATAGCTATTGCTCCGCACAGATCCATTTCCAGACATCTATGTATATTATATCCGAGATACTATATATGTCTGATGGCCAGGTCACATCTGTTTTTTATTTGCTCAAACAAATTCGCCAAGCAGCACAAATGCAGATACAAATTCGTTTGTCAAGTGCTCGAATAATAGTTTAAGATGAACACACAGACTCTCATACGGGCAGCATCCCAGCATCCCCATTAGGATAGGGGCTGGGGGTTTTGGAAAATCTCGTTTTCCCTCTGCTTTGTCAGTTTCACGTGCGAAATTATAAATTATTTGCCTTCTTTTTGCTGCTTTTGCTCTCCTCCGGAGAGACTGGGATTGTGGCACTGAGACCGGGCTGGAGTCTGGGATAGAAGAGGAAAGGGGCCGGAAGCAACATCCACTGGGTTTTTGGTCCATGACTTTGGCCGCCGTCTGTTTCTGATGGCCTTGTGCGCCCGCGTTCCCAACAGAAACAGAACTTCCAACTGCAAATAATTGCAGCTGGCTGCCATGTGTCGCCTCTGACGTTGTTGCTGTTGCTGTTGCCGCTGTTCATGCCGCCGTCTGTCGATTCCATCTGCCATCCGTCGTCATACTATATATTATCCAAGGGCCAAAGCCCGGATTTAAGTTTTGGAAACGCGGGAAATTGGGAAAATATCATCAACAGAAGTGGGTTTGAAAAATTAATGTAGGATGTGATGATGTTAAAGATGTGAAAGAATAACCCATAATACTAGATCAGTTACAGCGATTTTAAAGATCTCTCTCCTCACTCCTCAAATATAATCCATATCCTTAAAAACAACATAATTCAAGGCTCACTAAATTGCTTTTAACAACTTACAACGCCTAATCTAGTTGAAAATAATTTACCTGTCATAATTATCGGATAGCCGAGGATCGCTAAATTCTGGGGATGACTGCTGAGGCCAGGGCCTGGTGACTCACCTGGAAATCACCTGGTTGATCTGGCCTTGGCCAGAGGCAGCTGTTGCTGAAAGAAAGAAGAAAAGAAGGAAAGGAGAGGAAGAAGGCCCAAAGAGAGATGGCCAAGATGCAGATGCAAAGAAGTAGGAGAAGTGTAAGGCCAGCTGCCTTTTGGCCTTTTTGCCATTTTACTTGACCCGACGATCTGAGGGATCATTTACTGGTGTTGTTGTTATTGTTATGGCTATTGTGGTTGCCATTCCATCTCGGCATCTTTCCTGCACCACTTGCCGGTTGGGCCTGCCTGTCATTGGCATGACACCTGCATAAACATTATAACAGCTTGTAGGCTCACTCCGCGGTCTGTTTTCTGTTTTTTTCCGCCGCTCATTAAACAGCTCACAGAGCCACCGCAAAAACATCTCGGAGTTGGCCCTAATTGGGGGTTTGGCTAATTGATACTCAGTTGCCAGTTGATCAGTTTGTGGGAAATTGGCAGGAGGATCTTACTCTCCCACACAATTAGCCCACTTATTTACACGCAAATTGCCAACATTTCAAGTGTCTTTGGCCAAACAGGCAGCTTAATTGTACAATATATCAGTTCAGGCCTAAACACTGTCAGAGGCAATCCAATTAGTGTCAGCAATTTAATTTTGTTTTGGCCCCTGGGCAGCTCAGCTGGCCAGGCCCTGTCTAATCAGTAATCAGCGGCCAATCAGGCATTCAACAAAGTTCTATTAAATAATGCATTGCACTACACACAATCACGCTCCTTTACCCCCCAAGGTTGGGTGCAATTGGCATTGGGTAGGGAGGGAGGGGGTGGTGGCTGCACATGGTGATTGCATTTAAAATGGACAGCGGCGAAAAAGGGCAAAGTTATTAGCGTAATAGTCGACGGAAAGCCCACACACAAAAACACACTCACACACACACAGACATGCGGAAAAGTTGGGGGAAACAGGTGAAAATGCACATGACAAGTGCAGCTGTTGGCATCAAATTAGTCCCGGCCACATGTGCCGCGCTTTTGCCAAACCATTGCCAACCCCCACTTTTGGCCAAATCCCAGTCCAACGGCATACCGGCGGCGGCAATCCATCAAGAGCTCAATCAATCATTAGCAGAGCAAACTTTGAGCGGCAAAAACAAAACAAAACCCAAAGAGAAAAAAAAATGGGAAATGGGAAAGATGGAAAACGGGGGGCACAGAGATGTGGCATGAAAAACCCAAAACAAACAGAATAAACTTTGGATTTTCACACCTTTTGCAATTAAGATGCCGACTCTGGCGCCCGCCTAGACGACATTGACTAATGAGACGCCATTTTGTTTGCGGCCGGGGCAGCAGCTGAGCCAACAGACAACATGGCGACCGGAAATAAGTCAATTTGCTTATTAGAACGACAGACGGGGAGCCCAGGCCCCGTCGAAAGCCAATGGAAACAGAAAACGGAAAGCAGAAAACTCGGCTCAAAGCTCAAACGCAAACATTGCAAACGAAACGGAAGATGGGTTTTCCTTTATTTTTCCCTCGATTTTTTTTGTCGGGACGGGGGGAGAAGTGGGCGGAAAATAAAGCCAAAAAATCGCGAAAGTGTCACACACAGAACAGCCACTAACGGTCCTCTGTGTGTGCGACTCTGTGTGGTTGCATACGCTTAATCGAAAAAGTCAAAAACAAAATTCGGTGTCGTTCTCCAGCTACGTCCTGCTCTCCTACTACAAGCTCCTAGTTCTTCTGTTTGCCTGACTGCCTTGCTTTTTCCATTCTATTTTTTTTTGTTTGCCCAGCTTTTCCACGCTACCCCCTGCCAGTTGCCCTCCCTGAGGTTCTGAGCTCGATTTTCCTCCGCTTTTCCGCTCTTGCTGTGTTGTGGCTTTGCCAGCAAAATTGTTGTCGCTGCAAGTGGCAGCTTATTAAAAAGACGTGGGCCACACAGCAAAGCACAAAATGTTTTGGGGGCAAGCAAAAATGTCATAGTAGAGCGAGCGCAAAAAAGCAAGCCAACAGCAAGGATTTTTTCCCCCCAAAACAATGAAAAAATAAAGCGAGAATTGCTAGTTCTAGATATATGGGTATACATAGATACACTTATAGAAGATCATCATGTTAGTCAGTCTATTGTTAAATAGTTTCTTCATTTTTTGAATGATAAATTTACATTTAACCCTTAGTCCTACCACTCAAAGTCTTAATCCTAACACCCGTAGTGTCAGCTGCAATCCTAAGCCTGCTTCCGCTTCCGTTTCCGGTGCCCTCTTATGTTTAAAACATTCGGCTCAAACAAAAAACTATGTCCACGAGTGCCGCATGTCCAGTCATTCACAGGACATTCGCTGGCAAGTTACCAAAATGAAATTGTCCGCCCCCACAGGCCAGTCGTCCTGAATTGAATCTGCCAGGCGGTACAAGAGTTGGCCTTAAATCTCCAGCCTCAGACGGGCTGGGCTGACCTTGCCTCACACACACACAGCCGAGACCATCTGGGGGAGTGGGGTATGCCCCATAGGACGTTGGGATAAAAACGACAAACGAAGCAGCTGGCCCAGCTGCCGCAATATTTCTTACGCCAGATGAAACGCAGATGATGCCGGCAATGGCAACGGCAACGGGCAACGGCAACGGGCAACGGCAGCAGCAACATTGAAGACTGAAAAACAGCGCCCGCCAAGTGGCAGCAGCTGCTCCCCCCTTTTGCTGCCCAAGACACCCTCCCCCTCTTGTAACTTGTCAGGACACAGTTGTTTGAGCTGCTGCCTCAAGTGTCTGCAACAGATTTGTGCCAAAAAAAAAAAAATTGAAAGAAAAGAAAAAGGAATACAGAAAACTCAGCAGGATTGCCGTTGCAATGGCATGTGTTGCTCTTGCAACAGCAACACTCATCGATTGAGTCTAGACTCTGGAGAGGCAAGAGAGGCATGACATAACATCCTACTGCACCTGCAGGCACCTGGAAAAAGTTGCTTCTTATTAGAAGTGGACGGCACAGGTGCTGCGATATGAGAAAAGCCGTCGGGGCCATCAAAAGCACCTGCTGTCATTCACAATTTTTAATTGAAAACGGCAGTGGTCGCTGAGTCTTTTGTGGCTCTGGCAGTTGCTGTTGCTGTTGCTGCTGCTACTGTCTAGTGCAGACTTGGCCAAAAGACATCAACGCCGACACGTGCCAACATGTGTTGCCAGTTGCCAGTTGCTTGGCTTGTTTCTGCTGCGAGTGGCAGTTGCGAGTTGCCTGTGGCAGACAACCTGGCTATCTTGAAGGCAAAAAAAAAAAAACCTGAATGGCGTCACGTGCCACAAGGCTGGCAAAATCATTTTCCAATCAGAGAAGAGAACAAGCGCCTGAAGAAGAGCAACGAGAAGCGCCGGCAGGCCGTGGCAGCTGGAAAATCTTCAGTTGCAGCAACACATGCTGGAAAATTGCATTCGAAATCGCCGCATCGCCGCAGGAACAGAGTACGGAGGCAAGAAAAGTGGCAGCTGGCGAGCATCAGATGCTGCTGCTGCTGCCTGGACTGGCGTAATTGGGATGCCTAAATACGTTTTGTGGGCAACATGTGGCAGGCAAATGTTCTCCAGTTACCCAACGCACACCCCTTGATGACCCCTCTGGTCCACAGTCTCTCCCCTTTTGGCCACTCTGGACGTAAAGCAGTTCGTATCGGAAATAAAACAGACCATAAAGCCGATTAAGCGCGACACTCGCTCAACTGTTTTTTCCCAGTAGTTGCTGCTGTGGTGTTGCTGTTGTTGCCCTGTGACATGCCATTATCTTATTATGCCTCGCACAGGCTGCAAATGAAGGGTGAACCCAGAGCAGGGGGTGGCACGTGCGGCGGATAGTGCAAAAATGTTGATGTTGCAAGGGCCAGCGGGGGGCACAACCCAAACCGTCCTGTTGCTGACTGTCTGGGTGTGTGTGATGTGTAATTTAAAATGACGCCAATGCTGCGGCACGTTGCCAACAGACTCGCAGAAACACACACACACTCACACAGAGGCAGGCAGGCAGACAGACAGACAGAGTCGGTGGCAGACTGAGAGGCGCTTAGCAAATAGTTGACGAGGGTCGCCACTGCAGTTGCTAGCGGTGTTTAATCGGCTAATTAATTAACTCAATTGCTGATTAATTAAACGTGTGAAAATATGGGCTATTAGTAGAGAAGCAGGGGATTAAACAAGAATAGGGGTGTTAACAGTAACTGAAAGAGTTTTAAAAGCTTCTAACTTAAACTAGAAGCCTTCAAAGTAATACCAATAATTCAAATCGATTTAAACAGTATCCTTGATTTATTAGTTCTCCCATCGGTTCTCACTTGAAATGCCCGTAATGTTCAAATAGCTGTAATTGTTCGTGCTTGTGCCGTATAATTATCCCTCACGGAAGCCCTCCGGCAACCTTTGAGGGTTAATGCTAATTACCCCAACCCCACACCCAGATCCTCCCCCGGCGGGAAACTCTTCGCACAACCCATTTTTCGCCAAACGCCAGCATACATTTGTAGCTTCATGTGTAATGAAGCAGCTGACGCAGCAAGTTGCAAAAAAGTTTTAACTGTAAAACACTCACACACTGGGACTCTGATGTTGCCGCTGCTGCTGCTGCTGTTGCTGCTGCTGCACAGGTGTCGTCGCCAGTAATCTCTCCCAGGCAGGAGCCGGATGGGCAGAGCAGGAGCTGTGGAAATGGGCGCCACTTGCGCATAATGACGCACAATGCGGACTCCGCAGAGCCGCAACAACAACAACAACAACAACAACAATACAAAGTGCCCAGGAGTCCGAGGTTCGAGGTCCGGCTGGTTGTCATTCGCACACATACACACAGACACACATGGCAGGACGAAAATGGGCAGCTTACCGGGAAAGCACATGCAGCTGTGCTGTGATTTTCCAAGCTCTTGTCCAATCTGCTCACCCGGCGACCACCCCCCCCAAACTTGCCACCTCATTCACGGTTGGCCTTCAGCCACCCACCCTTACTCCCGCCATCAGCCTTTGTTGTTGTTATTTCAGTTGGCGCGCCTTTTCGTTAAACAATCTTCGTCCTGCCACCCATCCTTTCTCTCCATCGGTGTGTATGTGTGTGTTTGCGAGTGTTTTTGTTAGCAAAAGGGATAAAAGTATAAAATACTTTGGTGTCCAGCACATGGCTAACCGAGCCACGCCCCCATCAGCTGCTCCCCCCATGCCTAGTAAGAATTAAATGAATGTCGTTTAAAATTTGGCCTTTTTTTATGATCTCTGCCAGCCTAATTGAAAATTATGCTTCGTAAATGTATTTCGCCGTTTCCTATTCATTTGTCAAATCGCTGAGAAAGGACCTCTAATAGTTGAAGTGTGTTCTTCGTGTCCTGGAAGGGGATTCCCCTTGGGGGAATATCAAGACCTGGGAAGCACTTTCCAAACAGTAGGCAGGTTGTTCTTAATCAGGAAACTTAAAAAAAAGTTGTAAAGTTTTTACTTGCTGTTTAAATAATTCATATTTAAGCAATAGGTGTTGTTAAATTTATAAGAAATTTATAACTTATTTTATGATTAGTATTATAATTATATATAATATATATTAGCAGACCAGGATAGTTTTTAGAACTGCCAATTGTCTTTTTACTTCATGGCTTTGTCACTGTTTTGTCTAAGATGACCCTTTTTATTCGAAACTTTTTTATCTTCTTAAAATCTATAGTATTTCTTTTAAATATTCATAATAATATTAAAAACTAAACCTTAAAGTTATTAGTAATTGAAACTTGTTACCCACTGTACTGCCTCCGCTTAAATAATTACTTTTCCTCTTGGCAATTTCGCCTGCAGCCGTCGCAGCCTCAGTTTCAGTTTCAGTTCAGCTTCGGCCTCAGTTTCTGCTTCTGCTTGGCCCTACTCCTGCTCCATGTCCTGCTCCTTGCTCTGCTCCTGCCGGCTTCAGCTGGCCCAAGTTTTGTGGGAAAAACTTCTGCGGGCGACATTTTCCATTTTGCTGCGATGGAAGCTTGTGAGGCTTCCAGCTCTTTGAAGTGCCTGCCTTACACACAATAGGGGTGGGGGATGGGGCGCCCGGGAGCCGGGAGCCGGGAGTCGGAGGCCGGAGGACGCCTTCTGGCGACGACAGGCGACAGCTGCTTGAGCGACAACGACACGGCTGCTCCTGACATTTGATTCATTCGTCATAGCCAGGGCCAAAAGCGGCAGCTGCCGGCTGGCAACGTTCGGGGCTATTAAGTGAGTCAGAGGCCCTGTGGCCCCCTTGCTCACAATTACGCTCACCTGCCGCCTTTCACAAACACTTGTTGTTTGCCCCACCAGCCAACCCACCCACCCACACTGGCAATATACCCTGCCACCCATCCCGTGCCCCATACTCCTCCCCTTGCTTGCCACTTTACGCATGTTGTGTCTCTCTGTAGTATTTTTTTGCAAACTGCTCTGGAAAGACCTCGCAAAACAGTTGTCAAGTGTTTTTCGTCTGGGGTGATGGAAGTTGAGGTACACTGAACGAGAAGCCTATGAAAGGTAAAGGTCATTCCTATTAATTAATTATGAAATACCTCCAAATATAGCTCCAATATGGAAGCTAAAAATAACTTAATTTCTTAAAAGACCTACTAAGAAACAAGCTTTCTTTAATTAATAACTACCTCCTTAATAGTTCTCTGTGCATCGGCCAAAGATCTAAACGTCTGGCCTGGACTTTCCCAGCAAAAATATGTTGAGGAGGGGGCAGAGGGGAAGGAGGACAGGGTCGTCATTAGTCGTCCCGGCACTTTGGCAAATGGCAGCTGCCGGCGTGTCAAGTGTTTGTTTTTAATAGAATTTCATTTGCGGCATTTGTGTGTAATTTTGCTCTGATGCCGAACAGCTGCTCCAACTGCTAAGCGGGCGCGGGGGATACCGCTGCGCCACCACCCCTACCCCTACCCAAGCCTCAGACCCAGTCGTCCCCCCCATCCATATGATTGTAAATATTGCCAAACCCGACGATTGACTTTAAACAATTGCTCTAAACATTTCTTGCACCTCAGGAAAAATAAAACGGCAGCAGAGATTGATCGAAAACATGAATGAAAATGAACAGGTTTACAGACCCGACCGCCACCCGCCACCCGGCTCTTGCCTCCTGCCCGGTGAGGTTCTGCTTCATGTTTTTCCCCCTCTTGTTTACGCAGAGGCACGGCAAGCTGCATAAACTCCCACAGTCCGCAGAGGTATTTACATATTTTAGTGATAAAAATCAACACACAAAAATGCTTTCCCCTCATGCGAACTGCGCCCGAGCTGAGAAGGGAGTGAAGGTGGATGTGGATATGGATGTGGGTGGTGGGCAGTGGGTGTTAGGTGTGTGGGTGGTGGAACTCCTGAGGAAGTAGATTGTAATGATTGGTAAACAGGAAATGCAGTTGCCGAGTCTATTAGCAAGACTATCCACTCGAAATCCTAGCCTCGACTACTATTTCCCAGAAAATGAGAAAATAAAGATTTCCCCCCAAGTGGAAAATCCATTCACTTGGATCTCTTTGGAATGGAAAATTCTCCCCCTCTATTGCTGCACAGCTGAAGACACCTGTCGTTTTGGGACTAGAAATTTATTTTAATTAATACTTAGCCCAAGAAAGCCAAAAAATAATGAATGCCATTGAAGAATGTCGTCAAAACATAAAAGATACTATTGGATTAAAAAGGCAATTAAGTTTGAAATAATAACAGAGCCCCAACAGAGGTTCCATTATTTAATGGCGAGTGCATATTTGAAATTGTTGCACTTAGACCAACCGCTTCAAAGCAATTTAGCCAAATTAAAGCGGCAGCACGGCAGCTGTTCTTTCTTCTCTGGCCCAAACAAAGAGCCGAGGTCCTTGGGCAGAGTGTAGACTCCTGGCGCGCCCAATTTGCATGTCAGACAACCATTTAATCAAATTGAAATCAAATAAGTTGAAAACATAATGTGAGAACTTTGTCACTTGATGTTTTCGTTGTCTGTCGCCGACGCAGCTCTGGGAACCTATACAGTCTGCCCCGGAAAATTAGCAGGGCGGGGGTAGTCTTGCTCCATGCTCCAATCGCTCCTTCCTCCGCCCTTTTATATTCCTTATTTTTCCCTATTCACTAACCGATTTTCCGAACGATTCCAGATGGCGCTCGACGGCAAGGCGATAATTAAGGAGGAGATTACCGACAAGGACGCCTACGACGCAGCGGCAGCAGCGGCGGCGGCGGTGGCAGCAGGTGCCGCCCTGGCGGTCGCCACAGCAGCGGCTGCCCAAGTCCCGCCCCCCTCCTCCTCCGCTTCGGGAGCGGGCTCGGCGTCGGCAGCGGCGGCGGCAGCGTCCAACAACAACTCAGCCACATCAGCAGTAACAGCGGCCACAATTAGTCGAAGACTTAAAGGTGAGTTCCTTAAACCATCTCTGTCTTAATAATTCCCTTCTAAGCTGCCTGTTATCAATTCAGAGACCTCGATATTCCACCTCGTACCTGATGGTGTGAAATCCAGCAGCTGTAGGTGTTCGAGCGACTCTTTAAAAAGTTGTTTCCTAGAAATAGCATCCCAAAACCTGAACTCCCCATCAGGGTATTTGAAATTCGTTACTTTTTCAATGGCGGCCGAGACCGCAAACCTCCAGCCCACAGCCAGAAACTTCACGAATTTGCGAATGAAAAAGGCCAAAAGCATTTTGCTAGTTTCCCCCATTTACCGAAAAAAAAACCGGACAATGAGGGAAAAAGTGGAAACCGCTTCTGGGATTGTTCCCAGCAGCTTCCCAGTGCGGCCCGCACGCAGGCGACCAGTTCGTTGCCTGCTTTTGGGGATGGCCTGGCCAGCAGCTTTGCTTTGATTGGCGCAGTTAGGGAGATACCTGTGAAAGTTCCCAGGCTCAAATGATGTGTGACCTGGAATTTAAGTCGCTTGAATTCTTTCCTTTCTGCCAGCAATTAGCATTTTCCGAGTACGATTTGTGCCCAAAACAGGCTGTTGTTGCTGATGCTGCTGCTCCTGCTGCTGCTGCTCCCATCCTTTGTTGCTTCCGATGATAATCAGAAGCAGTGCATGATGAATATTTGCCAAAATGATTGTTTTCCCAAATGACTATGCCAGCAACAGCAACAGCAATGACAGCAGCAACAGCAACAGCAACAGCAGCAGCACCACCAACAACAGACTAAACTTGCAAACGTTTCGTTTTGTGCGCTCGACTGCAATCTATGGGACGCAGCTGTGCAAATTCTGTTGCCCACATACATTCACACAGATACTCAAACACATACACACACATACACTCAAATATATACAAACATAGAGACAGGCAGGCTGGCTGGCTAGATGGCTGGCTGGATGGCCGGGACCACACTGCGTATACGTAACCTTAAATCGATGCCAGAGCTGGGGATACTGGCTGCTACTGGCAAATGTTGAGCCAGCAGTTGGAAATCCTTGCTGCTACTCCTCCTCCTCCTCCCTACTCGCACTCCTTTGAAAACATTATGTTTTAGAAAATATGTGAATTGTCAACACAAAATTTTCGTAAATAGTTTTTCGGTTTTTCGTGGCTTTTCTTTGCCAGCTGCTGCTATTGCCGCTGCCGCTGCTGGTGCTGGTGCCTCTGGTGGGATCTAACTTTGGGTCAGTTGAGGTTTTCCCACAACAACAGCCAAACCAAAACAAACCCAAAACTTTTAAGCCCGGTCAAGTGCAATATTTTACAATTGTTCACCCAGGGGCAGGAGGGAGCAAGGATGCGTGGGGGAGGATTGCCAGCCAATTAAGCCAGAAAGGGAGTTGGGAGGTGGGAAAAAAAAGTGGCAATGACGTTGGGACGACCATGTGATCCATCATTGTCTATGTTTGGCGTTTGATAAGCGCCGCCGACTCGGTTGAGTGATGCCTCTAGACGCTTGCCTCCGCTCCTTCTGGAGGATGGGGGCAGGGAGAGAGTGTGTGTCCCTTCGATTGGCATGGCGGTGGCTTGCCTGAATGGCTGTGAAAACACAGCCAGTTGCAGCTGTATCCACAATCATTATCACAAAAGCAAACTGTGCAGCAGCCGCACAGTAGCAAGAGTAGCAGCAACAGCAACAGCAGTAGCGGTAGCGGCAACATCAACTGACTGCCATTTCCATCGTAGTCGTCGTTGTCGTCATCATCGTTTTCATCATCATGGTCATCAGCAACATTTGCCACCCACTCCAGAGAGAGTCTGTTACCCACCCACGGCTACTTCCCTTCTGTCAGCCACCCCACCAGCCCGCCAGCCCGCTACTCTGCCACCCACACCCATAAACAATTTCCATTAGCTTGTGCAAACAAAGTTTGTGTGTGTTTGGCCATCACAGGCGACAAGTTTTTCCTAATTAGTATGGCTTGGTGTTTGGATAAAAGAGTTGAAAGGACATTTTGTTATTTGATATTTTTTAAAAAGTGAGAAAAAGGTTTAAAGAGGATTTGTAAAGAGAGTAGGTGACTTCGTTATAATGAGAATATATTAGAATGAAAATTAACTAAATAACCAATATCCTTAAGGACAAAGCCTTAAATAAACCTAAGCTTAATTAATCTTTATTTTTTAGTCCTTTAACCATTTCATTCCCTTCACTTTTGTCGCCTGTCGCCCAGCAGCTTCTCCGTCCAGCTGCGCATTGCGGATTTGCGTTAAGCTTTTCATTTTTGAGCTACAGCATCGCTCTGGCAGGATCATGGATGCGATAGGACAGCACGTAGCACACTGTGTTGGTTGTAGCCATCCTCCGCCCTCCGCTGCCAGTGCCCTTCCCGCATCTAGCCATGCAATTAGTGCGTTGGGCGTAGTAGTGGTAGTGGTGCTTGATTTGCTTCCTCGACTGGGCTGAGACCACACGGCACCACACTTCTGGTGGGCCAAAAATGTTTGCTAATTTATTTCCCATGTTCAAACAAATTTGTTAATGCCGGCAGTTGGTCGGTCGGTTGGTTGGTCGGTCGTTTGGTTGGCTGGTTGCATGCAACAAACAGTACGAGTGTGTACTTTGGCCTCACTACCAATGCCTCCACTCCGACGGCTTTGTGGGACAAGTGCTGTAGCTTGTTGTGGTCGGTGGAATATATATATAAATACATATTCCACTTCCGTTCCCTGGCCACCGAAACGCTGCTAATGCATTTGTAATGCGCCTGGCCTGCACATCCTGTCCAGGGTCTCGAACTTGGACTTGTTTCCCATGTTTATAGCCAAGACACATACATATATGATGCTAACAAGAGGCTTCTCTTGTCCTTCTCCTTTTTCCAGCCAACAGCAGCAGCAGCAGCAGCAGCGGGGACAAGAGCTCGTCTTCCTCCAGTAGCAGCAAGGACAGCATCAACACATCCAGCAGCCGCAGCGACAGGGATCGGGAGAGGGAAAGGGAACGGGAACGAGAGCGGGAAAGGGATCGCCTCTGCCGCACACCACCAGACTCCCCGCCGGATTCCTCGCGCAGCCTTGCCCCCCGCTCGCCCCACTCTCCCCTGCAGTTGCACCAGCGACCGCAGCGCACCGCCAGTGTCTCGCCGGTGGTTAATGGCGGAGGAATAGGATCCTCTGGAACCTCGCCCACACCCACTCCGGGCGGCCAGCATGCTGCCTCATTGGCAGCAGCCGCCGCCGCCGCTGCAGCCGCCCACGTGGAGCAGGCACGTCTGGTATCCAAGATGCGCAAGTTCCTGGGCGCCCTGGTACAGTTCTCACAGGAGCTGGGTCAGCCAGAGGTCAGCGACAGGGTGCGGGCCCTGGTGCTCTCGCTCTGCTGCGGCAACATTTCCGTGGAGGAATTTCGGCTGGCCCTGCAGGAGGCCATCAACCTGCCATTGCGGCCCTACGTCGTTCCGCTCCTGAAGAACAGTATTTCCTTGGTCCAGCGTGAGATCCTTGCTCTGGCCCGAGCCACCAACCAGTCCGCCCTGCAGTACGTGACCAACAACGAGCAGGCAGTGATGGAGTTTACGCCGCACGGCGTGGCAAGTGCCGAGTTCGGAGACATCTTCGTGCAACTGGAGGCGCCCACATCCAACGGCAGCAGCGCGGTCTTCAAGCGCCGCTCCTCCGATTCAATGATGGAACATGGCGGGCACAACGGACTGCAGGAGTGGAGTGAGTACATGGCCAGTGGAGGCGCCGGCTACCCGCCACCCCCCAGCAAGCGCCTGTCGTTGCACCCCGCCCACTCTGTGGTGGCGTACGGAGAGTACGGAGTTGGGGCAGAGGGCCTGCCCTCGGCGGCCGCATTTATGCAACGCGACGACAGAGATCTCCGGATGACGGAGCCACAAACCAGGCATCCGGCTCCCCCGCAGCGAGGCGGCAACCCGAATCCCAATGCTAACCCCAACCCCAATCCCGCTGCAGCAGCTCCAGCCGGTGGACAGGGCGGCGGGGCCGGTGGTGAGGAGGAGTGGAAAAACATCCACACCATGCTCAACTGCATCTCGGCGATGGTGGACAAGACGAAGCGGGCGATCACGATTCTGCAGCAGAGGGGCATCGAGCCGCAGCATCCCAACAGCGGTCAGGAAGTCACACCGGCAGCCATGGCCGAACTGCGGCGGCAAACGGAGGAGAAGGTGGCAGAGTTCAAGAGAAACGCCGAGGATGCAGTCACACAGGTGGGTCTAAGATCACCTAATCATATGCTTGACCAATCCTTGACCTTAAAAAATAATTTTTTAGGTCAAACGCCAAGCTGTCATTGAAATTCAGAGAGCTGTGGTGGCCGCCGAAACGCGGGCAGCGGAAATAATGACCCAAGAGCGCCTCCGCATGGAGAAGTTCTTCATGGAGATGAGTCGCCACTCCAGCGGAGAGCGGGATCTGGACAACAAATCGCCCTCGATGACCAGTGCCCAGAATGTAAGTTTTTCTTGGATATTTTCCTTAGAAAATATTTAAATTTTCGAATTATCCTTCAGGGCAGCAACTTGCAACAGCAGTGTTGGAATTGCGGACGCAAGGCCACCGAAACCTGCTCAGGATGCAATATGGCACGTTACTGTAGTGCCTCCTGCCAGTACAGAGATTGGGATAGTCATCATCAGGTGGGTGTTTGTTAAAAATAAATTAAAGACTTAGATATTATTTAGTTTAGCCTTATACTAACCGGAAAATTGCATTTTCTTTTATGTCCTTTTAGGTTTGTGGCAACTCGCGTGCCAGTGAGTTGAGTGCCAAGCACCTGCACTCGGCCAGCAGCCTGCGCAGCGCCATGGCCACCCGATCACCACCCACTCCCAATTCGGCGGCCCACCTGCAGGCAGCAGCAGCTGCGGCAGCGGCAGCAGCGGCGGGGGCTCGCGACGTGGTCAGCGCAGCCAGCGGCGCAGGAGGACCTGGGACGGGAGTGTCGGCCGGAGGGGCAGCCAGTGGCGCAGGCGCCGGCGGCGGAGGAGGTGGTGGCGGGGGTGGGGGCTCGGCAGCCGCCGTGGCAGCTGCCACCCCGGGCTCTTTGGTGGCCAACGGGTTGGGCTCCAAATGACGCATTCGCATGATGAAACCGAAGAAGAAATACTTGTGCTAGTCAAATTACAAACGAGGGGGTTGGCGGGTGAGCTGAACCATTAAACCATATGCAACCCATACTTATTACAGCTAATATAGAGTTATCCAAAAACCAAAAAGAAAAACAAAAACTATAAGATTGAAAACGTTGTCAGGAAGCATCGTCTCTAAAGACAAACCGAGGACTAGATGATGCTTCGGATACGAAACGCATAAATAGATTCAGATTGATGTGCATTTTCGCTATAGTTTGTAAACTTCGATGTTTTAAGCAGAAAAGGATTAAGGGTAAATGTCTAAAGGATACACTTCTCTAGAATCATTAGGAAACGGTTAACCTTTTTGAATTACTCAGTACGATTACTCGCCATTCCCAGTCTGTGACTCATTGAAATTCCAGTTTAGCATCAGCACTTTCTTGAAATAAAAACCGAAACAGAAAATACATAAATATTATTAACAATATGTGCACACTATTAAAAAAAAATACATAAGCAAGTAAAATCATTAAAGCAACATTTGACAAAAATTCAGTAAAATTCTGTAAGTAAGCAACCCAAAAACAAAAAACAGCATAAAAAACTGAACATAGTAGATTTTATTATTACAATACAGTATATTACTACGGATATGATTATGGCTAATTTATTGATTGAGTTTAATTTATTGATTAGTATTTATTGTATTCCTTAAACTAAACTAAAAGCTAAAAACTAAAAACTAAATGTACTTTTACCATAAACAAATACCAAGTAAATGTTAAACCTAAAAAAACCAAGGCTGCAAGGCTAAAAAGAAAAACCCAAGAAATAAAGTGTTTTAAACCAAACCCGATCCGGACCGATTCATAATACAAATTAGAAAATAACATTTCGATTGGCAGCCTAAAAGAAGGCAGCATTCCTGGCCATGAATTGCGCATTAGTGTGAGTTCGAGTGGTATTCTCTTCGTGCGTCTGTATGTGTGGGGGAGTGTGGGTGTTTGGGTGGGTGTGTGTGCTACAAAACCACAAACTACTGTGATGAAATTTCAATTATCGTCACTCAGCTGCGCCATGTATGTGCCTCTGTGGCTGTGTGCATGTATGGCACACCTGCTGCTGTCGCATTGCAAGCAAGGCGAGCGAGCAAGTAAAAGCTCGTTAGCCCGCCCCTCGTCACTCCCCCCTGTTTGCCACCCCCCTCCCCCCTGGAAGGACGCCCACAACATTTGTTGCACACGCACACATGGCCTGCGGCTACCCACCCACCCACACAACCCACACACACTCTCACATCATTCAGACAGACGGCAGCTGCCTCAACTTTGCCTTTGTCTAGATGCTGTGCTGTGCGCTTTTTTGCAACCCTTCAGCCAACAACAATGATGATGATGGTGGCATTTGCTACCTGAGTGATTTCCTAAAGCCCCAACTGTTGAGGGGGGGGAGTGGGGGAGGTGGAGCTCCCAGCACATTCAAATGGCTGCACGTCCAGCAACCAGGTTGCACGAGCATCCTCCAGCCCTTATCCCATGCAAACATTCGCATTCCCACAGCTACACCCTGTTTGAGGATATGGAGAGTCCACCCCCTGCTTCCGGATAGCCTTTCGTTAGCTTCTATTTAACATGCAGTTATCGTTTGTTATCGCCAGCAGCCACAAGCCAAACTCGAGCGCAGAGCAGGTTGTCAACCGTGGAGAAATGGGAAAGGGGTTGAAAGTTAACGACGAACCTCAGATGCTCTGCAGGGACTGTAAGCGATTTCCTTGTTTACTATCCTAGGTTAAGTCTCATGTGATGAATCCTATCATGCACGGCAGGGGTAAGTAGAGTTTTTTATTTAAAAAGTGAATATGATACTGCAATCCTTCAAAATAAAATCCTAAAGCTGAGATATAAGTATTATCTTATCTGTGGAACAATACACTACCTAATGGAATGAAACATCTGTCGCTAGAAAAATCTGCCCCTTCACACACATCTGCTGCCATATACGATCTCAGCCTTCTCAAAAAGAAAATTATAATTCAAGGAACTTTTTAAATGAAAACCTAATCTGTACCTCCACCTTACTATAGTGTTCTTAACAAAAGTCCCAACCTTTTGTTTTGTATTTCAACTTTAATCGATTACCAATGCATTAACATTAAAACTTGGGCGCTGAAATTTTAATTAAAATGTGACAGGCAACTAGCGCACAATGAGCCCGCTCGCCGGCCTGCTGGCTGGATGGCTGGATGGCTGACTGGCTCGCAGGATATCTTGGTCCTCTGTGTGTCTGGCATAAAAATATTCAGCATAAGTGGCGGGCATTACAACTGAGGCACTGGCAACGGGAACGGCAAAGGCAGAGCTGCGGCGTTGACGGCGGCGCTGGCAGCAATTGTGCCATTTCAATCGACATCTGTTACTGATTTCAAAGAAACTTTTGTTGACAACACAAACAAATGCCAAACACAGAGACCCTGGGCGGCCAGGCGGCAAGGAGGCAAGGAGACGGGGCGCTGGGCCAGGATACCGTCGCCCGGGGGCCCCAAGGTACAAACGTTTGACGCTTGCCTGCGCAGGACCTCCGACCCATAAGCCCGCACCCGGCCACCCGGCCACCCTGCCACCACCTCAAATGCCACATCTTTCCTTGTGGCCCTGAAAGAGACCCGGGACTCACGTGTGGCCCAAAGTGCCGCACAGCTGACGTTAACGTTATCAGCAAGGCGACTGCCGGTGTTTCTCTCTCTCTCTCTTTCTATGTGTGTTTGTGTGAGCCTGCTCCTGGGCCTCCTGGGTGTGTTGGTGTGTGTTTTTGTTTTCGCCGGCTACAAACAAAGTTGACTGAGGCTGGAACTGAGGCCAAAGCTGCCTGCCAGCGAGTCTGAGAGCCTGCATTTGAAGGCTGTGCAGCAAAGGCATGTGACGGCATGAAGGAATAACGAGGGAGTATGAGGGAGGCCATAGTGTATATGTGTATGTGTGTTTTCGGCGGCGCCATTGTCGATAATAACGATGGACTGAGCCCCGGGACGAAGCCGCTTTTGTGCGCGTAACATGTGTCAATTACAGGCACCCACACACACACACACACCCAGACGGAATACCCAGAAGCCCCAGTGCCAGGACCCACCCACGCACCAACACATGCACTTAGTTTCGCTCTCACACCGTCGATAACTCAAAAAGCTGCCAAAAAGTATGAGCACATTTTTTATATGCGCCGCCCGAAAGTATGCACATATTTTTTATATTTGTGCTGCCGGCATTTGACAGCTAAGCGATGCCGGCGTCGCCGCCAGCTGCTCTGCACCTCTGCCACCATGCCGCCCCATGTTAATTTGTGGGCGTCGGAGAAATGGAGAAAGTAAGAGAGAATAAAATTGGTTCTCGGCTTTGTTTGTCCCCTCCTGCGGCTCAGGCAAATAAAAAATGTTTAATTAAAAAAATTTTTTCGAAGCACTGTAACAGGTGGATGCCACCAAGTGCCAAATGGGGTGTTGGAGCCATAGAAAAAGTTTGGAGTTTATAGGAAAGGATGGAGGAGAGTTGGCAGGATATCAATTGGCAGGACTTTCTTTATTTATTATGGTACAGCATGAAAAAACTTAATAGTTCTAATTTTTTGAGCAAATGTTTTTATATTTTAATTGTTTTTTATTAATTGATAATAGAACTAAATGGTAATATATTTAAATTATAAATAATTTATTACTGAACTCCAAGAACCAATGCTCCCGAACTTCAATGTTTAACATCGCCTAGTATCCCCTCTCTGAGTATTATTTCCCCCAAAGTGAAGCTGCAATCGCTCTCTGGCTCTCGCTATCTCTCCAGAGAGTGGGGACCCCGATCTCTACGGTCCCCCCAGAACAAGCTATATAAGTTGGGGACCGATCCCCACAACAGTTAGTCGAGAGATTCAACTTCGTGCGAGCGCTTCGTTACGTAACCGCCGTGTTGTTTATTTTCATCCAATTGTTTGTGGCTTTCCGTATCAAGAACCGTGTGTGATCGTGCGAATAAAAAGTATGCCACACTGGGGGAACTGCACTGACATTGAAAAATGGAATTACATTGAATGGTGGATGGGTGGACTGGCAGCCAAGTTGATCAGATCAGTAGCTTTGTAGTTAAGTGATGTAAACCGATTTTAAAAGCCAAGCAGAACCGGTGCCAAGAACTGCGTGTGCGCAGAGACCCGTCCAAATCGTTGTGCCCGGCATACGAAATAAGTCAAGGTCCCAGCATAGACGCCGTCGCACATAACTCATATACATATGTATTCTGGTAATTGCTTATAGCGCTAGAGATAGCGCCCGTGTCCATGTTGGAAGCCGGGCAAGAAGCAATGAACTTTGGAGCGCGGCGCGTCACTTGATAGCTTTCTTAACCCTTGAAGCGAAACTATTGCAAAACGAATGCACACGTGAAGCGATTTAGTTCGAATTCTGTCGATTCATTGTAGTTGCAATGTTACTGGCACCTGCCAATTGTTTAGTTTTCCCGCTTAGCAAATCACAGTAAGCCGGCAAAACAAAGAACGAGGTCTGCGATATCAGCTGTTCCCACCAGGGCAGGTTCAAGAGCCTCGGGTGCAGTTTTT
The DNA here is from genome assembly GCF_030179905.1 of Drosophila bipectinata. Taxonomy (NCBI): domain Eukaryota; kingdom Metazoa; phylum Arthropoda; class Insecta; order Diptera; family Drosophilidae; genus Drosophila; species Drosophila bipectinata. The sequence goes on from NC_091737.1 coordinate 11,260,119, forward strand.
ATGATTTTGATAAGCCGGAGTGGGCAGCACTTAACCTATAGACACATTTTAATAGCTGGTTAGATTAGGGTCGAGTGCCCAGCCACTTCAAGAGCTCCGAAAATTTCCATGGAGGTAATACCTAGAGAGATTAAGCGCCAGCCATTTGAAGCTATTAGGTTAGGTCGTTAATGTTTGGTGTGTGTGAAAGGGTCTAATTAGTCATATATCAATAAACATGGTAGTTTCAGTGACTGACTCTAATTAGCAGCTTGTTTTCTTTTTCCAAATGCTCAAGTTGGCTTTGGAAAAATTCTCCCACTAGTTTGATACTTTGTAGTGCAAAGTTATTACCCGTTCATATGGTAATTGAAATATTCAAAAACTAGTATATGCCATCAATTGCATTAGCCGGATTCAGGTTTAAGCTATTAAAAATAAAGTAATTGAATTAATTGAAGCCTTTGTTGTGGTGTCATGCGTCTAGGTAAGTGCAATGGGGGGATTTACGTTCAGTGGCAGTCTTTCTTCGATAGCCGCCCCCTCTAAATCCCACATATAGCTCACGGCACTGATAAGAAACCGCGACCACAAACTAATCGGTATCAGACAGAGCTTTGTCACGCTTATCAGAGCTTGCTCAGTTGCTCGCAGTCGGTTGCCCTAGGCGCAGGTGATAGGGTTCAGTTCGGCTAGTGCCAGTCCGTAAATTACAGAGACTACACCTCGACCTTGCTGTCACAACACTCGTGTCCAATAAATTGTGTAACCAATTCCATCATGTCTGCTTTTTCTTTTGCTGTGTGCCTTTCAAAGTGAGTGGGAACGAGGAGCACGCGGATCTGGAGGACCAGCAGGCTGGCGGCAAGAAAATGGAGATCCTGCTGGAGCTGAACCTCAAGCAGAAGTTTGCCACTCGAATGTGTATTGTTTTGGTTGGGACAGTGATCTTTGCGGCGTTCTGCTGGGACAATGCCTTGGCCAGCCTTACGCTGGGAGCTGTGGTGGCCCTGCTCCTGAGGAGCCCCAAGTTTGTGTTTGCCTTGGCGATGACGGCTTCCAGGGACTTTATGTGAGTACCAGGCACGGATTCCTGAATCCCTCTTATAACCAGTCTCCCCTTTCTAGGGCTTTTCAGCGTTTCGTGGCCCTCAATCTTTATCTGCTCAACACGGATAGGAGAGGCCTGACAGTGGCACGATGGTTTCAAAAGCAAGCACGGGCGCATCCAAAGAAGTCCTGCTTTGTAATGGACGACCGTCAGATAAGTTTTGCCGAGGCCTTGGAGCTCAGCCAGAAGGTGGCTGGATACTTTCGAGATCGCGGCCTGCAGAACGGCGACTGTGTGGCTCTCTTGATGGAGACCCGCCTGGAGTACCCTTGCATTTGGCTGGGACTATCCCAGCTGGGGGTGATCACCGCCTTGATAAACTCCAACCTTCTCGGGGATTCCCTGCTCCACTCGATAAAGGTGGCCAACGCCAAGGCCTTGATTGTGAGCAGCGAGTTGGTCGCTGGACTGCAGTCGCTGAGAGAAAAGGAGGAGATCCGGGGCCTGCCCATCTACCAGTTTACGGATGATGAGTCGAAGAACTCCTCCGGACACGAACTGCTGCCAAAGGCTATCGACCTGACATTGGCTTTGAAGACTCAGCAGAAATGGGAGCTGCCGCCTACTACCTCCTCGAAAGAGGTCCAGTCCAAGCTGCTATATGTTTACACCTCCGGGACCACTGGACTACCAAAAGCTGCTGTGATCACCAACCTGCGTTTCATTTTCATGGCTGCCGGTTCGTTTTACATGTTGAAACTGAGCTCCGACGACGTGGTCTACAATCCCCTACCTCTATACCACACGGCGGGCGGAATAGTGGGCGTGGGAAACGCCATTCTCAACGGATCGACGGTGGTGCTGCGGAAGAAGTTCTCGGCCAAGAACTTCTGGCTAGATTGCAGCCGTTACAACTGCTCTGTGGCTCAGTATATTGGAGAGCTCTGCCGGTACCTGCTGGCTACGCCCTACTCCCCCGAGCAGCAAAAGCATAACCTCCGCCTAATGTACGGAAACGGGTTGAGGCCCCAGATCTGGTCACAGTTTGTTCATCGTTTCGGGATCCCACACATCGGGGAGATCTACGGGGCCACGGAAGGGAACTCCAACCTGATCAACATCACCAACCGAGTGGGAGCCATCGGCTTTGTGCCCATTTACGGCAGTCGTATCTATCCCGTCCAAGTGCTGAGATGCGACGAGTTGACGGGAGAGCTCCTCAAGGATCCTCAGGGTTACTGCATCAGATGCAGGCCGGGAGAGGCGGGACTGCTAGTGGGAAAAGTTGATGCCCGCCGGGCGGTCAGTGCCTTCCATGGCTACGCGGACAAAGGAGCCTCCGAACAGAAGCTTCTGAGAAACGTGTTCACTCAGGGAGACGTCTTCTTCAACTCTGGGGACATGGTGGTCGGCGATATTCTGGGCTACTTCTACTTTAAGGATCGTACGGGAGACACCTTCCGCTGGAGGGGAGAGAATGTGGCCACCCAGGAAGTGGAGGCCATCATCACGAACTGCGTCGGCTTCGAGGACTGTGTCGTTTATGGCGTCCAGGTGAGAAATTTTCTCGGAATGGAATACCCACCTTGTAGTTCTATCGGTGGAACTTCCCATGTTAGCGCTGAATCACCCGAAAACACTTAGATAACGTGCCCACCTAAAACATAGTCATAAACCCCGATTTCTCACTATCGATTTTCTTATCTTTTCAGATCCCCCATGTTGAGGGAAAGGCTGGCATGGCAGCGATAGTGGATCCCAAACGAAAGGTGGATATGGAGTACCTGTCCGTGGTGCTCCGGGGCAGCCTACCGCCGTACGCACGCCCGCTCTTCATCCGTTTGATGGACGAGATTCCGCGAACGGCGACATTCAAGCTGAAGAAACGAGAGCTGGCCCAGGAGGGCTACGACCTGAAAATGCTCACCGATCCCATATACTACCTGAATGGGGATGGAGTCTACCGTCCACTCAGTCAGGAGCAGTATGAGGCTCTTCGTTCCGGCAGAGCCCGTCTTTAAGGACTGGACATGTCCTTGCTGGCCACCTACTCCCCTGTATATAGATGTAATGAAACGTGTTTGTGTCCGATGTATTTTTAACGCTTTAACAACGACTGATACCAATGGTGATGAAGATGTTTTCGGTTCGCGTTGCTACCAAAAGCCGGGCGCGTTTCTTGGCCATAAAATGGGAGCTTAACCGATAATGGAAGCCAATACGTTTTACGGCCAGAAGATGCTCCCAGCAAGAGCTCCTACCGCCACAAGATATATCGAAAGTGTTAAATCCCCAAGATTAAGTTCTCGCTCATTGGCAGCTGCTGTTACTGCTTCGGTTGGTGTTGCTATTGGTGTTGCTGCTACTTTTGCAGTTGCTGCTGTTGCAACATTAACGCCATTTCCGCTCGCTAGCGGCAGCTGCGACTCCGTTACCCGTCGCCTAAGATAAACGATGTGCAAAATCCATACAAAACAACAACTGCAACAGTTGCAACAACACCAGCAACAATAGGTTCTTGCAACCGCAAGCTTCGCGTGGCAGCAGCAACGGCAACAAAAGCAGTAACAACAACGACGACGACGACGACGACGACGGCCACCAATATCGATGTCGATGGCGAAAAAGTTGTGGCAGGCAATCATAAAAAACGAAGAAATGGCAAACAAAGCTGGGCGCCATTTTGTGTTGCAGGATGGCGATTGGAGGCGAACTCCTTGGAGTGCCCGGTCCTTGCCCGGGGCATCTTCGGTGTGCCAGGAGGCCAGGAGGCTTGCCTTGATCAGAGCTCGGTACGCTGAATCTTAATTGATATTCGAGTGTATCCTGCGTGAATGGAATCCTTGCAACGAAAACCCCTAAATGTACGCACCAACTACTACAATGTACGAGAACAGGAAGCGAAAACATCGTATGCCAAAAATGCACATAAAGTTGCATCTGCAGCAGCTGCCAAACACCCGAAACGGAGGGGGTTAGGGGGCAGTTGGAGGGTCTTGCATCGCCTCCCCTTTTCGCGGCACCATCGTCGATGTCATAAACAAAATGGCAGTTGTGGGTGCAGAGTGCATGAATACGTTCGCATAGCTAATAACAATAAAAGCAACAACAAAAACAGCCACTGCAGCTGACACCGACAGCCAGTGTTGCTGCTTCTGCTGCTGTTGTTGCTATTACTTGTTTTTTTTTTTTGTTGTTGGTGTTTTTGTAATTGTAACTTCGCGTGCTCCTGCCCCTGTATCCTATCCCTACCCTGCGTAAGTGGGAAAATTAAAAATTTCTCAATAATTTTTCGAAATGTTCGACAAGACTGCCGGTCGCCATTGTTCCTCGTCCTTCCTTTGGTGCTCCGTTTTTGGGCTCATTTAGAAAGCTTTTTCGGCGGACAGACGTGCGGACGACCAGCCGAAGGGCGCGCCATTTTAGTGGGTGGGCTGGCATCGTCTCTGTGCGCCGGGGCTTCGAAGCGCCACAGCTGCCATTGGAATTCCAAAGCTATTAAAACGCTGCCAGTGGAGCTACGACCAAACGGGCACCAGTGTTGCTGCTACGGCTGCTGTTGTTGCCTTTCATCTGTGCTACACTACCAGAAATGGGGTATTTCTAGTAGGATTGCATGGCCTTATCAAGGATATCTTATATAGTACTCCATGAAAAGAGGAGAGCAAAGTACGCTAATTATTTATTGCATACTTCTAGGCTTGTGCATCTAATTGTGGGTTAATTATTATATTTATTCTGTAAAGATTAAGGATTAATACTACTTCATTAAGCCCATCTCTAATATTTATATTTTTTCACTCCCATCTGAGAGTAATTTCAAGTCCAATCTATAGTCCTTTTGGTCCTGAATGTGGCTGCTGCTGCGCTGCCTTCGCTGTTGGCTGAATTGGTTTGGATCGCTCCGCTTTTGCTTGTATGCATTTGGGCTTAAAGGTTTTGCTTGCTTTTGTTTTTATGTTTCATACTGCCACTGCCACTGCCACTGCCACTGCCGTGCCATCCCACCCACCTTGGGTCCTTGGAAAGCTTTGTCAGTTCGTGCTAATTACATTGCACCTGTGCATGACGTTTGATGTTGCCCTGTCGAGCTTCGACTGTCGCTTGTGTTTGTTGTTGCTGTGGCTGTTGCGGGCATAAGCGCGAATGCCGGTATATGTGTATGTGTGTGTGCTTAGTTTGTTTGGTTTTGGCCTTTTTGGGGAGATGCAGCAGCAGCAATAGCGGCAGTAGCAGCAGCAGTAGCAGCAGCAGAAGGCAGCAAAAATTAATTAAAAGCCAACGTGCGGCGGCAATGCAATTAAATTCGATTTGGTCGGGCATTCGACTGCTAGAGACTCCGAACTCGAGCTCAGCTGGACGGCTGTTGTTGACATCATTTAATACAACAATACAGCAAAATTATATTCCCCACACAAACACCCAAACACAGCCATACACACATTGGCAGACACATCAAAAGTTCACACAATGCAGCCCGACGCCCAACCGCCCTCTTTTGACAGCCTTTTGTTTTGTTTTAAATACCCTTTGAGAGAGTACTACAATTTTTTCTTTTAGGGAATATATATTGCCAATCAGGACACCTCTTTCATCAATACATATATATCAAAACAGAAACTTTTCAGACACTTCTGAGCCAATATTCCAACCATTTGAATTTCGATTTGGAAACAGAGTACCATTTATAATGCACGACTTCCAGTTCCTTCAATTTGCATCCAAATATGTTTGAATATGAATAAGTAAAAATTTTCCTTTTTTTTTCCAAAATCATGATTACCCCTTTGAAAAATGGGTCAAAATTGGGTCAAATTTTGTATTGCCAGGTTTTGATTGAAAATGGTGCTACTCGGTCATACAAGATCAGCAATGTACATTATTTCAGGATCGGATAAGTATTAGCCAAGTTATGTGCTTTTTTCCATTAAAAAAGTGAAAAACTGGAATAAAATTTGTAGTATTTTTTAGACTCCTAAAACCGAAGATTTTGAGACACTTTTTTGCAAATGTTTTAAGTATTCTGAAACCGATTGCAAAACCATTTATGAATCAGGGATTTAATCTCAATCGATGTGCATCAAAATAAACTGAAAATCAACGAAAAAAAAATTGTCTTAATTTTTGGCCTTTGAAAATTTTCGGAAAAATGGTTCAAATTTTTGTTGTCATGTTTTGATTGAAAAAGATGCTCCTCGAAGATACAAGATCGGGAAGGTATATCATTCAAGGATGTGACAAGTATTAGCAAAGTTATGTTTATTTTTTTATAAAAAAAAAACCCAAAGTTTGATTAAAGTTTTAGGCATTTTTTAACTTAAAAAAATTCAAACTGTTTAGACACTCTTTTGCAAATATTTCACCTTTTTAACAAGCGATTCAAAAAAGGAATACCATTTATGAATCAGGGCTCTATTCCAGTTCGATCTACATCAAAATATGGTAAAAATCAAACGAAAAAAATTTGACCCAATTTTTGGCCAAAATTATGATGTTACCCCTTTGAAAAATTGCAAAAATTGGGTCAATTTTTTTTACATCATGTTTTGATTAAAAATGATGCTCCTCAAAGATACAAGATCGGGAAGGTATATCATTCCAGGATGTGACAAGTATTCGCAAAGTTATGTATATTTTGTTATCGGAAAAAGTGACAAATTGGACTAAAAATTTAGAAATTTTTTTAATTTAAAAAAATCAAACTTTTTAGACACTCTTTTGCAAATATTTCACCTATTTAGCAACCGATTCTAAAACGGAATACCATTTATAAATTAGGGCTCTATTCCAGTTGAATCTATATCAAAAGATGCAAAAAATCAATCGAAAAAAAATTGACCCAATTTTTGGCCAAATTTATGATGTTACCCCTTTGAAAATTTCCGAAAAATGGCTAAAATTTTTTGTTGTCATATTTTGATTGAAAATGATGCTACTCGAAGATACAAGATCGGGAAGGTATAACGTTTCAGAAACGGAAAAGAATTAGTCAAGTTATGAACATTTTTCCATTACAAAAAGTGAAAAAATAAAATACCTTTTTTGATATTAAATTTTTGGCCAAATATCCAGGATTTTTGATGGAATTGGCCCACTTAATCTTAATCTTATATTAATCATTTGGCGTGGAATGCAGACTAAAATTTAGTTCCAAGAGTATTTGGAATTCTATTTCGCCCGAAATCGGCTTTCCTTTCTTGTTTTTTGTTTGTTTTTGCAGCTGTACTGTTGGCTGATCTGCCTATTTGGTTGCCACCCCCTTGCCAGCGCCATCGCCTTGCTACCCCCCTCGTCCTTACTTTTCCCGCTGCTGCTTGTGGCAGGCTCTATCCGTGTGCTTGTGTGTGGCAGAGAGAGAGTCGTTTGTGCGCTAGCTCGCTTTTGCTTGCCTCGCATTCCATCGCTGGCCCGTTGATTCGTGGCACCTTTTGGATTTGACAGTTTTGTAATTAACTGCAGTCAGCATGTGCGGCATTGGCAGGCAACGATGGCAGCGCAGCCATCGCCATCGCCGTCGCAGGCAGCGTAAGTGTCGACATCCGGTTGCGAAAATATGCTGCATACTTTGGGGCGCCCTCAATCCGAATTGGCATTTTGTAACGCAATTAGTTTTTACCCCATTTCCAACATTTATTTTCTTCTTTTTTTATTGGCACAGACCTTAGCTATACGTTTCAACTAACGATTGGGTTTGAAACTTTTCTTCGGAATCAAGTTGATACGGTGTACGTGACAGCTGCAGCAGTGGACACGGGCCAAAGGATACGTGGATGCTTGGAGCGGGCTAAGCTTTCCTGCCATTTCGGTTTGGCCGCTTACAGCTGCTGCTACCAATCCCGCTGTTATCGTTTTTTATGGGCCGACCGCCTTTATGCGCCCGCATATTAAACAATTATTGCCAAATGGCAAGCGACAGCTGCGTTGTGTCGCCAATGTCGTTAGTGTGGGCAGCGGCAACAGCAGCAGCAGCAACAGTGGCAGTAGCAACATCAGCGGCTGTGGCAGAAATGGGGTATACAGCAGTATCCTGGCTGGCCTGGACGAATAGCAGTAGGCCTCCTGCTTCTCTTTTTTTGTTATTTTTGTTATTTTTGCTTAACAGAAGAGCAAAGCAGAACATGGCCAGTAACGGCTCTTGCACTGGCTTACTGGCTTTCGGTTATTCGTCGTCGTTCGTGTTGTTGCTTTTTTTCCGCGCTTCAGCGTCTGCTGCAATTTATGTGTATAAATGACAAAAGTACCGTTATTTATGGCCAGCAACCGCAACGCAATTTGGCAACACTTGTTGGCCAATTGGCAAAAATGTGAAGGCGGGAACTCAGCTCAGCTGAGCAGCATCGAACAGAGCCAGGATTCTCTGGGCAATATAATGTTTATATGTCTATCGACCTATCTACATATCTAATATAAGAAATTGCAGGAATCTAAATGGGAGAACATCCAGGTGATTGAGATTTGTAAGCCCTGGAAGTAGGGGTAACTAAGACTGATTATCAAAAAAAAAATATATGTTACAAGTTTCAAGACCTTATTTAAAATTATATATTTTCTTCTAGTCTTTCTAGCCTCACTAGCTTTTTACTTAAGTTAGCCTTACAGGGTATATCTCCTTAAGGAACATCCTCACTTGACAACCTACATTTTTGTGCTCTCTGTGCAAAATTTGAATTTTTATTGCTGATCGAAGCCTGCAGCATATTATGTGGCATAGCTACTGGGCCCGCCCCCTCCTCTGCCCAAATTATGCGTATTAAGGTCGTTTTGCTGGGCGGTGGATGGGCGGATGTATCTCGGCTGCTTGATAGCTTGTTGCCGACATAAATTTGAGGCTGCTTCTGCTGTTGCTGATGCTGCTGCTGCTGTCTGTCTTTCTGTGTAAATGTGCCAAATGCGCTGGAAGCTCTACCAGCTTCTTCGATATTGACTTGACCCTTCTGTTTTGTTGTCGCGCCTTTTATTATGCTAATATTTTTAGGGCATTGCCAAGATTTATTGAAATGGCTGCGGCAGCTCGTCCATAAACGCAAGCCAATCCCCCGGAGAATGTCTCCTTCCGTCCCAGGCGAAGGTGCAAGGTGTCCCCCTCGTGCCATTTAAGCCACCGGCCACATGGCGCATACGCGATATTCGGAGTGGGAGGTGAGTATTAGATTGTTTTGCAGCGCAGGGCCAGAGGGGACCTTGGGGCCACAACAATTAAATTGTCATTTTGTTGGTGCAACGCTTGTTGCTACTTGTCTCGCCTCGTGTTGCATAATTGGCAACGTTTTTGCAATTAAAACAACTAATTGGCAGCAAAAACTATTGGCCAGCAGCAGCGGCAGCAGCTGCCAGCCTGCGAAGGAAAATGGTTGGGCTCAGTAAAAAGCAGGAGAAAAATTAGTTTCATAAATTTCTAGAAAAAGTTAAAACAAAGCGGCGGTGGCTAATGGAAATACAAACAAAAAACATGATACAATGTTTTTACAAAACCATGGTCTATGGAAAATCACACAAAATTATAGGAAACATATTTTAAATCGGCTCCTAGAAGAAAAGTCTACTTTAAACGTAATTAAACATTTACTAAACTAACAAAAAAAAACCACCTTGAATGCCCAGGTGTTTGTGTTTTGTTTGATTTTTTTAAGCTCCAGGCTTTTTATGGAAAAATCTGTGGCCGCAAGTCCCAGCGCCATTCTTTCATGCGAAATTGTTATGATTTTACAACAATATTATTTTTCCATCAACAACATCAGCAAAAATCAATCAAGTTCAATTAAAATGCCGCCAACACATGCAAAAAGGATAATCCACACACACACCACACACAGATACTGGCAAAATGTCGAACAGAAAAAAAAGAAGGAAAACATGTGGACGCCAAAATGCAATTATCAAAAATTAATTTTGTACACAAAATACAACAAAAAAATAAAGTTTGTCAGTGGCAGAAATTAAAATGCCAATTATAAATTGTAATTAAGAGATGAAAAGTTCAGAAATGAGTTTAAATATTCGATGTTCCTGGCAAATCAATCAAACCTAATTGCATGCGTAAAGGCGACTATGTAAACACGATAATAACATTTACACTGTTGCACACACCCACATCATCCTGCACACCACACACACCATACAGACACCCACTCGGACACAAACACATCCACAGATGTGTAAGAATAAATTTATTTATGTTAATGCGCAAATACGAAAAAGACAAATGCTGGCTACAATATTGTTTTATATATTTTTGCCTAAATGCCATAGAATGTATGCGAATGTGGGTGTTTTTTGTGCGTGTATAAAGCTTACATTTACACAAGTGCAAAAATTCCCAAAACACAAATCCTAAAAAAACATTTGTTACTTTTTGTATCCAGGGTCCAGGGACGAAAGGCCCGGCCCAAATGCACGGGGGCTGTGACCACACAAACGTACACGCACACCCACCTAAGCACACACACAGACACAGGACATGATGCAGGCCACCGTTTTGCATTGGTATTGGTAAGCTTTGTGGCAATAAAAGGGTATATATATATGTATGTGTGTGTGTGTGTTTCGTGTGTTGGCATAAGCGTAGTCCTGGACGAATAAAATCCGCCAAAGGGGCCGACAACTCTTTCAAAAATATTCACTTTATTATTCCACAACATCAAAGTTGTTTCAGCCAAAGCAGTTTAATCTTTCAGGTATTTTTAAATTGAAGATAAATTTGTCTTTAAGTGGAAATTATAAATGATATTCACGATGGTTTACTATTTAATATAATGCTTTGATTTTTATGGAGAGTTTATTTATGGGAATTGGTAATGTAATTCTATAAACTATATAAATTATGTCTTTCACCTAATAAATATTAAATCTCAAGATGATATTTTTTGATTAACTTTTCAGATATAAGTTATATAATAAATATATTCATAGCTATATCCTTAAATATATCTTTAAACCCTCTTTAGTCTACGTCTTTAATAAAAACTCTGCTCGTTTCTGCTTGTAGTTGACCAAACAAAAATTGCATGAATATTGTTGGAATAATCGTTGGCCCGGAATCCACAGACCTGGACAAATTCATTTCGCTCCGATGTCTTCTTCGATATAACCATGTGTGTGTTTTGGCCCGCACCGTCCCTTGGCCCTCAGCCGTCAGCCCGTAGCCCTTTATCCCTGAATCTGATCGAAACCCCTGTCGCCACAGCCTCATTGAGCATTTAGTTTGTAGTTCTCTTGTTGCGCATGAATGTACAACATTTTATCTATTCGAGCTCGTAAATTCGAGATTATTTTGTGGTGTATTTAAATTTAGCAAAACAGTCTAAGGACAGAACCGATAGGGAGTCCGCTGGCTCTGTGTGTAAGTAAAGCCAAGGCGCACCATTCCCATCTCGTTCTTCTTCTCGAAATTAAAGTGAATTTTGCGGTTTGACTGCCAGAGATGAAAATAGGCCTGACAGAGGCACTTGAGGAGTCGGATATACCCATACCCATATCTATCCATACCCATTTGCCATTCCCATACCCATTGCCATCTATTTGCCCACTCTGGCTTGCTCTTGGTCTTTCAACTTGAATGCAATTAGAAAGTAAAACGACTACAAATTGTCTTGCCTCCGGGGCATTGATTGATTTCCAAGGAAATGGGGAAATTGACGCAGCAGATCCCCGATTTTAGAGTCAGAAACAGTAGCAGCCAAGCGATACGAAGAGCCAGCCTTCTATAAATACATCTCCTTTTTACATCTCCTCCTTGAGTGCATTAGGAGTCCAAACCAATGAAAGCAAAAACACATGTAAGAAGACGAAACATTTCTAATGACTGCGGTGACACTTTTGTGGAAGTGCACACCCATACTGCAGCACACCCATACCGATCCCATTGCATCCCATATAGTACTACATATATACCACACGGATACGGGGAAAAGTTTGGGAGCGGGGAGTTGAGTTGCATACCTGTGCATTCTGCCGGATAAAATTAGAACGTGAAAGTCGCTGCAGTTGACAGCGTAAAAATGTGTGAACTTAGAAACAGGAAAACGTCGGCGGGGTGCCGTCGCTCTCCACCAGACAAAACGGCTTAATACCACTGCAGATATATATATCTTTTAACTATATATAAGTACGTAGTGTAGATGCCTGCTCGAGTACATAAACAAAACGGAATCAATAAAGTCTATAACAAAAGGATTTAATAATTAACACATGCCTCCTGAAGCTACTTGTCTTTTTGATTCATACTCCATAAACATTTTTATTAACTTCTGCAGGTCATAAAAACCCACTATATATAGTCTATGGCATATCTAATAAATAGAGAAATAGAGACACTATTTATAATTATTAAAATAAAAAAAATGATATAGTTTCTATGAGAAGTATGGGAGTTTAAACAAAATCTTAAACCCATCATGCTATTATTCAAGACCCTTTTTTCCAAGCTTTTTGTTTAATATTTTCCCATCCAACCCACTGTGCCAGCGTGTCTGTGTGGAGTATCTGTGTGTTAATGCGACAAAAGTGGACTGGTGTGAGTGCCGACTCGACTATCGACTCGCCAGAACAAAAACCATCGTCGGCGACTTCGAGGTCCGGCGATCAGTTGAGTTTTGTGCGTTGTGCGGTGAAGTTGCGCCTCCGTTCCCAAAGATACTCGAGCTGTGTGGTGCATCCTTGTCAGAGACTCCTGAGACCATAAACCGAAAAATATTAAAAAGGGCTGCGCAGTCGCAAACGCTTTGGTTTTCTTCAATAAAATCACCAAATAAAACAGAAATATGAGAGAAATTGTCCATCTGCAGGCCGGCCAGTGCGGCAACCAAATCGGCGCTAAGGTAAGAGCCACTACTTTTTATTTCATTTAGCGTTTTTTTGCGGTGCGTTAATTTATTCACATTGACCGAAAACGTTTTTCAATGAGTTTCCAAAACGATCGGGCTGTGTCTCGGGCAGTTCGATGTCGCCGCCTTTTTCAGCGCATTCAGCAATTAAAGCAAAAGAAAATTGACATCACAAAAAATGCCAGCGAAAAATAAAAAATAAAATGTTAAATAAAATGCAAAGTGCAAAAAAAGTGGGCAACCAAAGAGGTTTATTTGGCACTCGAGATGCCCTTTCGTCTCCGTTCGACCGACTGGAAAAAAAATCACAAAAAAAAACGGGTTGGGCCGGCTGCAGATCACGAAAAGTGATTCATTGCGAACCCTCCCGGGGGAGTTCTCGAGGGATGGGGTTTGAGAGAATTATGGCATTCTGGGAGAAAAGGCGCAAATCACCAACCAAAAAAAAAAATAAGTAAAATAAAATTGCAGTTCTTCTTCAGTCTTGCACTTGGCCGCGAAGGGAAATCTTACCAACTATCTGATGGTGAAATCTTTTCGCTTTGGTTGAGTTTCCTGCACTCGCCCAAGAAACCACAAAATATTGCAATAAAAAACTAAGCACTTCTCCAGACGAAAATCGTTGAGCAGAAATTATGATTAATTCAAAAGAAAGCTTTCAGTTCCAATTCATTAGAATTGTTTTCTACACAGTATCAGTAGCACTCGGGTATAGTCACCGAATCGGATCGCTAGAATCGATGTCGCTAGAAGCGATGTTCCATCGCAGTATACAATGATAGGGAAAACTCCCTGCCAACTGGGGTCTAGTCGATCGAAATGACTGAGAAACGGAAACTCGAGATAGGCAGACGAATCAGAGCAATTAGGCTCTGATTTCCAGCCGAGCATTCTCAATTATCTCCTATATATAGGATAGTCCACTCAATCAGCACGCCCCGAAAACTCTGGCCTCTCCATCTCGAAACCGAAACCGAGACCGAAACCGACGCTTGTTTCGACTGGGTTTTTGGCAATACCAGTTTGTGGCCAATACAAAGTGGGTCCCCAGACGAATGCATTTTTCTGTGGCACCAATGTCAATGATTAGCGATTCGCCACCAATCACCGCCCCATGCAAAGTGGGTCGCTCTGAGCTCGCCGAGTCAACAGCCAGCTAGTGCTGATAAAGAATACCTTATTATCTTATGGAGAAGATAAGCCGCCGGATCTTAATCATTTGATATGAGTCAATTGGCGATAGAACGACGAGGGCAGGCAGCCAGCAGAGTCAGCAGTCAGCAGTTAGCGAGCAAGCAGCTTCAATTTAAAAGTAAACTCGGCTGTCTTTTGTGTTTCCCGGAATTTCGGCAATAGTAATGGTTTTATGGAGCAGCCCAGTACTTTACGCAAAAAGAGGTACAGATACGATGGGAAGTTTGTCTTGGTAATTTGAGCAGCGTACCTCCCCGTAATGTGAGACCCACAAAAACAGAAAGAAGAAATCATAAAAAAAAGAACAGCTGAGTGGACATTTAAAAAACAAGAATGTGACAAGCGGTAGCCTAAGTCCGCACTTGAATACAGATGCCGATTGGTCTTGAAAACCGCACAAGTGCAGGACTAGCCTGGGATGGGGGGACGTTGAGGATAGGAAGTGAGTCACCCGGACTGGCAAAAAGGCTGCAATGTATACTGTTACAGGATATCGGGGTTACACACATACCCCCCTATAGCATATGATTTTCTGATTAATTCCTCTGTTTCCGTTTTGGGCCGCAAAACGATGAATGCATATTAAATAAAAGGCCTCCGAGATTATATTCAAGAGGCGGGCAAGTCAATAAACCCAGCAGTCTGCTTATCTCCTCTCGGTTTCTTATTCTTTTTTTTTATTTTTTTGACACCCCAAGAACAGCTGGGAGAGAAAAGACAAATGCCTGCAATCGCCTCCGCCACCCCACTTCAATTAAAAGAATTCCTTTTGATGCCAAATGTTTTATATCTCGCGAATAAATACGTTTGCACTGTCTCTTTGCATACTTGCACTGGCTGGAAGTCAGCGATCCTCTGCAGAGAAAGAAGAAAGACTGGCTCCAAGTTCATGCCCGAGTGATTTCTTCTTCAAGATTCGAATAGACAAGAGGCAGGGCCGTTGCTGTTGCAGTTGCAGTTGCAGTTGCTGGTGGAGGAGTCTTCTTGGCGGCTTCCAGACATGCAACACTTAATGAGGGCGTCTCGATTGCCAGTCGCCAGATGATCGCATGCGAGGGGCGTGGCTGGGGGGCCAGGCCAGTTGCCAAGCAGCAGCAAAGCTTTTGAAATTAATTACACGAAAGAAAATAGTTGCAGGGAGGGGGCTACGAAAATTGTTAGAGCAGATGTTGCCCGTAATTGGAGAAGAGTTTGGAAAATGTATTTCAAGAAATGAATGATACAAGCATGAATGCAGCTATAAACAGAAATTAATACATTTTCTAATTATAAACACAAAATGCTGAGCTGTGATTGCATTCTTTGGGCAGCAGATCGTGATTGCCACAAATAACAAAATCCTGCCAAAAAAGAGACATCAATCTATAATTACAATCTAACAGCAACTCACACCTCTGGGGCCACTGCGGCAACTGCAACATTCACCTCCGAAAACAGTCATTTACCGACAAAGCCATTATCATCAAAATGAAAAATTCGAAGTGAAAAATTGGTCGAATGTAAAAGTAAAGCGATCAGTGATGGTCGTGCCAGAAGCCAGGGGAAATGGGAAATGGGATGGATGGAGAGACAGTGGCAGAGGAAGGGGGCACATGAAAAACGACTTTTCACTTCAACAGTTTTGTGTGCTAATTTAGTTTTTCATATTTGTTGTTTCGGTTGCCCGGCCGGCCTTATAAACCGAGCTTTATTGTTCGGGCTGTTATGGTTAGCTTCATAATTGCAGCGGCCACACTCCAATTAAATTTGATGATCTTGCTAAGATTGCAGTTGCCTGAGATTCAGTTTTGTTGATTTAGTCTTTTTCTCCGCTTGTTCATCTCATTCTGCTTTTTAAATAAACAAAGAAATGCAGACGCCATTGGATAGAGTCGGTACCCCCTTAAATCGTTCGGCAGGCCCCCCTCTTTCGGGTGTTTATAGTCGCACACGTCAAGTTCAAGTGCCAAAGGGAAACAACTCAGACATCGCAGCGGCGACAAGACAACAGGAATTTAGCCGAGCCCGGGACCGGTACCGGGACCGGGGTACTGCTAACATTTTTATTATTCCCCTTTGTTTCGAATCTCGGATGTGTCTTGTATCCGAAAGTATCTTCGGTATCCGAAAGACCCCAAAGACCTATGAGATCCGAAACTGTTGCCAAGCAAGCTGCGTTTCGCTCCATGATTTCGAGAGCCAATCCCGAAAATAATCCAAAAACTATGAACCCCAATTTGAGTGGCTAATGAACAACTAAGTTCACCAAATTTGGTCCGTTTCTTGTTAAACGCAGCACAACAATTGCAGAGCACTTCCTCAATAAATCTGCTAGATGATTGTTTGTGTATCCATGAGCTACTTAATTTATAGCATTTCGATTGGGATTCGAATTTTGAGGAGGGGATGATGCCCTCTTCTAATGATGTCTCGTAGTGGGTCGTTGGCCTGCAGTTGCCACAGGCGAGAGGCCAGAAGTTTCGGATGATGACTCAGCAGTCACTATAATATAGTATATATCTCTTCTGGCGGTCCCATCCCACGGGCTGGTCTATTTTTAAGTGCATTTCTCGTCGCCGCGCCGTAAGGCTGCTGCAGAGGAGCACCCCAGGAGCGTGGTGTGGAAATTTTGTCCCATACAGTGAGAGTCCCATACTATTTTTTATTCATTTTTTTCCGCCGGCCCGGTCGCATCTTTTAAATTTACCACTAAATCAGGGCATGTTCGTCGGCGTCCAAAACTGACGTTGGAAAAACTAAACATAAATTTATTTTCCCTTACCCATCCTTTCTCTTTTTTCCTATTTTTTTTTTTTGGGCAATCTGTCTCACTTTTGATGGCACAGGCCCCCTATATGGGCATATCCCAAAACACATATATTTTTGTATATTTTTTCAAAAAATCCAACCAAAAAAACCTCAAACTTTATGGGCTGCGGCTGCGCCTTGTTGTTTGTCACATTGTCACATCGGAGGAGGCAGAAACAGAAATTTTTAGAATTGTTCTGTGTTGTTCTAGTTGTTGATTTTGGTTTGGTTTGGTTTGGGTTATTCCTCATCCTCCTCCCCCTCTGAGTGGTTTCTGTGGCTGCGGCCATATGTCAAGGCTCAACATGAACTCTGACTGGACTGACACGGCTGGGTGGGCACAATTATTCAATTTGATGTACGATTTCGGAAAAATATAGTAACGCCTTGAGCTAAGATAAAGAGCTCAGCATGAAGGGTTTGATGGATAGTTTAAGGCCTGGATTTTAAGGATCACTTCACTAATGGGCTATACTTCTTCTTACAGTTCTGGGAGATTATTTCCGAGGAGCATGGCATCGACAGCAATGGCATCTATGTCGGCGACAGTGATCTTCAGCTGGAGCGCGTTAGTGTTTACTACAACGAGGCATCTGGTAAGACATATCCATACAATCGTTATCATCCCGGCTTGCCTGATTGTATCCTTTTATCTCTTTAGCTGTGAGCCGGTCCTCAGGGGGAAAGTATGTGCCCAGGGCCATCCTGCTCGATCTCGAGCCAGGCACCATGGAGTCGGTGCGTTCAGGTCCCTACGGACAGCTCTTCCGCCCGGACAACTTTGTCTTCGGCCAGTCGGGTGCCGGCAACAACTGGGCCAAGGGTCACTACACCGAGGGCGCCGAACTGGTGGACAATGTCCTGGATGTTGTGCGCAAGGAGTGCGAGAACTGTGACTGCCTGCAGGTGGGTATCCCTCCTCCAAGAAGTATATAAGATGTTTAAATCAAAATCATTCCATAGGGCTTCCAATTGACCCACTCTTTGGGCGGAGGTACTGGCTCCGGCATGGGCACCCTGCTCATCTCCAAGATCCGCGAAGAGTATCCGGATCGCATCATGAACACCTACTCGGTGGTGCCCTCACCGAAGGTCTCCGACACTGTGGTGGAGCCCTACAACGCCACTCTGTCGATCCACCAGCTGGTGGAGAACACAGACGAGACGTACTGCATCGACAACGAGGCCCTGTACGACATCTGCTTCCGCACCCTGAAGGTGTCCAATCCCAGCTACGGAGATCTGAACCACTTGGTTTCGTTGACCATGTCCGGAGTCACCACGTGCCTGCGCTTCCCCGGCCAGCTTAACGCCGATCTGCGCAAGCTGGCGGTCAACATGGTACCATTCCCGCGTCTGCACTTCTTCATGCCCGGCTTCGCGCCGCTCACCTCCCGCGGCTCCCAGCAGTACAGGGCCCTGACCGTGCCGGAGCTGACCCAGCAGATGTTCGACGCCAAGAACATGATGGCCGCCTGTGATCCGCGTCACGGCCGCTATCTGACAGTGGCCGCTGTCTTCCGAGGACGCATGTCCATGAAGGAGGTGGACGAGCAGATGCTGGCGGTGCAGAACAAGAACAGCTCGTACTTTGTTGAATGGATTCCCAACAACGTGAAGACCGCCGTGTGCGACATCCCGCCGAAGGGACTGAAGATGTCCTCGACGTTTATTGGCAACACCACGGCGATCCAGGAGCTGTTCAAGCGCATCTCTGAACAGTTCTCGGCCATGTTCCGGCGTAAGGCGTTCCTGCATTGGTACACCGGCGAGGGCATGGACGAGATGGAGTTCACCGAGGCGGAGAGCAACATGAACGACCTGGTGTCGGAGTACCAGCAGTACCAGGAGGCCACCGCCGACGACGAGTTCGATCCGGACGTTAATCAGGAGGAGGTCGAGGGCGATTGTATTTAATGGTGTGGCCAGAGGAATGAGGTGCGTGCGTGAGGAGAGGGGACGCCTGTTTCTGCGTGGCATGCGGCAGCAGCTGTCGGCCAAGCACTGCAGCATCCTCTGACACCAAACTACACACACAGGCACACAGTTACACTCACCACTACTGACACACAGCACACGGACAGCCACACAACACAACCACGGATACTGACAGCCAGACACTGAGACACGGAGACACCGGAGACACCCCGACCGACAGACAGGAAGGTCAAGCGTAGTTAGAACATCAAACGGAAATGTTCCAAAAAGCTCATACGTCCTCCTCGCCCATCTTTCTAATTGTATCTCTAACCACTATCATCTATCATCTCACAACTCGCATCTGTCATCCCAACCTTCATCTTCATCTTTATCATATTTTTGTGTCACCGTCCACTACGCTATTTACACTTTACACGGAGGCACGTCTATCGCATTTCTCGCAGCCATTTTCACCCGTTTTTCCAGCCCAGCTTTCCATCACTCTTCCCACAATCACCGAACATTTTTTCACTAATTTAGGAAACTCATCATATCCTGAGTTTAATACGATTATTTATCGACAACCACAAGTATCTAGTATTTCAAATAAAAACGAATTTATACAGAAATCTCGAGAAATGTCCAAGAAAATTTGCACTCAAGACTGACGAAAGCAGTTTGGCAATAAAAAGATATATACATATATATATATAGAGTTATATATACATGATATGATACATGATACAAGCTTATCCAAAGATAATCGACAACTCTCATGAGGTCCTCCAATAAAGGCAATTTCTAAAATCATCCGCAATTGTATTTACATAATCTTAGGGCACAAACTATTAATTTTGTATTCGTGTGCAGTACTTTCTCTTGTAGTTTTATATAAAAATAAAAACATTTTTACCCAAATAAATGACTAATAATGGCAAATGGTTTTTGGCAAACTAATAAATGAGTATTTGTTTTGGAATATGAATGGTATTTTCTTTGGAAAAGAGTGCAGAACGGATAGAATCTTTTGAGAAGAATTGAAGGTTGTTCTAAAGATTGTAGAATTTAAAGTTAGGCGCCATTTTATTAAGAAAACTGAAAGAGAAGATTGTGCGCTAAAAAGTATGCTATACTTTTTGTGTTAACCAAGCTTCCGTTGAATAACAAAAGATGGCGCAAAATTGTGGCACAACGGTCCTCTGTGTTAAATTATTTCTTATTTCTAGTAAAAAAATTTTCAATTTTATTAAATTTTTTCTGCTTTTTTTTAATTTTTATTCTTTATTTAATATTTTTTACACATTTTTATGGGAAATATTGTAAAGACACCAATTGGACCAGTGCGGCAGAACCTATAAGCTTGTTTCCACCAGAGGTCGCTTTTCAGACGTTACTTCCGTAAACAAATATTTCAAATGTGGATCAATTAATATTGTCTTTCAGCTAAATTAATTTAAATTTAATAAATTTGTTTTCAAAGAAAAAATGTATATATTTACAAGAGGTAATAATATATTAGGTTTTTTGGTAAGACCCATCCTAATGAATCTAGAAATATATAATTAAAGATCTAAATAACATTATGATAGACCTTTTGGTCGTAGGCTTATGAGAATATTTATGAGAATAATCTAATTTCCCAAAAGCGACTGCCTACCCTTTAACCGAAATCTTTCCCATCTAAAGTCAACGTGCCACACACAAGAGGCACACACAGTGGATATGATTGTCGCACAAACCTTTCCATTAACTGACTCTCTCAGACCTCATATGCTACAAATTCCCCAGAATTAAAAGACATTAAACGTATTAAGCGGTCTCGTGACACAAGCAAGGCTTTACATAAAAAAAAAACAAACCAATAACAAAGTCGGCTAAGAACAAAACACCAGACATACGGAACTGAAAATGGTAAGAAGTAACTGCAAGAGAGAACCAGTTTTTAGACTGTTTAAGCCGGAGCCGGCCGGCGTTTTGAATGACGACGAGAACTTTGGGCCGAGAACATTTTGGAAGCCGGCAAAACATTATAACACGTTCTTTCGTCTGAGACTGAAGTGACCGGTTAAAGTGCGTTTAACCGTTATTAAGTCATACCCAAAAAGGTCAAAGGAGGGGTTATCCAGAGCGGAAATTCCCCCTCTTTTTATAGCTGAGAACTTGGCTTGGAAAACTGGGCCAATTAGGATGACTAATATCTCCGCAGATGGAGTATAAGGTATGCATTTATGCAACTTTATTCATGGAATTGGCGTTACCCTTTTCTCGCTGTGTGGCAGCGGCAGCAGCATCTCACAGAAATAGGCAAATGAAAAAGCAATAAAATTGTTGCCAACTTACACTCATTTGGCGCCGTCATCCAAAAAGCCAGTCCGCCAGAAGGAGGCAACAAAACACGAAGCGAGACAGCAGCGGCAGCAGCAGTGATTGACCCAGTTTTCCAAGACGACAACAACCCACCAACCTACCTATACCTATGCCCAGGTATACCTGACGCCGATCCGATCCTCTTTGACTGACTTCGGAGCTGCAGCTATTTGTGAAGTTGCAGCCGAAGCTGAGTCTAAAGCTGGAGAGTTGGACTTGCTGGGGGAAGTGCATTGCACTCGCTGAAACTGCTGCTGCTGCTGCAAAAAAAAGATAGAAAAACATAACACAAGACAACAAAAAATCAAATAAAAAAATCTTGTTTTTTCTGTTAGTTGCCGATTCTTCAGAAAGCTAAAAAACGAAACTTGCTCAAAGTGGCAAGGAGACAAGAGCTGCAGGGGGGGCTGATGGGTGGCTAGAAGCCAGGGGGGGCACATGCAAACAACACGTCAATGCACTCTGTGGTAGCCACCGCAAACGCCTCGACTAGTTTAGATTGGACTTAGACAACGTCGGCTAGACCCGATCTTAGCTGTATTTTGATTTTCTGCCATCTATTTTCTGCACGGCCAGAAAAACAAGTACAACTACTCTAAAATTAAATAAAAATCCAAATAAATAATAGAGTTAATCAAGAGTAAGTAAACCTACTGCAATCATTGAAGTTTTAATGAAATCTTTAAAGCACAAACTATATTTTCCTGTGCATGGGCTTTCAGTTTCTCTGTTGTCTTTTGTGGTTTGCAGACAAACACGAGTAGAACAACAATAACAAGACAAATTGCAGCTAGGAAAATCCGGCAAGACCCCCACACGAAAATGTACGCCTGACTTGGTCATTGATGCGACCGCACACAGCTAGTCTAGGCCCGAAAATCCAAAGCCAGGCCCGAGCATATGTTGGCAGACGTTCACTTGCGGCGTTGCCAAGTTTCTGGCCCCCAAGTGGCCAACAAGTGCGGCTCCAACAAAGTGCAGCGGAAGTGCTTCAGGTGAGCCTCGGCTTGTCTTGTCTTTTGGCTGGGCTGGGCCTCCCAAGCCATCTGAATTTTACCAACAGTCAAGTTTTTAATAAGCAACAAAACACTCTCGGCACTGTCATAAACGTATGATGTATGAAAAGTTTTAAGAGCTTTGGCCCAGTGCATGCAGATTATTGGCTTAAATCAATCCCACTAAAAGCCATGTTTAGCCAAGGACGAATCGAGCTTAATTCGAGTCATTTCTGTTGGTTATTAAACTCTTGATAGTTTTCATTAATCACCTTCCGCAACATGGCAGTTCTAGAAGCGGTTTGGGCTAAAAATTTCCAATGCCTAGAGCTGGTGTGGTTTCTGGAAACAGCTACTACCTTGCACTTTTTGGAATTGACAATGCTGCATCTCATAAATATGCACCACATTCTTCTATTCTATTTGTATCTGTTGTTTATCAGCCAAAGAGTTCAATATATGCCGACTGCTTACCGCTTACCGATAAGTCTAAGAACTTGCTTCCTTTAAGCGGTGGCGGCTTCATCGAAATGCACATTTATTCGTTTGCAGTATATCTATGTATCTGCTAGGTGGCAAGGCAATCAATCAAGCAACAGGCGGCTGCGGCAGCAACAGCTACCCAGCTATAGATACTCAGTGCAATGAGCTGCGACAATCAAATTAGCATTTGCATCAAATCGCATTGCAAATTTGCGCCGCAGAGCTGCCGAGAAGAGCTCCATGCTGGACACTTGGATTCCTTTTCATTTCATTCAGTTGGCAATACTTGGTTATTAACACCTAGTTGCCTGTGCGCCTGCCTGAACGGAGCTACATACCTGAGGCAACCGAAGACTCATTAGACAAATTGCCCAGCTTCGATTTGATTGATTTGAGGCAATTGCAATTACAAATGGCCAAAGAAGAAAAAGTGCCTGCCACTGGTTGTGTCGCTGGTTTTGTAACGCAGGCCTGTAAGCCGGGCCAGAAACTGGAGCAGAGTGGGCTGCGAAGAAGCCTGCCTTTCTTGGGAATATAAAACATGAAAATGTGCCATAACGGAACCGCCAGAAGTACTTTGTTAACAACGAAGTTTAACTGTTAAGCGACGTGCGTTATACAAATGTCAACGGTTAATAAACCCGGCCAAAATGTAACTCCAGACGGACCACAGACCTGGCATTATGGCCAGATTCCACGAATTGGCAGGCGATAAAATATGGTCGGAGGAAGATCTGGTCGCAGCCAAAACAGTGGCTAGAGGCTAAGAGCAATTTTGGCCGCAATATGGAATTACTGCCAGCGACAAGATGCACTTTGGCAGTAGGCACTGTTATAGCCACACAAGACATGTATTTGCGTTGTCTGCCCGCCACGCCCACCGCTCGATTCCAAAGTTAATTAACACACAATCATCCAACACCAACACACCAGCCAAAATCTAATACCAGCCAAGAGCTCACAAAATAAAGAAAAGCCGAGAAACAGAAGAGAAAAATGCAATACGTCGGCACTTCAATGCGCGAGAATGCACCGAAATTAGCCAAAAAAAAAAAATGGCATGAAAAAAATTAACTAAAAAATAAAAGAGTAAAGAAGAAACAGAAATTAAAGTTGTAAGATTACAACAGTAGCAGTAGCAGTGCTTTAAATGCATGTGTATTCAGCGGCGGTGGCAGAGGAGCCAGCCATGTGAACCAATTTGTGGCATCAATCTCAGGCGTGATGTGAAATTGGCCAAGACGGCTCGACAAGAGCATCGCATCGCGGGAAGGAACCGAGACGCCACCATAAGTTATTCTGCCCAGATAGTGTTAGTCGGGGCTTGGATCGATCTGCGATTGTTATGCAACCGTTTTCCAGAAATATTTTACTTGCTAATTGTATGCAAAAGCTGAATCATGTTGGTTTCTTTGGTTTGTTAGTCATCCTTTAAAGATCTGCAAATTGTATTCAAAATCGTGTCAAGTCATTTAATCATTATTTGGATAAATATTAGATTTTAGTACAAGCTGTTGTAGTGATTCACTGCAAAGTCCAGTTTAGGGCTCAAAGTTTTGGGGCTCTTCTGGCCCAAAAGTGGCCCACGTTTGACACTCAAAGCCACGTTCGTAAGCTCACGTATCTGCGCTTTTGATTGTTTAATGTATAGTGGCCCGTGTTGCTATTGTTGTTTTTGTCACTTGTTGCCATTTTTCCCCTCTCCTGTTCATTATGTCGGTGTATGACTGTGGCCTTTGTCTTAAACTAAAAACATTTGACATTTTCATCAAGTTTAACAGCCCGACATGTAAACAGCTCAGCTCCGCCATTCAGCGCTCTCTTTTCATCCATGATTTAATGTTGTGCTGGCTTCGGATTTTCCTCAGAGCCCTCTTAGAGCTCAAAAACATTAAGCCTAATATGTTAAGCACGATCACATGGCTCTTATTTTATTTTATGTCATATGAAAAAAGTCTGAAATGGCTTTTTAACGGCACTCGATGATGCAGCAGATTTTGTGCCTTTCCCGTCCAACGGATTGGCGTTTCTGGCCTAAATAATTGGCCAAGACAAATATCGAGTCAGTGGTAGGGATTAGCCAATGTTACGTCTAGGAAAAGTGTTAATATCATTAATTGTCTGTAATGCTTCAAGCCTTTTGTACGGCTCTGCTAATTAAACAAGAAAAATTAATTATCACGTTTACATTGGAGATGGGAGTGAAGCTTCCACGCCCGAAGACTCACAATCAAAGAGTTATCTATACTAATGGTCTCCATACCTGAACAAAAATTGAGATCAAGCCCTCGGGGAATAGCCCGGAATAAAATTAAATATTTATCAACAGCTTTCCCATTGCTAATGGTTTGTTTTCTACTCTTCTTTATTTTTAAACTGCCAGCCCCAAGGACGACTGTTGTTTACACTGTTGACTAATCCGAGTGCGTTTCTCGAAATCTTTGGTCTGGTGCTTTCCATGTAAGCCATATCTGGTGACTATTTGGAATTTTTCGGTGTCAGATTTTTGGCTCTTTTTGGGATATCTTAATGGCCAAGTTTTAGCAAAACCTAAAAACCATGATTTCTGACAACTTTTCACACGCAGCCGTTTGTCGGTTACAGCCAAATGATAAAAGCCTCTTGAATGCAAAAAATATAAAAGACATTGTTGACTTTTCAGCCGGGCTATTGTTAGTAACTAACACTTTCTTGTCAGCCAGTCCAAGGGAGGAGGGAAAAATAAAAAGAAATAGAGACAGCTCCAGCTCCAGCTCCAGCTACAGAGCCAGCGAAAAAAAAATACTCGTATTTGGGTCAAACATTATTCAAATACAGCGAGCGACGCACAACTGAATGAATGAATAGTGAGAGTGGGGCGAACGGCGATCGGCAGAAGGCGGCGGGACGCTCCGACGATCCGTCGATCCGCCGATCGGACAGCTGACCAGCCAAGCAGCCAGGCAGCCAGAAAACCAACCAAGCCAGCCAGCTAGCCAACCAGTCGGGTACTCGGCCATTTAGCGCCGTTTGCTACGGCGTTCCCGTCCCGTCCCCTAACGGAGTGCTTCAAAAATGCATAAAGCGCGCGCTAAACACTGAAAAAAATTTATTGAAATTACTAAGAAATTAAGTAGCCGTCTTACAAGCTCAAACTTAGCACTTTTTAGGCCCCCAAATATTTAAAGTTCCTCCCTGGACACTATTATTTGTATTTATTTCTTCAAGTGTATAACTAGTACCCGTGCTTTTGACTTGGACTCAGGCTATGGCTCTGTATCTGTTTCTGGCTCTTAGCCGTTAGCCGTCCGAGGCTCCAGCCAAGCGACCAAGCTGTTGACCATTTGGCTGCGGCACGTCGTAAGAGTGCTCGATGATATAACCAGGCCCAGGCCAAAAGCGCTAAACAAAACAAAACTCAGCTACTAACAAATATGTATGCCAAACGGGGGATCGCGTTCGTACGGGGTGGAGCAGGGGCGGGAGTGGGTTGGAATGGCGTTGGGATAGTGGTGGTGGGGGAGGTGGAGTTCGCATACCGTGGGCCGTCTGACAGACTGACTTAGTGACTTAGTAGCGACTAGAGATGCAAGCGAGGGCGTCAAGTGTGTGGCGTGATTAGCGAGAAAGCAGTCACGGAATTCTTTAATTTGGGTCACCAAGCCAAAACTTGAAGTTATATTTAGAGTGATTTAAAATGAATCAATGGGGGTCTTAGTAATACCAATAAATACCAATAATATAGAGCTAAAAGATTAAATATAATTTATTCGTGTCACGAAATTCCAGGATGATTCCAAGAGCCACGCTACCATCCCAAAACAGTGACTGTGACTACGATTCGGCTTGTCTTGGAGTATCTTCGCAGGCTTTCGCAATCCCTCGGCTGTTGTTAGACGGTTTTTTTTTCTGTTTATACTTATATATTTTTTTTTGCATCGCTTCGCTGATTTTTGCAGCTTAGCCAGTTAGTCCAGCGCTATATTGGTCGACGGTTGCTTCTTTCGGGCTGCAGTTCTGCCCACTCATAGACGCATTGAAAATTTGTTTTGGCCTAATCACGGGCCTGTAATCTTCAACGCGCTTTCTTGTTTGGGTGTGGTTTTCGGTTTTCGGTTTTGGGGTCCCGGCGGGCCTATCCTGAACCGGTTGAATAGCTTGGCCAGCTTTGGATCCGGCTACTAATACTATAGACTAAAATCCTATATGCTCCTCACCTCACTCACAAATTTGACCACTCGATCGATAGAGATTTTGGCTTAAAGGCTCTAGCTCAAGCTTCAGTTACAGCTTCAGTTTTTGGCCAAAAGGCTTCTCTATCTCCTTTCCGTCTCCTTCTGTTTCCCTTTCGCTTTACCGTTTGTAATTGCCCTGTCACGATTTTGATTGTGGTTGCTATCGCGATATGGTGGATATGTTTTCGGCGATCGGGGGATTATTTTGATTCCCTTTGTATTGCCGTTGACATATTTATCTATTTTGGCTTCTCTGTTCATTTGTTTTGGGGCACATCAGTTTATGGGCCTTTCAAAGGCAAACAAACGTCGTCAACGTGCGCTAATTTTCACATGAAATTGATTTTTTTGTGGTTACTTGGCTATTATTTTAAATCAGTATTGTTGAAGGGATCTTTGGCTTATGCAATATTTAGATACAAATGGTAAGGCTAGAAAGAAAAAAGATTTTCTAGGAATCTATTAAAAAATCACTTAAAAACATTATCTGTTTTCTTCAAGACTTTTCTTTCAGGAACCTATTGATAGTAGTGTCAGTACTGTTTCACATGTCGTATGAGTAATTTATTGGGAACTTTACCAAAAGGATTAAATGAAGTGAGCTTTATAAGTAGTAGATCCTAATAAGCTTCATAGTAATTGCTTTCAGTTGTTAACTACTTAATAGCTCCTAATACAATAGAATGTCCAACATGGCGTATTAGTAATATATTTTTGAATGAGAAAGGAAAACAATGTTAAACATGGCGTATAAGTAATATTTGTTGGAACTAGACTAGAAAAAGGAACTTGAAGTTTTCATTACATTTTTATAAAACTATCTATTATTATTCCACTTTCAATGACTATATTTATTTTAAAAAACTTTAATTCGATTAACGTTTAACGACCGAAAAACTTTTCCTACCTCAACCATAATCCAAACTGTTATGTGATACCTTTTGATTTATGTATCTAAAAGCCATTAAAAAAACTTTAAAGTAATTGTTTGGATTTAATTTTTGGAAAGGGCCACCCAAAAGTAGGTTCGAAAGAAATTTTTTTGTATTATTTTATTTTTTCCTCATTTAGCGACGTGTGCCTCGATTTTTTATTGCTTTTATTTATTTATTTATACTTACAGTGCTGCGTGCATAATTTTCCCTAAATTATAATTCATTTTTGGTGCCTGCCTGCCCGCCGATTACTCTTCGTCTTGGCGTTGCTGCTGCCGGCGTCGCTGCCTACGGCCGACGTCGCTGTCGACGGCGATTATGTGATTTTTCTTGCCGCCGTACACCGTACGTTCGTCATAGCCATTTTGTTGTCGTAGTCGCTGCTGTTGTTGCTGCTGCTGCTGCTGCTGCTTCGTTTTCACTTTCTATCGCTCCCCGGCAGCGGCAACAATCAACACAAACACAAGCAACTATAACAACAACAACCATAACAACTTACATGTGTGCATATATTTGTCCGCTATGTTTGTATGTTTGTGCACAAAACGACACGCTGACCCAGTTTCTCACACAACTACCAACGAACGTGGAAGCACACACTGGAATTAATATTATTATGGTTCGGTGTTGTTGGTTTTTTTGGTTTGCTTGATTTTCTTGCTGGTTTCGTGCCTCGACGTCCGCATGCCTCCCCATCGGTTAGCTTTTTTTTTTCTTTTTCTTCGATTTCTTATGCAGCTTAAGCTGAGGAGCTCCCCAGTACTCGAATATTTCCATTATCAATTATCGTGCGCCGATCGCCCGATATAGTGCAGCATGTGGGCCCGGGTCGGTCTCCCCTGACAAATAATTGAAATTGAAGTTCGGGGATCGTATGCTGGTTATGCATTTGCCTTAATTGGCCGGTCATCAAGGGGGAGGGCCCCAAAAGACTGCCGAAAAAAAAAAACCAAACAATACTATTCAGCAGCACATGGCGTCTAAGGACGGAATAGTGGAACGATGATGGCAAAGTTTTTTGGGAGCAGGGGGACGGTGGGGGGGTTGGAAAAGTGGAGTGGGCCATATTTCTGCTTCGTTGATTATGTCTGCAACAAAAGCTCTATTAACTACGGAGACGAGACGCTCGCTTGGCGATATCGATCAGAATCACGAAAATGTAATGCACATTAACTAAGCATTTTTGAATGCTCTATAAGAAGGGTCTCTGGGCTATACAGACTCTATAAAAAACAGGGTATAACTATAAAGTATGTGGAATATTGTTGACTAGTCTCCCTTGGCATACATGGCGTATGTGGAATATTTTGCATAGTTTGAGTTTAACTTTTTATATTTTCATAATTTTGATGATTCTTCTCTCTAAAAATATTTAACAAAGCGTTAAATAAATTATACCATTATTAAAATTAAATTTTTTTTCAGTTTTTTTATATTATTTATTAGTTTAAAGCCCACATCCGCTTGTGTGACCCAAACCCCTTCTTATAGTGTATTATAAAAATTCTCAAATATATTTCCCGTTTTTTTGCTGTGGTTGGCTGCTGTTTCGGCCACCATTCAACTACCGTCTAAGCCAATGTAGTATTCCTGCCCTACGCTCTGAGCCACTTCACGCGTCAATGAAAGCGAAAGGAAAACTGAGCCACTGGCGGGGCACACACACTGCCGGCCCGTAAAAGAAAAAGCCCGAGTCGGTGAGGAAATGGTAAATATTGGGCAAATTTTTAGGCATTTTGCAAGCGTCCAACAAAGAACCACAACCACAGCACCGTGACTGCCCAAGGGGGAGTAGAAAAGCTTAAAAAAAAATGCAGTCTTTCGGCTGAGAAAGATGGCTTTTGGGCTACTCCTGCGGTTATGTTTTATTTGAATTTTTTCTTATGGCATTTGAAGAAGAAATTAATTTATGCCTGTCGCCGTATGCAAAAATTAATGTCATACGCATAACGGTAAAATGATGTAACAGCCAAGTCAAGACGGGCCAAGTCAAAAACTTTATGAATTTAGGCGGATGGCTGGGCCGGAGCTTCCCATTTACATATATAAACTCACCCATTTGCATTACTATTTTTTTTTACGTTTTTTACTTTTTTGATTTATTTGTTTTTTTTTTTTTAGCTTGGCCAAAGGTGTGTGTGTGTGTTAGTGTGTGTGTTTAATATTCGAACTACAACAACAACCATAAACAAGTTTGCTTATTTTTCTATTTTTTTTTTTCTTTTTATTAAATAAATACATTTTTTTTTTAGGTGAAACATGTTAGCATGCAGTTACAAGTGTGTGGCTGTCGCTGCCCCACACCTTCACCCCCCCGACCGAGGCAAAGACCCCTCTCCCCACTAACCCCCTTTTGGGGTGTTTCGCTCTGGTGTCCCGTGTCTGTTTGTCGGCATCGTTGTCTGGTGTCTCACAGTTGTCGATCTATAGTCGTTGTTGTTGTTTTTGTTGTTGTTTGTTCAAGACACTTCAACACTTGAGTTCAAGTTTTTTTGTTGTATGTATTTCCTTTCCACAATTTTCACACAGAGAGCACTCCACTGAGTGCACTTTTCATCGACATGGGCGGGAGTTATCAACCGATAAGTCCAACGGGGGGCGAAACAAGGAGAAGAAAGAAGCCCACTAGGGGGCAGGTTTTATGGTAAGGGGTTTATAGGATTTTAGTTATTAAAAAGTAAAAATTATACTGCAAAATTATTACTTAATCCTTACAATAATTATGTTGTTAGCCTCTTAATAATTTCAGTCTTATAAACATTAAATAAACTACAAAACTGTACCATACTTACTTTTATTAAGTTGTATAATTCCATAGTTATAAACCCAAATAACCGATCTAATCTTTCCAACCCACTACTTCCGCTTAGCCGAAGCGCATCCGTTAGATAAACCCGAATCGTATCCCAAATGCAAACGCTTTCCGAATCGGCTTACATAACTGACCTAAGTCATTCGCTGTTGCGTCAACTACTTAACATTTATTATATAACCTGCTTAGTAGGTCCGATGTGTGTATTGTGGCCTATAAACTGCATCCCATTCATGATTCTAAGCCGATCGGCAGACCCAGATACTCTCACATGTCGAATGTGTGTGTGTGTGTGTGTGTAGAAGATACAATATCTTTTGTTTATTTATTTGTTCGCTTTCAAAGATATTTTATTTATTTCTAATTTTATTTTGTGTTCGACTTCCGTGCTTCGGGTCACATGCGTGTGTGTGTGTTTGGGGTTTTTTATGTTTTATTTTCTTTTTATTTCTCTGTGGGCCCTGACTGGGCACTGACTGGCAGTGACAACGTTCGAAGCGTTTTGATTACGCGGCCTTGAAAGTGAAAAGGTGTCGACTGCGGCCTGGCCACTTTCGCTTTTTGGTTCGACGAAAAGCAAAAGGGTATAAATCAAAACAACAACTTTTGTAAATACTCTAACAAAGGGACAATAAAACGCTTGTAGATATGTGGTTCACTGTCAACAGTGTCAATCATTCGGATCTCTGGCCGGTGAATGGCTAAGCTACTGACTACTGACTCGGTTGGGTGACAAATTTCAATAGCAATTAAGTGGAAGCGTTGATTCTGACACTTAATTTATTGTGTTTTTTTTAGGACTATCAAATGCCAAAAATCTCTGCCCACGTGACACCCACCAAAATAGGTTTTATTTCTTGGCAGGCTGGAGTTTGATTTGCTCTTGGAGCTCATTTGCATAAAATCCAGGCAAGACTTAAGGCCCGGCCAAGACCAAGAGTTAATTGTCGAGGCAACCTCATTTCATAAGCAGTTGCATTAACAGTTAAAAACACATTTTATTTGGTGTTTTTCGTTTTTCTCGCCGGCTAAAGGCAATTAAATAACACGGGGCAGTCATAGCTAACAGGGCGAACGATTATATAAGTCAACGCTCACATATTTAATTGTTTTAAACTACCCGAAAAAAAAACTTCAAAAATCGTAATATTATTACATGCGTTTATGCATTTTTCTTTTAGTTCAGGCCGATTGCAACAGATACTTCATTTCATTTCGTTTATGCCCCTTTTAATTGTTGTCTTTCCATTCGTTTTTTTATTTCATTTTCAGTTTAGTTTTCCTGCGGGTTGCAGTTCCGTTAACGGTTATTAATTATGCATAACGCTTCGCTCCGAAAACGGAGCTAGGCGACAACAGATACAGATAAGGCCACGCTACAGATACTAAGATACATTCAAGCTCAAGCCAAGTGATTTCTTCTCTCCATTTTTTTGCTTTTCGCGTAATCATAAAAGCCACAAAAACCCGTCTCTGACTGTGCCAGTTACATGGACTACATTTCGAGATGAGATGAGATGAGATGAGCTGGGGTGATCCGATCCGATCCCCTCCTCCGAGTCCGAGTCCACTGATCAGCAACCAGTTAACCAGTCGTAAACCGGAACTGGCCCGCATAACGGTATACAGTCGAACAAGGCCCGATCTTTGAGACTCCCAAGCACTCTCACTCTTACCTGAAAGAAAATAAAGTCTTTTGCATTATTCATCCACAATCACAGTCACATCCACATCCACATTCACATTGCAGGGGCATTTTCAAAGTCTTCCTCTTGACCTTGGACTCAACACGGCAACTTGTCGTTGTCGGTGGTGGTAGTTGTTGTAGTTGTCGTTGGAAAGCAGCGCCAAAAGCGTGTGCCACAAAAGAAAGCCAAACCACTTTTACTTTCAAGCTCAAGCCGAGTCGAGTCGAGCCGGCGAAATGAGGCAATGCCAATGCAATGTCGGCTCGCCCGACTGCGGTGGCTGTGGGTTTATGATTTTTGGCGCCAAAAAAAACCCACTTACAACCCGAAAAGGAGAAATATTTTTACCAGAAAGGCAAGGCTTCTCAGGTATCAGTAACAAAGGTGAATGATTCATCAGGAAGTCGTAATGCAATTGACCCACTTGGCCCACACTTATCACTTCTGATTACTTTCCGAGACTTTCATGGGTGGCCCATTTCCTAGGCCAGCCCGGCAAGACCACATGCTCCACTTCCGCAATGGGGTTCCGATATGAGAACTTTGTGTGATCTTGACATGTTTCAGCATAATATAAAACACATGATTTGCAGATTCGTATGCTTATACTAATTACAGGCAAATGTAATTCATTTAATTTTATTTATTTATTTAGTTGGCAGCTCTGGGGGCCTGAGGTTTTGGCTGCTGCCTGAAGAAATGCGACGCAGAAAATCACACATTTTTGTCGATTTTATTGTAGCTTTTTTTGGTTCTATTTTTAAGCCACAACCCGAAGAAAGTGAGAACATAAATGCCATAGATGCTATAGAGAGAGTGAGATTCTTTTGCAAAATAAACAGAACATTGTCTATTGTGTATACTTTCAACATACGAGTAGTTAACCATTTCTTCTGCTAATCCATCAATATCCAATGAAATTCCTTTCATCTCCTGCAGACTTTCCGAAAAAAAGACACATTTTATGGAGTTGGGATTGCATTGTTTAGACATAAAAGACCAGGAACCGATTCGTTTTCGCCATTTCCATCCGATGTTACAAAACCATTCAAATACTTAAAGGCCTGTTTGTTTGGCGGGCAGACTCTGGCGGGCTGCAGCACATGATAATGAAAACTTCTCGTGGATCGGGATTGGGATTGGGCCGTAAGTGCTGACCTACTTCACAGTCGCCGGGTGGCTATACGGTGGGTGGTGGGGTGGCCGGATGGGTTGGAACACCCAAAAGAAATATACACCGTCTAAACAGAGTCAAAGATCGCAGATACCCAGATATCCAGACATTCCGCTCGCAATGCACAAACATTTCTTTCTCGATTTGATTGCCCTTTTTCAGTTCCAGTCCCCTCTGCTAGGAGGGTGGGGGTCTTTGGGCTTTGGAGCGGGGCGGGGGTCGGGCGCCCTAGTCTGGTGGAGTCTATTTTACAGCTGCTGACCTACTTTGCTCAAAGTCAAGAAAAATTTTGTTGGAGCATAGAACATTTCTTTCAATGCGCCCCAAAACTGAAAAAAAACACACACGCACAAAAATTGAAAGTGAATTCTGCTGTTGGGCTGCTGCACACCCCCCATGCCACTGCCACTCTCTGCCCCCTTCCTGCCCCCCTGCAAACAACTCAACAATGCCGCAAAGCAAACAATTCCAATTTGTTGTTGGTGGATCGCTCTTTAAGGGAGCATACTACATATAGTACATATACATATATTTCTTTTTCATTCTTTACGACTTCAGGGCACATATTTCGGTTTGTTTCTATTGTTTTTTGTTTGCATGTGTGTGTGTGCACTAAAGGAAAAAAATATCGGGAAATTGGGTCAATTTGTTGTTGCTGTTGGGTCTGCCTCTGCCTCCGACGCTCTGCTTGCAACAAGTGTCTGGCCCTTTGCAGCCATCTCTTTTCCGGCAAAGGGAGGAGGAGGAGGAGGAGGCGGCGGGTCTTGCCCTAAGATAAGTAGCCCCACCCTGCACGCACCACCCCCTCACCGCCGCCCAGATTGATAAAGGCAGCAGCGACGTTGACGGCGACGCCAACGCGCAGCTGAAAATAGAAGCGCGCGCAGCTTTTTTGGAAGACGTTGTTGCTTTTTTTTTTTTTTTCTTTTTTTTTTTTTTTGAAAAGGGCGCCCCTTGTACACACACTCGTTGATTAGCAGAGTGTGCGTGTGTTGGCGTTGAGATTATTTTCTAGCATTTTTTTATTGTATTTTCTTTATATTTTTATTGTTGTTGCTGCTGGGCCCTGTAAGAAAAGTAGGCCAATGGGTCTTTGGGTGAGTGGTTCAGATTTGGTTTTGTCTCTGGTCTCTGGCTTTCTTTAGTCTTTTTTTTTCAATTAGGACTAAAATGTAAACTTATGTTTTTAATTTCCGTAAATAGTACTATTATGCGTAAATTATTTCATTTTAATGGCTCCCGAAACTCTATAGTTGTTGAAAATGGGGAGAGAAGGTAAAAAAAAAAACTATTGCATTTCCCCTCCGACAAAAGTTGCGTAAGGAAAATATTGTATACCATCGGGGGGAGTGGGATACCCAGGTATAGTATCACTTGTGACTGTTTTCGGGTCAGTTTGGTTGGACAATCTATTTGATTATTTTATACCATCATCTGGCTGGGGCAGACAAATGTCTCTATTTTGCGTGGTTCGCTTGATTTATAACGGAAAATTCGTTTAAGCAAAACAAAACGACCAAACAATTTTTGTGGGCCACGTTAATAAGCGCAACATAACGAACATAATATCTTAACTTGGTCATCAGGCAGTACAGACAGCACAACAAAAGAAAAGGCATCTTTAAAAAAAATAAAACACACTATAGCAGTATAGCAGTATGGCAGTATAGCAGTCATGGTTATTACATAAGAGCCACACTCAGATACAGATACACAGATACAGGTACAGATACAGATGCAGGCTGAATCTCGGATGGAGCCTGGGTCTTGAGACTCTGGGGCCCGAACATGGCGTCTCCGTCGAAAAGAAAATAGTCAATGTATTGTGGAAAGAAAACAACAAAGCGCAAAGGAAAAGAGGTGAGCTTAACGAATGTTGTTGCTGTTTGTTGGATGGGGCATTCATTGTTGTTGCCGCACTGCTGCTGCTGTGCTGTATTAGATAGCAAAAGTCAGTCTCTGTCTCAGTCGCAGTCGCAGTCGGCATAGAAA
This sequence comes from Drosophila bipectinata, assembly GCF_030179905.1. NCBI lineage: Eukaryota > Metazoa > Arthropoda > Insecta > Diptera > Drosophilidae > Drosophila > Drosophila bipectinata. The sequence continues at coordinate 11,295,532 of NC_091737.1, forward strand.
GTGAAACCGCTCCGACCGATCGTCGTTGCCAGGCGAAATCCAACACAAAAGAGAGGGAACGGAGCTTGGCTTTAAGATGTAAGCCAAACAGGGGCAGCAACAACAATAACAACAACAACAACTAACTATTACTCAATCTGTGCTAAAAAGAAAAAGAAATAAAGATAGATAGATAGATAGATACTCTCTGTCTCTTTCGCTGTCTTTGGGGCCTGAAAATAAAAATGAAGTAACCCACTTTTTTTCCGTTATGGTTTTTATAGTCACTGTGGCTAAAAAAAAAGTCTTTTAAAAAATAAAGGAGATGAAGAGCCAAGATGACGAGGACAGACACTAAAGTGTGAAAGATCGATTGGATGACGACTGGATCGGGATGGAACGATACACTTTCGGAGTCGCGGAGTGATAGTGATCGATATGGTACAATATTTTGATTAATCTCATGTATTGGGCAATAAATTTTCATACAATCACCGCTTCCCTCTTCATTAGGGTAATTAAAACGTATCAGCCCATCGCCCAGGTGTGACAGGTGAAAAAAAAAAATTAGCAAATTGCAGGCTGCCGCCCATCTGCCTGTTGCAGTTTTGCGAATTTATTTCCCTGCCACCGCTCATAACTCATACGCCCCGTGGCCGCTGCGCTAACGCTGGCAATGGGGATGGCTTGGCGCTTAGTTTGGCAGTAATTGTGCGGCAATTTTTGTTCGCTTGCCAAAAGCATAATGCATCCAATGTGCCACTAGATTAGGGGCATGTGGCAGGGAATAAACTTTCACCGTAAGCAGCTTAGAACCCATGTCAAAGTCGGGCTTTAAATGGATGTTTTCGTTGCCCCCCTCTGTTGTTTTCGGAAAGTGTGGCTACCGGGAGACACCCACAAGTTCAAATTTCACTTTTGTTTCGGCCAGACTGCCCTTCAGAGTGCATGCGCAATTAGCTTTCATCAATCAAAGTACTCAACAATGCAGCTAGACAAATCAGGCGGCACGCAGCAGCAGTCGCAGCTACAGCACTCGCAGGTACAGATACAGATACTGAGATACGGATGGAAAGAAAGTTTTAGCCACCGCCTTGGGTATCCAAAAGGGCTTACCCCGAGCCCCAAAGCCCCAAAAGAAACCCAAAAAATGTCTGTAAGTGATTATCTGCCCCAGGTCGGCGGTGCCACATGACCGTTTTATGCCCTTCATCTCCGCGTATTTGGGCTTTCTCTGGCGCTGGCGCGTTAATTTGTCGGTTTTTTGAGTTGCATTAATTCTTTTGCGCTCTGTCGTTTATAAATTTGCTTTTCGTTTCGGGTTTGTCTTACTGTCAAATTGTGTCAACACGGCCGCCATGCCGGCCGATTGTCTGGGGGTCTGCCATGCCCCAGCCCTCAGCTGTCGCGGCTGGCAGCCTAACAGCCTGGCAGTACGAAATGCATTGCCTTGTCTTGGGTTGTCCCATCGCCGAATGAAAAATATTACCTTTCTCTATCCCGGGCTAGAAGTGCCTCCCTTTTGCGGCCCTCGATCGTACATATATGGCGGACATTTTGTTAGACATCTTTTGGCAGAGCTCTCGCCCAGCACATTGTTTCGCGGGCTAATTGCACTTTGGCGGCTAATTTGTGAAATTGAAAAATGAACACAGGCAGGAGAGCTCTGTTTATTGATTAAAGAATGAATTACTTTCAAGCTAGATCACCATCCCCACCCATAGGAAATTTCTGGCACTTTCTTGGTATGCTGTAAATTTTATTTAATTTATTTAGATTTGCTTTACAGGTTTTCTTTGTAGTTTGTGTGTGTATATTTAATTTACGATTATATAAATTAAAATGAGAACATTGCGTTGGCCTTACAATTAATAGCATTCATATCTTCTACGCTCTCTCAAAAGCAGGTACCCCAAAGACGACGATGGGTTATCTTGGGTTACACGGTACGGGGTTGGTTCCATTGAGGGAGGGGTGCAGGTAAAGCGGTTACTTCATGTTCCTGGGGGGGATCGCCTTAACGACTAAGATTTGCTAATGTTGGTGTGTTCTTAAAGCAGGGGGCTGGCCGATACAAAGCATAGCGCAAGCGATACACCATTCAAGAAATGTACAAATTTCATTTACATACACTATTAATATTATTATTATATTTGATTTGTTTCTGTTTTTTTTTTTTTGTATAAATAACCTTCCATTTTTTTGTATGATTGCGTTCCTGCTTGTATTTTTTTTACATAAATATTTTCAACATTTTTCTTTGGCTTAACTTTATGATAAGGTGTACGATTAAGATTAAATGTATAAAAAATGTGCGATATATATGTTACAGTCGTTAAAAATTAAGTACAAAAATACAATGCTCTACAATGCGATAACAAGGGGAAGTCGAAGAAAATGTACAAAGGAATGCCCAAGAGGGGGCCGTGTAGGATTAGAAGATGTAGAAGACGATGAATAGCGTTGAACAAGAAGGAAAATGTATCTTACGAGCTACCCACACAGCATTTTGAATCTTTGATTTAACAGAAGAGTCTCTTCCCAAGCACACAGTATCCATACAATCCACACACTCGCCCATTCACACGCACACAGAGGCAGTCACACACTCTCGTCTTCTAGTCTCCCAGATATCCGTCAGATACTATCCATGCAGCTAGTATCTACAGCTACAGCGCATGCTCGTTGGTGTTGAGGAAGCTGCGGCACACGCGACTCACTTCAGGATTGGCGTGGTTCATCAGTTGCATGTAGATCTGTTTGTGGAGCTGCAGCTCGTTGGTCATCTCGCTGAGCTGCCGGATCAGGGCGTCCTTCTCCTTCAGCAGGCTCTTCACGCGCTCCTCCACCTCCCGGGAGCGCACCTTTGCCTTCTCGCGGCTCTTCCTCACCGCGATGTTGTTCCGTTCGCGCCGCCTGCGGTACTCCTCGGTGCCCTTGTCCACGTGCTTGTTGCTGTGTTTGCGGTGCTGCTGCTGCTGGTGTTGCTGGTGCTGCTGGGCCGCTGCGTGCTGCTGCAGCTTGCTGTGCTGCTTCAGCAGGTGCTGGGCCCCCGCCGCCGCCGCCAGGTGAGGCAGGTTGTGGTGCGCCAGGACATTGGCAGTGGTCAGATTGGTGAACTGGCTGCCGTTGCTGCTGCCATTGCTGCCGTTGCTCCCGTTGCTGCTCGGCGTGGTGTTGCCGTTCAGTGGGTTCCCGTTACCGGCCAGACCGTTGCCCGCCGTGGAGTAGCCGTTGTAGAGGCCTCCTCCGTTGCCCATGAAGGCCGCCTGCTGGTTGGCCGCCTCCTGCAGGTGTCGCCTGTACTCCGGATCGATGGGCTCCTCCTTGATTGTGCTGGAGTCGGAGCCCACCGAGCTGTTCTCGTCGCTGGAGTTGTTGTAGGTGGCGTGCACGGGCTGTGGCATGTAGGCCAGTGCTCCGCCCCCGCCCCTGCCGCCGTAGCCGTGCTGACTCCGCAGGGTCTGCTGTTGCAGGACCTTGGCCGCCGCACTGACCATTCCACTGGGTGGCAAGGTGGCCGAGAGTCCACCCGGACTGGTGACCATGTCGCTGAATATTCCCAGAGTCTCTGTGTCCCGGAACTGGTCGTCGATGAGGTGCTGCAGGTCCAGGGTTATCTCCTGTGTGGTCAGCTCGTCGAGATCCGTCTGGGTGGAGTACTGTTGCAGCATCTGCTTCTGCAGCAGGTTGTTCACGCTGTTGTTCCCGTTGTTGTTGCCGTTGTTGTTGTTGTTTCCATTACCCAGGGCAGCAGCCTGTTGCATTTGATGCATGGCATGCTGCTTCACCAGGAGAGCTGCATCCTGCGACGTGTTGTTGTTGGCGTCCGTGGTCTGAGGTTGCTGCTGCTGTTGCTGCTGCTGCTGCTGTTGCTGCTGGGCGGCAGTGGACATCGCCGTGAGGGTGATCTGGCCGATGGTAGCCTGCTGCAGCGGCGCCTGCTCCTTCTTGAGGTCCAGCTGGGCCAATGTCTGGACGGCATCGGCGTACATCTGCGGCGACTCCATGTTCAGCATTTTTAATTGCGCGAACGAGGGTAAAATCTTGATGCCTTTTTGCGAGTTAATCTTGGAGGTTTTTCTTTGTTTTCAGAGTTCGTTTGGAATTTTGGAGTTTTGATTCTTGATTATTGTTTTTGTTTTTTTTTAATGCCTATAGCATTGCACTGAGGTAAGTTGGTCTTTGGAAATGTTTCTCTGATGCTCGTAGTTTGTTTTTCTTTCCTGTTTTTTTTTTTAATTTCACAAATTCCGAAACTTTGTCATCTTAAGCCGTGCAGATTGCATTGTTGGTGCCGTTGTGTGCTTTCCCGATTTCGATACGATTATGTTTTTTTTTTATATATTTTTTTGTTGCCAGTTAGTTGTTGTTGTTGTTTGCACTGCACTTCTCCGGCCGCACGCGTTCGAACGACTGAAGTGCCGCAAATGATGCAACAGATTTTATACGAGACGGGCCGACGCTGCGGTGTGCGAGTGTGCGAGTGTTAGAAGCAGACCAGCTCCTGAAGAACCGTTAGCCGCTGGTCCCCGTGGAGAGCGAGCCGAATCGAGCTGAGCTGAGCGGAGCGGAGCGAGCTTTTCACTGTTTTTTTTTTTTTACTCCGCGTACGAGTGGAGGAGCTGTGCGTCCGTATCTTACAATTGGTAAATTGTAACTGTGACAAAATGCGAACGCGGCAAAGTGAAAAAGTCTTTGGCGCAGCGCAGAAACGACAAGCAGCGGCCTGAGCCAAAGAAAATGAGCAGCAGCGACGTCGGCAGCGCCGTCCCCAAACCCCAACGCGCATGTAACACTTACAGAGACATTCGGCACACTCATACACTTACACAGACGCAGTAACCGCTCCGCGCCACAAAAGCCCCAAAAAGTGGCGTCGACGTCGTCGCTGCTGCGCTGTCTTTACTTTACAGCAACTACCTGTGGATGAGCGCCAAGAGAGAGCCAGCCGACCAGCCTGAGAATGTCGCGGCAGGAGAGCTGCGAGAGACTCGATCAGGTAAAAAGCAAGAGTTTTTCCCAATCACTTTTACTCTCGATGCAAGGCAGTTCACTTGGCAGTTCTTGTTTTTGAGGCTAAAGGGGGGAAACAAAATGAAGCTATTGAATGGGGGGGATTTGGGGGATAAAGATTTGGGACTTAAAGTGTTAAGTTGGAGAGATTATTTGTAAAGTTTTAGAGATTTAGAAACTATATCGATCTGATTTTTAGTATTTATAATCATTTACTCCCCAGACCTAATATTTAAAAATACATTTTTTGATAAAAAATTTAAGAAATTACTCTAATTTACTTAGTACTTTTAATAAGTACTACTCAATGAACCTCTTAGACCAAATATTTTGTTTTCTATTTATGTATTTTTTTTTTAATTTTTACTGCAATTGCATACTAGTTCCAAGACAGTGGCGGATTTAACAGGTGGGCAAAGGTTTTTTATTTTTTAGTTTATTGGTTTATGGTTTATTTTTTTGTTGAAAAAATGTTTTGGTGAGTCTCTTGTGGACAGAACAAGTTCAATTTTCATTCAGGGGCCCCCTGTTATCGGAATAATTGCAATGCTTGATAACTATCCTAAATTGAATATAAAATCAAATAACTTTGGGGTTAATCGAAAGGGGAAAGCCTGAGCTAACGACGTAGGCCCAAAAAAACCGATTGCGATCATTCCTAATGGAGGGTGTGGGGGGGTAGTGAGGCCCTGAAAAAATTTTGCCCACTGGGCCTTTTTCCTTAAATCCGCCACTGTTCCAAGAACTCGTTTTACAAAGAATTTTGGCTCCATCACACAAAACACTAAGTGACGTCACAACGAGGCACCCAAATAAAAAACGGCAATAAAATACTCACACACACACACACACACGATAAGAGTCTCTCGCTTTCATTTTCGTTTGCTTGCGGGAAGAAGCAGCAGAAGCTAAAGCTGAGAAACCGGCAGACCACCCCACACCCTGCACCACCACCCACCCATCCAGGTGGTGCTACTTTGCCTTGCCCACTCCGATTTGTGTTTAGACTCTTTTTCAGCCTTAGAAGAGCTTGTGGTGCATTTGAGTTACGACGACTGGGATTTGGGTTTGTTTTTGGCGCGCATGCGTGACTTCGTCAGCGTAGGCGTTGCGTCGCAGCCAACGCCAAAGTCTCTGCCGACGTTGAAACGCATCAGAGAGCTTTCACGTAATACATACGCAGTGTTGGCTGCTTCTTTGCCTCCTTGGCTGTTTGGACTTCTTCGTTTTGCGTCTTATTAAAATTAAAATCATGTTATGAAATTCATAAAAATTAGCACGCCTCGTAGTTTTGTTTATTTAAATGCAGCGATTTGTAAAAGTTGTCTCTGTCGCTGGCTCCAGCCCCGGTAGACACTCTCTCTCCCTGGTTTTTCGTGCCGCCAATTTAGGTCAAGTTGTCGTTTGCTTTTCGAAGGTGTGTGTTTGGGGCTCTCTCCTGCCCTGCCACACCGCCCCCCGCGCTTCATCTTCCGCTTTTGTTTATTTGGATCTTATTAATCATACGCCCCATGTGCAGTTGGACGATAAGAACGCTCAGACCATGTCGATGACAGGATAGCTTCTGGAAGGAAAAAAATCAGTCAAGCTTATCAGTCAAGTTATTGCAACGAATTGGAAAATATTATCGATATCGATGACTACATCGACAGGGGTTGTGCAAATGCCAGTTGCAAGTAGCTTCCTTGTGCGTTTGCCAACTGCACCCTTATTGTTCTTGGCAATTGCATTATAGGAGGGCGTTGGTCAATCACTGATCTGATATCGATTTGAGCTTATCAGCTGGGCCCTGTGATGAAATCTGACATGTAGATGAGGCAAGATCGCCTTGTTCTGCACCTTATCTTAGTTATTACAAAGCAAAGTCTAACTTATCAAAAGATATTTATAGAAATGGTGAAAAATAACCATTTTAACCTTCCAGAAACATGGTCTTTGTGTGTTGTTAGCACAATACAAATTAGTGAAAGTCTAGCAGACCACAATAAACAACCAGAAATGCCTATTTATCTACCTGATCTATTTTAATACTTTTCTCACATCAGATATCGTAGATGTATTTACCTCCGCGACACCGACGGCCACGCGCTATGCCTTTAAAATTGTATTTATATTTCGGCAAAACGACTGATAAGACGGCCAAAATGCGCGAATTCGAGTAAACAAAACAAATACGAATAGCAACAAAAATCCCATGCCGGAGTGGCGTTCATTGCACTCCGGCGTAAAGAGTTGTCTGACACACACGAGAAAAATCAGACAAAAATCATATTCATAATAAACATGGCCATAATTGAGAGTAATGGCTTTTGGCCGCTTTGGCTTAGGCAGCACTTTGTTTTGTTTTGTTTAGACTTCGATGGGACTCGATGTGATTAGTCACCTTATCAGCAATTGTGACGCAGTGATATCGTTTGCTACCAAAAACGTTTATTTACTTCCTTAAATTTGAACTCGATCGCATTGAACCCGAGTCGATGGGGTTGGATGACTCGTGTTTGGTATTTCTCACGGCCCTGATATTGGGGAAGACTTTCGGTGCTCCAAGTTCTAAGCACAAGCAGCGAAAAGTTTTCGCTGAAGAGCGAGTAGACCACTTTCATTGCCGAATCGCGTAGAATCAGCATTAAATATTATTAATTTTTGTAGTCATCAGCACAAGGTGGAACGGGGAACGGTTCGCTTTCTGTGGAAGTAGAGTCCGAAGCACTAGCGTTTGAGGTGGAAGCTCACCAACCAGCGACAGACACAAAAGAACGGCCAAAATCCCCTTTCGGAAAAGAGTTTGGGGTCGACGAACTGGTTGCATATCGAACGGTGTTAAGTACACTACAATTAGGTGGAACTCGTCACAGTTTTCACTAATTGGGTTTTGTGGAAAATGGCTCTGGGAGTGAATTGGAATATCTTGTCTCCAAACGATTTTCAATAGAATACCTGATTGATGGAACTTCTGTGAAAATAAATATAAAATATGTTTAAAAATTTTGCTTATAGATATTGATAAATATTGACGTAGAATCGATCTACAAATCTTTTAAGGTATGCCTTTCAAGGATCGGACAAAAATTGTCCAAGATATTGCCATCGCAAGGGGCCAGAACTGGGAATCTCGGAAATGGTGGATCTCTCAAGGGGAAAAATATGAAAAAAATCGATCCAAAATTTTGTTTCAGGATTTTGATGCAGTTTTGTGAAGAATCGATCAACAAATCGTTTAAGGTATTCCTTTCAAGGATCGGATAAAAATTGTCCAAGATATGGGCATCGCAAGGGGCCAAAACTGGGAATCCTGTAAATCGCGGATTTTTCAAATCCATCAGGACCATCAGGAAAAATATGAAAAATATCGATCCAAAATTTTGTTTCAGGATTTTGATGCAGTTTTGTGGAGAATCGATCTACAAATCGTTTAAGGTATTCCTTTCAAGGATCGGATAAAAATTGTCTAAGATATGGGCATCGCAAGGGGCCAAAACTGGCAATCCTGGAAATGGTGGATTTTTCAAGGGGTACCATCAGGAAAAATTTGAAAAATATGGATTCAAAATTGTGTTTTAAGCTTTTGATCCAGACTGACGGAGAATCGATATAAACATTGATATCGGTATTCCTTATAAAGATCGGATGAAAATTGGCAATGTTATGCATATTTTGCACCTTAATGAATCTGGTAAGGATGTATAAACTTCGGCATTACAAAAAAATTAATTTAATATTAATTTAAAGTAGTGTACTTCTGTTGTTTTTTAAAAGCTGACAAAAAAGCTTTGAAGTATCTTGTATCTGGTAAAAGTATCTGGATGTGTGTTTTTTTCAGGGTTTATGTATTGGCTAAATGTAGAAAATGTAAAGATACAAAGGGCAAATTTTTAGTAATCGACATGATTGTGATTAGTTTAATTTGTAACTTTATAATTAATTTTATGTATATGATACTTATAGGATCCCGGGAACTATGAAGCTTTTATTAAAAATCCATTAGGTGTATAAATTTAGACTTATTTTGACTTGAAGTCAAGTACATTAAAAGTTCTGTTTCCCATGTTTTATCTTAATTTTAATTGAATTCTTAAGCTGAGAGAGCTATCCATCTAATCTTTAAATTATTAAAATTTATAATTCCTTGGCTTACTCAATATAAGATTTGGGTCAGATTTTCATTTTTGTGAAAGATTACAAACATCAGAGCATTTTTCATTAAGGAGTAAGTTAGAACTTGTAAATTTAGAAAATAAATGTTAATTTCCGATACATATGTTTCGGAGGTTTGAAGAAACTTAAATTTTAGTATGACAACGTGCAGCCTCTCACCTTCAAGACCGTTTCCATCCCCACCCATACGAAAATTCCTGACGACAGCCACGCAGAAGGGCCCACAACTCATCCTACCTAACTACCTTTGGCATGCGATCGATGGAGCGATGGCCAGACGACAAACGCATTGATTGAAATAGTTTATTTGCAGGTCGTTCGACCTGGGCCACTCCGCCTGCCCAGCCCTGGCCTGCCCTGGCCGGGCCGGGCCGGGCCGGGACAGTCCCGCCCCCAACCCCCAATTCTTTTCCCCTTTTTGTGCTTTCCTCATATTATTTGTGATGTTGGCAGAGCGCAGAGATAATGATGACGAGCTGCCAGCCATCCAGCCAGCTAGCCAGCCAGCCTGGTCGGATCCAGGCAGCATCAGCAGAAGGAGCAAGACCAGGAGCTGCATTTACCATCCCTCCTCCCCCACCTGGCACTATCAAGGATGAGGGGGAGCAGGGGAAACGCCATAGAGTGGCCCGGGCACGACTGATTGGGATGCCTGGTGGAGCGACGTGCGCAGAATTGACATTTTGTGTGTGCATTTGTGCACAGTGGGCGCGATAAGGTCGCCGGACAGTCCCAGGCCACATTGCACACTCTTCCCCGAGATTCCACCACCGGCACCACCGCCCCAGTACTCATCGCCACCTCGCCATCCCATTACCACTGGCCTGCTCTGATTTCCAGGCAAAAGTGCACAGCACAAATTAAAAATGCTCCACAATTGCCCGCCAGATCGATCGATCGACAGCTTCGCCGGTGGAATTTTCATATGAGCGCTTGATTTCAGTAAAATTACATACTTGTAATTTTAAAATGCTACCGAGTGCCGAGAGAGTTGAAAGCAACAGCACAGAAAAAAAAGTACAAATACGAAAAAAACGAAGAATCCAAGAAGTCCAGGAATTTTAACCCCAACGCAACAGAACGACTCAAGATCCGAGTAGCCAGACTCTGAATCTCTGTAGCAGACCAAGACCAAGACCAAGTCCAAGTCCGATTCTGAGTCGTTGTCTTCCAACTGATCACTTACGCACATTTTATCACAGCCAGGCTGGAGACATCGCTGTGTGAGCCTCCTCCAACCTCAGACCTCTTCGATTGGACCTCCTTAGACCCCGCTCCTTGGTCTTCAGATCAGCTTGACAATAAGTGGATCCAAGTCTTAAGTCTGAGAGCTAATCGAATGGGGGTTACTTAGTAGGCTAAAGATCTTGAACTACTCTCCAACCAACTCTGGGAGGAGTTGTCTAATATGTAGTTATCTGTGTTTACTATAAAAGTTGTATCTCTTTCTTAAGGTCCAGACTACCCTTGATACCCCTTAGTTAGCGGGATGGAAAAAAATAAGTTACCGTTCTACGCGCTGAAATTTGTTGTGCCATCGACGAACGATCCCAAGCTGCTGTTTCTGATGATTTCGCGACTGTCTGCAACGATCCTCGTTGTCTGACATCGTTGTTGCTGCTACTGGAGTGCAACAGCAGCCACAACAGACTATAGATCGCTGGCAATCGATCAAGTATTTCGCGTACATTATCCGAGATGCGTGGGATAATTCTGTTCTAATTTGTAGAGGTCCCAAGCCAGTCTTTTCCCTCAACTAACTAACTGACGTCAACCGACGGCAAAAAGTCACCGAGTCAAATGGCCAACTATCATGCAAAGCACGCAACAATCTCTGACTTGCTTCTTTATTTTCATAATTAAATATTGTGTGTGATTTAAAATGCTGGCGGGCTGGAGGAAGTTGGCCAGGACGGGCGGAAGAAGACGGGCTGGGTGGATGGGAGTAGGAGGGAGTTGGCTTTAGGCTTCAGCTTTGGCTTTGGGCCTGAACTTCCGTCGACGCCTGCACTTGTCACAGTGCCAAGGAATCGACGGGCTGCATGCAAATGAGATGGTCGTCGGTAATCAGGTGAAATGGTCACGACCTGTTAATCGTTTTATGATTGTAGCGGTGCTTTTGTTTCCTGTAACCGGACGGATGACCAGACGGTACAGTGGTACGGTACTTCTGGCCTGAAACCCAGTGGCCAGCCAACGAAACCCCCAAGAGTGGGGTAATGTCTGATTTTCTTTTTGTTTGTTTGTTGTCTCGCCAGGGCCGCAATTTTATTTAAATTGTAACAAAAGGCTGTGCCCCAAGTCGATTGCCTCAAGAACCCCGAAAAAAACAGACTCGATCCCGAAACCGATTTCGATTCAGAGATCCCGGGGTCCAAGTCCCATCCTTATGAGTTATTCATGAGGCAAGTAACATTGCGATCGCCTGTACCAATTGCCAATTGGTTCGGCCCCAGACTTTGACTTGGTTACTTGGTTACCGATGGCCCGATGCCCGTTGGCTTCTGGCTTCTGGCTGTTGGCCATTGGCGTTGGCGGTTTTCTTCCCCGGCATTGTCAATCTGCGGCTTGGGCTTAGTCCGCGGTTAAGTGGTTCATTGTCACCCCAGCGCCCAATTAGACACCTGAGTTTTTGGTGATGCCTGTGCCCCGTGTGCCACGTTGTTGCATTCAATCAGATATTCATTTCGCCTTGAGAGCTCTCTGATCTTGAATCTCATCTCTATATGGCAGTGTGCATTACTAGTTCGAGTTTTTGCTATTTTTCTATAATGCATAGCCAGATAATTTTTTAACAGTCTATTACGATATCGAATGCCTTGCCACTTCACGCTCCCAAGTCCACGAGTGACTTAGTCCACTAAAAAAAGAGAAAACCAAATTTACATATTTAGACTATTTAAAACACTTTGGCTTTGGCTTATGGCAAATGCTCAAGAAACTCTATAAATAGTAAAAAAACACGTCTATATATAATACTCGGGTATATATTTGTGCCTGCATGGGCCAAGCTAAAACGGCAAATCAAAAATTTTGTTCGAAATCGTAAATGGAACAAACTTTTTTCAGAGTTAAAAATATATTTTCGGGAATATGCAAGAATATTTTAAATACCCAGATGATCTCTGTTTTTATTTTATCTATTTTTTTTGTTGAAGGTGAACTCGGTTATTGGTTAAGAGGATTGCATAATACAGACTACCTTAACCATCTCCTAATAGCTGAAATAAAAGCACGTAGATCGAAAAGCCAACGCTCGCAAATAATTAAGTATTAGAAATGTTCAGTGGCAGCAAAATTCCATGGAAAATTCAATGGTAAAAAAAGAAAACAGAAGAAAATACAGCAACATGTTGCCGATGCTGCTGTTCCCAGCTGAGCCAAGGCCCAGACAATCTGACGTTCGCCTAGAAAGACAGCCGCTCTGGAGCCAGCGAAAGAGTCGGAGAAAGGGGGTGAAAAGCGAGGGGGCAGAAGACTTCAGCCTCCAGGTTGCAGCTTGCAGCCTGCAGCCAACTAACCAATTAGTAAGCGCTGCACAGAACGCGTCTACAATTGTGAGAACCTTAGACCAGGCCAAAAGCACAGCACCAGTATCAGGCCGTGTGAGTATGATGAAATGTCATCAGGACCACGAGTTGAAGCCATGAGCACTTGGAGAAATGGAATCAGATTCTATAAAATGTCATAGAAAAATTTTAATAGAATAACATGTTTCTTGAAACTATCTTTACTTTTGGTAATGGAAAAACTATTTTAAAAATGATATCATTAGATATTAGGGTACTATTCTTTTTTTATCAAAAGTTTAATGTGTTTAAAACTATTGAAATACAAATCATTTAAAACACTTATACTTAAATGTATATACTTATATGATTCCTTAGTCTTCTAAATCATAGACCAGAATATCCTTCAAAACAGAGGTACAACAGAGACAAATCTTAAAACGTCTTTATCTCATTACAAGTATCCTTAAAGTATTTTTATTCATAATATTAATAGGTATAGAAAACTAGATTGCCATCCTTCTGAAACCTTAAGGCATCTAAGCCCCTCTATAAAATTTAAATAAATTAATTCTAAAATGTTCTCTCAGTGCTTTTTGAAGGCATATGACCGGGTGCTCGCTGCGTGTATCGATCCTTATATGAGACGAGGCCAGCGGCAAACGTTCTATTTTGACAGTCATTATGATTAATTTAAATCATTAGGCAGCCCAGGCAGGTAGACAAACCATCGAGGAGGAGCTCCAAGATCCAAAACGATGCCATGCGATTCGATTGGATTCGATCCGATCCGCGTCCAGAGTTCCTATATTTCATTCTAATTAAATGCGCGGCAGCGGTGGTGGTGGCGGTGACGGCGGTACGACATCATCTTCGACTTGGACATCGGACATCATCTCATCATCTGGAGTTTGATGTTGTGGTCTCTAGTCTCTGGTCTTTGGTCCTGGAATCGGACCCAGATCCAGGCTCTGAGCTGGCCTATTCGCGGAAGAGACAAGCTGGCGACAAGGCCTGGCTGGTTGCTGGCTGGAAAAGGCAACGATGACCATTTCCAGCTGGAGGAAAAGTCGCAGCGTGGAATGCATCATCCGATGGAGTCGGGGGATGGAGCCCCCGGGTGAGTGTATCGATGTATCGAAATGTACTCATCCAGCTAGAGGCCATATCTCTCCGGCTATCTGTTAGTCACTGCACGTGGCCAGAGGACAGTGGCCATTGGCCAGTGGACACTCCACCACCCCTTTTGCCACAGCCTCCCGGCACTTGGCAGAATTTTCTTGCGAACCTCTATTTAAGGACATGGCGAAATACTCGTGCTCCTGTGTACAAGTGGGCCCACCACGCAAATCCTCTAGAGCATTCTGACCATATTGGCCGGCTCAGAAAAATTCCTGGCATAGTTTAAGTGTATCGCTTTTTGTTGTCATCGGGGACTGAATGTTTAAAAAAATAAAGACAACGGAGCGAATGCCTCGGGAAAAGAGTAAGAAATTACAAAATAAAAAATACCAAATAACAAATTAAGTTAATCAGACGGTCTGATAAGCGGACGATGGGTCTTATGAAGGCTCTAAAATGGCGTTTAATGTAATTACAAAACTCAATCACGAACTTTTCAGGGGGCGGAGCCTAAGAGGTTGAAGTTTTCACCGATAATCTATGCGCTTGCGCAGCGAACGAATGAGTATGCATATGGGGGCGTGGCACGAGATACTCTCCACACACACACACACACACACCCGTTCTGTATCCGTGACATATCTAATTAATTAAGCCATAAACATAGCCGCCTCTGCAAAATGAAAGACGGCACCAGAAAAAAAAGCTAACAAAACAAAAAACCTTATATACAAAATGGTACTCTTTGGGCCGATCGAAGAGAGAGCAAGATGTAGACGAGTCTTCTGGGTGGAAGAGAGTCACCATGCACTTCGTTCAGCTTCGGCAATCTTCGGTAAATTGTAAATGACCGATCGGGCCTAGGGTGAGCAGCGTGGTTTGGGCCAAGTTTGGAACGAGCGGCGTATACGTATTATTTTTTATTTGCACGCCATCTGAAGCACAACGCCATCATTCGATCGCAAGTTTAGCTCTCGACCGTTCGCCGCCTCGATCCGATATTCGTATTTGGAATGAACAACAATAAAATCGCCACAAATAAAGTAAACGGTCCAAACAAGTGCCACAGTGACAAATAAGTCGCCTAAATCCAGCCGATACAGATGAATCAAATCAATTTTTGTCAATAACTAAACAAAACAAGCGATAACCGTTACCAACAAACTAAAAAGGCTTGAATCCAACTTGAATCAAAATCGAAACCGAAAACTTACGAAGGAGCAAAAAAAAAACGATACTACTCTAAAGTATAATCCAAAGGAGCAAATATAAGACAAAACACAGTAACACACAAAAGGATCAAGAACTTCAAATAAAACTCCAAAAACAAAGGACTAACACTTTAAGGAAACATTCAAATTTGCCGCCCAACCGCTGAGCTTTTGCAACACTTTCTGAACTTTTTTTGCTGCATCCCTGGTTTCGGGCTGTCAGCTGTCAATTTTTGCCCCAAGTGGCCAAGTGTTTGTGTTTGTGTGTGCGTGCGTGTTGCAAAATCGCGGCGTTGCAGCCAAAAAAATCGCGTTTCGCCCTCCGAAATTGTTAATAATTTTGATAAAACGGGCCAAAACACTGCAAAAACAAGGAACAGGCCTGCAGGCAGCGGCGGCAGTAGCCCCCAGGCAAACGGCAACGCAGCAGCAGCGGCGGCGCAGCAAACGGCCAGAAGCCATCAGCCAGCAGCAGAGTATCAGAAGTATCGCGTTGTGTGCGCGCGGTGTGTGTTTTGTGTGTTATTTTTGGAATTAAGAATCAAATACGGGCGCTAGGCGGCTGGCAAAGTGTGCCGCGGCCGGATTTCTGATTTCGGATTGCTAGGCAAGGTAGCAATAATAGACGCGCGCGGTGCCTTGGATTTCTACGGCTCCACGGTGGAGAACTATTACCTCAGAATGGATCCGACGCGGGGCGACTCGCGCTACAACCTCAACTACTCGATGAGTAGTATAGGTCTCAGTCTCGCCGATCAGGCGGACATGTACGGCAATCCGGCGGTGGCCGCCCTGGGTGCCCGTCCGCCCTCCGGCGGCCTACTCCAGAACATGGGCGGCCCGTCGATGCAGCGTCCCGGTGCCGGAGGTGGCGGTGCACCCACTGGCCAATGCCAGACCCTGGGCAACAGTCAGACCTCCCATCACAGCCCGCAGCATGCCTCCCAGCAGCAGCAGCAGCAGCAACAGCAGCAGCAACACCAACAGCAACAGCAGCAGCAACAGCGTGGCCTGAAGCGATCTGGAAGCGACTGCTATGAGGATCACCATCGGTCAGCCGGTGGTGGACTCACGCTCCAGGGCCTGGACAACTGCGGCGCCGCCGGTAGCGTCACCAGCGCCGGCGTGGACGATAACGTGGATGGCTACAATCCGCTGCCAAACAAAAAATCTCCACCCGCCAACGGCAAGAAGACAAAGGGACGTGTCAAAATCAAAATGGAATATATCGACAACAAGCTGCGTCGCTACACGACCTTCTCCAAGCGCAAAACGGGCATCATGAAGAAGGTAAGATCGGCATGGTATCTCCTCCACCTCCACCTCCTCCATCTCTTCGATTGGGTACGGAATTGGGATGTCGACATTGGGCCACGTTTCGAGCGCATGTGCAATTAATAAATGCTTCGAGGAGTCGCATTCCCAGTCCAAAAGCTCCAAAGCTGGCATTGTTCTGACTCTTTCTCTCCGTCTCCAAAGCCGGGGCGGTGGTTTATCGTCATGTGACCATCGGTACAGTGGTTGAAATTCTTAATTTATTTTTAAAATATTTTAAAGCTTAAAAGTCTGATTAGAAATACCCTAAAAAAATGAATCATTTCGAAAACAAGAAACTAAATTTTTATCTAAAAGGGAACTTTTATGACTCACTTTCTTTTGTTTTATAAGTTGAGAAGAGAGGTTCTTAGTTCCTTAAATCCCTAACCCACTGTACTTGGCTGTGGAGCTCCAGAACAGTAGCCCAAAAGATCCTCGCAACTGTGACTCCTTTGGCGGCGTTGGGTAACCGCGGTAGCCCACGATTCCGCATTTCCCTTTGTTTTCGGCTTCATAAAATGTTAATTTGCCGCCGCAATTGCATTCAAAAGGAGGCCCTAACCCACCGGCCCAGCTAAGCCTCACCCCCAACCAAAGTGGGTGCGTGCAGGGGCAGGAGGATATACATACCCTCATTCGATGTGGTCTTTGGCATTTTCAAATGACCAATTTTCACACGCAAACTTACATAATGGAGGAGCAACCTCCTAGTTGCATATGAAATTTTTCACATTTTTTAAATAGACTTCTCTTGGACATGGTGTTCCAGAGAGCCAAACCACCAAAACACCCGATCGAAATCAGAGAAAAAAGCATCAACACCGCGGCGCTAAATCACGATCTCAGCACGATCTTTGCCAGAGTCACAAAATCTTATGAAATATTTGACCCAAGCAGGCCAAAAAAATGTTAGCTGGTAGCTTGTGTTTTTTTTTTTTTCAAAATGCCCTTACCATGTATCCTTGTTTTTTTTTGATTTTTTTGGTAATAATATCTGACCCCTGGGATGTAGGCTCCTCCTGATTTCTGGACTTATGACAGGCGCACGCCCGAGACATGCCTCGATTTTTTGTTGTATTTCTGGAATAATATCGATTTGGTGACTTTGATGCGGTCCCTCATCGCTGTCCAATGTCCAGAGATCCAGACACTTGACAGGCAGACAATGGGATTGCAAGTTGGCGCTTCCAGCTTCCAGCTACCAGCTACCAGGTTCCATCAGCTTCCATCTTCCAGATCTGAAATCTGAAATCTGCAATCCGAAATCCCTACCAACAAATTGCGGCCATTGAACTTGGCCCACAGACGGGCCAGCGACAACCTGTTCGCGTGCTTTCCACTGGCCAATTTTGGTCATTTCGATCTGGCCAATGGATCGGTGTGTGGAATGCGTGGGTGGGCGGGTGGACAGTCGGTCGGTTGGTCGGTTGGAGTCCAAAAAAGGTCACAAAAGTGAAAAGTGAGCTAATGTCCAGAAGTGATCTCATTTGCTGGCCCCAAACTGCGTGGGCCCATCGATCCAGCTGGAAGCGAAAGCGCTTCTGCATATTGTAATGCAATGCAGAAGGGGCGAGGCCGGGGGCGGGTGGAAGGTTCCCAGCCAGTTACCAACAATTGGCGATGGCCAAAAGGGCAAACACAGGCGCAAAATGCCGCCAAAAGGTGTTAAATTGAAATCACGAGGCAGCGCTCTGAAGCTCGCTGGGAATTGTTTTCAGGGGGGGAGCAGGAGCAGGACCAGGACCAGGAGCACCATACAACCATACAACCAGGCACGGAAGCGTATTGATACTCGCGGCAGATTGTGCCCAGATAAGTCCAGGCCAAGAGGCTCCGCCATGGCTGGCCTTCGTCGGCTTGCCTTTTGGCCACATGCAACCCCAGTCGAGAAACAGGCAACAATCGGCTTCTAACAAATGACTCTCCATCTGGCCTTTCGGTCGGTCTCTGGGGCTACCTTTCCTGCCTCTTGTCCTGTCAACGCTTACGTACTGGGGTCCAGCCCAAGCCAAGCCAAGCCAATCCTCTCCAGCCTCTGCCGCGTGTCGTCGTGTCCTTTTGTCTTTGTTCGAAATTCAAATTGACATGAATTGTTGGCCTGTTTTGTGGATCGCAGAGCCTAGGCTTATGGTCCAGGGACAATCGACACCTACTCAGATTCCGATTCAGAAACCGATTCTGATTCTGAAATGGAATTCAGATTCCGCATTCGGAGACCGTGTCAATTGTTTGCATTTACACATGTTACACATAAAATTGGCAGCCAATCGATGTCGATGTATGCTTGGATGGGGGCCATACCTCTTCACCTCTACCCCAAAACCAATCCGATCCGATGCGATCCCAATCCCAATCCCCAATCCAGACTCGTACACATCCAACAATGTGTACAACAATTTCATTAATATTAATAAATGTTGCCCTGGTACACCACTACCAGCACTACCACCACCACCGGGGGCAGTAGCAGTGGTTATTTATGCGCTGTGTTCTTTTGACTCCAAAGTAGCAGCCAATGTTGGCCGACAGCCAGACAGCGACTTTATCGCTTTTATAGTAATTACGAGCTGTTGATAGGCAGCTTAGGCTACCGTCTAATGTGGAGAAACCGAAACTGAGCACTCGCTCCATGGCACGAGGAGGCGGTGTTGTTATCATGGAGCTGGGAGCACACCATCGCGATGCTTGCGTGACTTCTGGGCCAATTGCGTGGGTGTGATGGTGCTGGCGATGGTGCTGACTTCTTGATTTCTCCAAGACCATGGTTATGGTTTTATTACAAAAGTCTTAAATATAATTGTTTTTACAACTTAGTTTATATTTTATTTAGTTTTTATTTAAGAAATCGAAATCACGCTGCCATCTCTGGTAATTTTTAAAAGAGGCACACGAGGCACAGAGGCCATCTTATCGCTGCAACATAATCGCATAGTTTGGTGGGGAAATTTATGTGCCGCTTGGGCAACACACACGCCTCGACAGTTTCCTGGCCGTCGCAACTAGTTCTCCCCCTTCCCCTGCAACTAAATATCCAAATGCCCCGATATCCAGAACCGATACCATCGAGTACTTAACACGGTAACTAACTCTACTCTCCCGCCGTCCACTTTTCAGGCCTACGAGCTGTCAACACTGACCGGAACGCAGGTGATGCTCCTGGTGGCCAGCGAGACCGGCCACGTCTACACATTTGCCACGCGCAAGCTCCAGCCGATGATCACTTCCGAGGCGGGCAAGCAGCTCATCCAGACCTGCCTCAATTCGCCGGATCCGCCGAGCGTCGGTGGTGGGGATCAACGGATGTCGGCCACGGGCTTCGAGGAGACGGAGCTCAGCTACAATATCGCCGACGAGGACTCCAAAGTAAGACAATTGATTTACGGTCACCATGGGCACGCTCATTTGGCACACCCGCCGGCACCGCCCTCGCACTACAGCCTCGAACAGAGCCTGATGCAGTCCGGCTACAGTGGCGGCCAGGCGTCGCCTCTGTCCCATGCCCAGGCCTACGGCGGACATGCGCACCATGCGCACGTGCCCCACGTGCCGCCGCCGCACTCGACGCACTCGCATATGTCGCACACGCATGCGCAGCGCTAGGATGACCCTCGAGAGCTATCCTTGAGAGATCCTTTAGGCAATATCTGGAGATTGGTTGGTGCGGGTACCGAGTTTCGTCATTATCTCGAAAATTAAAAAGTAAAATCTTATTAGACCTTCAATTCTTAGGACATATATGGAAGTAGGCACCAACCGATCCAGTTTAGTTAGAAACAGCAGTTTTTTTTAATGTTTAGTGCAGATCCAAAGTGCAGCAAATGGCTCGATCGATCGAATTTTCGGATCCATGGCCAATACGATCTCGCCGCTCGTTTTGTTCTTGTTTATCGAAGTGTTTGTGTTTTATTTTTTATATTTTTTTGATTAATCATTAATACTAGTCAAGACACTCTTATTTAAAGGCGACTGTGCCATAGACAAGCTACAGCTACAGCTCCTCCTGAAGCCTATTTATACATATAGTAATTCCCATAGCAATAGATCAATTGTCACATCAGCATCAGCATCAGCAGCTGCAGCTTCTAAACCCAGTGCCATTCTATCGAATACCGATTACCGATTACCGAACCACTAGAGACACTAGAGAGACATCGAGACACAGCCGAGACTGCTTTAGTTAGTCCTTTTAATAAGCAATAAGTGCAATAATATTTACAAGAGAAACGATTACAGAGTAAGCGCCAGTACGTACTGTATACTGGAGAGGGGAAAACTTTTCCCCGAGGATGTCCTGCGAAGAGTCTAAAGTGTGCGCTTGCAGTACTTATATTTACAAGTTGATAGCAAATAGCAAATAAAGATACAAATAGTGGGTTGAGTGCGCCGGCGGCCATTATCCTCCTGCATCCTGCATCGTGTGTGTGTGTGTGAGTGTGTCGTGTATCTGTGTTTGATGAGCGTGCTCCCATAAAGATATACAATATAAGCGTATAATGTTAGTACTTACCAGCTTATAGTTATGTTTATTTGATTTGATTGGCCCTTAGTTACTTTGGCATTACTAATCGGAATGTTGCATGACAAAAAAATCGAGCTTAAAATTAAAATTTAGCGCAACATTTAGCGAAGTTTTACTCAACCTTTGAGCTGCTCAACTTTATCTCTCTACTAATATTTATTGTATATTTAAATTTAAATACCAAATTCAGAGCAGCTCAAAGCCTCCTCACTTAGAAGGATCTACATACTACTCTGTTTAGTTACCGATCGTGTTTCTGTCAAACAGAAAGCATTGCATTAACTTAATCCTAGTTAAATTTTATTATTTAGTTAAACGTGCAACTCGAATAACCATAAACCATAAACCATAAAACGTAAAGCAATTTATTTCATAAGCTATCGAAATATGTTTAAAAAACAACCACAAAATAGTATCTATACGAGAAGTATATAAATATGAATATACATATATATTATTTAGCGCAATATTATAAAACAATAAACAGAAAACAAGAAAACACAATTATTACAAAATGTAATGTAAAAGTACCCCAATACCAAACCCAAACACACTGAATTTTTCAGATATTTCAAGAGCAAGGTTAAGAGTGTTTAGATAAGCCACAGGCTGCATGCCCCTCCAGACTCTAGACTCCAAAACCCCAAAGTTTTTCTAGTTTTTCTTGCCTACACACACTGAAAATAATAATCTTTTAACTGACGAGTGGGCCGACCTAGCTGCTCTCCATGAATGAATATATTTTTTTGAAGCATTTCGGTTTTGTATTCCTATATGTTTGTAAAGAGCTTCCACTTCGATGTGAAATGCTATTCGGCTGCGGGGGCTTCTTTTGGGAGGCCCAAGTGACGTCATGACAACAATGAACTGGCGACCAGTTCATAAATCGATCAGAGCCACCATTGACTCTCGTCATGCACCACCAAGTCAGTCAGTCAGCCAGCCAGCCAGCCAGCCATCCAAACCCCCTTCCCATCTCGACTTGGCATGCAAATCGCGTTTTGTGGCTCGTACTTTTCAATGCCACGAATCTTTTTGGCGTAGGCATTGCCTCTTGGCTGCCCCGATGACGTGTGCCACCACGATCTACCGTCTCCATCGGATCTTTGGTTCCGAGACCCTCTCTTTCGGTGGCTCCATTCAGCTGGGGCGATGAATGAAAGCCAAAATGTAGTGGGTGTGACACCAACGCCGGTTCAGGTCATCAGTTGTGGCGGTACACCAAGCAAAACAAAGTCACCCAAAAATGTTTATTATTCTTCCAACTCTTGGACTATTTTCTCGCTGTGTACTTCTACTGGTTGGCGACTGCCAGCTGACTGACTGACTGATAAAATTCATAACCTGGCCCGCTGCTGCTGTAGGTCGTTCTACCGCCGCCGCCAACTCTTTGTCCAGCCAAGGTTAATTGCCAACTTGCAGTGGGTTGTTGCCGCTTGTTGTTGGCCAACTCGCATTATGTGGTATCTCGGGTCTGCGCGGGTGTCTTGGCTACATAGGCTTACCTTCTATGGTCTCACTCACCTGCGCATCATCATCATCCAAGCCGCCCACTTCATAACAGTCGAAATAAAACAAAATAGCTGCAAGTTTGTTGGCTTTTATGATTATTTCTATTTATTTAATAATTCAAGTGATTTTTTTAGTGATTTTACATAACAGTTCTCTGCTTGGATCGCATTTAATAGTTTCTCTAAGAAATTCAATTCTAAACTTGATTATTTTTTTGTGTAATGCCGCATCCCATATATGGTTTGATTAATTTCCTTCCAGGCTGTTGAAAAGATTGAATAGTTGCTTGAATAAATTAAAGAAAACTAGGTTTATTTTCCCTGCAATCTGCTAAAGCTAATTTTGTACCTCTGGCCCCAATCCTTTGCTTTTCTGACAGTAAAAGGGGCCACGGGGGTGCATATCAGTTTGAGAAATTAAAAGCATTTTGCGGTTCTGCTGACTATCGATGCTGCGTGCCGCTCGAGCCTCTAACGACATTTCAATGATTTGCTGTTTTGCTGTTGCTGCTGCCTGCTGCCTGCTCCTGTTGCTCCTTCTGTTGTGGTTGTGGCTGTGGCAGGCGCGTCACCAACATGGCCACGTGCGCAGCACCAGGCGGAGGACAAAGCCAACAACACAAGAGCTCCAAGCTCAAGCATTTGCAATGCTCGTCGATTACGTACGAGGGCGACCTCTGTCAGCCAGCGTCCAGCTGTCCAAAAGCCACCAACAACGCAGCAACGCAAGGAATCTTTGTGCCACAGAGTCAGTATATGCCTCTTGCGGATTTTGTGTTTAAGCCGCCGCTGCAAGTTCTAACCGCATGCCGCCACAATGTCCTCTTAATTTCCTAGCCGCAGCAGCTGCGCGCGCGCGCTTCTTCTCTCTATACGCGATGATATCGCAGAACCACCTCCTCCTCCTCCTTCGATGACTACCCAAGAACCAGGGATACTGAGATATATACTCCTCTTATCCCCCTGCACATGTATGTACTTGGTTATCCCCCGAAGATCCCAGCCATGAGTCCTCTGTCTGTGCTGCGCTCGTTTTTTAATTCAACTGATTGTACTGCAGCTTCTGGAATTCGGCATTTCTTAAAGCCGCGCGCGGCACACACATTGTGAGTCGGCAAACTTCTGGCGGCGACTTGGCCGCAGCTCGCAACTCGCAACTCGCCATTCGCAACTTGCAACCTCCTCCAGGCGGTAGCCCGTTGAATCCTCTGCTTCTGCGCCGCCTTCGCAATCTGAAAAGGTTAAGAAATGACAATTTGTGAGCGTTTTTTTTTTTTGTTTAGTTTCGGTACGTTTCGTTTCGTATCGTTTTGTTTTTCTTTTATTTCATTGTATTGTGCTGTTTTTTGTTTGTTGTGTGTAGCCTGGTAGTGGCCTGTCTTGCTTTCATTGTGATTATTTAAAAGCCCGACTCTGAGGCTCTTTGGATCTTTGGCTTCTCGGGAGACTGAGACCTTAACGAGGCGCTTTTGGCCTTTCAGGACTCACATTTAGTTAAGCAATTATTGGTTGCAATGCAAACAAATAATGCGTACATTGTGTGTCTTGCCTCATGCCTCAATCCCTCGCCCTTCTACCCTGTCGGACTTACTCCAATGATTTTCCAAGTTAATCAAAATTCTTTGCTATCCACGATGAAATCTCTGCGACCTTCCCCGTCGACCGTCGCGACGGTGGCATCTACTTCTTCTAGCGCCGCTTGGGCCACGCCCAATGCAACGCCCATTCACTGGAGCGTGGCATAGGAAACTTATGGGCCTTTCTTCCGCCGATCCGCTCCCCGGCTTAGCTACTTATATAGGCAAAGGCAGCTCCGCTTCACTGACCAATTTATGGCTGAGAATATTTCTTGCCTCACAGTGTTTATGTTTGAATGTTTGTATGAAGATGTCTGCCTAATTGTGCTGGCAATCCAACAACATCCCAAACAACTAACTTCTAATAACCTTAAAATACTGCAAAAATATTACCAAACTTTTGGGACTTTCCCGGAATTTCCATTATTCAGAGGCTATCCATGATTGTGGCAAAGTTTCTTAGAAATATATCTGTACTTTTCGGCGAAAACACATCTTTAGCAATAAATTGTAAGCTAAAAAACTTTGAACTAGGTTCTAGGTTGGGTTTTTTTTTTCATTGTGATTGTGATATGGAGGGACTGGCACTGGCAGGCAGCCCATCTCCCCAATTCATTATATAATGAAGCACACGCGGACTTCCCACACGGGGCGACTTCTGCCCACTGCCAGTCGCCAGTCGGTTAACAAAAGTTAACAACAATCGATGTTCGGCTTGGTTCAGCTCATTTCCTGCCCACAATAAAATCAAAATGTTGAAATCAACACAACTTATGCGACTGATATACTGTACAGTGTTGTGAGTATATAATCAGAAATATAATAAAATCATGCCATGGTTATGGCTCTCCTAGAACTTAATTCCATACTTCAACTTGGCGCTAATGAAAGTGCCATAAATTTTCAATTAAACTGCTAGGGCCATGAGCTGGCTGCTGGACTCTAGAGTTAGTAGAGCCCTGACCCTGTCCCTACCTTCCTCCGACTGATTGGCGCCGATTAAGAAATTCAACGGGGTTGGCTCTCCAAGTGGCTGCAATTATTTGCGAATTAACATTTATAACACTTGATCCTGTGCCCTGTATCCGCTGGAAAGCCGTTGAAAGGAGCTTGACGCTTCAGTGCATTTAAAAAGTATTTTCGTGCCACAAGAACAACAGCAGCGGCGGTCTCTGGTGCGGCAGCAAGAAATATTTGCCGCATTTTAAGTCCGTCCGTCCGTTTGTTGTATGTCTGTTATGCGGATTCATTGCAACCGCAGTCACTTGTTGCTGCAGTTGCTGTTGGTTCTGCCACTGATGTTGCTGCTTCTGCCACTGATGTTGCTGTTGTGCTAAATTTCACACCGACAATGAGCGCGCGCCAACAATGAATGAAAATGACTGACGAGTTGACCAGCCAACCCCAGAAGGAGTTGGTTTTGTTTGGCCCGATGTTGGGCCAAGACTGGGCTAAATCGATACCTTAATTCAAAGGCACGCCAGACCGCATTTTTGGATAATATACTTCAGCTTCATCCGCTCCAGTGAGCCAAGTGTTGCACTCGTGCTGCTGCCTGGTGGCACGCGTGAGATTTCCTGTCTTCAGTTTTTGGAACATTTCATATCAGATTGCAACCAAATTTGGCATCATTTTGCGGTTCGAAAGGTTAACGCTTTTATTTTTTTGTGGCTCTCTCGGATATACAAATAAACATCGATTCAGGCTTATCGGCCTGGGAATTGTGTTATTGTTATTGTTATTGTATTTGGTGTTGTTGTCGTTGTGCAACGACTTTAAAAAGCTGTTAACATGCGTTGTCATCGCTGCCATATGTTGCACGACAGCAGCAACTTGCAACTAGCAACCAACAACAAGCCAGCAGCGACACCGACAAACAGACGACTCCTGGTCGCCATTGATCGACCGGGCCGCACCGCTGTGCTGTGATCGCTTTTGGGTCTGGGTCTGCTGGGGTCTGCCGGGGTCTGGGGGTCTTGTCACCGCCACCTGGCACAACTGAACCAATTTTATGACGGTTGCATCCACCCGCTGAACTCCAGACTGACAACAGGCGTTGGTTTCCATCGAAATCTATGCGAAAGTGGAAACGCCACAGATTTGCGTAGCCTGCAGCGATAGTTATAGCTTCCTCAGCTCACATGTGCCGTCCCTTATTTGGAAGCTTGTGTGCGAGCGCAACAATTGTATATACGTTGGTGAGTGTGTCTGTGTCAGCACTCACACAACTCTGAAAAAAAAAATGAGAAAAAACCAGCACAACAACGTCAACAGCAACAGCAGCAACGGCGTCGGTGGCCAAAAGCCGTGCTTGAGTCGTACATGAAGAGAAATAATAGTGCTTATCATCAAAACGAAAGCTTGATAAAAAAATAATCAACCAAAAAATTCCCATTTGAAGTTTTTTAATTCATAAACTACATTCATTTATGAGTTTTTTTTAATATAATTAGAAATATTTCCAATGAAATCCCCTCAGATTTGTTTCTAAGTGTGGCCGAGTGCAGGCAAGTCGTCGCCACATTGGCTGACTTATGACGAAAATAATTGCTGGCTATTGCTATCTGTAACTGGCGATCGCGTCATCGTCATCGTTATCGATTATTTGTATAAAGCTCATCGCAAATGTCCCGACAGACTGAATACTGTCTGCCTGCCTGCCTCAGCCAGCAAAACCTCCCGTTACACGCGGCGTATGAGTAATCAATAATAATTTTATCGACAATTTTATTACAATTTTTCTTCTTTTTTTTTCTTCTGCCATTTGGCCTCCCTCTACCACCTCCTTTTTGCGTTTGTGTGTGGTCCAAAATCGATTGGCATAATAATTTCGCACAAATATAGCCCAGCCACCAGCAACAACTGCACACCACAAGCATCTATCCGACAATCATCGCACAATATTGTAATTTACTTAATTTCGTATCGTTCAAAATACGCAAATTTGCAAAATACAGCAAAAAAAAAAAAAAAAAATGGGGGGAAGAAAACATTGTCCATGCATTAGTTACATGTCCCCAGACGTTGTTGTTGTTCAGGTTGTTATTGTTGCTATAGTTATTATTGTAGTTGTTGTTATGAAAGGCGACTGCGCGGCGGCGGCGGCGCTGTCTGTTTTGCTTGCTTTTTGGTTGTATTGCTGCGTTTGATATGCAAATTTCCGCTTTTTGAAAAAAAGAAACAGAATTGTCGTATCTGGCGGTTGCTTGTTTTTGTTGCTGGGACTACTACGAGAGAGATGTACGGGGTAAAACCCATTAAAATAATATAGAGAACAAGGGAGAGAGTCTTCCAGTCTCCCAAAACAGCTCTAATTTCACAACGCTGGGCCATCTTTTCGGCTTAACTCCTAAGGGTACCACCCGGCGTATACGCAATATTTGCGTAAGATCTGGAGAAATCAGCTTCCAGCTTCCAGTTGAGGCTGCCACTTACGCGACAACGCCTTGACATGCCCACACGTTCGACGACAACAACACCCAACAACTTTGCAACATGCCACAACACTTTTGGAATTTTTCGTCGCTGTTGTGGCGTGTGAGAATTTTACATGTGTGTGTGTGAATGTGTGTTTAAAAACTTTAATAAGGGAGCTTGAAATTTATAATGTGGCACGCAATTAATTCACTGCCAAAGCTGCCACAAGAAGGCGCAAAAATTATCACACCATTCAAATGACGCTCACGAATTTTGTTTGTAGTTTGGGGAAAGGAATAGGGATGGAATGGCCACCGGCCAACAGTCACCGGCGACTGGTGGCAACTTACTGGTAACTGGTAACTGGCAGAGACTCTCGACACATTTTGTTTGTTCCGAACCGTTCTCTTTGGCGGCAAACATTTAACAAGCTCGGCCTGTCCGCTGGGCCGAGGATGCCACCTAGAAAGCTCACGCTAGGCGTCCAATTGGCTAGAATCGCCGCCGATCATGGTCATGCGACATTGCCACATGGCCGGGCCACATGGTGCCACCAAAGCGGACAATGGCCAGTAGTGCGGCAGGCCAGGCCGGTGGTCTTTTGTCTCTCGGAAGCGAGATCTCGCTTTCCGAGCTCCCTCCTGTCTCTGGTTGCCTGTCAGTGCTAATTTGTTACTGCTCGTGCAGGCCACTGCCACTAAAAATATAGCCATAAATGCTAATCAATAAAACGCGCTACCGAAGGGAGAGAAATCTGCATGTCCTTAATGCCGGCAACGTGCGAGTTTTACAAATTACGAGCAACGAGCTGGCAAGCCCGAAGGATGGAGGACAGCCAGAAGGATGCCCTGGGCCGTGGCAGACGACTTTTTCCCACGTCTCATTAAAATTGCAGTTAAAATGCAAGAGCAGGCCACTGCCAGAGATCGTTTCTGTTCTTTTACTTTCTATCATCGTCATCGAGTCAGCGATGCAGACGCGAACGAAGACGACATCCCATCGTCATTATTGTCAACTCTCAACGAGTTGCCAATCGTCTGTCCCGGCTATCTTTCTGCCTGCCGTTTCTAGATTGATGTCTCTGCAGTCAGACATTCAGTCAGTCAGTCAGTCGGTCCGTCTGTCCGCTGATTTCAGGGAGGCGATGGTCGCAGGAGTGCCGATAAAAGAGGCCAACTTGGCACAGTTTGTGGACTTTTTGGTATTTTATTTTCCCTTTAAGTAACTTGTCTTTTTATCTAAAATTTAATAAAGTAAAGTTCCTCTTTAGTATAAGAGGAAGTCTTTATCTCTATCCTAAAGTTTCTAAACTTCCTCTTTAGTATAAGAGGAAGTGTCTATCTTTAGTATATACATACGTCTTTATAATTAAACCATAATAACTGGAGAAAACTCTATAGATCTCTACTTAAAAAGTCATAGTTTTTGGTATCTCACAAGTACCTCAGACGACTCTAAAGATCGTAGTAATTGTGCAATTCTTTTGTTTGATTTGGCCGCCTTTGGCTTTTAGCTGCCCACGATTTGGCCCGCTTGATTGTTTAGCTGTTATTGTTGCTATTGGGCTTTAATATACATTTGATTCTTGTTATATAGTATCTACAATATATAAATAAAAAGTATTCCGCGTGCTTGTCTGCCTGTGTGTGCTTGTGTATTAATTAAAAGCCGTGGCCGTGCTGCTCGTAGGAGTTAATTAGACTGCGGAGGTGTACGGCCCCAGTTTCGAGTCGAAGCGATCGGATCCGTTGTCGTTGTCGTTCGCTTTCAAGTCAAGCCCCAGCTATTAGTCGCTCAATATTACGCGTTTTGCCGGACAACATTGTTTTTATTTTTTTCTGTGATCTTGAGTTCTTGATCGAGAGCATTGGGAGGGGAATGGTATGGCAAGGAGTATGGTTGAGCTGCTGCTGCTGCGGCTGCTACTGGATGGGGGCTGGTGTTCACACGCTGCTCATCAACAATTGCTGTCACGAATTTTCCACTCGGCGCTTTTTGCGCGCGCTACTTGTTTGTATTTTAAAATTTATTTATTTGTGCAGCCTCCGCAAACACATGACGATAATAATGACGATAATAACGATGATGATGGTGATGGGGATCCTCGTGAAAAAGAGTTCTGTGCCACAGTAGAGTCCATAGTGTGTGGAGTGTGGAGTGGCTCGTATGACCAACCAACCAACCATCCAACCATCCGTCCACATGGAGGAGCACACACAAATGTATACTCCTCCTGGAGCGCACTGAAGAATGCATTTGATCAGATAATGTAATTCGCATTTTAAATTGAGGCGCATTCCCAGTTATACTTCTTCTCACATGCATTTACCCAGCCGCCACCGAGGAGTGCTCCTCCGCCTGGCTTTTGGAGAAGCCCCACTGGCCACTGGAATGATTTGGCCTGGCCGAGAGCATTGCGGGCGTTGCATTACTACGCACAAGTAAATCATCGAAGACGTCGCGATGTCCCAGGTCCAGGCCCAGCGGCTTGTTAAGTAATTTAGTTGGCCGTTTTTTTTGACCATCGAGGTCTCCTTGGGCTCCTTCTTTTTTCTAAACTTTATTGTATGGTCCGTTGTGGGAACAAGTCATTCCCCTAATGACGAAAAATGTCAATAAACTATAATTATTTCGCCCATATGGTTATGCTAAGTTTCGTCCACTCTCGCATTAACATATCGGGGAGAAGATCTATAACCCAGCTCCCAGCTGGACAGCTGACAGTTTTCTTTGCCCCACCTTTGGAATCGGATCATCAGATCAGTGGATGGGATATATGATACGGCGTCATAGAAAGGAGAGCCGGGCTCGTCCTGCCTGCGCTTTCTAACGATTGAATTTTTGATATTTGTGACACGCAGATTTTCCATCAGTGTCAACAAGGCATTGTTTTGGCGAAACGTCAACGTGGTTGGTCTCCTCCGTTCCAGAGCTTCGCCAGACTCAACTGACAGACTTGATCCAATCGTCCGTCGTCGATTTTTCAACATCAGACCAAAGTCGGGCCAATGCAAAAACCCGCGTACATTTGCATAGACACAAAATTATATGAGACCGTGGCCCAGGACCGACAAAACGCAGCTTCCTGGTCTTTTTCTCCTCCTCCTCCTCCTCCTCGTTTTTTGGTTTTGGGTTGAAATTTATGTACCCACACAATGGGGCAAAGGAGAAACAGTTGGAGGAATCGCTGAAACCGTCGCCGAGTTGGTCGGTTTTTGGTGGCTGATTTCAGTGCTGGAGTCGCGCTGCTTGTGGTGTTGGCCTAAACACCATTCTAGCGGTTCGTTTAGCTTGTTTATTGGCATGAAAATCTATCAAAAATGCATCATGCATTTTATATTTATTGTACGTAAATACAAAAATAATGTGCTTGACATTTGACCCGGCCCAAACGACAGACAGCCCGCTATGGCCGTGCCACATGTTGCCCGTTTTGTTTTCTGTTTTCTGTTGTTTGGTGGCTGGTGTCTTGGGGCTTTTGGCCATCCAAGACTACCCTGTGCTAGTCCTCTAGTCCCGACTGATTATGAAACTTGGCTTTGTCGGTATCGCGGGGGATATCGGATATTTGGTTATTGTCTTTCGGCTTGCATTCTAACACAAATCAAAACGGGCCAACAGCAATACCAACACTCGCCACTTAAACGCTCGTTTATAATGTTGTTAAAATACAATAAATAGCCAGGACTCGCAGCAGGCGGTTTTCACCAGCCAGCTAGCCAGTCAGCCAGCCAGTCATCCAGCTAGCCTATCTATCTATCGATGGCGAACACACATTTCCATTTCCATTAACCGAGCCTTATGCCAGTGCCTTGACTGTTCGTGCTGATTTATGAAATGTGGTCGGGGCCTGTCCTGGTTGCCGCAGTGGCGGGCCCACAAAACGAACGAACCCAATAGGCCAATACTGCCAGCTCTGGCCTTCTATTGAAAGGGGCCCCCTCGTTGCCCCTCCTGGTGCGATTGCATTGGTTGATTGTGATTGTAGGCCTGTGATTGAGTTGTCGG
This sequence comes from Drosophila bipectinata, assembly GCF_030179905.1. NCBI lineage: Eukaryota > Metazoa > Arthropoda > Insecta > Diptera > Drosophilidae > Drosophila > Drosophila bipectinata. Next base: position 11,326,873 of record NC_091737.1, read on the forward strand.
CCTGCTGGGCTACTGTTTGCAGTTCGCCGAGTGGCTTATCTGGCCTTTGCATCCCAGCTGTTCGGTTACTCGGCCATAATTTCGTTTTTGGTAACTTATCATTGGACTATAAAGGTCAGGGAATGATCTACTAGATGTGAAATGTGGCACTGTAGTAATTTATTAACCAAACTTGTAAGAGAGACGAGGATTTTGGGTTTAGTTAGGAAGGTACTTCCTTTACAAGAAAATCGGAACAAAGTAATATAAACCACTCTATGAAAACCAAGACCAAAGCTTATCACACTCAAACCATTCTTTTTCAAACTCTTATCAACACATTTTATAAAAACACTTAAAGTATGACTTACTCACCCATTTTTAGAAATTCAAACTTAGGCATCACTTTCCATAATTAAGTTCCATTAAACCAGACCACTATGTGATCACTCCTCAGGATTATCAAGTCACCATCTTCAAAGTTTTCTATTTGTACATTTTCTTCACACACTTTTCCTGAACTTTTTATATTTCTTAAATTTTCAACACGCCTTTCGAAATGCCGAAGCAAAAATCAAAAGACTTAGCTCCTCGATCGTCGCTACTCAAAGATACTCACAGACTGAAAACGAATCCATCGGATGCGCAACTCCTGAGTCGGCTGGGAGAGACCCGAGGAGAAACCAGTTTCGAGGCAACTTAAGAGAACGATCCCCGACTTGAGGGGCCAGTCCAGTCCCACCCATAGGCCGGTGCTCTGGCCGTTGGGACTCTCTTAAGCCCGACTCCCGCCGATTTGATTAGGCACTTATATTTTATATAGTCGTCCATACATAAAGCTAGCCGAGCTGTGGGCGGGACTTGCTGGCTGCTCGCTCGTGTGCGTATTAGATTTTATAGACTGGCAGTGTCTTGTGTTGAGAGCCAGCTCAGCAATTCCATTTTGGGCCGGGCTCTATATACATTGGCTGCGTGGGGACAAATGGGCAAACAAATGAGTGGTCCCAGTCCTCCTGATCGCGGCATGAAAATTCAATTTACACCAGCCCGCTACAAAATGACGTATCTCTTTATATCTCTAGTAGTATATATTTGATGAAATTTATTCAGACGTTTGGTTGGGTGTAACCAGTTTGTTTTTTTGCAAAACCCAGAAAAAATTTATGAAATCAGCAATGGAAATATTTTACTTTCGGTTGTGGGCGTGGGCACGCTCCGATCCGATCCGATCGCATCTTATAGATGTCTTTCTGTCATGTGTTCGATTTGTTCATTTTTGTAAAATGACACAATTTTAATGAAATCAAGACATGGCGAGATCCAGGTGTCGAAACTTTTTCCTTAACTTTTATCTTACTATTAATAGTTAACCACAAAATGGCTCTAGTCTCTTAGGTCTAATCGCTGTCAGTAGCTCCAGATTGTATGGTTAGTTAGTCGGCAATGTCCACTGTTTTTGCTAAATCTAGCTAAACATCGAACCCACTTTGTCCTCTGAAAGGGGCGCTGGGACGGGGGCTGCACCCACATCGGTAGCTCGGTCCTTTGGTTCACTTAACATACGCCGAGCTAGAGCTCCTGCGGTATCCGTATAATTGCAATTTCCATTCAACTGTTTGTTCGCCCGCTTGTTTGCGTCCGACTTCATTTCATTTGTTTTGGCCAGGTTTTGCGGTTGTTAGTGCCCATCATAAATTGCAGGAATTAAGGGGGGGAGGAGTACCAGTATCAGTACCAGTACCATTACCAGTAGGGCAGTGGCTAGCCGAGGCTAATCGGTGGCGTTTCATCTCAGGCTTGCCGTCCTGCTGTCCTGTGGCGGCTTGTTCGGCTGTCGGCATACGCATAATTAGGCCTGAGGACAATCGTTTTGGTTGTTGCATCAAAAGAAATATATTGCCAACAAAATTAAAGACCAACTAAAGTAGCTGCAACAAATAAAGGATAGTCCGCTCAGTGTAGGCTAGTTGTGGCAGCAAGTTAGCCCTCGCAATTTGGCCAAATAATTGCCAACTGAAAACAATAAGCTCGTTTCTCGTACTCTCGCAGCAATCGTGGCATCTTAATGCGGCCCTGACATTTAAATAGATGCTAATTCCCATCATAACTGACTCGCACAACTAGCTCCCTGAACTAAACTAATGAATTTGAACTTTCCACGCGATTTTTTTTTGGTGAAAAAAAAAAGACTCACGACTCGATTCGAATTGAATTCGAATCCAAATCCGAATCGTAATCGTAATTGTATTGAGACTCTCTACTTCCTGTTGGCCTGGCCGCTTTCTTTGCGCGTGAATCCGTGTAACCACAAAGAAAACAGAAACGAAAATACAAAGTAAAAAAAAAAAAACTGTGATTTGACCAAAAACAGAAAAGCCGGCAAGAAAGCTTTGCGGATATAAACGCTTTAAAACTCCATATTGTGGCCGCCTGGCCCGGATGCTACGACGACAACAGTAGCGACAATTGTGAAGACCAAATGGCCAACCTCCCCGAGCTTAGCTGGCAAATGTCTACGCAGTGTCGTCTTGGCCACCACCGTTCCTGCCTCTTTTCATTCTGTTGCCACTGCCACTGCCACAGCCACTGTTACTGCTACTGCTTCTGGTGATGTGGTTGTTCGCTTGTTGCCATTTCGTGTCAACTGACTTGGGCCTTAGCTTTCGGCTTTTGTTTCCACCAACCGCCCCATTTTGCTAAGCCAGCCATCCCATAACATTTGCCTTAACGTTTCCTGTTGAGAATGCTTGCCGCTGTCCTGTGGTTCTGATTGTGTAATTCCTCCTACAAAATGCTCAGAAACAGTGGCTCAAATTCGAGATGTTTTTCTTCCCAAAGAATCTTCCCAAATAAGATATAAGATATACATAGGTGTATTGATAAATACTATATCTTAGAACCTATAATCCGTATTTCTAAACCTTCTTATGAGAACTACTACCACTTTTTCCCTATTTTTCATACCACTGTTATGCCTGCCCCATTCCCTGGGCAATTGTGCGTTAGATTTAAGTGCTTTCGTTTGCCAGGCTTAATTTGCATTTTTATTTTTATGTTTTCATTGAAAGCGCCAGCATCAATGGAGCCCGCTTGGTCGCTGGCTGGCCTGGAGTTGGGCGCATTTGGCTATTCCTTTGTTTTCGGCTTTAAGTTATCAGTGTCGGTAGATGTACACGGAATCACCGGTAGCAGGAACAGCCAAAGCAGCAGTAGCAGAAAAAGCAACACAAACAGCCAAAAACAACTGAGAACAACATGCAAAATGCAAATGTTTATTGGCCAAATACTGAACGATCACAGCCGGTCTAAACTGAGAATGGTCCAACACGGTTTGCTGTTGCCGCTGCTGTTGATTTTGTTGCAAGCTGAGCTGAGCGGCTGCTGCTGTTCCTTCTTTTTGAAGCGATGGAAGCGGGTGCTGACTGCCACAAAGTTGTCGCCTTTTGTTTTGTGGCAGCAACCATTTTGGTAAAAACAACTAATCAATTGGCAAATGTGCCATCCGTCAATCACTTGGAGTCAGTTGGCGGTGGTGGTGTAGGTCACACGACACCACACGAGTTGCAGCTTGCTGGTTGCAGCTTGCTGGCTACTCTGTGGCAGCCACCGAATTGACTCGCATTCACTTTTGGGGCACATAAAATGCCACCTTGGTTGTGAATGTCAGTTAGCCAATTTGAAAATTCATTCATTCAATGCTTTGACGACTCGCTGACTGACTATTGCCAACATTTATTATTAGCCTTTCCCAAACTGACTATTTTTGGAGCTACCGATGGCCACAGCAGCAGTAGTAGCTGCTGCAACTGCAACTGCAACAGCAGCAACAACAACAACAACATGCCGCACATATCACAGCAAGACAAATTTCTATATAATTGCATTTATCGCAGGCTCTATACTCCAAACCCAGCCTCTGCGACGAAGCCTCCGAGGCCGGACAATGCCAGGCATTATTTTTATATAAATTGCATGCCATTGGCCCGGCCAGTGGCATTCCATCCAGCCAATTGCCAACTGTATCTGCGGGGGAAGGGTCAAGGAGGGTTCTCGCTTTTCGCTCCGATTCGATTCGATTGTTTTTTTTTTTTGCCAGGCTCAACTCTAATTGTCATTTAATGAGACACGCTCGGCATTTGCGCACGACACACGACTATCAATTTGGCAAGTTGCAGCTCCAGTGGAAGCCATCTTCGATGAATCTGTTGGAGCTGCTACTGCTCCTGGTTCTGATTTAATATTGATGAAGAACAAATTGAAAATGGCACTGCAATTCGGCAAAGTCAGTTTATAAAAAATTGAATATAGTACAGGACAAACTTTTGCAATTGTTCTTCAATTATGTTCTGGTTATATATTCTATACTTCCCAGAAATAGAAAAACACATTATTTTGGCAAGAAAATAATAGACATAGACACCTTCTCATTGACACTTTATTTATAACAAAAGCTGCTAGCATATATACTAAGCAGCTTATTAATCTAATCATATCAGGGGAAACTAGAACGAAACAAGCTTTGATGGGCACTTCGCCAGGGTGCTTCCAAGAGCCTCCGTGGCGCAATCGGTTAGCGCGTTCGGCTGTTAACCGAAAGGTTGGTGGTTCGAGTCCACCCGGGGGCGGTTCTTTTTTTTAATTTTCTTTTTATTTATTATTTTTTTATTTTAATGGCTTCCTTACTCTTAAATTTATTAGTTTTGTGTGCCGAATTTTAATGGCAAAAATTAAGTGAAATCGCTGACATTGTGGGAGGTCTGTCAATTAAATTCCCCGCACAGAGTCAGAGGCGATTAGATAAGTCGGAAGAAGACATATTCCACTAATTGGAATTCGATTGTTTGTTTTTGCAGATAAAGATGATATATGGACGGGCCGACAGGGCTCTGACTTGGGCCAGATCATCTTTATGGCCATATTTAATGCTAACTTGGTCGTATAGTAGTAACCTTTACATGAGCAGCTCCACTTTCAGCCAGATGCCTCCTTCTTTTTTTTTTGTGGCAGCTTTTGTGGTGCAACTGAAAACCGCGAGCGTAACAACAGTTGCACATGTTGCAGCGGCCGGTAGTGCGGCAAGTGTATCATGGCAACTTGGAGACAGTTTGTCGTCGCTGGTCTTGCTAATTAAAATGTCTTGGTGCTGTCACTCAAAAGGCGGTCGTCCGGACGCTGCCAGGTCGGTCCACTGGCGAGGCGACTGGTTAGCGGCAGACGACGGCGATGACGACGCCCATTTTGGTCGACGGTCGGCAACAATGCGATTTTGCCTTTTGTGAATTGCTAGTGGTGCTGCTGCTACAATTTCATTGGAAGTCTGTGGCAGGGGCACGCGGCGTATGCGCAATGCAATTTGCGATCTCCCTCGCACAAAATGGCGATCGCATTGTTACAGTTTGCAATTATTTTGATTTATTTTTTTGTCAGAGCCTGTGCCTGTGCCTGTGTCTGTGCTCGTCGTCCCTGCCTGGCACTAATCAAAATTAAAATGACGCGAACGATACCAGACATGGCGATGTGCACGTCGCTCGCCCGAGAGCCAGAAATCAATATTCTAAATTCTTTAACGCGTGTGCACATTTAAGGCAACGCCATCTCATTGAGATGCGTGCCGGCAAACAGCCTGGCCAGCACTTATACGCAATTTCGCGCCATATTTGGTTCAAACATATTGGCTTTTTTGTTTTGTTTTGTTTGTATTTTATTCTACCTTGTCTTTTTGCACCCAGCACTTGGCTGGCATATAGAACAGCCCCCAGTCCCGGCCAGATCTGGCTCCGGGAGGAGATCTTAGAACTCGAGGCTAAGCCTCGAGATCATCGGGACCAGACTGTTTGGCTGCACCACTAATCGACTGTCTGTCTAACTTGATTTGTTCTAGGATGAGCGATCACCGACATCGTCGGGCAACGAATCGGATGACTCCTCCGATGTGGAGATGCCGGGTGGCGAGGTAATCGAGGTGGCTACCAGCAAGGCGGCCACGGTGGCCAGCAAAACAGAGGTAGCTCCTGCCCCACCAACCGCAGCGGGAACGTCCGGGGCAACGGCAGTCACCACAGCCACGGGAGCGGGCACCAAGCCCATGCCAGCATTGAACTATCAGACTGAGAACGGACCATCGACGTCCACAGGAGCCGGAGCAGCAGCAGCGGGAGCGGGAGCCCCAGCGGACAGCAAGTATGTCTACTCAGCTGCATCGTTTGCCAATATACCGCCCAAAATGTTGAGGCAACTGATACGGACCGGACACTTGCAACTGCACGCCGAGGAAGGTGAGTAATCAGGCCAAAAACATGGCTAGACTAAAGCTAAACTAACTCATATCTCTCACAGATGGCAACCAATATGTGACCATACCCCTCAGCTCTACAGCGGCCAACCTAATCAAAAGTAACAAGCTAACAACCTCCAGCGGAACAGCAACAGGAACGGGATCAGGGACCTCGACTGCCACCAAAACGGATCAAAGTGCCGAACAACCCTTGACCATCAAACAGGAATATGATTAGCAACCGAAGCCACCCACTGCTTATCCAGAATCGGAAACTGAGAACTGCGTTTATCCACAGGCCCAAGCCCCCATCCTCATGGAACCAATCCTCAGCAGGAGATGCCCATCACACACACTCTCTATTAAAGTCTATCCAAAGTTTATTTCATGTCATCATCCAATGGTGACCTCGATCGCCTGCTAAGTCTAAGTCATACTATATCTATTATATCGTATACATATACTATTTTTATACCTAAAGTGAAGGAAAATGAAAAAAAAAACGCCCCCTAGTTGGGTCCCCAAGATGCCCAGCGGCATATATACATATATATCTACGTAAGTTTTAAAGAGTTTGCAGGTTAAAGGCATTAAACATGTATGATGAAATGAATTATGAATTATGATCGGAAAGTGAGGATGATATGGATGTTCCTAAACCGCAGAGATCATGTTGCTTTGTTACTAGTTTATATTGTTTTATTATACAATACAATGGATACATATAAACCACTTTTTTTGCATAAAAATCAATAATTGGTCTTTAATTTAATGTCCAGCCAAGTGGAACAATAAGGAGCAACCACTCCTGGTAAGAGATGTACATATATATAGTTTGTATCTAGTATCTGCTAGTGCTTGGATTAAGCACACTCACAAAAAAAGAGCGCCGGGCAAATGCCTTTTGGTATTTATCCACTTGATGGATGTCCATGGTGGAGGTATTGTGCGATTGATTGATTGACGACATAATCTTATTGACACTTAACCTAATTAAACGTCGCTCATTACTTACTGGCGCAGGTAGTGGTAGTGCCCGTCTAGCACCTGTTACCGCTTATGGCCCTCGATTGGGGCTAAGGAGGCCCTCGTACATTTTCATTGATCTTTTTCTTTATTTGCCCAAGGAAGGGGCATCGGCTAGGGCCGATGGAAGTGGAAGTGGGAGGTGTGCTTCCGCTTCGGGGTAGGCACTTTGCATGCAGCCGAAGGCCCACAAAAGGCGCAACGTGTGGCACATACTAATGGTGCTGCCACTGGCCGTTCGCCGTTCGGTTAAATGTGGACGACCTGGGCGGTGGTTTGGCACGCGCCGCGGCTTCCGCGGGCAGGTTGTCTTAGCCTTTGGGTCACTTCTTAGCCACCTCGGCCGGAAGCCGTTAGTGTTTTGGGCCCGCAAGCTTTTATGGCCATGTGTTGACAATGCTGCCAGAAAATCAAAGGCTGAGACTACGTATGTATAGTATCACCCACCTGCCGCTGTCCCGTGGTCGTGGTCAAAGTTGAGTGGGTCACTAAACTTGGGAAATATTTCTGTGTTTGCGAATGAAACCGCAATTAGCGTTGATTATGGCCAACAGAGTTGATTGACATTTCGTGGGCTAGTCTAGTCTACTGTGTCTGTGGGTGTGTGCGAGTCCGGCTAGCCGCTTCATTATTAACCGCACCCACGCGAAGCTCATGTGAATATTGATCCTTTGCCCGGTTGTCCTGCGATTATTAATAATGGTCACGCGCGCGGAAAACTTTGCATTGCAATTTCCAAAGTCAGTTGCCAGCGTGTTGGCCCCACAAACGGACGCTTTTCACTCTGAGTGCCTCCTGCCAACAACTGTCTCCTGCTGTTGTCTCAGGCGAAATCCTGAAAATCACTTTCGGAAAATCCCTAGAAAATCAATACTAATGACCCATTAAACGTGGCCTCAGCTGCACTCGTCCGTACTCTAATGAGCTGAGTGCCAGCGACACCGGAAATTGAATGTTGAGTCTAACCAAGCGGCTGCAGCAGGAAATCACATCAGCATCGGTTTTTATCGTTCCGCTGGAAAAGTAACGGCACAGGTAACCCTAAAACGGAAGTCTTAGGCGTAATGCCTTGCGCCTGAGTGGTTGCGTAGCATGGGCTGTTCGGGTTCCAAGTCCACCGCCACAGCAGACGATATCAAAGCCCCCGTGTCAGCCAAGTCAACTAAAATGGAAGCCAAGAAGGAGTACCGTAAGTATTCTGTCTATGATTTTATTCACATTTTTTAATAAAGAGGTAAGAGGAAATCAGACAAGGTTGGTACGTCCTTAAAGTTTATTTCTTGAACTGCCATGTGTATGTTTCTTCCAATTTTTATTCGATTTGTGAATGGAGTGCCTTCATCGATTTGTAGTTTAATTCTCAACCAATCTGCATCAAAACCTGGAAACAAAATTTTCCATTTATATTCTTTTATTTTTTCTTGATGGTACCCTTTAAAAAATCCAGGATTGCCAGTTTTGGCCCCTTGCAATGCCCATATCTTGGACAATTTTTATCCGATACTTGAAAGGAATACCTTAAACGATTTGTAAATCGATTCTCCGCAAAATTGCATCAAAAGCCTGAAACAAAATTTTGGATCAATATTCATATTCAAATTTTTCCTGATGGTACCCTTTCAAAAATCCACGATTTCCTAGATTGACGGTTTTGACCCTTTGGATCCCATATCTTGGACAATTTTTATCCGATCCTTGAAAGGAATACCTTAAACGAGTTGTAGATCGATTCTCCGCAAAACTGCATCAAAAGCCTGACACAAAATTTTGGATCTATATTTTTCAAATTTTTCCTTAGAAATTTTTCCCTTAGAAAAATCCACGATTTCTAGGATTACCAGTTTTGCGATGCCCATATCTTAGACAATTTTTACCCGATCCTTGAAAGGAATACCTTAAAAGATTTGTAGATCGATTCTCCGCAAAACTTCATCAAAATCCAGAAACAAAATTTTGGGTCGATATTTTTCAAATTTTTCCTGATGGTAGGTACCCTTTGAAAAATTCGCGATTTCCAAGAATGCCAGTTTTGGCCCCTTGCGATGCCAATATCTTGGAAAATTTTTATTCGATCCTTGAAAGTAATACCTTAAATGATTTGTGGATCGATTCTCCGCAAAGCTGCATCAAAAGCCTGAAACAAAATTTTGGAACGATATTTTTTTTATTTTTCCTGACAGGACCCCTTGAAAAATCCTCGATTTCTAGGATTGCCACTTTTGCGATGCCCATATCTTGGACAATGTTTATCCGATCCTTGAAAGGAATACCTCAAACGATTTGTAGATCTTTGAACTCATATACCATGGTACTTTACCTTGTGTATACTATTAATTATTATCAAATGATCTTCGACAGGAAGAGCTTAATGGATTTTTTATTCACCTTTCAATTTTTTACCAAATTTCACTTCAAATGTTTTCAAACTCCAATACTTGCTTATAAATTTATGCCAGCTGCCTCGGAGGCCTTTACTATTCCCCTGGAGGTTGATGAAAATCCGGAAATGCCGCTCAACGAGACTCTGCGACAGCCTCCAAAGCGGATCCAGCAAATGTTGCAGGAGGCGGCTAAGGCAGAGCCACCGACTCTGGAGGAGCTGGAGGACAAGCAGCAGAAGGCCGAGCAGCGGCGCCAGGAGTTGATGCACCAAAAGCTGGAGATTATACAGAAAAATGCACAAATGCTGATGCGAGGACATGGGGATGGGGACGAGGAGGGAGCCGGAAATGGGGGAAATGAAAATCCGGACGGAGAGGAGGAAAAGCCAGATAATTAGAAAGCACACTGAGAACTCTTTTTCATTCACATTCTTTATTGTTAGCTTTAAATTATATATGTATTACTTTATATCGTAGTATATTTCCAAACAATTAGATTGTATGCAATTAAATCTGCTCTCATCATCAAAATGCTGTGAATCGGTTTTTGCTCAGAACTTTCATTATTTTTTTATAGCCTATGTATATGTGTGTGTTTTCAAACCCTTTTTTTTGTGGTGATCTATTTGGTATTTGTAATCAAGTGGTCCGGCCCTGGCCGGGATTATATAAGTCTAAAGGCTATAAGTAGGTATTTCGGATTGGTTTTTGCTCGACTTGACTCGGATATACAGTATGGTATGTACAGATGGGTCTTGCCCATATACCATATGCTCATTAGGATGTGTGTGCGTGGTTGTTGTAAATCATGTCTTTTGGATTTGCTGGTTGTTGCTCTTTTGTTGCTTGGTTGTTGGTTTTTAATTCCCATATTAAACACCGTATTCATATATGTGTATTTACTTTTGTATATATCGTATCGTTTAGGTATAAATATGCGTATTTTGTGTCACAGACACTACAAAACTTCGCTTTGATTTCGGCTTGATTTGCGTCTAGGAGCCCCATGGCCGATTCTCGATCCGCGGGATGGGGCCCAACAATTTGTTAAATCTTTCAATTAGTTACCTACATACACACTCATTTAAAAATGCTTCGCCATCGCCATCGTTTCGTCCTGTTCGCATCGAATATATCGTAGTACCTGGATGTCGTTTTGCTTAAACTGTATGTATTTTTAATTTACTCTCTCATATGCTTTAAATATGCTTGCGGTTTACTATTAATTACGCTAGTTAGTTAGTTATTTAGTTAGTTACTTGAATTGGTGCACTTCGAAGAAGCATTTTGGTTTAATAACTATGAGTTGGTGTACGATTCGAGGGGGTCGTGTCCGCCGTGAGAGATAGTCCGCCAGTCGATGGATTGGCAACGTTCAACACAACCTAGGGGGTATCTTTGTCTATAAATACTATACCATCTTCTCTGGATCGATGGGCCCATCTCTGCGGGACACAACGCCTCGATCTATTGCTTTACGATATTGGTTTTTAGAATTATATGTATTATCCGCTGATGTCGGCTTTAATTAGTTAATCGTCGTCAGTTACAAAAGGTTTGTTCTTAGTTGTTGAACCATGGTGGGTTACGTTCTTAATACATACAAATAATCGTAATTTTATACATACACATATCCGATATATTAGCAGGTATGTTACTACAAATTTCTAGCCCGATGCTGGCCCTCATCCTTTTTGTTTGGCCTTTTACAATTGTTACTGGTTTTTGGTTTCTACGCACATGTACAAAAAACTGATTCAAACTATCAAAAACGAGCAGTACAATCACAATTTCCCCCCGCTACAAATTAATATATATATGGGATATACAATATTTCATATATATCGACCCCCACCCATAACCGACACAACGAAAATCGGAACGAGAACAGAGCGATTCCCATTGGTTGGCCCAGGATGCAACCTCAAAAATTGTTAGCGATCCGCGTTGCGATTCGTTGCCTGCGGAACTTAATCCTTCCTACTTTGAACTTGTATTAAAGCTTTTTTGGTTTTAGCCCGACTCTCTATAGCCCCTGCCTTCCTGCCTGCCTGCCATGCCAACAACTTAAGCTAAACTCATTTGCCGTGTGTATAATAATATAGTAAATATATATATTTATATATATGCATGTATATATGAATTCCAAATCGTAATCCACTATATTTGTATTAAATTCTTCTTGCATGGAGCATGTGCCTACCTAACAGTACATAAACGCCTAACAAAAATGGAATCTTTCGTTATTTTTCTTGGGAGAAGGATCCTGATCCTGATCAACATAGTTCAAGTGATGGAGGAGGGGCTGCCGAAAGAACACAAGTCTAAGGTTATATAAATGAGATCATCAAGTTGGAATTTCTTTTCAGGAAACAAATACTAGAGACATTCGGGGATGTCCTGGAAGAAATCACTGGCAGCCCGGAACTCGGAATGTTAATGCATTTTCTATTCTCTGTGTATAAATAGTCGGGGGCTAGACATCAAAAAATCAGTACTGCTTTCCAAATGGTTAATCCCTAAACCTAACTTTCGGTGCTCCCCCATCTCCGTTTAGCACACAACACAATTTTGCAACTATTATTAGTTAACTGGGCGAGGAAAGGGGGTGGACTTCAAGGACTATAAATATGTTTATGTTGCCGGGATACTCTATCTAAATCTAATTGTAAACGCCGCGCACCATGCCCTCGCGGTTCCTGGTGTGCCACTTGCAGGTGAGGATGCGGATGTAGGTCCTCCGGAAGGAGGCGTTGCACAGGGCATAGCACATCGGGTTGATCGTCGAGTTGATGTAGCACAGCGCGTAGAAGAAGTCCCACAGCTCCGTGGGTATGCAGTCTGAGCAGGTGGTCAGCGGCTTGATCAGCACCAGGATGTTGTACGGCGTCCAGGTGATGATGAAGCTCAGCAGGATGGCCGACAGCGTCTTGGCCGCCTTCGACTCCTGTCGCTTCTCCTGCGACTTTTTCTTCTTCTTGGCCGCATTGCGGGCATTCAGCAGGGCATGAGCTCCCACTGCCCCGCCTCCCGGGCCGCCGCCAGCCTTGCCCAGCTGCTTGGGTATGACCTTGGCGTTGAGCAGCCTTGCGTCGTGCTGGGCATGGGACATCCTCCGGCCAAGTGGCAGGCTGAACTCAGAGTCGCGCGACGGCAGAGGTCGCCGGGTGGGCGGCGGGGCGGTGCTGCCGCTATTGGGGTTTGTGCTAGTATTGGTGGTGCTCGAGCACGGCGGCGCATCCTCGTGTATCATCTTGATGGAGGGTGCACAGTCGCCTTGCAGGCTCAGGGTTGTGCCGGCTGCCGAGGAGCTGCCCCCCACATTCGAGCCGCCTCCTGCATTCGTGCCGTTGGCCGCCGCGGCACTGGAGCCGCCGTCGGAGGGCAGGCGGATGAGTATCGTGTACACTGAGTCCTGGCTCACCGACCGCGAATTAATCCGATTGATAACGGGCAGGGTGCGTGAGTCACGATGCGCCGCATTCCCGTGGCCGTGTCCGTGTCCATGTCCGATTCCGCCTCCATTTCCGTTTCCGGCCGCGCCACTTCCGTTCGCCGTCGCTCCATTGGCATTGGTGCTGTTGTTGTTGTTGTTGATGTTGATGCTGATGCCGTTGCTGGCGTTGTGGTTGCTGTTGGCGGTCACACTGGGAATCGCATTCACGCTCACACTCGCATTCGCCGTGGCCGCATTCATTTCCTGCAGCTGCGAAATGGAGGCGAGCGTGGGGCGTGGCATCGGGGTGGGGGAGACATCCGACAGCAGAATGCTGGGCGGCCGCACACCGCTGACACTGCCGCCCATCGAGTAGTTGTCCCGCATTACGTTCATCGAGGTGCATCTGCGTCGGAAAGGGGCGAAAAGAGGGAGAAGAAAAAGGATGTGGCATTGGTATCGCATGTTAACACACACAGGCGCACTCGTGATGGCCCAAACACACACACAGATACAGACACAGAAACAGACACACAAGTGGACCACACTGACACTGACAGGCAATGAAACAATAGCAACAACGCAGGGCCTGACAGGCCAGCTTGGGCCATCTCAGGATGCAACTGCTCCTCTAACTGGCATGCCGCACACTCACAGACACTAGGACACTGCCAGCACACAGATACTCTCACACAGACACACATAGGAACTAAGTGGCACATGCATTTGTGGAGTGCGTTTTGGGATGGAAACAAGTGGCCGGAAATCGCAACTTAAATCGATTACTCAGTCGAACGCTCGCATATAAATTGAAAAATGGAATGTCCTGCGGTCGGGCTCTACAATCATCCTTTTTTTTATCCTTGGATCTGCGTTTTGGTCAGTTCCCCCGAGACCACAATGCTATTTAATTGCTATTTTTAGCTAATTATGGTATTCGCCCCAAAACCCGGCTATTTGATAATTTGCCATTTGATTGCAGTTCTATTCGAAACTGAGATTTCCTTAATTTATTCCATTTGGCATTTGCAAATGCACTCTATAGTCCCATGAGCCTCAATTACGAATGCAAATTTAGATGCAATTTTATTAAATGTTTGAAAATTCTATTGGTTATATAACAAGTGGGTTTAGAAAATTAAATAAGGCGGCTTTGAAAGCTACAAAATCCGAAATTTATAACAAATTATATGTTGCATTAAAACCCCTTACATATTTTTGTTTTAATAGAAAGTAAATTAATGATATAACCTCAAGAGTATCTTAAAAAGTCAATCTACCATTAGCTTCTATGATAAACTATCTAAAACATTATTTCCTCTTTCTCATTTTATGAAAGACACTCCTTAATGAGCTTTTACACATCAAAAAATAAACTCTAATTGCTTTTCAAATGCATCTTTAAGATAGCATATCCCCGTCAAAGCTATCAATTCTTCAAATCCCATTTCACGCGAATTAATTACTGCCATCGGAATCAAGAAACCCTCTAGCTGAATGCCACTGTTGCCAGTTACCAGTTGCCAGGACTTCAAAGCTTCAATTAGTTTCCATTCCAGGACACACCCAGCCCGCGTGTGTGCTGGTGGAAGTGTGAGTGTCAGTGGTGGTGCAGTGTGGTGCAAAGCTTCTCTCCATCTACGTGGCTTAGTGGGGTGCTGTGACGTTGATCGATTCGTATGTGAGTTTTGTGAGAGAGGGGAGTATATATGGGTATTAAGGATATTGGAAGTGCATCGTGAAAGGCTTGCGGTGCTATATAGCTACTAAAGTATGGCGAATTCACTTTATTTTTCTCTCAATATTTTTTTTTTTTTTTGGGTGGCAGAAATCGTCTACAAATATTTTTCGGTGCGCAAGCATTGGACGAGAAATCGAAGTTTATATTGTATATATATAGTTGGTGCTTGGTTTTCATTTTTAATCTGTTTGTTTGCTTTTTTGGAAAGTGCTCTGAGTGCAACTGATGCAATTCATGCACACACGCACACGGGCACACGGATATGTGTGCGTGCATGGGTGATAGAGAGGTGGGGTGCGGTGCGGTGTCGGCTTACGCAAATAGACGATTAAAGTTCAGAATTTTGATTGTTTTTACTACCTGGAGACGGAGCTTTGTAAAGGAGTTTCAATTGTTACTGGTGTTGCATACCCTAAATCAGACGGCTCCTCCTGTTCGTAGGCAAAGTCGTCGGAGTCCTCGCGTCCGGAGTGCCACCACGCGATGCACCACTCCTTGATGCTGCCAAAGCATGTGTACGATTTTTTGATTGTATTTGTGCTTTTGATCTAAAAGAAATATATAAATACAAATGAAAATACTAATTTTTGAAGAGACTGGAAAAAAAACCTACGCTTGACTTTCGCGAATGCATCCCGTGGTAGCCCGAATCCATGACCATATTCGTCATGTAGACACTCTCCGCATCCGCCGAGCTCTCGGAGCGCGGCCGCCGCCAGGTGTCGTGATCGTTGCCGCCCATTTGGGCAAAGGCCAGTAACCCACCACCCGTGTGGTTGACTACTGTGTTTTCGTCACTAAAAAGTCAGTAAAAAGGAAACAATATGTTATTTAAGGCCGAGACATAACTTGAGGCAGACTTGAGAGTCCCAACTCACCTGCTATTAGATCGCTTGCTAGAGTCCTTCTTGCCCGCCTGCAGATTGGGCAGATCCTTCTGACGCTTCTTCGTCTCCCGCCAGATGCGCCAGTATAGGAAGCACATAATGGTCACCGGAAAGTAGAAGGCGGCCAGCGCCGTGCCAAAGGTAATGTACTGATTGGTCTCGATGAACTGAATGTAGCACTCGTCCTTGGGCACAGTCCGCTTGCCCTCGATGTACGGCCAGCTGTAGATCCAGGGCGGCCACAACAGCAGGCTGATGCCCCAGGCGGCCCCGATCATCACCGCCGCCCGGTTGGTGGTGCGTTTTGCGCGATATGTCAGGGGACGCGTGACGCTGAAGTAGCGATCGAAGCTGATGATCAGCAGGTTCAGCACGGAGGCGTTCGAGGCCAGGTAGTCGAGGGCCAGCCACGTGTCGCAGACAATCGGACCCAGGGGCCAGTAGCCCAGGATAGTGGTCACCGCGAACAGGGGCATCGATATGGCTCCAATGGCAAAGTCCGCAATGGCCAGCGAAAACAGGAAGTAATTACTAATCGTCTGCAGCTGCTTGTCGATTTTGAAAGAGATCATCACCATGACATTGCCCGCCACCGTCACCGTGCTCAGAATCGCCGCCACGAAGCCCATGACCACCATAGAAGCCAGCGAGTAGCGAGGTCCCTTCGTCTCGAAGCCCATGGTGCCGTTCGTCTGGTTGCCGTACATCCCGGAGTAAGGATCGTACATCCCGCTGGCCGCTGTTGTCGTCAGATTCTCCAGCAGGGCCGTCAGCAGGGTGGTGCCGGTGGGCGTGAGTCCCGCCGGACTGCTGGTGGTGGTGGTGGTGCTGGTAGTCGTCGTGGTGGTGGTCGTTGTGCTCGTGGTTGCGGTTTTAAACAGCGGCTCCAGTATGCTAGGCGGACCGTGGGCGGCCAGTGCCAGACTCATAACTGGCTCCATGGCGTATGCGTGATTTTATCTGTTTTGCAGCTGTGGGGGATTACGATTATCTCTCTTTATCTCTCTCGTTCTGTCTCTCTCTCTGAGTGCCTCCCTTTCTGGCTAATTTAATTTGTGTCTAGCTATCTCCCTCTCGGGTTCTGTGTGTGTCGCTCTGGTCGTTTAGTTTGCTTTCATCCGCTGCTTATCCTTTTGGCTGCACCCACGCAAGGCGTTGGCCATTTTTCCTTTGGCCCTGCAAGCAATAAAAAATGGGATATTAAATGGGATTACGGGATAATGCGACCGGGAGATGCCCTTAGTTTTTGGCAGGATAAGTGTTTAAGGAGAGTAATCAAAACCGCAGCTCCAATCAAATGATTTAATTATAACACTCGTAACCAAAACTCAAACAAAGAAAACTTGAAGGACGAACCCGGCGTATAATCGGCTTATCCTGGCAAGGATCCAGCTGGGAATGTGTGGCGAGAAAATGCAGTCTACACGAATCAAGTTGCATGACACAATTCCCCAGTCCCCAGCACAGCCCAACAAACATCAGCCCAGGCATTAAAAAACAAAAACAAAATGAGAACGAGAATGGCGAGATTTATGAGAAACTGTCCGATGCACAGGCCTTTGATATATCTCGTCCTTCTTGGACAGCCAGTGAGTGGGGGCCGGGCGGGAGTCGTGGAAAAGGAAGCGAAATAATATATTTACAATGCCAGGGGCCTGACTTGCTTTGTCCTTTCTGCAAAATGACATTTTCTGTGTGATTTGTTTTAATGGAAATGAAAATGAAAATGTTAACGTAAATGTAAATGAAAACGGCTTGAATGCGTTTCCTTGGCAGGCCTCAGCTCCGTTTCAGGCCATCCCGCCTCCATTATAACCATTTTCAGCCACACCCACAACATTTGTTGTTCGTTTATTACTGTTGCCAACAATGGCAGTTGCAAAAAAACACCAACAGCACCAGACCCAGTAGCAACAGCAACAACAACAATATAAATGGTACGAACAACAGCAACATGCAACAGTCGAATAAGGAACTTGGCTCCTTGTTCGAGGCTCCGACACTTTGGCACGGAAATGTTCCGGGCGGCTTCCTCTGACACTTTTCAAAACTATTGATGTTGTCATTGGCCATATGCCTATACATAAGTTGATCCTGCAACGGCAAAAAGGGGAGGACACTGCCTGCTGCCTGTTCATTTGGCGGCCATTGTGTGCGCGACTTTGATTTGGAAAGTTTTTAAATGAAAAACTAAGTTACGCATACGCCGTGGTCGTGGCTGCCACCTGATTGATAGGTTGAGATACGAGTGGACACAATGAAATGCCCATGATTGATTCGCATTCAATATAAATGTGACGGCATTGTTGGCTCTTGGCCATTGTAATGGCGGTGGTTGGGCTTCAAAAGGGTCAAAATAGAATGAATCGGAATGGACTAAAACTACTCATTTAATGCTACACTGTTTTCTGGTCTGCTTTGTTTAATTAATCATCACTAATTACAAGAGACTGCCATTATGGTCCACACATGCTAGTGTAATGCCCACTCGTACAATTATTCGTTGCATACTTTCAGGTTACACGTTCTGGCATTGTCCTGGCATTTGCCATTTTTGTGTGTAAATACCATGATGGGTAAATCAGTTTGAAATTATTGCACATACTTGAAATTAGCAGAACCAAATTGTATAAAATTGATTGTTCAATTGACCCCCTGTCGAGCCCAATCAGTGTACATATTCATTGACTTTGGTTTGGTCTTGTTTTCGGCTATTTATGGATACTCAAATGGATGCCCAATTAAATGCAGCGTTAACCAATAAATCAATCAAAATCCGTCTGTTTATCTCATTGAAAACACGCACACACATATAAATCAATTGCAAAACAGGCCAAACAGGCCGAGGAGGGCCGAGGGGGGGGGCAAACCAATGGGGCGCCATAAATTGAGCCGACATATCGTATTGACAACAGCAACAACATCTCCAAGAGGGCAAAACATTTCCAATAAATGAAAAACAAATCGCAGGAGTCGAGGGTATGTGTTCGAGTGGTATTTCTTTGGTTGGCTGCTTATCCTTAATAGAAGGATGTTTTCTCTTTCGGTTTTTGTTCCTGCCACTATTTTAGTTGTTGCATGGTTATTTATGCACAGAGAGAAACGGTTATCATTGATGTTAAGCCACTCAGTCAGATAGGAATCCCCTGGGGCACAACATTTTTTTTTTTGCGAGCTACGTGGTTTGGACTTTGCCACGTCAGCTTATGTTCCCCGGTTGAAACATTCGACTTCTGGCCTGTCAATTGGGCGTAACTAGTGACTAGAAACTGATAACCACTCTCGTCTGCCACTCGTATAGCCTGTCTGCCTCCGCGATACATTCAAATTTGTCAGGCCACCGCTCCCTGGAAAGTAATCGAATTGAGCTTCTTGTTGCCGTGCCTCGCTTTTTGGCTCCATAAAAAAAGGATTTATGGATTTATTATCAAATGCGTCGGGCGAAAAAAAGAGAAACACACTGACACAAAGACAAACTCAAAAACAGGAACCCAACACACACGAACACATGGGCGACTTGCGAACCACGACCCGCGACCCGCAATCCGCCATCCGCGACCTGCGAGGATTTGTTTTGCCATTTATTAGGCTATTTTTATGACACAGCCACGAGTCGTGAAACGATGATGAAGTAAACACAGTAAGTAACCGCTAATCAAATCAGAGGGCCAACCTGGTCATACGATTTCCATGGGAAAGTACGGGCCTATTATGAAGTGGCCTCCCACCTGCTGGCCCACTTGTGTAGTGCTGGTACTTGATTGTGCTTCTGTTATCACACAATTCTCCCTAACTGGCTAGTAATCCCAGTTAATTAGTTGTACAAATGGTAATTGTAAATTTCCTCTTTATCAAAGGATCAGCAGGGACAATTGGGTTAATGTTTTCGATACAGTTCTTAGGGGACTCTTGGCAACGCGTTGATTAAACAGAATTATCAGAGAGGTCCCTCCACATAAACACTTTTCATTTATGTATGTCACCCATGTCCTTTTGAGAAGCCCTTAGGCACTTTCCACTGTGTCACTGGTGCGAATATTGTATGTGTATTTTTGATCAGCTCATCAACAGTCGGCTTTATTTTGCATTGGTTATTCTGGTACTGGTACTGGTACTGGTTCTGGGTCTTTTTTCGCCTCGTTTTATGCGGGCTCTGTCAACGCTTCAGACACACACCCAAGCCCGCACACGCGCCTATTTACACACACCCACAGACCATCACACACACACACTGACACACACCGAGACACTGAAAAAGGAGAAGAAAGCCCAACTAGCTGCATACTTTTGTGCTTGGGACCCCGTCTTGGGCTTTTTCTGGGCTCTTTGCCGTTGCCTTTACCGTTTCTGCTGGCTTATGTTAATTTTTGCGCGAGTTTAATTGCTTGCCACATGGCTGCTGATGCCGAGCGGATGCTGCTTGATGCTGGATGCTGGATGCTTTCTGCTTTTCTCGGACAGGGTGCTGGGTGCTGCTGCTGCTTTTGCTGCCTGGCTTGTTTGCGGAAATTAAATTGCTGGACTGGCTTTCACCTTATGCTCGCTCGGGCAGCCCGCTAAGCATATTGCCAAGCGAAAATGTGTCCACACAGAGAGAAAAACTTTATAGAAACTAATAAGCTCAAAGTTTATCCTTTTTTTAACAAGAGCTTCTTTATGCTTTTCCGCAATTATTAAACTCAACTGACCTACATTCGATAAACATAAATTATAGCTAATAATAGCCTTAAATATTATAATAATTATATCCTTAAAAAGGACTTAAAGCTTCTAATAGTTTCTCCACAAATTAAAGCCAATAGTAACCTCCATTTTTGGTTAAAAAACTTCCTTGTTGATACATTTGGTTTAAAGTTTCTCTCTCTGCAGGCTTGGGTGAGGTTGCGCGAGCTGGTGGGCGGTGGTCGAGGTGGGTGGTGCGGCGGCAGAGCTCCGAGTGGCTAAAGGCAGAGGGACGAAGTAGGGCTGGCCGCGCCCCACCGACCTACTCGCACAAAGTTTAATCAAAACGAGAGCACTGGAAACGGAGAAAGCAGCGCTGCCGGCGTCAACGCACACACACACACACACAAATACTTACTTGGGGATGCTCTCTCGGTTTTAGTGTCCCCTTCTCCGCTCCACTCCTTTTCTGTTGAGTGTGAGCTGCCCTCTCGCTCTGACCTATTGCTTATTTGTGCCCGCTCAGCATCGGCTTCAGTTGTAACGGTGACATTGCTGTTGTTGCTTTGGCTTTGTTTTTGGTTTTGTTTTTGTTGATGCTGCCTCTGCCGCAGTCGCTGCTGTTGGGCTCTGCTGCTGCGCTGTCGCTGTCGCTGTTGATTTCGGCCATTTGCCGCTCCCAAAAGTATGCTTTGTAATTTTTTGTATTGTGCGCGCACATCTTTGGCTCTGCTTTCTAGTCCTGCCCCTGCTCCTGCTCCTGCTCCTTCTCCAGCTACAGCTACAGCTACAGCTTCCTCCTCTCCTACCCCCTTCTCCACCGCCGCTGCTCCTGCTGCTGCTGCTCCGGCTCCTTTGCGTTGGCCTGCTCAATTCATTTCGCCTTTCGCCAATTTTATTATACACAATGCGAACAGCGACGCCGGCGCCGCTGCCACAGCCTCTGCCACGGTCGGCGTCTACGCTCCTCGGCTTTGCGTGCCCAAAGTTTCCACATTTAACATTAACATTGTAATCAAGTTTATTATTTTCGCTATAGATACACGTTAGTTTCCAGTTCCCAGTTCCCAGGTCACTCTTAACTATTGGCTTTCGGTTATATTTAATTATTGCTTCTATTTGCCTCGATATTCACTAAGCTAGATGATAAAAACTGTTAAGCGTTTTGCACGCGTCCGCTGGGCGATTAGTTGTATTTGGGATTTTCAAATAACTGACTTTGTTTTTCGGGCCAAGAGAGGCTGAAGCGCACGTTGCTAAATCTCATCCGGGACTGAAACTGAAAATTCCATGCATATACCTTAACGGTCCGACATCCGAGCGGTGAGAGACCCGAGAGAGCGACCCGATGCCGATGCCGAAGCCAAGATGGAGGAGCGAGAGCGTGCTCTTGTCCTGGCTTTGTGCTGGAATTTGTGTTTGTTGGGCAACATTGCGAGCATCCTTTTGGCGAACACCCTCGCACAAAGGACGTGTGTGTGAGTGTAGCGGAAAAGCGGAAAACTGCGCGCCTGCAGGAATGTTAGTGTTTCTGTGTATTCTGTGAGTTTGTTTCGTGGTGTATGTTTGATGCTGCACAGCCGAAAATGTTCTGGCAGCGGAACTTAATGGATGAATATGAATGAAACCGCCGCAACAGTCCAACTGCAGGAGGCCAGGGGGCGGGGGCGTTTGGGTGGCAGGCGTTGCTTAGTGGGTGGTTCTGGGTGGTTGGGTTTGCCAGGTGGCGAAGACAAGTCCGCACGAGGCCCACGGGCATTGCTGAAGCATGCTTGCCATGCCATCTTTTGTAGCTTACGACTGCTGTGTGCGCTCTTCATCAGCAGCAGCAGTAACAGCAACAGCAGGAGCAGCAACATCTACAAAAACAGCAACAAATATAACATTCTACAACGGCAACTTGTGTCCGCTGGCTTTTCAATGGGACTCTGGGCGAACAAGTGTAACACGTTAGTGTGAGTGCGGCTGCGAGGGCGTTCGTGTGAAGTGGGCACGCTGGAAAAGCGCATTCTCACATTTCAATTAAATAATACCAGCGGCGTTGTTCTGAATTGGCAGGTCAATGGGCGTGCTAGGCCGGGAATCAATTGGGAATAGAAAGTGGTGGAAGGCCAAGAATTTTTAAGGCAGGCCACTTGGGTAAAATTTAAGACTGCGTATACGCTGCGTATACGTAATGTCAACAAGTAGAGCTAGTTTTCAAAGAAAATTGATAATGTGGGGGATTTAAAGATAACTTTAACTGAAACTTGCAACTTCTAACTATAATTTTATTTAATAATAAAAAATATTTAGTAGTTTTCTTGATTTTAATTTGAAGACGTAAAGTACTGGACTTTAAGTTCAAAAGGGCTTCCATAATTTTATTAAATCATAAACATTTCTGCAGTTTATGAAGCAGCAAAGGACATATTAATAATCTGTTGAAAATGTAATTACTTTACAGTATTTTAAATTCGAATCCTTTGGCTCAATTACAAGCGGGTCCCTCAAGTGCCTTGCCTTTATTAATAGCAACTCATGTTGCGTTTAAACTGGACAACAATGGATCTAACGCGCCTGACATGGCACTGGCACTGGCAATGGCACTGGCCCCAGTGACCCACACCCCTCACCGCACACTGTAGGACCCGCCTCGCTGCCTCCACTTAGGATTGCCCATCCAAATCCTGCCAACCGACAAGCCCGCACATATCCCCCTGGGCATGGCATGTGTTAAGGTCTGCGGATACTTTCTATATGCTCGTCATACCATACTTTCATATATGATATAAAAATACATAAATGGACAATGCAAAAGGAAAGATGAGTAAGAGCTCTGTGCCACTGAGCGGGTGAGCGGGCGGGCAGGGGACGACACGGATTAGGGGGAGAATTGATTGCGAGTGGGCCAGGACAGGCCGGGTCCTAAGCGATGGGTGTGGTTGAGAGCTCTGTTCCAAGAACTGCTGCAATAAATGGCCTGAAATCGAGTGATGCAGGAAGGTCGAGTTTATCGGTAGCCAGTGCAACCATATGCTGGAATTCGGAATCGAGCACTCTCGAGCAAAACCGGACAAATTCTTCCGAGTCCCATCGCATAACACCCATACGCACCGTTGGCCCTGTAATCGAAAGGCAACTGTGCCGCACCAGCGTTCCAGCGTAATGCGAGCGATGTCAAGCCCAGTGAGCAGATACTTGTGAGATGCCTGTGAAAGTTTTGAGATATTCTCGTTTAGAATTTCAGCTTCACTCGATTAGAAGCACAATTTCACATGAACTATTTAGATAGTTGGAGTCAAGTTGGGTAACTGCAGATTAGTTGGCAGAGTTTCCAAGCTAAAATACAATCAAGTATGAGGCCCAGAAGACAGCATAGAAAGCTGAAGACAGAAATAAAACAAAGCTCCGAGTAATTAGCATAAAGACAATAAAATTCCATTCAAACACATTTAGAACTCAGATGTTCAGAGCTCTCCGAAAAATAAAAAGATGGGTGTTTTAAATTTTTCTATTGTTTTTTCATATTTTTTTTTGTTGAATATTGTTTTTGTTTAAATTTAAATATGTATATATTTATATATAAAATATATAAGCATAAACGTTTACAAATATAAATATCTTTTATCGCTACCCGACGGCCTCTCATTATCATCCATCTCCATATCTACGTCCGTCTCCATCTTCATCTCTATCTCCATCTCGAGCTCTCACACAATTTGTTTTATGGAATCCCAACATCTCACATATTTCTCTTGTTGCCACATTAACTTTTGCTAAACTTTCCTTAGATGTTCTTCTGTTCAAGTCTCACGAAGTGGGTGTGTGTTTGTGTAAAGTTGCATAGTTAAGATACATATATGTTTGTTAATAGATATATTTACAATAGCGATAAGGTCAACAAAAAAATATTTGTTTGGTGTACGTATGTATGTTTGTCCATTGTGTTGTGTGTTAAACATAGATAAATATTAAGTAGATTTAGTTTCTCCTCTCAACGGTTCGTGCACATTTAACATATTTGATGCCCAAGCGGATACAGGCATATATTGTATCTGCGACATAGGCACGATAATTTAACGAATTGGATTGTTCGACTGATCGATAGACATGTACATAGTAATAATATTATTAGAATAATAAGCTAACATACAATGCAAAATCATAAAATTTAACTTATACCATACGGGTTTACGACACGATTAACTTAAGCTTGACCCGACGCACAGCTAAAATATATGCTTGTGTATATATCTGTATACACCCTCTATCTATATATATGTGAGCAAAGAGAGAAGCGTTCTCCTTTCTCCGGCGGAAGCCTTAATGGATGGCTGACAATTTTGTTTTGTTGCATTCTGCACAGCTGTCTGTCGTTGGCTGAAACTGATGTTCTGCCGCATTCTATTGTTCCACCGTATACACCGACAGAGCTGTCAGGACCTTCAGCCCTCGGAATAGGAACTGAGGCTGCTGCGCGTCGAGCCGGTGAAATGATCTCGCTGCAGGGTATCCGAGGGCATGGAGACAATGAGGGCACCACCGTACAGGGACTCCATTTCATCCATCTGCTGGGCAAAGGTCTCCTCCAGTCGCTGGGGATTCAATAACATAATTAGTATGGAATATAATAGTATCTTCTAATAAGGCAACAACATTCAAACTAAACAACATCTAGGTTGGAGAGATAGACTAAGTAGCGCATGCATTAGTAGGACATTTAGAGCTACAGGAATTTACAGTACAGTACAGTATAAGACAGTGCGTTTCGCGGCCATAGGACATAGGACCCAGGGCTGCGAAACGTCCTGAAGGATAGATTAAAGGACTAAAGGACTAACCTCTTGTTGCAGCCGCTGCTGTAGTTGCTTTACACATAACGAGGCGAGGAGAGCCGGCAAGAAAAGTTTTCGGATATAGATTTTGGTTTTGGTTTCAAAATTTTTTTTGCGTTTTTTTGGTTTTTGTTTCGATAGCAGCGCGTTTTTTTTTTGTTGGTTTGCATGTGTACATGTTTTTATTCAAGAGTGGGTGTGGGTGTGTACAGTGAAGCATCATGAAAATTTCAGTACGATATTATAATGCGTTATGTAAATATTTATAAAAATGTTTAGAGTACGATATGGCTATACAAATGCTTGGCATCTTGCTAAATATGGAATGTCGATTGATTTCTTTGTTTTTTTTCATTACTGTTTTTACTAAGTACGTTATAATACTGCTAAAATGGAATGTATTTGGAGGCGGAAGGCTGTTCCAAGTCAAAACAATACTTTCAACATAAACTCGAATGTTTTTTGTTCAATAAAATTGCAAAATGCAAACATAGTAAACATTGGCAAGACAGAATGTATGGCATTTTCCGATGCGGATTCAGATGCGGATGCAGAGCAGAAGGGTTATTATAGTAGTCTCTACCGATTGGTGGTTAGCCAGATGATATGTTAGTGGAGGGACTAAGTGGGGATGTGCAGTTAGCCAGCACCAAAAAGGAGGAGTAAAAAGCGGTTTCAGTTTCAGTGTTAGTGGGTGTGAGTAGAAATGGTTTCAATTGGTTTGTTAGTGGCCGAGGTGCATGAGCAGGAGCCGGGCGCTGGAACAAGGCAAGTGTCCCTCCTCGGCGCTCCTAGATCGCCGATGAATCCTCCTCGCAGCTGTGCTGCCGCTGGTTGATCCTCGGCAATCGGTACTTGGCGGCATACAAATCGTAGTAGAAATCATCTGAGGAGGCTGCCGAGTCCGCTGAGGCAACGCTCCCATTCTGGCGACTGTGTCCCGGCTTCACCGATGACCTCAGTTGCGGCTGCACCTCGTCCAGCAGGGCGGCCGCCTTGCGTCCCGAGTCAAAGATCACGTCCGCATCGCTGGCGAACCGGGTGGTGAGCTCGCTAATATTATACATGGACTGGGCGCTGCTCAGCGAGGATCGACCGCTGCTCCGGCTGGCTAGCGAGGGTCGCTTTATAGCGAACGAGGTGGAGTGCAGCAGGCGCTGGGTGTGGGCCGTCAGGACGGGTCCCTCGTGGATACGCAGCTCTACGCTGGCGTCCGCTGCCGCTTTGGGATCAACGCGGCTGAACCGGTTGCTCACCAGGCCCAGGTCGTCGGGTGTTTTCGGAGGCGTGCTACCTCTAAACGTGCTCATGGCTGGCTTGGAGCTAGCATCTTCGGCACTGTTCAACACCGGTGGGGTGGTCACCACCTTGACCAGCTCGTTGGCCGGCGACTGGGTAATCAGGCGCAGATGGTTCTGGGCGGGCAGAGTCGTAACGCTGGCCCGCTTCATCTGCTCGGCCAGTAGTTGTTCCTCGTCCTCTTCCAGCACTAGGTCACTGATCATCTGGGAGCGCTGCTGCTTGTGGAAGATGGGCGTACTGGGCACACTGCGACTCAGATCTGGAGCCGAGCCGCGGAAGTTGGCCAGCCGACTGCCACCGCCGCCCATCATCAGGAGCGACGACCGCGAGCGAGGCATCTGAGTGGTGTCGATGAAGGTGTTGCGTGGAATAAGACGCGAGGAGCGCTCGTTGAATATGCCGCGCAGGCGCACCGGCAGCTCCACCTCCTGGTCCTCGAATTCCTCCCGGTTGACCACCAGACCGTGGCGCTGCTCGTGCAGATCGATGGCCGCCTTGATGGATTCATTCAGTTTCTACGCTCACGGTTTCGATTTCGATTTCGAGTTGGTTGTTAAACACATGCATGACCAAGTCCATTGATTGGTTGGTTTATTTTGTATATTTTGGTTAGTAGTTGGGAAGCACAGCGGTAAGCATTTTATTTATTTAAATTTTTATCAGTTATCAGTTATCGGTTTCAGTTTTTTTGTTTTGGTTTAGTTTTGTAGGTAGTAG
The DNA here is from genome assembly GCF_030179905.1 of Drosophila bipectinata. Lineage (NCBI taxonomy): Eukaryota > Metazoa > Arthropoda > Insecta > Diptera > Drosophilidae > Drosophila > Drosophila bipectinata. The sequence goes on from NC_091737.1 coordinate 11,354,095, forward strand.
TAGGTACAGTAGGCCACCAAAGTGAATGCATTTGCGTGGGTGTAAAGAGAGAGAAAAAGTTGAAAAAATAATTGGATTTAGTTGAGCCTTGGTTCGACCAAGTCGCTGCAGCTTCGAGATGAGCAAACGGTTAGTCTTTGTCCCAGATAACAATACTACATCATATAATGCCCCATTGACGTTTTGAGGTTGCAATTAAAAGTAATCTTCGTTATTTGGAAGATGATTCATGGGTGGTTCGACACTTGTTAGGGGCATGAGTCAGAGACCACTAGGCTATTAATGAATCAGACGATTTTTATTAGCATAGATAGTCAGTCAAACCCTGGGTATTGCTCATCTGCAAGCCGCAAAGAATTGGCGGGAATTTGTCGGGAGAGGTTTTTTGGAGGAGAGGGGAGCACAAGACACCACAGTTCACCGAAAACCAATTAATATACAACAGTTATCAGTACCAACTTATATCAATCGAGTCGATCTACTTTGTACATTAAAAAAGAACACAAAACACCAACGAAATAAGGTGGAGAGCACTTGGTCGAAAGAGCTCGTTGGGAGCGTTTCTTATGCGGATCGCAAGTGGAGAGGGGATGGGCATACACACCTGTTTGCGGGGCGCCAGCTGTTCGCGCCACTCGCGCAGCTCCGCCTTCAGGCGGTCGTCGATCTCCGACAGCTTGGTCTGCTCGTGCTCCACCAAGGCTTTGCGCTTCTCGTTCTGCAGCTGCTCCAGTTCTCTGTGGGATGTGGATAAGGTGAAGACACGACCATGTTTTTTGAACCAAAAGAACCTACCTTATGGCGGATTCACGTGTGGCACGTAGCTCTTCTAATTGCTTTTGATGTTTGACCTCGAAGCGGCGCTCCTCTTGCATGTAACGCTTCTTCTCCTGCTCCTGGAACTGTAGATGAAAGATGTTAGAAATTATATGACCCAGACTATGCCACTCAGTCATTGCTCACCTTCTTCAGGCGTTCGCGTTCGATCTCGGGATCCAGATTCGTAGAAATACGCAACGATTCCCGGAACATTAGGTCGCGTGCCTTGCGCTCAGCTCGGATTCGCTTGGGCAGGGCTCGCTTCTCCAGCGTCTGCTTCTTGACCAGATCCTCCTCCTTGCGCAGCAACATGCGCTTCACCTGCTCCAGCTCCTTGTCGTGCCGGATAATCATCTGGTGGCGCTGCATGAAGCAAATCTCCTTGACATGTCGCTTGGACAACTGGTGGCGTTCGTGCAGCTGCTTCTCCTCCAGCTCCCAGAGCAGAGCCTCACGCGTCCTCATCGCATTCTGCTTCTGTTGCAGGAAGTTGCGATTGATGCTGGCCAGGTGTTCCCGGTGCTTCTCACTGAGCCGCCTCAACAGCAGCTCATGCCGCTCCTTGAGCGAGTCGAGGAAGGCGCGCTCCTTTTCGTCATGATCCAGTTCCATGGCCGATCGCCGCTGCTTGAACTCATCCTTGCGCTTGTCCTTGGGGAACAGGTCAACCTCTTGCTTGAGCAAGCGGATCTCCTGCTTAAGGTTCTCCCGGAAGATCTTCAGCTCCTGCTCCTGCTCGGAGCGGATGCGCTTCGACGAGGAACGCAGCTCGTTCTCCTGCGTCTGCTCGGTTTTCTCCACCAGCTGCTTGTGCTGTCGCGCCAGCATATCCATGTCCGCCTCGTAGGTCTTCTCCAGCGAGGAGTGTTCCTGCTCGAAGCGGCGGTCCTGCTGCTCCTTGGCTTGTTGCTCCTTTATGTGCAGTTCAGTCTGCTGCTTCTTCTCCTGCTTCTGGAGCATCTTCAGCTCTCGCAGCTCCAGCTTACGGAAGTCGTGATCATCATAGATGCGACCGTTCTCCTCGTCGCCGTAGATCACCCGGCTGGTAGTTGTGGTCATTTGCACGCCATCGATCTCGAACTTGCGGGTGCGCTTGCGCGTCTTCTTGCGCAGGTTTCGCAGTTCGATCTCCTCCTTGGTGAGCGCAGACTTGACCACAGGCGGAGGCCTGGTCCTGGGTCGGATGACAACCTCCTCTTCCTCGTCGATGGTCATGTGATTGTGATTATTCGTCACAGAGGGAGGTGGAGGCGGCATCAGTACGGCCGCCGGTAACTGTTGCGACTGCGGCTTGTTGTTAAGATCCACCTCGTGGCGACTGTCATGACTAGTGTTGGTGCCAACGCTGTCCACGTCGGAGCCTCCGCTGCCGCTCACTTGCACTTCGATGCCCCGCCGCCCCCGGACAGAGCCATTCTCGCTCAGCGAGCTATCCGGCGATCGCTTCTCCGGCTTGAATCGGTTTACGATGATGTTCACATCCTCCGGCATAATTCCGTTCGGCTGGCGCTTGACGCCGTCCATCTCGTTGCTGCTGTCCTTCACCTTGACCCCTTCGTCGCCCACTGTGACGACCGACACATGGCTGGTGTCCATCAGCTGGTCACTGTGATCGTGGCTGCCCGACGCCGTATGGTAAGCAGAATCGTCGTCCGCATACGATGGACTCACGATCAGTACCTCGCTCTCGTCCAGCTTGCGGGCATGGACAGTGGTGGTGGCATTGTGGGGCTGCGGCGGAGGCGCAGGTACCACTCCCGCCGGATCGTTGACCGCCAATATCATGGAGGACTGTTTGTAGGGTGGCGTGCCGGAATCGCCCAAGCTGTCGTCCAGCGATGGGAAGTCGTCGTCCGTCGAGGATTCGTTCAGGTGAGTGCTCTTGTTCAGGTCATTAGACACGATAATCACCTCCGATGGAGCCACCGAGTTGTCGATAATCACCGGCGGATGGGTGCTTGTTACCACGGTGATTTGGCTCACCGACTCCAAGCTATTTGGCAATACCACGTGCTGCGGCTGCGGCGGCGACTGTCGCGGGGCTGGGGCATCGCTGTTGATGGTTATCAGGGATGTACTGGAGCTGAGCGTTCTCGCATTGGAAACGCTTCCCGAGGAGCTCGACGAGGCCACTGACTGCACGGACACAATGGACGAGGCTGTGGGCGAGGGTGGCTGCGGTTTCTGTTCAATGGTCTCCTGTCCAATGGCTACCTCAATAGCTGTGGTGACTGGCGAAGCGGGTTCGGGAGTGGATACCTTCTTGGGCGACATCTGAGCATCTCCAGCTGGCTGCTTCGCTGCATTAGCGGCGACTGCAACAGCCATGGGTGGTGGCGGCGCTTTACCCTTCTCCTTCTTGACAAAGTGCTGAAGAAAAACCATACATCAGTTGGCACTGGGATAAGGAAACAGTGTAGAATTATACCTTTTTGTCGGACTCGGTTTTTTCAGCTGCCTCGGCAACAGCTGCCACCGCCGCTGCTGCTGCTGCTGCGACTGCTGGGGCAGGAAGTTGTGGGGGTGGCGGTGTTTTTTGGGGCGACGGCGGCGCTGGAGCAGGCACTTTGGTATGCGGCGGCGGCTGCTGGGCTGCCGGCTCAACATTGTCATCCTTGCTGTGGTTTGGTCTGTCCGGAGTGGTGGCTTTAGTTGTTGTGGGTGCAGTTGTTGCTGCCGCTGCTGTTGCTGCTGCGGCGGTTGGTAAACTGCTACTTGGTTGGGGCTGCTCTTTGGCATCCCGCAAAATGGATGTAGGTGTACCTGGAACTGTTTTATTCGGTTTTTTGGGTAACTAAAGATCAACTAAAGGAAATAATAAGAAAACCTACGTTTGTCAATGTCTTGGCTCTGCAGCGAAGCAGAGTCATCGTCCAGGTCGAGCTGGAGCGCCGAGTTGCGGGGTTCCTAAAGGTTGGAAAAAAAGGAAAGTCCTCATTAGCTTTTGATTCTCTGGATTGTTTCCTAAGTGAGGTTTTTAACTAGCATTGACTACTTGACTTTATTTAATTTAGAAACTCAATAATTAGACTAGTCTTCTCTTTCGGCGAGCCGAATCACTGTCAGAAATTCGAGCTGTTTCCTAATTTCCCGAAGAATTAAAGCAAACAATCCCCACCGATTCGGATTTGTTTACATCAGGATTTTTGTTATTGCCCCACAAACGATATCTGAATCTTGAGGCAAGATAGTGTCAGGTTTGTTATTCTGATCTAGTCAGTCCCTTAGGCATTGGAGACCCCGTCTAATAGTAAGTGTGGGCTACTTGCACAAGAAACCGATAACATGGCAAGGGCTTACGGTGGAGTCTCCGTAGGAGGAGGGATGTGATAAGCATTTGGCAATGCTGATAAAAATAAGTAAACTAATTGTGCGCGCCCGCTATCAAAGACCAGTGCCAGGATGCAGTGCCGGATAAGTTGCTGGGGTTGGGAGCGGGAGGTGCCGGTGCCGGTGCCAGTGGGTGGGCAAGGTCGGACCGAGAGCGGACGAGAACGGAGAACGGACGGGTTGCTGTAGAACGACTTACCAACCCTCTGATAGAGTGAGCGCCGCTTCACTTGGCGTTTAAGCTTCTATATCAATTATTTCGAAGTAACCACACAAAATGATAAGCACACAAATTGCGACATTTTTTTTTTTGGCAGAATGGAGCAAACACAAGGCAACAAATAAAACAACAAACCAAGATAAAAAAAACAAGTTATTATGAAAAAATAATATATCGCATGGTGCGGAGAACGTTTTTGGTTTTGATTTTGATTTTGGTTGGGTTGAGGCGGCAGCGTGTAAGAAAGAAGAGAGAGCATTTGGAGAGGTGAGAGAGAACGTTTAGATTATCATCACGTCTAGCATTGGACTGACTACAAGGGTGCAGTGCGGGGCCCATGGATCCAAACTCATGGAGATTCAAACTCACCTCGGTCTCGTCGTCCACCACCTCCTCAACGACCTCAGCCTTGTACTCGAGCAGCAGGTCCTTAATGGGCTTGGCGTCCATGTCCCTGCTGATGAAGCTATGCTGCAGCAGCACATCCGTCGTCGGCCTCTGCTGGGGATCCTGTTCGGCGAAATTGGGTTAGAACTAATAGAAGTATTAGCCACGGAGTGGTGTTACCTTGACTAAAGACTTCTTGAGGAAGTCGTTGAACTCTTTGCTCCACCTGGCCGGCTGCTCTAGCTTGGGCGGCTCGCTTTTTTGGATCTTGAGGAGCACACGCATCGGCGACATCTCGCTGTTGGGCGGCTCCATTTGGGCCAGCTCGATTAGCGTTATGCCCAGTGACCAGACGTCCACTTTGTGATCGTACGGGTTGTCCCGGAACGTTTCGCACAACACCAGCTCCGGCGCCATCCAATAAGGGGTGCCGATGAACGTGTCGTGCTTCTGCATCGTGTGTTTGTTCTTGGCCGAGACGCCAAAGTCCGCTGCAATGAAGGAACTCTAATAGATATACTCTTAAACAGCCTAACAGTCAGACATACCCAGCTTGACGCCACCCTCCATGGTGAGGAGAACGTTTCCTGCCTTCAAGTCGCGGTGGATGACCTTATTGCGGTGCAGAAAGGTTAGACCCTCGGTCATGTGCTTGCACACGTAGGCAATTTGCGGCTCAGTTAGTGGCTTCTCAAGCTCCACCATGATGCTGTCCAGGGCTCCGCCATCGCAGTACTCGATCAGCATCTGGCGGGAGTGGGAGATTAGCTCATGAATGTCCAAAAAAGGAGCTTCGTAAGTCAATACTCACCCACAGCTTATCATCAAGGGAGAAGGCCTCGTACAGCTCCACCACATTGGGGTGTTTGATCTCCGAGAGAATGTCGATTTCGACCATGTGGTCGCTGAGGTTCTCCTCGTCCTCCAGCGTACACATCTTGGCGGCGGCGAAGCGCTTCTGTTCTCGGTGCTGGGCCTTGTACACCTTTCCAAAGGCACCGTCGCCCAGCTCACCGACCATCTCCCAGAAATCCTCCGGGTTTGTGTCCATCTTGATGTTGTTGTAAAGCCGCTTCTTCTTGGCCTCACCCCCACCGAGGTGGAAGACCTTCTTCAGGCTGGTCAGTATAGACATGGCGTGGCTTTTGTTTTCCTCTGATTGTGGTACTTCTGCTACGGCTGCTGGCTAGTTGGTTTCCCCTTGGCTCGGAGTCGGACTTCTACATAGTGCGCTTAGCTCCTGGGCGAGAGTACAACAAGGAAAACTAGATTTGGTGAAAGCTGCGGAGTGTGCAAGTCGTACATAGTATGTTCATTCGTATGAGCTCGCGCACCAGCGTTTATTGATTGGTTTTGCACCAGTCTCGGGCTCGGACAGTATGGAATGGAACTGGGACCGATGCCAAAATGGACTCAGATCGAGTCCGGGGAAACGGGTGACCGGTGGGTAACCCGGACAGCAGCCCACTTTTAACTAGACTTACCTATTAGCCAGCCGTGTCGTTTTACACACACACACACTCTCTCTCTGTTTCCCTATATCTTTCGTTTAGTCCAGCGAAATAGGCCAACGAGCGGGGATTGTGGGCTTGGTTTGCGACGTCTTCAACGCTTCTGTATGTTTTATAATTTAATTAGCAGCTCGCAGCGAGCTCTAATATTTGTAGAAAAAACACGTACGAATGGGAGGAAAATGATTACAAACGAGAAAAAGTCAAAGACGTAGACAAAAGAGCGTAGTGTGTGCGTGAGTGTGAGTGCGAGTGTGTCTCGTCTTTTTCAAAGTGTTTGTGAGCTGGTCTCTGGGCTTTTTCTCCGCCCCTCTTCACAGCTAAAGCCACTGCCCCGTTTAACGTTTAATTTGGCAAAATCTTAGCGAAACCCGATAGCCAAGCTAAATAGCTGCATTGCCGCCTTGAATCCGAACAATGTGGCTGGGAATTTGTAAACAACACGCGCACAAACCGAGTTTTAAAGGCTCATTGATGATTACGATTCATTGGATCGCCGAATGGGCGTGAAACTGTAGACGCAGTCAGAGATACGAAATTACCTCATCCACCCGCCCGATCGCTCACTTTTTTTTATTTATCAGGTGCGTCGCGCTACGTTTGCCGTCGGTGCTATTGCCGTCCAATTTTCTCCGTCCACCCGCGCCCTTTCTCCAACTATAAAACGTATTCGTATTTTTCCCTGGCAAATCTCCTCGCTTCGGTGTTATGTTTTAGTGGTGGAACTAGCTTCGATACACCGATAAATCACCAGGCATCGATTCTTCTTGCTGGTTTATTTGCCTCATCTATTTACTAATCCTAGTTGCTCTCGAATTAAGCAAATGCCTTTAAATTAATAGTGTGGTTTCATTAACACTATCATATCTTATCCAGCAAATGGTATATAGACTTGGGACAGTCCATCGCTATTGCATTTGCATCGAAATTTCTCTCTCGAAAATGGCGTTTAGGTCATCTTTGAGAGTGAAGAGAGCGGCACTATATTTGCCTTCGCCAAGGGCACAAAACACAACACACACACAAACTCACTTCGACACCACATAAGAAAAATAAATCATGTTCCTGATGGGCACTTTACTTTTAGGTATTTTAGAAAGAAATTAGTTTACGTTTTAGGCCTATTTTATTCTGTCAAATGGATTTGCACTTTCTATCTTCCGATCGGCGATTATTTGTTCAATATTTTTCACTTTTTTGCTGGAAAGTGTGACCAGCTGTTGATAATAGTTGATAACTAAACCCTAAAAAATATTTCTAAAATAACTAAAAACTTTGAATATAATATATAGATTATTGTTTGTAGATTCATGTTATTTATTTTTAATATGTAGGCACAACATTTTCCAATCACGCCTGCCAACGGTACGCGAATCATTTATTGTTAGTATTTTTTTTTTGGTATTACAAAAAAATCGATTAAAATGCGAGGGAAATTTAAAATGAAACTTTGCTCTAATTAGTAGTGCATCAATGGTTTTATTTTAATTATATTTAAAGAGTATTACGTATTGTCAGATACATATATTAAAAATCAGTTTTTAAGCTTGAAAAGTTGTGAAAAGAGTCTATATATGAGTCAATAAAAAAGTAAAGTATACATTAAATTCTGATCATTTACACTGAAGTTGATTTTACGTGAATGAGGCGGATCGGGTAACAGACGTTGGAGGCCTATAAAAGGGCTGCGAGTTTACAGGTGGGCAGTTTATTATTGCACTTGCAATGAAGTCCATATTGGCTCTACTTTTTTTTGTGTCCTGTGCAAAGGCTCTTGTCCACTATGTGAAGCTTAAAAAAGGCAGTAAGATATTGAAAAAGAGGCGCCAACTTTCAGTTATATTGAAACGTACTAATTTCAGAGGAAGGTTGTCTATCGCCAACTGGAGCGGAAATGACGGTTTGGGGTATGGTACAGGACGATAAAACATGTGGCCTTTATCATTGCCAAAATAAGCAAGGGGACGCCTTGATTCACTAGTAAGAAAAGTAGACGTAAGAAGTAATTTAACAAAAACCAAAATTATGTTTTTTTAATTCGTTGTATGAAGTTGCCAAATACCTGCGACATTTATGAAATGTTTTTCCGATGGAGTCCTTACCACAGAGGATTTTCCACAATGTTGTTGGATGTGTTGTACTTTCGTGGCGTGTGACGGTGGCAAGGCTCGTGTAATGCCAGGTTTAGAAGAATTTCCCCCAGCTGGCGGAGAAAATCCACAAAGTGGAGGAGAAAATCCACAAAAAGGGGGAGACAATCTACCTCCAAGATCACCTGCAGATGACGACCAATTTGTTCCTCCAGAACCTATGGGTTTTATAACAGAAAATCCTATTATTGTGGACTCTGTGCAATTGGATCGAGAAGGACATCCGATAGGCAGTAGTCGAGGACGAGCATCAAAACCAGAGCCTGCAAACTCGAAGCAACTATTTAAATATATCTAAATAAATAATTCGAACTTAAATCAACAACTTTTCGAAGAGAATTCTTTAAAGTTGGGCACTCTGAAATCGTTGTTGTAAAATATCTAATGAGACATTTAATCAGTTCAGTTCAAAGAGTCGCTAGAGAATATGCATTTTCTTTCTGGGGTGTTGCTTTTTTTGGGGATTAGCATACCCAGTATTCTGTCAGAGTTGTGCGATAATCTAACTGGAGAGTGCAAGGAGCTATCTGCCACAGGGTGTCCAGAAGTCTTTTCCAATCTGGCTTGGATCGGACAATCGGTAAAGTTTTGTGATGAGGACAGGGGCATAGTTTGCTGCCCATTGCCTCTGAATAGACAGCCTTTATTCGTTTCCACCAACGAGAGACAATTCGAAAGCGGTAAAAATTTGACTAAGAAATGTATTTCTTTTGGAAATAAATGTTACTATACAATTTTCTTAAAACCCACAGAATGTAGACGCTTTAATGAGATTAGAACTTCCTGCCGCTCCACGCCGTTGATTGTGGGTGGCACGAAAGCTTCCAGTCGGGAATTCCCCTTCATGGCCCTGCTGGGTCAACGTAAAAGCAACGCTTCCCGCATCGACTGGGTCTGTGGCGGAACATTAATTCATCCCAAGTTCGTGCTTACCGCTGCCCATTGCCTGGAGACAACCGAGTAAGTGGTAGGGTCTCAAATACCCAGAATTATACCCAGAAACATATTTTCACATCTGCCCACGAAGTTGGTTGGTTTTATTGAAAAATTTGATATCTGATACGGGGCGTATGAGTAACATTAGCAGAAAGTAAACTACTTTTAAACAATAATTAACAAATGTGTTTTAGGACCAAGGGCGAACGTCTGGACCCTAGCTTTGACTGTCCCAAGTTTGTGGTTAGACTTGGAGACCTGGACTACAACAGCGAATCAGATGATGCCCAGCCCCAGGACTTTAGGTTAGTCAACTATGTTGTTCATCCCGGATACGACGAGGACGATGATACTGGAAGCCGAAAAAACGACATTGGCTTGCTGGAGCTGGACAGGAACGCAGTTTTGAACGAGTTCGTAGCCCCGGCATGCCTGCCTCCTAGCAGGGGCAATGAAAACCTCCTTGTGACGGCGGCTGGTTGGGGAGCCACAGCCGAGGGCGGGCCAACATCCTCGCATCTGAATAAAGTCACCCTGGAACGGTTTGACGAAACGCTGTGCAGCCAGAGGATAGAGCACAAGATCGACACCCGGACACAGCTCTGTGCCGGATCACGATCTGGAAACGCCGACACGTGCTACGGGGACTCTGGTGGACCCGTCTTTGTGCAGCATCCTAGATTCGCCTGCCTCAAGCAGGTCATTGGCATCACTTCGTACGGCATCGTGTGCGGTGTCCAGCAATTGCCCAGTGTATATACGAGGGTGCATCTATACACTGACTGGATCGAGAACATTGTTTGGGGGGTATAAATGCCATAGGTCCCCTTTCAGTTAATTGCCGACAGTTTATTGTTCAACTTTCGCATCATTAATGTGAAAATAAATATAATTAAAAATTAAAATTAAATGTAACCCACGGGCTGCGGAGAGGCTTGCATACCCTTATACCCCAAATAAAACTGTTTGCAGATCTTGATGCAGATTTAATGCAAACATTTTTTTTCAGGCTTTTGATGCAGTTTTGCGGAGAATCGATCTACAAATCGTTTAAGGTAATATTTTCAAGGATCCGATAAAAATTGTCCAATCCTGATTTTTAAAAGGAGTACATAAAGAAAAATATGAAAAATATCAATCCAAAATTTTGTTTTAGGATTTTGATGCAGTTTTGCGGAGAATCGATCTAAAAATCGTTTAAGGTAATCCTTTCAAAGATCGGATGAAAATTGTCCAAGATATGGGCATCGCAAGGGGCCAAAACTGGCAATCTTGGAAATCCTGATTTTTCAAGGGGCACCATCAGGAAAAATATGAAAAATATCAATCCAAAATTTTGTTTTAGGATTTTGATGCAGTTTTGCGGAGAATCGATCTACAAATCGTTTAAGGTAATCCTTTCAAAGATCGGATAAAAATTGTCCAAGATATGGGCATCTAAAGGCCAAAAGTGCCAATCTTGGAAATCCTGGTTTTTACAAGGGTACCATCAGGAAAAATATGAAAAATACCGATCCAAAATTTTGATTCAGGCTTTTGATGCAGTTTTGTGGAGAATTGATCTACAAATCGTTTAAGGTATTCCTTTCAAGGATCCGATAAAAATTGTCCAAGATATGGACATCCAAAGGGCCAAAACTGAGAATCTTGGAAATTCTGATTTTTCAAAGGGTACCACGTCAAAGAGTGATGCTGTTTTGCGGAGAATCGAATGATTAAAAGGCACGTGATCATTTAAAAATCATTTTGTCAGCTTTAATCAAATGTGGAGATAACAATTGAATAACAAACGTCTGGGGACTTAGGCTAGGAGGATGTGGGCGGTGGTTGGATGGTGCGAATGACGTATACATAATAATATAGCGATGAGTGCTCTCTCTTTAGTCGTGCTGCAGTGCATTACTTAAGGCTAAGGACACAGTGGAAGGCTAAGTGCTAGAGGACCCTGTAGAAGGCCAAGGAGGATGCCGGATGACGTCCCGGTTGGCTGGATAAGGAAAACAGTGCTGCTGCTGCAGAACTACAGGCGGTAGAGCTGCTGCAGGTCGTGGCGCCTCTGGGCGTCCTTCCTGTCCCGGATCTCCTGCTTTCGGACCTCCGACTGCTTGTAGACGAACAGCGGACGGAAAACGATGGCCCGGCGCTGGCGCTCTAGCTTCTGGGGCTGGACATCGCGGCGCTGACGTCCAGAGTACGGCCGGAAGAGGTTCGACTTGGCCGTGTCGTGGGCGTACAGGGTGCTGAGGAAGTCAAAGTACGGTCTCGACTTCAGGCTGTCCGGCTGGGTGAGCGGGGAGGGGCTATAGCTGAACTGGTTCGGGGTCTCGATGTCCAGAAGGGAGTGCGGGACCTCTTGGAGCTGGGGTCGTGCCGTGGCCATGGCCACCAGGATCACCAGGATCACAGAGGAGAGCTGGAAGAGAGGAAAGAACAGTCAGTTTTGAGTCATCGCTGAAAGGGGAGGTGTGAATAGCCACTGGAGGCCAGAACCTAGCGGTCGGTGCCTGGACCAGAACCTGTCCACTGCTCTTAGCGCTTATGCTGCAAATTAGCATACAATAATTAATTTAAATTAGCCTGCTGGAGATGGAGATGGAGACGGAGACGGGCTAGTCAATGATATAACCGCAATCAAATCTAATTTATAGTCGCACGTAAAATATTCATGAGCACGTCTCTGCTCATGATTTTGGTAGGCGTCATCGAGCATGAACCGAGAACAAACCCAGCTGATCTCGAGGCGCCAGTTATGCCCATACCCATCTAACCGGATGCACTGGTACCGGACTACCCTCTAATTTATGCTGGCTACACCCAAAAAAATCTACAACCGATCATCTCCCAGCTAACACCAAAGGGTAATGTTGGCTTCTGCCACGACTTTCAATTAACTTTTTTATTTTGCAATTAATTTTAGAAAAATGGTATTTTTAGCCTTTATTGCGAATACCTTCAAGACTACATATTCCTGGAATCCGAAATGCCATTTATTTTCGACTATTCATTCCGAATTATGTAAAACCTTAACCGCAGACAGAAAACAAATTAATTTCAATCAGCAACATGGGCTGCTGAAAAGGAGAAGCTGATTGCGAGCTGTAACCGGTTGGGTTTTTGTGGTTCAGGGTTAACTGAAGCATCAAGGCTTCCAACAGGATTGCCCCAGACAACTACAGATCATCCAAAGATTATCCGAAGTGCCATAAAGCCGATCTTTTATGACACTTCCTTATGAAGATCACAAGATCACAAGATCTCGAGAGGTAGCAGTTTTTCGAATAGAAATAGAATAACTTGATTCGATAATGCGCTTGGCCTTGTCCGGCGGCGAAATAATCAGAGTACCCCCAGACCGTTTTGCAGCTTTAATTTGTGAATTTTCGTTAAAAATGTTAATCGCCGAAACACGTTTCTTTGTTTTGCTCATAAATTTTGAATCGATACCGATCTTGAGATGATATACTCACTTGCCAAGTGTATGCGAACATCTTTGATGCGGGTACCGTTTAATTGCTCTTTTGGATTTAATCGGCTAATGAATTATCCTTTTTTTGGTCACTAACGAGTTATCCTGTTCACTGGCCCAGCGATCGTATTATAAGTTCGCACTCGCGGTATGTCCGAATCGGAATGATGGATCGTGAATTGAAAATGTCTATATTATGACTGCGTGTTATCAGTGATTGATAATCAATGGCTTGACACCTTGTTGGCCCCCGGGGTTATTATGGCTTATTCTCGAGATGTTGTCGCCACTAAGCGTGCGCCTGAACTGTTCAGAATATTTGTCACAATTCACTTTTATACGGCCAGCACGATGTTTTGTGTACGGCGAACGGGTTTCGGTGCTTCGATTTTAGCCTGGCTTTCAGACGCTAACTGTTGCCGATATCGCGGCGTACCCCGTCTGGGGGTGGGGAGGGGGGAAGAATTGCACCCAAAGAAAAGGGTAGTAGCAAGAGCCTAGGATGCTCCACTCTCCAAACTAGAGTTAACCCTTCTCATCCAAATATATTGAAGTTTTAATAAAATTATTGTAATCTTTACCAGAAAATCTATTTTTATCCAAAAGTTTGCTAATTTTTTTTCTTTGTGGTTTTTTTTTTTTTGGGGTTTGCGAACTTGGCTCTGGCTCTTGGCCAGATTGCCAAATAGCTGGCAGTGCTGCATCCAAGATTTGGCCACTCCAGCTGGTCACGTAATTAACGCCTTCGATAATTCCCAGGGGGGGATCTGGGTTTCGTATCATGTATATGCGTCAGATACATATTTGTTTTCGTTTCGGATCGAATTAATTAAATTTTTTCCATGACGCACTTACTAATCAAAGACTCTAATCCGTTGAAATCGGAAATGTGGATGTGCTCCGTTCGATATCCCTGGAATACCAGAGCAGTCTCGGATCGGATAGCGGATATTTTGATGGTAATCCACAGCTCTAGACACGGAAGCCAAAGGGGAGTCGTAAAGCTCTCACACCTCACAGATCGTTATGGGCTTAAGTTATGCAAATTGTTTGGCGGCTTTGGTTATTTGGTGACGCATGTCGGAATGCTTGGAAAATTGTCAACCCACTTGAGCTTGGCTTTCATGCTTGAGGGGAATCCGAAGGTCGAGTGTTCTTGTCAATGGTAATGAGCCAGCCTCCACCACCACCACCGCCACCGCCATGCTCGACTGGCCAAAGATAAAGATATAAAGATACACATAGAAGTAGAAGTTAATGGAGATACATATATGCAGATACAGATAGGTAAGTCCCCCTGCCTGCCGCACGTGATCTGATCAGAAGTCGATCGATACGCGATTGGGTCCCCAAACGTCAAGAGCTAATGGCTTCAAGCATTTGAGCCATTAAGCATTAAAAGCTAGTGACGCTTGTCCCAAGACCTGTCTTTCGGCCGTGTCAATGGCCAACCGGTTAGTTTGGCTCCCTGCAGGCCTGGTCTGATTTATTCAATTGGCTAACATTTAGCCAAATTACCCGTCAACACCCCCGAAACCGAACAAGGGGCTTAGAACTTGCGTCTTTGTTTGTTTGTTTGTTCGTTTTTTTTATTTTTATTTATTCATTTTTTTTTTTTTGTTCATTTGATTTTTCATTGTTCTTTTCTATTTGATATTTTTAGCCAAATCTGCGGTATTTATTAAATAAATTTCGTTTAATTAGTTTTTTGGCCGAAAGCCGGTTTGAAACGCAATAAGACAAATGGCCCGGCGATAAGCGGGGCCATCTCGGGCCGACAAATGTCAGAGAGTGAAAAACAAAATAAAAATGCTTATCAGGGATCGGATGCTTGCGTGGGCATTTACCGAATCCGGCCCAGAAATCGGAATCGGAATTCTAAACCCCCTGACTCATCAAAGGTTTATTCACGATTTATTCGGAAATGCAGGCGTTCTAATTGGAAAAGTTATGCATAATGTACACAGATCGGATGTTGGGCGTTGACTTCCTCCGCGGAGGAGGTGCTAATTGGCCAAGATTGGATGCGCTTTCCGGCTGTATTGATTCACATTCATCGGCGCCAGTAAGGTGAGAAAGGGGCACGTTCCACCTGTCGTTCCGTGTACTGATGTTTTCATTTCACCTGGGCCTGGCCCATCCTTTGGCTTTATTTGTTTACATTTTCACTTCGGGCTATGGGGCGTACGTCATCTGCGGATTTGGTTGCCTGATACACCCTGGTCTATGGTCAATTAACACTTTCTGCGTCACACGCTTTCCACCGCCATAGCTCTAATTTGATTTGGCCTTTAATTTAATATTTTTTTGGCCAAAGATCATGGAAATTTTGCCAATAACTAATTATGGTAAATGGATTGGGTAAACGGAGAGTGTTAAATAGCATCGTCTTAATAAATTATGTTTCATAATAAGTTTTAAATTTTTGGCGCCATTCTGATGGTGCTTTTTCGAGTTCGAAACTCATCAGGCCGGCGTTGCCAGATGGGTTAACTTTTATTCAGTTTTGGTATTTTTTTAATCGGAATTTGAATTGCGGTGAATTTGCACGTTTTCCAACTCTGTTATAACGATGGAATAAAATTCACCTAACATAATGTTTATTTTGCGAAAAGTGAGTTTGCTAAAGTTTATTAATATAATTTAAATGAAAATACACAATAAAATTCAAAAAATTTGGTTTAAGTGCGAAAAATCCAAGATGTGGTAAATTGTTCTGCCAAAATGGTATCCAATGCCATTATATATGAGGCGAATCCATTTGCATCTTCTAGGGATTTAAAAGCGGAGCTGAAGTAGTAGATCAGGAACGTTACCATTTGCCGTCGATTAGTAAAGAAAACTTGTATATATGTACTTTTAATAATAATAATTAAAACTAATACTAAACTACATATACTATATTATTCTATACTATACAATACTAAGCCTAATTTAATTTTGATCTCTTCGCTGGCACAGCCGCCTCGTCTTCGTTGACCTCCTCCTCTTGAACCAGCAACATGCTTTCCACCAGTGCAATGCGCCTGGAAAAAAATTTTGTGTAAAATATAAGAATAAAATATAAATATATAAATACTTACCATTCCTTAAGATCCTCGTTTATTTTTTGAGTAAGGACAGTTGTTAATGTTGCCATAAAAGCAACTGCCTCCTTGGGATCGGCTAGAGCTGCTGGATATTTTTTAAAGCCATCCTCCGCCCCAACGTGGACATCGTTGGCCAGCATGGCACCCACATCTTCTAGGTGGTTGCAGTTCAACCACCCTAAGTTGAATTTCCTTAATGGAAATTTGTTGAATAGATTACCAAATAAAGCCTGAAGGCTAAGCAGCTAAAAGTAATGAAAATAATAAATAAAATGTATGTTTTATTAATTTTGCAAAACTTACCTCCATATTATATCGGTCGTATAACTCCGATGGTACATGCTTCTCCACCAACCGTTGAATACCCAAGATGATTTTAAGAAAATTTTGTTTTGTAAATGTTGGGATTGTGTGCAAACTTGTTATAAAGACGTCCAAATGACCCAATCTTGTTATTGTCTTGCGGAAATGCTTCAAATCGTACAGCACAGGTACACCATTCATTTGGAGGTATTTTATTGATTCCCAATTGGCGGCGAATTTATTAGCCACTGCACCTGCCAGTTTGGTGGTGAGCTCGGGGCTTTTTCTAATGCTGCTGATTACCATTTTCACCCCTTCCAAGATGGCCTCCGATCCCATCTTTGTGCCACTTGGAGCCTACAAAAGTTCAATTAATTTTATTTAAATAATAGTACGTAATTAGTGTACTTACAGTACGCAAATAAACAATTTGCAAACTTCCTTGGAAATTGGAAACTGCTATTGCTAATATTTTCCATTTCATCAAGTTGTTTGGAGCATTCTGCATAAAATATATTAATATAATATATATGTATATATAAATATATAAATTTTGTATACTTACATTGACATTTTTGATATGAAATACGTCAAAAATTAAGAAAAATGGTTCGTCCACCATTAGAAAATTCAGATTACCTTCAATAATCGTGAATCCATTTTCAAGAGAAGCTTTGCGTTTATTTAACCAATTCAGAATGTGTTCTGGAAGGTTTTTTTCAATAAACATGTCCAAAGATTTTACAAACTGCATTTTGATGCCAAAAATTTTCACTCCGCAATGTTTTGGTAAATGGGTAATAGTATTAGTATTACTAGTAGCGTGGGACGCCATGTGCATTAAAGGGTTGCCAATGTATGAATTAACCTCATTTATTATATTCCATCATTTTTTTATATATTATATTTTATTATTACATTATTTATTATATTCTATTATTACATTATTATATTATTAATTATTATTCTATTTTTATATATTTACATGCATATATTAAAGATAAATCATATGCTAACAGTACTAACAGTACTAACAGTGCTAACAGTGTTACTAACATGGATCGACAATTTAAACAATTCACAATCCCAAATTTATCCTTCGATTAAAAGAATTTATGATTTATCAATTATCAGTCATCACTAATTTTTAATTGTGAAAAAGTAAGCAAACTTTGAGCAATATTACTGTGGTACTGCAGGACGTGGCTAACCTTTTCGTTGGGCGGCCATTATTGGTGCGGCGGGTGCCAGTGTTGGACGTGGCGCGGCCATTGGACCCGGTTGCGCACAGTGGTGCCACTTTTTTCTGAGCAAAAAAAGCTGGATCAACGAAAAAAAAAAAGCTAAAAAAAGCGGAATACCAAGGAAAAAAAGTTAAGAAAAAAACTGACTGAGTGGAACCTCAGTTCCACTTAACATAAAATATATGGGTAATTCTCTAACGGATATCATTACAAAGAAACCAAAAAAAAAACAATAATGTACAAAAATTAAGATCTATATTATATTTAAGATGTCGTCAATATTATCATCATCATCAGTTGGATAAAATTTCTTGTCTTCAATTGTAGATAGGGTGTTATATTATAGTTAAAACAGCACATATTGTGTCGACGCAGCCCGTACCTTAAATTTTAAGTAAATTAATTTATAATTTTAAGATACAAATTAAAATATGGACCTTATACTCAGTATAGCGTTTAACGTTTCAACGCTCATGTTATTTCGAATTTTCGTTTTTATTAAATGTACTTGGCTGAACACCCGCTCGACGTCGGCATTCGACCAAGGCAGGACTGCATTTGCAGAGCAACTGAAGCCAATTCCTGAAAACGGCAGTTTCCGCCAGAATCCCGATATTTAAGAACTTCAGCCCAGAACTTAACAGTATCATCGACATTTTCCCACTCTACCATGGTTATGTCGTTGTACAGTCGTTAAATTTTATCTATATTAGGAGTACCAAAATACTCAAGGATTGGAGAGATTTGTTTCTTTTTGATTTTTAAAATATTTTCAACAGAGAATGCATCAAAAAGTTAACAAAAAAAAAAAAGCTGCGTAAATTTGCTCAAAAAGCCAGAATTCCCGCTGCCCGCTGTTTTCATATTTTTCCCGCAATCACGCTTCAAAAAAACCCAGATCTGACGGGAAAAAAGCGGAAATGACACCACTGGTTGCGCAGGAGATCGACGACGTGGCGCGGCCATTGGAGTCGGTTGCGCAGGAGATGGACGACGTGGCGCTTAAACTTATGCTAAATTTAAAAAAATTTAGCAAAAAAAAATATGGAAAAAAAAACGGCCACGGCCAGTAAAAAAATATGGACGACAAAGGGGCCACAATGCCCCTGTTGTTTTAAGTCATTTAAATCCTATAATAAATAAATTAATAAATTATTTTTCATAATTAGTTTTAAATTTTTGGCGCCATGCTGATGGTTTGAGTTCGAAACTCAGCAGTCCAGCGTTGCCAGATGGGTTCACTTTTATTCAGCAATATTTGAGTGATAACTTCTCAAATCTATCGATTAGTTTTGGTATTTTCCTAATCGGAATTTGAATCTCTCTTAGACTCTGGTCTAAAGATGGAATAAAATTCACTTAACAGAATTTTAATTTTCATTCGAATATTTTAACAGAGCTTTAAATTCTGTTGGTACAGGAAAAAATTTATTTTTATTTATAAAAAAATTATTTTATGCTTATTTTTATTTTTTTTAAATAAATTTATAGTATATTTTTAGGAAAAATCAGGAAGGAAAACATTTTCTGAGTAAAAAACGCTGTATAAAATAAACTGTTTTGGGTATTTTTTTGGACGTAAATTTGATTTTGCAATCAAACTGATTTCTCTAGTTGTATAATAAGTATTATAAGTTTTAATTATGCTCAAGACCTATAAGTCATTAATAATTTATTGAAATAGTGTTTTAAACTATTGAAATATTTCCCAACTATTGCCCAATTGATTACGTTTTGAAATTAACGGTCCAAATTATTACGTTAACAGAGCCTGTAAACTATTTTTAACAGCTCGCCCTAACAGTGGAACACTGTAGCGACGCGATCGTAATGTTGCCAGCAACATCCTATTGCCCGAACCGGTTGGAACTTGGCGAATCGGGCATCGCTGTTAGGCACTCTCTTCGTTCTGTTGAAGGTCTGTTAGGGCTAGCAGCGTAAATGATGATTATTTCCGAGTATATACCAAAACAACCTAGCCGATCGGTGTTTTACGAATATTGGTAAATTCGAAGATCGGTGTTTTAAAAACCAAATATTCCGCCGCCGGAAGGCACCTGTGTGCTTCTCGAATTCGTGTGCGCCTCTGATTGTGGGGCTTCTTGCTGGTTTATAGCCAAAACTTTGTCCAAAAATTTCGTCAAGCGCATTAAATTAATATACACGTGTGTCTGTGTATGTGACGATCGCTAAGCTATTGTGCGAGTGTGTGCGTCGGCGTGTGTGTGTGTGTGTGTGAGTCTTGGCAAATAAAAAACACATTTTTTAATATTTAACTAATATTTTTTGCAAAATAAAAAAAGCAACAAAATAAAAAAAGTTCCCCAAAAAATCACCATTGACATTCAAATACACTGAAAAAAATAAAACAGTCTTATCCGGCAAAGGCTAGTCGGCAGGGACAAGTGCGTGTTATCAGTAGAAAGAGGTTAGAAAGAGAGAGGGAGTAATCAGCAACTATTGCAACAATAACTATTTCCCCAGATTTAAACACTAATACTTTTTTCCGTGAAATGTAGCCACTCTCTTTGTTAGCTTGTTGCTGTTTTTTTTTTTTTTTCATTGTTTGTTTGTTGTTGTTTGTGTTGGCCCGCGATTAGAATTAATTGACAAACGGCAGCAACAAAATTCGGTTTCTATTTTTTTTTTGTGTTCTTACACTGAAAGAAACAGTCTGTTAAGCTCCAAGCCGTTACAAGGCCGGGGCTCATATCCCTGAAATGGCCTGTAAAAGGTAACAGGATGCCAGAAAGAAGCCGCAAAACGACACTCGAAAAAAAAAAACACGAACGGGGGGAGACAGAGACATGAATAAATCATAACTAGGGTTGCCGCGATCGGTTAGACATAAAAATAAAAGTAAAAATACACGAAATCATTAGCCAGGTTCAACGACCGCCCCTCATGATGTGGTGTGTGGTGTGGAGGAAACATCGTGCCAGACCAGAGCATATAGAAGACTCTTTTTTTTAGGCCCATTAACACCTGTCACACCAGTCTTTATCGCGAGTGTTGCCTTATCTCCTCGGGCAACAGGTCTCCCTCTCTCCCTCCCTCTCTCTCTCTCTTGCTTTCCTCTTCTCACCTGTTTTGGGGCTCCTTTGCTGGAAAAGGACATAGTCATGTGCACAGATCGATAACTCTGTCCCTTTACAGTGCTTTGTTATCGGCTCTCCACTGGCACACTGAAACCTATGACTAGTCCCAGTGGCTTTTGGATATACTGAACCTCCTCATCATCATCCTCCCGCCCCCCGCTCACGATGGAATCCATGAACTCGGCCCAAATGTCGGACTCGCCGCCGCAAATCAAACGGCAGAAAATGTCCAATCCAAAGGGATCCGGATGCGGGGATCCGTTCAGCTACGAGGAGCTCAACATCATTGGAACAGGTAAGCGGATTTTGTTGTTGGGATAGGTCGTGGATCGGTTTGGGGTTCGGGGTTTCTCATAGTTGAGTTCTGTTTGGGCATTTTTTTGTTTACAAACACAAGGTAATTGTATAACTAAGTAGTTTAAAAGACTTAATTAGAGTTTATTTAAAAAAATAAGACCTAAAAACGAAAAAAATCTAAATAATTATATTATAATCTTGACCTATTCTTCATATTTTAAGCTTAAATCCTTAAGAGGACCTTCTAAAAGGGATATAATCCCCTTAAACCTCGCATACTTCCTCCTCCAAGGCCTAGTTGCATTTTCCTTGCATACTTTTCCGGTTCCTCTCCAGGGGCCACGTGTTTCTTTGTCTTAATCCCCTTCGGATCGATGCTCTGACAAGTGTCTTCATCTTTTTTTTTATTTTTTTAGCAACACTTTCAAATCTTTATTTTTTATACAAAATTATAAATAAATCCAAAAAAAAACAAAACTAAAAACAATTACGTCATCGAGATAATCATACCATGATGGGTAACTGGTCATCCGCCCATGCAGCCCCCAAGGGGGTTGGGTTAACCATTCATGGGAGTCTCGGAGCGAGTCTCCCCCCTGGGATTTCATCTTTTATTCGAAATACTCTTACATTTTTCAAGTGTTTTTTTGTATTTCTGTATTCATTCAATTATTGCCCCTTGCCATTCGCTTTCGCTTCAAGCTTTTGTTGTTTTTGGTCTCTGAGCAATTTTTTTGCTTATTTTTTTTTTGTATTTTTTTGAGAAACAAATCGCTAGCCCAGTAGCCGAAGTCAAAACGAGTCAAAGTCGTGCTTACGGCCTTGTGCTTGACTCGAAAACGCCAAAAAAGCGGCACAGTTCACAGAAGCCAGGTGATCGCAGGGAGGGGGGGCGGTGGCAAGTAGCCCTCTGGCCGGTACTACCCCCCCTTTTCGGTATCATGTACGAGAGTCTGTCAATGTCGCCCGAAATAGTCGCCCCACGCATGTCTCTGTCCGTCCGGCTGGGCGATAAATTTCCGGTGACAACATTTAGTCTCTGGCATTTTATTCTGATTGCTACCCCCCCTCAAAAGAGAGGTGCAAAATATTATTCATACCAAATAGATATAGTGAATAAATGATTTTAATTTAATATTTTCAAGCCATATCATATGGTATATGTAAGTATTTTTGATTTATAGATACACCCCTGACTCAGTCTCTCTCTCTCTATATAGTATCTATATAGAAACTGGAATAGTTTGGCAATCAGCCGGCATTTTTTTCGAAAATCTTATCAGCACAGCTGACTTTTGGTTGCCTTCTATTTCGCACTTGCCACGCCCGCACCCCTTCCGCCCCCTTCCCCACCCCACCCCACATACATATGCGAATATTTTTTTTTTTCGGCAATTCTTATCTGGTCTAGCCTTGGCTTTGCTTTTCTCTCGGTTTCTCCTCTTTTCGCAGCTGATTAGCATTTTTTTGCTAAATGCGTTCTTTAATTTTCTGGAAACATTTCATTTCTTTGCTTTCAGGGGCCTATGGAACCGTTTATAAAGCTCGGGACGTCAAAACCGGAAATATAGTGGCCATAAAGAAAGTGCGGATCTCCTTGAACGAGAACGGAGTGCCCATGTCTACACTGCGAGAAATTTCCCTGCTCAAACAGCTGAATGCCAGCAATCACGAGAATATCGTCAAGTGGGTACTGCTTATTGGGGTTCTTGGAATTTAAATAAGATTTCTTTTATTTTTTTTTTACGGTTTTTGCCATAATTTCGGCATAACGGGGTGTCTACGGGTTGTTATCACTGTGTTATTGGGGGCGAGGTGGCGCCCCAACTATTTGCCCAGTCATTTGAAAAGAATAACGCCTAACTACAATGTCAGGCGCTTCTGTTTATCTTGCTCGAGGCAGTATATAGCTGCAGTATTTCGCCGATCCGCCGGTAGCCAGGGGTTGGAGGTGCACCCACTGCCCTCCCACCGCCCCCCCCAAGGCTGTCATATGCCAGTCAAACAACTCGAAACCGGCGCCGCTTTGCTTTGGCCTGATAACGCCGCTGATTTCGTATTGGCATTAAATAATATGCAGACAGGCAGCCGTTTAAAATTCAAATTAACAGAGCGCGCCTAACAGAGCCGATAACCGAATGTTGCTAAGAGCCGATAGGCAGAGAGAGAGCGATTGTATGTTTGCGATCGTGGATCAGACAAAAGAATGTTAAGTAGCAGATGGCGTTGCTACAGAAAAGTTTGAAGCTGTTGTGTACATAACATGTTTGGTTTGATGTTATGAATCTAAATTTTTTGATAATAATTCAAGAGGTCTACATTTTTATTATTTCTTAAAAAAAATAGGCTTTCATAAAAAGTTAATAAAGATTGAAGACAATTTTTCACTATAATGTTCAGGAAAAAAACACTTTACAGAGTTTTTCATTCAATGTTATGTTAACATTATGTTAAAGCTGTTTACTCTTAAAAAATTACTCTTTTCTGTTATCCTCTCTTTGATCTTTAGATCGTAAATGATCGCATAAGTTTCATTTGGTAGTTCCAAGACTTTACGCAGCATGGCCACTGGCGCTAATAAAGAAAGCAACATTTTATAACAGTCCCAGGGGAAATAGCATTTTCACCAAAGAATATCACCAATTCTATGTCTTGGCTGGATCACCCCTCCTCCATAGCTGACTATCCCCACTACATAGACGAATATTCTAGTAGATGTATCCCCTCTTTTCAGACTTTTCGAAGTATGCCAGTTTCTGGAGCGAGACGGCCATCTCATGGTTCTTCTGGTCTTCGAGCATCTGGAGCAGGATCTGTCGGATTTCATCGATAGTCTGCCCAAAACTGGCATGCCAGTCTCAACAGTGCAGGTAGGCTTCCATTTTGTTGTGCCAGTAATGGATTTTTCACCTCCTAATCCTCTACAGCGCCTCTCCCGCGAGCTGTTAACGGGCGTGGACTTCCTGCACATCCACCGCATCGTCCACCGGGACCTGAAGCCCCAGAACTTGCTAGTCTCTGCCCAGGGCCACCTCAAGATCGCCGACTTTGGTCTGGCCAAGACGTACGACGCAGAGATGAAGCTAACCTCGGTGGTGGTCACATTGTGGTACCGGGCTCCCGAAGTGCTCCTCTGCCAGCCCTACAGCAGCGCCGTGGACATCTGGAGCTGTGCCTGCATCATCTTCGAAATGTTCAATCGCCGAGCCATGTTTCCGGGCAACTCGGAGAAGAATCAACTGGATCGCATTTTCGAGTGAGTTTCAGAGAGAACTTTTATGGTTAACCCACTCATGATGTTCCTTTCCAGACTGACGGGACGACCCTCGGAAAAGGACTGGCCAGCCACCATCTCAGTGTCGAGGGAACAGTTCCCCCAAAGACTGCCCAAGAGGCCCAAGGATTTTTGTCCCAGTTTATGCGAGTACTCCGATGATTTGTTGCATGTAAGTGGGGCTATTCCTTCCTGATAAGGACATCTAATAATCGTCCTTTGTATTCCCCAGAAAATGCTCTCCTATGACATGCGAGTGCGTCCCCAGGCCCTGGCCTGCCTGCAACACGAGTTCTTCAAACAGGAGTACCTTTAGCCGCTCGGCGGCTAAAAGGCCAACCAATCCCAGAAAGAAATGGAAGTGACTGCCAATATGGGTCCAACGTCGCTTTGTTCTTGTTACAATGTTCCTTTAAGTGTAGTAATTTGTTTTTTTCCCCCAATTATTGTCCGGGTCCGGCCGGATCGATAAATACCTTAAAATGTTTGTAGTCGTAAGCTAAGTGTAAACTGTGTCGCGTCGTATACTTATTAACTGCCGATAAAACTGATACCATTTAAATGTGAAGCGATTCTCGAGGACGTTCGGTGATCCTCAAATCGAAATGTGATACACAAAGTTCAGGAATACCTTATACAATTTCAAAATTTTGTACAGCAGCAAAATCAATTTATACAATTTATATATGTAATTATATACACAAGTCAAATGAGAGGTTTTTTGTGTTTTATTGGTATATTTATAAAAATCTTCAAAGTTTAAATTCTTAACGTCCGTGACTAAGGCGCTTAAAAGTACCTTCTCTAGGGAAATGTTATTCCCTAACAGATATACGTTAACAGTACCTCGCCCAATGTTAACTTACAGAGTTCTCTGCTAACATTAAGAATATTTAATAATTAATTCTAACACAAAAATAAATAATCCAAGGAATGTGATAATCACAACTTATTTACACCCACAAGCACCGGTTCAGGCTAGGCCAACGATGATGTAGAATATCAGGGGTAGCACCAGGTTGTCCACCTGGTCGGTGAAGGCCTCCACCAAGGCAGAGTTCAAAGCGGCAAAGACCGAGGCGAACCACTTGGCCTGGGTCATCGCCACCAGGCCGAAGAAGTCCAGCAGCCAAATGGAGAGCAGGATGGAAGCCACAAATGCAACGGTGCCCTCCAAAGAACGGGAGGATCCTGCAAAGGAGAGATGATTAAAAAAAGGTCGCCCATTTCAATTCAAGCCACTTACTTCCCCACTTGTTGCGTCCAAACTTGGAACCCACCACACTGGCTGCCGTGTCCCCCACGCCAACGGCCAGGACTCCCGATAGCAGGGCCAGAGTATCGCCTCCGGAGCAGGGACAGGGTGTTAGCCAAATTGGCATTGAGCAGCCAAGGAGTAGGCAGAACGGAGTCAGTGCTAGTTGGCCCGCATCCTTTTCATCCTTAAAGGAACGGAAAGCTTCCGCTAATCGACCGGCGAAGGGGGGGATCTCTAGGAGTCGCACCACCTCCAGGACCACAAAAGCCGCCAGAGCAACGCCGGTGGCCAAGTAGAGCAAAGCGCATTCGTAGACCAGGCCAGGAACAAAGACGAGGACAATCAACAGGTGGAATATTTTGCGCACTCGCGTATTGGCTTTCGTGGAATTGCCAAGCTGCCAGGACACTGTCACGGCGGTCAAAGCTACCAGCAGCAAGTAGAAGCCGAGGATGGCAAGACGACTATAATCGCGGAGCAGAAACTGTAGCAGGACGATCAGAGGCAAGGGTCGTACCACCGGGAAGCAGGTGACAGCCAGGAGAAGCCCTCCCAGCAATGGGTAGAAGGCAACCGGCTTTCGCATCCTAGGGAACATCAGGAGGATGATGCAGAAGTTCAGCAACCAGAAGAGAGCATTCTGGAATGGTTTGGACAAGTTATTTGAAGTCAACCCAAGGATTAGTTGGAATAACTTACCACCATGATCTTGTTAAGGTTCTCGAAATCACTGGCATCGCAGGTCCCGTCCCGAAACAGCTCCCAAAAATGATGAAGAGCACTCAGGGCAAACAACACCAAGCCCTGGACGAACACAGAGGCCTCTCCATAGGTAAAGGACTTCTCAAATCCCCGCATGGTGCTGATATAAAGATGCTGGTACGAGACGGTCAGCACGAAACCCACAATTACGGCAAAAATTGGCGATGTCTGGGCCAGGAAGTAGAAGCAAAAGCTGGTGGCCGCTCCGGGTAGCAGGCTCACCAAACACTTGACCAGGATGCCCGTCTTCACAAAGGCATAGACATAAAAACAAAGACTTTCCAGGGCCATACCGGAAGCGGCAATGGTGAGGAACCACTGCATCCAGGCATGGCTCTGGCACTGGGCAGGGGAGTGAAGAAGGCGGACTCCCAGAGCCAAGGGTACCAGCAGGCAGAGCCAGCCGCCGGGGCCAGCGGAAGGTCTACGGAGGAGATAAGATTTTAGATTTCGGTTTAAAGATAAGCCCCGGAAGGGAACTTTGCCCCCGTCGTTGACTCACCTCGGCGCCATAGTTTTCAGTGTGTATGCATTCTCGGAGTTTCCTCTCTGATGACGTACTGCCCTCCGTCCCCCTTGCCAACTGGATTGGCTGGAGGCCATCGAGGAGTCAGTGTCCGAGGGTTCGGTTTCCGTTTCTGGGCGCCGCATTCTCAGCTGTTTATGTTTACAGTGTCTCAAAACATTGCTCCGACTCCAACAGGTCAAGGTTTCTGTTTGTGGGCTTGCGAAAGGTCAAGGTGGAAAGCGCTTTTCCTTTTCCTCGGGAAAGCGCTTTTCCTGCTTTTCCCCCAATTAGTTTTTGTTATTTCTAGTGAAAGCATATCCAAATACAAATATATCGATATATCGATTTGCATATGGGGCTTTTAACGTTTTCATACGTCAAAATTGGCTCTGTGCCGACCATAAAATTGGAAAACACCTGAAAAACAAGAAATAGACACGTTAATCTTAAATAAAACTAAGTTTGGCTCGGAATAACGTGAGGGACGTAAATTAAATCAAGTAACATTTTCCATCGATGTGGCAACACATCAGAGGGGTCTGCCAGCTGGCCCTTTCCAGCACTGTTTATTTTGGCGGAAAAATTTTAAATAAATTATTTAATAAGTAAATAAATAAATAAATGTAACACATATATTTTAAGTTCAAACATATTTTCTGTAAATATAATATTATTTTGACTTTCAATATAAGAGAAAACATCGCATTAAAGTTTTCTTGTATTTATTTTAAAACCAAACCTCGTACAAATTGCATTTAGCATAAATAACATTGGAGAATGCAGAGCTACTTAGAATAATAAAATATTCGCCGCCTTAAATCAGTCCAAACAGATAATAGAGAACTGGCAGGATGAGAGCCGCCTTGGCGCCGGAAACTCCCGTAATACACACGATCAGTTTAAAGATTCCGTACCAGAAGGAGAGCTGCAGGGCCACATGAAGACCCAGGAGACTGTTGGATAAAAAATGATACACCATGATTTAGTAGCTAAATAGATCTAGATCTTATATCCACTTACATTTTGTCCTTGCGACGAGCCTTCTCCAGGTTCTTGGGAGACTCCTTGCTGAGGTATTGGCGGACGCCCATGATCGTGTTGGCAAAGTACTCGTCCCACGTCAGCTCCCCAATGTCGATGAAGAACTTCTTCTTGTCCGCAGCGGTCGTGGTCTTGGAGAGGGCCAGGAGGCGTTGGCTGTCAAAGTGCCACTCCGTAAAGATGAACCGCTCCAGGGTGTTCAGCGAGTTCCACACGTTCTTGTGCAGGCGGATGAGGCTAAAATTATGGATTTTGGATAAAAATCTAGTCTCGAATCTAAATTATACAGAATAGCTACTCACATGGGCCTGCCACCTCCAATCTTTGTAACCAGATCCAGGAAAAAGCCGGGAATAAAGTGGAATAGGATAGCGCTCAGCCGGAAGAGCCACAAGCTCTTGACCAGGCGGAGATTGGGGTACCAAACGGCACTGTTCAGGGGATAGTCGTGCAGGTAGCCATTGATCTTGTCCGCCATCAGTTCGAAGCGGAAGGGCTTGTAGGTGCTGGAGGTCAGGTGGAAGATCTGCAGTTCAGCCGGCCGACCGCCATTCTTGGCCTGCAGTGAGTTCACGTAGTAGCCGGTGGTTATGATTCCATTCACCACCACGTCGATGGGAATGTAGTCCATGATGATGGAGGGATCGAGGGGCAGACGACGCAAGATACCCTTGGAGGCGCCCATGAAGAAGCCCTGAGGACCGTTCTTGGAGATGGTCCAGCCGGGAATGGGTTCCTTCCAGGCAGCAGTGACTAGATTAGATTATCCAAAGATTTTATAAAGTTTACCAACTGATAAGTTTGAAACTCACTCATGCTGGGACGAACAATGCCGCATGGGAACTTGCTGGAGACATTGGCTACCTCGTGCTCGGCCAGATGCTTGGTGAAGGTGTAGGTATTGGGGTGATCCTTCAGGAGTCTGCAATATATCCTTCTTTTTAGTAAGAAGCCTGGAACATCCAGAATATACGTACTTTGGTTCCAGTTCCTTGAGAGCTTCGTCATTCAAGGTCTCGGCCAACTGAATGATCTTCTCTGGATCGTCGGGAGAGGGGTAGAGCTTCTCCTCGACCTTGGTGATATAGGCATTCACGTAGGCACTGGACACATGGACGAGGGCATCTAGCTTGGTCAGCTGCTGGCAGAGCTCTACCACCCGCCTGGTGCCCCTCAGGTTGATGTTGGTGGTCTCTTTCAGGGACTGGAAGAAGTCCAGGGTGGCGGCCGAGTGGAAGACCACATTCACGTTCTCAATCAGAGTCTGACGATCCTTCGGCGAGATGCCCAGATTCTCCAGGCCGACGTCTCCCTCGATCGGTACGATCTTGGACAGGCGCGACTCCAGCTGCAGTTCCTTGAACTTGTCGAAGACAGAGTTCTTCTTCAGCTCCTCGAGGCGCTCCTGGACGTTCTTGCCCTTCTTGGCCCGCATCAGGAGGTAGAGAGTGCCCACGTTGGGAACCTCACGCAGCAGTTTCTCCACAATGGTGACGCCCACGAAGCCGGTGGCGCCCGTGATGAACACATTGCGTCCCGCATAGAAGTCTGTGATGGGTGAACTGGAGGCGGAAAGAGCGGAGGAGTTTTTCTATTAGCTTCTCTGTTTATATAACCGCTGCGACGACTCCGTCTATATTTACAGACGCCATAAAAGATGAACCAAACTTTCTCTCATCGCCCATTCAAATGGGTGATCGGCGGGCCCAGCTTACGACACTCGTTCACCCATAAAGCTCACCCGGGGTGTTCCGGGGAAGTGCGGCTGCCGAAACCTGTTTCCCTTCGCTGGCTTGGGGCTGGGTTCTAAGTGCCCATTGACGAACCCCCAATATTGATCTAACTAATGATTTGTTAGCAGGTGTCTGGCAGGTCAATGTTGGAATTCAAATCCACCTCGTGGGAGTTGAGTCGCCACTCGACTGGAAACTTGTCTTGGGATTCAGTAAGCCGCAAATTAACTGGAGGTACTAACTAAGCTGGTTAGTAATTAATGATTTTCCATCTT
The DNA here is from genome assembly GCF_030179905.1 of Drosophila bipectinata. Lineage (NCBI taxonomy): Eukaryota > Metazoa > Arthropoda > Insecta > Diptera > Drosophilidae > Drosophila > Drosophila bipectinata. The sequence continues at coordinate 11,383,796 of NC_091737.1, forward strand.
GTGAACTTGTGCTGAAGTGTGATTTTTATTAGATTTGTTCATTAGGGATAGTAGGAGAGACTACTTCAGTACTATTAGTTGGAATTCAGTTGAAATTCAGGCAGGCATTCAATTAGGTAACCTCCAATCCTCTTACAATGTAATGGAAAATTGTAGCCCGCACTCCGCCATTTCTCGGTACTGGCAGACAATTTCCCAACTTTCCGATCGACTTACCAAACATATAGTGGGCCCGAACACGCAACATGATCATTCAATTAGCCAACCCTAACGCATTTCTCTTTTAATGACCTCCATCGCATCTCGTCGTCTCCACTGTTATGCCAAATGATTTTATAATGGCGATCATTGAGGATGATTTGTTTATTTTTTCTTTAGGATTCCCCCCCGTCGCCAGTGCGTGATATAATTTTCTGCATAAATAATGGCGTTCGGATGGGAGCGAGTGCAACATTTCCTATATTTGCATATGTTCAGTAAAAAGCGAATGCAAATTTTCCACTTTTTAGCAATTAAAGGAGGCCCTCGAGGCGGCAAACACCAGAGACAGAGAGGTAGACAGAGGGCCGTTGAAGGCTTTGCAGGTGCTTGTGTTTACTCACAAGAAAGGCCAAGTCATCGTCTGGGCCAGGCTCGGAGCTCAAGAGCTTGCTGGTGAGCTTTCACTTTGCGGCCAAGACGCAAGGGTCAGGGGACCCAATCAAGACAAATGGCCAATAACTCACTGAACAGATTTGCTTAATTTGCCAAGCTTTGTCTTTGGGTTTCCGCCTTGCCATTTCTTTTGGCTCTAACTTCTGGCTAACATGGCTACTGTAAATTGGCTTTCTTATCAGCCTGCCATCAACGCTTCTGAGATTAGATTTTCCAGTTGGCCTGGCCAATGTGGGTCATATCTGGGCTAATTAAGTGAGGCGATTTATGGTGGCACTGCCACTTGAAATTTCTATGAAATTAAGTTTTGGTTTACCTTGAAATTAGCAATGCTTAGTTACAGTTTAAAAACTATACAATTATAAATAATACATAAAGCTTAACTGAATATTTAGAGGCGGCTTCAAGAACCCCCATATCATTACTGTGCACATAAACTTAATGGCTGCCCCACCTCAACACTTAAGGGCCTTTGGCTTGTTTTGGGTAACTGACCCTACCAACTACTGCCAACCTTGTGGCTGCCCATAAATCTCCGCACTTATGGTTATTAATGAACGGTCCCAAAATGTTTTGCAACCCGCCAGGACACTGGGGCTATAATATGTAATGATCTTGTTTCCCTTCGGCTCCTGCCAATTGGCAACCTGTAATTTTCCGCTTGATTTCCGGCCAAAACATTTGAGCCACTGGGAACTGGTCGCTGAATTGACGTCATTAATCAGCCAAGAGGTTGACCACTATTCGAGAAAGGGGATTTCAGCCAGGTCAAAGTTGGTGCTCACTGGAAACTGGAATCGTGACAATGTATCTGCATCTCATTTTCACACAAGCCCAGCGGCTGTTAATGAAACTTTCCATTGTTTGCGAATGCAGGTGGCTCTCAGGTGATAGATTCTCGTTCGGGAAGAAAGTGTCTGACTTAATGACCTACTGGCAGGTTGTAATGAAATAGAATTAGTCGCCAACACGTCTGTTAATTAATATACAGTCGGACTTTCTCGCCAAATTTGAAAATATAATAAAGACCATAAAAAAGAAAATTTGGCATCTCAATCTATAGGTTTTGAAGCTCAATAGATAAGGTTTTAAGAGCTTGAAACTTTCGGACCTTGTTCCGAGCCAAGATCTGACACGGTCGTAAGTTCAAATTGATTTTTGAGATACGCTTAGCATATGTATCTCCTGGCGCTGGTATCTTTTGGATTTCGAACTTTGCACCGCATTTCTAACCTCACAAAAAGAGAGCTCGAAAGCGGTAAGAAGAAAAATACAAAAAAATGAGAAAAAAGCCAGGCCGAAAGTTGTCAAACGGGCTAGCCAAAAACCGTTGTTTTCGGCCACATTGAGTAACACTTACCTGGCCATGGCTGCTCAGCAGGTGTGGTTGTTATAGCCAATAAACAATAGCCCAAAATATAATCCCAGTTGCACTTCCAGATGTCCAGATACAATCTTCTTGGCTTAGAACGGTGAAATTTCTCTTTTTTTCGCGTAATTCTCTTGATTTGCCTCGTCTTCTGCTGTTGCTTCTTTCTATATCTTTTACTTCACCGATATTGTTGTTGGTTTTATTATTGTTGTTGTTGCTGTGATGCGACTGTAAACAAATTACAAACACCAAGGCACCTGCACGAGTGTGAGTGCCAGCTACGGTATCTGTGTGTGCGAGAAACTGTGAGATCCGATCTCCGATTTTCGAACCTATGCCGGTCAACTGGTAAACTCCAACTGAAATTCCTCACCCGTGGATGGCTGTGGAAATGTGCTCGGTCCTCAGATACATTACTCCGACTCTCAGATACAATTTCTCTGCTGCTTCCTTATCTTGTAGCTCACAGTACTCTCTCCGCTCTCCCAGAAAATAAGAGAGTTTAAGATACAGTGAGAGCGTACAGGTAAATCAGTCGCCCGTGGCTGGAGAGCCGCATGACCCGAATGTTCATCATTATCATCCATGTGGGACAAACCAGTTATCCAGGGGCGTCTCAGGCAAGGGGATCTAACATAATTTATTGCCTGTTGATGGTTTCACACTATCTATCTCTCAGATACAGTTTCTCTGCGACTTTATCTATGGCACACTGTACTCTCACAGATATCAGTAAGGAGAGGTTTTAATTAACTGGGAGAGTTCGATATCTAAAGATCTTCCCTTCCCCTGCTTCCCCATAATATATTTACTTTTTCAATAAATGTAAAAAAGAAACAACATTTTAGATATTTAAGCCTGTTTTACTAAAATTAGCTTATAGTTGTCTGAAAATCTATTATTTCTGACTTTAATTTATCTTTTGTTAATCCAAAGGAAGTTTCACTGTATAGCTTGTATAAAGTAACGATAGAGGTCGCCACTAAGTCTACACCAAAGAGGTCGCTTCTGATCTAAAAGAATCATTAAACAATACCATTTGCAAAGGTATAATATCTTCTTTTAAAAGATATAGAAGACTCTGTTCTTTTAAAGCTGTATTCCAAAGAACACATTAATTCACATTTAAATTTTAATTAGAAAAAAAAACGAATATCACGCTATTTTGTTCCTGTTTTATATGCTGTTTTGCCTTCTACAGACAAATTAAATTATATGCCCTACTTATGAATGCATTTAAATTCAAAACCTTGCATATCAATTGGAATTCAAAAGTCGCAACGATCCAGAATTTGCAATATGCTGTTTTAGTTTAGTTTTGGCTGACTTTGCGACAACGCCGACTGTCCGGATAAATGGTATTCCCCCAGGTATAAACACACCAGTATTTCTTAATATAAAACTCATATTTATTTGCGTAATAGTTACATAGTTATACATTTAGTTTTTGTATTCTTTGACTATTTTACTAAAAACCGGCTGATTATTAGAAGAATCTACAATCGTTTGCTATGTTTACGATTACCTTTAGTTAATGTGACTAAGTTTTGGGCTACTTTTGCATTGCTGTGTGAATAGATTCGTCGTGTCTAGTTTTGTTTTGATCGTTTTCATTATTATGATACAATTTTCTGACTTGTACTTGGCTTGTGTAAGAGGACTTAAAAGTAAAATACATGATACCCTACTAAGAACAAACTACGGATGGAATCGAACAACCTTGTGTGGGATAGGACCGAGGATAGGGGTCGGAATTTTGAGCGGAAGTATTGCACAATCCAGGGGGTTCCGTTGCATATAGTACAGAAAGCGCGCTACAACCAGACCAGGAAGCCCCAGATCAGAACCGTCAGCGTGAGTCCTATCTGCAGTCCCAGGAAGGGAGTCAGGGCGAAGAACAAGACGGCGAAGATGACAGCATAGCCGGCATAGTACAGGAAGTTAAATCTAAAAGATACGAGAATTAGAGGCTATAAGGTTACTATCTTTGGCGGGTATACTTACACCTTCCAGTAGTTACGGTGCCATTCAGTGGTCACCGCCGACTCCTTGAAGTAGAAGCGCCGGATGCCAATCAGGCAGCGATCAATGAACTCCGACCAGTCGCACTGACTAGCATCGAAGTTGTATCGCTTCCGATCACTCTCGTGAATTATGGATGAGATTCTCAGCGCATTCTTCAGAGAATAGCGGAAGTCCTTGTCCAAGAAGTAGTCAAAGGCCTTGGTGCCCTTTTGGAAGACACGCATGTACTCGTAGGCCCTGTAAGATAGGGATAAGGGATTAGCACAGTTGGGAAACCATCAGTCTAGAGTCTAGAAGCTACTTACGTATGCTGGGGCATTCCGATGCCAAAAAGCTTCTCTGGAATTATAAACAGCATTGCCGGGAGCAAATGGAAGAGATAGAAGAATAGATTGTACCGCCAGCCGTTGCGCAACTTGGTGACTGGTTTCCACACGAAACTATTGGGCGGATGGCGCTCCACGCTGTCGTTGATGATGGTGCAGAACTCGGAGAGGGTCAGCGGATTGACCTCCCCGGAGGTGCAGTGAATAATCTCCGGCTGTTCCACCTGGCGGGTGCCCACGTACCAGCCCATAACCAGCGACGAGTTGATCACATAGTCGCATGGAATAATATCAATCACAGCGTTTGCACTTCCGCACATGGTTCGGAAAATACCCTTCACGAATCCGGCCAGGAATCCTAGATGTCCGGAGTTGGCGTTGCCCACCCAACCCTTCATTGGGTGCTCCAGAGTGCCGTAAACTAGAAATGTTATATTAGAAGTTAATTAAGTCTGAGGAAACCATAGTCTTTCTTCGGAAAGCCTTACCAATTGATGGCCTGACTATGGCTGCCGGCAATCCGGACATCTCGGCCATCAGCAGGTTCTCCGAGAGGTTCTTGGTAAACGTATACGTGTTGGGATGATCCCGGATGTATCCCTTGCACTTTTGATCCGTAAAGTCCTCCCAGGCCGAATCGTCCTCGGCCATCTTCATCATGTCGTAGGGATCGAACTGCGACTTGTACACCTCCTCGGAGATCAGGCCGCGGTTGTTGCTGTTGCAGAAGGCCGTGGAGCAGTAGATGTAGGCGGCCAGGTGCTTCAGCTGCTTGGCCAGCTCGATGGTGCGCATGGTACCCGTGAGATTTGTGCGGATGGCGGTGCGCAGCGGGGAGCTGAACTTGATGGTGGCGGCACTGTGGTAGATCACGTTCACATTGTCGATCAGCTCCTGGAGCAGCTCGGGTCCGAATCCAAAGTTGGGCTCACTCAGTTCCCCCACCACGGGCACAACCTTCGCCAGCGTCTTCTCGGAGTACTTTGCAAAAATCTATATTTGGTCGAAAATTAAAAATAAATTTTAATGCCATATCTCTGCGATAGAAATCTCAATCGTAATTTAAACACACATTTCCATGATTTAATTGTTTAAATTTGAATATAAATGAGTGGGGAAGAGCAATTTGTCCGATGTCTGGAGGCCAGTTCGACGGCAATATACGCCTACATAATGCCAGCCAAATTATGGTTGTTAATCTTGAGTACTTTCGTCTGGCTTTTTAGGTTTTTGGGAAAGACTCGTATGTAAGCAATTTCTAAAGCAAACAGCATTTGCTGTTAGCGGCTTTTGTTACGCCATTAAAAAATGTGTTTAAAAATATAATTAACAATATGCGAAGAGTCCGGTAAGATAATAAAGTAAAAAGAGCAAACATAATAAGGAAGATGGAAAGGAAAAGGTCGAATGGGTAATACTCTGGAAACTAGTCTTTGAAAATAAAGAAAAGAGTCCCTTAGTTCCATTAAATACTCTAACATCCCATCACTGTCGCACCAATAGTATTATTTAACTTTTTCTTTAAATTGAAAAGTAAGAGGAAATCCCCATACAGTCTTGAAAACACGGCGGAAGAGGTCGCTGGGGTTACGACTTTGACAAATTAACGCTCCATAAAGTGGCTTGTAATTGGCTCTAATGCTATGCCGTGTAGACGGCGCCTCTGGGGGCAGATTCGTGTCAGGAGGCGTGGCCCGGCGACATGCCCCCTGGTTTAGCTAGATAGGCTGGCAAACAATAAAAAAAGAAAATTATAATGAAACCAGACTTACCGGCTTCTGGAGGAGTCGACGAATTCGTTCGCTGGCATCGAATTTACGCTTTCCCCGGACCAGGACATAGATAGTGCCAATATTGGGATGTGTGTCCAGAAGGGCTTCGATCAGGACAGTGCCCAGAAATCCAGTGCCGCCGGTTACGAAAATGTTTTTGTGGGCAAAGAACTCCGGTATGGTGAGGGCCGTGCTCAACTGTTGCCTGGTGGTGTTGTTGGCGAGCCGTGGCTTGCCGTTACCAACGATGCTGTTGTTGTTTTCCGGGGGAGAGGTGGTGCCGCCATGTTCCGTGATGACAGCCATGGTGTAGGGCTCGAGATTCGTCGGCGGCGCCAATTTGCTGCTGAGCGTTGCAATCGGTTGGGCAAGCTGAAAGAGAGGAGAAGGAAACGAGCCGTGACATCGGTTGGTTCAAGTTCATTAGCCCATTAGTCCAAGTGGACAAGCTAGAGCGGTGTGATGAATGCAATAAGCACAGTAAGCCTGGCCAAGCGATCGAGGGCAGAGCTGGCCGAAACCCGCTCCGCTCCGCAGTGTGTCAAGTTGATCTTGCCGGAAGATACGGCGGAAGTGCAGTCTTCTCAGCAGACGGCTCTAATCATCATATAAATCTCTTATCAAAATTAGATGGAAGTGGAGTGCATGATTTTAGAGCTCTTTGGCTAGCGGTTAGTTGACGACCTGGATTAGATAACTTCAAGAGTCTAGACAAGGGCTTTCCGACTTTCTTTTGGGCTGCAAAGGTGAATGTAAATGCTACTATAGATTTTATGGAAAACCAAGTAGGCTTTAGGCCCTTGTGGAGGCTTGATACTGAATATAGTTACCATTGCCTTTTGTTTCCTATCGAACAGACAAACCTTTAGCTTAGAAACCCACATAATACTCCCAGTTTGCGAAGCAGTCAGTCACTAAATTTTGGTTACTTTTTCGGGAACCCAAATTTAAAAACCTTAAATTCAAGTCTCTAATTTCGTTAAAAAATTTTCATTTTGGAGAAAACATTTGGAGAGCAAACGTATCAAAATTTATTGTGCTGCACAAAAAGTTTTTCGAAAAGTGAATTAACGTTTTTAGAGCAGGATGAATACGACGTTTAAGGTGGCCCGACCGCTGAGCCACTTCTGGTGGCTTGGTAGTCGAAGGACGATTCAATTGGTTCTGGGTTCCACCAGGGCCTTTAGCTTCCGGGGGTTGCCCCTGGGGGTGAGCGAGCAGAGGCGGCGGTATGGCAATCGTATGACCATTGACGATGCCACCCAAGCCCACATAAATCGCTATGGGAAACAGCTGAGCCGGAACCAGGCCCCGGAGGATCCTTGGAAAGACAACAACGAGTACTCGGAGAACTTTAAGGATCGCCTCGACGAAATGGGCTTCGAGGCCCATTGCAACGATCGCCTATACATCGCCAAGAACAAGAAGAGGGAGGCCCAACGCGTGTACGAAGAAGAGCGGGCGGAACGACGTGAAAAGGCGCAGAAGCGGTTCCACGATCACTTCGTGAGCCAGGAGCCAGAGCTACGCAGGCGTAGCATCCACCAGGATCCCATTGAGCACCAGAAACGCCAGCTAGAAATCATCGAGAACAATCGCCGCCGGTGGTTGTCCCGGACAGAGGCCCAGCGGGAGGCTCACAAACCGGGCATCACCTACCACATGGATTCCAGAACGCTAGAGGAGATGGAGCAGGAGAGTTTGGACAAGACACGGGGCCAGGTGGAGACACAGAATTCGTTTCAGCCTCCATCGAGCAGTCCCGAGTGGCGGAAAAAGCAGCAGGAAAACGATGAAGATCAGTATTGGCACACCTGGAACAGCTGCCCCGCCTCCCGGGAGCCAGAGACCGACGAACAGGTGAGACCGCATCTTCGCCGCAAGAAGGTGGCGGTCCACCCCCCCGCCTACCCCCGGGACAACCTACGCCGCGGATTCCATTCGCTGCCCTCTTTAAGCCTCAAGCCCCGGACCATTCATATGCTACGCAAGCGCCGACCCTCTTCTCTGGAGAAGCAGTTCCACAAGTACGCGCGCAAGTATCGGGACGCATGGGCTCCGGAGCTGGGTGCCCAGAACCCTGTGCCTGTACCCAATGCCCCAATGGTGCCCAAAAAGAAGAAAGAGAATGAGGAGAAGAAGCCCAAGCGTAAGGTACAGCGTCGCACCGTCCAGCCACCAGTGTTCCGGATGACAGTCAAGAGTCGCCAACCCGTGGCGCGTCCTGCAGCGCCCGTGAGCAGCTACTCGGGCAGAATTCGCCAGTGATTAGGAAGAAGGACTTCGTCGTTCGATTAGTGAGGCTTGGCGCATTCGCCCGCATTCAAGCTCATTAACGAGGGCGGACTACATAAGACGGCAAAATTCTTGTTTTGAAAAGCTAATCTAAATATAGATGACTCCGGCTCCGCAAGGGGCGTTAGTATTATCGTATTATGCTCGTGGTATCAGTCACTGTTTTTGGGGGATTCACTTTGGGGCAACGAGGAAGTTAAGAAAAATCTGAGGCCACTTCAGACGAAGTTTGCTATGCGAATGTTTATATTTTACCATTGGTCGATCAACTTGAGGGGAAGTAGGTGCAGAGCTATGGAAAGTATAAATCCAAAGTTAAATACCTTATTCCGTCACTTTAATCACCTCGCTAATTAGAGTGGCTAAGCTTTAGGTAATTAAATGGCCTCCCAAAAAAACTTTCGTCTTGCCACACTTTCAATGAAACCCATGGCCGTTGCCCAACACTGTTAACTGTACTTTCCCGTCCGACAGCCATTCACAAGACCGCCTTTTGTTCGCCGCCATCCGCAAGACCCTCAATAGCTCGACTAATTAATGGCAAATGACGCGTATATCCGAAAAAAAAGAAATCGAAAAACCACGTATAAAATAAAAAAATATAAAATGAGAAAATTGAAGAAATCAAACCAAGGTATAACCGATGTATGTATGGTATGTACAGAGTTAGATCTCACACGGCGTGTTGCCCAAACCTTGCCCGAGTACAGGTGAAAAAGATAATTAACCAAATGCGTAACAATTTGTTGGAGGAGAGATTAATTTTGAACATTTTTTGTGTGTGATTCGTTCGGCGCTTCCAAATTTGTGTCAAGGCCGCCCGGACAGAGATCTCAAGTGGAGTTGTCCGATTTTTCAGCCAGTGATCTATTGGTCCCCCCACCAACTATCATGGGTGTTTGGAGTTTGGTCGAAAACATATAGAAACACAAAGCAGCCCAATCAAAATGCACGGTCACGGTCAGAGTCAGATCGCTGTTGATCTCTTGAGATCTTTGGGTTGCGTATTGTCTTCGTATGCAGATGAATCGAACATCTGACAGTCCTCTTGACAAGTTCAGAGATGTTAATGTTATAGTTTGGCGGCATTTTGTTAGTTTCGGAGGCTAACACCCAGGCGCTAATTGATTCGCTTGTAATTGACCAACTGACAGATCGGACAACCCAAGAAACCTTCGCTGGCTTTTCCGAAGCCCAATCGCTGACTCAACACATTTTCGAGTCAGCAAGTCTCAAGTCAAGGTGTTTCGCTTTCATACGACGGCCCATAAATACTGCCATGTGGCCTGGGCCAAAACCGAAATCCAGAATTATGCAAATAAGCATGAGAAGTGGCTTCTCGGATTCTCGGGATCTGAGACGGAATGCCGCCGAATCGGCCAACTATGAACCAATCGATCGGAGTTAACTGGTTTCGGTTGCTCTTGGCCTGGCCCCTATTCAAATGATTTGCATTTCATTTCCTCGATCTTGGACTCTCGCAGACCCATCGCCATTTTAGCCTGGCCCAGCAACATTTTTGTCATATTTCCATGTCGTATTTGTAATACATTTGTCGAGCTTCGTAACGTTCTTCGCTGGAGTGGGCCAACTGGTTTCGGCCTCAAAGATTAGGGATTGACACTTTGATTTATGGATAGCTCGGATTGAGGGCTGGCAGATCGTTGAACTTGACGGTTTTTTGTTGTGTTCTTAATTGGGACAGAGACCTTGTGATATTTAAGACCAATTTAAGGTGATGTATGGTGGACTGAGAGGATCTTTCTAGCCACTAAAGTCAAGGAAGTTATATAATCTTTTTATGCAGCTGCTTGAATATGCAAAAGCAGAAAGCTATATTTCTAATCGTGTCTGTTCAAAATGGAAATTCAATATCCGCATCATTATGATAAACACTTTTAGAATATCTACGCAAAATGTGGGACATCTCAGAAGGCAATCAATGGTTTTTTGTTTGCCTTTTCAATCATTTCAATTATGAAAATATATTTGCCGAGTGGAATGCAATGAGACGTTTAGAAGAGGCTCCATCTCATCTCGCAGCCAAGCACATGAAATATAATATAGTAGATTTATAGAGATATTTACAGATGTGGCTTGGGATGTTGTATATAAGCCCTAAGATTTGCATAATTTTGCTACGTCTGCGTTTTGCTTTGTTCGTAATTTTGTTTAGACAAATGACAGGGCCCAGAGACCCCAGTTCCGCCTGGGTATCTGACTGAGTATTTTCGTACATCTGTGTGTGCGTCGGAGTATCTGTGTGAAGCAGAAACTGTTTGCCGCATATTAAATATTTGGAAATTTCTTTTGCAGCCTCTAAATGCCAGATATCGAATTTAAGCCTTAGGCGAATTTTGTGGCAAAAAAAAATCCACAGAGAGAAGTGGATGGCCTAATGAAGAAATGACGAAAAATTAACAAAGGCAAGCTGAGTGACTTCACGTGGCGGTTAGGGTATCCTCCATGTGTGACGAATTTTTGGGCTTTGTTTATGACTAAAGATCCATTTTGGTCACTTTCTATTTTACGATGAACAGATCTCTCTCCTCCCGGTCCAAGCATTGATTTCTCTTCATGTGTTATGATTTCAATGCGATCCCATTTGATTTGACAGTTTTTTTTTGCTTTATTTATTTCCGCCTTGGCAACCAAATGTGTAACAATAATTTTGTTTTGTTTATGCTAGGCATGAACACCTTAACGTGCCCGGGGGAGGGGTATCGAAGTCGACTCAATGCGCCATAAAAACAACAGACAAAAAACAACGAACAATTCGCACTTGGGCTGGGCATTATCATTAAATAGTGGCTGTGGACCTTAACATTGAAATCCCCCAGAAAGTAAAAAGAGAAAAAAGTAAGCTAATTGTACAGCGTTTTTAAAACCAAAATTCTGTTCGATGGCAATCAAAAGACTCAAGAAACGAACTTGAGAGGAGCTCTAGGCGTGCATCGCACTTTGCTTTTAGTTTTTGGCCAATTGAATGTTTTTTCCCATTTCAGTTGTTATGATACACAAAAAAGAGTATTTATATATTATTTTTTGGGCCATTTAGCAAACCGGTTGGCGGCATAAACTTCGATGTCAGCCAAAGAATGAAATAAAAGTGTAATAAATTATGGCCAAAATTGGCCACGCGTCAGCACTTGAGAATTTTTAAGATATTACCAGTAAGAGGCAACAATTCTTATGAATTTTTTTGCCAAAGCAAAAACAGATATATGTAATAGTTTGTTTTGCTGCCCATGAAATTTCCAGCAAGTGGTGGAAAAACCACATGGAAAACTACTCACTCAGATCGGTGTCGCGAAAAACTAAACCAACTCAAAAACGCGCACACAATCACAAAATTTTCCGCAAAGAGAGCGACGGCGAGAGCGGAAAACTTGAAAAGCTGTAAAAACAAACATTTAAGTGAAAATCGAAGAGCTAAGCCAACAGCTTTTCCGCAAAATATCAATAGAAAAACAATGAATTTTATGTTTTATGTGCACTTTTCTAACCAAACAAAATTCTTTCGTCACTTCCGCTTCAATTGTTTGGCAATTGATTTAAAATCTCGAATGCTGCAATCACTTGGCCGATTATTATTGGATTTTCTTCTTTTGATTTTTGTTGCAACACTGCCCCGAAGAGTTTCACTTGGCACTTGATTTAATATTTTGGAGCACGATGTTATATAGGTGTTAAGATAAAGTGCAAACTAACCAAAAATATCGATCGGTCGAGAACTATAGAGATCGGGGACGGTGGTGGGTGGGAGACAGGTGGCAGGTGGCACTGGTCACTAAGAAGGAGTCGTGCTGTGTTTTTTAGCCAACTTGCTGCCAATGCCGACGCACGCTCGCTGAAGACTGAGCGCTCAGGAAATAATGTTGTACGATCGCAGCTAATGCTGAAAAATCACTCACTCGTCAGTCTCTGAGCTCAGCTCTCGAAGACCTCAAGGCACGTAATGAAAATCGGAACAGAAAATAATCAAGAGCCAGCCAGCTCGAGAAACAAAACCCGCAAACTCAGCAGCCGAGCGAAAAAATATCACAGAAAAAAAAATATATATAAAAAATAAGTGAATATCGCACGAGAGAGCTTTGAGTGGCCAACCAAGCAGCGACAGCGGCTGGGTTTTTGGTAACTGAGAAAGCTGGCTCTCCATTTGGCCAGCTCCCCATCCCTCCCCCCACCTAACGACTTCTATCGGTGGATCTATTGCCGAGTGCGTGGTATATCTTTTGAGTGGATCTGGCAATGCCTATCCGACCTGGCTTCCGACTCAAAGTAGCGGCTTGGGCCAGGCCTCTGATTTGAGAACAAAGTAAATGCGTTGTTAAGTTGTAAGGCCTGCTAACCTTTAAATTCTAGTTTTCCAAATTATTATATTTAAAAATAATTACAAAATAACTCTCTAGAGGATTTCTTGTTCTCATTTCCGAGGTTGTTCTGCTTTGATTCATTTTGTTTTGTTCCATATAATATAGTTTGCTGAGAACTGCATTTAATTACGGTCAAGTACGCAGAGCTTATATATATTTTGCTGATTCTGGGCATTCGAGTTTATAGCCATTGAGGCCATAATATGAGAAAGGGAAAACTCCCATATATGCCAAGTGTGGGGCGTCACCGATCACGCCTTGATTGTCTAATTATGCAAAACGCTTTGTCAGTAACTTGAGTGATAGGTGACCTATCGATAGCCCCCATTCAATAATGCAAATACCATGATGGAATATTTCAAAATACTCAACTTAAAGGTGATCCCCACCCGATCAACTCTCTTTCCGCGGAGACAAGCTGTGTGCCGAGCTCTTTTCCCTCGGGCGGGTTCAATTGCAGTTGACCTAGATGCGGGTAAAAATAAACAAAATAAAATGGAAAACACTGAGACCAAATTTGTAGGCCTAGGCAGCCGAAACCGCCTCGGCAAAGGCACCTCAAGTGTGTACCAAACTGAGCGGTAATTACAAATGTGTGCTTGAGTCTGAGTGGGGAGGGTAAAACTATCTTCTTAACCGAAAAAAAGAAATGTCAAAATTGGCAATAATTTCTGTGACACGCAAAGGAAAGTGGCCAGGAAGCCATAGGGAAACTGTGACCACAAAATAAACACTTTGGAAATTAACATCTTGAGAATATAGTAAGCGGTTTTAGAGAAAACAGCATTCATAATTCATTTAATGCCTTTATAGTTGACTTTTTCAATAAGACTGTAATTGCTGTAAATAAATTGATAAAAACCCCATTAAATATATTTAAAATTATTTATAAATACAATATATTAAATAAACGAGCATTTGTGGTTGTTTTTTTTAATGGGTTCGTATTAGCATAACTATTTTTGTGGCTAATTTAAAACCTGTATGAATAACGGCACTCATGTTACCCATTTTCAGTGTGGCTATCTCAATCAAAACCACAAGCAAATCGATACAGTCCATTAGCAATGAAATTTTCAATCATCTTAAGCTTAAGTACCAGGTAACGTGTCTTCAATTGAGTTCCCTCAAAATAACAATAACAACACTGGTTGCAGGAAAACCGCAAAAAGGCTCTTGTTAGTTAATCGCATTTCCACTTAGTCAGCGCCACTTGGTGGACTTATGGGAATTTTCAACGCTCGCTCAAATTTTTTTGTGCCCCGTCATCTTGGCTGAGATGCAGTGGAGCAGGTTGAACGCAGAGGGCTGGGTAGAGGAAGTGGCATCTTGAAGAGCTATCACACATCTGGGCTTGGCCAAAGCCCCCTTTTGGGCCACGAACGACGTCACCCAGTGCGCATGAGTAATGAGTTTGGCTTTTGTTTGTTTGTCGATGTTTCATCTGTTTGTTATCGCGTTGAAGTCACCAGGCCACGTTGGGGGAAGTGACTTTAAACTGGATTTGGATTAACTGGAAATAAGTCTTAAAATATTTTTTAGAAATTATATATTATTCTCATAATTTAATTACCCTTTTCATCAAGTTCTTCATGTCTTAAGCCAGCAATTATTTTCAATTTAAGAGCATCAAGTAAGTCCACTTCAGTCTACCCATATCATTTATCTTTATGCGTTTGCAATGGCCAACTAAAAGTTGATTAATATGCAAAGTGTTAAGCAGTCGGCTCTCCGCCCCCCTGGCTTATGGATTTGACATTTTAAGGCCCCCCCACACTGCCTATATGACAATGCATTTTTGGTTTGTTTTTTCGTCTTTCTGTTTGGATTTTCATATTATGTTTTTGGGGGGAGCACTGCAATCGGCCGGCGAACGACCTTGCCGGAGTTATTGTCCAAATATTTGGTTCGCTCAAGGTTGCAGATTTATTTTAGGGTTTTTCGTTTTTCAATTTAATATACTTTTAACAATGAGGAATGGATGGATAGCAACACCCTTTTGAATTTGAATTCCCCGCCAAGTGGCAGCCTTATTCGCCGGATGGCCCGGCAACTCTGGCGACTTTTTAAAAAGCAAGCGGCGACTTTATGATTTATAGTGGTGGCTGTTCTCATGTTGTTTGTGTTACTTGATTGTTGGTAATTGCAGTGCAAAAATCTCAGTTTTGTTTGGTGTGCGACGTCTCTCTAGTTCCGAAACGCAGGCGCGTAAGGAAGAGAAGCCGGAAGTCGAGGAGGTGGAGGAGCAGGAAAGGAAGAAGAACTAGACCAAAGTGGATTTCATTCAATAGCAAAAAACGGAAGGTGGTGGGTAAAATCATAGCAATCAGCCCCCAGAATACGCCAACCCGTGAGTGTCAACTCACCACCGAAAAAAGAATAACGATTCCGGGGGAAAGGTGAGAGCGCTGCTGCTGCAGGAGAGAGTGCCGCAGAGAGTGCGCGAGGGTGGAGGGTGGTCTGTTAATGGTGAGAATTGCAGGCGGCCCGGTTCGCCACAAGCTTCTTCTTCTTCGCACCTCAGTCACAATTCGCATTTCGAGCAGTACTGCTCTCTTCTCAGCGCCGATAACAACGGTCAATTTCCGGAAAAGCCTTTCACAAATAAAATATATATTCAAAAAAAAAAAAATACCCAGGAAATAGAAACCGAACGCGTCGCGAAATGTCTTCTAAAGTGAGTGTGTGAGTGTGCAAAAGGATACAAATCATAGCAGAGTCAGGAATACCAAACCCCCCAATAATCCCGTGAAGCTTCCGAACTCAAGCCGCAGCATCCCAGCCACACACTGTTCTAACCTCACTTTCTTCACTGGAGCCGGTACGTACACGCCCTAGAAAAATATGTGGGGGCCCCTTCGGTCTCGTTATACGCCCCTTTGGCATCCCATATTCCTACATTTATTTCCGAAATATTTTTAGAACATTTTTCGCCTAGTTTGAGCATATTTTTTGTATGCTGTTTGTGGTTTTTTTTCTCATTTTTTTTTTTGGCTCGCCATTTATTTTTAGCCCCCTTCCTGCAGCAGCCCCTGTTTATGTATAGTCCCCACCCCGCCCTCACAGCACTTTATTCAGTTCCCTACTAAAAATGTATGTCGCTGGGTTTATTATCTCATCCGGAGAATGTCGCTGCTTTTTGGCGTCGACGGTTGTAAAAAATTTACCAGAAAATCTGACATTTCCGTTTCGTGTTTCCGCTAAGAGAAGTCGAGCTTTAAGGGAAACCGAGAGACAGGAGAAAGCTAAGCCAGAGAGAATGTCAGTGTTGCTGAGGTTCCGTGAGCCGAAAAAAAGCGCAGCCTAAAATTATGCTTCTTTATTACAATAATCTGTATTTCCCCAGAGAAGATATAAAACCGCTTGATAAATGAATTTAACAGATAAATAGTGCACTGATAGACTCGATCCGATAAAGGGTTATCTTATCTAAATGTCATAGAGCTGCTGAGTCAGCTGGTTGAGAATTATATAAGCAGTCATAGCTATAGCAACCACCCGGAAAAGCCGGCAGATACCCAGGAAAATAGTAGTAGCAGAAAATGGTAGCGAACCAAGGAGCGTTATTCTCTTTTCGCACTCTCTCGCGGGGGACTTTCTCTTCAGAATTCCGAGCAGGAATTCTCTCCCCGAACGAGAGCAGGCGCGTGAAATAATCTTGGGGAGCTTAGGAGGAAAAAATGAAACAGCATTTTCCAATTGATTTTCAAGGCGGTAGACGCGAGCTCTTTCCTGCCACCCAAAAAAAAAAAAAATTTCCCTAAATAGCTTAAAGAAAAATTTTGAATAATTCGGTCTCGCTAATTGTTTCCTGTGAGCTGTGAAAATGTTTCCGAAAATGCGTGAAAAGTGCAGGAGAAGTTCCTCGAATAAGCGCTGATTGCATAAAATAAATGATGTGTGAGTAGTATTAGCCCGCCCGGGAAGCTCCAGGAAAACTCAGATGGGTGGGGGTGGTGGTGGTTCCGCCCGAAAGTATGCTCCAAGCTGAATGGAGCTGCTGACAGCCTTGCTATTAACTCGGCTCATAAATAATTTCGATTTAATCGGCCGATTTTTCGTCTTTCCCTGTGTGTGACCCCCCCAGATCCTGTGTGTGAGTGACTGTGTGTGTGTGTGTGTTGCTGCACT
This sequence comes from Drosophila bipectinata, assembly GCF_030179905.1. Classification (NCBI taxonomy): domain Eukaryota; kingdom Metazoa; phylum Arthropoda; class Insecta; order Diptera; family Drosophilidae; genus Drosophila; species Drosophila bipectinata. The sequence continues at coordinate 11,400,747 of NC_091737.1, forward strand.
CGTGGGCAAGGCGATAACATTTCAAGTGCATTATGTCATTTTCCCCGTTTTGTTGTCTACCTTCCCTGTCCACCATCCCCTGCCCCCCTGCCAGTGCCAGCGAAACCATGTGTGTGAGTGTTTGCCATTTGACAGCCGAGAATAAAAAAATAGAGGACGAGGACGAGGACGTCCTGTCAACAGGGCGCCATCTAATGCCGTAACTTTGTGTAATTAAAAAAATAAGAATGTACAAGGATGCGGGAGGTGTTCGAGGGTGTGTGTGTCTGTGTGTGTGTACCAAGCCACTTATGTGTGAAGCTCGAATGACAATGTACGTGAATGATAAGATAGTCCATCAGCATTAGCCTGACTTTTGGACTCTTCAATATTAATAAAAATATAATTAATAATACATACATGTGATGGAAATCTTTCAGTGGACAAAAAACGTGCTTTATAAATCGATACGAATGTATTCCTCTTTCCCTTTAATCCCAGTATTGCCTTCTATTCAGGAAAGAACTTTTATTTTATGCTGGGCCATTTCCGGTTAGATTGGGATTTATTTGCTCAGCCCGAAAGTAGGCAAATGGGTCTCTCAGCTTCCGCTACTCCCGCGCTCTCGGCCATCTTCCTCGACAGCCACTGAATAAATTCTATGGCCTGGCAAGAAACTTTTTTGCTTGTATGATGTCTCTTTTTGTTGTTGTTGTTGCACTGTGAGAAACGGGGGGCGATGGGGTGGCATGTACAGTGTACAACAATGGCACACAGTCGCCACGCTTGGCTAGCTCTTCGATCTGGCCAGCAAGCCTATTTCGGGAGGCAGCTTCGGATACTGAATGTGAGAAGTGGCTTATGCAAAATCAATTAAAAACTCAAATATTGACCAGAGCAATTGTCAGGATTTAGGGGGCACGTGGCAGTCGTATCAATGAAACACACCCACTAGCATAAACTAAAATAGAGCTGTACCAAGTTCCCTTAGTAGTACACAGAGAGAATTAACCAAAAAAAGTGTCGAAAGCTTTGTTTAAAATATAGTTTTTTGGGTGGATTATTTGTCAGTGTATTCAATTAGTTCTTCCAGTTAGTGGCTTTAATTAATCACCTCCTCCTTCAACATCTCCAACCCCTGCTATAAACCGCAAGTGTGACTTGACTTCCAATTAGAGACAAAATTCTCGTGTTGGGCGATTCGGGACTGAGGGTTTTTTTTTTTTTTTGGTAAGACCTTACCTGGTGGCAAGTGCAAGATTATGCATTCACACGCACGCACGCGAGGAAATCAAAAAGAGATACCTGATACTGTTGAAGCTTACCCACATGTGTGTGTACTTTGACCTCTTTCACCGCTGCTGCCACCGCCACAGCCACAGCCGGCGTCTCTGTCAACGTCATCGTGAGTGGTCAATGTCAGTGCCTGGCCAGTGGCCACATATCGAATTTCTTTCTCTCTTGGCCTTTTCCATCTTATTCTCCACCATTACCATTACCATTTCCATCTCTATCCATACCACACCACAATTCCCTCGTTTTCCACGACTTGTTTTTCCACGCACCGTTCTTTTGCGGCTTTTTCAATTAAAGCTTGTTGCATGCTGCCGCCGCTGCCGTTGACGCTGCAGCTGGCGTCGCTGCCTGCCCGGCTGGCTGTCTCTCTCTGCAGGTGGATCTCAAATCAGAGCTCGGCTTGGTTTACGTGTCCACCACCGCTCTCCACACTGCTTTCTTTTGTGCGCCTTTCTTGGCAGCGCAGCTTTGAAGCTGGCTTCATACAGTGGATCTATATGAATTTATGATTCTTAAAAAAAATATGAGGATGTTTTCGATAAGGTCTTGTTTTTTAATTAATTATTTTTAAAGAATTTAAAACTCTTCTTAAAGAAGTCCTTATTAATTAACTTTTAAGAAAGTCAAATAGTCTACTTTTATGATATTTTTGATTTAATTAATCAAGCTCTTGTACCATAATCTGTATCTCAGCTAGCAAGCCACTGTGCTTTGGCAGCGGCGGCGGCGGCTGCATAAATCTTTCACTTCTTCGGCAGCCACGTTTAGTTCAGTTCCAGCCGGCCGATGAAGCGCACGCGTCGAAAGAAAGCCCCCCGATAAAAGATAACAGCGAAGAGCCATAAAAAGCCAGTAGAAAAGCAGCAAGAAAGCGACGAGCATAGAACCAAATGTGAACTCTCTCCGCGATAACTCTCTCCCAGAGCCGCTCTCGTCCGCCCGCTCTGTTTAAGCCGTCGTCGCAGCCGCAGCCGCAGTCGTTTAAGCCAAGTCGTTGTTCGCATTCGATTTCTTTGCGCATGCGCAACGGGCACCTCTCCGGTCATTTCGGTCTCCGACAGCTCTCTTCTCCTCTCTCCGTCGTCTGCAACGTCGCAAAAGTGAAAATATTTGGAGAAATTTCTTGGCGCAGAAGAAGAATTTCGGACCACTGGTGTGGAGTTACTTAGTGTGTCAGGAGGTATAATACACGTACTAACAATACTCGTATCTTGCCTTGCCTGTAGTGTCAACGGCAAACAAATAATCACTGCAGAATCAGTATCTCGTCTACGAAAATAGAGAATCCGAGAGTTTTCCGTTCAGTCGTATCTCAGTTTCAAGTTTTTTTCACGCCCAAGCCCCAATTAAACGATAAAACTCAAGTGCCAAAGTTCCGAATTCCAAATTTCGAATTTCGAATCAAAGTTACGAATTGCAAGCCAATGTCAATGACCTAAATTCGGTTAAATTCCCCGGAAAAACGAAGCGGGAAATCCAATCGAATCGAACCGTATCGAATCGAATCGAATCGAACGATCTGCGGCAGCATCATCATCTTCGATCATCGGCCATATGTTTGCCTGACAAGTAAGTGCTAGCCAGGCTTGGCCCACAAATATTTGAGCCGTTTCTTTTTTTCGTCGGATTATGCAACATCGTTTTTTAGCTAATATTTGACCCCCGGCTGAGGTCCGTCCGCAGTGAAGCTTCCCTAACATTTATTTCCAAACAATGTATCTTTATTTTTGTTAGTCCTGGTCTTGGATATACTTTTAGGCAATTTTCCGAATTGATTTTTTTGGTTAATTTGTAATTAGGGCTCGCACTCGATTGAGAAACCTTTTGGAGGTGATGGACTTATGGATGTTGGACTGTGGCCAATAACCATATCCAGACTGAGACACTGGGGCTGCGAGAAAGTTTTAAAAGGCAACAAATATTTTCGAAATTTTTGTTGCTGTATATTTGTAATATTAATCATTGCATATTTACAAATAAAATTTGCACACAGACGAGACAACAACTAGCGACAACGAAAACGAAAATGAAAACGATAACGACAGCGAAAAGACGACGGAGCATAATAAATAAACATGGATCATGGCCACACACACACATACACGTCTACAGATATAAAGATACAAAGATACTACATCTCACATTGCAAAAAAAAAAAATTATAAATAAATAAAAAAATAAAAAGAAAAACCAAAAGGCCAAAAAAACCCTAAAAATCAAAAAGGCCAAAAGAGTGTGACAGTGAAAGACTGACAGAGAGAGAGAGATAGAGAGTTGTAGAAAGAGATAGCACCTGATTGTTTATTTAATTTTTACATTTACAAATATCATTACAACGATTTCTGCTTTTGTGGGGTAAATATCTGTCTCTCGGACAATGTGTCATGATTGCGAACCCACATTGACTTGACCCACATTTCTGGCTGGGAGTGGAGTGGAGTGAAGTGCCATGGAATGGTGGCTGGCCAAGAGACGCATGCGCAAATGCATCGCTAAGCAAGCGCTGAGCTCAGCCATTTATTGCCTGATAATATGGCCAGATAGATGCCACATGAGACATTGTAGTAACAGTTGGGAGGGGGGTGGTCTGACATACCATACCACGACATATTTCTATTGATTACGTGCCTGGCTTACCTGAACGACACTCGAAATTTCTTTTTCACTTTCGCAAGTTGCCGCGTCTCTGGGCCAGATTCTACATTCTACTTGGCCACGGGGCTAATGGTCCTACCCGAAATGGGTTGCGGAGCCATTAAGCCAGCCACTTGGCATTCAGATCGATTGTTTATTGGGCACACACTTTCGCAGTCTGTGACGTAAAGCGAAAAAGTCGCTGTCGCGGTTTCTATAGCAGTGTATGTAGTATTTGGCGCTGGTAAATAAGGAGAGTCTTAAAATATCGACTTCCTCCAAAACTCGAGCTTGTGTTTACCTCCATATGAATGAATTCTGTGAAATTTCAAAGGGGAACATTTCATTGAGTAGTTCCCAAGAACCCGTCCACCCTATCTCCCCTTCATATAAATGGTATCAGCTTATCTAACCCTGAAAATTCTAACCCCATAAATATCCATACATGTGGAATTTTGCAAAGAAATGAGGTTTATCTTAAGGTCTAGTCGACCATAAATCTTCATCTTATAATTGCAAGACAAAATTGTTTTTGATTATTCAAATTACCCAAGAACAGCGACAGGGAATAATAGAATTTTTAATTGCCGGAGGACTAAAGACTTAAGACTAAAGACTAAAGAAATGCTTTAATTGGGCCCGTAGACTTAGCTCATGTGAGCGGCCTAAAAATAAGTGAAATTTATATTATAATTGTGAATTATTTAATATTTTCTAGAGAGCGCGTGAGACGACGGAGGCTTAACTCGACTCAGCTGAGCTTCTAAATTGGGTAGCTAATCTGGTGACTACCGGCAGATAGGGGATCGGGTCGGGTGGCGGTGGCGCTGGAGGAGCAGCCCCCATTATACACAGTTAAATTTAACTTTTATGCTGTAAACTGCGAAATCGCTTTTGTTTGTTAATCAAGGCACACAAATTATGGGCAGTGGGAGGGAGACTAGAGGGAGATCCGAGATCCATTCTATCCAACCCTCTACAGATTTATTCAATTACACACAAAGCATAGATAGATTACGATAACTGTAAGAGCAGACATAGTCAATGGACAGGGGACAACGGACAGCGGACAGCGGACAGGGGACAACGGACAACGGACAAGGGACAGCTGACAAGCGGCAGCCACCGACATCGACGACGACGAGGCAACATTTCCAGAGTCGCCACACTCAAAGGTTCAATAGAATAGAGGGCAGAGACCCATTATGCACACACACTCACAAATACACCACAGCATCCGCCGTAGCTCGGGGTCTACGGGTTTACATAATGAGAGGCCTCCCATTGTTGGAAAGTGAAAATGCATATTTGAACTTTCGTTTGCGTTATTATCGTTAAATTAAGTTCGATCCGGAGCTAAACGCCTCGAAATGAGACCACACTGAACCGAATGAACTTCAAAATTGGCAATAAAACCCTTAAAGCCCCACAGAATTCGATCCGTATCTTATAGATGTACTTACGTAGATGGCGAATGCGGAAGCATTCGATGCGGCTGCGGGCTTATGTGTGAGTGTTGAAGCCCTGGGTGCTAAAGACTCGTAATCCGAAAGCAACAAGCTCCAAATGAGGAAACAGCAGGGCTCAGATATATATACATATATATGTATGTATATGTATATATAGTCGATATATAGGTGAGAGCCGGAGAGAGGTGACAGTGTAGAAAAGCGCAAAGAAGAAACACGGTTAAAGACGGGTCTTCAGACATGGGCTACTAATAAGGAAACCAACATGACCGAAATTACTCATACTCTAGGTGGAATTCATTCAAAATTTATGAATAATTCGGTAATCGGTTATTTAGTTATAAAGATATATATATTTACCCTCAATATATAGTCCTTGATAGGTACCCTAATTGCTAATTGATTACCACATTAATTACTCTATAAAATAGTAGGGTATTTGATAGATTGGTAATTCCAGGGAAGGGTAGAGCGGTATTTTCCAAATGTCCGGCAAGGCAACTTGGCCAGTTTGTCGATGACGGTGACGAAGAATTTAATAACGATAATGACGATGACGATGAAGATGATGATGAGGATGGGTATGATAATGATAATGATGGTTGGGTCTTAATGATGATAATGCGGCACGATTATAGGAAATGGGTCAGACAATACACGGGCAGCAAGACTGGTGTGTAACTACCTTGTCAAGGCAGGTTGAATGTTGAATGTTTACCGTTTAACAGCACACACGCAGATACGACTACAGATACAGATACACAGATACATTTCGGTCTTCATGTTTGGTTAACACGCTCCAAGTGGCGGGTTGGCGGTCTGTCGGAGGGCGCTTTAAGAGGCGTGGCTCGGCCCGTTGTCCGCGCGAATTTTCGTTGCAGTTGGTAAGACCCAAGGAAGGCCAAAAGAGAGCAGAAGAAGAAAGAGCAGAGTGGAGAACCGGGCTCGGAGAGTGGGAAAAAGTTGATTTTCAAGAAATTTCACTTAAGAATGAAGAAGAACCAGTAAACGAAGTTGGCCAGGTCTCTTCTCGGAGGCTCTGTGGCTTCATTGATAAATTTACAGTTACGTGATGAAGCTGCTCTGATTGCCGCCGTCTCGAAAGATGTTTAAACTTTAATTATAGAGCTCCGAGCAGGCAGTCCCAACTAGTTCAGCGGATATAGCCCAAAGATTTGATAACATCTCCGCGCAGAGCCATGATGCCAAAAACTCGAAAAAGCGGCCAAAAAACAAACAACAAATGTGCCAATTTCTTAACACATTTCTTGGCTACATAGAGACACATAGCGATCGAAAGAAAGAAAGACGAAATTTTTTGCCAAGTCAGTAAAAGAAACCTTCAAATGCAAATTACCAAAACGAAATAGCGCCAGATTTTTGTACAAACTAAAAAATTGAAAACGAAAGTTTGACCAAAACACAACAACAACATCAACAAATTTAAATACAAGCAAAGGGAAAAATATTGCGGAATTTAGATATTTATAAAAAAAAAAAAAGAAGAAACAACCGAAAAGATCGACAAAAAATTCAAAAATAAAAAGTGAAAGTCATTGGCAGCGGTATGAACCTCCAAAAATTGGTTTTAGCGACGCCACGCATTTTATTTAGCTTGTTGGGCTTTAGGCCAACATCATCATCATCAGAGCTAGTACGGTCTGTGGTCCGTCATTTGGGCTTGACGTCACACCCCATAAGTACAAGTATCGTATCAATCTAGCCAGATATTCATATATATACACATTGCCCATATTTCCTGGTTACGATCAATATTTGGTCAACAATCAATTTGAATTTCAATTAGCAAGGCGCTCGGTGAATTACATGAGGAATGGCGGATGGTCTGATGCAAGGGTTCGAAGGTTAAACCCTTCCCTTAGACACCTATAACCAAATATTTTGTATCATGGGATGAACTTCGAGGAGGAACAAATACCCCCGAGGAGGGGTGTTGTTGTCCAACAGCTAGTTTCCCTTTTAGCCGTTTTGTGTTGTGTTTCACTTGTAAGCAAGCGTTTTGTTGACAAAATCATTTAGTTTTTGTTTTTTTTTTTACAACCCTAGAGAGTCAGGAACTGCGTCGATAGAACCTTTTGTTTGGACTAGCTAAACGCGCCACCCCGCCTCCTGCTCCGTCTCCTTCCTTCCGGCTCGGGGTTAACGATTTCCTCGACACTATAAAGCCGGTTTCCATGGGTTCGGAGGATCGATTAGTCTCGACATCAAGGCATAATTAGCCCTTTTATAATGGATTACGACAGGGCATCAGACGGGGCTAGATCTTGTCACCACGGGAGGAAACGTGAGGTGTGACACACTTAAGTGCCACTTGATCAGGCGGGTCGCCGGAGCAGCCGTAGCAGACGTAGCAGCCGCAGTCTCTCGGCTCAAGTGAAGCCGATGTAAAAATCGTTTAATATAGAATGAAGTGTTCCCAGCGGTAACGTGAGCATTCGGCAACTGTCACTGCTATCGACAGTATCGTCTCCCCGGGCTCGGTTCCGTTCAGTTCAAGTCGTAGAATTCCGTTCTCGGGTCTTTAATTCTCAGCAGTTGTCGCCTTGTAAGCCGATTTAGGCATTAAGCCGATTTTGCATATTTAGCTCTATTGTGCGTAAAATTCATTTGCTTGGGCCCCTGAGCCCTGAGTCCCACTACTTGCCAGAAAACTAGACACTTATTTTTACGTGAGCCGAGTGAGTGTATCCTTCGACGTCATTTGCATATCCCCCTTTGTGATGGCCGGTTGCCAATGATGGCCCAAAGACGTCATAGCTCAGATTTGGGTTGCCAGTCAGCTGGTGCCCAAGTGTTTGCTAATTTTAGCCAGGTCCAAAGGATAAATGACGTTTTGATAGATAGATAAATGGATGGATGCTGGTGAGACAAGCCGACATTGATTTGGGTTTCGGTGGAATAATATCCTCCGAATTGACATAATTTCCATGTCCTCGGCTAATTGAGTGTCAGTGGATGTGGATATGCACAACGAGGACACTAGCTAGGGGTTGGAGCATAATTTCTAATCAATAATTGTCCAAAGCAGGGATGAAAATGGCTTATTTATGAACATCAATGTACTAACCAGTTTTGTGTATTTTCTTTGCAGTTCAGCTGTTGTCGTAAATCTGTCTTTTTCACAACATCCCCCACCCAATCCACAGGACATCGTTTCTCCTGCTGAATTCTTTTTTGTTCGAAACTAACCCAAAGCAACCTCCAGGACAATTGACTAATGGAAACATGGACAAGCGCTCACCGGCGGCAGAACGAAATTCAGCAAGCTTTTCAACGGACTTGATTGCATAAATTCCCCCGCTCTCAAAAAATCATAGCAATAGTTAGCAAGGGCTATATGACAACAAAAACTATTAAGGCTTCCAACTAAAATAAACGGGAAAATCGGAAAAGTAACTTCCAAACCAAAAGTAAAATATAGGAATATAAGACAACTTCTAGGAGGAAGTAGAAGGGAAATCCCCCGGGAGAGTACAGAAAACGAGGGAAACTCGAGCGCACACTGTAAATGACAAAAAACTGCTTCCTAATTTAACTTAAGCGAAGGATACTCGAAGGATAATAGGCAGCAAGCAGCACACACACAACCCCAAACAAGCGAACATGTCAAACGCGGTCGCCAACAACAAAGCGGAAACGGAAGCAGCCACAAACAGCAGCCTCAAACAGTCATCCCCAAACAGCCAGCCCGCAAATAGCAGTCACGATGCCAAGCTTCTCAACGGCAGCTTGGCCAGAACCAACGGCTTGACCCACGCCGCCTCATCTGCCGTCTCAGCCGCCACCTCAGGTGTCACTTCATCCTCGACGGCATCGGCAGCAGCGGCGGCGGTTGCCGCCTCAAACCTCCTGTCCGCGGTGGCGCCCTCCAACGCCCTGCCCTTGCCGCCCAGCAGCAATGGCCTCCAGATGCCGTACGAGCGCTATCGGGCGGACGACACCAGCTACGTGCCCATTGGACAGTTTTACGCGGGACGCAGTGTCTTCATTACGGGAGGAACTGGCTTCATGGGAAAGGTGAGTGTTTCTTTTTTTGCCAAATTCTTATTCCTGTATCATTTATGTATGCTTTAAACGTTCAAACCACACTATTTTAAAGAGCTAATAATCAATTTTGGCCAATAACTCCGATGGCCTTAATTTTGAATCGTGTGGCGCCTTTTCAACATTTGTTGCATACTTTTGCGGGCCACGCGACCAGTTTCCTGCATTCACGTCACGCATACGCCGCGTGTTTATTGGCTTTGAATTGAACTATTGAACCCGCTGGCCTGGTTGGGCTCGATTGAAAACTCCAAGTGCTCTCGGTCATAAAATATGCACAAATATTTGTGTGTGTGCCGATAAACAAAACAAAAACGTCAGGCAATAAAGTGGCGGGTGGGTGGTTGGCTCCACTATGGTGGTGTGGTGGTTGGTAGTGAAGTGGAGATGGAGTGTTTGCCCCGCAGCCAGACTGAATTTTAGATGCACTTCGTGCTGGCTGTTTATGGCCGATATGCGTGTGTGCTTGACTCGGTTTGGTTTGGTTAAGTTGTAGTTTTTTGTTTTTTATCCGAAACGCTTGAGCTGAACTTAGCTGGCTGCAGCCAGACGTTGTTGACTCATCGTCGCCTGCCATGCGAATGCCCCATAATGCTGCAGCTGCGTCTACGGCAGAGCTTCCTACTCCAGGGTTCACCTAACTGCCGCTCAAGGAGCAACCGAAGACTAATCCTTTGCCCTTCCGCAAATATTCTTTGCACTCTTTTCGTGTCTAATAGTAAGCACATGCAAGGAACTTAAGAAAAAAAGTAATATTTATTTATTAAATAGTCAGCTCTTTTTTCTCTCTGTGCATATTGCATGTCGGTAGCCTTAGACTGCGTCATTATGACATGAAATCGCAACGGCGCCGCCCAGACTCTGAGCTCACAGTGCTGTGTGTTGTTCATCGATTTTGTGCTCCTGGCACGCCCACCACCCACTTGCGCCACCCACACAGCCAACCACCCACTCGAAACAATCCACGGAAGCCACCTACCCTTTTTTTTTGTCTGCCGTGAGCCGTTTTCGCTTAATTCCGATACAATTCTCACATCGTTTCTGGGGCGTGTCCCAGCCCATGGGAAGTAGTTTCCCAAAAGAGTCAAGTCAAGCCAAGCCGCAGACATTACCGAAGTGGGTCAAGAGTGTCCTGGCGAGGGCGTAGTATTAATCGTTTACTGTTGTTTACTGGCTCTGTGCAATGAATAGTTGACTAATTACATTTCTCCTTGATATCACCTCTTCAGGTACTGGTGGAGAAGTTGTTGCGCTCATGTCCGGACATAAGGAATATATATCTTCTGATACGACCGAAACGCGGTCAAGAAGTGTCTGCACGTCTCACGGAACTGTTAAATGCACCGGTAAGTACAAATTAATATGATAATTAAGTAAATATTATTAAAAATTATATTATTTTGTAGCTTTTCGAATCACTGCGTCGCGAAAAGCCCAAGGAACTCAGCAAAGTCATACCCATTTCGGGCGATATTACATCTGAGGAACTGGGCATTTCAGAAAAGGATCAGGTAGGTCTATGACTAATATTTTTAAATATGGTTAATTAATAATTTGTATATTTTTAGAATCTACTGTGTCGCAATGTTTCCGTGGTCTTTCATTCGGCTGCTACTGTGAAATTCGATGAGAAGCTCAAACTGTCTGTCACAATAAATATGTTGGGGACGAAACGTCTTGTAGAGCTCTGCCATCGTATGCTGTCACTGGACGTGAGTCTAAATAATTAGGCATATTCTTAAAATAAATTATAAGTTTTTATTGGGAATATTCTAGGCACTAATCCATGTCTCCACTGCCTATTGCAATTGCGATAGAACCGATGTGTCTGAGGTTATCTATGCGCCGCCGTACAATCCCGACGATATCATCTCACTAATCAACTGGCTTCCGGAGGATATACTCGATCAGGTTGATACTGTTACTTGTAATTTAATGATTTATTTTAATATATATTATATATATTTAAAGCTGACACCGCGTCTGATTGGCAAGCGTCCCAATACGTACACATTTACAAAAGCCTTAGCGGAGCATATGTTACTTAAGGAGGCTGGTAATCTGCCCGTTGCCATTGTAAGGCCATCGATTGGTGAGTGTTTTTTTTTTAACTAAAATTAATAGTTAAAAAAATGATAAATTATATTGTATTCTTTAGTGACTGCCAGTCTAAATGAGCCTTTCGCCGGCTGGGTGGACAACTTCAATGGGCCAACTGGCTTGGTCTCGGCGCTGGCCAAGGGCATGTTCCGCACGATGATGTGCGAGAAGAACTATGTGGCCGATATGGTACCTGTCGATATTGTGATTAACCTGATGATTGCCGCCGCCTGGCGCACTGCTACCCGCAAGTCCAACAACCTTCTCATCTACAATTGTTGCACCGGCCAGCGCAATCCCATCGTCTGGTCGGAGTTCGTCAAACACGCCATGACCAGTGTGCGCAAGCATCCCCTGGGTAAGATTCCCCGAAATGAGCCACCTTAACTATAATTATCATTATAATATTATTTTCTGTAGAGGGCTGCCTGTGGTATCCGACTGGTGACCTGCGCATGAACCGCCCCATGAACACGCTGAATTGTATAGTCAAACACTTCCTACCGGCCTACATTCTGGACGGAGTGGCTCGAATCATGGGCAAAAAGCCCTTGTGAGTATACCCCATTGCTCCCTTAAGAACTATGTTTTATTAACTATTGTTTTCTGTTCATTTGTAGCGTTGTCAGCGTACAAAATAAAATTGCCAAAGCTGTGGAATGCTTAGAGTACTTTGCCACACGCCAATGGCGCTTCAAAGACGACAATGTCCACGCCCTGCTGAACACGCTGAGTCCCAAGGATCGGGAGGTATTCGTTTTCGATGTCCGTCACATCAACTGGGACAAGTATGTGGAGCGCTATGTGCTCGGATTCAGGGAGTTTCTGTTCAAGCAGCGACCCGAATCCTTGCCCGCCAGCAGAAAGCGTATGCTAAGGTAGGCAATCATATTTTTTGTCCTGTGAAAATGTATTTTAATCTTAAATTTCATTTTAGGCTCTACTATCTGCATCAGCTGACCAAACTGGTGGCGGTGCTGCTCACGTGGCGCTTCCTGATGTCGCGCTCCAAGCGCCTGAACGACTTGTGGAGCGCCTTTCTGGACAATGCGCTGAAATTGGCGCGCTTGATACCCTTTTTGTAATTAATTAGAAGGTGACCGAGGACCGATGAGGATTCTAAAGTTTGGAGACAGCAACAGCGGTTGGCATATGTATATGTATGTGTTGGGATCTGGTAGGATCTGCGATGTTCTTCTACTTTGCGATTTCTAAATGCTTCAAAATGGCGTAAATCTTAGAGGTTTTTAGCAAATAATTATATTCATATTTTTTATATATGTTACAAATGAGTAAACACCAGAACCCACAAACATCCAAACAAAAAGCGGAAAAAAGGAAAAGATATACAAAAAAAAAAGAAAAGAAAAGAAAAACCATGTTAGACAACAAGAACATCAGCAAAATAACAGATTACAGATTAAATATTTAATAACTGAACGGGGTAATTAAATGGCATTGGTATGCACAACACCGCCCACATTTATTCAGGTGTTATAATAGATCAGGTGTGCGAGGGCCAGGTGATGGGTGTCGGTTGTTGTCTCCGCTTGTTTCTCTCCTTCTGCGAGATTGTAATATTTTGTGAAATACTGTAGACGCGAAAGGAGAAACCCAAAGTAGGAGCGAATTCCACCAATTTTTGCATAACGAGATGAGGGAATCGAGTGAATTTATGGTCGGGATTCATCGATAATGAAGCAATTTGCATGAATTAGTACATCCAAAACTATATAAAAGACACAAACAAAAAGCTAAACGAGAAATGAGAAAAGCGATTTACAACAATGATTAGTGAAGAGAATAAATTAAATTAACAAAAAAAAAATGAGATGGCTTGTTATTGCTTTAAAAATTACATAAACGTAACGTAAACTATGCTAATTAATTAATATTAATTATAAATATTATTACGTAACGAGCGAACATTGCATATAAATAATACGACAAAGAAAAACCAACATTATTTATAATTGAATGTAGTTTTAAAATTTTTACATTTAAAATTAAGTTTTCAATTTATATAAATGAAAGCAGAAGGAGCGGCTGGCGACAAAATTCAGATATACAAAATTCAATTTATGTATATGTATATGACAAAAAAGGCAAAAAAACTAAAACAAAACAGCAAAAAAAAAAACAAACTATAATAATAATAATAAATTTATGAAAACAAAAATTATATTTATATATATGAAAATCTGAAAAAATAATTTCTTAGCATTTGCAGCCTAAAACCTAAATCTAAGCGTAGCCGAAAAAAAAGAGTTTCCAAAAAGATAAACTATGAAAAATGTTTTTTGAGACAAACGCAATTAGAGACATGATTATGAAATTTATATTAAAAGAACACGAGACACAAATACACACCATACACATACAGAATGAAACCAAGACACATATAGTAAGAACATTCCATCCAGTCAGTAGAAAATCGGGCATCCAATCAACTCTTCCTCCACTTTGGACTTTTGCTTCCCGCCTCGTTTGATCGATATGGGCCAGGTATATGGGCCATTATAATGGTTACGACCAGGATAGTTCGTTCTCGGGTTCGTTTTCGTGCAATTATTAAATGTCTTATGTTATGCCTAGAATTTATTATGTTTTATTTTTAAATCGATTTGTAAATTGCAGTACATCAATAAAAATACACTTCCAAAATAATAATATAAATATACCTACGCGTTCTTTTTATTTTCCTTACAAAAATTAGCCTCTAGATAAAGTCAAAGCTATCTAATAATATTTCCAAAAACGAAACCAACTAAACTATATTCAAAAATTGTAAGCTACAGCCACATTTTAGTTTGTATTGGTCATGACAAGAAACTAACTTAAGTGAGGAGATCGATGAAAACAGGAGACCAGAAAATAATTCAATCTAAAAAAAACGTCAATAAAACAAATTATAAAGAAACTGGAGTACTTTTTCCTTTCGGAGGGAGTGCCATTTTTGAAATAAGAACACAGATTAATATTGTTTTTGTACACATGAATTTCATTTTATTATTTTTCTCAGTTTTTCGGTTGTGTTTCTTTGTCATTTCGCATTTCCAGCGCGGTTACACGCCACCGACTTTAAAATACTTCTCCCCTTCACATGCCCAAAATATATATGTTGTTAAGATATATTTATACTTTTTTCGATTTTGCTTCTTAAGATGTGCTTATGTTCAAAGATAATTTAAAACTCGTCCTCGACTCACGGGGGGAGGAAAAGCATAAAAGAGGTGAAATTCGGAACTGACGGGGGAAAGTTCTAGATAGGTGGACTGTGAAGGAAGTACGAGCATGGGTAAGTGTCAGTAATACATTTCTTAGCTGGTATTTGCTATAGCTTAGATCGATCGAATTTGAAATTATACAGTGTGAGCTCCATTTTCAAGTTCTGGTTCGTTTTCATCCATTAGTTTTTTTTGGTTTTTGGTTTTTCAGCAAGTTATGACGAAGATATATCGATCTTATCTCTTGGAAGTGTGGTATCATCGTTAAATGGACTTTTGTTGCTGTTCTTAACTGATTTGCTTAGTTGCTTATTTTGTATTATATATAACTTGCCACCAATCCATCATCCATCACTCTATCAATCCAGCTTACAAAATGTTGTTCTAGTCTTTGCGTTTCTGTTACTTGTTTATTATTTTCACTTTTTTTTTTCATTTACCGCGTTACCCTTTAAATGTAACAAAATAATTTACGATTTTAAATGAAAACCATTAATTGTTTTAATTAATATTTTTATATCTATAACTAAGTTTAAGCCTGTTTCGCATGCACTAAACTTGCATTCAAAGTTACCTCGTTTTTTGCCTTTTTTTTTGGGATTTTTTTTCTAGTATATAAAAATACTATTTATTTATTGTGTGATTTTTTGTAATACTTATTTAATGTCTTAAATTGTTTTTTAAATATTTGTATATATAATTTTTCTTTTTTATCTTTTCTAAACTTCGTTGCGAATTTTTATTGTTGAGAAATGAAGTGCCAAACTACTGATATCGGCCTGAAGAATGTTTCAACCAAAAATCGTTTATCCTTCCTGGAGTAAATGCCTTGACCTGGTTCTGCCTACAACATTGCAAGGGAACTGATCTGAAGAACTTAACATAGCTTTAACTCTTGAAATTTATGTAAAAATCCAATCTCAAAACTGAACCAGGATCAACAATCAACCGACAACGATCTGTGAATATATATGCATATGTAACTCTTCTTTTTCAGGTTCTGGGCTTTAGGTACACAAGGTATTTATTTCTTTATTTTCAGGGTACAAAAATGTCTGCTAATCCCTTATGCTTATAGAGGTGTTTGTGTGTGTGTGTGTTTTATACATATGCATGTATACGGACAAGTCCTCCATTTTGCTGAAAAGGATATCTCCGATTTCCGATTTCCGGATTCCGCTCTCCGATTTCCGGTAGATGATCTTAGAGTCTTCTGTGTGTAATGCATTTGAGTAAGATTATTTCCCTTACTTGAGATGCCTCGGCACAACCATAATAGATACACATACAACAAAAAAATAATGTTAGTTATCAATTCGATTAAGTACTAAGTATTAGCTGTGGATGCAGAGATATATTCGAATATTTTCATACTTAAGTTGAGCATTCGATTGTGAGCGTACACTTGGTAGGGTTTTATTTCTATTTTCGTTCAATTTATTGGTAATAAATTTAATTTATTTTTTTTGTACAGGTTTTGGATTCGTTTTACGGGTTTTCGTAAGGAGAGTTTTTACTTTTCACTTGCGGAAGTGATGTCGGAAGTACTGCTGTTTAGACCTACGTATGTAATTTTAAATTTAATTTACATGGTTTTGGGTTTCCGCGTGTTCAGCATTTAATTTACGGTTCACTTTAGTCGTACATACATATTGGATATATTAGTTGATTATAAATATGTGTATATACGAGAATATGTTTGCGTGTATATAGATGTATGCGCACATAACAGTAGACTTTTACATAAAGCAAAACATAGACGTAACTGTATCCCTCCTAGGTATATATATATTTGTATGTTCGGTATCATTATCTAATATATGTATATAATTCTTATTTTCGTTTTGTTGTTTTAAACACACACTCAATTTTCTTAGGTCTAGGTATACCCACATATGGGACTGCATATGCGCGTACAAAATCAAATGTTTCACTTTCTCCCCAACGCTTGTATATTTTATTTATTTTCTGCCTTGGTTAATATATAATGTTGTCGCCTCACTTGTATATCGTTAATATATCTTTATAAAAATTATATAATTTAAAGCTTGTTTGTTACGTTCCAACTAAATGTACAAAATTTCGAATTTCCGATCAACGCCTGAAAAAAGATCGCTAATGATGATGAACAAATACAGGGCTGTGCTGAAAGAATATTTTACAACCAACTCATAACTGAGCTGAATGTTGTTATTTTCAACCGTATTTAAATTTCTTTTCGTTTCGTCTGCTAATTCTAATTTCTGTTTTTTAAACATACAACTGAATTTTCATAAAAATCACCCTGTAAATTGTAGTTTTCTTCTATCGCTTTAAGTGCTACTGGTTTTTATTTCTTCTTAATATTATTTAAATACATACAATATACGTAATTCGCTACGACGGAAGCTTGGTATTTACACTATGTTTCATTTCAATTCGGAGTAAACCATAAAACAACTGAGAACCCTAACTTAAAATATCCTATTTTAAAAACATACGAGTGTGTTGGCATTTTTCACTGACTACATCTGTGGTGTTATTGCGAAATTCAAAGGAGCAGTTGTTGCGGCGCTTTAGACTACTTTAAGTTTGAATCTTGGTTCCCGGTTCTGGACTGTGTATTAAAAATAAGCTAACTCTTCGTCTCTTCTTTTTAAATTTCTCTTTAATTTATTTTCTTTTCTTTAGGAATATTGTTTGGCATTTCAGTCATCAGCTTAAAACCTTAAATAAAATAAACAAAAATTATAAAACACAATAACTTAACTGACGAAAAAGTAAATGTAAAACTTCGATCAATTAATATATACAACCTCTTGCAAAAATCTTTTTTCATTTCCGAGTCGAAACTAATTTTTATCGTAAAAAACTAAACTATATCTTCCAACTAATATTAATCCTCGTTTGGTTTTCAAATTCGATTACTACATAAATCGCGCAATACAAATGTATGTTTAAATTACAATACAATTTTATTTTTGGTGAAGTTCTCACTCGGTTTTGTTATACCATGTTCTTGGTTATATCTCGTTAAGACTCTTTTTTAATCAAGAATTAATATTTTAATGCGCTGGTGGGCGCAAACAAATTGTGATTGGCCCAAAAAACTAGACAAGCTCTAGACACTAGACAGGCAAGAAGTTTTGCCTTCAGGAATATCAACACAATCCTGAATACAAGATTTTGTAAATCTTTTCATCAAAATCAAGGTGTTTCTCAGCATTCCTGATTGTAGGCTCTACGATGACCCGCCTTCTTAACAACTGATTTCGGAATGATTGTTGTTGTCCTTGTACCGGTCCGCATATCCTTGAATTGTAAAAGGTGAATCCGCTCCACTGGCTCCGGTCGTCAGGTCGCCGTTCATCACGGATCCGTTGCCCACAAGGGCATTCCCGTTGGGCACCTTGGCGTCCGTCTCGCCCTTCACCTGGACATTTGCATAGGACTGCTTGGCACTTCCGTTGGGCAAACTCTTCGACAAGGTGGAGGGATCCAGGGTGATGCCGTCTAGCTGCGAGGCAAAGGACAGCGGTGGCTGGATGGTGGTTGGCGTGGCCTGCGGTGTGTCCAGGCTGATAAGCTTGGCATCCTCGTTGGAGGCCAGGGGGAGTTCCTTGCTACAGCTACTGCCTCCGGCAGCTCCATTCGGCTGTTCGCTCTTCGAGTTTGGCAAAATAAAGGACGTCTCCCAGCAGTCGCCGCTGCCGGGATTGGCGCTCTCCAGCGTCCGCGGCGGATGGGGTGCCGCTGGAGAGGTGATCGCCGGCGGGGTGCAGGAGCTCATCTGCTGTCGTTGCGACTCAGCACCGTAGCTGGAGCCACTAGCCATCTGTGGGGTGCCAAGGGCACTGCCACCACCCGGAGGCAGGGGCACCAGGTAGTCCGGCACCGCCAGACAGAACTCCTCGCCGTTGGGAGGCCGAATAACGGTGTCATCCCTCTCGGATGCCGTCGGTCCCAGGATGTTCGGCAGCGGCGCATTCATAATGCTCGGATCCTGGGTGCAGGCTGTCAGGTGCTCCAGCAGGCTGATAAATGTGGGCCGGTCTTCGGGCGTGGGATTCCAGCAGTCGGCCATGACCTTGTAAATGGACACGGGACACTCGGTGGGGGATCCCAGCCTGCCACCGCGCACCACAAGCTCCATTACCTGGGTATTGTGCTGGCCGGGATACGGGGAGCGACCCAAGCTGAACACTTCCCACAGCAGAATGCCGAAGGACCACACATCCGTCTTGGAGGTGAATATGCCATCGAGGAATGCCTCCGGCGGCATCCATTTTATGGGAAGCATGGCCTTACCGCCTTTTCGGTAGTAATCAGATCGGTATATATCCCGGGACATACCGAAGTCGGCGATCTTGACCACCCGACCGGGTCCCTTGCTGCTCAGCAGACAGTTCCTGGCAGCGATATCGCGGTGGATGAATCGCTTGCTCTCCATGTAGCGGCATCCCTTGGCCACGTCCAGGGCGCAGAAGAGCAGGTCCTTCATGGTCAGCAGAGAGGGTCTTTCGGGTGTATTTCGGTTCTCTCGGAGGAACTTTTGCAGATCCCCACCGGCCAGCAGTTCCAGGACTATGTAGTACGGCTGGCGGTCGAAACAGACTCCGATGAGGTGCACCATGTTCGGGTGATTGAACTTGGCCATTATGGCCGCCTCCTTAAGGAAGTCCTCTTCCTTTTCTCGCTTCGGATCTTCCCTCAGTGTTTTCACTGCCACGCCCATTTCGACAGCATCGCCGTCTCGGTGGCGATAGAGAGCCATGTAAACCTCACCAAAGGCTCCTTTGCCCAGGGCACTGAAATTGAAAAAGGTCTGAGTAAAAAGATATCAAAGGATATATGTAAAGAGCACTCACTTCACTAACTGCAAGCTGTCACGTGCCACTTGGGGCAAGCTGTTGACATCAATGTGTCCATTGAGAATGCCATCACATCCATAGTTGGGATTAAAGTTGTTCAGATTAGAGTCGTCAATGTTGTTCCGCAGGCGAGTTAACTGCAGATCCTGCTCCACCAGCATCTTGTGGCGCTTCTTGGACTGCTTCTTGCGTTGATAGCGGTTATCTAAAGAAATTAATTTAAAGATTAATATCGATTAGATCCTTGAGAGTGTAATCCTTCAATAAAACTTACACAACATAAAGATGAGCATCGCTATACAGAAGAAGAGCACGGCCAGCGATACCATCAGAGTGACGACGAGATACTGGAAGGATGACTTGCCCGCCTCCTCGCGAATCTCGCAGGCGGTATTGTTGTCCCTCTTGAGGCTCCAGCCATCCGGACAGATGCAGCGCACCGTCGAGCGAAACTCATCCAGGGCCACGCACCTGTAGTCACAGCCACAGCCTTCGATGGCTGGAATTATGATGATGGCTCCCGCTCCACTGCTGGCTCCTCCCTGAATATCAACGGTCCCCCGGAGACTGCGAGTGGGACTAATGTAGGAGCTACCGCCTTCGCCGTTGGATTCCGTGAGAAAAACATCTCCACCGGCATAGCCGCCTCCGCCGCCTCCTGTGTTGCAGCCTCCACCGCCGCCTCCGAATCCTCCCTGGCCATGGCGGTGGACGGAAGTTCCGTTGTCCGCTAGTTCCACATAGCAGGAGTGACCGCCGCGACCGCCCTGCAACAGGGCAGCTCCATACGTTGGACTTAAGGCCTGATCCTCCTTGGCTCGCCACCCACCACCGGGACCCGCGGTCTTTTTGTTCAGAGGTTCACCATTAATCTGGCCACTTTCAGGGGCCTGGTTCGGTTTGGCTCTTTGGCCATGTTGGAAGTCTTCGTCGATGTACTGGCCAATGCCCAGGCCACCTCCACCACCGGCTATCAAGAGGGGAACTGCTTCGTTTTTGGCCTGATTGAGGAGGAAGACATAGGAGCCACCGCCTCCACCACCGGCTCCATTCTCGATGTAGATTTTCTTCACCATGTCCTGCTTGGAACGGAAGCTATACTGGCCCAGGTCTAGGTCGTGATCCGTGCCACATCCAGGCTCTTTGATCAGACCCATCGACTTAATGCAGGCGTTCTCGCCCTGCTGGCCCACGAGGAAGTACAGCTCCTCGTGCTTGTGGAGTTCCAAAACAGCCACAACAACCGATCCCCGGGAGCTTCCAACTCCTCCGGAGCCCAGACCACCACTGGCACCTTTGGCAATAATCCTGGAGGATATTTATTTTATTAACTATAGTTCTGTGATCAATTTTATTTTAACTCACGTGTAATGACCCTCGTGGGGCACCTTCCACTTTTGCATGCCCTTGTAGGTGCTTTGATCCTCAACCACATGGACTTCCCGCAGGATATGCGTCTTATTTTGTTCCCTGTAGGATGACTCGCACTGTGCCTGAGTAGGTCCTATCATGCCCCTCGTGTCGCAACTGGTTAGCTCAAGATCTGAAAATATTTGAAAAGTTAAAGAAAGGATCTTCCGCATAATAACATTCACTTACAATTGGTATGCTCAAAGTCCTTGAATGTTGGGCTCTTCAGATTCTGCCGCACATCCCAGTAATTGTAGCCATTTAAGTGGTCCTCCGGAATGTTGAGGCCAAAACATTCCGGACTCAGTGAGAAATCGTCCACAGCCACATCTGAGTAGATTCTCATGCCCATGCGGGCTTCAAATTGGAGATAGTATCTAGAAGGAAATACACCTTATAAGGTTATCCTTCAAAAAAAGGATTCTTCACTTCACTCACTTGGACGTTATGTTGGGCAGGACATATTCTGCTCGCAGCCAATCGCTCCCTTGGTTCTTGGTGCTCCACCACAAGGTGGTGGTTATGTTCTCCTTCTCCTTCATTTCCACCACCGAGAGGTTAATGCTGCCCGGATTCTTACCAAACTGGTGGATGAAGAACCTGACCACGCAGGAGTTCCTGTACGGGGAGTCCGGATTCCCATGGACCGAAGGAGGCGGATTGAACGTCTTGCTAACCATAATGGCATTGCTGGCAAAGCCTATGATGGAGCTCTTCTCGGTGTTGTTCTGGTGCTGGTTCATATTGACGAGCATGTAGTAGCCGCTGGTGTTGTTTAACAAGTGCTGCATGGTGTGATCCCCATCAGGGCCAGTGTCGTGGGTGGGCGACGAGCCCGTATGGCGAGACCAGGTCAGAGTAGTCTTCCCTGAATCACGCCATCCGCACCAGTCCTCCTCGAAGTCACAGCGCCCGCCGTAGGGAATTTTGTCTGCAATATTAAGGTTTAGGTTCATGCAGGTCCTTAAGATCCTTAAAATCATGCTTACCGCAAGATTGTTGTTCATCTTCCGCCTCGTCACAGTCCCGGGTAATGTCGCAAATTCTGGGCAGATGAATGCAAACGGGGACCTTGTTGGTAGTGCACCTCACCTGGGAAGTGCTGCACTTTTCCGACTTGGTGCCCTCCGGGAAGCAGTTCACCATCCGCAGGTTGTCCAGAGCTACGTGACCCTTCTGGCCCACTCGCAGATCGGGAACGATTTCAAAGACGATGCGAAAGTCGCGGGAAACCCGGCCCAGGCGATACACCTTCCGGGTCCACTGGCGCACGTTGTCGCCCTGGATCTCCGCCGGAACCCAGCTGCTCTCCTGCGTGTGCAGAGGCTCCACCACGACACGGGACAGTCCGTGACTCATGTCGCTCTGGTGCATGTAGACCTCCAGGTAGCACTTCTCCATGGTGGTGCTGAACTCCGGAGAGGTGAGATTCAGTGGCCTGGAGTTGGGCTGGACGCGGGCGTAGAGGAAATGGCCGGTGGCATCATCTATGCTATCCGCTGCAGGTCCCGGATGCATGCCAGTTAGATTCTTCTTGGCCAGCTCCGCGCCGCTGATCACCTGGAAACCATCTGGATACTCCACCCAGGACCAGCTGCAACGCGACTCGAAGTTGCACTTGACGCCCAGTTCGTATTCGTACTCCGTTGAGGGCGTGGCGTCCGTATGAGGGGCATATGTGTTCTGAAAGTGAATTTTATTAAAATCAGTATATATCTCCTTCAGATCTAACTTACCGCAATGGGAGCTGTATCGCGGATGCGGTCCTTGATCTCCTGCAAGGGATCGCTGGAGGAACCCGGTGGGTCGCCTTCCAAGTTTCCATGGGTCACTCCGCCAGCAGGCTCGTCAGCCTGGTTCAGGCTCTTCTTGAGCTTGTACAGCTCGTTGATGGAGTTCTTCCGCGGCGGCATTCGCTTTGGCTGGTCATCAGCTCCCCCATAGGATGGGGGAAACCGAGTGGAGTAGGGTCCGGCGGTCATGGCGGCCATTCCGGTGGGCTGCCTTATCGGTTCGCCGTAGCGATCGATCGTTCCCATATGCCCCAGGCCATCGATTCGTCCGATAGTCGAGGTAGCCTGGTAGGAGGGATACCCGGCACTGTGGCCTGAGATGCCGCCCCCTGGTCCTCCCACTGAAGGATTCATCAGCTCCTTGCGCAGCGACTCGATGCCGCGTCGTCCGCCGCTTCCGGGGCGAGCGGCCAGCTGGGCCAGACTCTGACGGCGCTTGGAGTCCTGGCGTCGGGATCCTGGCGGGGCTGTCTCATAGTCCTCGTACTGTGTGGCCCCCGGCAAAGTAGGCTGCGGCAGGGGCATGGGTTGTTCGTGAAGCCGCCCGTTTCGCAGCTGCTTTCCGGAAGAACCTGGCCAGGTGTTGAAGCTCGGATGCTGGGACATGGGCAGCGAACTGAAGGTGTGGTTCAGGATAAACGGTCGCTGGGCCATTGATGGATCCACAGCTACCAGCAGCAACACCACCAGTAGCTGCACCACCATTTGCCTGAGCGGTGGCATTCTCAAATCTTATGTGTGTCACAGACCAAGAAATATTCTCGTCCAATGCTGTTAGTCTCTTGCCAAATTATAGTTCTTCAAATGCAATTTCAAAATAATATTCCGTTGGTGGAAATATCTTTAGCTCCTTGGTAAAATTTGCGACCACTTGGCGCGTTTAAAATTCTTCAAGTGAAGACAGCTCATCGCTAAACTTTTCACCCAGAGGTGAGTCCTTGTGTGGGCCCTAATTAATTGCAGCTTCCTGTTTCCGGGCTATTCAGTATTCTGCAAAGGGAAATATTGAAAAACAATGCGTTTTAATTATTGTGGGTTTGACGTTTGGCTTTTGAAAGATAAATTAAGGCCCACGTATTGACATTTTCCGATTAAGGGGCATAAATAGGTTTTAGGCCAGCCCACACACCCATATGTGTCAGAGCATTTCCCCCCTTTTCGTATTTGCTCATTTTTCCACATCGAGCCCGCAGGCGAACAATTGGCTTTTAAGGACCCCGAGGCCAGAAATTGCAATAAGGCAGCTTTTATTAGAAAACGTGTCCTTCTTTTTGGTGAAATCGAAACCGAAATCTTTCCTCCGGGTAGGGACAAAAATCGATGACGGCCTTAGGATTACCTGGCATTTGCCAAAAGGCAACATGGCGCTCCTGGCAACCTGCAGATGCCGATGCTGATAGAGATACAGATACAGAATGCAATTTTCAATTTGCGAAATTTAACTGAAATTGTAAGAGGCTTTTCCAAGAAGCTACATACAGTTTCCTTGAAAGTTTATGGTTGCTTTCATCTGATGATGTGTTTTTAGGTTAATTAATATTAGGAAACTTTGTTGCATTTCTCAGAAGTAAATGCTTAATTAGTTTCCAGGAACTTGTAATTATCTCTTGTAAAGACAATCAAACCGATTACTCAAAGGGAAATTGGCACATGTGAATGTTATTCTTGAATTTGTGGTTTCTGGCTACAAGTTTTCCCGAAAACTCAATTACATTTGAAAATTTTCTAATGGCTTTGCTGATTGATTAGGCGATTTAAAAGCTATTCATATTTTGGCTCGTCTACTTCAATAAAAATTCTATTACATGCACATGTCTAAATGGATTTCCTCATAATTATTTGGTCTTTCGGACGAATCTATTTTTTGTGTATAGACACGGGCAGCTTCTTGAGTTCGAGGGGCGTCGTACAATTTCACTTTTAACATTTCGCCTGGCCCCGAAAACACACAGACACAGAGATATATCCATTAGAGATATTATTACATATACTCTGTTATTTTCTGGCATTTTCTTTTCGGGATTTGTTTCGCCTGCCGAATGACAAGTGCATTTATTTTATTTGATTTTTCAGCAAACGATTTTCTTTTTTTTTCCACCTCAGGAACCTAGACACGCAAGTCGGAAAGAGACGGAAAGTTGGGGTTAGAAATGTACGATTCGTATTTTCTATTATGTTGGTGTACCCTCAACAAAAAAAAAAAGAAAAAGGGAAAACCAAGAAGAGCAGAGGAAAATATATTCCATGTTGGGATTCCAGCGAAAAAGTTGGGAAATTTTAAGCCAAAAGAAAAGTCTTATGTTCGTGTGAGAGAGGCTGTGTGTGTGTGTGTTAGTAACTTCATAGTACGCAAAGTATGCTGTTAACAACGGCCTCTCACTCCCCCACCCTCACAATTTTCCCCCACTTCGCCAGCAGAACTCCAGCGAGTGCAGAACGGAAACGCAACTGAAGCTGAAAGTCCTGCGAGTGAGCGGAAAAGCGCCAAGGAGTTCAGGGAAAAGGGCAAGAGCTAACTAACTGAAAACTACACACATGTGGGTAAAATGACAGCCAACGAACCACCCACCCGACCACTCAGGCTTCTGATATGTCCCTCCAGGATCATCGAGGAGCAGGAAGCGAGTTTGAGAGTTGAGGCAAGAGTTCAAGACACGGACAAGTGCCAGAAGTTGGAAGTGAAGCAGATTCCACTCGAGAACTTTATTTTGCGGGCACATCGAATTGGAGCATAATTACTGCGCAGCAAGGGACTAGGGGAAGGTTTATAGAAACAAACCGATTAGGAACTAAACTGGCTTAAAAATACTTCTTTAAATTCAAAAGATAGGTATACAAAATCATGTACTTTTATTCGGAACTTGATTTATAGCAAAAAAATACTAATAAATTATATTATTTTGTGGGGAAAGGTAACAAGGATTTGATTTAGAAGGTGAGGATAGAAGGAGTTTTGCTTCTTAAACCCAACTTTTTAAGCCTTTTAAGAATGGATGAACTGTAAGGAAGGCAAATATTATGTACGGAACAGAATAAGTCACAAATATTACAGTCTTTTTGTGTTTTTGAATATCTATAGAAATATTTGCTGTTAAATTTTTTGGCTTGGTTTCATTGGTTAGATATTTAACATAATCATCTCTATTAAGAGTGTACCCGGGAAAATTAATATTTGAAACACAAATGAAAGTACCTTATCAAGATAGGATAGGCCAGAACTCCATTAACGCTCTTAATAGCTCAGATGTATGTAAGAAATATATTTTTAATAATTCTTATTACCACTTATTATATTTTAGTCCAACGAATGTTTTCCACCTTGAAATTATAAATTTGAGTACTTGCAATTTAAAAAAATCGCCTCTAAATATTATTTTCTAAAAAAATGATTTTGCTAAATTTGCAAAACAAGCAACAAAACACACCAGCACATGCATAGAAGCCAGTATCTGTATTTTGCAGATACACACACAGAACGGTAGCAAAAACAACAAAAACCTTAGAGGGGCAGGCAGCAGCGAGTGGAGGCTGCGTCAACGTCGCAAATATTGCGCTGCTGCTGCTGTGGTCCACAGGACCCTTGGCTGGCTCCCAAGGATTTGCTAGGATGCGAAACGCAGCTTCAGTTTCGTTGACTGCGCAGGATACACACACACATGGCCAGCCACACAAACACACATACGGCACACATACACACAGATGGAACATGGAACTCTTCGCTACTAATGGCGCAGACAAATTGTTTTGCGTATCTCACAGATACATAGGAGCCGAGGCGCACAAAAGATACTACACACAAAAACACACACCACACACACACACTTATACCCAAATGGAGGGTAACGAATTTTTCATTCGATTTTTCAATATTTTTCACATCATTATTGAATCTTTGGCTTTTCTCGGTTTGAGATATAATATTTATTTTTGAACATTTAATCACATTTACCATAACGCACACATTTTCGTGGACCGAAAATTTTCAAAGCTGGTGCCTCTGCTGCCCCAAAATTATGTATAGTACTCGGCCGATATCTATATATTTTCTTTCTTTTTTTCCCCTCAACGAAAACTGTAATTCCTTGCAACTTTTTGGCAAATTTCCGCAAAGAAAATTTCACGTTTTTTCTTCTTTTTCATTTGCTGTTACTAATATTCAGTAATGGCTCCTGCCCGCAGTAACATTTTTCTCTAACACAGTTGTTATTGTACTGTACTGTCTCTTTTTTGTTGTTTTTTTTGCTTTGCTGTTTTTTTTTTTGGCTTGGATTGGATTGGAGGCCGTCTGTCCGCGTATCTGTGGGATACTTGCGCGCACGACGCTCGGCAAACGAAGACTGAAATGTGGGGAAATTCGCAATGCCCGGCCAGCATCATGACATCTCACAGCGGCGGCTAAACGAATATCCTGCGCTGAAATCGAGCTCCAGGATACACACACATCCACATAGCGATGCTCGAGGAAATTTCTCACTCGCCCGATTTTCTCGCTGACGGTCGGCGAAAGCTGTTGCTGTTTTTGCCTGCGATTTGATTGAATATGGAGCTCGGGGAAGGGAGGCTGACTAGGAGGCGGTGTCGTGGTGGGTGGGTTTTTGGGGCAGGCCGGAGAATAGGAAGAGTGGCGCACTCTGGCGGTCGGCGTAAGCTGGGAAATTAATGCAAACTGCTGGAAATTGAATTTAACTACAGCAGCCGCCGCTGCAGTGGCAAGGAGAAATGTCAGGGGGGCAAGTTGGAGGCCATCCTGCGTCAGTTTCAGCTCCGGCTGCGTTTCCTTTTTCAATTTTCAGTGCAATAAGACCGGAGACCTGGGCCTCCCCACATCCTGTCAGGGGCTCTTGCGTTTGTAATATCACCTAATCACCGCCGCGGATGCGTCACAAATGCATTTATCTTGGCACCCAACTCACAGATCTCAAGAAACTTGCTAACCCATCATCCATGCAGCTTTCTGCCCTTTTGGTTTATTAATTTTCCGGTTACCTTCACTTTCTATTGGACAAGTTGAAGCCGGATGTCTTGAAATCTGGCTCGAATCCAACAGGTGCAGTTACCAAAGGTGTTTGGCAATATTTGAAAACTCCTCACTATAGAAAAGCTAGCCCACCAATGTTAGGAACAGAATTTCAAAAAAATCTATCAAAAATGTTGATTCCAGGTTTTAATGCAGAATGATGGAGAAAAAATCGATCGAGTTATTCCACTTAAGGATCGGATGAAAATTGGCCAAGATATGGACATGGTTTGGGTCATAATTGGAAATCCTGGATTTTGGTAGGGGTACCCCCAAAAAAATTGGAAAAATATCGATCCAAAATTTTGTTGGCAGGTTTTGATGCAGAATAATGGAGAATTGATCCACAAATCGATCGAGGTATTCCGCTCATGGATCGGATGAAAATTGGCCAAGATATGGACATGGTTTGGGTCATAATTGGAAATCCTGGATTTTGGTAGGGGTCACCCATAAAAATTGGAAAAATATCGAAGAAAAAATAACAACGATAACTACATGTTAATTTTATAAAAAAAAAAAAATTTAAGAGTGTTGAAGGCCTTTACATCGAAATCTTATTAATGTAGGAAAATGTAGTTTTCTAAAATTATTAGTTTTGAAAACACATAGGTCATTTTTCCGAGAAAAAGCCATTTGAAAGCACAATATTCGCTTACAAAAATATACTGATATTCCTAATTTCACAAATGTTTTTGTTATTATAAATTAAAACGAAAACCAACAACGCCAACTAATGACGACAACAAACGGAAATGGGCGACATGGTCGGGGCGACAACTAAGCGAAAATTAATATAGAACCGCGAAGAAAGTACATGTGCAGATACATACGTACATAAATCCAATAATATATATATCTGTGGGTATATATATTTTAAAGTGCCGCCGGCAGCTGCAGAAAAAGCGCAGACAACAGAGAGAGAGAGACACAGGGGCAGAACGTCAAAGACCGATCTGAAGGAAACCTCGGAATCCACTTTATTTATAAAAATATAATTTTCATCCCGCTCTCTCTGGGAATATGAATTCTCTATTTTGCGACAGTAAACGCGGCCGTAAAATGTTTAGAGATACGAAAATTGACAGAACTGTTGCCGAAATGGAACATAAAAGCATCAAATCATAAGATGCGTTTCGCATCTAACAGATGCACTTCGCTGGCTGCAAGTCTGTATTTTTATGCAGATTTATTTTTAGGAAGGAACTCACACAACACAGTTCGGCGGAAAGCGTGCCCGGCACGTGGCGCGTTGGAAGAGAAAGAGTTTATCTCACTATTTATAACACTAGGGGTCTTTCAATTATATTCACTTAAATCCGCACAAGTATCTGATGGATACTGTTTTGTGTCGCGAATGCTGCAGTTTCTGAGATTCTTTGGCTGTGCGACATCCGTGAGATACGACGGCTCGGCGACAACTGACAAGAGACTCGCATTCGCCGCCAGCTGAGATCGGCCAGAAGCTATAGACGCCGGAGACTGCGGAGGCGTCTCTACGACGTAGTCTTCCTCCCCCACCCCCGCCCAAAAGAAAATCTTTCCTCTGTCGTCTTCTTGGGTTTTTTTTCTCACGGCTGCCGCATCCTTGTGTTGTCGGTGGCTGGTATGTTTGTTTATTTGTTTTCGTCGCGACGTGTCAAGTGGGTAATGCAATTGAAATTGACTTGTGCGTTAACCGTTCACCATGCACAGCGGGGCGGTGGCGTCAGGACATTGTCCAGCCTTGCCTCTGACCCCTGACCTTTAGCTACCTGCCCCTGGTCGTTGCCAGCCGATCGGCAGGAAGATTTATGGCTGTGTCGTTGCAAAAGGGAGAGCTATTTTTGGATTCGTTCTCTGTCGCCTGTGGTGGAGCTGTGAATGTAATTAATGGTTTTCGACTTGGGGCAGGGTCCATGCAGAAGGGGTAGCTGCTATCTGAAGCAAAACGGAAGTTCACGATCTTTGCAGATTGCACTGGAGGCTGTGTTGTGATATATTAAGAGGAACGTCTTTTAGGAAAAGTATAAAATAGTATTTTAGTTTTAACATATTTATTTGTTCTTGCAGAGTAAAGACAAGCCCCTATTCCCAAGCCACTAATATTTCCTCATAATTAATTAAACCAAACTGCCTGTGAGGTCGTGAATATTTTTTCAAGTGCCTGCGAGGGTTGCCACCGCCAGGACGCCTGCCTTCGAGTGGCCAACGGGCGCCGGCAGAGCGCATGTCAAGTGGTCCGATTGTCCTGCCAACCGCCAACTGTCAATTGCTTGCTGTCAAAGGCTCGAGTCCCGGCTTTGTTTACGTTTGCTGGTGCTCGCAGGACCTGCGCACTGGGGGATAAACACGCGTCCTGATGCAAACAAGTGGCTGCGGGCCACGTTGTGCTTGGTGCTATGGCTGGAGGGGCCAGAGCAATCTGTTGCCACCACCAGCGGATCGATGGAGCCAGGACATGCGCAGCAGGTGCGAGCCAAGGCAGGACCCAACGCAGGGCGGGCTCCTCGGATGTAGACACAATTATTTCGGTCAGAACGCTCCCGTGCCTCGTGCAAAACGGTTCACAATCCACGTCCAGCAAACACGCTTTTGCTTTCACTGAGTGCGCTTCTATCTCTGTGTGTGTTTGTGTGTGTGCATTTGTATTGGTGTGGGTGTCTGTGTTGGCCAAAAAGCCCGAGTAGAGAAAAATCAAATTACAGGCCATTTGCTTTAGCACAGAAGCACCTTGTTTTTTGCTGGCCCCTGAATTAAATGCAAGTTTATAATTTGTAGTTGATGCATTTTGGGCGAGTGAAAGGACAGAAAGGAGTGAGTGTGTCTAGTGTCGCTTCTGTTGCCTTGATTGCCTCACACACTCACGCACACAACAGGACATAAACATACAGGACATACAGGACCACGTACCCACACGCTCGCACTGTCGCTGGTGAAAAAGTGAAAGTGAGACGCCCCAGCGACCCGGAAATCGGACAGCTCTGAAAATTTTCGCACTTGACGCACCACTTGGTTGGAAAAAAGTTAGTGGAAAACCCCCCCGTAGCGAAAGTTTTCGCGAAAAGCCATTTTCCACTCTCTAACCGAAATCGAATCAAATTTTTAAAATACCTTCCTGCTATCCCTCTCGACTTTCTCTTTTTCTCTTGACCCTATGATTTATGCGTGGCACATACACCATTTTCGTATATAACACATTTTTCCACCCGCCCCGTGCTCCCTGCCACCGACACGCACTTATACACAGCACAATTTTGGTATCACCCACCCACATTTTAACCTTCAAAATTTTTGGCATGCTGTAAATTGTAACATAAACTAAGAGCGACACTTTTTTGTAATATTTGATCCAACACCTTTGTACATAAATCATTTTTTTCGATTAACTTGGCAAGTGAATTTTTGTATAAATCCTTTTTTCCCCACTTTGCTCAATTTTTTTGGAATTGCAGTCGAAATGATTTAATATTAAGCTTGAAAACGGATATTCAAAATCCGTTTTAAATAAAACTTTATGTGTACAAATGACAAAAAAATACAATATATATGAACAATAATCTGTGGGAGAGGGACCAGAACCCGAATTCACATTGCAACAGGTAAGTAATTCAAGGGTGAGATTCTACATTTTTTCAACACATTTTATAAAATCGATTTTATATAATATATTGGGCCAACCTGCAGGTAAAATAATTAAACTTTCGCCATTCGTGTCTTGTGAGAAACTTTTCCAATTCCAATTTCCAATGCATGTTCCTTGCCATCTGCTCGTTTCAAAGAAACTTGTCTCAAAGTATGCAGTAATTTTCTGCATTGTCTTGAATTCTCCACACCAGTTAACCAACCACCCATTCACCCATCCACCCACTTTTTCCCCCCAACCACCTGACAAGGCCATCCTGATCTTTGTTGATGTTGTTTGTGCGTAGCCGATTGTGACAGGACCTTGTCTGTTGGCATTTGAGGTTGCCTTTTTACCTTTTGCCTTTTCCGTTTTTCCGTTTTGCCCGCCTTTATGGTAATTGTAATTTAGTTGCCAGTTAGCCCTGTTCAAGGGCATTCACGGAGGCTGTTTCGATGGGTTCGAAGGGTGGGTGGGACAGGATGGGTGATGGGCGGGTCGATGGAGAAGGGCTGGCGCAGACGCGTGTCTTGGGTGAGGCCAAAAGTGGAAGTGAATTACAATTTAATTACAACAAGGTCTCATGGGCGCTTTGCTGGCTTTTAGGGTTTAGACTAGGACCCTGGGATAATGAAGATATTATTTATAGACGTTTTTCATTTAAATTGATTTTAAGATTCAGAGAGAAACCGAGAAGCCAGTCATTCACCAAATCACCTTATTATCCTCCTTTGATTATGAAACTCAATTGCATGGTATATAGTCCCTTAAAGGTTTCGATTTTTACATTTTTTTTATAGTTAGAGCCCATTGTAACCATTTGACATTTGTAATTGCAGTAAACCCAGATGCCCGAGGCATTGATTCTACCCGGCATGGCTGACGCAGAGCCGGACCTCTCGACTTTCGAGAACAAGACGGGCCTGGCGGAGGACATGAAGTTCCTGGCGTCCATGCCCGAGCTGTGTGATGTAACCTTCCTGGTGGGCGATACCCGCGAGCCTGTCTGTGCCGTCAAGGTTTGTACATATTTTGTATTTCGCATTCAGCAGCCCTGTACTTTGCCCTGATCCTGTGTGGCCGAGCATTGAAATCAGGTCACTGCGTAATCGGCACTCTGCGTCCCGGCATACTATATCCTTTGAATGGCATTCCCTTTGAATAGCTTAGCCAACAATGCGTCCGCCCTTTGCATAATTTTAAGACTAGAAGATTGCCATACACTGTAAAAAATATCCTAGTTACTACCTATTTTCGAATCCGGATATCCTGTAATATTATTTTTCCGTTTGTAGGCCGTGCTGGCATCTCGTTCTCGGGTTTTTGCCAAGATGCTCTATGCTGCCCCCTCGCCCCAGAGGAAACGAGAGACCTCCACCAAGGAGAACAAGCTGCGCCTCTTCCTCAAGCGCTCCTCGGAGCCGCTGCTCAACCTTCAGAATGCCGCACAACAGGTTCGTATCCGCATCTCTGCCACTACATTATATATTTATCCTGGGGGATATGTATTCATCCATAATCAATAACCGCCCCAAATGGGGGAGACCCATCCCTCCCTACATTTGGTGTGCTCGTGTGTGTGTGCGAGAGTGACATTGTGTGATTTTGCATTTTGCCGTGGGTTCTGCATCATTGGGGCTATTTTTACATACGACTAACAACCTTTTGAGTTAAACCTTCATTCTTTATGTTCTGTATATGATGTGTATATCGAAAGCCATTTTAACTGATATCAATGTTCTCGTGCATTCTCTGTTGTGACAACCTCCATCTTCCTCATTCGTTACCGTTATCCCGCAACCGTAACCCGTAACCGTAACCATAACCGTAAACCGTATAATCATAGAGAACCGGTTTCACCCAACAATTAGCTCCGATACCCGAGGTAACCAAGCATCAAATACAGCCTCTGTGCGTGTATGTGTATCTGTAATTGTAAACGTGTGGGTGTCGTAATTAAATGAAGTCTTTCATTATCCTTGCAGAATATACAAAGGATTATCAAGAGTCCTTAATTTTAGCATTTTGGCTTGTTATTTAGTTAAAGTTGTAGTCCGAAAAAGGTTCAGTAACTGATGCTTCTTGCATTACCTTCCAGATCCTACATAAAAATTCGTTAAATGTTTTTAATAATTTATTTGCAAGGATATTTTATAATTCGGATACCCGAAGTTAGTTGCTTTAGCACAAAAAATAACCCAAATATAATTGGCTGTGTATAGATGTCTATTTAGAATGTACTTCTGGCCAAGTGTCTAATATTTGGCGTCAAGATGAGTTTGCCAACAATGTTTGTTAGACGATACTACCTATAACTAGTTATTGAATGCCTTGCCTCGGTTTAAATTTCTTACCCTTTTCCACACTTTCTAACTATCTTTTCAATCGAAATTAAAGAAACTACTTCTATAATTGAGTTAATTTTGGGTTTGCCTGAACTTCACCATTGGAATGCCTACAAAAATTAAACTTTTGCACCTGTCTCTGCCCGCCGAGCTGTTCTTGTTATGTTAGCTGATTTATTTTTTATTTTTATTATCGATTACTTTATTGTGGTTTGAATATTTAGCCTTCAGGTCAGCAGCATCAAACCTTGATTATTGAGGAGTTCGAGCCGGATGTCTTCCGACAACTAATTGAATACATTCACACGGGTTGTGTGACTCTTCAGCCTCGTACTTTATTGGGTAAATTCAATAACTACTGTGTGCTTAACTTTATTTAATGCGTTTTTCTGATTAACAGGTGTCATGAATGCTGCTGATTACTATGGCCTCGAGGAGCTACGTCGCGCCTGTGCTGGATTCGTGCAATGTTGCATCAACGTGGACACTGTCTGCGCCCTTCTGGCCTCCGCCGAGCGATATATCCAGTACAAGTGCACCAAGACCTTGGTGCAAAAGGTGCTGGAGTTCGTGGATGAGCATGGCAATGAGGTCCTCAATCTGGGTAGCTTTACTTTGCTGCCCCAGCACGTGGTCCGCTTGATTCTGGCTAGGGAGGAGTTAAGGGCTGATGAGTTCACCAAGTTCCAGGCAGCACTAATGTGGAGCAAGAAATACTACGATAACAATCCGGTAAGGTTGTGTTCTCCCATGAAGGTATCTATTTTCATTTAGGGATATTGCAGAACATTGACATCAAGGAGATCCTTGGAACCTTTGTGGAGTATATACAGTTCCATAAGATACCTGCCAACGTGCTGATGCGAGAGATACATCCCTTGAATCTGGTTCCATACACAATCATCATGAATGCTCTGGCCTATCAGGTGGGTTGCACTGTGCTTCTAGATTGCTTTGCGCTGCTTCCTTGGTGTTTAACTCAGTCACTCACGCCACCATCTCTTCATCTATCTGTGCATCTGTCTTTCTGTCCATCAACCCATCCGGCATCCAACATCCAACATCCGTCAACGTCCATGCACTCCATTCCGTCCATCCATCCTGTTGTCCCCTTTATGTCTGATTCTACACTTTGCAGGCAGACCCAGAAAGCATCGACCCCGGAAAGCTCTCTCCAAACTCTAGCCGAGTGAGGCGGGCCCGCCAGAACCAGGGCCGCTCGATGTCCGTGCAAAGTTCACTGGATCCGTACGGATCCAACACCACGCTGAGCTCCAGCGGCAGCAGCGACCCCACCAGCGGGATGCATCACAGCAACTAACATAAGTTGAACGGCCCCTCCTCCTCCTCCTCGTCCCAGCAGCAGCAGCCGCATTCCCAGCACCATCGCCACCGCCACCACCACCAGTCGCTGCCGAAGATCCGGAAGGCCAAGTCTCAGTCCTTCCGCACCCGTCGCAGTCCATCTGAGCGGCGAAGTCCTAACAATGCTCCGAATCTCACCTTCAACACTGCCCTGACAGCCGGAACTGGAGCCAATGGGGAGAAAAAGCGGAGTCCGTTGACGCCGAAAAGTCCGGTTCTGCCGGCACCGGAGTCCAAGAGTCCTGGCAGCAGCTCCCAGAAGACGCCTACCTCCCTGTCGCGCCAAGGAACTCTCCGAGCCTCCAACAGACGAAAAAACAGTGGCCAGCTCTCCATTTCTCTGGGTACGCAGGGTCGACGTAGCCCTGTCGGCCTCAACGATCGAAGTCCTCAAGGTCGCCGGAGTCCTCTTTTTCCCGGCAGCGGCCTTAGGTCACCCAACGACCCCTTGGCCAGTCCTACATTGAGAAGTCCTACGGGCGAGCCGCGTCGTAGCAGTCCTACGTTCAGTGTCCATACGCAGGAAAGGCGTTCGCCCTTGGGGGCAGTGGCTCCCACAGACTTTGGTTGCCAGTTTGGAGCACCTGGCTCCAGAAGAAGTCCCACTTCAACGGTTCATGTCCAAGATATGGGCACTGAGCCGGAAGAATTTGGCT
This sequence comes from Drosophila bipectinata, assembly GCF_030179905.1. Taxonomy (NCBI): domain Eukaryota; kingdom Metazoa; phylum Arthropoda; class Insecta; order Diptera; family Drosophilidae; genus Drosophila; species Drosophila bipectinata. The sequence goes on from NC_091737.1 coordinate 11,436,557, forward strand.
TTGGCGGCATGAAGAGACCTTCCATCAGCCTGTTTACACCCATATACTTTGCCAGTGAGAAGCGCTCACCCATGGGTCCTATCCCTCCCATTACCGTCTCCAATCCTGCCGAGACCTACAAGAGTGCAGAGAGAGAAAGAGAAGCCGCGGAGGCGGCTGCTCGAGAACTGGAGAAGGAAAAGGAACGGGAGGCAGCCGCTCAGCCGCAGCAGGAGAAGAAGAGCGTGATGCGAGAGATCCTAGCCTTTGTGAGGAAGCCATCGAAGCACATCAGCACCAGGACGAACCGCTTTGCCAATGCCTTCACGAGAGCGGAATCGGGATCATCCAGTGGCCCACTAATCAGGCAGAGCACATTCTCGGCTAGTCCGGCGGCCTCCTCCACCGCCGCCAAGAGTGCGGTGCAGAAGCAAATGTCCGAGGTGGGATTCGAGCCGAAGATGTCCCTGAAGTTTGCCCACTACACCAAGATGTCCTTGAAACTGAGGCGGTCGGCCAAGCGCGAGGAGGAGGAAAAGGAAAAGGAGAAGCAGAAGCAGGGATCGGCAGCGGGATCCAAGAGGCCCAGTGCAGATCTGAGCCTGGGCCATCCCGAGCAACAGGTAGGTGGAGCAATTGCGGCTGAGGAAGAGTTGCCCTTCGAGCTGGCCAATGTCCACTTTGAGAAGGTAGGTGAGTCCTATATCAAGCATGAACGTCTCCGAGAACTGGAGGAGCCCTTCGAAGCGGAACCGCAACCCGACACCGAAGACAACAAAGAGTCGGAGGCAAAGAAAGAGGTGGAACCGGATGCTGCCATGGCCCAGTTCGTGGAAGAGGTTACCAACTCCCTGAAAGTGGTGGCCCTCAACGGGGATGGTGGTGCCGTCGCAGTTCATCACTTCACCAGGCGCTCCGAGAGCCGCGAACCCATCGAGCCGAGGATCAGCGAGGAACGGGAGTCGGACTCCAACGACCTGATGATACCCGACGAGATACGGGCCGAGCTGGTAGAGATCTTGAAAGCCTACCCGCCAGAACCAGTTTATGTGAATCTGCAGGCGCTGCGGCGGGAGACCGAAGAGCCGGACCCGGCCGCTGCCCAGGCTGAAAACGACTCGGCAGCTTTGTTGGCGGCCGAGGTGCCCGAGAAGAAGCCGCTGCAGTGTCCTACCATCGAGTTTGAGCCACCGTCGCGGCGCTCCTCCTTCGATCCACCGCGCTCCCCCTTCCTCGAGCAACTGCGTAGTCCCGGGGTGGACACCGAAACCGATCTGATCAATCTCCAGCGCCTGGACTCCGGCGGCGACAGCTTCGAAATGGTCGAGAGCAAGTGGAGCAAGTCGAGTCGCGGCGAGTCCAGCTTCGACTGCCCCTACTCCTCCCGGGACACCAGCTTCGATGTCTCGATTTCGAGATATCAGTCCACCAGCTACGAGGATCAGACCTCCAGCTTCGAGATCGTGGACACCGACGAGCGTACCCAGGGCAGGAGAGCAGTGGATCTTCGCAAGAGCTCCATAGAACTGGTGGATGCGGAGACCTTCCAGCGGTCTGGCTCCTCTTGCGGCGGACGCAAGTCCTCTCTGGAGACCCATTTTGATTACACGCCCACTGAAGGCGGTGGGCGGTCGCCCAGCCTTCCGTTCCCGGCTATGACAAAGAAACAGCGTACGGAGAACTTCCGCCAGCTGCACGTGTCTCCGTTCAGTGCCTTCTCCCGGGCACGTAGTCCCCTCTCCCAGCAGACCTCCTCCAACTACAGCTCGAGGGACAGCTACGACTCCAGCGGCTCCTATCCGCACGGCTACGGTTATCCGCCAGAGCCGCAAAAGAGTCCGTACGGCGATCCCAGCCGCAAGCATTTCCCACTGACTGTACGTCAAAAGGGCGACGAGGAGCGCGAGGTGCGCACCTTCCTCTGCACCGACCAGAGATGCGCCTCCATTTTCGAGCCTCGTCCCAGCTCAGTGCTCACCCAGCAACTGTCCACCGGCTCCATGTCCACCCCGTCGGGGTATACGAATGGCACGCCGCGAGTTCCGGGTGCTGTGCCTGCTGGGCCGGTGCCCTTGCCCCACCCCGGGCCGCTCTCCTCGTGCGGTTTCTCGAGTGGGAGCGAATTCGAGCCCCCGTCACCGAGGCGGGCGGCCAGTGCCTCGCCCAAGCACACCTTCACCTTCCGCATTGTGATGAAGAAGGTGGACAGCTCTCCGGAGGCCTTGTGTCCGGAGCGGCATCGCTCGAGGATAATTGATCGGTACAGGAGGCGCGATAGCCGCAGGAAACGCATCCATGATGCAGGAAAGAGTTTTTAGGATATCCAGGAATAAAGGTTTTAGGTGAAAATCAAAGTATTTGACTCAAATATGCGAAAAGTTGATTTTTTAATGATGATGATGATTAATTAATATTTGAAAAGATCTTAAAATGTAAAAAGTGCGTGTTTAAAAGCTTGTGAATGTTTTTGCCTCTAAGTGTCACCTGGCTAGGCGCTTTTTATAAGAATCTTGCAAAACATACTATTGAGAACTTTGAAATTAATTAAAAACAGAATCGAGTTAAAATCAAAAGAGAATCAATACCGAATGATGTTTTGCAAATACAGAGTAAAATTTAAATGTTATAGAAAGTTAGGAAAACAATAATCATCCCTCGCTGATGCCAATCAAGTTAAACCTCAAAAGCATTCACGTTTATTACTAAATATATTTTTGACAATCTCAATGTTGAATCTATATACAAAAATGCTCTCAAATCTTAGGATTAAGAATTACACCGAACTGGAGGCGTTCGGCAATCAAACTTTATAAAATGGTTCTGGTTTTTAGGCCGTTTCAAAAGCTCTACCAAAGTGAAAGCGACTTCGGCCCACCGAAGACAGTCAGTCGATCCATCCCCGCCTTATCGGGGGCCTGGTACTTATGATCTCTGCAGATTTGTCAAGCAACCCTCGTTAGATCCACGGATACAAACTGAACGATTGCCTAGGCATCTAGCCATTGTATAATTATAGCATATACACATCTTTTAATATAGGGATATTCGATGTATATTCTAAATCATCTACAAAAATATGCGCAACAATAATTCCTCCCACGATTTACCTGACTAATATAAAAAAAAAATACAGAGAAAAGATGAAAGTTTATATGTATTTAATGTGCATAAGAGTTCACACTATGATGTTGTAATTTGTAATTTGTGTGAAAAAATGTCGAAAACAAAAACAGAGAAGGTTTATGAAGATGTAATGAAGTGTAAGCTAAGTATTTGTGCATTTTTACGTGGTTCCTGTTATATAGCTGTAGATATATATATATATGCGCCTACCGGCGCGGGTATTACAAATTTTTGATGACATAATGTAATCCATATACATAATCTGATTCTTAAGAACCTAATGAAATTGAATTCTAAATGTAACCGAACTGCGCTGCTATTCACGCTAAAGGTCAGAGACGTTTTTTAGTTAAATCCTAAGACTAAAATTGTGCGCATGCGCGTGTAAATTAAAGCTGGACCTGGGGCCGTACTTAAATCTTAAAAAATCCAAAAACTGAATCCAAAAAAAAAAAGCATGAAGAAGATGTGAAAATTATCGTATTACCAGAAATTAATATTTAATGTTAAAGTTTGAGCAAGGTTTTTGTACTCTGTGTTTGTTAGTTAAACAAGACGGACGAACCCTTTAAAGACCGTATTAAGTATCATAATTTACAAAATATACACACTGTATGTAATAACTCCTTAGTGATTAAGATCGTTGGCTTTTTAGCGTATTGAGTACTTCAGATGAAGAATGATATCAGCATTTTACAGGTAATTACGCATCATGAGCATTTAATTCCAACTAAATGGTAACTAATCGTTAAGTACGTTAGCCACATTAACAAAATTTGCCACATCAACAGCCGACAACTCGGATCTGAATATAGATCAGTATCTAGACCTGGATCTGGATAACCATCGATTCAGATATATAGTATACACTCGTAACTAATCGGAATGCCAGTAGAAATGTTGCTATTTTTGATTTGTAGTTGCTTGTTTTGAAACTAACAAACTGATAAAATGATAAAACGAAAAGTCGCTGGTAACAACTCGCTTGATCAGTTAGAGATTTTTGATTTCCTCTGAATGCTTGCGAGAGGTGATCGCTAATATAAAATTATACCAGATTCATAGATATAACATATATTCAGCGATGCGATCTTGGCCAAGCAGCCAACTACAATTTCACGAATGCCAACTTCTTCTATTTGCAGAGCGATTTTACAGTGTGCCAGCTGGATCGGAGGTGGATGTAGATTCCCCCACATAACCCCACTACGATGTTATGATAGATATACCCCATAACCATAACCATAACCAGATATGTATTCAGGGATTGTCGTTGTGGTGGCACTGTTAGACTAAGTCCAGTTCCAGTTTGAATCGCGTTTAATGTCTTACTTTGTTACCGATCAGTCATATACACACATACTCGAATAGTTAGCTATAAAACCTCCATACATTATGTGCGTTCGTTTTTATTGTAATTTGAGACTTTTGAAATAAAGCCCAGTTTTCTGTGTTACCTAACTAAACCCTGGCGTCCACGTGCAGGGCCAGTACACCGTCAAAGTCATCGGATCCGATGTGGACATAGCCATAGCCGTTGTCGTCAACAGTCACGGACTTTCCGGTACAGGATCCATCGACCAGGCTGCCGGAGATCACGTCGCAGTAAACGCCGGCTGGTAGGCAGGTCTGCAGCTCCTGGGACAGGTCGTACAGGTTGTTGTTCACGGCCAGGAAACCCTTGTTGCCGCGGCAGAAGGAGATCTGGCTATCGCCGTTGTCCCACCAGTTCGACAGCTCCGTGTCCCTTACGGCATTCTTGAAGCCCACCATGGCGTAGATCTGTCTCCAGCGGTGTTCGCATATCCAGCCATTCACGCAGGCGCCCTCCTCGTCGAACTCCGGCGAAATTATCCTCTCCTGCTCGTCCTGGGGCGGAGCCGTGTCGTGGTCGTCGAAGGCAAAGGAGCTCATCACCCGACTGATGCCGTAGGGGTAGGCCAGGTGGAAGGCGGTGGCCATCTTGTACTGCTTGGGGGACTTGTAGTTCAGCACAGCGCCCATGTCTCGCTGGTTGTCGTGGTTGTCCACAAAGGTCAGGGCCTGTCCGGAGGGCAGGAAGCCCCAGCCGGTGCCCCAGCTCTGCAGCCACTTCAGGGCATTGTTTCCGCGGAAGGCATTGCCGATCTCCTCGGAGAAACGGAACTCGGTGACGGCGCCCAGTTGGTTGTATTCCTCCCGGGAGACGGTCTCGTGACCATGGTCGATCACCTCCTGGAAGATGAAGGGTCTTGCATTGTGGGGGAAGCCATGCTCAATGTTCAGATCACTCAGGCTGCTGTAAATAAACTGCAAAAAGAATTCAATTCATTGGCTCGATGGATAAGGTTAACTAACTTACCGACAAATCATCGGCGGCCATGTGCTTGGCGGCATCTACTCGGAATCCTGCCACTCCCAGCTCGATGAGATGGTCCAGGAATTCAATCAGTTTGCTCCTCACCCACTCGCTGCTCTGGTCCAGATCCTTGAGGCCAACCAGCTCGCACTGCTGCACCTGGAAGCGATCGTTCCAGTCGGTGATCTCGCAGCTGGGATGGAAATCCAGGGCAGAGTACGGAACACCGGGATAACTCTTCTTGGAGGGCTCTGCCTCGGATCCGGCAGTGCCCACGGCAATTCCATCAAAGTCCCCAGACATGTGATTGAGGAGAACGTCCACATAGATCCTGACTCCAACTTCGTTGCAACGACGAACCATATCAGCGAACTCCTTTTCATTTCCAGATCGGGTAATGAGCTTGTAGGAAATGGGTTGGTACCTCTCCCACCAGGGACGTCCAGCGGCAACTATGTTCTCATTCACAGGACTGACTTGCACGCCGGCAAAGCCTCGGGGACCCAAGAAGTTCTCACATTCCGCGGCTATGTCGGACCACTTCCACTCAAACAAGTGGACGATGGTGTTGCGATTGCCCCACCAGTGGGGGTTGTGCTGGGCCAGCGTAGAACTGGCCGCCACCAAGCAAAGAATCACGGCTGTGGCGAACTTGAACATGACCGTATACTGTAGGTAATCTCGGCGGACTTTTCCCCTTATATACCCCAGGGGTAATCTTATCGCGGATTACTCCGCTTGGGTCCAATTTACGACCAGCAGATGGACGCGTTTCGATTAAGAATATAATTTACAATGGCCATCATTGGTTGACCTATGGCAATAAGAGATATCTGCCACTGAAATTGGCTTTCCCAGAACATCATAAGACATTGTACATTCTATGATAAGATGCGTATATAGTATGCAGAGGCTTCAAATACCCTTTAATGTAGTTGCTAGTGAAGCCTTAACCTCCCCCGAAAGTGTATACAAAAGTTTTCACTTTTCTTTCTTCGACTTGATACGATAGTTTATTGCACTAATTTATGACATTTTTTGTTTTGTTTTGTATCTGCCAGCAAACTGATTACGATTTGTGAATTATGAAAACTGATTTCTCGTGTTTACTGTACGAGTCATTTGCTTTTGGCCAGGCGAACTTTGGCCCCTTATGAAGCATCTTTTTGCGAGCCTCGCACTCCAGCACATAGTTCTTGCGAAGAATCACGGAGAAATAGTAGATAATCTCCACCACAGACAGCATGCTCATTCCCACAAAGAGACTAAAGGCACTGCCCAAGTTAGCTAGATATTTAGATAATAATTAATTTTTAAAAGAGATAATATAAAAACTACTTACACACTAAGGTAACCATATTGGAGAGCAAATCATGACGCAAACGTCGGTAGCCAAATGAGTTTATAAAGACATGCAGTATGCCATCGTTTTTGGCTATCCCTGAGCTTTAAGGAGAATATTTAATGCATTGATGGGCTATCGATTTAATGATTAGTACTCACTAGAATTGGTCGGCCACAGGCATATTGAGTTTCAGAGGAAAATCTGAAATCTGCACATCATAATCCAAATGTTCGCAGGTCAGAGGGCAATAGCACTGAGTACTTCTCTTCCTGGTGATAATGTTAGCTGAAATTTGATTATAAAATACATAATAATATCTTCTATAAGCTGTACCCACCAAAGTTATCCACCAGGCAAGGTATATCCTTGAATGTACATATCCTGTCTGTAGTTCGGTTAAAGTCGAAGAAGTAGGTGTGGCAGTTGCAGAACTTTACCATATTGGTGACCCTACAGTTGAGCTCACAATTCGGATAAACATAATTCTTAAAGTACCGCATCGTGAACTCGTTTCGGAAAACACAGTTTCTGTCTTCAATGGAAAGGGCTTTGACGGCAGGCGAGCAAAAAGTTTCTTGAGGATGAAGTGCCGCAAAAACTTCAGAGTCGAAAGCTATAAACTTTGAAGAGGAGTGAGCACTGGGAAAGGCATCTGCTTCCTGGATAAGTAGTTTTACGCCAAAGGAATAGGATTGAACAGGATCATAGTTGTCATCTTTGTATCTTAAAATCACTGAGAGCCCATACTTCAGACCTCCAACAGCACGTTCGCCAGTAAAGTTGAGACTGAAATTTATGGAAACTAAAAGTAAAGTAAATATTAAGAGGGGGTGTCATGTAAACAAACCCCGTTTGCCTTAAATTGAAAGAACAGCAGTGCCCAAAAAATGTTTTGGACAATTGAAAAAGCTCTAAACAATCCCGTATCTGGCCATTAAACCTGCAACGATACAAAATCTCATCGCAATTCCAACGTAAGTGCTCCACCAGCTGCTGTAAGGTGAGATTGTTGAGGGACAACAAGGACTCCATGGGGTTGATATCCTGGTCGGAGTATTTTTCATCATCCAACATAAAACCATAGAAGATGTGCAGCTTTCGAAGAATGAAACTTTGATTGGTTCCCTGGGGCAGTTGCCTTTTAAAATATTTATTTAATAATAATACTATAATTTATCACATCCACTTACAGTGTCTTTAGAAAAGCCTCTGACTTTTGCATATTAAAGAGCACATCCGGGCAAATAGTGACTGGTGGAAAGTATAAATTGCTAACAGGAGTGTTGTCACTTTCCACATTCATCCGCGTAGGATTACTCCGAAAGTCAATGTAGAAGGTGCGCGCCATAACCACAGCACAAATGAACATCACCAATGAGATGAGTAGCCAAACAAAATGCACTATACGATTGGTGTCCTCATCGCGGGTGTATCTTAACCCATGGATACTGCTGGTGGCGCAGAAGTCATTCCAAGTTCGCTTCAGGGAGGCCACCAGTGGGGACACCTTCAGGTCCACCTGCTCCGGGCTGAGCTCCTCTTTGTGACCCATTTTCACTACAAACTGATGGCCATATCCTTGCTGCTGGTATTTACATACTCGGTAGGAAAGATGTAAGCTTTTGATATCCTGACAACTGCTTATTATTTACGAATTAGAGCGAAGGGTGGAGCTACCCCCAAGATAGCCATGAGGTAAACACTTCAAAGTATACTTAGGCTATAGTTTTTTTTATTGGTTTTCATACATTTGGTTGCTTTCTTTGCAATGGTCGCTTGAGCGGATCATTTCGTTTCAAAACACATCAGTGAGAAAACTAATTTCTGTCTCTATCACAATAAGATAAGAAAGCTACGCATTCAGAATGGTAGACCTCGATCCTCTTAACTAAGGCTTGACGATTTGTGCTCGATTTGGTTTGGGTTGTGTGTGGTTCTTTTGTGAGTTTACATTTCAGTTACAATTGGGAACTATGTGTCTTTTATTCTGCGGATCGCTACAGGCATAGGAATAGATCAATGGCTAACTATCGATACAACAACTTTTGGCTTAATATCTATAGGTAGGAAACTAAAACAATATCTAAACTAAACATTCATATTAAAGATAGTGCAATAACGGACGACTACAGCTAATACTACGGCCGGAGAGCTTAGGAGCTGGAGATGGCCCGTGGCGCCGAATTGCCGTTGCTCAGCCTTGGTGGGTTGGTAGCGCTGCTGGCCTCCAGGGCTGGCTTCTGCTCGTCCTCGGAGGGATTGTCCCAGTACTGGCGCTCGCCGGAGCCAAAGATGTTGTAGAACGTACCGCAGATGATATACACAAAGGCGGCGATAAAGAACACGATCTGCCACTGACCCATCACAGGCTATAAACATTAAACGGGAAGTTAGTAATGCAAAACGAGGCTTCTGCAACTGGAAACTCACCTTGCTGGGATCGGAGATCAGGTTGCCGGCCGCAATCGGCGCCAACAGACCCGCCAAGTTGGCCAAGCAATTCGTGATGGCCATCAGGAAGCCGGCGAAACGCGGGGTGAGGTCCAAGTGATTGATCTTGAAGCCGGAGTAGATGCCTCCGTTCAGGCCCACGCCGATGGTCAGGATGGCCAAAGTCAGAGCGCGGTCGCAGCCCGTGTAGGAGGCGGCGATCAGGGCCAGGCCGGGACCATACTGGCCGATACTGTTGATCAGTTTCCTGGTGGCCGTGTGGGAGAATCTCTTGGAGCTGATCATCCAGTCGGCAATCACCGAGATGAACATAGAGAAGAGCCACATGGCCAGGTAGGGCAGGGAGCTGAGCAGGCCATTGGATTTCAGGGAGAAGCGGAGCACCTGTTTCATGTAAGTGGGCAGCTCAGTCATCAGAGTCTCATAGCCGTAGTTGTGACCCATGTGGGCGAACAGAATGGCGTAGAAGGGCAGCGACTTGACAATGGACCTGAAGGGAATTGGAGGACTCTGCAAGGGGAAGATAATCACGTTTAGAAATTTGCAAACTTGAACTCTGTTAGCTTTGAACTCACCTTGACAACATCAGTGCCCCATAGAGAATCGTTGATGTACTTCTTCTCGCGCTCATCAATCTTGGGATGAGTTGTGGGATCCTCGTATACAAAGATAAGGAAGGCAATGGACCACACAGTTCCGACAATACCAAACACATAGAAGATCGAGGGCCAGCCTCCATCGAAACCGTATTCCGCCAGGAGACCGGAAAGAGGCATGGAGATAATGGTTCCAAACTGGGCTCCAGCGTAGACGGCGGCACCCATACGAGACCTCTCATTGGGCGGGATCCACTTGGCTAGCAGGGCGTGGGTGCAGGGCACAATAGGACCCTCGCCGAGACCCTGGATAAAACGCACGGCACACAGACCCCAGACTCCACCCTCGCGGGCAGCCACCGGCACCAGGAAGGCGAACACCGAGTTGATCAACATGCCGTAGCCCAGGAAGCGCAGGGAGCCGTACTTCTTGGCCAGAATACCGAAGGGAATCTGGGTGATGACGTAGCCGTAGAAGAAGGAGGACAGGATATAGCCCTGCAGAGCCGAGTTCCAGGCAAATTCGCCGTCCTGAGAATCGTCCTGAAATTTTATTGTTTAATTAGTAAGTATCATGTAAAAGTATTAAATGTCTCAACTTACAATTGGAATATCACGATCTCCGCACTCGTCGTCGTAGACTTCCTCACCAGTTTTGATGGCCGTGTGGTTCACCATCGCCACAATGGCCACGGACATGTTGGTCCTCATCACATAGGCATTGGCCATGCCCAGGAACAGCATGAACGTCACAAAGTACCGGGTGGCAAAGCATCCTACAAAAAAATTCAGAAATTAATTAACAAAAATTCAAACACCCCAGAGAGTATGCAAATAATTAATCTAGCTCTATCAGTGAACGCGTCAGTCACCAATAATTTAATTTGCCTAAGGCAAGCCGGAAGTCTTGTCAACGAAAATAAATGTTAGCAGCGGAATTACACCGCTTCGGAAATGCAAAAATAGCCCCAACGATCCGAGGCTGAAAGCGAGATAATATCACCGAGATATAACCATGTCTGGGGTTTGCTTAGCCCAAGGTTCGTTGCCTGCATAAGATAAGATTTTCTTTGAGTTTACTCATAAGACCAAAGTAGAACACAGACCCTAGAGCACTGAACAAAATTTAGGGTCTGAAAATGTTTTGCTGCGTGAAAATATGCCGTTTCATTGATATTTGCAGTCGTAATATCCACTCATTTATTTATTTGATTTTATGGCCAGAGGCTCGTGTTCCCAGATCGGATTTTGTTATTACCGATGAATGCCATTGTTTACTTTTGGTGTGTATATGAAGTTTTTTAAGTGCCGGCTTTGATGTGGCAGTGAATATTGCCGGCTTTTCGAGCAAATGGCACGGGCGTGAAACACGTGAGGTTAAAACTATTGCCAGTACAGTTGTGCTTGGCTTTCTAAAAATGGGTCTTTCTAAAAAATGGGTGACGTACGAAAAGTTCAAGGCTGCCAGCGCTGATTCATCAGATTTCCGACATAATTGAGCCAATTGCCTTTCAAAACTAATGTGTTTCAAAACTAATCGATGCAATTGGAAACTGTGAGATAAGCTATTCGTGTTCAATAACCTGCCAGCTTCTTAGGAATTTAGTTCACAAAAAAATTCGTCAGAAATCGTATGACATAAACAATAGCCCGAACTGGGGAAATGCTGAATCAAAATTAATTTCGAAAATTTTATTGCTGTTTATTTGTGCTCACCCAGCGATAAATCGCACGATTTGCCCGATTACCGCCCATGTCCGCCCCCTCCCAATTCCCCATAATTTCCGCCACTGTCTCGTGTTGCACAATAGTCGCGTTCGCTTTCGTTGAAAGCGTTGAGGAGAAGCACGTGTAAGTCGCGAGGAAAAAACCAGGTCTTTGGTGCGGAAATCGGCTTTCTAAAAGCCACCCTCCACCATATTACGTATACGCCGTGTGGTGAGTGAAAGACTTGGTTTGTCTGAAGTCTTACTTTTTGGCTCCTGATCCAGAGACTCTTGAAGATGCCTCTGATTCCAAACCAGAACGTGACCATCACGATGGCGATGCTTTAAACTGCTACGGCGAAAAGGCATTGTGGTTCTGTTTTTTGCACTACCCTTAGGGTTTCTTTTTTAAATTTATAACTAAACTATTAAATTCGATAATTTCTAGTTCGGACTTTTTTTTATTTCGAGCTCAAGTGGTCTTTTTGCGCACACGCTTGAACCATTTCATGGTTTATCTTTCGAATTGGAATATTTGGAACCGTAACATATCGCGGATTGGGGAAACTCTTGGACTTGAAATTCTAAACACTAGCGATAGTACGCCGGGTGGTTGGACGGTCTGCCTCGGACGATATTGGCCGCTCAACTGAGTCAGAACTTTTGTGCTCCCGCTTGTTGCTTTTAGCTTTTTCTACTGAGCGCCAACTGTTGCGTCGCCTTCATTTATAAACTGCCATGGCAGTGGGTATTGGGTAGAATGGGTACACATGGGCATGGGTATTGTGGATTGGGTGGCTCGAATATACCCTGAGCAGGCTGTGCGGCTCTGCGCCGGCGTTATTCTCTCTCCCAGTGGCAATTACATCAGTTTCGGTACTTAGATTTCCCTCTAATTAAATCTAGCAATGGAAAATTCTCAGTGCAAAATGCATCATTTTCGGTGCGCGATCCCCGATTGATGTCAATTGCCCGAATGAACTTTTTACTCTAGCCTCAAAGTCAAAGAAATCTTCCGCACCTCCATTCATACACTTATAGTATAAACGTCTAATTATATTCCGATGGACGTAAGCATTCGGGCCACATCCATATCTCGTGACTTGCGGCACATGGAGGCGGCGGTGTACACGCGCTGCCTAAAATATGCACAGCTAAGTGATTATGAGGGCATTTTTCGGAAGACTACTAAGTGGACAAGGGCTGTACTTGATGACTAAAAGACAAATTTAAATTTATTTAACCCAAAAAAGTATAAACTATGCAGTTGTAGAACCCTCTAGATTATCATCCCAAGCACCCTCATAAAGATGAAGTCATAGAAGTGCCCTGCTGCTAAATGGAGGCGCCTCCCCACAAGGTGCACTATTTTCTGTGTAATTACTGCTAATCATGCCAAAATATATACGCTACACAATTGCTTTGACAAGTTGTTGCTAATTTTGACATAGACCAAAAGGCAAAAACAAAAGCCAACCGCTCTGGGTTTATTCTATTTGTTGTATTTGTTCAGCAAACCGCAGAGCGGGACCAGAGTTGAAACTGTAAAAATATCTACAGTCACGCTTGACTCACACAAGTGTTTGTTTTTATTTTTTTTATATGTATGTTTATATATGTTCTGGTGTGGGCCGATGTCGGGGCTTGCTCTGAAAGTTGCCGCCCGGCTGAGACGGACACGTGTTTGTCGCCTGCTTCTGCTCGGAAGTTTATTTTTCAAATTCTTTTGGATCTTATAGACTTGCGAATGAGCTACAGATGAAATTTTAAATTTATTTATGAAAGCAATAAAAAAAAACCAACTTGAGATATTGTTAAATTATTCATATTTTTGCAATAATAAAAAGTGCTAAATGCTTTTTTTTATTATTGTTAGCTGACATTGAGGGTGTATTTCTCTTAAGCTCTCGTGACAAAGCAGGGAAGCCATTGCACTATAGGAAATATGACCACTTTTTCTGGCCAAAAATAATATCTCAAGAACGAAACAAGATATTTAAGTTCTGATTTTTGATTTGAGTTCACATGGTCAATAGATTCAATATTTTTAAAAAATGTGGGCGTGGCACCGCCCACTTTTTAAGAAACACATTCTAACTCAAAAACTAAGCAAGATATTTAAATTTTGATTTTTGATTTGAGTTTATATGGTCAAAAGAACTCATAAATGAAAAAATTGTGGGCGTGGCACCACCCCCTATTTAAAAATAACATTCTAACTGTTCGGTTTTGCACTAGTCTCACAGCTAACAGATTCACATTCAAGGTGTTGAGGTTGCCTCCTTAAATTATGAATTTCTTCGAAAGTGCATTTTTATGCATATTCATATTTCACTCATTTGAAGAAAATTAAACAATCTACAACATGGACTAAATTACATTGTCCGACTCCGCCAGACTTGGTTTAAATCTCTTTTTAAAAATGTGATTTATTTCTAAAAATTTCTTATGCTAGACTGCTTACATTTTCACTTTATTAAAAGGACAACACAAGTTTTTTGGACACTTCACATACACAAACACACAATACAAACCACTTAAAAAAGTATTCATTTCAAAACTTTTTATTTTGTCCATAAAATTTTAAGTATTCGTGTTTTTAAAATCGCACCAAAAAATCGTAAATTCTAAGCTCATGTAAATGTTAACATCAACAGCTGTTTTTAACAGCTGTTTTCTTCGCAGTGGCGCCATCTATGAAAATTTCTGGTATGCAACATTAAAAATTAATCTATTGTGAATGATATGCAGTTAAAATTATTTAAATCCTTTAACTTTCAAAAAATGGTTTTTGGCCAGAAAAAGTGGTCAAATTTCCTATAGTGCATTGCGAAAGTGCTACCACACACACACATGCAAATGGCCCATGAAATATTCGCCATATTTGTGTATTTTTTTGGCAGGCCCTCAAATGGAAAAGTTTTTGAACATGTCATGGTACAGTTGTGCGCGCTCAAAGCAATTAAGTGATTTTTCAAACTGTCTGCCAACCATTTGGGTGCTATTTCCGTACACCAACTACAATAAATATAAATATTTTAGTAATTATGGGCATCGGAAACAGGTAACTATTCTACAACTAATCTACATGAATTTTACACCAGCTAACGTTACGTTTTCATAGCATGCTTTCTGGGTGAGCTTTCCAGCAACGTAACGTAAGCATTCATCCGCGCCAAGTCGAATGGAATTCCATTGAAACTTTTGCTTTCATCTGTCATTAAATGATAATAAGAGAAAGAGTATCAAGTGTGTGAGAACATTCTGGGGAATTCTGGGATATAAAAGATCCCCCTTTATAGTCCCAATAATAAACCACAATGGAAGCTTGTTTGTATTTCGGCTCAATTGAAACATAAACAACATACACTCGTCGCTTTTATAAGGGTTCCTGGTATCGCGGATCTCGGTAGGTGCAAAACACTCGGTCAAATATTTACAGCCATTTAAAGAGCCAGCTTTGTGCCCCTTAGAAGGTTAGGCTGATGTCAGACGACGGGTATTCACGTCCCCCTATCAGATATATCAGTTAAATCCATTTCATTGAAGTACTACTGTGGAACCGGGTTAATTGCTAAATTATTTTGCCTTAATTTCTCTTCAGCAGGTAGACCGCTTGTGATATGCATTCTTTGAATGAATGCCTTTGCTATTTTCGGGCTAATGGTAATCTATAAAAATAGTAACAAGCGCACTCTTGACAAGATGAGTAATTCGCCTGCCACTTGCTAGCAAACAAAAAACAAAATTCAAATAAAATTCTACAAAAAAAATGTCACAAAAGTCACGATCTCGAGCAAAAAAGAAAAGGCATTTCCACTTTGCAATTGAGAGGTTTCTAAAAATTTCTCTGTCCCTCTTGCTCCCATAAAAACGCCAAGTTATGAGTCTGAGCTCTTTTGTGTAAAAGCAATTTTCTAATTTAGCAAGTCGGATTACGAGACGTCAGCAATACGAGTGCGCCATATAGTACCCATATAGTATTATGGTATAGAAATTTGGAACGGATATGGGGCTCAACTGAAGCGCAACGCTCAACAGGTCGCTGATTCTCTGGATGCCCTATTGTTAACTCACTGAGGGGGCTTTTTTAGTCACCCAGCCAACCACCACCCACAATATGCGAATTTGAAATTGGTGAGGCGTTGGCCGCGAAATTGAATAGATGTGAATATTTTCATCCAATTAACCGATGGCATGTCGAAAGATGATAAACGTTAGTGGGGCCGGACCGGACCGGGCCAGGCCGGGAATAATGGCCGGACATTCAAATGTCAATATCAGGGCCAAAAGCCAGCGACTTGCTGAAAATACTTGTCAAGCTGCCAGATCGAAAATTGTTTTTATTCGGCCCATGCTCATCACGCAAAGCCAACAGAGCTCTATAAATTGCAATGCAATCCGCTAATGAAAGTAAAAAGTGAAAAGTTCTCGTCGGAATCCCAAGGCGAAATATGCATTTCCACAACTGACCTTAGCCGCGAATCTCTAGAGAAAAAATAATAAACGAGTTTTGTCACCGCCTTGCAGAGTTCATTTGCACAGTTATAAACACGTACTGTATTTGGCATTTGCCACAATATACTGAGATTTATGGCAATGTTTTCATTTTTTTTGTTGTTGCCTGTTTTGGCTTTTGTATTTTGGGGCCTTTTAGCCGGTAACCGGTTGTGGCCAGTTGGATCTACGCAAAAAAGGTAAACCGGGAACTTACACAAACTGTGTCAAGTGTTCGCCAGACAGAAAAGATGACTTCTGTGTAAGATATATAGGAAAGGAAGACACTATAAACAAGCCAATTTGGCTCACTTCGCAAATGGTAAACTAATGATCCAAACAGGTAACAAAAGTTGGCACTGTAGGACCGTCAAAAACACCCACTACACAGTAAAAATTTCCATAGTTTCTCAGTTATTACTAGAAGAACTATAAGATATTTTATCAATCCAAACTGATAATTTTTTTCGCTGTGCAGTCTATGGCTATGTGTCACACGTTAATTGTGAATTTGGCTCACGCGTTGGCGACTCTGGTTAATAATGGATTTTATTTTTCTGCTCATTTTTATTGCATAACAAATAACTTCCGTTTGGCGGCAACCTTCCAATACATTTTCGGCCTCTTTTCGGCTTATTTAAGTCAAGTGAATTCCTGGAGAAGCCCGTCGAATCACTGAGAATCCCATTCAGTCGGCTTCAATTGTTACTTTTGAGTTTAACGATTGCAAAACCGTCAGGGAGTACGTGCCCTCACGATTTCTGTTCTGTTTGGGCAATTTGTTTAGTTAAGTTTAATGTAAGTTATACGCCCCAGCGGTAGTGAATCAAGTGCAATAAATGGGCCAATTACGCGCCGAGTGAAATCATAGGTTTTGCAACATTTGAATCGCAAGTCTAGTGCTTAATTATTTGAAGAAATGGAGGGTGTGCTCGAATGCCATTCAAATGTCTAAGCTTTCGAAATATCCAATTATTTCCTGTTTTGTTTTTATTTAATTATGCATATTTATTGAGTTGACTAACGAGAAAGCTCTATTTTAGGTTTATTGTCTTGAACTTGTTATTTACGAAGTTATTGTCAAAAGTCACCCTTAATAATAGTCAACAAAGTGTGCAATTTGAGAAATTTCTCAGCTAATTTTAACAAATATTGCCTCATATGGAGAAAATTCTATTTGTTACACAAACCTAACTAGCATAACTAGAATTATAAGGACTTACCTAATGCTGGCTTTTCCAGATCCTTTTCTGTACTCGCACAAATGGCCTCCTTTGACGCAGACATTTTCGTTTTTTTATTGGCTAAAGCTTACGATGGCTTTTGTTTTAGTTTAACACAAAGTGTTAAAACAAATTGATTACGACGCTGCAGGTGGTGCAGGCAGGCGTTGAAATATCACAATACTGCACACAATAATGCAGAAAATAAACTTTAACTGAGGTGCAATAAAGCGTTAAAGCGAAGTAAGTAGTGTTTACAAGGTGTCGACCATTTTCCACACCGGTATTTAATTTATTTATTGTCTCAGCTCGTTCGCTTCACGATAAGCTAAAGATGCTTTCTTCTTTCTGGTATAAGTATTTCACTCGCGATCTGCTGCCTCTGGCAGCTTGGATTGTTCTGATTGACAGACAGTGGGTAGCCGGCCTTTAAATAAGCCCCGAATCAGTCTCAGCCTCAGTCACAATCTGGGCTGTTTGCACGATTCATTTGTCGGTTCGTTTTGCAGTTTTGCCCCAGCTTGTGGCGGCTTGTTGACACTCGGGGTCTTCGGGGATACCGATAGCGAGATATATGTAGATGATTTCCAGACTAGGCAGACCAGGGAGATCGGCAGATCAAGTTGTTAATCTGAAAGCAGAGAGCCGTAAACAAATTAGTTTGATAAATTTAGCAGGCTGTCGTCTTCAATTGGTTGGGCAAACGCTAAATTTCCACCGTCATCCCGGCGTGATTGGCTTTTGATTTCACGAGTCTGTCGCCCTACGCACGTTTCCCCAGTTAACAGCGACCGGCGATCAAATATTTGAGGCCGTGATCCGGCCGATTTGAGCGGGATAAGCTACCAGCTCTATTGATCTATTTGGGGTACAGTTTGCCACCTGATTTCTTAGCCAGTTCTGCGAGGAGACCTTGGCAGTTGATTTCGATTCGTGGCAAGTCGATGCAAGGCAAGGCTAGTTCAACATTTGCATTGCGGACGAGTTTCGCACTCAATTCTCAATGTAATTAACCTTAAACAGCTCTACTTATCTCGTTCCAAGCTTATCCACTCACATATTGACAATTTTGGGCCCCCACCGCTCCCGATGATGTAATTTGTTTATCACTTAAATTTTTGTAATTTTATTTTTTGGCTTCCAACTAATGGTTCCCTTTTGAGAAAACGGGTTGTGAGTTCGGCAAACCCATTTCTAGGTAAATTGTGTATAACAGGGTTTTGATTCTACATTAATTTAAATACGCAAACTTTATATAAAAACAAAACCCACAGACGGCTGCGCACTTGAGTTATTTGTGTGAGCGGAATTTCAATTGTTATTGGAATTGTTTGCACGTCAGAGCTGGCCGAAAATACATTTTTGGAAAGTTTCATAAGTCGGCAAAAAGACTGTTGAACAACCTGCTCCCCCTGTTTCGTTGATTTGTTTGAGCAGATTTCTTAGAAATTAAGCCCACACAATGCCCTAATTGGTTTTTTTTTAAAGAAAGGCAAGGAAACAAACAAGTTTAATATTATATCAGAAACAGAAAATCTGAACAAATAATTGAATTTAAATATAATTAGTTCACTACTATTAATATATAACATTCAACTTGTTATTTCACATTTTGTGAAATAACTAGAACCTTTTCCATATCAATTTCTTATCTTAATCTATAATCAGATCTAAAATAGAAACGTGATCTCCAGTCAGTTATTTAATAGGATGATGATAAAGGTAGCGCAAACCCAGAGTTTCCTTTGCCGCAATTTTTGTCACAAATATTGATCAATTTAAACAATTAGCAAAAACGCTTTTGGGTAAACATAGGCCATCGATCGTAGACGAAATGATTTGCATTTTTTCAACTGCTAACCAACCGCAGATCGCTGAAAACCGTCAAGAGCGATGGATGCGATACTCCTGGAACGGATCTGGATGTTGCATAAGAGCCCACTTGTTTCAGTAAGCCCTCTTTAAATAAATAAAAAAATCCCCTATCTGGCTTATAAATAATGTAATAAATTTAAATGGCAAGTGATAATTGTTAATTGGCGATGGCGCAGTTAGTATCATCCCTCCCTTGGTTTATAACTTCATTTTCTAGGCATTAAAAGTGCATTAGTAAATAACCATAAAAGGAAACAATTTATGGGCCACCACAAAACCATATTTAATGCATAGGGCTAACAAAAAAATTTATGAATATAATCGCTATCACTAACGCCTTTTAATCGGCTCGAGAAGTGTGCTCGCTCAAGTGTCGGAAATTTCGGAAAGATAAGTGGCCAGAAAAAAAAAAGGCAGGAGAGAGAGGCTGCCAAAGTTCGTTCTGGGCCAAGAGAATGGCACACACGCTCTTAGCCAAATACCACGTAATTGTAAATTGTCAGCCAGACGGATTTATTGACGAATTGGCGGAGAAGAGTTCTTCGGAATCGGTTGCCAATGGGGGGCAGACTATGGCTATCGTGCGGAATAAAGCCGTAAATCAAATACCCTTATCTGTACGCCCTCGTTGAGTGGGGAACCTCTCCAGATTGCACGGCCGTACAAACTCCGGAATGACCCATGAAAGAAGATAGCCGTATATTATACGCATTTCCTTTTGGCCCCCATAACACGTGCTAACTGCTCTCCATTCACCCTTTTCTCGGCTGATTGCCAGCGGCGAGATGAAGTCGTTAGATGAAGTCTGATATCAGATTGCCTTAATTGTATCATAATTAGTTTTATCGCGGTCCATAAACCAGCCTTCGTCACAAATACAATGGATTCGTGACAAGGCAGTGGCAAATTTTCCACCCGTGCTTTGGTTTCTCCGGCCAGGCCGATTGGCATTTTAATGGAGATCCATCCTCTTAATTTATTTTAATGTTATTCACTTGGTGTTCCAATTGTTGGCAACATTTCTACATCGTTTCCAGTTTCATTTTCATTTCAATTTTCATTTTTATTTCCACCGGTTTAAACGTGTGTGTGTGTGTGTTAGCCAGTGTTTGCATTCAGCTTTTCAAGTTCAAGTTCAGACCCGGGCCCGGGCCTCAACCTCAACATCACATTCGCAGTCGATGCGCCCGAGTGCTTCTGCATTGGATTCTGTGCACTGAGGGAAAATTAATTTATGGATTCCCGAAAGCCATTTATGTATTTTAACGTCACTCCCAATACTTAATTGGAAAAGGAAATGAAACTTTAATTACTTCTCCGAAAGCTGAATAATAACCTAATACCTGATACTTGGAACTTGCTAATTAATTTTAAAGGGATATACAAATTGGCAACAAAAATTAAATAAATTAAAACTGCCTAAATGATATTTTTTTTGTTGAATGACTTTTTAAGCACATAATAATACGCTTGTTGCTTGAAGTGTAGCTCTCGAGACCCACGAGGGCTCACATTGTTTTTATTGCTCTCGAGGGGTGGGAAACTGTATAGCATGTCATACCTGGTAATGTTCAATTGGTTTCTTAGCTAAGCTTATCTTGGCGCATTTTTGCACTTGATATGAAGGAAAGTGGATTTGTAAACCCTATTGCAATCGCCACTTGATGGCTAGGAAGTTACGCAAAATAATTCATCATCTTTCGGTTGTAAATCATTCACCTTAATCGAGTTCGAGTTCCTTGACAATGGCTTTAGCACATATTTATTGTTCTGCTTACTTAACTGGTTTTAATAAGTCTTTGTATATTTTGCATATTGTATATAAGTATGGATTTTAATGCCTTAATTTTTTTTTTTTTTGCATATTTTTGTGTATTTAATTGGCAGGCTGTTGAATCAGAAACTCACTCACCTCACTTTGAGTACAAAGACACACAACTTTTTAAAATTACGAATCAGCTGTTTTGCCATTTCAGTCTTACTTAATTTACACTTTTTCCAAAGGGGGGGCTAATTAACTGGACCTCAGCGAATTTGCAGACAAAAACAAACGGATGGCAGCGAGTTGGGGCGACAGAAAAGTGAAAACGCAGCGAATTCTACATATTTGCTTAGATTGTACTAGGTGAGACTCACATGGCAGATCCGTCCTCCCACTGATGTCCCAATAATAGTTGGCCTTTGCTGAATTTTTCGCACAATTTCCCGTTCACACTCGCTGGAAAAACTTTCTTTATAAATATTATTTTGTAGCTTTTTTTTCGGAGTTGCTGTCGTTTTCGCAACGAGCGTTGAAACTGTAATGACTTACTACACCGGCTAATTGAACGTTTTTATAATTCTGTTTGTGTTTTACTCACATTGCTGGCGAAGCCGGCAGCGCTGGAACAGCGAGACAGCGCCGTCGACGTTAGGTGGAGCAGAGGAAACACGAAGCTCTCGATTCGATTCACCTGCCGAGCCCCATTCGCCCGGTGATAAAGCCTGAGTAGCCGACCATCCAGCAGGCGATAATGGTCAGTGCTATAAAAGCCTAAATGACGGGTTTACAAGCCCAAATGGGTGACAATTGAAGTGACTCCATCTAGTAGGGATACTCTTGACTGGTTACCTGGTTGGTGAGCCGAGTGCTCGCTCTCCACAGATCGTGTGCCCCTCACGTGAAGCGCCTCGCACCTTCTGGCAAACATCGAAACACGTTAACTCTCGGGCGTGAGAGACACATGATGAGAGCGAAAGGAGGCGACTTTTTACAATATTGACAAAGAAATTGACAAGCCAAATTAAAGATTTACAGGCCGAACGTTTTGGGCCTTGAATACTGACGTCAACAAACCAGAAGAACAGACCAGATGTAGTTATCCAACTTTAATGACTCTGATTTCGATTAAAACACACACACGAAAACTTAGTCATTATGGAATTTTTCGAACACAATCTCTAAGATTTTAATTAGTCTCTATTTTTGCGAATATTGCAAGGAAAACCCTCAACAATTTGTTGAATATTAAAGGAACCATAAACCGACTTTGACCAGCGATAACGCCTTAAGGCCAGTTTTATTTTCCGCAGGTAGCAGTTAGCCAATATCAACTGATTTTGGGTTTATAAAGAGTCATAAAACACAATCTTGACCAGCAGCACTTCGGGTTCAATACATATAGTATATGATACTAACTAATAGCGGCCCATGAATGGGAGATTGAAGGCCCTCGGATCGGCGGGAGGAAGAAGGTAAGGTAGTCACATGATTTGCGGTTTGTGGCTTACTGGATTAGCCTAACAACCGTCTTGGAATAACCTTTGGGAGATCTGTTATCGGCGGGCTATATGTATGACAGCCACGAGTGCCACTCAATTGCCTGTGCCAAATCATATTTGGCCAATACATTTCAGCGTTTACTGGCAGCAGCTTATTATCTCGTTATTAATTGTATTTTGAAATCCGTGATACGGATGGGAGAGCGATGTGGGAGTTCGATGATGATACTAGCGCCGATTCGCTATCATTATTTTTATTGAGGCCCGTCCTTTGACGCAATTAAAGCAGGTATTTGTGCGTTTGGGCCCTCATCTGTTTTTATTTCTGTTTGACCAAGATAACAAAACACTTTTTCGTGGGCTGTGAACAAGAGTGAAACGATTGCCATACATTCAGGTGCAAAACAAGGGTAAATGCATATATATTAAAGTATTATCAATTATCTTTGGTGAAATGTGAAAGTGAGTCACATAACAGGAGAACTTATAAACCTGGCTACAAATTGGTTTATAAAAAACTCTATCAAAGTATGATTTATTTGTCTAATACATAATCCAGATTAACAGCGCTGCTTTTTTTTAGAACTTGTATTTATTTTAAACACTTCAACTTCCAAACCTGGAAACATAAATTATTTCGAGTATTTTCTAACATAATCTTATGAGATTACCCTTGGGCAAATTAATCTTAAAGAATGATGGAATTTTTCGAAAATTCCGTTCTCTTTATTTGGCCAAAATCGAAACTTTTGATTCACATTTTAGTGAATATTTTAACTATTTTGCAAGCGATTCAAAAATGGAATGCCATTTATGAATCAGAGACCCAATGCGCTTCAATTTTCATCTAAAGATAAGAAAAACTAAGCAAAATAAAATTTCGAAAAATTGTTGCCATAAATTGTGATGTTACCCCTTTTAAAAAATGAAAAAATGGATAAAATTTTAAGTTGCCAGGTTTTGCTTGCTCTAAGACCGGGAATGTATAACATTTTAGGGTATGACTAGTATTAGCCAAGTTATAAGTATTTTTCTATCACAAAATGTAAGAAAAATGTAACTGTGGTTTTGATAATTTTTATTTGGGAAAATCGAATTTTTTTATTCACATTTTAGTGCATATTTTAACTATTGTGCAACCGATTCGAAAATGGAATAACATTTATGAATCCGAGCTTTAATTCCCTTGGATCTGCATCAAAACATTCGGAAAAAAAACCAAAAAAATTTGAACACATTTTTGGCTAAAATTATGATGTTACCCCTTTGAAAAATTTGAAAAAATGGATCAAAATTTTTGTTCCCAGATTTTAACAGGCAGTAATTCTACTACAAGATCTAAGATCGGGAAGGTATGACATTTCAAGATCTGACAAATATTAACCATGATATGAATATTTTTCCATCACAAAATGGAAGAAAATTGGAACAGTGATTTTGATAATTTTTATTTGGCCAAAATCAAAGTTTTTGTTTCACATTTTAGTGAATATTTTAAAAATTTATTTTAAATTGGAAAAAATTGGTCAAAATTTTTGTTTCCAAGTTTTTCAAGAAAATAATACTACCCGAAGATCTAAGATAGGGAAGGTATGACATTTCACGATCGGCTAAGTGTTAGCCAAGTTATTCGCATTTTCCCATTTCCAAAAATCCGAAAACTGGTAAAACGGTTATAATTGAATTAATTGAAACTATATACCATTTAATTGTTTTGTGTTTTATTTAAGGTTTAAGGTTGTTAAATAATAAATTTAAGGTTGGCGCTTGAAAGCGTAGTACTTAGTCCCCTTAATGAGGCGTTGCCAAGAGGAACTAACTAGATTAAATATTAAGTCACTGTATTTAAAAAGACTTAGTACTAAGATAATGTTGCTGCCAATCGGACTGCTTTTGGTGTTCCTCGAGTGGGCAACATCGTCCCGACCCGTGACTTTGCCGTATCCCAAAAATTTTCAGTGCCCTCCGAATGCCACTACATCCTTCTGCTCCTCCCGCTGCGAGGAGACCTGTTTATACAAGTCCCGCGGCTGTCCACCAAGGATATGTGGAGGTCCCTGTGTTTGCCGCATGGGCTACATCATCGACGAGCAGCGATCGGGCTGTGTCCTGCGCAAGGACTGCAGGGAGCAACAGGTGGAAGTGCCATCCTACGAGGTGACTAGTGTAGCCTATTTCGGTGCCAACTATGGGATAAAATTGTGAAATAAAATAGAGCAAACAGAGTAAAATAAATCACTGCCTAGCTGAACGTTGGATGGCTCGACTGATAGGCTCGATTAGAAGGCATGCCAGCCAGTTGGGAGGTAAATAGGACCATAAAACTTGAGGCTCGGCGACAATATCGCATATAGCCCCCATTGCAATCGAGTGCTAAGATAAGAAACGTGCCGCAAATCGGCCGAGCCGCCGGCTCACGTTCACGTGATGAGCACGCCGATCCAACAACCTCGGGTACACCAACAAACTGTATTTTTGCCCACCAGCGAGCGGCAGGAAAAGCAGGTAAATCAGCGATAATGAATACCAAGCGCAATTATGGCGATCAACGGCGGACAATGTGCTAAATGTTTATGGAAACGGCCTTATCTTGTCACCGATATTTGGCCCAGACAACCAAGAGATTCGCAAATGATGATGGGGCACACCCAAGCGGACGGAGACGAGACGAGCTGTGTCCGCTCTGTCTGTCCCAGCCGTCAAGATTCCCGACTCCCGAGTCACTCCGACTAAATAATAGATTACCGGGGTTACTCGTCAATGTGTGCAGGGGAAAAATATTAGTTCACATGGCGTATGAGTAACGAACGCCATGTTTAATCTGGCTTAAGGAATGCGTATACTTTTCAAGCTGCCCGAAAGTATGCAACGAAAATTTATTTTGACGTGTGGTGAGTTTGTGGTTTCGAAAGTTAGGCGGCGATGAAGTAACCTTAGAAATTAAATTATTTTTCACATACCTGACATTCAAAAATATCACTTAACACTCTTTTGAAAATTAATTGTTTTTGAAGATTGAAAAATGCCTTGCAGAATAAGTGACACGGATTCCAGTTCCGCTCGTTACCAGCCCAGTGTTAGAATTGGTAACTGGGTAGAGGAGAATTGTTTAGAAGAGGTATGAAATGAAAGAGTTCCTACAAATTATATATTCTAAACCCTCTTTTAAGGATAAACTGGTTACCTTCAAGAAGCAGCGCGATCGAGGAGAACTCTTGGTGGAAAAAGCACGTACTCTGTATGATAATTTTCACAAGGAGATCGTTTTGGCGGCCCCCAAAGAAAACATTCTGTTCGGGGCTGTGGTACAGCTCATGCCCATTGTTATGAATATTATGGACTTGGACAGCGATGACTTGAATGCCGCCTTGTCCGTGGTGATCAACGAAAAGGAGGTGCGGCGCACCCAAACCATCAGCGAAGATTGCGAGCTGTCGGTGGCGCCTTCCAGGCGGCCATGTGCCCGCAATTCCTTTCGGATTGTCAGTGGAGATGACCACGACCGGACTGGGGAAACGATCAAGTATGGACAAAAGTTTCGGATACAGTGCATGGCTTCGGAAAGTGATCCCATAATGGTATATAGTGGACCAAAGCGATGTGATCTGCAGCAGGGAGTCAATGCCACATACTTGTCGCGGAAGCACGGCGAAGAGAATCTCAACTTGGGTTTGGTTAACCTAAGTGTAAGATACTATTTGATAAATTTTGAAATTCGTTTTTTATGGATTCTGTATTGCAGAAATGCAGCTGTCCGGATAGTGATATACCCATAGCATACACCAATTGGTTTTGCAGACATGTTGATCCCAAGCAGCGTTTTGAAAGTGAAGGCGAAGATATACCTGTAAGTTAGACATAGAATAGGTCCTTGATTGCATATATCTTAACTCTATTTTCTTCCCAGAGTAACTCTCCTTTGGTGATTGTCCATTCAACTACCAATCGCAACCTGGCAGCTGAAAATATTTTAATTCAGACCCTCTTTGGTCCAGAATTTCTAGTTTCCGTTCAAAACTATCGCAATATCTTCAAGCATGAGATCTGGAAGAATGTGTGGATGATCAGTAATGGACATCAGCATAGTTCTACAAAGAAAACCGGAGGGGCTTCGTCCCACTAATCTTTAGGGGTTCTTGAACCAAAATAGTTGGATTTAAAAAGCAAAAATTTAAATTTCGCACAATAAATGGTGTCGGGCCGAGCCCCTGCTGCTTGGCCTAAATTGTTGCCAATCTGAACTCTAACTGGGTCGGTCTTTAAGATTAGAGGCTTTAGGAAGTATAGACTATTACGCTATCAATATCAATATTATATAATATATCTGACCTTCTAAGAGTGCGTTAAAACTAAGCAAATAAAGGTACACCACACTATTCTTCAACTTATCAGTTCTTTCTCCAGAAAAGTATGCCACTCAGTCGATAAAACCACTCGAATAGAACGGCTTCCAACACCTATAAATAGCCAAAAATCACAACATTCGACACATTCAACCCCAACCATGTCTTTGGTTAACAGTCTAGTGTTTCCTCTGATCCTGCTCCTTGCCTCGACTTCGGTTTTTGGCCAGAGTGAGGCGGCCGATGAGTCCCGGATCATAGGAGGTCAGTTTGCCTCTATGGGACAGTTTCCCCACCAGGTGTCCCTGCAGCTGAATGGCCGTCATCACTGTGGAGGATCCCTCATCTCGGAGACCATGATCGTGACTGCCGCCCACTGCACCATGGGTCAGAGTCCGGGCCAAATGAAGGCCGTTGTGGGAACCAACGACCTGAGCGGCGGAAATGGTCAAACCTTCAACATTGCCCAGTTCATCATCCATCCGCAGTACAATCCCCAGAGCCAGGATTTTGACATGTCCCTGATCAAACTAAGCACTCCGGTGCCCATGGGAGGGGCAGTGAAAACCATCCAATTGGCCGACTCGGACTCCAACTATGCCGCCGACACCATGGCCACGATTAGTGGCTTCGGAGCCATCAACCAGAACCTCCAGCTGCCAAACCGCCTAAAGTTCGCCCAGGTGCAACTGTGGAGCCGGGACTATTGCAATGCCCAGAACATCCCTGGACTCACGGATCGCATGGTGTGTGCCGGGCATCCCAGTGGACAGGTGAGCTCTTGCCAGGGTGATTCCGGTGGCCCGTTGACCGTCGACGGCAAGCTCTTCGGCGTGGTGTCTTGGGGATTCGGTTGCGGGGCCAAGGGACGTCCGGCCATGTACACCTATGTGGGTGCTCTGCGCTCCTGGATCAAACAGAATGCTAATGTTTAAATGGAAATTGTACTTACACCCCTAACTGATCACTGGCTTAATAAATAAATTAAATTTCAAAATTAAAACCAACCACAATGTATTCTACATCTTTTCTACTGTAACTTACATTCTCCCTTGACGTTCATCTGCCAGACCACAGGTGGCGCTAAAAAGAAGATGAAATCCACCCCAGTCGAAATAAAACCATTTAGTTTATAATTCACATTGTTTTATCTTTTATTTATAACTTTATCTGATTTTTGCACATATTTTCTTCCTTTCTACACATTTACTAAGCGCTTAGTCTGTTATTGTAAGTTCAGATTTAAAAAGTTTATCAACCACTTCCTATGGCTTTTGGTTTCGTACTTTAAATGTAAATGCCGCCTACAGTGAAGCTCGCTGTCTGGAATAAAAAATAGCAATTGAAGAAAAAAAAAATACAAAAGCTTTCGGCATCTGGCCTTGGCTATCATCTTGATATAATATGTACCTTTTAGTCTTGAATAAAACAGTATTTAATTTAATTGATAGTTATGTACAGTTTCTGCAGGATGCGATATGAAATCGTACAGTACAGTATATACACACTCGCTGTGATTGTGACCCTAGCCTAGATCTAGAAGAGTTCGATGAACATGGTTACATGGATGTGTGTCAGAATGCGTCCGTTATAAATAGAAGGCACTATGCACATTCGCGGTAAGGTCTAATAACTAGAAACTAACTACTAACTCTATATATATGTATGTATATACCTTCTGTGATATCGGTAGTTTGGAAACTGATATTTTTTAAGTACTAAAAGCTGGCATTGTCCAACAAATAGGATATGTTGTTGTCTTGAGAATCCAACGTAGAGAAATGCAAAGGACTTTCAAATAGAACACAAAGTTAAGCATCTAAACATAATTTGGCATAAGATTTTCAACACTCCGCTAGACTATAAAAATTAAAAAAACAAAACTCATGTCTCGCCCTACAACGGAATACACATAAACGTAATAAATAAATTTAGAAATTTTGGGTTTCAAGTTAGGAATGCGGAGGGTTAGACATAGGAGGCGAAACAAAGGCTATCACCAAATGCTTTCCAACTCAGACTTAGCCTAGGGCTTACTTGCTAAAACATATATTTGGAATGAGGCTTTCGCAGAGCCATTTGATGACGTTTGTAAAATTCATAAATCATAAATATTTCGGAAATCTTTCGCCTTTTCCGTTGGCCTGGAGAATAAGTCAAACACTCAGATCAGAGACAAGTTCCACACGTTCCATACAAATTGTGCTAAATGTTACAAATTTAAATGCAAAAATTGCGCTACGACTTAAAACTTTTGTTGGCCACCTCGTCCTTGGCCAGCCTGGCTCCATTAGCCTAATCCTAAGTGCTGTGTTTTGGGCCTACCAAAAACTTATCGACTTATAGATACTGTACAGCAGTCATTATCCTTCGAGTGTCTGTTCGTGTGTGTGTGGTTGTGTCGGTGTCTGTTGTGTTGTTGTCCTTAAAGCTATGTATCGGCTATTCTCTTGTTTGGAAACATATAAATTTTAATAATATTTATATAGCATGGCAAGTACTCTGCTGCTACATCGCTCCCTTCACTCCCTATTGCACATGCCGCCGCTGGGGGAATCCCAATCCATCTGTCTACTCGACCTCCTGCCTCCACTCCATGATTCCTACTCCTGTTTCGGGTTCTTCCCCATCCTCTTGCTGCTATGCCCGATGTGGCTGCTTTTGTTTCTGATGCTGCTGGTGTGGTCGCTGCGAAGTGGGCAACAGCAGGTTGCCCTTCGCGTAGAAGTATCCTCACAACTTGGAGCTGTCGTAGTTCTCCAACGACCACTGCTGGCGGGCCACCGACGCGTTGCACTCCTCCATCTGTAGCTTGTCCTTACTCTCGGTGACGGCCAAGCACTTCCCAGAGGTGCCATGGTGCAGTTGCTTTGTGTTCTCACGGTACGACCAGAACTGAAACGGAAGTGGATTAAAGAAATGTTCGTATTTGCAGAAATCAGATGGCCAGGAAACTCCCTTTTCAATCACATAAATTTGCAAAAATTAGTAATTGTTCTTCAATATATACGAATCAATAATGAAAATTTATGCGACTGTGCAGGTGTGTTCCCTGGTTCGCTTCAACTTTATATATCAGGCACACTCACCTGATTTCCTTTTCCACCGTGGCAGGGGTAGAGCGTCACATCCTTGCCGGCATAATCAAGGCAGGAGTCGTCTCGGCGTATTTCTCCCGTCTTGCTCAGCATCCAGTACTGCAGGAGGAGGATTGAGGATGAGGGAAAACACATTAATATAAATTGTAATGGCGGGGAATGTGTTTGCCAGTTGCCAAAAGTTTTGCCAGGGCTACAATCGCACACAACTTATTACACACTAATGTTTTATTCAATTAAATGCTGAAAAAGCAGCAGCTCAGTGTTGCGGGTGTACAAGTCTATGTGTGAGTTTTGGTCGTTTGTATGTATGTGTCTGTGTCTGGATTGTGTCTGAAACTCGCTGGCCTGGCCATGATTATTTATAATTTAAAACACGTTGCCAATGCCAGATGGCATGAGTTTTCGCCCAGCCTGAAACTGCCTTTGTTTGCTATGGCTCGTGGCCATAACCACGCCCTTTAGCCCTGTACAGCCCTATAGCCCTGTTGTCCTGCCCTTTCTGTCACCGAGTCGTGACCAGCCGCCATTTTGTGTTACCATTTCCGTTTCCGCACCGCCTGCCACCGGATAGCGGCCCTTTATATTGTTTATAATGATGCCGGGCTGGAATAATGATGAGATTGGTCACCGCCAGGACAAGCAGGTCTTTGTGTGTCCATGAATAATTATAGATATTGTCCGCCCAGTTCAATTAAGCCAATTGAAAAGGTCCTTAAAGCTAACTTTCACTCGTTGCCCGTAGACAGGATTTTTCCTTAAAATTCTAGCACTATTTAACTATTTAAAATTTTGATCAGGACTCGAGATTACTGTAAAGGCACGTACTATAAAGGATAATGCACACTTTCACCCGCCACCCCAAGGACGTAGCACTCTCTGTGCACCGTTTATACTCCGTGTTCATCCTCGCTTATTGTTTAGGCTTACAGCACCGGCCCTCCGCTCCACTGCCGCCCGTGTCCTCTGACTTTCGTCCTTCGTGTTCTCAATTTGCATTTCTTTTTATCCTTCAGTCGGCTGTGTTGCGTTTTCTGTGTGTGTGCGAGATGCGTTTTTAATTACGTTTTTTACGTTTCCTATGTTATTTT
The DNA here is from genome assembly GCF_030179905.1 of Drosophila bipectinata. Taxonomy (NCBI): domain Eukaryota; kingdom Metazoa; phylum Arthropoda; class Insecta; order Diptera; family Drosophilidae; genus Drosophila; species Drosophila bipectinata. The sequence goes on from NC_091737.1 coordinate 11,467,483, forward strand.
TTTTTCCAGCTCTTCTCCAGCTTTTATCTAGTGTTTTTCATATATTTTTTGTTTCCCGGCAGTGCCACAAATATTTTTCCTAGACGCGACGCGTTTTTTTTCCACATGAGAGAAATAGTTTCATTATGTGGACAGGCTAGTAGCAGTACACAGCCCCCGCTGCAGATACATCCTTTGACGCGCCAGTGGAAAGCGGTTCCGTTTTTTTCCCCCGACCGCCAGTTTGGTTCGCTGGCTAAAATTTTACGATGTGCGAAATTAAAATTTGCGTGCAAAAAAGCGGAGCCAAGTGGCACAGGCAGGGGAACGCAGCCCCCTTCTTCAGCGGCGTCCCCGTTGCAAATGTTGATTACTTTATCCAGCCGCATCCGCATTTCCGAGTGAAAACAAACATTTGGAAGAATCTTTTCCGTGATTCACTCCCTTTGGCCCGTGACTGTGCGGCTTGTAGTTTTCCGAGGGTGTGTGTTTAAGCGGGGCAGGCTTGGAGGCGTTGTCTAGGACGGTTTTAGAGTAAGCGGAACGAGGTCAGCACTTTTCCCCCCATTTAAAATGTTCAACATACAATATGCCCGCACCCCCACCTCTAGCCCCATTGTATCTGTGCGAGCGTGAAAGTATCTCAGGCTTTGCAGCGTGTATCTGTAAGCGGGACTATTGTGTGTTGCAGTTCATTTGCTTTGTTTGTTCCTTCATTGTTGCCTACAAAAGTATAATGTTTTTTATTTGTGACTAAAAACTAACTAATGCTAGAGCTGTAGCCAAAGCCAAAGCCATGTAAATGATTTATCATTTGGCATTTTATTTATGATTGCGTTTTAATTAATTTTGTGACTGGCATAAATCGACCAAAAATATGCAATTCGGTCGCAGTATCTGTGAGCTATTGTTTCGAGTATCTGTGTGTTTTTTCTGTCTATATGTCTGTGGGTGTGTGTGTGTGTTGGCGCTCTTGTATGCATCCTGTAAATCGTTAAAACTGTTAAATTGTCAATGCAATTTCTGTTGGCAACAGTTGCTCATAAATACTTTCACTTTTGCTTGGCAAATAAATTGAATATGAAACGTCCGCCAGGGAGCCAGAGCCATAAATTCATATTATTTATGTAGGACTCTACCAAAATTTGTTATTGCAGCCACAAACTCCGTCAAAATTAGTGCTCAAAACCGCAGGACTTTCACAAGGGTAGAAATAACAATCAAAAAATTATTATTGTTATTCATTGTTGTTTTTTCAATAAGGATCGAAATGGAAAAACACCTTTTAGAAGAATTAGAGGACTTCCCCACAGTCACCAAAAATCAAAAATAGATAACAGGGAACTCTTAAATTGGCAAATATTATTTAAAATTAATTAAATTAAGATTTAAAATAAAATAATACTCGTTTACAAATTCAAGGGAAATATCTGAGGGAAAGGAAGAGGTCTTTAATATTTCTACATTAAATTAGCATTTTTTTAAAACCAATTGGATTAAAAAATTATAATTGTCTACAAAGAAGCTCTTCAAAATCAAAATCCTTGCAAATAGGATCATTCAAGTTTCAAAGTAGTTATGAGGTAATGGGTGTTAGGAGTAGTGATTTGTTGAAGTATTTAATATGTACTGTTTAGTGTTAATTGGGTTGTTTTTGGGTTTAAGTAAAAGCAAGGCAAGTTGGAATAATAAAATTTTACCAAATTAAAAAAAATAGCACAAAGCATCAAATAAAAAAAGGATAATCAGAAACCAAAGCAAAACACCAATTGGAAAACCATTTTTCCACAAAGCATTTGAAAAACATGGAAAATGTTCTGAATCGCCGCCATAAGTTGTCTGAGTCTGAGTTCTGAGGATGTGGACATGGAGGTGGATACCTGATTTCCTCCTTGGCCATGGCATTCATAGATAGAAGCCGATACGTCCTCATCCGATCGATCTTTCTCATCCAGGCACATGCCCGTGGCCAGGTTGGCGATCTGCAAATTAAGTTCAAAATATAGGAGCGGATTCCATCTACAATAACTGAATGAGTTCTTAGAGGGGGTTAAACCCAATCGCCAGTAAGACAGTTTAGTGTTTTGGGAAGACTGTTTTTTTTTTAGTAGAAGCAAGAAAGTCGAAAGGGGGAAGAGTGTTTCTTTTATTTCGATCTGGGTCGGAGTTCCTATTACGGTTTCGCGGTCTATTTTGAACGGAGTTTGTGGCGGTCGCAGGTCTGCTGAGAGGCGGCGGTAACAAACCTGATTTCCACCCTGCCGATGGCAGGGATACGTGCCCACAGCCTTCTTCTGATGCTTCTTCCCAGAAGGTGCGTCCAAGCAGGTGCGACCGCCATAACCTAAGTTTCTTATCTGCGCATGGAATTAAAGTCACATTTAGTTTCGGAGGGTTTTCAGAGTTTGTTAAATATTTTAGTTCAGGTCAAGGATGGGGGCTGGATAAGACCATGGACCGAAACACCACCGAACACTTACCTCGCCGTGGGCCACAGAGTCGCCGGGAATGAAGAGCTCCGGATAGATGTTGTCCAGATACCACTTGAAGCTCTTGCACTTCAGATCGGAACTGAAATTATAGTACTGTGGGTTAATGGCTATTATTATTTGTATTTTCCACTGCTTACCGTAGCTTCTTGCGATCGGTGACATCCCCCCAGTCGCCCTTGTCGTTGCCAATGCGGTGGTAGTAGTACTGGGCGTAGTCATCCATCCAAACCTCGGCCAGGCGCACCGAGTTCTTCCTCAGCACATTCACGCCCGAACGCCACTGGAATTGAAGGAAAATGGAGTAGATGAGTCGAAGAGTGGGTGTGGCAGGCGGATAAGTGGCAAAGTGGACACTGGACAGTGGACGACGAACAGGCACAATCACTGGCCGGTTGCTGGCGGTGCCGGAGTCAATGGAAATATTTGGTTGGCAAACAGACCAGCAAGGCGGAGGGCAGAACAATGCCACACAGATGGAAACGTAGAACGGAACCGAGAAGAGGTGGCCACTAGACAGGCAGGCGGGGAGGCGGGCAGGCGACCAGAAGGGGCAAAGTGAACAACAAAGCCTAATTACCTGAATGAGTAGCTTTTGCTTAGTGCCATTACGTTGCTCCTGCCGTTGTGGCACTGGCAGCCTTTTGCGGTTAACCCGGACTATCAGTCCTTGCCAGAGATGGCCAGTTCAGAGGCAGGGTTTCGTTTCCAGTGCACTCCCATCTATGAATAACTGCACTCTATTTCAAGTCACTAAACAATTACACTCAATCGTCAAGACTTTTAAAAACACTTTCTTGTTCAGGACAATTTTAATAAATTGAAACTAAAATGATTACTCTTCTCTAGCTATTGCTATTGTCTCCGCCTTTGAATCCTTGCAGTACTATGCCCTGTTTTGTATTTATGAGTTTACTGTAACTGTGTTCTCTGGCATTCGTGCACTTGAAAGGAACCCGCCCAGTCCTGGCACCACAAAAGTACCTGGTAACGAGATGTGGGCCAAGTGTTTGCACCTGACATTTATTGAAATTGCCGACTGCAGCCGTATATTGTTCGAGTTTTCCCCAAAAATCGATGAACTTTTCTATTCTTTGTATCTATTGTTTAAATTTTTCGGATGCTGAACCCCTATGAAGCTCTTCTACAATTAAATTATTCATTTGTTATTCGGCATCAGTTATCTGGAAGTGTACGGCTAAAACTCTGTCTATTCTTATGTATCATACTGCAGCATAGCTTCGTTTTATTTTTTGTTAGCCTAGAGACAACAAACCCTCCTGGAATCTGGCAGGTGCCCGATTGGTTAGCTCCAGACTGGCTGGATTTAAGCTCTGTGTGTGCGCTATTGACATCCAAACAGTTGCCAAACTTTTGTCAAGCGTAAACCGTTGATAATTGAAGCTGCCCCAAAATGTGTGCGGCCATGGGCGGCGGAGGAGGTGGACCTCTTCGTTCACCAGCATGTTGCAAAGACAGCCGCAATGCATGTCCATGTCTGGGTATCCGTATCTGTATCTGCCCTCATGTCTGTGCCATGTGTGCCATGTTGCAGCTCTGCGGCTGCCAGTGGGCTGTTGGCTGAAGTGGGAGGGGGGCGTGGTCATTTTCGACCAAACACGAATCTCTGAGCTAGTAGCTGGCCCAGAGACAGGCCACAAAAAACGAGCCAGACCGTACACATGCTGGCCAAGAGTTTTAAATTCCTGAAGCTCGAAAGCAAACTCTGTCTCTTAATGAGCAGAAAGTCCATCGGTATGGCTTTGTCCTGGAATGTCCTTTCCAATATTAACGCCTATGACTTACCTTATAGGGGGAGCGTTTGCGGAAGATGTGGCCGACATGGGAGCAGGGTACAATCTCCAGGGTGCCACCGCACATCCAGGTCTTGAAGGACAGCTCCAGATTCTCGCCTCCCCAGATGTCGAATCCGGAGTCGTAGGTGCCCAGGCGATCGAAGAACTCCCGGTCGATGGAGAAGAGTCCTCCAGCCATGGTGGGTGAGTATACGGGCTCGGCCGTGTTCTGGAAAAGACAGAGAGAAGTGGAAATGGTTAGATGTAAGCAAAGGTAAGAGCTATTTCATTTTGCTAATTGATACTCGGCTGCGCTGAACCAGAGATAAACACTGAGGATGTGCCACAAGTGGCAAGCAGGTAAGCAGTAAGCAGTACCTGGGCAAACTTTTTCCTGCCACCCTGCCGCCCATCCAGTAGCCCAATCTTTTCATCTCTCTCGGTAGCAGAAAGTTTGCTGCCTCTCCCACTTTTTTTTTCCTTTTCTGATTTTTGTTTGTTTTTGGTTACTTTCAACAGCTTGCCACAAAATACTTGAGGCTACGTTTTATTTAGTACAACATTTTCATTGCTCCCCCGCCTGCCTGCCTTCATTCACACTTTATATCTGCTTTTCCAGCAGAATATTTTTGTTGTAATTGAATACTTCAGAGCTGTTCCCTTCGAGAGAGCCTGATTTTTTGCATTTAATTGGAGAATTTAATTTTAGTGGAATTAAATTCCTGGTATCTCAGTTTCTGGCTGTACTTGCGGGAGTTTTGTTGGTACTTTGTATTTATGCCACCAGCAGCATCCAGCAGCAGCTGCTAGTCGGTTTGTGTTGCATGTAAAATAATTAAAAATAAATAAAGTTTTCCATTTGTTTTTTATTGTGTTTTGGAAATTGTTGTGAAATGGAAAATAAGTTTAAAATGGGATGTGAATATGCAGCAAAAAATCACAGGAATAAAGTTCTGGCAGGAGAACGAAGATTTAACTACCTTGCCCCCATATTTGGATCAAAAAACTTTTCAAAAACCAACAAAATACTTAAATTGAATTAATGAAATTCATAAAATTCATTCAAATTTGAATTATATTTTAAAACTCAGTGAGTGTATAAAAAGTTCATAGCCTTTGGCTTAATGAATTAACTTGATTTCTGCAAATATACATATATTCGTGTGATATATTTATTGTGATTGCATTTTATTTAATGGATGGCTCGCTGGGGAGACATCATAATAATTTCCATAATTACGAAATTATGCAAGTCCGCCTGAGGTCATCAGTAGTAATTATTGCGCATACGCCACGTTGCCCGGTGGAACAAAATAAATAAATTTCTGTGCCCATTTCCGGGCTAAACCCAAGCAACACAATTTCCACCCAAGTAATTGGGTTTCATGAGGAAAATTTGCTGACAAACGTAAAACGGAAAATCTCAAAATAAATGAAATTGTCACTGTGAAAGCCCAAAGGCCAACCAGGGCAAGGATGCAGCAAAAAAAAAGGATACTCAGGATGAGTGTGGGAGAACTAAAAACGTGTAACTTAAAGTCAACAAGAAGTCGGACCAGAAAGCCCAAAAAAAATATCCGGCTACCGGACAACAAAGTGAAATCTCCAAACGCGACAAGTGCCATTGTGCTTTTCGGCAGCCGGCGGCGGATGGGTCTGAATATTCGTCCTCCCGGGAGGCTAGCCGGTGGAGGGGGGTTCCAGGTCTGTCGGCAAATTCGCAGTGTGACATTTAATAAACGCAACAGCTCAGCAAAAGCAGAACGGGGGCCCAAATAAAAGAGGCACAACAATGTGCACAAAAATGTGCGAAACGCGCAGAAGGTCTGGACATTGTCAGTTTGTCAGAACAGAGAACATTTTTCAAACAGAAATGTAGTTTGTTTCAAAAAAAAAAGATTTTTCACAAATTTTTTGAAATAATTTCTTTGCAAGACAAAATTTGTGAAAAATAGTGACTATTTTTGAATGAAAAACACTTGATATTTTTTTGTTCCGGTGTGGAATGCGGTCCGGCCATTTTTTGTCGTCACCGGAAGTGACAGAACAAATAGCAAGAGGGACAGGGCAGGAGGCTTCAAGGCGGTGTCGGGGGACAGGCGATGGCGGTTTTCTGCATGTGAGTTTAAAAAAAAGATTCTTTTATTGTTATAACCAACTTCCCCCTTCTGAAAGCCCCTTTTACCCACTAGCCTCATGTTCTCAGGACTCTGCTTCTGTTTTATTTTTTACGCTTTTCCTGTGTGTGTATCCGTTTTTGTTTTCCGCTTTCTCCGCTCAGGAAATGGAAGTAAAAGAGGCAAAAAAGCAGAAAAAAAGAAAAACTTTCGCTCTGGTGAAAAATAAACTGAAATGAAATGAAATAAAATGCAGAGCTGAATAAATAAATATACACGAAAATATGAGTGAAGCGTGTTGCAGTTGCTGTTTGTGCAAACAAGGCGGCAGAACTTTTCGCTTTTCCGATCCCCCGCCCGTCTTTGCCGTACTGGTCGGGCTTTATGTTGGCCCCCTTTTGCAGTATTTGCCATTGGCTACATATAATGCCGCTTAAATGATTTAAAAGCGGGCAAATAGACGCAGTTTTTATGGACACGTGATGTGGTATTTGTGGGTGTGGAAAACCAAAGGCAACCTGACGGAAATAAGAGTATTACGGAAAATGCAAATGGAAATTAAATAGCCACCGGCAGAGCAGAAATCGCTTTAAAGCTATAATGAAACTCCAATATTAGTTTGTAATAACAATATTTTCGTAATACATTCCATCATAAAATGTTAAAATTAATCAAAGGTGTAATATTTCAACAACAAAAGCCAAACAAGTATTTTTCAATCGGCCATTAAAGCCGCAAATACCACACAAAATAAAGAACCATTGTCGATAAATAAAAATAAAAGGCCAAAGGCATTTTCACATTGTTTTCTTTTGAGCAATTTATTCTCCCCTAATCCCAACTCAAGGCCCACTTGAGTTAACTTGGCCAACTTCTGTGAAAGGAAATACCTTTTTCAAACAAAGATTCATGGGCGAAAAGAATCAATTTTTGGGGGAAAAATGGTTTCGAAACTCGGGAAATAGAGCTTAAGATGACAAAACGTCAAAAGTAACTTAGGAACTTGGCATATTTGCAAATCAAAATAAATCACAAGGCATTCATAATGGTTAAAGTGTGTGACACATTTTATGATGAGAAATGGAGACTGGAAAGGGGCGGGGCTGGGTGGTTTCGCCCTCAACCGCGAATTAAGCAAGCGAAACCTCAGAATGCGGCTCGCTTTAAAGGCCGCTGCTTGTTGTGAGTAATGTGCCAACCTGCTGCGGCTTTCAAAGCGACTGGAGACGCCTCCGAAAAGCACCCTACATTCCTCGGCCCGTAAAACCTCTTGGCAGCCCAGCCAGCAGGAGTGGCATCAACATATCCACATTAACATCAAATAAAACAGTCACGTCGAGCGGCAGGAGGCTTCGCTCCGAAAAAAATATGCCCAGGAATATCGTAAATGTCAGGGAGCCGAGCAGGGCTTGGGTTCGGATGGGTGGATTCTCTCCAGACACGCTCCAAGTGCCGATGGGTCTCTTAGCTCACAGCAGGCAGCAGCTCCGGGGAGTAGTGGGTGATGATAATGTTTAAAAAAGTATCCTCCCAGGAAATCAGCAGAGGAATACCCTAAATATCAGGAACTTTTTCAATAAATTCTCATCTAAAGATTAAGATTTCATACTCATTCCTAGCTATTCTATTAGATGTTATACTCTTACATATTTACAACCTTTTCCCTCTAATATCTCCAAGCCTAATAATGTCCCTTGCTACCGTTGAAATGAAATAAAAGAAGTCGTTAAGGGGGAAGCCCAAGACACGCGCTTAAAAGGAGACCAGAACCGGAAAAAAAAATGAATATAACGCGGCTTGACATAATGTGAAGTTGACTTTGACAAGTGCTTGGGACGGAACACGAGCCAAAAAACGCAGGCGGCACCGAACACACTCGTCCGGGCCAACACACACACCCCGCCACTCACCAGATACACGAAACAGTATCTGTATCTGTGAGATGCTAAAGTGGCAACTTAGCGGGGCTAACTTGAGAGCTTCTCGTACGCTCCGCTTCGCCTGCTATTTGCATTTTGAGTCAAGCACCAAAAAGTCGCAATCTTCGCCAAAGTTAATAGTTGAGGAATGCTTCAGGTCAATGGGTGAGCCAGAGAGGGGGTACAGGGGATAGTAGGATATCCAGTCGGCTGAATAAGTACCGTTGCATCTGCGTGGGTGTATCTTTGAGCTACAATTTGGCTTATTGCTCAAGTGCTGCAAATCCAGTGCGCTCTCAACTTTTCCGAATCCCGCCTTAACCCACTCCAGGTCCTTTGGCAAAGGAATCAGCCTGCTTAAAAGCGTATTTAAATGTTTAATGTAGCGTACACACACATACACTCTCCAGGGGGGGGCGCTGAGGGGTAAAGGGTTAAGGTAGAAATTAGCATAAAAAAGTTGTTTCAGAGCTCTGCTGATTTTGCTTTGATTACCGGTTCACTGGACTGTTAGCAAATGCTTAACCACCCACGTCCTCCGGCTCCCTATAAAATGGGGAGATGGTCAGGTGCGTAGAATTTCGATGAGATTTTAAGAAGAACAAAAGGTTTAAAATATTTTCAAGTAGAACAAAAATACTCGTAATAATCCTCACCATACCTGAATCTCAAGTTCCACCAAGTAAATGCGAAATGTAAGTGTTCTTTCATTTCCATTTAAGTCTCATGGCTGCCTCCCCCATTTCCCTACGCCCATGCCGCTTACAAGGGGCTGTCGTAAAACGCAGCAGCGATTTTCTGGCGCGAAAGCGCGTGCACAAAACTTTGTACGTTTTTAGTACGCGGCGCATCCTTCAGCCTGCCGTCCTGCCATCCTGCTACCCTATCGTCCTGGCAGCAGCGGAATCCCTGGACCAAGTGCAATAAAAACCAAAGTGCAACTTTGCGTATTAAGCAGTAAAATCCGCCGTAGAGAAACGCACAAGAAGCGGCCACCAGGGCCCGCCAAAAGAGCGTAGCGGAGCCCGGCTTAACTGTTGGAAAATTAAAAGAAAATGGCAACTGCTCGCCGGCAGGCTTTTCTCCGCCATCTTTGCCAAGCCCTTCTCCCCTCAGGACATTACTAAATTACGTTGTCAAAATGGCAGCCTGTCCAAGAAGCACGTGCTTGACCCCCACCCCACCCAAGGACGTTTCACTTTGCCAGTGTCGAATTTTTGCGCTTATTTAATTTCTTTAATGTCTAACAAGTTTTAAGCACAAAGCGTTAAGTAAATGGAAAAGTTTTCAGTTTAAAAAAAAATGAAAATATATAAGACAATTTAGACATCAAGAAAATTATAATTTAATCCCAACATAAAAGGAGAAAAGCCATCATTTATTTTTTCAACTTTCTTTCCCATTTCTCAGTGCATTCATGTTTTCCTTCCGAGATGAACATTACGCGATTATCCGAAAGAAGGGCGGCACGTTTACCTTTGGCCTTGTCCACATCCGTGGGCAGCATCTCCACCCACTAGGCACTTGGCCATCAATCCTCCGCCCCTTAGCCCCACTTGCAAGGCCTCTCCCTGCCAAACTTGATGAAAGTGTAATTTTTGGTTATGCGAAACGCGTGCTCAATTTGCATGGTCGAGCCGGAGATGGATGTTTAATGGGCTGCGGGGCTGCTGGCTAGGGCAGGGGAGTGGCAGCCAAGGGCCTGAAAAGTGGGGCTGGCTGGGAGGCCAGTAACTACCCTCTAACTACGTGCTTACATCCAGTTGATGAGCGAATATGGACGCTGGTCGTGTGCCTCAAGTGCTGCATAAATTATGCATGCAATTTGAAGTAACTTTCCGTTGCCGAAAAATATGCAGTTATTAGCAGTTAACTGAATGCATAAGGCTCGTTTATTTTGACCTATTTTGTGGCTATTATGCAGGACTTTAAATTCTTTTCTTACTAGTAAAAGATAGTTCAAACGCAACGTCCTAAATTTTTCAAACATTTATCATTTTGGTATGTCGTTTAAAATGGCCCAAATCCATTAGCTGGTGTAAATGGGGCTTAAGACATATTCCCCCGAAAAATGACGGTATGCAAATGAAGCCCAGTTTGCCGGGGCTGGGATTGGATTGGGTTAACTGGCAATTTGTGCTGCTGGCACTGTTCCGGGGCTGCAAAGTCCACAGTTCGCCGCTAACCAGAACAAATGTGCCACGGACATGACGCTTTTCCGAAAAGGGGGATGTCGGGATGGTGGGATGGCGCTGGGAATATGGAATGGCAGCTAATTAATAATACGAAATTGTGCTCCCGGCCGGGCTGGGAGGAACTGGCGATGAAAACCAAACATGGCTGCCGTTTCACAATTTTCCGATTGCCAAGCGACCAAGCGACAAGGATGCAGGATGGACGCCATTGTGATGGTAGGATATGGCTGAGAAACGCCATCAGTAGTGGCTTAAAGTTTATGCAAGTGCACTGCGCGAAATAGATGAGAATTTAATATTTTCTAATATAGCCATTTTCTCGGGCCATATATTATCCTGTAGCTCCAAACTGCGACCATCGGGCATGTCCAGCATTTGCGAAAATTGCTTAAAAATGAACCCGACTCTGACAGTTGATGGATGAGCTAGAAAATTTGGCTCGCCACGCCCCCGTATATAGACCCGTATATACCCATATCTTGCCGAGCCGCGCCCACAACTCTCATCACGAGCAACTAAGTGCTTGCCAGGGGCGGGGGTGGGGGGCAATGGGGTCGCCTAGTGGGTTAAGAGCTCCCAGCAACAACAACGAAGAAGCTTTAAAAATTTCATATCTATTTTTAGTGCTTCTGTTGTGTTATGGATCTGGCTCTGCTTATTTCCATAGTTATTTTTCATGCATTTTTGCAACGGCAGCCGAGCTGCTCCCACTATCACACTCTAGCTCGCTGCCGACACTGCTGCTGGTGCCTTTGATGTTGCAAGTTGCATTTTTTTTCACCCAGCACTTTTCTTTATCTTTTTATTTTTTGCTAGTCGAGTGTGCTGTGCATTTTTGCGAGCGTTTTTTAATAAATCATGCGCCACGTAAGCTGACTTTCATGTACAGGATACATTTCCCTCTCAGCGTATATGCGGCGATGTGGTGGTGTGTGGCAGAGTGAGTGATTTGCATATGTTGTGAGTGCCAGGGCTGGAAAATTTGCCAGCCACAAATGCACTTTGGCCCAATTAGTTGCCAAAATGAAGTGAGCCGAAAAGGAGGCGGGCTTCCCCGGCATAAAGGCTCAATATGCATCTCATCATAAGACCAGATACCAGCCCTGGTTTCCATCTGTCTGCCCGACCACCACACAGACACATCCACAAATCACTCCTGCCACACCCAGCACCCAGCACCCAACACCCACAATCCTACGTCCATCGAGAGGGTCGTTAGGTTGGGGTTTCCTCCGAAAAATCCTGTTGTGCCGGTTGTGCCTCGTCACTCGCCATTGGGTGCAAATTAATACACTTGCGAGCCACGAGGGAGAGCTGCACAGCGATCTTGTTGCAGTGTTTGTGGGGTTTCTCCGCTGTTGCGTTACTGCGGTTTTCCGGCTAACATGGGTTAAGTTGGTGTGGGGGTGCTGCCCGTCTGACTGCGAACAGAAGCAAACGAGCCGGCAACAAAGTTTCCTCTGTTCGCTCCTGTGTGTTTTTTGCCCTCCACACATGGCTTAATATGCAAAGTTATGGTCCAAGCCACTGATGGTAAATAAGAATAATATGCAACAGTCATACCTCTATAAATTGAACTTTGTCAAATGGAAAGGTTTGAGGTATTCTATTTCAGGATAAGATAGAAATTGGCCAAGATATGGGCATAGTTTGGGGCCATATTGACAATTCACGTTTTTTGCTAGGGATACCCCTACAAAAATTAGAAAAATATCGATCGAAAATGTTGTTCCCAGGTTTTTATGCAGAACGATGAAGAATTTATCCACAAATCGATCAAGGTATTCCGCTCAAGGATTGGATTGAAATTGGCCAAGATATAGTTTAGAGGCCAAGACAGTTTGGGGCCATATGGAGAAACACGTTTTTTGCAAGGGATACCCCCACAAAAATTAGAAAAATATCGATCGAAAATGTTGTTCCCAGGTTTTTATGCAGAACGATGAAGAATTTATCCACAAATCGATCAAGGTATTCCGCTCAAGGATTGGATTGAAATTGGCCAAGATATAGTTTAGAGGCCAAGACAGTTTGGGGCCATATGGAGAAACACGTTTTTTGCAAGGGATACCCCCACAAAAATTATAAAAATATCGATCAAAAATGTTGTTCCCAGGTTTTGATGCAGAATGACGGAAAATCAGTCCACAAATCGATCGAGGTATTCCGCTCAAGGATTGGACGGAAATTGGCCAAGATATGGGCATAGTTTGTGGCCATATAGGGAATTCACGTTTTTTGCAAGGGGTACCCCCACAAAAATTGGAAAAATATTGATCAAAAATTTTGTTTCTAGGTTTTGATGGAGAATGATGGAGAATTTATCCATAAATCGATCAAGGTATTCCGCTCAAGGATTGGATAGAAATTGGCCAAGATATGGGCATAGTTTGTGGCCATATGGGGAAGTCACGTTTTTTGCAAGGGGTCCCCCCACAAAAATTGGAAAAATATCGATCAAAAATTTTGTTCCAAGATTTGATGCAGAATGATGGAGAATCAATCCACAAATCGATCAAGGTATTCCTTGTGAGGATCGGATGAAAATTGGTATACAATAGATATACAATCCAAGATATACAATAGACAAGCCGTCTTATTGAAGTTGGACTGTAGGACGTTGCTCGTTTAAGCCAACTTCAATTGCTGGGTGTTTTGGTAACAGTTTCGGAATATTATTAATGTCTGCCGAATGGCAGGCCCCACTCTGCAGCTGCCTTTCCCCATTTCTGCTCCAATCCACTAAAGTGCAGCACACTTTGGGGCTGCTCATAAATATCAAAATATATGTATGAAGAGTTCTATGTATGTTTGTGCTCCGTGCCAGAGCGGAGGTCTGCCGGCTGCACGTTTAATTAAAGAACCCCGGCTTTTGGCTCGATATAATAAACTGAAATATAGACAGGGAGTCGGAGGACACGGACAGACGGTGGGAGAGCCGGAAGGAGTTTAATAAATTGCCACGACAGGCCCCTCAGGTCCCTGCCTCTAGTTTGCAACCTCCCTAGCCGCCACACTCTCCTTCCATCAACGCTTGTTACAACATTTCAATTAAAAGTTAAACGTGCACGTAATTATGCGGACTACAAGGAAAATGTGTAAGTAATATTCTGCCGGCGCTGACTCAGAGAAAAGCGCATGGCGAAAAATTAATTAACCAAAAGCTTAAAGCAAAAAAGCAAAAAAGAAAAGGCCAAAATAAAAATTAGGAAAATCCCTGGCTCAGTATCCAGACCAGGCCAGACCTTTTGCTGTAGCCCCCAGGCTTTTGGTCGAAACCGCTCGTGCATGTGATTGGGTTTTTGAAGCCAAAGCTTAACCCCAATATTTTTTTCATCTTTTTTGTGAATTAACACCCACGCCTGGAAACCGGAGAGTAAAAAAAAAAAAACAGATGAAAGCGAGTCTGTTAATTGATAATGTACAAAATTGAAATTGCACAGAAAAATAATTGAGTGTCGGGCGTGGAGCAAGGCAAACAAAACCTTTTATCAACCAGACGACTACAACACATCACTTTGTATTCAAATGAACTCACAGACATGGTGAAAAAAGACGATTGAATAGGAGCTTGTCGGTTCTATTTGGCTTCAATGTAACATCTCACATATGGCCATGAATTTCAAGACAAAAATACTCAACATTTGCGGAAGACATAAGGGACAGGACAGGATTCAGAGTTCAAGAAAGGAGCAAAAAAAAGAAGGACTCAGACAAAATAAATGGAATTGATGGAGTGAACACACATACCCTGCCATTCCACTGCACATGAATTATGAAGTAACCAAAAAGCTTCTACAGAGAAAGAAATTTTAAAATTGAAGTGTATTAAATACTGAATAGAATTTTAATTGGAAGACCAGCCATATACCCGCCTTTAATCCTTAAAAGAAATAATCTTAAATCATCCAAAAATCTAATAAAATTTCTTTCACTTTAGTTAGGGATTTCAAACAAAGAAGAGCAAGTGGATTGAACAGCGATTAGGGCGGGTAAACACAGGAATTATGCATAGAATCGAACAGAGAAGAAAGGGTCCAAACAAAGAGATAGAATGGAAGCAAGAAACTCAGGCTTAGGACTCTGAAAAAAAATCCCAAATGGGGCCCAGTATTGATAAGGCCATAAGAGGAAGCAACCAGAAAGCTTAGACAAAGAAATGACAAGAAACAACAACCGAGGAGGGAAACAAACAAAAATTAGAATTTGTCTACCAGTCGTAAAAATTTAAATAAATTTAAGATGCCCACGTTAATGTACAGAAATAAATACAGTAGAGACTAGCAATGAGAGTTTATAAGTAACTTAAGAGCTCTTAACAGATTGTAGTCGAAGTTCCAAGTAAAATAAGCAAAAGCAAACACCTTACATCGAATCTCCACTGTAATGATCGCCTAGCTCCAAGCTTTGTTTATCAGCTCACACTTTGATCTCAACCCACAACAACAAATGTAGTAATAACAACGACCACGTCTCAACCTTCGACAAGCTGGGATTCCGATCCAAGTTTCAGTTCCAAGTCGACACTCGAACGGCAAACAGCTCGACGGAAAGGAAAACATCTCGAAAATGAAATTCAAAACCCTAGCGATCGTATCGCTTTGCCTGGCCAGCATCCAGGCCTCTAAAATTGGCCAACAGCAGCCGCAGTTACCAAAGAAACATCTGGTCTGCTACTACGATTCGGCCAGCTTCGTAAAGGAAGGTGAGTACTTAGGAACCAGTGCCCTGTAAGGCGGAAATTAAAAAAGTTATATAATCACCACACCGACAGTTGGTAGTGAGAAGTGATGAAAGCGAAACCGAAAATAAAATCCATCCAGGCTTATCAAAATTAGAAGTTTGTTTGCTACTCGAGTCGGATGTGGCAGCGATAACGTCATTCAGGGTGAAAAAATACAAATATTAACTAAATTGATAATAAATGTAGAAAACAGCCTTAGGAACCTGCTAGAAAAGCTCTCGTATATGTGAGAATGAAAAGATTTGTGCTATAATGTGATTGTGATCTAGGTCTTGGCAAACTGGTGATCGATGAGCTGGAGCCGGCCCTGCAATTCTGCGACTATCTGATCTACGGCTATGCCGGAATCGAGCGGGACTCCCACAAGGCGGTGAGCCTGGACCAACAACTGGATCTGGATCTGGGCAAGGGACTGTACCGCACGGTGACCCGCTTGAAGCGAAAGTACCCCAATATCAAGATCCTGCTCAGCGTGGGCGGCGACAAGGACATTGAGACCGACAAGGATGCCCAGGAGCTGCCCAACAAGTACCTGGAGCTCCTGGAGAGTTCCACGGGCCGTACTCGCTTCGTGAACACCGTCTACTCCCTGGTTAAGACCTACGGCTTCGATGGCCTCGACGTGGCCTGGCAGTTCCCCAAGAACAAGCCCAAGAAGGTGCACAGTGGTCTGGGCAGCTTCTGGAAGGGTTTCAAGAAGGTCTTCACCGGCGACTCCATTGTCGACGAAAAGTCTGAGGAGCACAAGGAGCAGTTCACTGCCCTGCTTCGTGATGTGAAGAACGCCTTCCGTCCAGATAACCTCTTGCTCTCCACCACTGTCCTGCCCAATGTCAACTCCTCATGTGAGTAGTTATTATCTTCCTTAGAGGTATATGAAGTCTGGCTTTCTTTGTATCCCCAGTGTTTTATGATATTCCTGCTGTGATCAACTATTTGGACTTTGTCAACCTCGGAGCCTTTGACTTCTTCACTCCCCAACGCAATCCCGAACTGGCCGACTACTCCGCCCCCATCTATGAGCTCAGCGAGCGCAATCCCGAGTTCAACGTGGACTACCAGGTGAAGTTCTGGCTCCGACACAGCTGCCCGGCCAGCAAGATCAACGTTGGCGTGGCCACCTACGGCCGCCCCTGGAAACTGTCTGACGATTCCGGAGACACTGGTGTTCCACCAGTTTCCCATGTGGTAGACGAGGCTCCAGTGGGTGCCAACACCCAGGTGCACGGCATCTACAGCTGGCCTGAGGTGTGTGCCCTGCTGCCCAACCAGAACAATGCCTACTCCAAGGGCGCTAACGCTCCCCTGACCAAGGTCGCCGATCCCGCCAAGCGTTTCGGATCCTACGCCTACAGGGCGGCTGACAAGAAGGGCGACAACGGCATTTGGGTGAGCTACGAGGATCCCGACACCGCCGCCGACAAGGCCGGCTATGTCCGCACCAACAACCTGGGCGGTGTGGCCCTCTTCGATCTGTCCTACGACGACTTCCGTGGTCAGTGCACCACTGAGAAGTACCCCATCCTTCGGGCGGTCAAGTACCGTTTGGTCAACTAAACAAACTCCCACTTGACCACTTCAAAATATTATGCTTTATCAAAAAAAAAAAAGAACAAAAAGAATTGTTATGTCAATAAAGAACCTGTAGAATAACTGCTGCTCTTGTGAATTAGAGCTTAGGAGGCACGAAATTAAGCTTGACGGGGTACTTTACTTCTAGAGGGTGTCTTTTAAGAATAACTCACTTTAATCTTTTAAAAATGCCTTCTCTTGTTCCCCCAGGGATGTCTTTAAATATCGATTTTCTCCCTCTGCGGAATATAATTTATCGACTCCCTGTCCTGTTACAACAGAAACGGAATTCTCTGGGGAATATTTAGGCAGTGGCTGTGACTTATGCGCTTCGGGCTTCATGCTCTGATGAATTGCCGAAATCCAATTGACTTTGACAGAAAATACATCGTAATCGGCTTCATCATTAAATCCACCAGAGTGGCTGGCTTCCCCCAGCCCCTCTGGCACTACCGATACCCGAAAAAGCACTGAATTGACTGCTCAACATTTGTCATTGAAGCGAAAACGTCGAAAATTTCGCATACGCAGCGTGTTCTACACCCATAAGGATACGGTTTTTTGTAGCCCTGTGCTATGCACGATTTCACAACTACAACAAAAGCCAGACAAAGGCATAAAAAGGCTCTTCAAGTGGAGAGCTTCGTACGCACAGACAGGCAATTCGAATGGAATAAACCAGAAACGAAAGAAATGAAATGAAACGTGCAATGGTCGAGATGAGAGCGCTCTATCTCCGGCATAGGGATAGGGATAGGGTCTGCCTCCCCACCTCTTCAATTTCCATTCTCTGAGGATATTAGAAAGCATTTACCTTGCCGCACAGGCCCCATTACACACGCAGCCTGAAAGGGAAACACAGACGAGCAACCACGACGACAGCCTAAACAATTTTTAAAGGTAAAGTTTGGCTGCGAAATTCTTGTTAGCAGTGAGGTTTCATGAAAATGAACGAAGCTACCAAAATTATATTAAAAACTGAGACTAATAGAGGATATGGTTCCAATTATTTTCTCATTTTATTAAATCTTTTTGTTAAGCTAGAAATTGTTTCATATTTCCACTTAGCAAAGATGTCCTGTATCACACAAAAAACAAGTATATTCCATGTATAGGGAATATACCCTAGGGGCAGGGTGGCATGGTGGCAGCGCGTGATGCGGGGATTTGGCACTTCAGGCACTCTTCTTTATGTATATTTGGCCGCTCTATGTATAGTTAAACGCTTCGGCCAACACTGCGTATGAGTGCTGTGTGTGTGCGTGCCTTTGGCTGTTGGAACACGCATATTGCGCATACGCCCTGGGTGCGCTATCGAATAAGTTTGTGCCTTTGCCGCTGCTACTCTTTATACTCAAATAATTGGATTAGTGTTTCAACGCCCTACACAGCAGCCCCAGTAACCCCTGAAACCCGCAGCTAGTGCTTCAGCTCCTGCCCTGCTCCCCAAGCCCCTGGGGATCTACTCTATATGAATTTGTTTGCGCTCGTAGTTCTATTTCAGATTTTTTTCTCCTCTGTGCGGATTAGTTTTCACTGCTTTGCCGGGCACGATGTGTACAGAGTACACGTAGACGAATATATATATATATATATTGCTTTTTTGCTGCCTGCGGTGTGTTGCCAACGAAGCGAATTAGTTTTTATGTTATTTGCTCGGAATTCTTAAATATTTAAATAATCGTTGTATCCTTTCGCTGGAAACTAGCTCAAAGAAATGAAAACTTTCGCAGCGGATATTAAGTTGTTTTAAACTGATTAAATTCTCAAAGATTTATTCGCGGTAATATTTTCTTAGTTAGACTTGAATTTGATGGATGTTGCAAAGGAGTCGCAAAGCCATTAAGTAAACTCTCATATCTCCTTCACGGGCTGTTTCCATTTTTCGGCCAAATAAAAATATATATCCTTTCTTAAAAGTGACACAACTTTTACCTTCGAGGAGGAAGAGACTTCGTCTGTAGTACCCACCGAGGAAATACAAACAAAAGCTGAAGCGGAAACTTTCAGTTCTGGGGGAAATGGTATTGCCCATAACGAATATGTATTTTTGATTCCCCAGCCATGTTTATTATTGTTGTTGCTCCTTTCTGGCTAAACTCCCTTTGTTGCTTTTGTTGGCGGTGCTGCTGCCAACTCGTAACAAGTTAAGCAACTTTGGACAGACATCAGAAGTTGCTTGGAGGATTTTCGTGAGGCAGCTTTGGGACTGTCAACAGCTGCGCCCAACAGCAGATCCCTGAAAGGGCCGAGGATATATCTGAGTCTGTCTCAGGCTGTTGAGCTTTGTTTATGCCACCTGGCGTTGCATAACCTGAACAGATATTAGAAATTAGCAATTGTTGGCCTACTTTTTGGGGAAGGGAATCTCGAAGAACTTGGAGTGGCACGTGTGTACTTTCCATTATTAAAATATTAAACTTTGTAAGCTTCTAGAATTCGAGTGTTTATTTTCCTCAGTGCCTTCTTTGCCTGGCAAAGCCTTTTCAATTTTTCAGCAAAAACTTTCTACTGTCATTTACAGAGTTTCGCTGAGGATTTCGATGGGCGGTTAGTGGGTGCTTAGTGGGTGGCTGAGAAAGGGAGAGACACTCCCACCCGTCGGCCATTATCATTTCCCAGCTCATATGCGGCACGGCACTCACATGTTCCACAAGCGAGTTGCTACATTTATGGCCTCCCCAGCAGTTGGCATCCGCTCTTCGAGCCGGCAAATTGCCAATGTTGTTGTTGCAGCCAGGAAATGCTTTACTTGATTTAGCTGCTAAGTGCAACTTGAGGCAGGGCATGGAGACAGAATTCCACGCCGCATGTTGCCAGGAAGCAGCAGTGGCAGCAACAATTTCGTTGGGCCGTACAGCCAGCGAAAGGATTTTTCGGCAAGAGCACTGCCATAAATCCCCCTGGCGCTTGTAAAAACAATTATGCCAGATATTTACGCCGCAAAAAGGCAATGCAATGCAACAGAGGCAACGGCGGCAAACACTGGCATTCGGAGGCAGTGGCAGCAACAGAAACAGAAGCAAAAACACCATCGCCAGACAACGAAAATTTGCTGTTAACATTTTTGGCTTTTAATTGCAGTGTGTCGTGGCCCGCTGAACTCTGCATTTCCACTAGCCTTCCCTTCGTGGCGCCCACTTGCAATTTGTGGCCCTGTGGCGTATACGTAATATATCGCTTACATTTGCCAGTGTGTCGGTACTTAAGCCGCTCCAGCTCCAGTGCCAACTACCAACACACAAGAATCAGAAAGGGTGAGTTCGTTCTGTAATTATGATCTTTTAATTAAAACGTTAAACCAATAACGGCTGAGGAGAAAAAAATGAGAAATCTTCCGCCGGCAGTCCTTGATTGCATTCCTCGGCCCATTGGAATGCAAGGTGAAAAGTGGAAAATGGCTTAGCCGAGTCGAAGAGTAGGTTTTCCCATTCACACACAGATACTGGGGAAAACTGGAGAGCATATGGGCAGCGGCAGCAGCTGTCAGCGGATCTGAAAACCCATCGACAGTTTCGAATGTCCATTTGTGGAGCTCTCCGGCCAACCCTTGGCCCAAACCCCTGTACCACCCCACCCACTGGCAAAACCATTTTTGAAACGTGCATGTGCCAGTGGGAGTATCTAATTGCTTGTCAGTGTATGGGAAAACTTTGTACGTGTTGGACACAGGCGGTCATAAAATGCGAAAACGACGTCTGCGTGTTTTCCAGGATAACTGAAAAACAGAACTTCTTAATAAATTTTCAATATAAAGTGTTTAGAACACATTTCTCCAAGGTGTGGCTATAACTTTTTGTTATGGGTTTCTAGAAAAATTCTTTAGGCTTTGAAGCTTTTCCTTTAGTTCGTCCTTAGCATAAATTTGGTAGCTCATTCGCGGAAGGGAAAACGACTCTTAGTTCTAATAGCTCATATGGCAAACGACACATTTGTGGGCTGTACGTGAGAATGAGTGCTTCCTGCCCCGCTTGCCACACCGCTCCTGCCACACGGTGTGTTTGTATTGACAGCCGCATTCCCTTTTCACGGCAAACATTCAGTTTTTGTAGTCACGTTCGAGCGCTTTAAGCGGCTTCATGTTTTCGGCACTCCAGCGTGGCAGAGGGAAAGGGTGGTGGTGCGAATGCCACTAAACATGGGAAGGGGGCGTGGGATATAACCATAGAAACCATCGCGTAAAACAAACATAACTAAAAGCAAACACACGACGGAATAAATACCCGGGTATGTTTAAGCCAACCGCATAAAAACCCCAAAGCGAAAACTTTTCGCGTGTGGGCCAGGCCATAATCCGCTTCTGGCCCGAAAATTATACAATTTCGCCTTGAATAGACTTACGTTATGACGCTTCCTTTCACGTTCCGGAACAGCGTGCCAGCTAAACTGCAGATTCCAATCGAATCCACCCACATTGACGCCGCTAGAATCGCGGTAGTGATACTCCAGGGTATCGTCGCTAATCACATCAATTACGGGACACACAACAGTGGTCGAGTTCCGGGCAATGCGGTCCAAAAGAGGTTCCAGCCAGCCTGCAAGAGAAATGGGTATTTTTAAGTAATTTTTGGTCATCCATCATCACGAGACTTGCAGACTCTTGTGGAAAAATAATTATTTTTCCTCTTCAGGACAATTCGTGTACTTTTTGGCCAATATTTCTCAATAAACCTAATGGATTGCCTTTCTTCAGGCCCTTCAGTCTTAACAAAAAACCAACCAAACGAATAACTTCAACAGACTAGGCTTAATTCGTAGGATTAAGAGATTTTTGTACAGACCAGTGCAGGGCCAGGCCTTGTTTTATTGGCATCAATTTCGGCCCAACGGATTTCGTTTGATGGCCATCAAAATTGAGTATCACATACAACGTAAGACATGCCCATAAACGAGATTCCATGGAGAGTCCATTGGGGAAAAGGAAAATCTCAGTTAGCAGAAAGATTGTAAAACAGGCTCTGGCCGAGGGAAACAAAAAAATAATTCCATCCCACAGCACATTTAACTTTGATTTCTCGGATGATTGTTGCCGGCCGTTTGGCAGCTGCTAACATTAAAATATTTATTTAGCCTGAATTTTTTATGACCCGAAAGTGACTAGCAAAAGTTGGTTAGTCAATTAAGAGCGAATTTGGGGCATTATTTGGTCAATTAGCATATTGGCCAAATTGCAAATTGAACCGTTAAATGACAGGGATGTCAGAGGGCAGGAAAAAAGGGCTGCCTACTTTCGGGCGGCCTGAATATTTAATTCCATTTAATTTCCGAACGAAACTCACCTTCTGTGCACTCGCAGTGGGAGTCCAAATAGGTGAGAACCGGGGACTTGGCATGGTTGGCGCCCAGGATACGGGCTCGGATAAGGCCTTCTCGTTTCTGACCCCTAATAATCTGGACCTTGGGGTATGCGGCGAAGTAATCCTCCAGCTGTTTCTTCAGGTGAGCTGTAACGAAAGCATATCAATGCCAACACAATCAAAACTTGTTATAAACTTACGCATATCACTGTAGTCATCGACAAGGATTATCTTGCCAATTAAATGCTCCGGTGACCTGTCCAGCACGGAGTGGACGGTCCTCAGCAGCACTGTCCAGGCTTCGTTGTGGAAGCATATAATGACATCAGTCGCGGGCAGATTGGTCAGGTACTGGGTCGAGTCCTTGCACCAGGCATCCCGGGGATCCGGCAGGGAACGATGCACCGATACGAGATCCGAGACATATTGGTTGAAGGCGTTCTTCGTCCAGCCATCATCCACCGCCTTCTTCATGTCATCCGGCATTTCCTTGGGCAGTCGCACTGGCTTGCCCATCTCGCCGGGATTCTCATCGAAATTGCCAGGAGGATCAATCACTTTTTTGGTATCTGCAAGGAAGAAGAGAGGAAGCAGGTAGAAATGTTAAGTAAATGTTGACATAACTTTTTATTTGCCTCGAAAATTGTGAGTCGAAGGTGAGTTGGCAGAAGATAAAGCTTTGTTATGCGTGAAATTTACGACAAAATACTGTACGAGGATACGCAGACACACGTTGGCAAACAAAATTCAGTTCCTGTTAGTGCATTGCACATGAAAAGTTGCCATCATCAGAGATGCTCCTTCACAGGGTCATGAAAAATCGTTTGCCTTGCAAATTCCCTCATGTGTGTGTGTGAGTCCTAGGTCCTTTTCCACATCCTACGATACTACCATACTGCCATACTACCATCCCTTACCCCACCCCATACGTGTTTGTGTCCTTGCTGTGCATTTTATTATTTCGTTATTTGCATTTGCATGGAAATATGAAATTCTCCTGTTCTCAGCTGCTTCCATTTCTGGTGCTCGGCTCCTTTCTGGTTTTTATGCGATTTGTCAGCCACAAGTGACACTTATTGGGCATCGCCTGGATGCCTGTCTGTGTGTCCTGTCCCTCTGTACTTGTATGTATGTGTGCTCGATGTCCTTTGGCAACAACATTAATGTTACTGTCAGGGATAAAAAGGGAGACACAACCTGGCAACTGGCAACTGGGGCTCTTAAAGAGATTAAAATTTAATTAAACGAATTTCCTTTTAATCAATTTTATGGAATTATGGGGTTCTATTAGCAAAGTTTTTTTAACCTTAATTTTCTCTTAAGGTTTTCATAATGCAAGCCACTTACTATATAGAACCGGTTCAATTAAAAGCCCATAAAAACTTAACTGAATTCTTGGCCACAAAAGACTTTAACTGGTTTCTTCGTATTACATTTTTTTTTCTGGATGGCCACCGAACTTCTACTCAAATCAATTCCCACTCCAAATCGAGAAGCAACATATTCCCCTCCTTGGTCAACTTTCAGTCATGCAAAAACATTTCAATTACCACAATCATTTCAATTTCAATAAGCATAAAAAGCTGGCTGGAAAATAAAAAGCCATAAAAGGCTAGGAATAAGTGGGTTGAGTGGAATGCATGGGAGGATACAGACCGCATTATGCTAGTCACAGATATAAAAAGGGCGCCGGATGGGGGGCAGGAGAGGGCTTTGGCTAACCAAGAGGCCAATCAGCCGACAATAAATTTGTTCGCACAAAAATGAAAAATAAGAGAAAAACCATTAAATCGCCCAGAGGCGGCGGCTCAAAGGAGAGTCAGAGTATGCTAAGAGGTAGGAGGCACAGGGGACACATAAATTTTATGATTTGTCGCCGGTTGCCGTAGTTACAACTTCATTGCGGAATGTTCACGCGTGTGCCAAGGAGGACTACGGAGAAGCATCCTTAGTTCCGGATCCTGTTCTCATCCGGCTGCTCTCCCATGGGTCCAAAAACCTAGACCACACCCCTTTTGTAACGAACTTTTTTGCATGCTGGGCTCGCACACGCATCATCATAATAAAAAACAATAAAAAATAATATTGCCCAAGGACGCGGAGGAGGACTAGCAGGGACGGTAACTGGATTTTATGTCTTTTATTGATTCACTGTAGCATATTTATAGCCTCTTTGGATATTAATGATTCCGGGCCGGCAGCGAGGCGGGAACCTTATCCCCCATGGTTCCCCTTCTCTCGATTCGGGGTAACCCAATTATAGTCACGCCCTGGGACAAAAGGTGAGTCCGACAAAGTTGTGTTTTATGGAAAGTCACAGTTTACATTGCTATAAATCCTGGCCTATAAATATTCCTTTAAAAGTATTCATAATTTTTATTCACGCCAAGGTATCGAGTTTTTATGACCAAATCATTTTATTAAAAATTTTATAGACTTTTCTTAATTATTTTTGATTGGAAATTCGTATTCATTTGGGAGTCTCCTTTATATCCTTTTTGTTAAAAATTTCTATCCATTTTTGTAGAGAGAAATTTCAATAAATTCTTATTTTTTTCCATCCAATATGATCCTGAAATTACTTTCAACTTTTATGCATTTAGGAAATCGAAATTGACAATTTTTTGTCGAGTTTTCCGCTCAACACTGCGTATACGTTATATTTCCATGTCCTGGCAGCTGTGAAATGGGATGGGCAGGGGGAGAATGGGAGAGGGGTAGCTGGTGGATGATGGGCTATGCGGGAGAACGGGGTGTCCTGTGAAGACAAAAGGAGACAATCGCAGTGAACAGAGCTCAAGGGACACGCCTGAGCGTGACAGGAAGCTATAAATGTTTTGTTATAGACAGCGACAGCAGGTGGAAACGGGAGTGGGGGGCGAAGGAGTGCTTTTGGGATGGATGGGGGCGTGGCCACATGACAAATGCCTTTCGGAGTGTGTGTGCTGGAAATGTGTGCTCGTATTTGTGAAGGCATCTGACAGGGCTGCCAGACTTGCCTGCGTGCATGATGTTTCATCATGTTTTCCGCATAAAAGTAACATAATATGCCAAAGTACCGTTATTTCGCACAATGAATGAGGTTAGATTTGGCCGCCCAGGGGCATAGGGGCTCCATGTGGACGATAAATAGCAATAGACATGCGAGGAACAGATGAGAATCCATTTCTGGGATTAGCATGCATTGATTAAAGCCAGGAACCGGGCAGGAGGAAAAGAATAATGAGGAGAAACGGCCGAATCAATCTGCCTCATGTGTCATAAAGGGGGCATCCGGTGAGGAGGCGTGGTCGCATTGCCATGTATATATAAAATCATTATCGCTGCTAAATTGTAAAAACAAGAATTATGCATATATGAAGCGGCAGGCCTAAAAAACGCGTCTAAGAGGGGAAACGGCCAAGAGGAAGGATCGGGCCAGCGATCAAGATAGCATGCCTCGAAGGCAGGTTCCCGTGTGTAGAGTACAGCACTTAAGAAAATCAAAGTTAAGTATAATGGCATTATCTTACTAATAGGGCTTAGTTTTTTTCTCAGTGCCGGTGCCGAGCAGAGTGTGGGGTTGGTTAAGAACTCGATGCTAGCGCGCGATAAACGTCGTGTTGCAACCACGCTCTCCACTCGAAACCCTCAACTCTTCCCATCGAATCTTTCGGTGGTGGTAACGTGCCCCAAGGCCAAAGCCAATAAGTACAACAACACTAATTACCAGCTATGAACACAGGCCAGAGCAGCTATGGGGGAATCGCAAAAGTTGGCCAACTCCCGGCCGGAGGAGCCCTTAGACCAGCCACAGTGGTAACAATAGCCCCCCATTGGGAATCGTTTTCGAGTTATAGCCCCTAAAAGGATGATCTATTCCAGGTCTAGCTGGACCAGTCTTTTCTATAAGAATTCCCTTTCAAAGCCATAAAAACAAGCTTAGCTTATAAACCTTTGGCTAAAAGTCTGCTGAACGACTTTTAAGGGTCTACTATAAAACGGGCTTATTTATAGATTTTATTGAAATGTTTCTGGCTAGACCTACTACACTGTGCCGAGAAATCAATAGTTGGCCCTTTGCCTCGGAGTGTTGGTAAACGTTTGTAGGCTTGCACACAATTTTGACGCCATGGGGCAGCTGCTGATGCTGATGCTCAGTCAGATGCCTCCGACGGACTTGCAGCATAAGGATCGGACATGGGACATGGGGCATGGGGCATCGGGCCCAACTTGTAGCTTTGCCACCTCTTCTGCTACGGCCCAGATGGGGCACGATGATGAGGCAGCCCAGGCTGGCGAGGAGTGGAGTGGAAAACGAGAGATGCAAACATGATATGCGAAATTGCAAATACGTGCATTGTCTGCCGCGGAAACTTGGATGTAGATCTGCCAGCTATCCAGCCATCCAGCTACCCAGCTAGCCAGCTTCCCAGCACCCCAGTCCCGACTGACTGACCATCCAACCGACCACATGCTGATGCAATCTTAAATGCTTGTTCCACATGCGAGGCAATAGATGATGCAGAAGGAGGGCTGGCCCGGCCAGGAAGCTACAAGGCCTACAGTAGATATCCCCACCACCTGATCTCCAGGTCCCCTTCTCACCGCTCCTCTTGTGAAATTCATGGCTGGCTGGCTTCGGTCTGGCTTCATTGATTTGCCTGGGCGGCCAGTCAAGTGTCCATTCAGTAAAAATCGCAGGGCCAGCGCCTAAGCCCCCGACTTGATTAGTAAGTAACATTATTTCTCTGTCCCACCGAAGCTTAATGCGAATATCTATGCCCCCCCTACGGCTCGGCCTCCTTTGGCCCTGACATTGAAAATGTTGCTTGGCAGCAATTCCAAGTTGTTAAGTGCGAGTTGGCCGGGTTGTTCGGGTTGTTAGTGTTTGCCGCTAGCATCTTCGACATTGTTGTAAAACTTGTTAGAAATTTTCCTAAAGGCACACAAAGGCGGTGGCCGAAAGGAGGAAGTGTGACAGCAGCAGCAGCAAGTTTCCTACAGAGCTAAAATATCTTTTAGTTTTTCTGGCTTTTTCAAATCGATTTGAAGTTAAACAGGGGTCTTGAATGACAAATAACTACTATTTCTTATCGCTTTAAGGCAGTGGTGTATTGTGTTTCAAACAAAGATTGTGTGTGTTCTGGATTTCTTTCAGTGCATGTGGGGAAAATCGTGAGGAGGAAAGCGAACACAGGAAAGCAATATGTGTTATTATCCCCCGGTTCGGTTCGGTCTCTTTCAGCATCGCCTGACCCAAAATGCAATCTCCCAACAAGGATTGAGGATGTGTGACCGTAAAATACGAGCTTGTATAAATAAAAAATGGTTAGACGATAGAATAGAATCCATCGCAGGAGGAGTGGGAGCTAGAGGAGGAGGAGGTGCATGGTGCGTGTGCCTTGAATTGATGGGAATTAGTTGCAAGCGATTGCGTGGAAATGAAGTGCAAAAAACTCAACTTTTAGACTCGATACTGGGAGAAATACGAGTGGATTGCAAATTCCGATAACAAGAGCGGAAAATGTCATCTGAATAGTTCGAGGGGCCGCCGGGCAATTGCGGGGCGACTGAATCGGAAATAAATGTGCAACTGATTTCAATGGAAATGCTTATTGCTCTACAAAAAGGAAAGAGGGTCTGATAAGCAAACCCCAGTGGATGCTAATGGACCAGGAGTGCGGAAAGTCAAAGGAAATCCTCCAAAAAAATGAGAGCGAGCTTATTTGAATGAAAACTTTATTGAATAAAAGGTAAGGCCAAGTGGAATGGAGTGGAAAATGTTTAAAATGTGTTTAAAAAGAGATACAAATTTGGATATATGCTTTAAGAAAGTACCTTAAGTAAGAAAGTACATTTAAGTAAAAGAACTTACCATCTTGGGGCTTGGCCTTTGCCACCTCGTGGGCCTTCTTGCGTGGCTTCTTGTCCTCCTGTGGCTCGGCCTTGCGCTTGCCCACAGTGGGCGGTATGTCGGCCTCGTCCTCCTTCTGGGCGCCGCCAATCACATTACCGTTGTTGTCAAAGTCCTCGCTGTCGGGAGCGTTTCTCAGCGGCAGGGCAATGGGATCTCCCAGAGCCGGCGCGCCTCCGCCTCCGCCTACGTTTCCCCCGGCCGCAGGTCCGCTGCCAATCCCACTCGACCCGCCCTGCGACGCCCGCCGCCGCGTGTCATCCGTGTAGACCAGAAAGGCTATGCAGAACCAAATGGCCACCAGAAAGGCCACCAGCTTCACAATGGTGGTGGAACGTCGTCGCCAGATGAAGGCCATCTTTGGTGTTCCGGAGCTCTGGGCTCTGTGGTGCTACTCGATGATGTTTTTATTTCCCAGAAGGTGCTAATGGAAGCAGCTATCACACCTCCTGCCTCTATCACTCTCTCAGTTTCTTTGTGTTTTTCAGCGATTGTGCTTTCACTTAGTTAGAGAGCAACTCTGGGGCCGACAACATTGCGTATACGCAACATTAATCAAAGCCTGGCAATGATTTATGTTTCAGGATATGTGTTTCTCGGTTTCCAATTGTTTTTTCTTCTGGCTTGGATATGTGTTGTCCTCTTGGAAGATATCAAATATGGTTTATAGCAGTCTGTGCTGTCAATCAGTCTGAACCGTGTGGATATGTGCGAACCAGTTGCTTAACGATGTACAGAATCTTCTGGGAATGTCCTGCAAATGAAAGGCAAACAGAAAAAGGGA
Source organism: Drosophila bipectinata (assembly GCF_030179905.1). Lineage (NCBI taxonomy): Eukaryota > Metazoa > Arthropoda > Insecta > Diptera > Drosophilidae > Drosophila > Drosophila bipectinata. Next base: position 11,496,271 of record NC_091737.1, read on the forward strand.
TCAGATTCAATTTCACAGACCTCAAGGGCAGGTGAATGCAATTAATTTATTGCATTAAGCCATTAAATTGAAACGCAAATCAAATAATTGAGCCATTAAAGATAATATTGATTTTTGATTTCTGCAGCCTCGCTTCTGCATCATCTTTATCTTCATCCTCCAGAGCCGATGCTTCTGAGGCTTCTGAGGCTGCTGCTGTTGCAATTAAGCTTCAAGCTCTCAATCTACGGCCTCGGCACAAACATAAAACGACAGCCAACATGCAACTAATGTCAATATTATATAATTGCAGCAAAAACCGCATCAGAACTTTGTACCGATTCACTGCCCGTCCACCCCGCTCTCTGCCTTCCCGTGACCACTTGAGTGGCTGCCAGGTAAATGACATGGACACGCCACTTGAGCCCCGAGCCAACGAATCAGAACGGGACAGAGTTGGAGTTACAGCCGAGTCCATGCCCTAAGCAGGCCAGTACACAGAGAGATATTCACTTCATTTCAGGGAAATATCACTCATTTAGAGATTAAAGTTCATCCCAGTGTAGTGCGGAGTGTGGTAAGTGGCAGGTGAGGGGGCTCGAGTGCTTGCCCCACAGAGAGCAAAGTTGCGTGTCAGGTTGGCGCATTGCATCCACCGAGTGGAAGAAGCAAATATGGCAAAAGAGCCACAAAACAAGAAATTGTGGTTCCCTTCCTTGCCTGCCTAACCGCAGTTGAATACCCTTCGATGCTAATCCAATTAGCGACTGCGTGGTGGGGAGTGGGTTGTGTGAATGGTCAGTGTTTGAGATTGAATTCGATAGTGGTTTCCATTGAACTCTGGGAAGGATTAGTTTCTAAAGCTGGCCAACTAGTTTCCAAACAAATCAGGCATGAAATTCTCATTAGAAATGTTTGAAAATCTGCTGTAGCCTCCTTTATTTCTTCATGTGTATCTCCAGGTGCCAACCCAATTTGCATTATTTTCTATAGCCTTGGCTACCCAACCGAACACGCTGAAAGTCCATTAGGGAGAGAGGTATGAAAGAATGGAAAATGAAAACTAATAAACATTAAAGAGGGCCGTGATCGCGGCCCATTGAAGGCTTCTTGGCCAGCTGGTGCACCAGTTGCAGTGGCCCCTGCTAATTGACTGCACATTCTGTTGGCTTAGAGGATGCCAGGGTCAGCTGGGGATCGGCCAGTTTCTCTGGGGCCAATGCGACGCCAAGGTTATTAATTCGAGAGCCATGTAGGGGGCACATGGACCCCTTTTTCCAATAGCCCTTTGCCCAAGCCCATGTCCAAGCCAAACTAACTACTACGGCAACAATGTGTGCATACAATAAATACAAGTTAATTACTTCGTGTGCCTTTTGTTATGGCTCGTTGGGTTCAAGTGCCATCAGTGGGTTGTGGATACTGGGTAGTAGGGAGACCCTTCTCCCAAACACTCTACCACCACCCCCTATGATTTTCTCCCCATGCTATGTTGGCAATTTCCGTTGTATGCGCTTATAAATTGAAAACAAAAGAGAAAGACTCCGGCAGGGGGTTAGGGAACAGCATGTCATGTCCTCACTCAGCTGTAAAAACAGCAACACACACTCCCACACACAACTACACAAGGTTTGCTCTGGCAAAATAGAGCGATTAAAGTTGGCAGACAGGTCGTTAGGGGGCATAGACTATGCCGGGGGCACAGTGGTTCAGAGGGGCTAAAAGGGGGGACATGTCCAAACCAAATGTTGACAATCTCAATTATTATATTCAGAACCAGCCGAAAACACCGACCACCGACCATTGACGCTAATTGGCGGACTTCGGTTGACGGCTTTCATCAATTTATGAACTCCGATTTTTGGTTTCGCAGTCACTATGTATATTTCCTTAACCATTTGCCAAGTAAACATCAAATTTCATAATAAATCAACTGACTGTCCTGCTAATATTCCTCGAACAATGTCGCATCGCTATCCAGGTTTTGATTATTAATTAAAATGCGCTGCTGTCATTGTGGAATTGGTTTCCCTGCGGTCCACGCGGCGTATGCGCAATATCGGGTTTTTTTTGGGTTTTTGGGGTTTTATTGGCTTTGCTTTTGGTTTTTGTTCTGCAAACTCCCATTTTTACCATGATATCGTAATATTAAATGGCTCTCGATGGGGGAATATGTTCCTCTCTAAATTGCCATTTAATGGAAGCTTTTATTTTGATTTTCTCCTGGGTTGTTAGTTTGGAATGTTATTCATTTTAGAGCTTAATGCACCACATACTATAATATAATTTGGCTTAAGGATGGTATTTAGTCTAATTTAGAACACACTAGTATGGTTTCCATTTAGGCACAACAACTAATTAGAACTCTGAAAAAGCAATTATGTTTAAGCCAGATACACACTATGAGTTTCAGCCTGCAATTATGTTTATTTTTCCTAAACTAAAATGCTTATCATCGGAAAATTTCTTCCTCATTCTTGGCTAATGATTTGTGGCTTTGTTTTGAAAAAACCCCCCAAAAACTATGCAATATCTAGATAAGGGCCAACAACAAATCTTCCAACAGGAAGTCAGCATAAGTAGAGGAAATAGGTAACGACCTGATTGGTGTTGCTATTGTGGCGATGACAGCCAGTCTTTCCTATTCTCAGCCGGCAGTTTTTTTCTCCCGGGGCTACTTGTCTGGGCCTCACCTATTCCACCTGTCTTATCTGCCCATTTGCCGGGCTTTCGTCCCGTGTTGGGCCTTATCGCCCGGCTAATTGACTGATAAGCGAGTCGAGCAATTTGTGCGCTCCCTGATGAGTCTAGTTAGTGTTTTTTCTTCTTTTGCTTCCGCGATAAGATACCTGCAATTAAATTGAATAGCCAACGAAGGCAGGTGAGCCAGCGAAAAGCAGAGGCATTGAGAATTGTTCCTCGAAAATTGCTTTTAGTTTGGATCGCCTTATCTCGCACCGACATTAATCAGGCCTTTCAAAAATAATTACAGAGATAATTCGTCGAACACTTAACTGCAAATTAAAGCGGCAAGGAAAAGCCTCAGTTCGCTCGTCTGGGGGAAAACCTCAAATTACGCATAACAAAGTCCGAGAATTTTCGCATTTTCTTCGCCAAAAGAATGGTACACGAAAATGGCGGAAAAAAGTTTATTGTCGCGGTTTTTCTTCCTGCTCTTCCTGCCAGTTTCTAGCTACTTTTTGAATACTTTTCCTTGGCGATCATTTGTCATTTTCTTATGCGGAAACTTTTCGTGGGCGATGGGCGACGGGCGGGTCGAGAAAATGGCTGTGCATTTTCCCGCTGGCTGCGGTTCACGCAGTTTATAATCATTATTATTTATGCAGACTTAATCCACAGTTATTAAAACGCAGCCACAAGAAACGCCCAACCCACCGACTCCTTCGCTCGTTTAATATTCATTTGCATTTGCTGGCAAATGAAAAGTTTTCAGTTTCTAATGAGTTCTTCGAGTCTCGAGTGCATTGAAAATAAGTCGCAGATGTGTCAGAGACCAGGTCATAGTTTGTCCCGAAACTTTTTAGGGGAATTATGTCCAACCATAAGTCAAGTTCCATAAGTTTGGGATCACAGAGAACGCAAAAAAAGAGGAGCACTACTAGTACCACTAGAAATAAATCGAAAATTATTTTTTCCACTATCCTGAACTGAGCAAACGTGTTTCTTCTGGTTTATGGGAAATGGGGAAAAAGCGACCCCAAAGTGGCTGAGAACCCCATAGCCAGAAAACTGGTAGATAGATGCCACTGCCACTGCCAGTTTCAGTGCTACTACCATTTTCACCAGCATTGATGATGATGAGGCTGCTGCTGCTGGTGCTGTCGCTGCAGTTGCAGCTTCGGTTCGTGGAAAGAAAGTTGCCATGGAGAAAATTTAATCAAAATATTTGCACATCCGCCAGCAGCGTGAAGTTGCCAAGGCGACTAGAATTACCAGTCTAAGAAACAGACCAGCATCTGTGGAGGAGATGCCAAGATTGGGGCAGTGGCAGTGCGGCAGTGACAGGGGCAGGGGCAGATGCATGGGTTTGCTGAAAACAGACAGACAGGTCTTCTTTTTCCGAGCAGCAGGTACAGTGAGAATCACAGCAGAGTCACGCAAATTGGAATCTCAGCGAATGGTAATTGAATTTGACTTGGTTTCTGCTACTGATGGGGTGAAGCTGATGAATATTCTTTGCTTAGAATGTTTCAAGGCTTAAAAAATCTAGAATCCTGTCCATATGAAATTTCAAAATTAATTTCATAACTCAAGAAACAATAACCAAACCTGTTCCCTAATTATGTTCCCTAATATACATTTTCCGCGGTTCGAGTGCCCACCGTCTGTGGCTTAGACGTCTCTGCCAGGCAGAACTCCTTTTGGCCATTTGGTTCATGTCACGGAAACCAGTCAGACCTCATTTGGGATAGCAAATTCAACCGCTGCGGCGCAACTTCTTCATCTTGACGATCAACTTCATTTGAGCCCGGTGCATCACGAAACGCTTCGGTTTTTCCAGCCGGCAGGCAGGCAGCATCTTTTTAGCCTGGTTGTTTTCTTTGACAATTATTTACCGTTGGCGCTTAACTGTTAATTTGCGAGCAAGGTAACCAGTTTAAGCCATCGACCACCGCAGGACAGGACAGGCAGCATCGACCCGTCTGAGCCGCATTCTCGGGCCAACAATCGGAGGCATGCCACGCATTTTTTGTGGCTCTTAATTTGACAAACGGGAGCGCAAAATGCATTTCACCTCCTCCCCGGTGGCAAATGGGAAAATGTAATTAAATGTTTTTCATCTAACATCTGTGTCGTATTTCTACCCCCCCATGGCTTATAGTTTTTTTGTCCAGTTTGCAGGATGAGCGAGTGATAGCCATTAAACTGCAATTAAGTAATTGCCAGTCCGGAGTCCGGGAGATGTATGGCTTTGCCATATTTCTGTCCAGATGGAGGCAATTGACGAATAAATTAATTCGAATGTTTGGAAAGTTTTTTGCCAACTTTGTTTATTGGGAAGTTGAATGAACCCCCTCTGATCTCATCATAATTATCGAAGCAGACATCCAATCTATGACAACTGGCCCGCAAACTGTTTCCTTTGTGGCCAGAAACTTGTCAAAAAGTCAGAACAGAATTCCGTCTAATTCATTCAGCAACTAAGTCCGAACTGTCCGGCAGAAACTTGCCAAACTTGTTGGCCAAACCCAACCCGAAATCAGACTACTAACGAAACCAACAAGAAATCTAAGAAGCGTTCAAACCAAACGCAATCTGAATTCTCTAGATTTGGTTTGCGGACCACCAGCTCAGTTTCCATTTTTTTCTTTTTTCATCTCTTGGCATTTTTCGCTGACCTTGCACTTGCAAGACTTGGAAACAAGGTCAGCATTTCTTAAAGGCTTTGCCAAAACCAGCTGCTAACTAATTTGGAGCCAACTCTATGTTGGCCAAAACAAATAAAAATAAATAACGAAAAACGTTTAAAGTAGAACTCGCAATGAGCCGCAAGGAAATCAATTGTTCATTTGCATATGCATGAGTTTTCCACCTGCAGTGTCCACTTTTCCGCATTTTCCCTCTGTTTTATTGCACGACCTCAATATATTTATTTGTTTGCCTTTTCGTTTCGATTTTTTTTTTTTTAGATTTTTTTATTGTTGTGCAGTCAGAGCTCCCTGCCCAGACTTCCCAGAGTTTGAAGTCAAAGCTGTTCCGGAGGCCCTCAATTCCATTTCCATTCCATGGCGTTTTTCAACCTGACCGGTCGACGGCGGCATCTTCACGATTTTCACGGTTCGTTCTTCTTTTTTGCACGCTTACTTCGCTTCTCGATGCTTTTCGGCCGAAGCTTGGGCCTTTTTGGCCATTTCGGCTTTTGTTTGAGTTTCGATTTTTGTTGGTTTTTCCACCACTTCACAGAGGGAATTGCATTTTGCCGCTTCCACTACGCTTGGCCCTTGGCCAGTTTGGCCATCAACTTTGGCAAATTGAATAAGAAACTAATTTCCAACAAACAGTGAAGTATTTGCTAGAGAAACCTTCGAGTTGGCAGACCGACAAATACCTGAGTTTCACAAAACTATGAAATATGACTAATTTATGTTATTTTTCTACATATGTACATAGCTTTCTGTAGTCCTCCAAATCCCATAAATCCCACCAAATAGAACCAAATAGGATGTTTGCCAAACTAGTCAAACGTAATAAACCACACAGAGAGCTATCAGCGTTAATTCTGTTTATTCAGGTTAACAGAACAAACAAAATCAAAGCCAAAAAAAAATTAATTTATTACCAACAGAAGGATTGGAAAAGGATAGAGGAGCAGGAGGCTCGTACTACAGGCTCGTAAACAGATTTAGATTTAATCAAATGATTGCCCAGAGCTTGATTTGAGTTGCGAGCGGCTGCTGGATTCGGTAATACTCTCAATATATTTTCAATGTGGCAGCTCGATTAAATATTCCACACCATGGCGAATGTTCTACAGAACGACGCGGCGACGGGCCTGCGGAAAAATGTTTGCTGCGCCGGCCATGAAACATGAGAAATGGCAACAGATTTTGGCCAAAACACACACACACACTGCCTGTGAGGGCGGCACGAATAGCAATAGCAAACTATCATCGTCAGATTTTATATAGAGTGTTTTTTTGGGTCACCCATGGACAGCGTATACTTTATTTTATCTCGTTTTTTAGGGGCCCTTTTTGCCGGACCCCAGAGGAGTGGGCTGCGGAAGATAATTCGGTTTCGTTGTGGCGGAAAATGAAAAGCGGAGTAGTCTCGGGACAGGCCGGAAAAATCGAAAATGTTACGCCTGAAAATTGCCTGTCAAATGACAAAAATGGTTTCATTTTCTGTATGGTTGTCCTTCGTATATTTTCCTTTTTCCCTAATCGCTGTTGGTCATTTTTCCCTGTCTAGGCTCGTAACGTGCTTCTATTATATATTTATTTTCCTGCCTCGTCCCTTCCATCCAGCGCCACAGCTCCCCCACATTTTTGTTAGCAGCAGATTAGGGCCCACATTCTGTGGTCAACAAATAAAAAAAAAAGGTCAAAAATGGAGCACCGAAGGGAAGGATAAAAGTTGTGGCACTATGCCGAAGAAATTGAAAATAACATTTGTTGGAATTTTTCGCCGAGGTTCGCCATGTCCAGCAATTTGCTTCGAGCCAAGTTTTGTATATTTTTTTTCGGCAAAGGTCAGAGAAGGAGGACTGGAGATGACTGGAATTTGATCATAAACGATATTGCTGAAAGTTTATGGAAATTGGATCCACTTAAAGTTTGTCACAAGGTCCTTGGGAACTTGATCTGCTTTTATTAAACTTCCTTAAGACTAGGCTTTCGTTGGTAATTAATTATAAACTTATCCTGCGTAAGTCAGAGGCTCTGCGCTTAATTTCTTATTAAATCCATTTGCAGTTGTGCCATTCGTTAAAGCAAAATCAATTTGGAATCCCCCGGGAGCTAAGCTTCCTCCACCGGATGAAACGCATTGAACCCTGCAGCGTTTTCCCAGCCACTGGACGCACACATATCGCTGGTGGATTACGTTGCCGATGCACGTTGGATATATGGCAATTACAAACTGCTTAAAAGCAAATAAATCGCTGCCAGGCAATTGCATCGACGATGGTCAAAGGATAACGAGTATTTGTGGAGCTGCAGGAAATACAATAAATACACATAAACATATATATAAGCATTTGCCGGTCCATTTAATGAGGCAGCAGAAAGACAGAACTGCGCCAGCGACAGCGGCAGCGGCAGCTCGTTATCCCTGGACTATCTGAGGATCTGGTTCTGGACACGAGCGACATAAAACTGTCAAAAAGTCGCCTATATAAATCGCTAAACTAAATGCCTTTCATAGTTTAATGTCACCTCCAGGGATTTGAGCCAAAGGAGCCCAAGGCGAGAGATCTGTGTGCAAAGAAGGGTCCCGACCAGACAAGGTGTCTCTATCTTAGGAGCATCCTCGTCCAGCAGCTTCCACGCCTCGTTGTCATTAAAGCCGAATGAATTATGCAGTAGCCCAAGTGAACTACTTGCAGTCCGTCCTTGGCCAACAAAGCAGATGCAGTCCACCAGGGGAAAAGTGCTCTCAAATAGAGAAGGTTTCTTTCGAAGCAAATGGGCCAACCCTTTAGATCCCTTTCGTTTTTCTGTCTGTATCATACCCAAGAGACCTGGAAAAGACAGCAAAGACCATTCAGCCAGTTGACCATCTCTTGTCGCGACTTGCAGTTTGTTTGTTGTTTTAATTAACTAATTAAGATTTTTCTAGTTGCGCCTAGGTAGAACCGAGGGCGAGCAGTCGCCCAGGTCTAAGGAATGCCTGCATTATTTGTTGCAGCCGAGTTGCTAAGGACCCAATTAACCTTTTATGGCCATTTGGCACAATAACGAGGCCAAGAGCGAGAGCCGGCCCTGTCGCCAGAGACACACAAAAGCAACAGAAACCAAAAAAAAAGTCGAAAAGGCAAACAGCCACAATCGAGACAATGAAACCTGGTCCTGGCCAGTTAGTTGGCCAAGTTGGGTAAGTAGCCGGCCATGTTCAGTGAAATTGTTAGCCATATTTGGCGCACAAAACAATGGCTATCATAAATTCCAGCTACAAATTGACATTGAAAATTTGTTTGTTTTTTCTCTCCATCTGTTGACTTACCTTTCCATACAATTTTTTCTCCGGTTTTCTTGATTTTCTTGATTTTGACTCTTTGGATTTTGTCTCGAAGCTGCAAATACACAAAAGGAGTCAGGTATTTGACCAGGTTTTAATAGATTGCCCACTTTCAGCCCACATTCAGATAATAAAGTAATTAGTTAGCTTATAAAGGATTCTGAATTTATGACACTGGCTCCATATGCTGGCCGTGGGAGTTCCACTTCCGCTCTGGGCCGCCACGCACCTGGAAAATTTCCCATAATAATGCCAGCGATTCACGAATTACGCTAAACACAAAATTTATATTCCTTATTTATGGTGATTGTAAAAAGTGTTTAAGTGGATTATTAATTGTGTGAATTCAATGCAATTAGAAATTATACAGGAAGTGCCATTAAACGTTATAGATTTAACCCATTTTTTAGCCAAACATTTTCGTTTTGGGTCACCAGCCAATCAATATGGTTACAGACTTTTCTCTTCTCCACTCAACTTGGCTTTCTCCTGGGCCCAATTCCAACGCCCACATGCTCGGTGTGCATATTATCGCACATTTTTCCTGCTTTTTGCCATTTTTCCCCCAAGTGTCCAAACCGGTTAGGTGTTGGCCGATGATATGCAGCTACTCCAAGGCCCACGAGGACGGACTGGCGGACAACAGTTTGGCACTAAAGTCAGATCCAATCGCTTGGCATGGAGCTGCTAAATAATGTGGGTAGCAACCGTTCGGCTGTGGATGTGACCAACTCACCCAGATACATGGACCCGACACCCATTGCAGCCGCATATCTGACGGCTAATTGAAATGGCAACACTAATTAGTAATGCTCTAAAATGGTAGCTGCACTTCCCTTGGCAACACAAAAGCCAGATAAATCACAGCCTGCCTGAAAACAAAACACAGAAGCGAGAAACGACAACAATATGTTGTGGTCCCGATCAGCTTAAAACTACTTACAGGAACTGACCACCCAGACTGCTGAAAACATCGATGCCATCGAGTTCATTAAAGTAAATGGTGGTCCATAAACCTTAAGCCGATTACAAGAACGATTCCCCGCTTTGCCGAAAGGGGTTCCTCTATGAACCTCTCTTCCCGAAAATAAATGGCGTAAATTATTTGCTAATGATCGTGCTACAAAGAGGTCTCACAGAAGACCGACTTACGTCATGGGGCTATCATCATCAGAGTCAATTTTTTAAACAATTGTCTTGGGGTCTTGACCACTCAATGCTCAGTACTCACGGCCCATTGCCGCATCCCGCATAATCATCGATGAGCGAAGGTCACGTGGCTACAACTATACACGCGATGCTTCTTTCAGGTATTAACTAAAGCCGATGCTTGGATTTACATAGCTGGAAAACCAGTTATCAGAGGCCTCGTCATCTTGGCCACGAGCTTAGCTCTTATTTTGGATGTTTTTCAAAGCTTAGAAATAGGCGGGTTCCATGAAATTCTTTCGAGTCAATAGAGCATCGCAAGATGAACCTCTAACAACCGCAAAACTAATTTTCTCTTTTTCGAAAAAAAGCAAGCAATTATTTGGGTTTTAACTTTAACATATTTAGAAAACAATAAAAATTCCCCAACAAACCATCACAGAAGGAAAAAAAGAACCAAAAACAAACGGAAAAACATAAAAATGCCAGGTAATAATTTCTCGCAAGTTGTTTTCGCTTCAAAAAAAATTCGAATTATTTACGGAACTACCATGGACAGGAATGCCCTTTCCCCTGAACCCCAACCAAAGACGTTCCTCTCGAGTGGGCAAAGGACAAGACACTGATGTTGTTGCTGCCCCATGTTGCTCGCCCCAGTGTTGTTGTTGTCGTGTCAGCAGCATCCGGGGAATGCAAACTGCAAGCTGCAGGTTCGGTTCGCCTGGGTACTACGGTGCAGAGATGATGCAGTTCAGAAATTGCAAAATCATGCAATTTGTGGGCACTTCGAATGCAATCAACAAAACTGTTTGATTTATGATCATTTGCAGTTTGCACTAATTTTTCAAATCACAAAAGGCCGAGGCCCACAAAGCCTGACTCGACACAAAAATTAATCATCGCAGAGGCAGGCCGAGAGCCAAAAGATAGATATTACAGATACAGAGACAAAGAGGAAGCAGTCTTGAAGGATGGGGCCCAAGGAATCATTACAATCAATAACTAAAATCGATTTTGGGCCTTAGTAGGCCTTCAGTAGCTGTTTTGTTTCGTTTTAAATGCCAAGTGTGGTCGTGACACGTTTAAAAAAAGTTTAAAAACCTGATAACCGAAGAGTTTAAGGTTTAGAGTCTTAGTAGACTGTTTTCCACTGTGTGGCTTAGAGACCTCTTACAACTAGTCCCTAGGGCAGCCCTTAGTGGAACATAGACGAAGGCGGAGTCCCCAGACTTGTAATTATGCTGGAACTTCCTCTCAACCGAGGGACCAGCCCTAGGACCCTGGCTCCTCTGGCAGCTCCCTTTTTGCATTTTGATAAACGAGGCAACCCCTCGCCCAGACTTTGGAGCGATCAGTCTTTACAACGTCTTCATTATGAATTATGCGTTTTGCAGTTTCTCGGCTCCCCCAGATCCCTACATAGATTCCCAGATACCCAGACTTCAAGTTTTTATCTGAGGCTTCCCATGGGACATAACTTTTATTTTATCGCCCCGAAACGAGGCAGAAGGACTGCTTATCGCTGTCTGTCTCTGTGGAGCCAAAACTTTTGCCAACATGTTGCAACTAATTACATAAAGCGACACGTGCACGTTGTAATTTTATTTGTTACAACTTGAAATTAGCATGAATTTGCTAATTAGCTGTGATTGTAAAAGTTGCAGGCGAAGCGGCGACTGCAGCGCCATATAGCAGGTATGTACGTACTGACGACATAGATGGCCTCGTAGAGGCTCTGTATCTGTATCTCACAGCTACACAAATCTGAAGCTACTCCAGACAATCTGAATTATGTAGCTTGGCGACAGAGAAGCCACATAAAACTCTTGCAATCTATTTATAAGCTTATTTGGACCCCCTTTCATAATTTTTGATTAATGGGCTTGGCTTATCACTGCCAGGCTTATCAACTAGCAAATATATTAAAATTTTCAACTAATAAACTCATATCAATTGGCCAACTTGCTTGGAATTCCACGAATAAGCTGACAGCTTGACAAACTAATGATGGCGAAAGGAAATCGAAAAATAAAGTCTGTCAGATAGGCCATATTTCACTCCAAAAGAGACAGTACGTCTATATATATATTTGTAAACACAGAATGTTTGTTTTTTGTGCAAAATTCTTTGCCTTCTCCTGCCTGGTAATGAACTCTGAATTTTGCATTTATTATACTCCATTCCTTTTTAAAAATAAAATGTTTACATTTATTTAAATTCATGTAACTGCTGTGCAAATTGTATGTTTTTTTGGGTATGGGCCTTTTGTTTTCATAGAGCAAATGAGGATTATGCCGCATTCAGCTTTTCCAGGAATTGTAAAAAAAATAATTTCATAAATGAATTTTTATATCTCATCACAGATAACAACAAAGGGAGGCAGAAACTGCCAGGCATTTGACAAAAAACATTACCCCAAATTTGATTAAACAAAAAAACATTTATCGCGTTTATTTATGGATGATATCAGTGGGGAAAAAAATAAAAATATAATAATAGAAACAAACAAAAAAACAGCCTTGGGGGCATCATCGACAGTGAAAGTGATCCAATGTGGCAGATGATGATGATGGCACAAAAAAAGAGCTGAACAAGAGTGACTGCTACCAGCATTCATGGAGTCTCGGGCATTAGCTTTACATAACTCCAGACAAAGCCAAAAATTAGCAAAGTTCAAAAGAAAATATGAAAAAGTATAATCATGACTTATGAAATATGGAACGGGAAATGTTCCGTGAATGCCAATAAAAGTTATGTAAGGAAGTCATGGCAATTATGATTAGAGGGGATTAAAAGCTTAATGTCATTTTGGCATAAACTTTAAATAAAAAAAATGCAATAATGCATTTAAATTAGCAATCGATAAAAGGACAAAAGGCTTAAAAAATTTGCACAAATTCCAATTTGGAAACTAACTTAATTAAATATCCAGAGAAGCATAAAAAATGCCCGCATAATGTTTTCATTTCCATCTAATTACACTCTCACTTGGCTAAACTTTAATTGCAACCTGATAACGATATTCCGCCCAACGCAGTGCTGCTTTAATTATTTTTTTTCTTGATCCAACTTTCTTTGTTTATAAACAAAAAATGAAAAACAACAAACACAATTAGAGTGCTCAACATGTTGGAAGACAAAACAGGTGCCCTCGACCACTGACAATAGGCCAACAACAAAAAGTAACCAAATACAAACAAGTGAAAGAGTCGGCACGAGGGCCGGTGAAAGAGACAGGGGGGGCAAGACTGGCATAAGTAAATAGCTGTAAAAATCTCCAAAAGGCAATCAGACGGTTGTTCACCTGGTCTTGGTTTCTTGTTTCAACGCCGCAACACCTTTTGGACCGTGCCCAGTTTTATTTGGTTATGTTTTTCATTCTTCACCCGATGTTCTTTTTTTTATATTTTTGGTTAATTTGCCAACGTGCCTGGCATTCCACTTCATGACTCGCAGCCGTCCATGTCAATTTGAATAGGTTTTTTGGCCAGCTACCGGCTCCCGGTCGGTTCGGGGTGTTTTCGGAATTATACTTTTATCTGGCTCTATCTGTAACACATTTCGCGGGTGTTGATTACCAGGCGACCCACATAACCACTGACAACTTGGCTTCATCTAATTAAACTTGCAACACACACAAACACCCAGGCAGCAGCAACAACAAAACATGGCTAGATCCGATGAAGCAGACGCCTAATTACGGCTCAATCAACTGGGCCCGGCTGCAACTTCAACTTCAGCTAGAGCTTCAGCTGTTGACTGTTGATTGTTGGATGTTGCAGCCGCTGTTGCTGCTGCTGCTGGTGCTGCTGATGCTGCAGGGCTTGGAAAATTGCCTCATGGCGACCCATCGCCATCCAATGGGTTACCTAACTTCCAGCTTAATGACTTCACTTCACCGGAGATGGTGGTGGCATGCTTTAAATATTTTGCGGCACCTGAATGCATTTTACAAATTTTTCTCCTTTCTGTTGCAACATGTGATAAATTGCAGTCAGTTCGGTTTAGCCAGTTTATTTCTATATACATTTTTTCAGGTTTAGGCCCACTCCTGCTCTGCTCTTTCATCAGCCTGACATTTCTGGCTAGGATGACTCATGAACTGCACCTTCCGAATAGGCCCGGCACCAGCCATTAACATTTGAGCCTCAATGGCTCTAAAATGGAGGGGGCGCTCGCTGTCATCGTCATCTGCATTTGCATTGAAAAGTGTCGATATTGAGGAGGGACAACATTATACGATTTCCTTTGGGATAAGAGACTTTGAAAATAATAATCCACAAAAAAGTATCATCTTCAGAGACTGTGTAACAGTGATGATGCAACATTTGCCACAAATGTAAAAAGTTACGAGTAGAAAAAGCCAAGGCATCCATGGCTAAGTAAAGTTTAATGCCCGAAGGCCGAATGCGCGTTTGACTCCAGGGGTTGTATTCATTTTTCTTTGCTAAAAGTTGTAAACTGAAACCTTTTTGTGTCTGACGGTTGACGAGGATCAGGGTATAATGAGTTGAACATCTGCCCAGGCCCAGAACCTATTCGAGCTATTTGTTAATAAAAACTTAATTGAGGTGCGATGTGCCAACTCTGCATTACATCATCTTGTAAATAAGACCCCTAACTGATTGATTGAAGGCTTAGAACAGCACTAGACAGCACTTTTTTTAAGTATTCTATTTTAGTGTTAGCTATTAGCCCACAGACTCGTATCTAAACAATGCCAAGTTGTCTGGATAGGGTAACCCAAATTCGTTTCTGATAATGCCAACGTCATTGGCACCTTCCTGGTTAAATGCCACTGATACGGCTCTGGGCCCAGCTCACCTGAGGCATTTTCCATTGGCATTTGTGGCAGTGTTCAGTGTTCACCTGAGGCCCCGGAGCTGAGCTTCACAACTTTGCTGCCTCAGCTGCTGCTGCGGTTACGGTTTAATGAACATTCATGCCTCCTAATGCCAAAACCGAGGAAACACTGAAGAACTCTGAGCTCTGAGTTGCAGCAAAAACTATATACAATATAAAACAAAAACGCGAAGAAACTAACCGAGTTGGGGGGAGACCGAGCGTGGGGAGAATTGCAACAGGTTTCTGTTGATTGGCCTTTCGGTGGTGTCGGTGGTGCTTTATTAAATCTTCTGCTAGCCATTGTATTTGTATTTTATATTTCTGTATATTTATTTTTTTCCAGCTCTTGGCTGCCGCTTTTGACAGCCATGATTTGTGTCCGAAGGTTAGTTCGAGCCATTAGAGCTGCTTCTGCTTCTGTTGGCCATAAATTGAAGATAATTTTCTGTTCTTCGCATCTATGTTCTGGTATATTTACGTAGTTATGTGCTTTAAAAACATCCATTGTATCTTTGTGAGGTGGTGTGGAGTAAAAAATGATTTTTGAAAAGTAAACAAATGCTTTTGTTTAATATTCATTCAATTTAGTTCGTTTATGCTTTTCTTGTTTTCTATTTGAATTAAGTTGTGTGTGTTTGAATTCCATTGAATATTTAAAAACAATTATCAAGCTAACAGGTAGAAACAATTGTTTATTGTTATGCCTTTCAGCTATGACCTTACACTTCTCTTATTAAATATTTCTTTCAATAACCCTTCCTCGAGACCATTTAAACGAGCATCTTCCCACCCATCTAGAGTATCTCTCTAAGAACTTCTAAGAATATCCTCATTAGCTTTGGAGGCAAAACTTGCCTGAACTGATTCGCATTCAAATCGCTCGCCAAAACTCTTCCTTTGCACAAATGTATTTATAGTGAGTTCCCTTCTTCTCCACCCCTTGACGACTGCTCATTGCCATTTCAGGCACTTCGGCAAATGACGGCAATTAAAACTTAGATGCCCGACTGTTAGTGTCGCTTAGTGGCCATCAGAGCTTCGGCTACATTTAATTATAACTTGAGGACTAATTGTGCGTTGTCCACAATTAAAAATATCTTTTGGAGGCGGGTGGGGGCAGCAGAGATTTGTTTCGGTCACAGATGATGGGGCAAGTGGAGCAGAAGTCGGCAGTCTGCGGCTAATTGCCATCGGACCCAGTCCAAATCCAGAGCCTACTGGAATTCTGCACTGCTAGCCTTTGGTTTCTTACTCTTTTGGGTCTATCGGATATTAAGGATAAGAATCCAACCCTTTTCTCCAAGTGCATCCACTGCAATGACAAGACAAATGTTGGGACAACCAGCAACACGACTGCAACAGCAACAGAAACAGCAGCAACATGCGGCATACAACATACAAGTTTTGTGGGCCTACAAAAGAAACTTTTTATGCAGCTAATCCAATTCGAAAGCAATTTCTGGGCAGGAGTGGGAGGGGTTTGGATAGGATGTAGTTGTGCCTGTTGAGAGCCCCCATTTACATGGCCTAAGTCCATGTCTGGGATCTGCCCACTTAGCTGCCAGACTGCCGGGGGAGGGAGAAGCCAACTTAGAAGACGAGTTCATTGAATTCTTCTCGCTGGGTATTCGCCAAACTCGTAAATTTTCAACATAAAGGAAAAGAAACCAAAAACAAAAAAAATAGCCAAATCCCAAACCAAACAGGTTCTCCTGCATCCACCAAAAACAAAGATACTCCCGAGACGAGACTGCCTGCACACACATATATGTATGTATGATGATGGTTTTCGGAGTGTGTGAGTGTGTGTGTTTTTTTTTCGGGGTCTGCATCTTGGCCAAGTGGAATGCGGCAGTCATCTGCCCCGAAATTCAAGACTCATCTTGGGACTCGAATCTTGGATTTTTGGGCTTTCGGGCAGTTGGGCTTCTGCTCCGGCCAGCTGCAAATGCATAAAAATCATCGCAGCATTTCACTTTAGGCTCCGGCTACTTCGATTAAGTAGCTGTCAGTATATGTATCTGGTATCTTGTACGTACACACGAGTATCTCGTCGCTTCGACTTCGTCTTAGCAGAGTTGGGTGAAAGCGTTCGTGGTCCGGATTGCATTTTCATTGGCGACCTACTTCCATTACTAGTTCGCGCCTTATCGAGTCCCGCCATCAAGTGTCAAGCAGTTGGCCAAACAAACTAATTGACCCAAACAGGAATGGTAATCCGACCGGGGGCCAACCGCGAGAATTAAAAGCAAACAACAACAAAAATCACACAAAAAGATTTGTATCTCTGGCAGAACAACTCAATCCGAGGGATCATCTTTGGGCTGCTCCTTTCGAACAAAAGATGAGCGATTGCTGCCAGTCATCGTGCAGCGGCGGTGACCTTTCAGCCGCTCTATTCCGGGCCATCAATCAATCAAAAATCCAAACAAAAAGTATACATTTTTCTTTAAAACGGAAATGAATCCACGCTTTGGGCATTAACAGTAATTGTGCAGGCACACAGATACATGCATACATACTCGCAGATACATTTGTATCTTTCATGACGCACAATCGGGTTTTGGGTCGCGCTATCCTGTCTCTGCTTCCCACTCCCACTCACTTACTCCCCCCACACTGGTCTTAATGACCTTGTAACTCAACTGTCAACTGTCAGCGCACGCAGCAGCAGAATGGCCAACAGCAAATCAATAGCCCGGCCCGGCCGCAATTTATAGTATCCATGGCCATAAATTGGCCGGCAGCGGGCTTGTTGCCCGACACACACATGTCACAGCGACTTGGGGGCAGCGGCAAGGAATTGTGGCCGAAATAGGCAAAACCCATAGGCCGACCAAATAGATTGTCTGCCAGGGGGGGCAGGGCGGGAGGGGGAGGCAGCGATCAGAGGCGCAGAAGCTCTCATTATCATATAAACAAAAGGGTTTTGCGAGTGGCCCGGCCATGGACATGCCAAAATGTTTATGATATTTATGAATTTATGAAGAAAGTCTTGCTCCCATGTGGCCCTCTCATAATGCTTAAAACATTGTATTCATTCGGGCTCCCTCGATGGGGGATATGTGACGGCAATTTATGAATACGGAATGAGAGCACCAGAATTTATGCGTTGACTTTAAAAAAAAGGTCTTCAAGTTAAGCAATTTTTATGATTTAAGGTGACAGCATAAGGGAATAAATACATGCTATATGGCTGGCCAGATTAAACTCAACAAAATCCATTCAGTTTCAGAATTTGCACCATTAGCTCCCAGATAGCTAGACTTTTTGCGATAAACATTCCCCTATTTGTGTATATTATTGCCAAAGAACTGCTTATCGCCTTCTAAAATTCTTCTTATGTAGCCTCTTTGTTTACATTACTTAGTACAATCTGGCGGAGATTAGGGGAGAGTGGGCCGGCTGAGAGCTAGTAAAATATGAGAAACCGGCAAATACAAATAGTTTGTGCGATATCGCAGCAGAAACTTCCGCATCTCGGGTGGAAAGTATGTAGTGCTGAGGCAGGCAAAGAACACAAAGAGCCAGAACAAACCCTCAACAAGTAATGAATTACGCGCTGGGGTCTCCTCACTCCTTTGAGGAGCTGCCAACAATGAAAGAGCCAAAAAGGCAAAGATGCTGAAGCCGGGACTGAGACTGAGACTGAGGCTGAGGCCTGTTGCCAAAAATGTTCCAACCATCTTCCAAAGGAAGCAGCCCAAAGGAAGTCCAAAGTTGGAGTGTGAGTGCGAGTGCATGAAAGCCTCCAGAAAACTTTTGTTCTGCATTGTTATCAGCTGGAGGAAGCTGAATTATATAGGGGCCAGAAACCAGAAACAAACAAAAAGCATAAACATGAAAAATAAACCCGAAATCACGGCAGAAGACTAACAAACACACACTGAGTGCAACTTTTGACAAAAGATCTCGTTCGGCGAGGAGGAAAGAGTTACGGTTCCGCCTTTGTCCTTAAGAAACCCGCCAGAGGAGAAACTTTCCTGGCTATAGAAATTAGTAGGTCAGTTCCAGAGAAAACTAAAGGCAAAAGAAACACAACTAATAGGGTAATTGGTTTGGAAAAGATGACACTTATCCAATACAAACTATGTAGGTTTCATAAAACAAGAGAGGTTATTTCAATTTCCGACAGTACAAAATTGAAGAATTCTTTCTATCAGCAGTCTAACATGCCATTTGAGAACCAAAAACTGGGTTAAGGCTGAGTTTATCAGCGCAACGTGCCAGCAAGCACTTCCATGCTAGAAACTAGAGCTCCCCATCAATTCCTGCGACACTCTGTACGTTAGATACAGATACTAGATACTAGTAGCTACATAATAGCAATTCGATCCGAAGCCAAAACGTGCAGCCAGCGAGAAGACAAAGAATATTGTATAATCTTTTTCCCATGTACCACATTTTGACAACTGTTTTCTGCTCGTTTCTGGCCCAAAACTAAACTGTATTTCTAGTTCTTGCTGCTTGTTTTCAATAGAGAACGTGCGGACGTGCGAAATTCTGGGGAAGAAGAGGCCACACGAGATACGAAACTCATCCGGCACCTGTTCGATACTACATAATATGCTGAGCAGAGAATGGCCAACAAAGAACGGGCCGTGATGTAAGCCAAGTCAAGTGGAAGACTAATATGCGCTGTGATTAATTTATTGAAATTAACATAAATGGCAACTGCTTTAACTTTTACCGCCTGACCACAGGTGGCCCCATGGCCCCATGTCCAGAACCCTTACCTTTACCCTTTTCCTCACCCCGCCCAGACGCCAGTGGCCGACATAAATAATTAAATTTAATTGCCGTTGCTGCTTCTTAATGATGCAACCGAGCATCAAACGACCTCTGAACCCAGGTGAGAGAATGGGCGGGAAACCCGTTTTTATGAAAATGGAAATTATATTTAACGAAATGAAACGAAGCCCTCGCCGTCAAGTGACAGCGACGAAGGTAAATTTTATGAAATTAAGCAAATGCCAAATGGAAATATAAACCAAGTGGCTGACTGTTGCAGAGAAAGGATCGGGAACTGGAAAAACCTGGACTGAAGGAAAAGGGCCGTAAAACAAATGACACTTGTCACACGGCTGCTTTAATTGAAATTGCTAAATTATGCATATGATATACGAGGTGACGACGGGTTGTGGAAGTAATTATGTTTATTTCGCCGACAAAGCCCCCCACACGAAATATTCCACAAGCGAGTCTTTCTCCAATCAAAATAGATATGCACGCATTTGGCCTCAAAAGATATCTGGGGCGGTCTAATCTTATCTAATCTATTCTCATACATGAGTAACTGCCAAAGACAGTCGCTCCCAAAAACCAGTCCGAAAATAAGACTTGACCAGCTGAGCTGAAATTCGAAATAAAATAAACATTTCTCATTAATTAGAGTCGTTGCTTTTCTGAAAGCCGTGACACCAATCCGTCCCCGAATCAACTGTCTAATCTAGGCGGGTCTAACGAACCTACTACCATCTCTTTGATAATTAATAACAAAAGGCGAAAATTCTGATTCTAGGCCAGAAAGTTTTTCAGGCTTAGACCAAAACAAAAACCCGGCAAAACGCACGAAGCCAGCCAGACAGACATAAAAAGCAGGAGGAGTAGGCCCCCAGGGCTAAAAAGTGGGGAGTTCAAGAGGTGGACAAGTGCTGCCATGGCAAAGCCAAAGGCAAAAACAAAGCGTGCTCATTCAAGGGTTCTCCAACCCTCCCACACATACACAAATACACCCAGAACAACACACATTTGTATAAAAACAAATACAGACACAGCTGCCAGGAGAGCACAAGGCGGGCTATAAAAATCAAATGAAATTTATTGATTTTTCTTAGCCCCATGGTTTGTGGCCAGCGCCAAAAAGGCAAAAGCACTGCCAAATGGCCAATAAAATACACAGTTTTGACATTCTAATCAAGTCGGGATTCTGTTAATTATGGCTTTGAAATAGAATTATAAATCTGGCTAATACTAATTAGAAATGAATAAAAGCGGCTTTCTCTAAACTTTTATTTGGTTTAATCCGGAAAAGGTATAATTCTTCGCTTTATAATTCTTCAAATTCTTGAATGAAACTCTCTACAAAAAAGAGGTTAAATTTAATTACTAGATGCCAATTTTTTTGCTTAGCCTTAATGCAAATCTCTTGGCCCTGCCTCTTGGCCACTTGCTAAAATGAACCAACAACAACGCAGACATGCCGGGCATGAGGAAGAGACACTCTGGGAAGAACAAGTAGCGGAGACACAAGACACGGCCAAGATGGCTGGGCTGAGGGGGAGGCGGCCGGCATTGTAAAATGTCAGCCCAAGTTAACGGGGCACGCACACCAATGCAACACAAGCAACACAAACAACACGAATGGGAGAATGTTTTGTTTGATCTGCTGTCAGGCAAAAAAAAAAAACCAAGAAGGTGACAGGGGAGGACTGGGCGCCAGCCGGCGGCAGGTGCGACTTGGGGGCAGTAACTAGGGACAGAAAGAGAGAGCGCGAGTGGCATGCCACCTGGTCGCGTGTTCACAACAATTGCCTAGCTCTCAGCTCTATATTTTTTCGTTTTTCTTTGTTTTTTTGGCCAACTTACCCCTGCTTTCCTCGGATGTGTGTTTGCTCCTTGATTCTGCTGTCAGAAATACCCAAGTTCCGGTTTCATAGAA
The DNA here is from genome assembly GCF_030179905.1 of Drosophila bipectinata. NCBI lineage: Eukaryota > Metazoa > Arthropoda > Insecta > Diptera > Drosophilidae > Drosophila > Drosophila bipectinata. The sequence goes on from NC_091737.1 coordinate 11,517,605, forward strand.
AGAAGCGCTTCTCAAAATATCGTAAAAAAATGTATAAATACTGCTAGCTGGATGGGTGGATACTGCGGCTTTTGGATTTCTTGCTAAACTGTGTATTTTTAAGTTTATTTATTATATTATTTCCTCGGATTTCGATTTGTGAGCTATGAGCTACTTGGCTTGGCATGCCTCGATTTGGATATTCACGCCAATAATTTGTTATTTCTGCTTATTATTCCCATTTGCATATTTGTTTCACACGTTGAAAGCAACTTCACAGCTGACTGTGATTTTATGTTGTTGTTGCAAGACACACACACACCACGTACAACACACACACACACACCTGTCCGTCTGTGTGAGTAATAAAACGTCGCGACGTCCACGGGGGAGAAATGAGAAATGCAACGGGTTCACTTCAGCACGCGCGCTCTCCCTGATTCTACCACCTGTTTCGGCCTTTCCGATTCTCAGTCAAAAATTGACTGAATCCGACTGGAGTCTTGGGCTACGTTGGAAGCGGTTTTAGCCGGCAGTTGCTATCGAACATGTTCGAAGCTGTGGAGTGGCCCCCAACCGCCCATTCAACTGGTTCGATGGGTCTGGGTCGCTTCTTGCTTCTGATAAACCGCCACTGATAAGAGGGACAGAACAGCCCTTTGTTGTTGCTCCCCATGGCTCCCTATTGTTGTTGTTTTTGTTGTTGTTGTTGTGGGCATGTAAATGACAAATGAGCCCGTATACGGGTATGCCCAGAATGCGAGGGGAAAATACGGCGAGAGAACGCCCAATGATCGGATAAGGGTTTTACAGAACACACTCGGCTATAAACTTCTACTACAACCAACATTAAAAGATTTCAATTCGATTTCAAAATCTTATCAGAAAAGGCATAAAATCAAAACTGTAATAAATCAACGTCAAGAGAGAGTGGAATTGCACTTTCTACCCACTTGGGTAGAATATATACCTTATAATTAATATATTATTCGCTTTTGAGTAGTCGCTATTCCCTTCTAAGTGAGGCACTACTATTTCTACTACCTTTCTACTACTATTTGAACTGCCTGCTCATCTCTATGGCAACATCGAACCTCAACCACCCCATTTTATGCCGGCTTGCAACCTCCAACGCGAGCATGTTGGCCATTGCACTTGTTTTAGCCATCTAACCATGCACGTGGCTGTGTATTTCCATACAAGTGTTGTTTCCTTTGTTTTTCGTTTTTGAGTTTTCTTTTCAGTCTGAAGCTGTTGACCCAGCCAACCTTCTAATTTGCCTCTTTATGGCCAAAAGCATATATATTAATTAACATTTCTGAACAACTTTCGGTCCGATCATACTTACCACCCCCCGATTTCTATGGACTTGTGGTTAGCAACTTTCTGTGCATTTGACACAGCGATTGAAGGGCACAAAAAAAATAGACCACGAAATTGACAATTTGCAACACCAACGGAAACAGTTTTTCAATTGCATCGCTTTCCTCCTTTTGGCCATCTTCCCCCTCCCACCCTTTGTCTTGCCCCGTTCGTTATGGACTTTTCATTGGTTTTGTTTGGCTCTTTCAATCGAAACATGATGGCCAAGTTTTCGGGGTGCCGACGAGAATGGGAATGCGAGGACGACACCAATCAACTTTTTCGTCTGTGTTGCATTTTTCATTAGTTTTCTTTATGAAGCGAAAAAGTTTTCTTGGCCCGAAGCCGGTCTCCACCACCCAGTATTCTCATCATCTACTGATGTAACTCAAGTTTCTGTTTAAACAACTGCCATTTGTGATAAACAATGGATAGTGCAATTATTGATGGAAAGTGGGTGCTTTTGAGGAGCTATTAAACCTTTCATATTGTGAATTAATTTAAAATTAAAAACATTTATTAATTTAAACTTTAGCAAGTAGCTTGTCATAAACTTAAACTCATTTTTGAATACAGCTGTGCCACCTGCGATTTTGATTTGATGACTGTTTTCGTTGGCGCTGCCAATTTGCCGACCAATTGAAAATGCAATGCACGCCCCAGACAAAAACTCATTTGCAACACTTCACGCAACGCCGGCGATTCCGATTTAGCCAAGATCAAGGGCGATAATGCCCGCAGCAGCAGCACCAACACCACCACTGGCAACTGCAACATAGCCACTGCAATATCAGACGAGAGCTGTAACAACACCGGAGTAGCCGATTGCATTGCGTGCAACAACGTGCTGCAGATATAAATAGCCAACGGCAATGGCAACTGGGCCCTTATCCATTCTGGCTGATCTTTACGCACAGGAGGCGGCAGCAGCAACAACATCTACAACAACAAGGGGAGCAGGAACAACTGCAACACAACACAAACACAAGATGCAACAACAACATTCCTTTCGACATTTAATTAACGATCGCGATTGCAATCAAAGCAGTTCTCCCACACTGCCCCCCCTTTTGGCCGGCATGGCCAGTCTTGGCCCACCAGTTTACTGGTGGCCAGTTGGTTAGTTAGTTAGCCGGGCTAAGCTGACAAATACTGTAATTAATTTTAATTGCAGCGATTGGCGCTCGCTTTCCGTCTCATTAAAGACTGCAGGCTGCCATGCTCCCTTTTTGCTCCTCTCGCCGCCTCTGATTTTCGATTATGATAAACCCCCAACGGCTGCCAGGTATGCCCCAGGATTTCGCTCACCATTCCTGGCTACGTGTTTTTACGCCTAATTGCAGGAAAATGTCGCGTGGCGAATATTTTGTCGCCTTCCATAACAAGAGGACTCAATAGGAGTTGAAATAGCACTCGAACACAATAATAAATCCAGTGCTGGATGCTGAGTTTTCGTTTTAAACATAAAACATAAAATATTCATAAACGGGCGATAAACTTTTGCCATATTATGATGTCGTAACTTGGCCTTTAGCTGCACTTTGGCTTAAAAGCTGAAAGTGGGAATAAAAGTGCTCATTTCTTGGATCCCTGGAGGCTGCCAGTGGAATATAATCATATAAAACACTTTTCGTTTGCAGTTCATTGAGTGAGCACAAATCCAATTAGATTCTGACTCGATTCTGACTTAGCTGGCAGACACACACGGGCACTGCAACCTCCCACCCACACACATATACAGATGCAGTCACACACTAACGTATATGCAGTGCCCAAAAAATGATTGCATACTTTCCAGCGTCGAGGCGAAAATTTCAAGTCAATTTGCCTGCCATAACTTTTGACTCGAGTTTTCAGTATGTTTTCTGTTTATTAGTGTTTGTTTATTAGTGTTTCTGCTGGTGGCAGAGTTTAACTTGTGCGGCGGATGTTTGGCACACATAAATAGTTTATGCCGCAATGCTGATTATTGATTTTCAGACCTCGCCCCCCCCCCCCCAAAATGAAAATTGCGGCACAAACCAGACGGCAAAGGAATTAAATCCTTTGGGGATCAACAAACAAGCTCAAAGTGATTTTGTCTACACAAGCATTAAAAATTCAAATCGAACTAGTCCAAAGTAATATTCTAGGCCCACCACTAGGCAAGGCTCAACGGATTAAGCCTTTCACTAAAATCAGGAACATGGCAAACAAATCAAACTTAATTTATCCTTTTCATTATTCAGCAGCTCATAATCAATTCATTGGACCGTAGTGGGTTTCCTTGTGCTCTGTTGTTCGATTTAATCATTTTATCAATAGTCCTGTCCATTGTTCAATTCATGGCCAATTAAGCAACTTAATTATGCCCACCAATCGAATGTGCAAAAAATATTAATTATTTTTAAAAACAATATACATACATGGTAGGAATATGTGGCAACATGACGGGTAATTAATCATTGTTTAACCGTTTATATCAACATGATTACTGGGCATTATCCAACAGCCCTGCAACGACAACCGAGATTACCATAAACCGTCAATGTCATGAAACAATAACGACAAACTTTTTTTTGGCTGCAAAAAAAAGTTGTCGTTTTTTTTTTGTCGAGCAGACATACACACAATTAAGAGGCCATAAACACATGCGGCGAATGGGTGGTGTGGCAAGTCCGGAGTCCGCAGCCGGATCTAGATCTGGGGAAAAAAGCGCTGCCAGCCAAAAAGTTGGAAAGTGCAATTTGAAAAACAGTAAATATAAGTCGCGAATGGGGAAAACGTGGGAAAAGGGGAATGCGACACGTAGTTGGCGCAGAGTCACGAAGGTAGTTTTTGCATAAAAGTCTGATACACTAAGCGAAAAGTCGTATGACTCTTATTATAGTTTTCCCTCATTCTGAAAGTCCTTTCTCTCTCTGCACATATCCTGGCAGGATCTTTGCGTGTATGTAGATGAGCAGGCAATGACATGACTTGGCAGCTATTCCTATTTGGAAAACCCTTCCCATTTTCATTCCCTTTTCCCGCGGAAAACTCTGACAAATGGCTCGGAGAAGGGCGGATGGGTGTGGGAATACAGGTGTTTTGTGGTAAAAAGGTGGCACGAAGGGGCGAAGATGTATTCGCCCAAAGGTGCAGCTGAGGATGACGAAAATTTATGATGGTCCCCGGCTCAGGGCTGAGTTCTTTATTGAATCAGGACTCGGGCAGAGGCTGGAAAGAAGGCTTGCGATTTGTATCCAGGCTAAATTGAAATACCCAAGGGTTGGCTGAACTCTTGCCAAGTTTACAAACGGCTAAGGCTTCCGTTTGTTGGGTTCAATAGGAATACCCATAAAAATGGCCTGCCCTGAATAATAGACAATAATTGGAGGGTAAATAGGATAAAATGGTAGACTCTTGAATTTCTTTAAAGGCATTGCCTCATTTTCACGTTAAGCACTTGCCGAAAAGTGAAAAGAGCTAACGTTTTAATTAGCCAGTTGGAAAGAAGATTAAGAAAAGCTTCTCAACTGCTCAGTTTCAGCTTCAAAGGAGGGATATTGAAGTTGTGTGAAAGCCTTTAAAGCTTTCCATTCACGGACACCAGCTTATAAACACACACACTCTCTCATACATATAAGAGCTCATCTAGCTGATGCAGGTGCAAGGACGAACGGCTCCTGTGTGTCCTTGCCATGCCACCGCAATCATAATTAGTATCCTGAGAAGATGTATGTGATACATGGTATATGCCACAACGGCAACAGCCTGACAGCAATACTAACAATGGTGTTGACAAAAATAGTACATAAAGGGTTAAAATATAAAAAGTACAGTTTTTTTAAAAGAGTCTCCTAGAAATGCATCATGATATAAATTTTTTATTATATTCTAATCAATTCTACATATCCACGCCCCTAGTTGATTGCTGGCAACTGTTCGTAGGCCACTTGCTTTGTTAGCTGGTGATATATTGGCATTTAAGCCGGACCAGAACAACGACTGCCTGCCAAGCTGGCTCCGTATTTCGTCGGCATGGGCCAGAGCTTTAAAGGACAGTGAATGAATAATGCTAACCAATTTGCCCAGGTGACAGGTAACGAACGAAACGACCAAACGAACGAACGGGGGTTCGTCCTGCTGCCAAGGACTTCATTAAACTGCAAAAATAGAATTAGAGCACATGGCAAAAGGCCGAGCCGCTTAATTACAGCTTAGACCTCAATTAAAAAGCCCCCAGGGGCAGCTCACCAACAAGGAGAGGTAGCAGAGGACCAACTAGAGTGTCGGAAAAGCAAACCGAAGAAAAAGTAAACATTTTCACGTTACCGGACAACAATCCACTTGGAGATTGGATGACTGTGATGATGGAGTTGGGGCTAAGCTGATGGAGATGACCATAAAACACCTTGGCTAATTTCCGCAAATTGTTTCAGCCGTCGAGGAAGTGAGTGGCCAAAAAAGTACACAAATACTAAATGATAAGAAATGACTATTGGGAAGAAAAGGACTGTTAGATTTATTTTTCCAAAAAGTAAGGCAAATAAACATTACCTAGGTTTCATATAGCGTCCCATTAGAGATACGCTCGGTGTCGACAACCGCAAAAATAAATCTTTTCATTCTTATCTTGACATTGTGTTCCAGAACTAATTCGGGATCTACAGTTGTAGGTGCCTGTGTGGTAGTTTTAGCTTCGGGTTTACAGCTCACATTCTTTCCTGGATAATAACCAAATTTTATGCCATCTTCTTCCAGAGAAAATTGTGCTGCAACGTGAATACCAAATGCTTTGAAGTCGCTTGCCGAAGAATTAAACACATTATTAGATTAGACAGGTAAATTATATAACTATAGATAACACGATTATTTTTCTCAAATGTCAGTAAAAGAAAAGTCTTTAATGAGCTTATCCTTTTAATACATTTCACTATAAAAATTTCCTAATAAGTAAACATTTTCTGAATCCACTATTGCATAAAGAAACCTCTTATTGACATTGAATTCCAGAGCTTGTTGTCCCTTATATTTATCAAGGTTTTGCCTTAGTGGAGTTTTGTAAACTTTATTAATACCTCCACTTCTCATGAATATCGTTGAGTAGGAAATAATACCATCCAGGCGCTTCTTCGATCCGAAAGCAGTCATGTCGGCCCGTTCGTATACAGTTTTTAGGCCCATCTTGCCCAACATTTCTGGTAATTTGTACTTGTTGTCACATAAGAAAGAGTGGATAAAGGGCATCCTGATGTTCAAAAGAGTGGAGTTAAGCCGACTCCTCAGCTTTCTTAGGTCCACTGATCTCAACGCCTTTTCCACTTCCACAGAGTCCACGTCAGGCAGCAAAACCAACATTATACTGTTGCTATCCTTGAATGTCAGGCCTAGAACTCTGGCCTTTACCTCGGGAATAGGCGCATACAAAGCCAACATCCTTGTGTGCTTTGCAAAATTTAAAGTAACCTCAAAACGTCCTTGAAAGTTGACATAGTTGACAAATAGAATGCGACTCGCGGCATCATGGATGAAACTTTCGTACAGATTGGGGTTCATATAGTGCAGATCGGGCTTGAGTTGGATTTTGTCGTATATATACTCGAAGAGACGGACACCATCTTGGGGCGTAAAGCCAGTCTTGTACACGAAAGCCTTCATTTTTCGAGCGTTTTTATTAAACTTGGAATCCACCTTGAGCTCATGACGTATCAGGGCCATTGTGGTTTCATTAAATCCGGATTCCGGAGATGGAGAAAACAACGAGTCGGCCGGAGTTCCATAGTCCTCATATAAAATTCGTTTGATTTCCGCAGCAGAAGTGGGTCCCACAGCAAAAAGAAGTAACCGAAGGACTCTTTGAATTCCAAAAGGTGATATAATAAAACTTTTAACTCTGTATGGTAAGGTCTTCTTGGCTAGGTTATATATTTCCGCAGCAAAGTTTGATTGTTTGATTGTTCGAAATGGACTTTCCTCCTCGCCGTGGGTTATTCCCAAGCTCAGGATAACACCAAGTACCAGAAACTGTAAAAAGACAACCTTTCGTTCCATTAGAAAGCTGGAAACTGTCAATAACTTAAACGACCCTATAGCTTTACAAAAAAATAGATTACGAATGGTTATTAACTATTATTGATATGGTTATAGGTGTCACGCTCTTACCTTGCATAATATCATTTCACGGGGGAGTAGCATTCAGGATTCGCCTTGAACAGCCTGTAATCCCATTCAGACTTCCTTCGAAGCGACATCGATTGGTCAGGAGCCTTGCACAAGCATCCATGGTAATGCCTTTATCGTTTAACGCTCACTTTACATTTCCCAAACGCCTCGCAGGACGTAATCGAAGGATACGTGCACTTGCCGCTCTCTCTCCCTCAGGAGTTTCGCCTTCGCTCGGCTGGCTCCATAAATTTGCAGCGCCAAAGTGATAATGAAAGTGTTTCCTTCCGTTTTGGCCAAACAATGTGCCAAGAAAAGCGACACGAGCCAGGCGAAAAGCCCAAGGGTGGAGGAGCAGAAATGCATAAAAAAGTCCGTGGTATTCTTAATGCTCTATCTCCAGATTCAAAAGGGTTTAATTACGGTAAATATTTTAAGGATTATTTCTTTTTAAGGCTATTATACTTTTCGCTTTCAATAAAAAAAACCTTGTCAGACTTGAAATGAAAAGATATTATAATAACTATAGAGTCCTTTCTTCAGCAACTCTTTAGAAAACCTCTTGAAACTACTATTCAAATCACAATACCCGTTTAAGGAAAAACTTCGCCAGAACAAAAGTCAGCATGCGGGGCAACGTGGCGTATACGCAACTTTGTTACCTTGGGTTTCCTTCCGCTGGCAGCTTCCTTTCTCGCCCTCTCGCTCTTCCGCTGTTTTTGGCCATTCATCTTTCGCTCTTTCTCACCGCTGTGCTCCGTCGCCTTTTCACTTGGCTTGTTTATTGTTTTCGCTCAGCTAGTGAGAGAAGGAGAAAGAAAGTGCAAGAGAAATTCAATTTCGGCAGCAAACAACCAGAAAAAAAACCAACAAAAAAACATAAGGATAAAGCAAATGAAACGCAGCAATTGCAGTTTAAGGCCAACGATTTATGCCCTTTCTTATATAAATTTTTCTCTTCCAGTTTTAAGCATTTAATTGTCCATTTAAAACTGTAAAGTTCCTTAAAAAACAATTAAAGGACTCAGTTTTCCTGCAAGCGATGATGAGAAAGAACAAACGAGTAGAAATTTCCCGCGCATTTTCCCCGCTTTTCCTGGGAGGAAAATAAAAGTTGCAAGTCGAGAAGGACAGACTGTCCCCAAGGAAATGTTTTTAGGTGGGGTGGAAGCAGTGGATCGGGCCAAAACACTTTTCACAAAATGGCTGCCAGCCAGTTTTAAGTTTTGTTTGCTCAAGCCCCTGCTCCCCTTGCCATTACCGCCGAAAACGTTAGTCTGGTTATTTGCGTGACATTTTTCCGTTCTGGAAAACTTAAGAAGAAAGGTGGTGGCAAAAAAAAGAGGGTCAGCGAATGGAACTGGGAGGAAAACTATGACAAAAGATTGTAGTGGCAAAAGTTTGCAGCAACGTTAATTAATTTTGCGTTCGCCGGAGCTTGAATTCGGAGAATAAAGAGTCCGGAGTTCAGAGTTCAAGCGGTTGCCACAGAGAGCCAAAATCCATTTATATGGCGTTAATGAAGTGCCCTAAGATGAAGGTTTTAAAGAAAGCGAAATGGTTAAGTAAGCCAAGAACGAAAATACTAAAAGGATCAAGCAGGAGAATAGTTTTTATATTAAAAATAATTTTTCTTTTTTCTCTAATCCTTAAAATTTTATTCACATTGCCTTTACAGCCCTTTAACAGATGTCAGATGGCTAATTTAAGAAATAGTGAAAGGATCGCTGGAAGGCCAATTCCAGCACCTTAATGGCCAATTAAGGAAGTCATTGTCGGATGGTGACCCCAGCTGCGGGGCTTCAGAACACTCTTGGTAAGACAACAAAAACTTAAAAAATACATTTCTGGAAACCCCAAAGAATGGAAATATTCTTTAGGGTAAGTCCTTTTGACTTGTTCCAAAGACAAAGTTACAAAAAAAAATGATTGCCTAAAACCCAAGTGATTTCCATAAGTGCTGGTGTTACTGAGGGCTACTTCCAAGTGACAAGGGTCAACAAAAGGTTGTAACGATTCCAACAATGAGACAGGTGGAATTTAATTACAAGCACCAAGATGGATGATAGAAAATTGCTGCTAATTCCCTTTTCAGGAAATGAAGTTTTCAGATTTATGATCCTTTTGAGCTTGGTTTTGAACGTAATACCCTTTTAGGGTATTATGTTCGAACTACAATGGTCTCTACTCTATTACATCTCTTTCCTGTCCCTCTAATTTAAAATATAGAATTTTAAATTTCCTTACTAACTCCTCTTAGCTCTTAGCTTACAAATTTCTAATAGCTTAATATGTACTAACAAATCGAGTCGGTCGTCTGGGCCTCTAAGCTTTATGATGAATACAGGAATGCTAGCTGATGCTCTTATTGATGCACAAGCCATTTCCAAATTCTAAAAGACCGCGAACTTTTACTTCTCTTGTCCCTAACCTTTACAAGAAATGACCATGAATCCGGTATATCTAAGTGCTGAATTCACAGGTCCCTAATTAATAATTCTATAATGAATCCTCTATAGACAAATGAAAATATAAGGCCGAAAAAGAGCATCTCTATGATATTTAATCTGACTTGTTACTCTGATAAATCTTAATTTCCGGTTCCTGCTGCGATGAAACCATTACAAAAGCTGTTCGCCTGGGGTCAGGCTGACCCACATTAGGAATGTGTAATTAAGAGCATCACTGCCCCAGCCAACCCATCCCCTCATCCGCCCCGGCTCTACACATCCCCCTCCGGCCATCGCTTATGCTAATGACCAAAGTGAATTGTTGCTTATGTTGTTGGTGTTGTTGCTGTGGATGTGGCTGCTTGTGTTCCTGAATTCCTGACAGCGATAAAAATGTTTCGCTCTGGCCGCTCCTGCCCCACGCCCCGCCCTGATAGCATGTTTAGTCAGCGGCTTATGCGGCGTATGCGTAATATTTAAGCGGCGACCGTGGTCAGGAGGTGAGGTGGAGGGAAATAGGATGTCGGGGCGGATGAATATATGTCCCAAAGTCAAGGGGTCTCGTCTGCATGAATTGATTGACACGGGAAGCCGCTTCAACAGCACCAGCACCAGTGGCACCAGCAACAGCACCAGCAACAAAATGTGACTGCCAACAACTTTATTTGCGAGAAGTGGCATTCATGAAATATTCATGCTGGCAACAAAAAAAAAAGAATAACAAACCCAACTCTGATGCTGATGCTGTCAGCCTAGAGCAGTTGCTGCTGCAGAATATCCAGAATTCAGACCCAGATCCAGGGCCTGGGGCTGACATCGAGGGGCTTGGAGTTTATTGTGCTGCCAGCCAGAGTGGATGGAAATCGAGGAGTGCAGCCGGCAATTGTTGCAGTTTGATGACAGGCACCTATATTGAAGGTTGAAGTTTAATCTATAACCAAGTGTGCTGGTTGAATTATAATCAAAATTGACTAAAGCACGGTTCTTTGTATTATTTTGGTGCTCGGGATATATGAAACGCATACAAAAAATTATCTTGAGACTTAAATACACAGAGGGCTATGATAGTCCCCCAAAATCTCTACCGATTTGTATGGGGGTACCATACAATCCCAGGATTTCCAATTATGACCCGAACTATGACCTGAATTTTCATTCGATCCTTAAGCGGAATATCTCGATCATTTGTGGATCAATTATCCATCATTCTAAATCAAAACCTGCAAACAACATTTTTGATAGATTTTTTTCAAATTTTTGTGGGGGTCCAGGATTGGGATCCCTACCAAAATCCAGGATTTCCAATTATGACCCGAACTATGCCCATATCTCGGCCAATTTTTATCCGATCCTTAAGCGAAATACCTTGATTGATTTGTGGATCAATTCTCCAACATTCTGCATCAAAACCTGCAAACAAAATTTTTGCATCATTCTGCATTTTTATGGCAATTTTCTGTTAACTGCATCAAAGCTCTAAACAAAGTTTCTGGTAAATGATTTTCAAATTTTCAGATGTATCCGTTCTCACTTTTATTGAATAATCAATCAATGCATTCCTAACTTCTGTTGGCCTTACCAATCCTCTTATAAATTTAAGTTTCTGTAAATATTTATCTTACTCTAATATAGATTTTTATTAAAAAAAACATGGACCATTTTTTATTCGCAATAAAAACAATACTTGTATTTCTGTAAAATCCAATTAAGGCAGACCTGGACACTTTTTCCAGAGCCCAACAATCGAATTTCAATCTCATCTGGCTGCTTCTCTCCACGACTTGCTCCTGGTTCCGTATCCGGACAAATCGTTTATTTGGTTAGCTTAAGATTGACCCACATTTGACACAGCTTAAGTTTCCCCATGCCCACTTGAACCACACTCGAACGTAGTTCCATGTTTGTCCAAGTTGATAGTCCCAGCTACCAGATCTCCGCTCACAGCTCACCTCACGACCTTGTTGCCTAAAATTGGAAAAGACAGTAGTAGAAAACTATGCAGAGGTAAAAAATGCAGAGCCATAAAAAAAAAACATTTTTAAAAGAAACTAGATAAACTATGTAGTTCACCAACAAAAAAATACTAAATCCTGTCTTTAAGAAGTTGTTTTTTTAATTCTCTTGGTCCTAAGCTGTACGCTATTTTTTTCCGCAGTGCCAGTGGCCAAAGCAAACTTTTAAAGCGTCCAAGCCAAGCCGATGGCATTGGGCAAACAGCATCGATGTCGCCCGGCACCACACAAACTATAAATTGGCTTAAGCTCCGGCTCCAGACCAGCATCCAACCAGTTTTTGGAGAGTGTTCCCATTCTCGGCCCTCGATTCCTGCAAAAAAAGTTGGGGCCCCCAATATCCAGAGGGGCATTATGGGCGGGTTTTGAGGGACGGCTGGGTGGATGGATGGGTACAACGTTTGACACTTTTGAACTTTGATGTACGGCACTCAATCTGTAAACTTGGTTATTGGCCCGATGGCCCGATGGCTGAAAGTTTCTTTGTGGCTTGTCATGTCTTCCATTTGATTTGCAATGATTTTTGCTAATTTTCCATGGCATTCACTTTGACAAGTTTTCAGCTTTTTGGCCGCATAAAGATTCCCACGGTTTTATCTTCGTCATTGGAAAATTTCGATGAAGAACCTGTTTATTTTCGCTTTTTTTGCTGTGTCTTCGTAGATTATTTGAAATTTTGTCCATGCTTTAGCTGGAGTGTAAGTTATTATTGTGATTAGGATGAAATTAGCGTTGTTTTTTCGCCAGATATCTTTAGTGCTGAGTCAGCTGAAAAGAAAGCGACTAGTAAAAAATATTTCACCTTACGTTGCAAATTGAAAATTCAATCTCTGACAACTCTGAACGGGAATACTCAATAAGTTGAATAATGGAAATGTGGAGGACCTGGGGGAAAATAAAATATGGTTCAACTCCCATCAATTCCAGTTCGATTAAAGCATTAATCAAAACTCAACTCAAACGAAAAATCGTTAAGGAAAATTCGCATTCATCACCGTCATCATTAGGGGCACAAAGTCGACTTTTCCCCGGAATTTCCTTGTGCTGGCCGCCAATTAAAAATTAATTCGAAGAATTTGCATTTTGTATATGCCGCCCCAGCACTACTAACCCCGTTCTGTTTGGTATTCGTTTTAAATTAATATTAATTGCGATGCCGATTTGCCTTTGCCTTGGCCATTGTGGTGAGTTTAACCCTCCTGCCTTTTGGCGTTCCATTATCAACAAAGTTGGCAACGAAATGGTGGCAACGACCGCAGGTTGGGTTAAGAACTTCATCAAGTTAGAAGCCGCTGAATTTCATTCAATTAAAGGCACCAGGAGCCAGGAACACGTCAGAATGCTAAGACCTCCAAAGGAAGCTCCTTACCCAAAAGCTTTCGGGCTTAAACTGAGAGAAAGGCAGGAGAGTTTCTTAAGCCTGAAAATTAAAAGAAAATAATTATCCTTATACCTTCAAATATTATTATCCTTTCTAACAAGAAACCTTTATTATTATTTTTATTATTTTGTTAGGTATACCTTTTCGTACAGTGCTTATAATGCTTCTCTTGTTCAAACTATATGTATGAACGTGTTCTGTTGATGTTGTTGAAATCCAACATCCTAGTAGAGCCTGGAAAAGCAAGAGCCACGCCCACCACCATCCTCCATCGCCCCCTAGTATAATGTAGATTGAATTATATGCTTAATAAAGCCCTCCCCCCTTAAATTTGTTCTTCATTTTTGCGGCAGGATGAGATTTGCTCGATTTGCATTTCATCTGCCATTGTTTGCCAACATTTCAGATTCATGGACTCTATATGCTCCATGTACATATAGTTGTTTGTGTTTTCCTCAAAGCTCCAATTAGCATTTTGTTGCCGGCGGGAAGCAGAAATTCGGATTCGCAAATCGGTTGAATGCATTCACTTGAGTTCCCAAGCAGCGCCTAATAGCCCAAAGGCTATTCATTTCATTAATAAATTAATTCACACAAAGACCGAACGAAATCCGAATAGTCAATAAACATTTAAGAGGGCCGATTTCATACCAGAAAATTCTATTTATTGGTCAATAGAGCAACAATAGTTATGAATTAATTGCTTGAACGCCTGTGGCGCTCCAATAAAATGTAGTTACTGTTTTCTGTTTACTCGTCAGCCAGCCCGAGGATCTCTGGCACTTGTAATAATTAATTTATTAATGTTTACTTGAGCCAATTGGGTATAATTGGTAGATATGACTTCTTTGGGGATAAATGCAAACCATATGTATAGTTTTAAGGGACTTTAATGACTTAATTCACTCATTAATCAGATGAACAATGATGGACTTCCTTTTTTTTAGAGGAATGCTTCTTTTTGTTACTTTCTTGCTCTTTTTTTGGAGATTCGCATTTCTTTGTGGTTGTATGTTCTCCGGATTCAGAAACTGTAACTACTCCAACATGGGGGTCATCCGTAACTTCTGTGGCCTGGTCCTCCTCGTGGTCAGGATCTTTAAGAGTCGTTGTAGACTCGTCATGGGCGGTTGTTACATTCGCATCGACTTCCGGATCGAATATGGCAGAATCTTCGAAATGACCACAAACCTCCAACCTAAGACATCCTCCGTTATTCCTCACAATGGAGGCCGTCTTGCAACCGCAACCCTCGTGGCATCGATACCTGCATACTTTGAAATTTTGCTGGCCACAAGTGTTGTGGCAATAATCGTAGCAATCGAATGCAATGGGCTTTGGGCAGTCCCTGTAGATTTTATCTACGTATGGGCAGTGATATCCCGGAAACACTTGACAAAAGATCAGAAGCAGGATCCAGAGCTGCATTTTAACGAAAGTGTATCGATCAACTGACAAAGATTATGCATGGAGCTTGCCAATCTATTAAGTGAAACTAATTAGATGGCTTATGGCATTTGGATAAATAAATACATTATAGCATTTTGAAAAACTTTAGTACTTTTATTTCTTTAGCTTGACAATGTCCTTTGAGAGACAATTTTCAGCTATATTTCTCATGGACTTTGTGCGGCACTGACTCCTTTAAAAAGGTTTCCTGCCTGCTGTCCTTTTTTTAGTTCCTTAAAGCACTGCAGCAAATATTGGGAAATATTAAACATCATTCGGACAGTGTTTTCTGGAAAACAATTTTCCAAATAGCTTTTATACGGCACTCCAGCTTACTGCCCAGCTGTCTGCCTCACTTTTCACTTTTGGAATCCCGAAGGAGAGTTGAACACTGCAGCGGATTCAGCGCTGCCTGAAGCTCCTTCTTGTGACTTGTCCAGCTTCATCGTAAGGATCGTCAGCTTAGTCCCTGGGTGGTGGTCCACGCGGTCTCAGCACAGTCTCCAGAAGGTTGGGTCCTGGCTGATTCTTCGGCCTGGGTGTGGGGGTCAGCGAACGGGTATGTGGAGCACCCTCCTCCTTCTTGTGAACGGCCGAAGTGGCAGCACGTCTCGCCCGGATCTTCTCCTCCATCTTACTGGGCACCATGAAGCAATTGGACTCCTTGTAGACAGGCTTACGGCGATCGTTCCAAGGGAAGGTCCACTGGATGGGAGTAAAGTCGCGCCTCCAGGGCTTTCTGGGCTTGAACCAGCAATCGCAGGTCCAGTCGTCTTCTGCGGGGGCATCATCGTCACTGCAAGATAATCAATTAATATACATTTCGATTTGGATTTCAATAACTTACCCCCTCACGTAAACCCTGACATAGCGTTTGTTCTTTCGGAACAGCTGCAAAGCCTCATTGAAGGTCATTTCCAGGGCGGGAAATTCGTTGATCTGGGTGATCTCGTCGCCCACTCGCATGCCTCCCCTCTTGGCCAGTCCGGTGGCTGAGACACTGACAATGGTCAGTGGTTCAAACTGATCGCTACCACCGGAGACCTCCATGCCCCACATGCAGTCGTAGAAGCTCATAATCCGGCGATCCGTTTCCAAGGTGTACGTCATCTGGAGCTCGTACTCGACATTGTCGAAAGCCTCCGAGTCGTACTTGGGCACCTTAATCTTTGAGTCAAACATCCTGATAACTCAACAGTGAGTGCGGCCCTTTGAAAACTAGCGAAATGAAACTGAATCACAAGCCGATTCAAACGGTCGTAGAACACTTTGGTGTCTGGCGTTGGTGGCCGAAATGGGTTGCTTTTATAGCCAAGAATTTGGCAAGAGCAATTAGTACGGCAGGGACAATGTCAATGGTTAATTGATTTGCCAAATACAGTGGTAATTCAATAAAAGCAACCATTCCTATTAATTCCTTGAAACCCTTTAAGGTATGGCCTTTAACATCCTTACCATTCTGAGTCTATAGAGTTTATAGTCTCATATTTTACAAAATATTTACCAGATTCTTGCCTAACCACTTACCACTGTGCATTGAGAAAAAATCAATGCAATTGATTTACATTTAATTGTTGTCTATTTTTAGTAGCTGTGATTTTGGCTGACGGAAACAAAAGCCACCGACAACTAGGAAGAAGAGCCCAGCCATGGCCCCTTTTGGCCATTGAAAGTGGAGCCGCTGCTAGAGCCAAGGGATCCGCGGCAAACCAACCATTTCGGCCAGCCAAGTCGTCAGAGGCAGCCAACCAAGCCAAGCTTGCCAGGTCCAGTTCCTCCACACGCCACTGAGCAAGTGCTAACAACTTGTCCAAAGCGGCCGCCGTCGTCGTCCGAGCGATTTGATTTCACTGACCTCAATTATGGCTGCTGTTGGCCAACAATGCAACTGAGATGGCCGGGAGCTGGTCTCCCAGAGACCCGAAGACCCGAGACTTCTGCTGGTCTCTTGGCCTATTGAATTATTCATTTGGTCGGACCTCGAGCCGAAAAAATAAAAATGTAAGGAGAAGAGCTCACACAGGAAAAAATTACAAAAGGAACGGGAGGCTTACTTTTATCAGAAGATTTCTCTTATAAATAAATAGAAAACTTTAAGTATTTATTTCTGAAATTTAGCTATTTATTCTTACAAGACTTATGGCCAAATGTAGGCAAAGAACTCTCAGTGCAAACACACTAAAGTCCATAAAAATGTATGGACGTTGGCAACACCGGGCAAATGGCAAATGCCAAACAGCAGCGACAACTTGGCTAATTACAGCAGATATTTGGCCATTTCAGCTGCTAGCCAAATGTGTATTTGCTTAGTTCCAAGTCCTCTACCGAAGCACTTAGCACTGGAAGCAGCCAGTTGGTTGAAGCTTAAGAGCTCCCAGGCATTTTGTCTGGGATTTGCATCCGAGAGCTCGGCCAGCTTTTGTTGTCAAGGAATTTCATAGCCACAATGGAAAGGATTTGGACCATAGAATTGAGGTAATTACTTAGCAGGTGCCACTTGCAACTTCTGAATTACTTGGCAAGCTAGTAAAGTGCCCATTTTCCTATCTTTGAGTTAGTCATGCTCAGGTTTATAATTGTGCTCACGTTTTCAAGGGTTTATCTTGGCAAACTCACGATCTGGGCTTGGTTTTTCTATAAAAGGGCACTTTCCAAAAACAGATTTTCAGTTATCGTTTAAAATGAAAGTATTTGGGAATCTTTGTAAGTATTAGAATGGCACAAAATAATTTTTAAAATAACATAATATTTTCTCTAGTGATCATCATGATAGTAGTATTTGCTATTTTTATAGACCAAAGGGACAGTCGCATTTTGTACGTAAAACGAAAGATTACATCCTGAAATAAATGCCTTAAAAGAGCACAGTCTTCTTATTTAATTCTCGAGATAGATAAAAACAACCGATTCCCTTGGTCTTCACTTGCTCTTTACTAAGCTGGACAAATTCGCGCTTTGCTCTGCATTTTTATTCAAATTCCATATGTGTTGTACTTAAATTTAGTCTTCAAAGCACTTAAGGCTATCGAACTTGGCCACCAGCGGTCTTACCAAATTCACGGCCGTGGTAGCTGTCCGGATCAAACAGACCTGCTTGTCAAAGATAGCCCTCTTGAGGAACTCGTGGGCCAACTTAATGAATCGGAGAACACTTCCAGTTAACTTGATTTGAGGCTCGAAGTCCACACATTCCGCCAGGGTCTTTAGCGCCGTCACGGAATTCTCGATCATAATGGCACCCGCATCAGCCACCACCTCCAGGCACCGAAGGTACCTATCCGTTCGATAACTCAGGACCGCATCAACTTGGGGTTGTAGGCAGAGCTTTATATAGGTTTTTCAATTTCCAAATTACACTGCCACGACTGCCACTGCTTAAAATAATATTACTTACAGCCATGAAACTCAGCAAGAAAGCGACCTTAATCAAATGCATTTCGGCTAGACGGTTATGAACGAGACTTTGTAGACTACCTGGGCACCTTGCCCTATTTATAGGCCTCAGGATAATTGCATTCGCTAGGCCTGAGCCCCTGCTATATAATTAATTTCACCCTCGTAAGCCATATCCATTTTGTTAATTAATATTAAGATCCATAATCAAATCCGATGCGAAGACCATTATATGACCTTGTAAAAACAGAGTTCATTTTCATTTTTTTATAAAGTAAAATAAAGTAATTCTCAATGAAAAAGAACCATAAATTCTCATCTAATATTTCTCATTTACATATACCAATCCAGTTCTGAAAAAAACTTTTTTTTATCATCTATGTGTATATGTTATATATTTTCTTCCTTTTAGTATTAGTGGAAACTATAACATCTTTTTTTTTGATTTGGAGACCAAATTATTCTCATGATTTATTGCAGTTTTTCCAAGTATATTAAATACATTATTTAAATAATATAATCATCCTCATCCAAGCAACCCAATTCGGAGACCTGATCGGAATAAGGTTGAACAAAGAGACCGATCTGTCTTAGAAGTCTCTCGAGGCACCTGGGCTGGCCGATAACCAATGTCCTGCCAAACTCGTAAATGTTTCTTAAATACCAGGTTATCCTCGTTCTGCCCTTGGGAGCGTCTATGGTAACAAATCCAGAGCATTTTTTCACTTGATAGATGGTGGGAATGACTTTGATCGCCAGACTCGACATCGCCTCGATTCCTACCTGGCCGCACTTGGCCAACTTGCTCCACTCAGCCTTATATGTGGCCTGGGCCTCAGTTTCCTGAGGTAGAAATGAGATCTATTGGAGATAGTTTAGCATGTTGTTAGTTATTCAAGTTTATTTAGCCTTTACTTACAGCCAAAAGGCTTAGGAGAAATATCGACTTAATCACGCTCATTTTTCTGTAAGCGATTGTATCTGGAACAGCCTTTGAATAACTGAATATAGAACTGTCTTATTTATAGGATTTTTCCCTAATTCTATTATTAATACTTAATTAAAGCGTTAAGTATTTTGATCATGGCGTAAAGTAAAGCCTTAAAAGAAATTTTAGGTTAATAGTCCACATAGTTGAAAGAGTAATTTTGTTGGATTGAAAATGTTTAAAAATTTAATAGGTTCATTAATAAAGACCATAGAAATTTCAAAGTTCATAATGAGATCTTTACAAGTTCTTTAAAGAATCTCTTGGATTTTTATCACAATTTGATAAACAATTTTGAATTTCACATGTAAATAACATGTACTATTAGATTACTGACGAATTAAAAGAGCTCCTAACGATAATAAATAAAGACCTTTTTTCTATTTTGGGCTTGCTAATAATTTCACAAGTGCCCTGAATGCTTTAAGCTTTATTTTAAGATTTACATTTATCATTTATTCATCTAGGCATTTGAGGCTATCGACCTGCTGGACATATGGCTTCAAGATATTGGCAGCGCCCATCAATGGATCAATTAGGCAGTTGGACTTCTCGAAGGCGGATAGTCGCAGTATTTCATAGGTGACTTTCATGCGACTCAAGAAGGATCCTCTGTAGTTCGAGGGTGGTGTATAATCGACGCAAATCAATAGAGTCCGAAGTGCTGGGATAGCTTCCCGGAGAAGACTGGCAGCAGCCTTGGCGCCCTGTCTAGAACAGTTCAAGAACTTGTCCCAATTATAAGCACTGGATTGTGGCACAAATGCCAGCTATTGTGTGGATTTAAAAATATTTATAATTTAAGGAATTAATCATTTAAGTGGCTTTACTTACAGACAGCAAGCTCAGCAAAAGGGAGATCTGTAAAAGTTTCATTTAAGTTTCGGCTAGACAGACGGCTGTGACACAACTTTGTGGGCCACGATGTTTTATGCCCTATTTATAGGCCTCAGGATAATCTGATTAAGATGGCTATAATGTATTTCTAATATAGGATTTTCCAGTAGCTAATGTTAGGAGTTTTTAAAAGGGGTTTTCTTGCTGATACTAATCGATCAGTTTTGGCTTTTAAAGGGTTTTGGTTTACGGTTGAATGTCCAACAGGGCAGATCTCCGTTAAAGAAAATACTTATGTATTTAAACAAGTATTGGTCTTTTATAAACGATTTATTTTTTTTATATTTGATTAGGTTTTATATAAATGGAACTACTTTAAAGTTCGCACAATGGCTCCTTGGCAATCAAATAGGAACACTTAAGTTCGCCTCTTCTCTTCAGATAGGGATCCATTACGGCAGAGAGATATGTATATACATTTATAAGGCAATCCCCCTTGGTTGCTTCCTGGAAAAATTGGTATACGATAATCATCATTTGGAAAGAACCAACTCTGCGAATGTCTAGTTCCGGGATGTAGCCAACACAGGATACAAGTTTGCTGAATGCAGGAATAACTTTGGTGGTCAGTTCCCCAATGAGTTCCAAAGTAACCTGTGTGCATTTTGAAATTTTCACAAGGTTCAGCTTTATGCTCTCGCCCTTCACAAAGCTATTTCCTAGCTAAAGGCTTGAAGATATAGTTTTAAAATATTTTAATAATATAACAAACAACTTACGAGAATAAACGTGAAGAAAAAAGCCAACCTAACGTTCCGCATGTTGAAGAAACTTTGCTCTGACTTTCTGGTTTCTCTAAAATTAAATAAGAAAGGCATGGAAATTAAGAATATATGGATCTTTTTTTTTATTTTTTAACTTCAAAATACGTTGATTTTAGCATGAAGGTTCCTTTACAAACATATAAGCACACTTTAAGGAGTCTAGCTCCATTGAATAAGTAGCTGTAATGGCGGAAAAGGATAAATAAGTGTCTATGATGCAGGACATCTTGTCGCCACTCATTGCCATCTTCACAAACTGGTATATAATTATCATCACTTGGGCTATATTGACTCTTCGAACATTGATTTCTGGCCTAAACTGAACACATTTAATCATTTTTCCAAACACTGGCACAATATTTTTGGTCAATTCAGACGCCAGTTTGGTAAGAACGTCCAGACATTTTGATATTTTTACGAGATTAATTTTTGGCTGCTCAGCTTTTACTCCAGAGTGCAAAAACTACAATAAATTAAAAACTATTTGGAATCATAATTAATATTGAATTGTATACTAACTTACAAATATACAAGTCAAAAGCAAAGCCACCCTAACGACCTTCATGTTGTGAAATCTCTACTGTCTGTACTTTTTGTTTTGTCAAATTATCTTTAAAATGCGGAAATATTGTAAAATTAAAACATTTATAATGGTGGCATAACTAGATTAGAGAGTTCAGAGAGAAAAATGTCACAGTTTTAAGACCTGAAGATCTTTATTTATTTGATATTTTCAATTTTTTTGGAATGCATTTTGCTGGCACTCCTAGGTAGGAGCACTTATAGGACTTGATCCTTTTAATATGTGGCTTCAATATCGTGCGCAGGGAATCTAACATGTCCATGGGACAGGCTGGCAAGGATACAAGCTTCACCATAAACTCATTAACTAGATTTTTAAAAGAGCTATAGTCGAGGGACTCTAAGTTAAATTTGGGGACCAATTGGACGCACTTGATCAAGTCCTGGACGAGATCCATTGTCTTGCCGGTGATGTCCGAAATGGTATTCATGTATATATTTACACAATTCCCGATCTCTGGAAGACTATATATCTGGGATCGCACCAGACTGGACTCTATTAGCTAGACAGAGGAGGAAATCTTTTTATATTATTAAGCAAAATCCCCATTTCTCTTACCAAAATGAAACCCAAAAGGCACACCGTTTTAGAAGTCTGCATCCTTAAAGTACCCTTTCTCAACTGTCTGACTTCTTCATGGTTGGATTTAACTATATATTTTAAAGCAGATATAAAAGCATTAACTTTCAAAAGTGATTCTAAATATATTTAGGCACGCATTTTTTTGGAACACCGATATAGTTGCATCCAAACTTCATGAGCCTCCCGAAATGTGGGGTCAGGATAATGCCCAAGCGGTCGGTTACGGCCCAAAGGCAATGCATGGACTTGGCCAAGGATTGCAGCCAACTGAACACCTCCAGAGAGAGCATGCCCAGGTTTACTTTTTCCAAATCAGCTTCCACATGGAAGTTGACACATTTGCTAAGATCCGAGACTAGGGAGGGTAGATTCTTGGCCACCACGGTTACCGCATCCAAGTAGACCTGTATGCAAATACCAATCCTTGTCATGTCGTAATCCTGGGCCGAACACTTGGCCAAAACCTAAAATCAAGTGGGGTGTTTTTGGGATATGCAGAACATCTTGGATAAAACATCTCACCGAAAGGAATAAGACTAGAAGTAAGATCCTTTTATATTCCATTCCCGAGATAATTAAATAAATCACTAGACGAGAATACAGCCTGGTTTCTTTATTTATTAGGCTGTTGGAAACATCTACAACTATTCGCATCGATTCTGTACGGTCGGGTGAGATTAGTCTCCCAATTAGATGCACTTCAAGTCGTTAAACTTGTTCACGTATGGCGTTATTAAATCGTTGTAGGTCTTAATTACGGCGAGTAGGCATTTCGGGGATTGGGCTACTTTACCAAGGAAGCCAAAGGCCACCAAGAGCAGTCCGTTGGCATCCAGTCCAGTGGTCTTGACGGCCTTGTATTCGGCGCAAGTGGCAGCGGTCCGAGCAGTTGGAACCGCAACCAAAGCTCCGGCGGAAGTGGCTTGAATGGCGAGGTGAATGCAGTCTCCAGCCTTCTTGAGATCGATGACTGCCTTAACAGGGACTAAGGTGCCCAGGGTCTAAAACATAACCTTAAGACTAGAGAGTTCTTTCCTTGGATGTTTGGGTGTTTTTTCTTACCAACAGGCTGCAGACAACGGCAAAGACTTGGTTTCGACTCATTCTAATGCGTATTGGAAGAAGGTCTCTTTACAGGTCTCTCTTTATATCTCTTCAACTTAAATTAATTTGATTCGCCTTTTAGCCACAAGGAGCTTGGCCAATTACTTAATCCACCTTAGTTATACAATATATTAGTTAAAGGTTAAGACCAATACTCATACATTAAGTAATCCACCAATGAAAAAAGTCAAGTAATTTACAGATTTTATTTAAAGCCGTTTTATTTTATATTTCTTTAATAGTGATACGCCCTGGCATATATCAATGGTTTTTTTTTTGGATTATACATACACATAGCATAGGTTTTCATTTCATTCCGGATTTTTATTCTCCAATACTTCAATATTTTCCCGCTTGCACTCCTGCAATGTGATCCGCATTGGTTTTGCTTCTCAGCCACTGGGAATGGTTGCCAGGCAATCCTCTCATACATACACATAGATATATAATTATATAGCCAATGTATATATTTGGATAGATTTTGAAATGTATTGTATGTACCATATACGCATATATAAGTGGAGTTTCTTGCTCGTTAACTCTCTTTTTGTTTTATTTTTTTTTTTTGGCTAACGGATAGCTCTCTGTGTGTCTGTGTGTGCAATTGTTTAATTCAAACTGGGCCAAAAGGATTATTACATAGATATCATATATATATGCTCATATAATGATTATTGTAATTACAATTCTCTAATATGTTACAATTCGAAATTAATTCAATAGTTTAACAAATGTTTACATTTTGCTACAATCAACTTAAAACCGAAAACGCCGACTCATTTGCTCAAAACCCAAACGATACACGATACCTCGTATTATCCGATCCAGCAGCGATCACTTAACGTTCTGTGTCCTTGTGGTGGACACAAACGAAAGCGTCCTTCCTACAACGTGGTGAGCCTGGCGACTTGTGATCCAGGCACAAGTCAGGCTCCGTTGTCTCCCCCAAATAAATTGATCCATTTACCGACCTAAGCTCGTCCTCCAACCGAAGGCTTAATGCAAATTAAATTTCATAATCGTAACTCTTGAATGGCAAGCAAAGCATTAAATTTTGGGTTCGTTTTTACGGGTTTTTGGTTTTCGGGGAAATGTACAGGTGGCCGTTTGCATACTAATTTAAGACTCTTATCAAAACTACAATTGGTTGTTCCATAAACTTGTTGCTTGAAGCTTTTGCAGGTGGTTCCGAGTGGGAGCATTATATCGAAGCGAAACTGTTTTTTTTTTATCCTTTTTTTTTTAGGTTTTTTTTTTTTATAGAGGGGGTGTACATATTTGTGAGGGAGAAAAAGCCTTAAAAGCAGTCAACAGTTGACAATATGGGGCGGCATCGCCTTTTCATGGTTCATAACTCTGGTGTGTAAAATAGTTTCATTCGCATATAGTTCTGGTTGCTTTTATGTATATATAGATCTAACAATAATCGTTATCTTTGTTGAGATTTCGCAATTCTGCTGAGCTTATACCTCACGACTCCTATATCCTATATACTGTACGGTCTTTCTTCAACACACACATATTTTTTTGGTATCATAATTACCTCCGGCGGTAGCCTGCTCTCTTCTTTTTGTTTTCTCATTTAAACAATACAAGATACAAGTACATGAAAATTTGTGTATAAACAGCAAATATATAGGGTTTTATACATTAATTCATTATATATAGATCATTCTTTTTATATATATTTATTTATATGTCTGTGTGTTGCTTTAGTTTGCTCCATTAAAATGCATATACGTGTGTGTGAGTTTCGCATTAAAAGCAATCCATAATGTTCGCATATTCGGAAAAAATTAAACATACTCTAAACTGATCAACATAATATCACGTGGGGAAACCAAACTAAACGATTCGATTCATTAACTAATACCAAATATTTATACAATCCAAGGAAACGAAAGCTATTTACAAAAATGGTCCGAAAAACACTAAACTGAATCGGTTTTTAATACGTAGGCTATAGTTTTTGACTGGAACGACTACATTGCCTACTGGTTTTCTGGGCCTCGGCCCAAAAACTAATCACGAAATACATAATAATCCATAAACTGGTTGTTGAACTACTTATTAATTACGTACGCTTTGCATTTGGTTTCTCTTTAACTCATAATCTCTGTTTTTCCCATTCGATTTCGATTTTGCTGTCTCAGCATTGCCCCAGCCTCTCCTTCACACAAACCTCCGATGGAATCCTTCCTGGCCATGTCAATTATTTGCCAGCCGCAGCACCTGCCTCTCGTCCTGATCCTGATCCCGCTCCCGTTGCTGATTGTGAGCGTCTGCGGATTAGATGCCGGGCGATGTTCAGGCGCTGCAGCCAGCCATAGCCTGCGTCTCAGTAAACCAAAACGGATTCCATCGTGATCGTATCTCATTTGTTCGCACTGCTGGCGTTCGCGGCGTTGTTGGCCTGGATCTGCGAAACGGTCTGGCTGGCCGGCTCCAAAGTCCTTCGCGCCAGGCGGGATCTAAAGAGGAATTCATTAATATTTATGCCCCTATGGGTGTAAAGGGAAACGTACTTGATCTGCCCAGCCAGCAAGGGGTTAATGGCGTACAGCCAGTCGTGCACTTCTTTGTCGCCAAGGGTTTGGAGCAAATAGCCACGATGTTTGGTCACCACGCTGCAATAAACCCACTTTTAGTTTAAAAAATCTCTAAATATTAAGAAACCCACCTGAAGGTGTTTGGAATCTTGACCATGGCCGCCTGATCTTCACTGCACTCGACATGGGCGGTGGCCAGATTAAGAACAGCCCGTTCAACGGGATCCTTCTCCGAGCGGTAGATAAACACATAAGGACGACGAACGATCTACAAAGGATTCAATGAAAAATTTAAGTCCATTCAAAAGGATTGGGTATCCTAATAACTTACCACCCAGCGCTTCTTCCATCCAGAGCCGCCATGCTCCAGGACATTCAAGAGACCCTTGCGGGCAACCACAGGACTGACACGAATCTCCTCCAGCTCCGGGACATAGAGACGTAGGGGCAGGGCCGGCTGTGTGGCCGGTGCAGGGGCCTCCCAGCCATTGGGGGCATCGGAGCGATCGGGCGAACATAATCTGGTGGGGGAATAAGAGAGCCCAATTAGTCATGTGTCTCGTTTGAATGTTGGCTTATCAAGTTGTAGGTTCTTTGGACAGAACAGAAAATTACCTGCGTCGAATTACAAATTTGTTGTTTCTAATTGTGTAAAAGAAAACCGAAAAAAAGGAAAACAAACAAATCAAGTATTGGAAGTTTTTGTTTTTGAGTTTCTCGAGTTATCAGGAAAGTGAAATGGTGGTTGGGTGGGTTTTGTGTTAGTATTTGCACGGCGATGATCGGATGGAGGCAATTAAATGAAACCAGCTGGCAGCAAATGGAAATTGTGCTTCTCTGATTAGTTTGAGCTTGATCCAACTTGGAGGATGATGTGCTCCAGTTTTCTGCTCCTGCTGCTGCCAGCTATATACATCCCAACACTGATGTCCGACAGCTGGTCATCGGAAACGGTTTTGAGCCACAAACTAGACCCGGATCCGAATCGGGAAAAGTTCATCTGGAATCCGTTTCCGGGCAACTGTGGTCTCAATGCCAGCATGGTGCGGTGTGCCGGAGTCTGCCCAGAAACCTGTCGCTTTAAGTCCCAGAAGTGTCCCCAGTATTGTGGCGTCAATTGCAAATGTAAAAGTGGTTATGTTTTCAGCGACAATCTACTGAAATGTATTTTGCGACAAGACTGCCCCAGCCACATACAGCAACAGGTTGTGGAAACGCACCGAGTCTTTCAGTAGAACCCTTTCTATTCACATCCTAATAAAAACTAAAGAGTAGATCCACAACCACCTGTTCTTTTATTACAAGCCATTGAGTTGACTGACCCTAGCAAATTGCATATTTCACGGAAAATCGATCCCTTTTATGCGAAAAATATTAGTCCACTTGTGTGGCACCTCGCAGTCGTGATGGCTGTCCAGATGTATATAGTTCTTCTATTTTTAAGAGCAATCTCCGCAAATGGAGATGCACCGAATGAGGTGCATAGGCCACTGACAAATGCCACTAATGCAACGTCGGGGAATACTTTACCCGACAAGATACCAAGCCCCACACTGCTAATCCCACATGTACCGGCCCGGACTAATAACCCTTTGGATGCCCTGCTCGATGAGGAAGAATTTGGGATAACAACTACCTCATCATACGACATCTCCAGTGACTTAGAGGGGAGCACACATCCAGGTGTTATGGAAGAGGATAAAAACACCATAATAGCACGCTGGCGGAAGCCCCTGGCGGAGGAAAAACTGATCAAGGATCCGTTCTACTTCGGGTGCTGTCAGAACTCCACGAACGTGGGATGTGCCGGCGTCTGCCCGGAGACCTGCGAGTACCGCTCCAAGTACTGTGTACCGCTCTGCGGACCGCCCTGTCGCTGCAAACGGGGCTATGTCTACCACATACCGGACAAAGCCTGCAGACTGCGGTCCGAGTGCAACAAGTCGTTGGTGCAGAGCAAGTTCGGTGTCTACCGAGTGTTCTTGTGAGGATGTGGTAGAGGGTTAGTGGTGATGTATGTATTGTGGTGTGCTGTTGTGCCAATTTCGATTGTTATAATAAACCAAGAAAGCCAGATGGGTGGCAACTAACTACAGAGATGAAGGGTGCATGTGTTCGGTGTGAAAACAAGGTGGTTAGGCGACGACTTACTCCATTGAGTTGCTGGAGATGCAGCTGACGGTCATGTCAGCACAGCCCTCGTCGCTGGGCGAGACATCCGACTGGGTCTGTGTGTCGTTGGCCTCGCTCTTGGTGTAGCGTCCTGTCGAAATATTTGTAATAAGAAAAGTCCTTGTACTTAAATCATAATCCCAACTCACCCTGCACCAGCTTCAAGCACTTGAGCATAAGATCCTGCTCCCTTTGGTTGTACTCCCTTTCTGGAATGATTTGTTGCGGATCCTTGATGGGCGTTTGCGGTGACTGGGGAATCACCATGTGAACCGGTGAGGTGGCC
Source organism: Drosophila bipectinata (assembly GCF_030179905.1). Lineage (NCBI taxonomy): Eukaryota > Metazoa > Arthropoda > Insecta > Diptera > Drosophilidae > Drosophila > Drosophila bipectinata. The sequence goes on from NC_091737.1 coordinate 11,545,682, forward strand.
GCCCTGGCAGCCAAATTGCACACGTCCTTCTCGGTCTTGGTGGTCGGATTCGGGTTGGTGTCCATTCCCAGGCGCTCGCGCAACAAAAGCAGGTGCCGCATTCGGCCCACCTCCTCCAGCCGAGTCAGTTTCTCCAGCTCCCACTGGTGATCGAAGATCAGGGAGTCGCCCCTTGGCCGCCAGCCGTGCAGGTTCTCCTCGCCGCGCACATACGTGGAGCTGGTGTCCAGCACTCGCCGCTGACGCCTCTGCACACCTGAGGAATCATTGGAAAAGTCAGTAGAAGCGGGTTCACGGATTCGACAAGCGAGTGCAAGCGGACTGAGTACGAGAACAACTACAATGAGAATTGCTACCTGGACTACCTGCTTCGGATGCTCTGCGCAGCGCCAGCTCGTAGACGCCGGTGAGGCGGTTGGCCTCCGGGTTGCGATATTGTCCGGAGAAGAGATGCTTCAGAGAACGAGGGCCGGTACGGGCGTCGCGTCCGTATATGACCATGCTGAGGTCCTTGGTGATGATGGCCGGGCGGGCGCAGTTCTCCAACTGAAAAATGGGCAATAGTATGTAATTAGGATACTCCAAATCTTAGAGTCACCTCCAAACTCACCTCCAAATAGGCGCTGAGAGTAATGTAGATGGTCTCGCCGCCCTGGGAGACGCGGTTGAGCAGCGCCGAGTTGTGCAGGCTAGAATCCCAGGCCGCCTCAAAGCGGTAGAAAGAGCGATCGTCTCCGGGCACCTCCAGCGCCTCGCCGGGGAAGAGACCCAGAGACAGGACACAAGCATCCTCATCCTGCTCATCGGACGACTCTGGAGTATTGCGAATACGTCCTACCACCAGCTCGTTGATGTCCTTCCACTTGACCTCCGCAGTGGGCTCATGGACGATGGTGATGCGTATACGCCGTTGGATGCCCTGATGCAAAAGGAACAATCCTCGGCAGGGAAGATCGTCACTGTGCTCTACCACCTGGTTGTACAAAATAAACTCTTAGTTTCTTCAAAAATGGGATTTTGCATAGCCTAACTTACCGATGGCACGTATTCTCCGTTGGGAGCCAATTCACAAATCTCGAACCAGACCAGGACATCGTGCTTGGCCAGAACCGTGGAAGTGGGGGCACAGGGTAGGGGTCCAAACTTGGGGCTGCGCACTGGCTGGCTGATGGGAATGCTGGGGGGCAGCATACGACGCGGTGGTGGCCGGGATACAAACTCCTGCTTGGCATCCTTGTGCAAAGGATGTGTCTGGTAGTGTCCAAAGATCTTGAACATGATGGGTTGGGTCTTCAAGTACTCAATGAAGGATTTGGTCACGGGAACAGTAATCTATGGATTAAGATTAAAGGTTAGCTTCAGTTTGAGGTATAACTTTAAGGTATTCTTACATTCTGAACATGATAGAAGCCCAAGGGAGCACCCGAAGCAGAGTTCTTGACCGGCTCGGTGGAGAAGGCCTCCTCATGACGATGCAAGAAGCTAAAGAGAATCATAAACATGTTACAAACTTCCAATATACCAATATTCGGGTTCCATACTTAAACTGACAGAATATATCTGCATATTCAGCTCCAATGCCAGTGGCCTGGAGCACAGTAACACGGAAGGTAAACTCCTTGCCCACTTGCAGATGCTCGCCAGGTTCCTCCGCATTCTCATGGCACTCAGAAGCTGAGTTAGAGTCAATGCCACGACCAGAATCCACATCCTCAAGTTCCGCTAAAAGGTTAAGAAAGTGTTAAGACCATTTTTCAGACCAGACTTATATAAGAACTCACCATCAAGTTTGCTATCAAGACCTCCATTATCAATGTACCTCTGGACATCATCCTTTTCGTTAAGAGCTCGGTACTTGGGCTTGGCATCGTCCTCATTGAAGACCAAGCGAGCCGACTGCTTCACACCATTATTAAAGTCAATGGACTCCTCGTCCAGGACCGGTTGAACGGCAATCCTTAGATAGCCACGCACATCGCCGCGCTCGTTGACAATGGCCACTTTATGGACCAAGGGAACGGGATAGAGCAAATTGCTCAGATAGATAAAGGAGCGTCCGACCATTCGGAACCAGGGGAACCGGTCGTAGAAGGGATCCCCGCCCGTGAGGCTCTCCACATTGTAGTCCGGCGAAGTGGGGCTCATCTCGGCCTCATTGTGATACATTTCGCGCATCAGTTCCAGGCGTTGTCTGTAAAACACAGAAATGAAATTAAAAATGGAACATTAGACCATGAAAAACTATACTTTATTCATTCATTAAAATAAATAGTTGCTTTAGAAGAGAAGTGCGGATAGAATCACAAAAAGCTAAACCCCCAAAGAAGATGGAAAGCCATGCAACTACAACAAAGGATAGTACTTTCTACACGTCTATTATACAAAATGAAACCTGTGGTCAAAGCACACCTAGACGGTATCAGATTCGCCAGCGTGAGCCTGCCACGATCACTGGCCTCTACTGGCGTCTCCGGCTGCTGTGGCCTGTCCTGGCTTGGTGGTGGAACAAATCCGGATAGCGTCTCCATGCCGGACGTATCAAAAAGCATGGATGATGGCGGACTCTCAACATTGTATATCTGTCGCATCAACTCGAGGCGATAGCTGGGTTATGCAATCAAAAATGATTTGGGTTTTGGGGAGTTTGGAAGGCGGATGTTGGGTTGGGGATAGCGGATGGTGAGAGAACCGAAAAAGTACAAATCAACAATTGTTCGAGTATCCTAGTCGAAATGTCGGGTCTGATGGCGATGATTCTTGAGGCGTAAATGGTGGCGGCGTGATCTTTGTTAATTGCCAAAGTTATACAAAATTGCGCAAATTAGTACCGACCAACTCTAGGGCTTTTGCTAGCAAAACTAGAAACTAGAATCCGTGAACTACAACCACCATGCACGTACCAAAATAAACATAATCACAAATACAACTCAAGTCGGAAGCCAGCTTTGAATTTTTCAAACTTTTAACCAGAAGTGCATAGAAGAATGAACGTGAGCGAGGATCAGGAAATCCAAATCGTTGGAGCACTGACTCAAGACTGACTTACCGTAGCTTCTCCAGCGACCAGTAGTGAGTAGCTCCGTTTTTGGTGTCGGTCACCTCTACAGCCACCAAGGTCTTGGAGACTGGTGGAGCTCCGAACTCGTCCTCCTGCTGCAGAGGAGCCACGCTGGAGGCCAGCTCAGGTGGCAGAGGGGAGTACAAGGTGTCGGTCAAGAGCGTGAATTGGAATTGCACCTGAGATGGAGATTCTAAATGAAAATATGTCTAATTTTAAATGCCAATAGTTGTATACCTTCTTCTTCAACTCAACAGAAATGGCATTGGCCTCCTTAAGGAATATGGCATTGCCCCAAAGATCATCCCGCAAGGATGTGAATTGATGGTAACGCCACTTGCGGAAGGCCCAGGCAGCCAAGCCAGCCTCTCGAGCAGTCCAGCAGGACTCGTAATTTGGGTTGGCTGAATGGAATTAAAAGATACAAATTATATAACCAATCCAATGCCAATCAAACAACATCCTATACTTACTATAGACATCCTCCTCCTGGTGGAAATCTTCCGGGGAGTAGCTGCTGTACATCGACATGGTCATCGACTGCTCCTCCACCTGCTTCTGCAAGGCATCTATGCGTGCCTCGTAGGTCTTGCGCTGCTCCTCGAACTGCTGGTCGGCCTGGAGCTTCTCGCGCTTGTATTGCTCCTCCAGGTTGTCCAATCGCTTCTTCATCTCGGCCTTGAGATCGATTCCCTGCTTCTCGAGCAACTCGCACTGGGCAAAGTTCCAGTCGACCTGCTGGGTGTCGGCCTTCTCAACCTCGTTTTCTGCCTCGGTTTCGGTCTCGATCTTGTCTCGCAGCTCGCGAGCCTGCTCCGGATTGGTGAATCGGAAGACATGGTTCTTGCCCAAAATCACACGCGATCCGGTCTTGAGGACTTCTGGCTCTACCAGTTTACGGCCATTCACATAGATGATGGCGTCCTTGTGCGGCAACAGGGTAACAGTGCTGTTGCGGTTCTCGAAAGTGCAGTGCTCCTTGAGGATGTGCGACCCAGAGAGCTGAATGTCCTGGGGCACATTAGCCTCATGCGTACCCAAACGGGTCAAGCCATCCTTGATGTAGTAGAGCAGACACTCGGATAGATTGGGATCTTCATTGAGATTCACCAAATGTGGGGTTTTCTTGGGGGAGAACACGCCCACAGTAATGCCATCCTCCTTGACGGCCACACCCATCTCGGCGAAGACCGCCTCACGTTGCAGACGAATCTCCTCGGTGCGCTTGAGTTTCTCCTCCCAGGTCTCGTTGAGTTCTGTAGAGGATGTGGTTCATAAAAAGGACTTGTGTGAAGATTATAGTTAAGAAACCCACCTGCTATGAGTTTCTCGCTGGCCTGGAGCTGATCCACCGCCATTTCCGTGGTGGATCCATTACGGTTTCGGGACTTGGTGGGGGACTTGATCACCGTGGACTTGGTGAGTTCATCCTCTGCAAGAATTAAAGTGATATTAGCTTGAGAACTCTCAAAGAACTTTTAAATCACAAGCGCAGTGACAAGCGTGCTAGGATTACCAAGATTATGAAATACATAAAGATATATGTTGGATTATAAATATATATAATATATATTAAGCAAATGCCGATTGTTTTTGATTATCTGAGGGACGGTTGCATAACTCTGGCTTGTCCACTGTCTAGCCCTAAAGCAGTGCGGACTGCGAGGAGTTGGTGCCTGTCTCTATTTTTGGACCTGGGCAACACAAATAAAATGCATAAAATCCAAGTCTTTCCACACGACCGAAGATCCTGGGATAGGAGTTCAGGTCCTGGAGTCTCTTTGGTTTATTTCGATGGCAACATAAAGAGGACTTGACTGTGATTATTTGATATGGAATATATAGGATTATATACATCCAGAAGCAATTTTATTTAGAAGCTTTCACAATACAGCACAATATAGACGCACACACAGAGAGAAATTTATGATTATTGGCAGTGGTTAACTACAAAAATCAGTGCGTTTCAAAGCTATAAAATAAAAAATATAATATTCAAAAGTATTCATTGCAGGAAGCTCTGAAACGCACTGTAGTTTCATATTGCATATTGGTTTTGTTGCATGTGAAGCCTTTGAGATTTGATTAGCGCTGATTTCTTTGGCATTTACTTACTATTGGCATCGCGCTTCTCACACACCACTTTGCCATCGGGTCCTAAATGAAATAGGTTTGGTTTTTGGTTGGTTTTTGTTCTTTCTAGCGTTACTAGACTAGAACTAAGTCTAACTTAAGCTTTGGTTTGTTTTGGGCTTGTTTTCGGGTGTAGCGAGTAATTTTGGTAGTGTGGCTTGGGTTTATGTACTCTAGCTTAGTTCTATTGTATCGAAACCTCATGGGAAATATTTCAGGGTTTAGGAGAACTTACCTTCTTGAACTTCAATACCCTCGGCTTTCAATAGATCCCGCAGTTTCTGGATCTCCTCCTTGAGTTCGCGTATAAGCTTGGCATTGGCGTCTTCGTTGACGACAGCCTTGCAAACAATTTGCTTGGCACGATCCGCATAGCTATAAGAACATGTTGGTTTATTCATTTTTATATAATATAAATTATATAACTTATCCTTACCGCAGTGTGCTGAGAGTTTCATCGTAGTTGATATCAGCTGGAGAGATGGCTGCAATCATAGCTGTTTTGGAATTACCTCCCAGGTTCTCACGGAGTAACCAAGTCAGGGCCGAATCACGGTACGGAATAAAGTCTGCCTTCTTAGCATTCTTTTTCTTAGAGGCCTGGAAAAGTTTAAAAATATATTAAAATCTACAAATAAGAAGGTTTTGAACTCTTTTCAACTTACAGACTGTAATTTTTCCAGGCAGCAGATAGGGAAATTATTTTTTTTAAATTAAAATATTCAAATTTAAAATCCAATTCTAGAGAAAATTCAAACTTACAACTTCCGCCAGAGCTGAAATAACTTTGCCCAAAGTGGTCAGGGACTTGTTGATGTTGGCTCCCTCCTTCAAACGGGTGCCCTTGGCGCCAGTGGAATCCGCTCGCTCGGAGCCAGCCAGATCCACCAAGCTGATCTTGGATACCTTTTCTGTGGTCAGATCGGTCATCGCATCATGACGACGCTGGGTGAAAAAGATGGTAAACACCGCATGGGAGCGGGAGCTGGTTTCATTCATGTTGGTGGCGGCCACAGTTCTAAAAGGGAAAGAATGTGAAATAATCCAGAATTCAACCATAAAAGAGGCACCTACCGCGCCTTGTTGCCCTCATCAATGAGATCGTGTATGTCCTGGTAATCAGTGACTGCCAATTTCGACAGGTCCTCAACATAGGGACCCAGCAGAGGATGCTCTCTGACTCGTAAATTGCCTTTGTTCTTGGGATTCAGCAAGTCCCGGACGCGCTCGCAATAAATTTCCATATAAGAGACTTCAACCTGTTAAGGATTATAAAATAATAATATTTTTTTTTTTAAGATTATTATGCTGATAGAAGACGCACCGAATATTTGAGATCATCGGTCTCTGTTTGCTGGATACGACCGAATAGATCTTTGCAAATCATGGGTATGATACCCTCCTGCTGCTCCTCCTGTCTGCCCATCATGGTGTAAGATTTGCCAGCACCAGTCTGGCCATAGGCGAAAATGCAGACGTTGTAACCATCGAAGGAGTGCTGCAGCATCTCCTCCCCAATGTCCTTGTAGACCATCGATTGTGTGGAGAAGTCGGCATCATGGTGCTGCAAGGCAAATGCATATTTATTCCATATTGGTTTTGGAGAGCACCATATGGCTTTACTTACATCATGTGACCAGTAGGAGTAATCAAAGTTAAAGCGCTTCACTGATTCGCTTGTGTTTGGCGGTACTTTTGGGTTGGTAATGGCTGAAACACAATTTCAATTTAGTTTTTATTTTTATTGCAATTTTGTTTTTTCAAGTGTCTTACCCGTTGTGGCCCCGCTCATCTCGATAATGCATTTCGACTCCCTGGCTATTTCCCGTGAGTTGAAGGGGCGCACTCGCACCGCCACCTTAACCGACGACATCTTGGGGCTGCCTCTGAGTGGGTGTCCTGTCCTGGTTTCCGGTTAACTGGAGTGGAAGGAATAGACCGAAAGAGAAATTATTTTTTAAATCACATTGCAGTCATTCGAGTGGGCTGTAAATTGGCTTGAGACTTGCTACGCTGTACTAGCTTCATAATTGCCCAACAACTTTATGGGAATGTGCCTCGGGTAGCTCCAAACTATGAGTCATGCCCCGGCAACTCGCCAGGGAAATTTGAATTGAAGCCAAGGGGGTGGGGCTACTAGAGAAGTTGGTAGTCTTATACCCAAGGGGTTTATACAGTTGGAATAAAATTGAATTCATTCATTGCAATTTCAATTGAATGGGTAACTATTTTTGAAATAAAAGTAATTAATTTTTAAAGACAATATTAAACATATTCTTAATCTTTAATTTATAGAGTTCTCTTAGATATTTTTACTTAAACTTTTGGCATATTTTACTTGATTCTTGAACTTTGATTTTATGCGAATAGTTTTGTGTAACCCGCCTTCTCTTGAATTTTATTTATGCTACCCCCGAAGTGGCACACACACTCTCGAAGTCAAGGGAAAAATTCCACAATCCACAATGCTTCCAATAAAAACGCAGACACTCGAATGAGTCATCGAGCAAATACAAAGGGGCTGAATAAAGAAAAACACCCAAACCCTGCCCAAAAGGGGGTTATCATCATCACACTTTAGTTCAAGTTACCTCAAATCAAAATTCGAGCAGTTGCTGACTTAAAGGGCGACTATATCCTTCGAGTTAATCATATTCGAGAACTATTACTTGCGTCACTTGGTTGATTGCACTTTAGTTTTTGAGTTTCAGTTTTTTAATAATATTTAAACAATATTTGTTTATTTGATTCACTTTATTAATGTTTTTTGTTTTGCGAACAATGAAATTCTTTCACTAGAATACACTCGAGTCCTGAAATATTGAGATGCCAAAGCTAGAAACTATTCCAGTGATTTCTACTAGAAGTGAGAGGGATTCTCATGCGCAGCTGTGAGAATTCCTCACTTTCTCGTCCTTTTCTCTCTCTCTCTTTGTTTACCTGATGGAAATACATTTGTTTATGTTTTTTTTTCTATAAAATATTTTTTTTTGACGAACTGTCAAGCAGATATGCAACAGCCTGCAGTAGTCCTGAGGCAAAAGTCTACAAAAAAGGATACGCGCAGACGCGAGAGATGGTGGAATTGTCGAGAGAAAGTCGGTAGAAAAAGCGGAGAAAAGAGAGACAGACATAGAATGAGAGAGAGAGATAGAGCGGGAAAGAAAGTGAGTTTGAATATGCAAAATATTTGTGTAATTTTAGTTATACGAGGATATTATGATATGCAGACTGACGCAGATGAATAAATTACAAAGGACAACATGCAGAATGTGAAAAAGCTATTGGCGCCTTTCTGTCTACTGGGAAGGTCCTGTTAAGCAGTCCTGGCTCGGCTTCAAGTGTCAACCCTCATTGGCCCTTGAGACAAAAGCAAAATACTCGACGTCCTTTTGCGTCATATAGTTTTGTATTTTTATGGCTTCACGCGGGGCCACACGTCGGATACTTAATGCCATATGCAGGACCTCAAACCGCACTCACACCCACGACCACAAACACACACACCAAGTATCCTTCGCAAAGCGAAATATCCTTCGCTTGGGTCGTCTTGACCTTTATTAATAAATTTTCATGTTGCCTTTGCCATGGACACCGAGCCAGGATATCTCTACACTCTACACTGTTCACACTCTTGTGGAGGCCACTGTCACATATATGATGTAAAAAACAGAAAGGAATAATTCGAAAAATTATGTAAAAAATAGAGAATGGGCTATGCGTTTGAGAATTTTGAAATGTTTGATCGAACGAATTGATGAATTTTGCAAACATATATTTTGAAGCAATTACCAATTGAGATTCTTTTAATTTTTTTGTTTGGTATTATCGGGGCTTTGTGGAACTTATAGAACTCAAAATATTTTCTGTTTCAAGAACATTTGGGGCTGCTGTTGGTAGTCCATTGGCTGGTGTTGTTGTTGGGGCTCCTGCTGGTGCATTTCGTGTTCTTGTTGCAATTCCTGTGTGTAATTGAATACTAGGATAAAACTATCCAACATGGATCGCTTGGACGTGGTGGCGAATATTATCGACAGCACCAGGATTGTGGTTAACAATAGGGCGAAAAACAATAAATAACCAAAAGCGCACATTCGCGTTGCTTAGTTCTCTTCTTCAGTTAAAGGATATTATTATATGCATATAGACTCTATATTATAGAAGTATCTATATATGTGTGTATGCCTTTCTGCCTTTCTCTATAACAGCGAAAATTTTGTATTTCTTTTCAGTATAAAGAATAAAGAACTTGTTAACTTTCGCATTCACTGATTAGTTTCATTAGAATTCATTGATTTTCGAAGATTCTCTTTACTTTTCCGTGTTACGAGAGTATTTCTTGGTAGAATTTTCTTCGCTTTGGGAAAACTATGGGTTTTTTCTGCACAAAATCGATGGCCAGCCAGCGGAGGGCCTGAGAAAAATAACACGCACGACTCGGAACCAGAACGAACTGCACCCGTTAAGGGTAGACGACACAGTGAGCTCTGGGAAAGTTCAGAGCTTCTGCTTCTGGCAGGATATGTGACCAGCCCTCGGCCAAAACGCATGCGCCAGTACTTTGTGGTAAAGGGGGAGGGTTAAGGGAAGAAGGAGGTCCAAATCTGGAAGCGGGTGTAGTGAGGTGTATATGGGTATGCGAAAAATTTCATAAATTTCATGCTGAGAGCTATAACAAAACACTGGCCTGTCACTCGCTGGCATAAAGAATTTCATTATTACTGCAAGGTGTGCTCACTATTGCCGGATGCCGCTGTTGCCACCCTAGAGCACCCCTCCTTCCTCGACGTTTGATCTTATTATGAGCTATTTCACTATCGCTGCCGGCACAGTGGCTCTCAGCCCCAGCCCCCAGCCGATGACGTAAAATGAATTGTGTGTGTGTCGCCTTCTTTTTTTTTATATTGATTTCCCAGGACAAGCTATGGCTTTTTATGTTACTCGGTAGTTTCATTTGTATACTTCTCCGGCGTAATTACATTGACATTGAAATCTGAAGCTGACAGGGCGGTAAAAAGTGGCGGGGTGTGGGTGTAAGATGAGGCTGAAGGCTGAAGGATGATATTAAAACTGTCTGTCACAATCTTGCAGAGTGTAGCCTTCTTAAAGTAACAAGAAACCTTAAAGACCGCAGTCTTAAGGTTAACCTAAAGAGGGTATGTTTTTTTTATTTTTCTTATATTCCTACTTATAACTGGTAAAAGAATAAAGTATTTTATAAGAGCAATAGACTAATATTATAATATAATAGTTGAAGCCGCATATGATACAAAAGAGGGCCATAAAATTGAGTTTTTTTACTAAACACATAATTTTAAACTAAAATTTATCCTAAAAACAACTGATAACAATGTTTTTAAAATATATTTAAATATTTTTTAAAGATATAATTTCATTCATAACCATCTCGAATAAGTCATATAATCCTCGTCTAATCCTAAGATCAAGTTCACCTTTTGGGAATTAGACTACATAAATTTCTATTACTGCGCAGAATTTTCATGAGGAATGTGTGCAAAGCGGAGAAGGTCCTGTGGGGGAGGAGTCTAGGGAGAAAAGAAAAGTACACACAGACGAAAACCAACCCAAATAATATCGAGCGTGTGTGGAAAGCAAATACAAGGAGCTGAACCCAAAAAGGGTCTGGGTAATTCGGGAGGGTCGTTGACGTTTATTGTTGGCTGCGCAATTCCTCTTTTTTTTCCTCCATTTCACTCCCAGCTTTAAGGACCTGCCAACGAATGTCAATGACAGTTCATGAGCCAAAACATTTCAATTTTTCCGCTGCATCACTCTCGAAAGAGAAGGGTTCGCTGACTCCTCTCCGCCAGGCTGATCCACAAGCAATTAAAATAACACACTCCAACGGCCAACACGGCGTATGAGTCATCTAAGAGTGGCCGTAAAAAGTTTCGATTATTTTAGCGAATTTCTAGCTGCGGGCTTGCCAGCAAATTACATTTAAATTCAATTTTTCAGTCTGCAGCTGGCTCAAATGACATTTATGGCCCTGCGTGGGTGAACGGCGAGAGCTCTTGAAATGGCAGACACGTGGATGCACCCCCAATCCACGTTATCCTGCCATAATTTCTTTTATTTTCTAAAGCCCCCAGGGTGCTTAAAGTGCACAGCGAGATTTTAATGGGGAAAATAATAATACAAGAAAATAATTTATTTTATAAAGAATATTATATAAGACTATAATATAAAAACTGTCTGGCACATAAATCCTAAATTCGATCTGGGTTTTAAATTATTAGAAGCAAAGCTAGGAAAACAATCCCTAGGAAACTAGAGGAGAACGGGTAGGACCCCCAGAAAGCCTGCCCCACGCAAAAAAGGAACTGCCACAGTCGCACAAATACATTCTAACGAAAAAAAAAATAATACGGCGGATGACTCATCCGGGCAAAGGACTCGTGCCAAGCTTTCATGTGTTTGTGTGCGTTTGGGAGTGTGGAACCTGGCCACAGTCGCGTCCCAGCAAAGAGGGAATACCAAAGAGCAGAAGCCAAGGAAACGGAAGGAAGGAAGGAAGAGCGAGCCAAATGGTGAATCATCTTTCAAGAGGCAAACTTTTCTTCCTTCCAAGCCATGTCCTCTGCCTTGCCACCCACTCACAAAATTTTTTTTCGGGCACCACATAATTTCAAGGTTTGTTTACACAGTGTTTTCTGTCTACACAACAATAAAATAATTATATTAAAATATTTTCTATCATTTATAAATATAAAACAAATACAATTTAAACAAAGGAATATGTATAGATAAAATTTAATGAACAGAAATAAATAAAATGTATTTCATATAAGCTCAATATATTTTCCAAGTGTAGTAGGCTTCCTTTTTTTCATGTTGGCATGGAATGTTGTAACTTGCGGTGCCAAGTTGTCGCTCCATATACGAAGAATATTATTTGCAACACACGCGGCTGCCAGGACACGTTGATTATCAAGTGATTTCCATTTCCAGAGCTTTTTTCTTCATGCCACAAAATGGGGCTGACCACACGTGATGAAGTAGACCGCAATGGGTGACCGACACGCCCCTCGGGAAAATATAGGAACTTGCAACTTTGGAAATATGAAGAGGAACTCTTAAAAGTGCAAGCCGCAGACAATATCCTCGTATATCATTTTGGACAACCGCAAGCTATTGGTCCTCTTCCTAGTCAAACACAATTAATAATAAAGTAGGAAAAATCGCCAGGACAGGAAGCCATTTCGCGACCAGGTGAATTTTAGCCAACTCTGCGTGCGGTGGTCTCTCCATTTTGCTTTTTAATGCTTCCTGGAGGAAATTTATGTTTATTGCTCGGCCCCCCCGCATAGCACTCTTTTTCCCTCATGGCCTTTTTTATCCTTTTACGCTTTCCTTTTTTTTTGTACAAGTATTTTCCTTTATTTATTCATGACACTTTGGAAGCCACTTTATGGACGGTGCTTAAGCTGCGTTCTTTGAAAGCCAGAACTTTAAGCTGGCAAAACAATATTTTCCCAAGGGGGCTTACACGCAGCCACTAAGCCATGTCTATGATGTTTTCTATTTTCAGAACAGAAAACACAATCACAAGCTCCAATCCCCAGTAATCCACTGCGCACTTAATATTTCAATTAAACTGGACATTGTAATCATAGCAGAGATTTTCTGATTCCATGACGCATAGTTATTACAGTGAAAAAAAATATTTAATACAAAAGTCAATAACATAAACTAATGAGAATTAATAACTATTCTAAAAAATAAATGATTAAAACATAAAGTCATACATATTGTTCTTAAAATTAAATACAAATTTAATTTTCATCTTAAATTCTACATCGTGTTTTTGGCTTTTTCCAAAGTGGACCATCCAGACGCCCACACAAGTCGTACAGACGGACAGTCGGACATCCCAGATTGTCGGATATCCTTCTGAGGTGTATTATCTGCCCACACACTTCTTCCATTTCAATGGGAATGCAATGACTTTCTGCGTCGCAACGAGGTGAAGGCTATTCTGATGTCTGACTCCCTCCAAAGGTCAGAGGTTGGCTGCCCATCACTTGACACGCTGCCTCTGCAAACATTTGGGTTCGATCCCACCCCCGTGGGACTCATGACAAATACAGTGGATGGACCACCCCGGCATGGTAACTCAATTTCTACTCCTGACGTCAATTGGCGAGGCGATAACCAAAAAGCCGTGGGTGGACACCGAAATGCGTCTGCTCTGGATTGCGAGCCCTCTGATGACAGGTTGCACCATATGCTCGGCAAAAATTTGCAAACAACAGTCAAGAGGTTTTATTTTTAGAGTGTTAATGGGGAAGGAGGCGTGGTCCGCCCACAACAGCTGCTAAAGTATCTGGAGCCGAAGGAGCCGCAACAGGATAAATGTGGAAATGTCCCTGCGGGAGATGCGTGCGCAGTTGGCAGGCCAACTAGCTATGGAATATTGATTTTTCACACAATTTCCCGAATACAGGCAAGTGGAGTTTTTCACAGAACACCCAAAAAACAGCTCATATAAATGAAACAAAGGACGTTTTTAAAAAATGATTATTAAGGAGCAAGAAATTACTCACATTTGATAACTGATACTAGGGGGCACCTCCCCTTTTGTGTGTGGTTAGGGATTTTCGATCTCACAATCACAGTTTGTTTGATTTTTGATTGCACTCGATTTGTGTTAGTTTTTGGGATTAATTTTATTCGCCTTTATCACTTGACCCCGCAGAGGAAAAGCTGTTGGTTTTCCTTTGTTATTTCGCTCCGTTTCAAATGTTCTGCCGATTTTTCACGGAGGCCATTACGCGAACAGGCAACAAACGACTCTGCCAGCCATTCAGTCAGTTGTCCCACAGCTCGGGTGCTGCGCGTGCTGGAAAATTGTTTGCAGCTGCGCGCACGCAAGCTTGGAAAACTGAAAAACGGGCGAAAAGCGAAACTTCCTTTCCGCCCCCTTTGACAAGCTGGCTTTGTTTTTGTTTGGAACAGCTGATTATTGGGTGTTTAGTGATGGAACCTCTGGACCGATAACAAGTGATTGTAATCGATAAAATGTTTATGCGGAATTATTTTTAAAGTTTTTAAAACTTTAAACTTTACATTATCATAGGATAAATCAATAAAATGTCTTTGATAAGTTGTCAACTTTTGAATATTTATTAGCTGCAACTCAGACTAAAGTTTGGGATCTCTGATCCGCTGATGCTTATATATTAGACATAGATAACAGCTTGAATATGCACTTAGCAGCTGAGTTTCTTGGCCTCCTGGAATCGGCAGGAGATGTCGTCCCAGTTGGCAATGTCCCAGATGGCCTCTACGTAGGAGGGGCGGACATTTTTGTATTGCAGGTAGTAGGCATGCTCCCAGACATCAATGCCGAAGAGTGGGATCAGGCCAGTGGAAGCCTCCAAGGGATCCTGGTTGGGCAGAGCCGCCAGCTGAAGTTTGCCGGTCTTCTTGTTGAAGCCCAGCCAGCCCCAGCCAGAGCCCTGTACAGCCACGGTAAGGGCAGACAGCTCCTTCTTGAAGTCATCGAAGCTCTTCCATTGTGACTCGATTGCCTTCTTCAGCTCGTCGCTGGGGGAGCTCTTGTTGGGCGAGAGATTCTGCCAGAAGATTGTGTGGTTGATATGTCCGCCACCATTGAACCTAAGGGCTGGGGCCAGCTGGATAAGCTTGGTGGTGTCGCTCTTTGCCTTGGCCTCCTCCAGCTGCTCCTCAGCGGCGTTCAAGTTGTTGACGTAGGTCTGGTGGTGCTTCTGGTGGTGCAGCTCCATGATCTCGCGGCAGATGATGGGCTCCAAGGCAGCATAGTCGTAGGGTAGCTTGGGGAGTGAGTGCTTGCCGCGCACCAACTGGCTGAAAT
This sequence comes from Drosophila bipectinata, assembly GCF_030179905.1. Taxonomy (NCBI): domain Eukaryota; kingdom Metazoa; phylum Arthropoda; class Insecta; order Diptera; family Drosophilidae; genus Drosophila; species Drosophila bipectinata. Next base: position 11,560,732 of record NC_091737.1, read on the forward strand.
GATTTATAATATATTTTTAGTTGCATATCCTCAAGTTCAGGGCCGCCATTGTGTATAATAATAGTTGTTATTGCTATTTATGTAATCGGCCGGGCCGGCATTGATTTTCTTATGCCTTATCCCACAAACAGTGTACTTACCCAGCGGTCTGAGTTATTTTGCGAGCTACAAACATCTCTGCTGAATATTCGACTGCAATTTAAAGTTAATTGTAATGTTTAATGCTTAAAACATATATATCCAGGACTTACATACTTTATTCTGCTTTTTGAACAAATTATTTCTTACTAGTGATGAGACTTAATTAGTGGTGGTCATGTACTTTGTTTATTTCGCACAATTATTGCCTATATATTTAACGGAATAACATTATAAAGTTGGGAAACATACTTTTCTTCATTTTTGTGAGTTAAATCAGAAACAAACCAAGAGTTGAGGAAAGAGGCTTAGCTTACTGGAACTATCGACGCGTTTTCGATAGTCAAGTTGTTGTCGGTTGACTCGGTTTGCAACACTGTTTTTGAGGCGCCGAATTTAAAAGGTTCATTGCTTTTTCTGTCCCCAAAAAGTAAGTCGGCCAGGCGAATAACACAAAAACATAGCACACAATGTCCACTTTCAATGTGCCTTCTCGTATTCAAATCGACATATCTGATCAGCGGGCACAGAATATTCTCTACAAATATCTACTGTTTCGTAAGTTCACTTCTAAAATAAAACCCAGTGAAGATCACGAGTCCTCCTGTCCTCCAGCTTCTGCAGACATGAGCAGTGATGACGAAAGCTCTTCTTCCAACACCGCCGTGATCATCGACAATGGTTCTGGCGTGTGTAAGGCGGGGTTTTCCACCGAGAACACCCCCAGCGTGGTTTTCCCCTCAATTGTGGGCCGACCTCGTCACCTTAATGTGCTAGTGGATTCCCGAATCCATGACGGTATGGTGGGAGAGGCGGCTGCTAGGAAGAGGGGCATGCTCACCCTGAGGTATCCGATTGAGCACGGCGTGGTCAAGAACTGGGATGATATGGAGAAGGTCTGGACACACACATACGACCTCTTGCGAGCTGATGCTCAGGATTATCCGGTGCTCCTAACTGAGGCCCCTCTTAATCCCAAAAAGAACCGCGAAAAGATGACGGAGATTATGTTTGAAAACTTCCAGGTGCCGGCTCTCTACGTGGCCATTCAAGCGGTCCTATCTCTCTACGCCACCGGGCGCACTGTGGGTATTGTGGTCGACTCCGGTGACGGGGTGACCCACACGGTTCCCATTTACGAAGGGTATGCTTTACCGCACGCCTGTATGCGAATAGATTTGGCTGGCAGGGATCTCACCGATTACCTGTGCAAGCTGCTCCTGGAAAGGGGCCTGAAAATGAGCACCAGTGCCGAGCGAGAAATCGTGAGGGACATCAAGGAAAAACTCTGCTACGTGTCGATGGACTACACGAAGGAGTTGGGGCTCGACCAGGGTCATCCCAGAACTCCTGAGGAATCGCAGATATTTACAGATCGAGAGGATATCTACGAATTGCCCGATGGTCAAAAGATAAGTATTGGCAACGAAAGATTTCGTTGTCCGGAGGCACTTTTCCAGCCCAGTTTGTTAGGTCAGGAGGTGATGGGCATCCACGAAGCCACCTACCAGTCTATTCTTAACTGCGACTTGGATCTGCGCAAGGATATGTACTCCAACATAGTTCTCTCCGGTGGCACAACCATGTTCCGTAACATCGAGCACCGATTCATGAAGGATCTTACCGATATGGCACCTTCCTCCATCCGCATCAAGATCACCGCCAGTCCGGAGCGGAGGTTCTCCGTTTGGACAGGTGGTTCTGTCTTGGCATCGCTTACCAGTTTCCAAAATATGTGGATTGACAATAGGGAGTACGAAGAAGTGGGTCCAACCATTGTTCACCGCAAATGCTTTTAAGAAAAGACTTTGTTAGGATTTAAAAGGACCTTAAAAAAACTAAAAATGTTCAAGATTAATTTAGTTTTACTTGTATGCGCAAGATTATATATTTTATAAGTTAAAATTAATAATATAAAAAGTGCGGAATAGGTTGCTGTGTATTCCTATTATTTTAAACTTTAAAATAAGGTCAGAGAAATTTTCAACCTCTTGGAATAGGGTTTTGGGTCACATTGTTTTAACGTAAGTCTTAAGGATTGGATATTCTTTATTTCTGTTGAATTTTCAATAAAAATCTTTAAGAACCGATTCAAGAACCCATCCATTATTAGCCAAATTGTTAGGTATTATTAGCCTAATCGTTGTAACCACATTCAAACCATCTCCAGCAACTGTAGACTCGGCAAATGCCCTCTTAAAAATATTCATATAAGCAAAATTATTAGCATCATATTACGCTGACAACCGCTGCATTTTGATTCTAATTAATTGAGAATTTATTAAGCCAAAATGACGCATATGGGTAATGTGTGCTATTGCCTCATAGAAAACGCAGTAACCTTAACTTCCTTCCAGTGCACGTGCAACGTGAAGCGGCAAGCGCCACAAAAGCTGAGCTCCAAGTTCCAAGCTGCAGTTCACCTTCATAATTGCAATCGTCAAGCTCTATCATTTCATTTTCATTTATTTTTTATTTTTAAGTATTTAGTTTTTTGGTTTTCAGTCAGCTGCACTTGAGAGGCTGGAGGCGCGCTTTTGTTTGCGTTTTAGGTTTTGAGCACTTCACTTGATTTCGATCACGGATCCACGGCAAAATTTGTTTGGAGACATCACAAAACAGCGCGTGCTTGAAGAGAAGCAGCTGTTCAGCATCCACCAGCCAAAAAGCGCATCCACATCAGCAAATGCATCTGAATCTGAATCTGCATTAGCATTAGCCCTTCTAAACGCATCCGAGCACCGGTGATCGTATGGAGATTGGTACTGGGAGTTAAAGCTACAGAGAGAGAATACCCTAAAGATTAAGACTTCGAGCTCTTAGAATATAGCCTAGTTAGTTCTTATAATAAATTATCTTTCTACAGAATTTTTAATAAAGTACTACTCTTATTTTTCTGAGTGCATCACTTTTGAAGTGTAAAGTTCAATAAACCTATCTGGCCCATATCCAGTGGCAAATTATTACGCGATCTTAGCCAGGTGAGGCTGGATTTTGAGCCTAAATCAAGCTGACAACCACTTGGAAGGGTTTTCCATGTCAAATGGAAATCTGTGCCAAGTCGCTGCTTGTGGTGGTGACTGTTTTTTTTTTCTTTATTTTATTTATTTTTATTTTTTTAATGCTGCTGGTTGTTCCAAGGTTGCGTAAATTTATCACTTCACTCCCGGGGGGAGAGCTAATGCAATTTTGTAAATTGTTTCCATTCGGTTACCTCATGGCTAACGTGGATTTATATATCACTTTGGACGGATGGATGAATCTACTTTTTTTTTTATACGTACCATACATGTATATATTTTATTAAATGCCTAAACACCGAGGAATTCAAATTCGTGAGGCTATAAATTAAAAAGGGACATGGAGCACAGCATGGCTGTGGAGTGGGTGGGGGTTATGGGCACATCATTGTGTCATGCCGAGAGTCGCATCATGAGCTTCATGAGCTTGTACTCTGATTTTGGCCCGGCTAAGATGTCTTCTCTCTGGCCCGTCTGGTATTTTGGATTTGGATTTGGATGATGTCGCCTCCGTCGTTAATTTCATATGGATGCAACAGAGCGTGGTTTAATGTGATGTAGCTAGTTGTTGTTTTGGTGGCAGATGCTGCATGTTGCTGTTGATGGAGCAGTTAGTTCCCATGGGCCATGGCATGGCTGGGACTTCCCTATCCTCCCACTTTGCTGAAGCGTTTAGCTAACCCCACTTTATTAGTGGGATGTGACTGGCTCACCCAAACTACGCAGTTTATGTTTATTACCTGTTGCTTTGGCCCTTGTGTCACCTCAAATTAAGTCGGGGAAAGAAATTTATGCGAAGGCTTCTATGAAAACAAGAAGGAAACTTTGAGCCTGATGGGGGAAACAAGGAATACCCTAAGACAAACTAAGAATATTAGAACACAAACTAAGGAGATTACTGCGGTCTTGGTCTTCAAAAGGTATAAAACTCTCCTTAATATATTTAAATTATAGTATAATTCTAAATAAAGAACTATACCCCTTTTAAGTGTATCTCAGAACCATCTGTTCTCCTTCTGCGCAGCTGCCAGGAAAAGTTGTCAAATCAATACTAGCATCCTTCGCAGCATCCTTTGGAGTTACCTGTCCCCAACAGGTTGTGTCTCGCAGTCTCGCCCTGGAATGAGCTCATTTAACCAGAAGCCTCGCCATGAACCGGGCAAGGACAACGTCCACTCGTCTGCGCTGGATTTGTGCTTTTGGCCTGGCCATCTCCTTGTATTCCTTGTACGTGAAACTCAAGCTCGGCAAGGACGAAAACTACAAGCCGATTTGTGATGTGGCAGATTATGTTAGCTGCTCCTTGGTTTTTAAATCAAAGTAAGTGTCTAAAATGAAGATTTTTTATAGAATTTTGAAATCTACTTCATCCTCTAGCTATGGAGATAACTTTGGTTTCAATACAAAACTTTTTTATGAACAAATACCAAAAAACCTGAACCAGCCAAATGGAGCCATAGGATGTGTCTTCTATTTGTTGTATTTCTTAAGCTGTGAGTTCAAATATTCTCTGATTTTAAAGTTAACTAAGTATTCTTTTATTTCAGCCTTTTTTGAACATCGATGGCTTTGTGTGGCCCAATTGATAATCTGTTCTTATACCTTAATTCTGTGTTTTTATTTGGGCTTCCTGTTGGTCTTTGTTTTCTACAATTGTTGTGTGGTTTGTGTTACCATTTATATTATTCAAACATGGTTGTTTCTGGAAGTATTTAGGCGCTACAAACGTCTATACATGAACAAATAAAAAGTGAAATAGAATTAAATTGTTCGGAGTTGACAGTCGAGGAGGCTACTATTCCGGAGGCCAAGTTAATTTGCCCATTTGTCTTGGCCAAGATGAAGATCTTCAGCTTTGACCCACACGTTCGGCTGCCAGCAGGATGTTGAATTGGCAACTTTGTAACTCCCATGGCCGGGCACGTCGCGGAGCAATTAATTGTGCACGTTCCCATTTGGTGGTTGCCAAGCTCCAAGAGATCCAACATCCAAGATCTGTGAATGGCGCTACCGACAAATCAGCCAACAAGGTGGGCGGACTGCGAAAAATCAGCGCAATTAATTTCCCATAAGGTTCGGGAATCTCTTTGTGTGGGCTTGGGTTTCCACTCGGATGAGCCAAATAACTAAATCATTGAATGAATGGATGGTACAATGGGATTATAGTCATCACTTCAAGCTCCGAGGCTCTTTTTTTAATTGATTATACATTGATCTAGAAATCCTTCATATTTATTTGCACAATCTCCCATCGAATTGATCTGTCTGAGGTACTTAAAGTCTATTCATTTCTTGAAATGATTAACAATGATCGAATGATCTCAATTTGGACTATGATATGGCTATGAAACTGTTATGATACTCAATTAAATGAATATATAACAGATTCTTCAAACCTAGAAGAACAACTTTTAGATACCCTTTCCATTAACATTAAAGGCTTTTAAAACTAAAAAATAAATGAAGATTCTTGATTAACTTTTGCATTCCGGTATAGATGTTCTATACGATTTTCTATTAATCCTATAGATCGATTCGACCCCTCTATCAGACGCATCCTACTCTAAATCGGGGTCGTCTCTGGCACGATCTTAACTTGGCTTGGGTTTTTGGCTTTGGTCTCTGACAAGACAAGACAAACAAATGCAAACTTTGGCGCTTGTCACCGCAACTACGGTGAACCACTCGCCGAGGAGTGAACAGTGAGCACAGACGCCGCCGACACATTCACCCAGGCGACCGAGTAGACTACTTTGGGCCAACGTAACTTCGGAGATCTGGAGTCGAGACTCTAGCGCAGCCCAGCACAATCACCTCGAGAAGATGTGCGATGATGTGCGCCAGAAGAAGGCAAATCAGCTCGAGACCGAGACACCCTTCACGTGCGATCACAACTAGTGTTAGAGGAGGAGGTGGCGGTGGCGGTGACGGTGGCGGTGGCTATGGCGGTGCTGAACATAGTAGAGTAGAGTGGAGATTGAGATTTTCTTTTGGCCAGGCGGCTCTATAGAATCTCTACAGCGGCAGCGGCGTCTCCGAAGACGATCGTATGTGTGGCAGCTGTTCGCTGTTGTTGCCACACGCCGAAGCCACCACCTCCAACTCATAATCGAGTTCGTGTGTGCATCCTAGACTTTCAGTTTCAGTCGCAGTGTGCCACATATAAATACGCCTTGCGGCAGCAGCAACAGATCAGTCAGAATTCGGCGCTGCTCTCAAGCGCTACCTTCAATCCAAGATCCAAGATCCGTAGTCCCAGATCGGTGCTGTCCTGCCAAGTGGAATATGTTCAAGTTACTCGGTTTGACGCTGCTAATGGCGGTCATGGTCCTTGGAAGGCCAGAGCCGCCAGTTAACTCCTACCTCCCGCCCTCCGACAGCTACGGTGCTCCGGGCCAGAGTGGTCCAGGTGGCGGCGGTGGTGGCCAGTCGGGTCCGGGCGGCAGGCCGTCCGACTCGTATGGAGCTCCTGGTGGCGGCAGCGGCGGACGTCCTTCGGATAGCTACGGCGCTCCTGGCCAGGGAGGTCAGGGAGGCGGCTTTGGCGGAAAACCCTCTGACACCTATGGAGCTCCTGGAAACGGAAATGGCAACGGAAACGGCAACGGCGGTCGTCCTTCCAGCAGCTACGGTGCTCCTGGCTTGGGTGGAGGCCAGGGTGGCGGCTTTGGCGGCAAACCCTCGGACTCTTATGGTGCTCCTGGAAACGGCAACGGCAACGGAGGTCGCCCATCTAGCAGCTATGGAGCTCCTGGTCAGGGACAAGGCGGGTACTCTAACGGTGGAAACGGCAATGGCAACGGCAACGGCGGTCGCCCTTCAAGTAGCTATGGAGCTCCTGGACAAGGTCGTCCTTCAGACACATACGGAGCTCCTGGACAGGGTGGAAACGGTGGACGTCCCTCGGACTCGTACGGTGCTCCAGGACAAAACGGCAATGGTGGACGTCCCTCGGACTCCTACGGTGGTCCAGGACAAGGTGGTAATGGCGGACGCCCCTCCAGCAGCTATGGTGCTCCCGGTCAGGGCCAAGGCGGTCAGGGAGGATTCGGAGGACGCCCCTCAGACACTTACGGCGCTCCTGGTCAGAACGGTAACGGTGGACGTCCCTCAAGTAGCTATGGAGCTCCAGGATCAGGACCTGGTGGCCGACCCTCAGACTCCTATGGACCCCCGGCCTCGGGAGCCGGCGCTGGCGGAGCTGGAGGCAGTGGACCCGGTTTGCCAGGTGGCGGTGGCGCCGATTACGACAACGATGTGAGTAGCTTTGGAATGGTTTGGAATGTGATTTGTAAAATGGGTTTTCGGGGTGGAAACTACACGGAACACCGCTCCACCGTCCACGCTGCACACTTGCGATCTTGATGCACACCTTGCCTTGACATCTCTGGTAGATATCGATGCTCTTGCTCACCTGCACCGCCAGCTTACCTCCCAGTATCCTTGCATCCTAGCATCCCACCAAAAAAATACCTAAAACATACCCAATCTTGATCCCAGCCACTCTATCTCTCTGTGTTTCTCTCTCTTTCTCCACACGCCCCAATCCGTACTCCATTCTCCGTGTTCCGTACTCCGTACTCCATTCTCCGGCGCTTAGGAGCCCGCCAAGTACGAATTTAATTACCAGGTTGAGGACGCGCCCAGCGGACTCTCGTTCGGGCATTCAGAGATGCGCGACGGTGACTTCACCACCGGCCAGTACAATGTCCTGTTGCCCGACGGAAGGAAGCAAGTAAGCGGCGCGGCGCGGCACGGCGGGCAACAGGAGTGGATCCACCCACCACCCACTGTTCTTCGTCCTGCTCCCAGCTCCTAACTCCTCCATTCTTCTCTCTCTTTCTTTCTTGTAGATCGTGGAGTACGAGGCCGATCAGCAGGGCTACAGGCCACAGATCCGCTACGAGGGCGATGCTAATGATGGCAGCGGTGCCAGCGGCCCTGGAGGCCAAAACTTGGGTGCTGATGGCTATTCCAACGGTCGTCCCGGCAATGGCAATGGCAATGGCGGACGTCCTGGCGGTCAAGACTTGGGACCTGGTGGCTACTCCAACGGTCGTCCCGGTGGTCAGGACTTCGGTCCTAGTGGCTACTCCGGCGGACGTCCAGGTGGCCAGGACTTGGGTGCTGGCGGTTACTCCAATGGTCGTCCAGGTGGCCAGGACTTGGGTGCCAATGGTTACTCTAATGGTCGTCCCGGTGGCCAGGACTTCGGACCCGGTGGCTACTCCAGTGGCAGACCCGGCGGCAATGGCAACGGCAACGGAAACGGAAATGGTGGCGGTGACGGACGTGTGATCATTGGTGGACGCGTTATCGGCGGTCAGGATGGCGGTGATCAGGGCTACTCCGGTGGACGTCCCGGTGGCCAGGACCTCGGACGCGACGGTTACTCCAGTGGCCGGCCGGGAGGCGGCCGCTCTAACGGACAGGACAACCAGGATGGCCAGGGATACTCCAGCGGCAAGCCCGGCGGCCAGGGCAGGAACGGATTCGGTCCCGGCGGCCAGAACGGCGACAACGATGGCAGCGGTTACCGGTACTAGGAAACACGGACTCCCAGACACACTTAGCTAGATTTTTCAGACGTAGAGCAATATATCTAGTAGATAAGACTTTCTAGAACTATGTACTGTCCTCACCCTCCGACATCTCTTCGATCCCATTCTTCTATCCTCCTCGCTGTCCTCATTGCCCATTTTACCTTCTCACTTCCTCTTAGCCGTAAGACCCTGTTGTTGTAAATGCAAGTGCGAAAAATAACCCAAAAAAATAATGAAATGATAAAGCTATATTTGATGTAAGTAAGGGAATTAAATATATATTTTTTATATAAAATCAACAAGTAAAGCTTTTATTTTAAAAATAAGCGCGCATGAAACAAAACTAATCGATTTCCCAAAAACCTATCGAAGCTGGAATATTTTGTATCGAAATATACCAAATGGCTTGCAGTATTTAATCGAAACATCGATTGCTTAGTCGATGAATCCCCACCTCTAGGCGGCGTCGCGCGCGGATCTCCTCACTTTTTTCAGACAAAATAAACAAATAGTTCTCGGACGGGAAGCCAATAAGTGTAATGAATAGTAATTAAGCGGTCGACGTGCGCGAGTCACCACACTCTATCTCATCGAATTAAAATTGTTCGCCCCGACGCGTTGAGTTATGTTCCATTCGCCCAACCAAGTAAGTCGGTCGCTGGGCGTCCAAAATAAGTGAATTTTTTTGTGGCTATAAATAACACAGACTGTGCATTGCTATTTCGGCTGGGCGTCGCTATCTTTTTGTCAACTGGCGGGCACTAAACGCCCGAGTATCAAGTGCAATTTTTCTTTTCTTGCTTGGCGATTACGAAAGCCAAACAAGAAAAAAAAAAGGGGTGGCGGGTGAGTGGGCTGTGGGCGATGGGCGATGGGTGGCGGGTGTCGGTCGCCCCACACTTTGCATACAATAAGCTTAGAACCTCAACGAAGGCAAATTGCGTGCGAAGTGCTCTGTGTGTGTTTGTTTTTGTGTATCTGTATCTGTAACCGTGGCCAGTATCTGTATCTGTATCTGTGTTTATGTTCGGCTTCGTTTTCGTTCAATGCTATTGATTTGTTCCGTTTCTGTTCCTTTAGCCGGTGGAAATAATGTCTCAGAAAGTGAATCATCGTCGGACGGATCAATAAAATTCATTTGGCACTTCCTTTTCGGCGTTAGATCGGGGTGATAAGAAAATGATAAGAAGATACAAACCCACACAAACACACACACAAGACAAGACAGTGTAACGCCCCTTCGAGTTTCGAGTGCCATCTGCAGTGCCTTGCACTGAAAAATATTTCTAAACTCTATCTAGAACTTGTCACAAGGGCGGTGGCTTTAGTCACGAAAAGTAACTCCCATCTATCTGTATTTAATTATAATAATTATTCATAGTTGTTTGTGAAAGAATTAAAATGAATAATGGGTGTAGAAGCCTCATATCGCATTTCATATTATTCACTATTTAAGCAGGCATTTCTCCAAGTGTAGCCCAACAGGATGTGCGACAGATGTTTTCGCCTGCAGAGATGAAGAGATGCTGAATTTCAAGGTTTCTCCTTTTTTCACTCCAGCCTCGCCTGGTTTCCTTCCAATTGTCTTTGTTCCTTGCATGAGTCTTGAAGTACAGCCACTCGAACCAGAAATTGGGTAAGTGGCTCACTAGTGGCTTCTAGGCTCAGTTCATTTCCCCAGCCTGGCTGGATGCTCACCAACTGACCCACTTTGATGGCTCACATGTGGTGTGGGGATCGTACATATATAGTATAATAAGCCTTAGAACAAATACAAAACACGATAATAGACAAGACGCAGTTTGAGAAGAAAGACGAGAACCCAGCTCGGTGGTGTGTGGCCTCACTTACTTTGCTTTGTTTTAATTAAATACTCTTTGAGAGAGTCTCTTCACTAAGGGGACTAAAACAAAGGAATCTTTCTTCAAAAAAAAATCTACAAAAAAGAATCAATTTCCAGAATCAAGAATACCTATATTTTCTTAAACCTTTATTAGCTTTCATTGTTTTTTTTGAAAAAGTATCTGAAGCTTCGGTATTCCTAAGTATCTCAAGCATTGTTTTCTTGGCTTGTTGCTGCTTTGTATGCCAGTTTCTCTCGCTGTTAGCCACCGTAATTACATGTATTTATTCCGGACAACCATGTGTGTGCAAAATAGTTGGACGATTGTTGATAACGCCCCTCGGTTGTGGTTCTCAATGGAAGATTAGTCTAATGTTTTCCCATTCCGAGTTTCCGCTGAAGGTTAATCGAATGAAATGCAAAAAGTATTTCATTTTTAATCACAATCTCTCGAGGAGGCGGTTAATGAACTTGACAACAGAAATAAGCAGACCGAGCGAAGATCACCGCCGCCACCCGACAGCTGACCTTGGTGAAATGATAATTTTGTAAATTCATTTTTGTATACAAAAATATAATATATTTCGCTAAAGAAAGTTGCTCTAGAGATCTATGGCCCCATGGGCTGGAGTGAGGGTCAGCTGGTGTCAGCGGAAAAGTTCAACTGCAGACACTCTTGATGGCCAATCACACTTGTCATCACTGGCCGAGCTGAATTCCAGAGCAACCCACCCACACACTAGAATAAAAAAATGAATTTATCAATGGAAAACGCCAACACAATAAGATACGAGAATATACATATCTTTGAGGTTCCTCGGGGCAAACCCACACACATGCTGGACGATTATCTAGAATCCGTATGTATCCGTAGTATCTTATTTAAATACAATTGCTGCCTGGCCTGATAAACAACCAACCGAAAAAAAAAAAAAACCAAATGGCAAAGGCAATGTGATTTCCCCGAACTCTGCCGCTCTTTTGTTTGTTTTCTTTCAAGAAATTTATGTAAAAACAATAAACACACTGCCCTATCCGGGACTATCCACACAGTGGGCGGCAGATTCGCCTCCACAAACCTGCACACGCATAGCTGTTGTCCAGATCCCTGACCACGAAAACAAATTGGCTCATCAAAGTTTACAAATTCGCATTAAAGGAACGCTGTCTGGGCTGGAATTATTTACATATCCCCCCAATGGGCTAACTTTATAGGCCATATCTCTCGCATGAGCCTGGTTAATTGTTTTTCCTTAATTGCATTTGATATCGCCATACTGCCCGTCCAATCAAAAAGAAATCCAGAGGCCACCAAGATCCCATTCCTATATATATGTATCTATATACCGAATAGTTCAAATAGTCAATAAAGTCCATTTGCTGAGAAAACTTGAGGCAGTCGTCTGGCATTTTGGAATATAATTTGTGTTCGCCGCTTGTGTTGCTATTGTTCTGCCCAATTTGTTTTCATATATAATCTATATACATATTCCGTCTCTGTATCTCTGTATCTGGTCTGGCCTGTGCCTGTGCCTGGGCTTTATATTTTTGTAAATGCGCTGCAATCTGTATTGTGGGTTATTTTGGAGGATACTGGATGAGAGATACGGTCGAGTTCCCACATAGGAATTATCTCTCAGAAAATAGATGGCGTCGCTCATATCATTCCCAAGTGATTCCTTCCTCTTCCGTCTTTGGCTTATTTCATCCGCCTCCGCCTTGGATAATTTTGTATTTTCTCCGGCCAGTGGCGCAAAATAATCGAAGGCAACCGCCGCCGACAGAACCCCCAATGACGACGAGTCTGTATATCATCAGCCTTTGCTTTCAAAAGATTATAACTTAATTGAAATTAATTAGTCGGGGTCAAGCCAGCCACTCAGTCAGTTGGTCAGTCTTTTAGAAATTTCTACGCCAACACGTGTGTTGTATGCACTTCTGACATCTGGATATCTGGATGGGATGGTCAGCAGCATAGAGGTAGATACGTTAGGTTCATTGAACTGGTTTGAATCCAATTTGGGTTTTCTGGTTTTCTGGAAAACAAAACTTTCCGCTGCTGACTGGTGACCACTGCAGCCGGGGTCGGTTGCACCCCCGAAAAGACATTTGACCACTCGAATGCTACCATAAAAGAGCTGGGCCGGGTCGACCGCTCGTCCCGCTCGTGACTCATTGGAAATCGAGCAGCGAAGCGTGCCAGAAGCTTTGCCTCAGCTTGCCACCAGTTTTCGTTTCATTTTTTTTGCTGCCGTTTTTTTTTTATTTCGGTTTTACTGCCGTTCGTGCAACACAAAAGCCACAATGCAGAACAGAGGAAAACAAACTCGGTTTCAGTCAACAATAAGACTCTGCCCAGTGCGCGGAACACCAACAGCCGAAACTTTATCACAAAAACCTAACCCGATCTCCGTTCATTGCAGTTTTGAAGAGAGCTGGTCGAAGTCCACAGTTGCAGTCGGCCGGAGTAGTTGGTTGCCATGATGCGATACTCGGAAATCTCACGCGACTTGTCCACGGATAATCTTCGCTACTCCGAAGTGAGTTCCAGATACTGTTCTTAAAGAGGAATCAAACTAAAGCATAGTTTTCTATTCCACAGCTGAGCCGAAAGTCCACACCGGATTATAATGGGTGTGCTGGCCAGGCTTACGCCTCGGCACAGTTCAAGCAGAGCTCTCCTCCTCCGCAGACACTCCAGAGCCAGCAGCCGCGCTCCAATAAACAACGCAGTCCCCACCCCAATGGAAATGCCCACACCATGGCTTGTCTGCGCCAGGAGAAGGCCCAGAAGGACAACCAAATGGAACCGCCAGCGACGCAACCGGCCAGCAAAACCCTCAATATAAAGAGCACTCGCCGTAAGAACTCCATTGGCTGCCTGAACAGTTTCTCCTCTTCGCCAGACTCACCGGGCTGCTACTACAGCATGGCGTAAGATATATATACATACACTTGAACGTACTTCAATTAATCCTTAATCCTCTTTAGAGCCTCGGCAGCACCGCCGTCCAAGTCGCAAAGTTTGCCGGCCCATGCCTCCATCAAACAGTTGGATGCGGTTATCCTGAGCGCCTTACGTGTACCCGCCGATGTGTTGGCAAATCAGATCACTCTGCTGGACTTTCCTGTGTTCGCCATGATCCAGCCGGATGAGCTGAGCAGTTGTGCCTGGACGAAGAAGGACAAACACGTCAATACACCGAACATTGTGGCATTTACCAAGCGATTCAATCACACGAGCTTTTGGACAGTCCAGGAGATCTTAAATGGCGAACAGCCCAAGCAGCGAGCTGAAATAATGACACATTTTATTAAGGTAAGAGGTCGTCTTATTCAATCTTGACTAGAAAACTAACAAGATCTCTTTGAAAAGGTGGCCAAGAAACTCCACGAGCTCAACAATCTGCATTCGCTGTTCGCCATCATCTCGGCCATGCAGAGCGCCAGTATCTATCGCTTGAAAAAGACCTGGTCCTGTCTTTCGAAGAAAGATCGCCAGTCCTTTGACCGACTGAGCGATATATTCAGCGAGCAGGACAACTGGTCCAATCTGCGCTCCTACCTGGAGAGCCTGCGCCTGCCCTGCATTCCCTACTTGGGTCTCTTTCTCACCGATCTGATCTACATCGATCTGGCGCATCCCCACAAGGGCGGACTGGAGCCAGAGCAGCGTCGCAACAAGATGAATAATATTTTGCGGGTCATCTCCAACTACCAGCAGTCGGATTACAGGCATCTGCAGAAGCACGAGGCCGCCCAGAAGTATCTCACGTCCATTCGATACATTGAAGAGCTTCAGAACATTTTTGTGGAAGATCAATACCAGTAAGAGAAAGCTTCTAGGGGATATGGAATTCTATAAACTAATCTTTGTTTTTTGCTAGACGCTCACTCAACCTGGAACCCGCCGCGCCCTCTGGCCCGAGCTCATCATCCTGCAGCTCGAAGGAGTCCTTCAATGTGGAGACTGTCACCCCGGCCCTGGGCTGTTTGAATCTCTCGCCCGCCAAAACCATCGGTTCCATGCGCCTGGCCAGCGGCACCAAGTTCGTGCCTGGCCATCGCAAGTGCCGTAGTCTGGGCACCAAGTAAGTTAGAATCTAGCTCCCACTGCGCCCCACCCATTCGGTTTCCTTATTTGACCACCTCTCTACTCGACCTCCACCCCCACGGACTCCACCTCTGCCACCTCAAATCACTGCGCAATAATTGGTAAAATGTGTACACCGGGTCCTTATTAATCGTTATAACCTCGTCTCGTTTCACCCAACCGTTTTGCTTTTGGCTTTTGCTTTCGTTTTGTGTGTCCGCAAGATTCCGCAGCAGCAGCCTGCCGCGAAACTTTGCCCAGAAGTGCCAGTGCTGCATCGTGATGATTGCTCCTGGCATTGGCACCATCTCCAACAAGCGTTGCCGATGCCGTCGGTGAGTCCAGAGTCCTGTAGCTACGATATGTGTAATGCTAGCCCTGAAACAGCTCAGATCAGATGCCTTGTCTTCATTTCATAATAATTTCATATTTTGTTTGCACGGACCCGAGTTCAAAATGCTTTGTAACGAAAACCACATGGAACACACCTCCACACCCCCCTATTTGGTAACATTCTCGTTTGGGGTATCATTTGGTTAATATAAAAATCACACACATCCTCTCCAGAAACATACACACGCAGTTCGTCCTTGTTTGCTTTTTGCAATTTCATTTCTTCTCATTTTCTGTAGAACAGCATGATTGTTGTCCCGTCCTGGCGTTGAAAGACCTTACTAATCTTCAGTGGTTTCTTACAGCATTTTTGGAAAGCCACATAATCATGTCGATGGACACCCGCACCACCTTCATTTGGAGCACGAAGCTGGTCAGCAGCCACAGCGACATCACCTACTGGATGACTCGGTGCTGGAGCACAGCGACGCCCTCTCCCAGGCGGACCTGACCTCGCTGGAGAGCGCCGAGGGCATCATGTGCGACTTCAGCGGCAGTGACTGTGATCTGATGTCGCCGGAGGCAGCGGCCGCCATGCAGGGATGCGTGCGAAGGAAAACCGTCCAGAAGGAGGGCCGAAAGCCGGCCGTGGCCTCTTGGCAGCGGTACTGGTTGCAGATATGGGCCAACTCGCTGGTCTACTTCCCGCCGAAATCCTTTAAGGGCAGCGATCGAAACGACTTCAAGCGGGAGCCGTGTAAAGTGTGTCCCCTGGACGGATGGTACGCCCATGTCAGTGACAACTCCAAGCATAAAAACACCTTCGAGCTCTGCCACCGATCCCAGGGCACGGTCTACCGCTTCCGGACAGACAGTCCCCAGATGTCGCACCTCTGGTCGAATGCCATTTGCAAACTGGCCAACTTGCGGGCCCCCAAGCCCCTGCCGGCCAACCTAATGTCCTTCGAGTGATCGGGACAGGAAATAAGTATAAGAAAACAGGAACTCGAATCTATTGTACTCATCATTGTAGCCTAGAAGCCCTAGTTTAGTTAGCTTGTCCCTGGAAATAAGCACAGCCAAAAAAAAAGAACAACAAACCACCCACCAAACCACTTACTCACTCCCTGGAACGAGGCAACCACAGAACATTCCCAAAACCACAACGAACGAACAAATTGCAGCCTGCATCTAAGTGAATCGATTTCTTAATGGTATTTCAAAAGACTGACACCGACAGAGAACACGAAGTGGCGACCATGCCGAGGAAGCCACACAATCATCCCAAAAAACAGACTAAACAACGAACACCATGCAACAGCCCTGTTTCAAAATTCGAATTATAATATACAATCAATAGCAATCAGCGTTTTTAAAATATGAAACACAAAAGGGCTGACTTATCGTTTCTGTGCTGTCATTTATATTGTATTTGTCATTTGTATTATTAAGTCAATTACTCGGACATTTAATCAACTTAATTGTGCGCTATATCGTGCCATATTAGTTCTAAATTTGTGTTCACACAACGACAGTTGAGAATCGAACGAATAACTTTGTAACAAAGAATCAAAAAGCAACCGAACTTTGTACGCGTAACTAAGGGCTTTAATATTGTATCGCTATCACTATATCACGATCAACATTTGTTAATCCGTATATCTGCCTTAAGTTGATGCACTCTAGACATTACTAAGAAATCTATTAAACTCTAAACTAAACTAAACGTATCAAATAAGTTGCATGCGTGAATTGTAGAAAAACGAAACTAATGTTAGTTCTTTTTTGTATTTTTTCCGTGTTGAGATGGCCGATGGCCATCGTGAATTGTAACTACTAAGCTTTGTCACCCATACAGATTTTCATTTGCAGCGTTTTTACGTTAGTTTTAGAAAGAAATGCAACAAAAAAAAACAAAATCTACAAAATTAAACAACAAAAAAATGAAGGAAAGAAATCTTTGTTATATAAATGGTATCTAGGGCTATTTACAACCGAATCAGATCGTGCAGAGCGGTGGAAATTTGCAATTCATTCGCAGCGGCTGACGCACTGAATCCCAATTAGGGAGCTGGTGGCTTTTAAAACCATGAAGATTGGCTAATGGCGCCGCCAGTCGATTGCGAAACATGAAAGGGGCGAAAAGCGGTGACAGGATGGAGCTCGATGGATGGATTAGCATTAGGCCCCTGCTGATTTTGGCATTTCTGTTGATTTTCTACATCAGCGCTGGCCTGGGCGGCAAGACCACGACCATGTGAGAGGATTGCACAACCTTAGTCCACCTTTAGACACCTTTCACTAATCTCCCCAACTCCTTTCTCCTTCTCGGTTCGGAAACAGCGTTAGGCACACAGACACCGTGGATCCGCAGGCGGACGGCTTTTGGGCCAACAAGACCACTTGGAATGCTAGGTGGGTGAAGTACTGGCGGACCAAGAGGATTTACGAGCCGGTGTGGAAAAAGGTCTGGACACCCACCATCCACAACGAGTGGGTGCCCCTGCCTAATGCCCCCAACGAGTGGGAGGCCGAAAAGGGCCACTCCTCCTAAAGACTGAACGTAGCTTTAAATTTTTAGTTTTACATATTTATTTACTTTTATATTGTATTCACTTTCGGCTGGTAATTAAAGTCTAGAGATAATTTAAAGTGGCGCCAAGGCAAATGGAAGAGATTGGATGGATGGCCTTATGAGCTAGCGACTGGTTTACGACTATTTACAAGGAGCTGGGAACTGGCCATTGCAACCGGTGTGATGTAATGCCAGTCCAGTGATGCAATGGCGATGCCACCTACGCGCCGGGAAACTTAAACGACTGCGAGGTGGCTGCTGGAGGAGCAGCTATTGGGGACTTGGCCTGGAAATCGGCACTGGCCACAGGCTGCAGAAGGGTGGGCTTTCCAGCGGCGTTCGTATCATCCCGTTTCCATACCACCTTTTCCTTGCCGGCCGCGGTAGCCGTATCCTTGCGGTCCCAATCCCAGCCATGCTCATGATGATGATGGTGATGATCGGGCGAGGGGAACCACTCGGAAATGACCACTGGCTTCCAGATCTTCTTCCAGCCAGGCACCCAGATCTCCTTCCAGCCGGGCACCCAGATCTGTTTCCATGCCTCCTTCCATTCCTGAAGAAATTCGAGGAAAAATATTAACTCCGGATTGGAATTTATATCTTTTTTTAGTTTACCAATTTGTCAGTCCAGATTTCTTTCTTGGCTGGTTTCCAGTACTGCTTCCAGGCCTCCTTCCATTCCAGTTTCTTCTCAGGCACCCAAATTTGCTTCTTGGCTGGCTTCCAAATCTTCTTCCAGTGCGACTTCCAGACTACTTTCTATGGGGTTAGGAAGACAAATAATTTTTAGTAAAGATTACAAAGTCAAGGTTTTAAATTCCTACTGACCTTCTTCCACAGATCATGGCTAGTGTATTCCCAGCCATCGTGATCCTTGCCCAGATATTTCTCTCCAGGAATACCAACCTAGAAGATTATAAATTATTACAATTTCAATAAAGCTAATATTGTATAGTACCCATACCTTGACTAGTTCCGGTGTCCAGATCTGCTTGTAATCGGGAACTTGAATATCCTTCCAGGCCGGCACTAAAATCTCTTTCCAGTGAGGCACCCAGATTTGCTTCCAAGCTGGGACCTGGATCTCCTTCCAACCAGGTACTTTCACCCAATGAGGTTTCCAGATCTGCAAAAGTATAGAAAAGTTACAAAAATGTTGAACATTTTTAATGGCATTGGGTGGATACCTTTTTCCAGGATGGATTCCATATCTGTTTCTTGGCCGGATTCCAAATCTTTTTCCAGCCCTCCTTCCAGGTGACCTTCTTCTTCCAATAGCCTGGATCATGGTGTTCGTGGTGCTCATGGTGCTCTATGTGTTCGTGTACGTGATGCTCGTGGATGAGGGCATCGGATAGTCCCAGATCGATCCTCTGCTGGGCGACGGACTTGCTGTCCACCTGAGAGCCGGCTGGCTGCTGATCCGCCACAGCCTTCGAGTGGCTGCCAACGATGGCCAAGGAGAGCACACCGAGCAGACCCAACTAAACGGAGATAAGAAAAAACAAGACAGTAGCAGTGTGTTGCTGATAAAATCAAAAGACTTAGGAAACAAACTCGAGCATGAAGAAAGCATGTTCGGATCGAATTCGCAACCGTCCCATGTTAATGAATTCCATATTCTCCCACAAGAAAGGTGAGTGACTGGAAACGAGTTTTAAGTGGGTCACAGTCTGGCATTGTACGAGAGAAATGTTGCATAATGGCCGTCTTGTTTATAATTCCGTACAATGTCTGACCTGGGTCAAGACCTAGCCTGATGACACACCGGGGCAAAGACTTTTTAGGTTGCGCCCCTCTTTATTTGGCCAATTTGTTTTATTATGTAAATTTTCCTTATATTGTTGAGATAAATATGGAACTGCCTGGATCGGTGTTGCAAGATAACTCTACTCTGTATTTGGAGAATCCAACAAGGTCGCAGCAACGCCTCTGTGATTTCGCAAAATGGATACAATTTCAATTTGAAAAGCCCACGAACTAATCCCAATCAATTTGCGCATAAATGTCAACGAGAGACCGATTATGAAATGGAAATTAGCACCAGCAAAAAAATTATCTCATCGCGCAAGCCCATAGATAGTGCTAATTGTAGCAGATCGATCGTGTTGGATTACCCGGCTCTCTGGGCCCGGTGGGCAGTGAAAGCTGCGGCGACTGGTTTGGTTTTCGCCTGCAGTTGGATCATCGGTCGTGAGGGAAAAGAGTTTAAGAGCTCCGGCACTGCACCCCATGGACATCCCGTGGTCGCTAATGAAACGATCGCGATTTTAATTGTTGACAATGCGGCGAAGCAACAAAAGACGGAAGGGAATCTGCGGGCAGTCTTGGGCTCAGCGTAAAGCCAATAAAAACTGCATCGTGACGTTGACAATTGCAGGATGATTGAAAGAAAGTCTTGGAGCCACCCTTTTCGCTGGTTCCAGTTATGAGGAAAAAATATTTTAAAAAATCAGGAAACTAAACTAGACTAGGCGGATGCAGTCGGTTTATTATAAACCCATTTAAAAATCCAAAATTGTAATTCATAATTCCAAATTGTAGCCTTAGATCTTATCTAATCCAAACTAACTGAAGCATAAATCCCTCTTAATCTTTTGTAACACCAAATTTGGCAATAAATTTGAATAATCTGCCAACTTTCAGCCAACCCTCTTGCCATTAGTTCCACCATGCAGCCACCGCCCCCAAAACTGCTGTTAACTTTATTTCCATTTCACGACACTTTCCGCTGGTAGGGCTTCA
Source organism: Drosophila bipectinata (assembly GCF_030179905.1). Taxonomy (NCBI): domain Eukaryota; kingdom Metazoa; phylum Arthropoda; class Insecta; order Diptera; family Drosophilidae; genus Drosophila; species Drosophila bipectinata. Next base: position 11,581,025 of record NC_091737.1, read on the forward strand.
ATTGTTAACTCTTTTTAATTACCACAAAATGCCGCTGGATCCTCATGGCTCCCGATTACAGCTGGTGAAGCGGTTAAGATATAGCACTAACTATTTATGCACTTTTTGACGTATTGGGTGTGTTTTTTGAAAAATATCGCACTTTAAGCCACTTTGGAGGTTTGGGTGGCTGTTATGTTACCACCACTTTGGCCACTTTCGTGGAATCGACTGTCGCACTGAAGATCGGCCACCTACGGTTAAATACACACGGCGCAGGTGCAGCCGGTACGGCGAATTGAGAGCAGGCTCCATCGCTCTCTCTTTCTCTGGCTCCCTGGGCACTGTCTCCAGTGAAAACGAGAGTGAGTTTCAGGCCAGACCTTGAATTCTCTGATAACGGTTTCATGTGTAAACAATAACGAAGCTTTTGCTCGGAAAGCTTCAAGCCGGCTTGGCTCTCTCTGTATTTTTCTTTGGTACACCGAAAAAAAAAATAGTAGTGCGTTAAAAAAATATTATAAACAAATAACATCTAACAGATATATCCAGGTTAGCCATCTAGGATGATAGAATAAGAATAAGTGGGTAGAAAGGAACACCTCTTTAGGAATATTTGAACCTGAAAGTAGCTCAAGTTTGAATATTTTGATATATAATAAAGTCAACTACTTCATTTACAAAATATTTGTATTAATTTCTTCCTCTGTACCCCTCTTTTGGACTTGTAGACGTGACTTGGTCTGCAGGCTTCGCCAAATGTTGTAATCGCCCGCCAAGCTTATGGCCATAAATGTTATGGATCTCAAAAAAAGCAAAAAAAGAGCTCAAACCCATCGAGTCTGCATTTAAGTAATGCAAATTAATAGCACGCAATGGGAAATCAACGAAACAAACAAACGAAAAATATAAGCCACCGAAATAATACCAATATTCGGGCCTATTGCGTTTGTTTTCGGTTTTTTCTGATTATTGTTATTTACGAGTATTTTTATGGGAATTCTTATTGTTCAATCGCCCGCTAAAGCGAAGGTCGTCACGTCTGATGGGCATAAGTGTAAGTTTTGATATGCCAGGTGGTGTCGCATTAATTAGATAGTTTTTAATGTAATTTAGTGGCCATCGAGGCCCAAATTCGGTTAAGGGCAATGCTCGTGGACGTGTCTATGGCTTAGAAAATCCATAATCCATTGCAATTTTGCATTTGCAACTCCTCCTATGTGGTGTGTGTAATGTGGCAACACTTGGCCAAATAGCTGAAATCCATTAAAGACAATAGCCGCCATTTCTCATTTAATTTTCCGTTTCATTTCCTGCCACATTTTCAATGGGATCCGCAAAACCAAGACATGCGGAATCCTCTCTTTAAATGGTTCGATTCATATGGCCAAAAGCAAGTTAATTGCATGTTGATTTAATTTCGATTGAATGAGCAGGGGAAGTGGTGGGGGCATGCCTCACCTGTTGGCCAGCTTATGGAGTTCCAGGTGCGTGTATATCTGGTCTGGTTCCGTTATACTTAGTGGGAAGTGGGCAGTCAATGGCAAATTGCATAATTTAGTTGCAAGAAAACCAACATACATAAAAGCTTAGATACGACAGGTGTCTCTGGCGCCGGTGAGTTCTCCCACAGCCGAAAATGCACTTTCACTGCATTTAGCCTGTCTCCCTTAATGTTTGGCCATAAATTCCCTACTCTGACAGCTAGTTCCACCCTCCGTACAAGGAAGTGCCAAACATGATTCACTGAATTCCTATTAATATTCATCAATCTGAGATAGATACGTACGTATATAGAGTGGCCCCAAGTGTGTCCCCTTTCAGGAAGTGGAGTGTCTGATGTAGCTCCCCAACAAAACTGGACTGAAATGCGTAACAACTTGCCCATGGCCATGCGTTCGGTTTAGACCAAGTCCTCCACCACCTCCTCCTCCTCCTCCTCCTCCGGCTTGTAGTTTTCCTCCTTTGGCCATTACAAGCTGGGAGCCGCCATCTCCAAACTGCAGACTATGTTGAACCACTTTTACTTTTCCCCCGCTTCCTTTGGCCAACAGACTGATGTGAGCTTTTATTTATTTATTTATGCCTTTCATGATTATTCATCTTATCGTCGAAGCTAATCGGTCAATGTGTGTAGAGCTATAAAGGTTTACACAGAGAAAATAGTTGGCATACATATCTAGCACCGTTGTAGAACTATTGTAACACCCTATCCAAACACTACCAAAATTTCTACTACCATTTCCCTCAGTGTAGCGCCAATCTGCAATTGGTTCCGGCATGAAAATTAGAGCAACATTTGGCATGCATTTCCTTGCTCTCTCGGCCTGGCTGATTTGAATTGCCAAAACGATTGCCTCAGCGATATCAGATTGTCAGCTGTGAGTGGGTGTGAGCCACATAACTTTGTCTCAGCCCCATGGGGCAGAGGCGTGGCTCTCGCCCACACAATCACACTCTATAGTCGAGCAATCGCACATGATCGGCACACATGCCAATGAACTGACACCTTTTTTTTATTGTCGTCCTCTTACTTCCGATTGGGTGAGTTCGGCTTCCTGCTTGTCCACCGAAAAATAAACAAATGCCGCCAAGGAAGCTGGACGAATTAGTTTGACAAAACGCACCAAGAGCTGTGGCTGTCACCGATCTTGTTACCATGTCCCAGCTATATAAGGCCAATTGGCCCGCCTGTTTGGGCGCCGTAATTGGATGCTTCCCAATTGCTTAGCGTCTTGCTACAGTTTCCGCCCATTCCGGCCAACACCAAGTCAAAAATAATACAAAACAAGTAGGGGGGTTTTATTTTCTTATAATAGCAATCAAATCCATAAACATTTTCTCTTGAAGGTCATCGGTAATGTGTTGAAAGCGTTTTCGTTTCTGTGACAAATCAAAAGACTCAAGTCACGAACCTGGCGTGCAATTCATAGCCATAACAAAGCAACTGCATGAATTATGTCTTTATTATGGCCCAGTGCCATTGGCGGCGCTCCGATCTGTCATTTGCATATATAAATAGTCAATCGATCGGGCTTTCAGTATAAAGAGCGCATAATGAGACGCACTGGCGCCTTGGGTCACTTGGACAGTTGCGGAAATGCAGTTTGAAAAACTGGTTCAACCGAAGTTCACTGACCCAGCCGCAAAACTTGGGCTTCAATTCACGAAAATTAAAAGTCATTGGAGTTGCCAAAGATGCTATAAAAGAGTCTTGAGCTGCCAAGGGAAGCCAAGTTGTTTGATGAATAAAAATTAAAGTATTTGAAAGTTGTTTGTGATGAATGCATGAATCCTTAAAGTTGCGAAGTAAATAAATAAACAACCCGGAAACAGGCCAGATCTAGGGAGTCCCATTTCCAAGCGGATTCTTCAAACAAACTCCAAAGATGCAGATATTTGTCGGATTAGCTGCTAACTATCTGGATCAACGGAGATTGCGAGTGCCAGTAGCTGATTTACTTCACTCGGTCAGTTGCAGTCACGCTCGCCAATTGACTGGGACATGCAAAAAAATGAAACGGCTATCGCTGATTGCATAATTGTACAACTTTCTGGCACTGGCACTGTCGGTGGCGTTGGCGTTGGCGTTAACGCCGGCTTTTGGCGTCACAGTCGGCAGAGTATCGACTCGACTCCAAAGATGTCTGAAGAAGGGGAGCTGAAAAATCCACACACCATATGTGCCAATCAATTTCGTTTCCGTTCATCTGGCGGCTGGATATCCAGTTTTCATCTGGCAATATATAAAAATGCACTTGCTGGTGGAAAGATGATGGTTCAAAGAGGCTCCTGCCGACTGCCACTGGAAAATCCGGTCGAGTTTTCCTTGTTGCGTCACAGTGTTCCAGTGTAGGGAAAGTTTATGATATATTCGAAATGTTTTTGAAAACAAGACTTACAAAAAGGGCTTAGAACTTTTAGAGATTGAACTTCTAAGTAGTTTTTCTAGAAAAATATAAAAACAGTTCTTAGTTCTTTTATTTAATATTAGTTAATTGATTTAACATTTAAGTTGTTTGTAATTTTTTTAAATAAAAAGGATAATAAGTCGTCCCCAAAGAAGCTTTAGTATTTAAAACAATTACAAATTATCTAAGAATGTTACATATTTTATATCTCTTTGTTTATTTAAAAATTAAAAAGCATAAACAATTTAAAATATAGACATTTTACAAAAAATATAAACGAAGCGACCCCTAACGTCTACAATGCCAGCTTACAATGTAAAAGCATAGATGCCGCTGTAGAAGCGCTTTCTGATTTCCTTAGATGGCGCCACTGCTCTTTTAAAACCTAAATCCATTACAAAATTTAATTTTACATAAAACCTATAACTAAAAAAATAAAAATAAGTATCCAAACTTATAGTTTAAAACCGTATCTACCATAGAATAAATATTAAGCAAATGCTCTTGTTTAAAACATTACATTATTTTCTGCCAAAAGTGGGTCAACATATCCGAACGGAAAATATATATTAAGCATTATAATAAACTGGATTTAGAGTGGTTTAGGGAAAACTGGAGTGGCTCCGGATGGCGTGTCCTGTTGCCCCTTGGGTACGGGATGGGAAGGAAGGCCAGGATTGGGTGTGTCCTGACCACTGTCGCCGCACTCAAGCGAAAAGTTCAACAGGCTGCCCCACTAAATCAACAAAAAAACAAAACCACAAACTGCCGATAAGCGCCGCAACATAAAGGGGTGGCCACCGCCGCTGTGGCACCTCCCGAAAACCCACAGTCATCCGGTGGACAGGAAGCCAACTGACCCGCATAGAACCAACTTTCCGACACACCAGCAAAACAAACAAATGGCTCACATTAAAATGAACGGCAGCGGAAATATTAGCGAAAATGTTGAAAATTTGTGTATGCCACTGGGATACCCAAGGAACAAGCTAGGCAAGGGGGTCCTGGAAAATTCGGGAGGAGGGGATGAGAGGGAGAGGTCGACACTTAACAGGCTTCGTTTGTTGCTATTTGGCTAAACCAAACAAGAGGAGTTGGGGGTGCCCTTTTCCCCAGAAGGGGGAGGGTCCATTCCATGGGGTTTCCCTAGCAGACCGAAATGGATATGCGTTGACAACTGGCAGTCGACGTTGTTTTTGTATCCATATCCTTGTTGTAGAGTCCTGGCGAATGTATACACGATGAACATGCAAGGCAAGGTGAGCACAAGGCACAGGAAAAAATATCAAGGACTTTTAAAAAAAAGTTTTTTAAAATAAATAAACATGTTAAAAATATATCTATTAACTATATATTTCTGTTAATCTAGACTATCTTAGATTGAAGTTTTAATTTTGAAACATTGATATCCTTTTTCTTTGTGCATCCGATTATGGGGCTGTTTTTATTCTAACTGAAAAACTGTGTTCGAAATTAGCTTGCCGGGGATGGGGAATTGGGCCAAAACTATGTCAACGTTTCGGGGACTAGGGCCTAAATTGCTGATGGCAAAAGAAGTAAGCAGGAGCTGCCCGGGTCGTTTAAATAAAACGATTCGCTCTACTGCCACCGGCATGCAATTTGACAGAATATCGCAGACATGACAGGGCAAAATCTACTTTCATGGATTTATCAATCGAAAATGAAAGATGGAATCAGCTTGTTAAGCCACTTATATAAACTAGGTTTTTCATGTTTTGGGTTTTCTAAAATTTATCAAATGACATATAAGAGAAGTCGGATTAAATCCTAAAAAAATGTCTACTGTTTTCCCAATTTTTCCAAAGGTAGAGGTATGGGTATTGGCAACTCCATTTGCTGGTTTTGAGCTCTGTGTGGTGGGCTTTGTTGATTTTAGTTTTGTTTTATTTTGTTTCATTTGCTCGTGCCGCATTTGGGTCTAGGGTAGTTAAAGTTTATCTACACTCATTTGCCGTGTTTGTATTTTTCTACCCATAAACCTACTTTACTGGTTAAAAACGAACCAAAAAAAATAAATAAAATAAACAAAAACTTCAAATACTGTTTGCTGCCTTTTGTTTGTCCCGTCGATTTGTATTCAATTCCAGTTCATTCAGTAATTTATTTGTTCGGCCAGTTGCTAAAATCTTTTAATAGTTTTTCACACACACTCAAGAAACTCATTAAGAGATCCGAAAAAGAATTGTGAAACTAATGCTAAGGACTAGAGAATACGTATTTAAGAAAATCACGCATATACAGTATTCCCATAAATCAGTTGACATTTTTAATGACAAATTTTTTTTTCTTCAGTCGCAACTAGTTGACAACTTTCCTCAAGGGGAAATGGAAATGGAATGCGAAGGTTGCAAAAAATGTATTTCATAAAAAATGTTTTGAGTTTCCACGCAGGCATTAACTTAATTGCAGGGTGAATCATCTACACAGAAAGAAAAACAATAAATACGTTTTTTACAACTGTTTAAGATTCTGAATATTAACCCTGCCAAGGCTGATTACATTTTCAGCTGTTCTCCTGATAATTGATGGATCTCTAGCGAGGGCAGATCCAGAAGTCTGTAGACTCATCCCGCCCACACACACACACCCCAGGAAAACAGTCTCTTTTTCTTGTTGGTTTGTTGTCTGAGCTCCTCGCAGTCTGTCTATTTTTGAAACAACAAACAAATTATGAGAATGAGAGTGAAAATGGGCGACAGAGATACAGGCGCACACGTTGGCCATAGACAGGGCCATATATATCGTACTATCTATAGATTGCCTAAGTATTTTGTGATTTTTCTTAATCATCATAAATTTGTGTGTTAGTTCCACCATCGAACAGAAACTGAAACAGCCAACAGAGAGCGAAAGACATTTGGCAGTTGGACAAGAACTTTCTCGGCGACGGAAACATCAATAAATTAGAAATGTTTAGCTCGACTTTAGGTGGGTGATCATCCCAAATGTTTGGGGGGGTTTTTTGGGGGCCATACAACTTATTGTCTACGCCTGGTATGATTTTATGTGTGGCACAGGAATTCAAAATCGAATGTCTCACTCGGTTGTCTTTGGCCATAATTCGAGGTATTTAATGGCTGCCTTTGGCCTGACTTTCCCCAGGGGTGATTTTGGGAGTATTTCTGGCTTAGAGGGTTAAAATCACGGATGCTGCGCAGTCCTTAAGGGGTTATATACAGTTGTGATATATGAAAAAATCGATTTTTTTTTTTATTGCATATTCTTAAAGTATATTCTATTGGGAATACTTTCACAAAAATGCATAATGATCGGATCATTAGAACCGAAGCTGTAGCTATTTATAGCGCACTATCTGCATATAAAACTTGAACAAACTTGAAACTTTAAACGCGATTATCTCAGAATCTTTTTTTTGGGACGTTACCTTTGCGGTGGACACGATTACTAAAAAAATACTAATCCGATCAACACCAAATTTTGACCACTTATTTATTATGATATTAGCTAGTCCGTGAACGAGGGATTTTCCATTTTTTTGAAAACTCCTTTTTTAAAGAACAAAAAACGAAAATCTTATACCCTGAAAAAGTACATTTTTTGTTAAAAACGTCGCCATTTTTTTTTTAATCAAAATTTTTAAAAATCCCTCGTTCACGGACTAGACAATACAATATACTAACTAAACTTTTTTGAATTTTTGATTTCGGATGAACCGTTTTCGAGAAATCCTGTCCACCGCAAGACACCATCGAAAAAAGACGATTCGGGAATTCGGCTATAACATTTTTGTTATGTAATATTTTTTTATGAAAAAATTTAATTAGGTACCCAGAAACATGTACTAAACAACGTCGGTAAAACATTTTTCATAAATATTTTTTATGGTGTCAAAAAAAAATCGATAAAATTCCATATTCTTGCGCGGTACAACTGTATATAACCCCTTAAACAAAAATCGGGATAAGGGATGCCTTTTTCAAAATGGTTTCCAACAATGAAGTACTTTTCAAATCATACCCTTCCTTGTTTTAATTTTCATTTAAAGTAAATCATTTAACACCTTAACTTCCACTATATATAGAATACTTTTTTTTTCTACAAAAATAAAGTTATAGTCACTTTACTGACTAGTATGCACATGTAGGTCAACTTCTAGCCTGTAATTTCATATTCAGTGAACTCTGGCCGGGTGACAAAATGTACAACGTCATCGCCAACATCGGTAAACTAGCCAGCTATGTATAACTGTTTGGCTTTTTAGCCAACTGGACAGTACCCGCCCTCAGTGAGTGATCCACCACCCGCTGCCAATTAACGTAATTAAATGATGCGTAGGGAGTCAACAAACAGTTTGGAGTACATTGAATTAACAAAGACACGAACTCACTGATAAATTCATATTACATATATAGTGAAAGCCACACCCCCAGGTCCTGTCTGCCCTGGTGTGTATCTTATCCTTCTGCTTAATTAATTCGGGACATGGAATTCAACTATATAGTTGCCAGTTGCACTCGCCGTCGTTTAATGTTTCAATTGGGAGTTGGAGCCGAAAGTGGTGAGGGGTAAGGGAATTGGATCTGGGATAGACTTCCCACTAGTCCGTCAATAATTGGAGTGAAGCCGCATAACAAATTTTGGAAACCCACAAAACGTTGACATTTTCCTTCAGTGACAAGTCAAAAAAATAGAAAAAGAAAACTGGGGGAGTAAAACAATCTAAAAAATTTCTTGTTGCGAGATTTTGATGCAGATTCGTGGAGAATTGATTCACAATTTGTTTAAGATGGTCCGCTTTAGAATCGAGTAAAAATTGACAAAGATATGACCATCGATGAGGGCCCTATAGTGCTCCCCGTGGAATTTCAAAATTTTAGAGGCGACTCCACAGGAAATTTGACAAAAAATCTAAAAAATTTCCTGTTGCGAAATTTTTATGCAGATTCATGGAGAATTTATCCACAATTCGTTTAGGATAGTCCGCTTTAGAATCGAGTAAAAATTGGCAAAGATATGACCATCGACGGGGGCCCTATAGTGCTCCCCGTGGATTTTCTAAATTTTAGAGGGGACTACCCAGGAAATTTGACAAAAAATATAAAAAATTTCTTGTTGCGAGGTTTTGATGCAGATTCATGGCGAATTGAGCTACAATTCGTTTAAGGTATTCCGTTAAGGAATCGGATCAAAATTGGCAAAGATATGACCATCGCTGGGGGCCATATAGTCCTTGCAATGAAAAGGGTAATATAATAATACTCTTTTGTTTAGTTTAGTTTAGAATTCACCCATATGCGTAATTTCCCCAAGGACTCTCTCCAACGTAAAGGGGACTTCAATTTGTTTTGACCCAAATTTTTGGCCACATTTGGCACGCCCGCACGAAAAGTAACCACAAATTATGCTAATCATGAGCCACTTGGCATCATCCTTTTAGCTTAGCCACCTTTAATGACTGTTATTTTATATGTGTTCTCTTTATGGAGTCCATAATATATTTATAAAATATTCTACAGACACACAGTTGAGGGCTTCAAACTTAATCCCATTCGTTCTTATAATGTAAGATGTAGCCCCTATTATTTTATCACATTTTAATTGTCATTTAATTAAGCTAATAATTAATAATTTAATAAATAATTCCATTCCAATAATTCCATATTTATTATTACATATATTTGCATTAAGTCTGACTGACAACACAAAATCATTGCCTACTTTCGGCCAATCTGCATACATTTACATTTCCGCCATTTTTGTTTTTGTTCAGGGCAGCAGGGTCAACAACTCCTGTCAAGGCTGATGAAAATTAGTGAGGACCTGGAATCAGAAAAAATATGCAAAACAAAACGCGCGACAAACTAAATAAATTCAAATGCGTTTTCGGTGGCCCCAAAAATTAATTACAGGCAATAACGTAATTCCTGGCAAGGGCCACCAGGCAAGAGCTGTGCTTTTTGTGGCCAAAATAGGGAGCGGAGGGGCAGAACAACCTTTTGATTTGCCAAAAAAAAAAATGTGGAGAGAAGAGGGAGCTGCTAAATCGAGGAAACGAAAAACGGCGACGCAGCGCTAAAGGAAATATAAATGCGACATACTTTCGGGGCAGGAAAAACAATTGCGTGTAACTGGGCGATTAACATGATATGCGGAAATTTTCTCGTATTGCAACACAATACAAGCAAATGCAAATAGATGTGGCCAGGAGAGTGCGCAGGCGTTGAATCCGCCCCAGGGAAAAATACCAACACACACTCCAAAACTCCATACCTTCATAGCTTCTGTCCAGGCACTCGTCATCGTTTTTTTTTTGCCTTTGGCTGGTTTTGGCGAATAAAATTATATTGCATGCGGAACTTGAACGAGTCCTTGGGCCTGATACCCTGAGACTTCGTGCCTGGACAGTTGGCAGGATGTCAGTCAGTCGCCGCAGATCCTCCTGGCTGAAATGAACTCAGGCAACCCAAACACAGTGTGAATTACCCGATTAGAAAACATCTTTAGTTTTGTAATAATTATTGCCGAGATAGTATCTGACAAATTCCAAGCAAATTGCTGACAAATTATGTCACCCAGAACAAGCTCACCCGACCAGATAAATTCTGCCACTTTTCGAGCGATTTTTCAAACATACTCTGTGCAAATCCCTCCTGTGACAATCACAATCACTTGCAAATAAACCAAAAATCAAGCTAAAATAACACAAAACAACAAACGACTTTGAGTCCAAAGGCAACAAATACCAGCAACTAATCTACGCTAATAAATTGTCAACGAAAATAATTTCAACAAAAACCACTCAAGAGGCCGAGATGAAACATTTTTCTGAATAGTTTTCGGCTGCAAAGAATTCCAGTTGGCCAAGAAGACCAAGAGGTGAGTAAAGTTTATATTATAAATAAATTTGACATTTTCTTGTTTCACTTTTAATTTCCCTCAACTATTAAAGCCAAGGCGTAGGTGTGATGAGTATTTGGTGTTTCTTTTTATATAAATTTTACTCATCTTCTTGAGGGTATGATGGGTATAAGAAAAAGTTGTAGATATTATATTGAATATCTTGTATGAGGGGTATTTTAGATGACTGGACACTTGAGTCACGAGCCTCCATCCTTAGTTTTTGTTTTCATTTCATAAACACTAAAAACATTTATTATCAAGTCCCAAAAGTTTTATGTCTGGGTGTATTTTTAGAAGCCCAGAGAAACGAACTGTTTGTGGTTGGTATGACATGCCACCAGGTGGGGCCAGGGGCTGGGGAAATTGGCCATTTGATAGCTTTCATCAAAGCATTGTGCAATTTTATGAATCGTATAAAATTAATTACTCTTGGGATATAAATTTATTATACGATCGCCGTTATGTGTGTATCCATATCAATATCCGAATCTCTATTGCATCTATATTTATCGGTGGTCCATGGTCCATAACTGAATCAAATGTATATCGCAACGACATAATCTCATTAGCCTTATCTTCGGCCGTATCTTTCTATCTGCAAGTCGCGTCTTCGACTTCGGGCCAACAGCTGTTGGAATACAAAAACAAAATAAATAAAAGCTAAAAACCAGCTAACCGGTTCCCTTGGAGTCACCACCTATCAGAGTCAGGTGTTTGTCAAGAATGCACGAACACAAAAATATTTTTACATAAAAGGCAAATCAAGAGCTATAATCGAATAAAATAAAACAGAAATCAAAAATACACAACAACCGAAAAATAACGAAATAGAAAGAGAAACACTAATGTCAATAAATTAAGTCAACAAAAGTGACCAACGAAAGCGGACCGCTATAAAAAAAAATAGGACCACTAATAGCAGAACGTTGATAAAGGGGATAAATTGGGGGAATCGGGGTCCAAAGACTCTAGCTGATCTCAAAATCAGAACGGGTTTTGTTTCTGTTTCTATTTCCCCCGCCTAACAAAGAAAATTAAACCTCAATTTGGATTCAAACGGTTCGAATTCAGATTTTGTGCTCAATGTATCTGGTATCTGTATCTCATAGCTTTTCGGTGTTTCTTTCATTTACATTTTGGTCTGTGGTCTATGGTCTCTGGTCTGTGGTCTATGGCACCTTTTTGTTGCCTGGCCCCCTTGGATTTCACCTGTATCCAAAGTTGTTTCTTTAATTTATTCTAATTGCTCTGACGCTGCCTAGATACGGTTTCCAGATACATTTGCCAAGAAGCAGCTGCAATTCAAACTTTGTAGCTGAGAGGGGTTACTTCCACAACTTGATTGCTAATTTATCATATTTCTAATGAAAAACACCTGGCCATTCAAATGTCATTATATGCAATAAAATATAGTTCAATAAATATTGTACAAATACCCGAAAACTACTTTGGATGTTTTGTAGTTTTTTTTATTCTCACGTATAGAGGACACCTATTTGGGTTCCAATTTAAATAGCTTACGTTCAGGTATGGCGCATATTTTAATTGTTAATTGGTGTCGACTACAATTTATGGACATTTTTCGGTTATTTGTGTATGAAGTTATTTATTATTTATTTATGGATGTGGCGTGCTTCAAGAGCACGTGCTGTTTGGTGATTTTAAGGCCCCCCCCAAAAAAGAAGAAAAGAAGTATATCTTACAACTGACCCTGCCTTTTTGTCTCGAATTGTTAAAGAGCTAAAAATTATGTGTCTATGCTGGGTAAATTATTATGACTTTCACGCCCCGGGCTGGGGGCTCAGAAAACAGAAAACATTTACAACGTCACACGTAAATGATTAATAACTTGCATGGTCATAATTCTTTGGCCCCATGGACACGGAAAAAGGCAAATACCCAACCGACACATAGTCACTATAGTTAGTATGGTAGTTTTATAACTTTTATTCTTGCGATTCGGTTATTGTTGATATTGTACTGGTGCGAGTGCAGGCAAGAAGCCAATGAACCGCACAACTGGTTGACAGCTGCAGTTATGGTTAGCAGCTACAGATACAGATACAAAGTAAGAGATACCAGATACATGTGTTCGTCTATAACTGTCAATTGTTATTATTATTGGCCCTGCCGTTCTGCCATTCATCTACTTAGTATCTGTGAGTGCGAGTATCTCAATAGAGTGCGGAGTATCTTCCTCTGCAAGGCATTGTGAAAGTGAAAACCCACAAGTGTCCGCAACCTCAGAGGCCCCAGAAACAAAATTAATACAAGTTGGAGCCACATAATTGAGTTAGCCAAATGCCACATATTTTCGAAAGTTGACTCGATTGCGCTCACAGACAGGCAGTATAGGCGATATAATGACGATCCCATTAAAGCATTAACTATTCATTTCATATTCCAATTGGATCATATGACAATTTGTGACAATCGGCTTAATCAATTCAGACAATTAGCACAGCAAACACACACACAACACCAGCCATGGAACTTTCTTCTTGGCCAGAAATACTTTGGCCCACTGTCCGTCATGTTCCCAATCGTTTCGACCGGAGCCAATCCAATTTGAAATGGGGCTCAGGTTATGCCACCGACTCCAGCTCGAATGCAATTCAATTCAACTCAATTCGATTCAATATCGTTTTATTAACCAACAAGTTCAGATGCTGCTCTGCATACGCAAGCTGCTAGCCCGGCTAGCTTTTTAGCCTAAAATGCAATTTAGTTTTTATTGCACTGCAATTGCATTGAATTGAATCTTAATTATGGTTTTGCCAGAAATGCCTCCTCCTTCTCCTTACCCTTTCTCCTATGAAAACGTATAAACCGCTCAAGGGCCAAAAGTACTCTGCCAGGTTGTCGGCTTAGAATTGATTACACATTCAACTCATTTACCATAAAACAAAGTCAGGGGCCAGGAGTGTTTGGGGGCAGCCAAGGGTGCCCCGTTTCTTTGTTTATGTAAAACGCGTAGATTTGTATTCAAAACCTAAAAAAAAAATATAAAAAAACTGACCAAATGGGTCTGCATACGCAATTTATAACGCACACACATACGGCATGGAATTGAAATTTGTCTCAGTCTCTGTCCAGGTCGATTCCCCAGGTTCCAGGTGCCCGGGTCTCCTTCTTTTGATTTTTAATCGACTAAAAGCCACAAACCGAAATGCCCCAATGAATCAATGAGTAGTTCTTGAGATCTAATAGACTTGTAGATACTTTATAAAATAAAAACTTCAAAAAGGATACAGCAATCAAAAATTTTATAATTTCCTTCTCAAGTTCTATTTTCTGTAATATCAAATATCTGAATAGATAAAAATACAAACTTTTCTCTAAAAATCGTCGCATATACCCCTTGAAAACCAAAATATAGAGCATTTTCCCATTCCGTATGCAGAGTTTTGAAATGTATTTTAAAATACTGGGCCCCCAAAATAATTGATATGCCAAGAAAAAAAGGGAGAGGTGTGTACACCACACATATAGCAAATAGTTCATTGAAATGTTAAATGGTTTCGCGGTGATTTGAGTTGCATTAAAGCCTCGTTGCATTGAATTAGGCAAAAATAGGAGGGAAAAAAATAGAAAAACTATAGAATAGAGTGCAAAGGTTCACTGGCAGCTTTCACTGCATGAACTCTACCCGAAATTCAAATGCGGCGTTGAGTTTCCTTTTTTAGTTTTTATAGTTTTGTAGGTTTTGTTTTTTTTTGTACCCCCGGACACATTTTCCTCAGAATGTTATTCATACATTTTTGTGAGTTTGCCAACGGGCCAAAAGGATGGAAAGAAGAAACAGAAGCCCCACCACTGAAAATCGTTGGAAACGAGTCACATTTCAAAATTGACACTTCAAACGTTGCGTTGCCAAGTTTTCTTTTTTTGGTCTAGGGTATGTCAGCTATGCCAACTGCATAGATATTTAAATTTTTAGTTTTTTTTTTTGTGTCTCTTCGGTATAGTGAGTAGTGTGTGTTTCGGTTTGAGGTCTGGGGAGGACAGCATCGAAAAAGACCCAAAACAATTAACGAGCAGATAAGCGGCAAAAGAGCCATTTGCTCTGTTGTCCCCATCGAACTACTTAAATGCTTTAGTTTTTCCTTTTTTTTTGTTCTTTCTACTTTTGCTTCTTGAAGAAAATCACAGCTAAAGTAGACTGGCCCGAGAAGGGGAGGGGCCTGAGAGGGGGCAGCCAGTTCAATGACCAACTCTTGGGTCGCTTTCAGCTTTCATCAATGGTTGCGCTACATTGGCCACAAGGCAGATACAGATACAGCAGCGACAGTGACGCGACGCTCTGATAGATACAGATACATGCTCATCGGCCTCAGCGCCAGAGTCAGATTCAGATTCAGATTCGGATTCGGATTCAGCTGCTGCCGTTTTTCTATGGCTGCAGGAGAAAAATGTCACACGCAGTCGCCACATTTAGTTCAATTGCATTACAAAAGGCAGGCAGCAGCAGCAGCAGCAGCAGCGGCAGCATCAGCGACAGCAACACAGCCAAAGATACAGATGCAGATACATTTATAAAAAGATACATAGTGGCACGACCAAATCAAACTAAAAGCATTCAACTGCAAATCCAAAAAAGAATCATCAGCTACAGCTATTTCAACTGTTGACATTCTATTGAAAAGTATTTCGGAAATTGTAACGCTGAAATGTATCTGCTCTCTCGCATTTCGTATTTTGCATCTCGCAGATCTTACATATTTGCAAATGTAGCGACAGCGTCATCGACAACAACAAAACAAATACCTTTCGTCTTGAATCATTCAGTTCGGTTGGTGTGACTTGTATCTTGTCAGTGACTGAGATACTTTAGTTCCTTTTCAACTTTGACGACATCTTGGCAATCCTCTTGGACGGGCTAATGTTTTTCAGTGACTCATCCATAGGGCCCAGAATAGATAGTTCGGCTTTTTGTTTTTCCCCTGAGGGATAATATTCTAAAATATATTAGAAATATAAAAGGGAATTAGTCAGACGTTCTTAAATTATTATTCAAATGAAACACAATCTTTGAAGGTTTCCATAAATGGGTTTTTTACTAGATGACTAATATAAATTAAATTCATTAATAGCCTCATAAAACCTAACTTGGTTATCAAAATATATATTATGTTTCCAAGAACTTCCAATTCAATAGAAATAATATTTTAATATGCACCCTATTTTTTCCCCTAAAATAGTACACTTTTTTTACAACCGTCCTGTTTCTATGCAAAATATGGAAATCGATCGTAAAAAATCGTAATTTTTCCTTGCCTTTGGGGTGAGCTTTGGACTTACTTGTTAGCTTGTTTTGGTTTCTGCTCCACTTACGAAAAACATAAGCCCGGCCCCATAAATATGCGACCTTTGGCGACCTTTGCTTGGCAACAGCCGCAGTAAAATGCGAAAACAAACAACCGCCATAACATCCAAATGGGAAGGAGTGCTTGAGGAGCTGTTTTTTTTTTATTTTTTTTATATTTTGCATTTTTATTTTTTGATTTTTTTATTTTTTGCTGGCAAAGCAACTCAGTGCTGTTGGACTATCAATAAATTTCTTACATGGCATGGTAGGGTTGGGGTGCTCCGTGCATATGTTACATATGCAACATTTAATTTGAATTTGTCTCTCCGTCGTCGTCAGTCCGCAACGGAAGTTGTGGCAAAAGTTCACTCAAATGCATATGAGACGTGGTAAAAAAAAACCGAAAAAAAAAGAACTTATACACCGACAAAAAAAAAAAGCCTTTGATATGCAACAAACATGAATTGGCACAATTCACAGCTAATCCAATCAGCTGTGGCCGCGGAGAGCAATGTCCTGTCCAGTCTCTTCCGGTTCTCTAGGCCGGGCCAAAAGCACCAAGCAGCAAACACCTGCAAGTGGCTTGGGCCGGGTCCAGTCTCCATTTTGATCCCCCTGCCTCCTTTGCCACAATCAAATACCATCCCCTCCTTCCCTTCGATACCAATCTGGATGCCGTCTAGTCTTGGCCGGTTCCCCGGTGGCTGTTTCATTTGATTGTGAGCCCGTCAGGAGTGTATTAATTTCTGTATGTGCACAGAAACAGTATGTCTTCGATAGCAAGGATCATGATAAATAATAATATAAAGGATTAAGATTAATATACTAAGGTTATACCTTATTTAAACCAAAACCTATAGGTTTCAGGACCAAAATGTCTAAAGCCCGTATGATTATTTCATAAAATCACATGTCTCTTTATTCAAATTATTTGAGATATTTCCCTTAAAAACCTCAAGCCTTCAAGTCCCCTTAGTATCCCCTATAAATCAGATTCCCTGTACTGATGTTTGTGCAACAAGTTGTTGTTGCCACATCTCTTTTTTTCCTTTTCTTTTAATATGCAGATTGTGTCGCGCTGACTTTAATACTTTGCAACGTCGTCGATCATTTCGTTTCGATGCCAGCCAGTGTGAGTGCGAGTGAAAAATGCAAAAAAAATAAAGAAATATATACACATATATACCTACAAATAAAAAGGAGAAACAGGCATGTTGAACAAGCCTTGTCGCTCGTCTTGTAAAACCTGCAACACATGCAACATGCAACTTGCAACTCGTCCGGTGACAACGACGGGTGGTGGGGTCTTGGGGCTGGGATGGAGCGGTGGAGCAATGGAACGGGGTTTCCTTCCACACCGATGAGCGCACAAATTTCCGCGGCCACAATTTTAATTAAAATTTTCAAAAAATCTTGAAGACAGGCAGAACCGAAAATTTAATGCACTTTTTGTGGGTAGTTTTTTTTGAATCTGTAAAGAAGGTTAAAGGTTTATAGAGTTTTTTTTAAATTTGTTTAAGAGAATTATACAATCTTTTAAATATATTTTTTCACGAAATTTGTTTTGTCTTTGTTGGTCTATTTAATATATTCATTTTATTTTTAAGGCATTGTCTCTAGAATTTTGAAGAATAGTTTTAAAAATAAACTGCAACTTTGTAATAGACTTAATGCCTGGCAATAGACAAAAATAAATATTACAAAAATAACAAAGCAATACAGAAGTGATACAAAAACGATATCCTTTAATATTACCTTAAAAAAATAAAATAAATTTAAGCTTAAGAAAATTTAATAATCAAATCACTAAAAGAAACTTATCAAGTTGCCTGCCTCTATCTGGTGTTTTATTATTTAATTGACATAATACTTGTAGTAAAATAATTATTTAGATATATATTATAAGGAAAAATATCTCTTTATTTTTTATATTATTTATTAAGAATAAGGTTATGATCCCGAAAAGATATTCCCACCACTGGGCAACCCATTGCTTATTAATTCGCTTGTATTTGTACTTTTTTTGTGGACGTGGAGTTTGAGTTACGCTTTACAGGATTTTACAGATTGCCAACATTAATTTTCATACATTGCCGGGCACGTAAGTGTTGGGGGTCTATTTGGGCCAGCCAGCGCATGCGCTGCCCACCGACGGCCTCTCCCTCCCCAATAAATAATCCCCCTGCCCGTTGATATCTGTTGTGCCCCTTTATCTGCGGCTGCTGTTGTTGTTTTTCTCTCCTTTTTTTTTTGGTATGCTGGGAATATATGCGGGGCGTGGCCAAAAAAGGAGGAACATGTGCAGTTATGTGAGTACATATCTTTTTCTTGATTACCCTCCGATATCACTCCAATTTGCGGTGGGTTCAAATGTAGAGCTACCGATTCCCAAATGGAAGAAAATGTCGACCCCATTTTACATAATTGAAGCGGTAGCAAGAAATCCAAAAAGACACAAAATCGGGGGAATATAATAAAAAAAAAAAAAGTAAAAACATAACAACCCAAAGAACCCAAATGAGAAAATCGTTTAAAAATGCAAATGGCCCGCACATCGTCAGGCGGCGATGGCGACGACGACGTCGATGTATTCAAATCAGTCCATGGGTCGCCTTGGTTTTGTGGTTGTCGTTTCCTGGCGCTGCATTTGTCAAACGCTGCGGAATTAATGAACCGCAACAGTACCGCCGATTTGTATCTAATGGATACCAAATAACCTAACAGCTAAACAACAGCTGAGTGGCGGGGGAAAAAAATGTGGACTCACAATCAGAAATGGTTCACCACAAAATATTTTTCTTTTTTTTTTAGCATTAGTAATATAGTTTGTAAAAAACGTGTGAATGGGTTTTAGAATAAAATATTTTTTTTATTATTCTTCATTTTTCTAAACCCTCTTAAACCCCTTTTTATTTCAAGTATATCCCAGGGCTTGTCCTCGACGCGTTCCCAGGTGTTTGGGGCCAAGACCTTATGCTCTCTTTGGAAACAAGCTCATAAATTTCGTTTATTTTCCTGACTTTTTTCCACCCATTTGTTTAGTTCGTTAGTTGTCAATTGGTTTTGGCAAAAATTTGACAACCTACGTCCCCTGTAACCAATAATTTTTCGGACCACCACTCTGGTATTGGTTATGGGTATCGATTCACTTCTCAAACGCGTAGGCATGCCAAGAATTTATGCATTTTTCCAATTTAAAAATTTATATTCTGTAGACGACAAGAGAGAACTGGAAAATGGGCTAGGTTAGCATTTGAAGGCAGGCAAATATTGTGACGTGATTGCGATAATCGTATGAGATATAAACTTTCCATTCCGGGAGCGTTAGGCGTTAGGAACTCCAGGGAGATGACCACGTGGCGTATGTCAATCATCCGCAGCACGTTGATATTGATATAGGGCACCCCTAGCTATACATATCTGGATGTCTCTATCTCTGGCTCTATTAGATAACCCAATGCCTCTTCGTTAAGTCGGTTAAAGCCTTATTTATCAGCCAAACACTGGCACACACACACACACACACACACTGCAATCAATTTTGAAAACTGTCACTTTGACACTTGAATTCTGTTCTGTTTCTGTTTCTGTAGACATGGCTCCCTGTACACCTCCATTCTTGGTTGCCTTGCCAAATGCCGTAGACAACACGTCTGTAGCCTATTTGTCAGGCACTGAAAGAAATGGGTATAAAATTGGCAGGCAAACGGACAGACGGACATAGACTGGTCCAAGATTATTGTCTTATCCGGCCGTACCTTGATCCAATACCTTGATCCTATGAACTTTAAAATTTATTCTCAGTGCATGCATATGTTACCAAGTGAGTGGGTACACATCGAGTATTATGTATTTATCATAAATGCCATTTTATCGTTCTTCAGGCTCCCAATCGTCTTCCTCTTGCGTTCTTCTTGCTCGCACTTGATGGCAAATATTTGTTCATTTGTTTGTTTGTTTGTTTTGTTTGCTGGTTGCTTGGAATGGTGGTACGACAACAACATCTGGGAGGTGCGGGATATGGAGTAGGTACTACACGGGAGTGGGAGTTGGATAGTACACCCAAGTACCCGGGTATTTGTGTACACTTTGTAGGTGGCTCTTATTTCTGTTGTACTATAGTTCTTTTTCACTTTGGAGGTGTCGCTGGTGTCAGTCGGTGTTGCTGAAACAAAAGCTAAACTTTGGTAGCCGACAGGCCCTGTCACATTATTCCAAAACTTGTCACAAAAAACAATGAAAAAGAAGTATTTAAAATATATCGTGAAAAATATCACACCAATGGCTGGGAGTAGCACCTTCGGTGACACCTTTTGACACTTGTCCAAAGTGCATCCAACTGCCAAACAGACAGGAAATGTGTGGGCCTACAGCAATGAAATTCTGGGTAAATATTTGTCCATGGCTTCAAAGTATTTCCGTATGTCTTAATGCCCAATAGTGCTATCAGTTTTTGTTTTTCGGGGGAAATAATAAATGTTTTTTAAAGGATATGAAGTAGTGACACATGAATGGCTGTCAAGTGGCCGAAAACATATCTCTGATGGCCATAAAGCCTATAAATAAACAGGCCTTTTAAGAAAACCCCCCTTAAATTATGAGTAACCCGAATTTCTTATCAATAATATACTTTTATTAGATAGTGTTTATTTGCGTAAAGTAAATTGGCTTCTTGCCTTTGCTGTTTTGCCAATTCGGAAAGGAATATCACACAGAGATTAGATTAGAAAAAGAACCTCAAACCTACTATATAAACGAAACCCTTTCCTCTTGGCTTTTTAGTTTTAATTAAGCCAACAAAATGAAAGCCACTTTGTGTGTATTATCAGTGTTTTCGCTGTGCCTCGTGTTTGTGGCCAATGCGGTGGTTCAGGATGGGGACTTCGTCGAACCCGCCACCTTCAAGAGTTACTACTCATCCTGCAAGGCTCTGAACCCCAAAAAGAGTGGCGTCCAAACGATCAAAATCGGCAAAGACAAGGTGGACGTCTACTGTGACTCCACGATTGCCGGAAAGGGTTGGCAGGTCATCCAGCGACGGGTCAGTTCCGAGGAGAACTTCTTCCGTAATTGGACCTCCTACCAGTCGGGTTTCGGTGACCTCAAGGGCAACTATTTCCTGGGCCTAAGCTTGCTGAACAGGATTACCACCCAGGAGCCCCAGGAACTTTACATTCAACTGGTGGACTTCAATAACACCGCCCAATACGCACACTACAGTCTGTTCACTGTGGCCGATGTGTACAGTAACTACACACTAATCCAGCTAGGATCCTACAATGGAACCGCCGGGGAAAGTCTCAGTTATCATTTGGGAATGCCTTTCAGTACATTTGACAAGGATAACGATCGTAGTTACTTTAATTGTGCCGCCAAGTACTTTGGGGCCTGGTGGTACAACGACTGCATGGCCAGGTAATTATTCTGGACTCTGAAACTGTGGAAATTTTTATTTATTTTGTATTTCATTTAATAGTAATCTGAATGGCGTCTATTTGGGTGGCGATTTCTTGGACCCCGAACTCTATGGAAAGGGCATAACCTGGGCCATGGGCAAGGGCTTCTCGTATAGCTACAAAACTGTGACCATGATGGTGCGATCCAAACTCTGATCTGTAGGAAAATTATTTTAAAAAATAAACTAATTTATTGAATAAATCTTCAAAAAGGCTTTCATATCAGTACATACTACTGAGTACTTCAACAGGTGGTCACTATACCGAAGATCAGATTAAAATATTATTCAGAATAGCTTCCTCCATATGAGTAAGACCCTTATCGTCTTGAGGTTGTGATTTAATCGAGATAAGATTTATTTTTATGGTCCATGCTTTTTTAGCTTTTTCCGAATTTGCTGAAATATGATAAGGTCTTGGCCATTTAATATAAAAAGCCTGCTCCTGGCCAATCGTTTTCAGTTAGTATCAGTTCGGGCCAATAAAAATGAATAGCACCTGGTTACCACTTCTTGCGTTGGTATTGCTCCACGTTTATGTCGCCAATGGCGATATTGTGGAGCCCGAAACCTACAAGAACTACTACTCATCCTGCAAGGCTCTGAACCCCAAAAAGAGTGGCATCCAGAAGATCCAAGTGGGTCAGGACATTTTGGAGGTGTATTGTGAATCAAAAATCGCCGGAAGGGGTTGGGTAGTCATCCAGCGGAGAGTCAGTGCCGAGGAGAACTTCTTCAGGAACTGGACTTCCTACGAAAATGGCTTTGGCAACCTGAAGGGAAACTTTTTCCTGGGCCTGAAGAAAATCAAACACATCACCACCCCGGAACCTCAAGAGCTCTACATCCACTTGGAGGATTTCCAGGGAAAGTCTGCCTATGCGTACTACGATCGTTTTACCTTGGGGGACGTGTACAGTAACTACTCGATCATCCAACTGGGCGCCTACACTGGAACCGCTGGCGACAGTCTGAGCTATCACCTGTACCAGCCCTTCAGTACCTTCGACAGGGATAATGATTTCTGGCCCGAGGGAAACTGTGCTGTGACGTACATGGGTGCCTGGTGGTATAGAGACTGTCTGGGAAGGTAACAGAACTCGTAATACTCAATAGCTTCTAATCAACACATCACTATCTTTTTAGCAATCTTAATGGTGCCTATCTGGGCGGGAACTATACGGACTCCGAACTTTTTGCCAAGGGCGTTACTTGGGGATCTTGGCATGGTTTTTCGTACAGTTATAAGACTGTTACCATAATGCTGCGATCGCAGTGGTAATCCAACAGCAATAGAAAATAAATTATACATATTTCGAGAGCAATTGCGATAAACTTTCTCAACTTTTTCCATAATGGGTTTACATATTTTTATGGCTCGAATGTATGAAATCATATATCGCTGATAAGAACATTTTTTCTCGCATTTATTTCCATATTCAAGTTCAAGTTCTGTTTCTGTTTGTTTATGAGAAACACTCGCCTTGCCAGTTCCTGCCCCTGAAAGTCTGTAGGGGAGTATTGTATATCCGCTTGGGTATCCAATGGTGGCCAGACCCCGGGCCCGGTACCCGAGACCCGACGTAGCCCCCAAATTCTTTTGTTATTCATTATCGGACCTCTGGTCGGGTGCACTGATATGAAATGATGATGATGATGACTCAATTGACGGACAATGGACAACTTTCAAGTGAAGGAATTAAAGGCGAAACACTATATCAAATTCTCCCCATTCATGCCGAGACCCCAAGGAATCAGCTGATCTCGGCAGTTTCTCCAGAGAGTATGACAAATGTATCGGATATCGCTGGTCATTGTGGGCCCTGAAATATATATAGCAATTATACTATACATGTATAATATTCACAATGTTCAATGTATGAGAAGGTTTGGCGGTGGGAACCATTATAATTTTCATTTCGTTTAACATTTATTTCGCTGCGGAAGTATCGATGCGTTATTGGAGCCTCCAGGTTTGTGTTTCCTCCAGGAATTTTCATTGGAATTACATACGGTTTTATGTAATACCGAATACAGAACGTAATTCGCAAGAAAGTCTGCCAACTGCAACTGGGCATTCCGTTAAAAAGTATAAAAAAATTAACACCAAGCCCCCATAATCCCCATGACTGGGCTGTTTTTTTTTTGACATTTGCATTTGCCACACAAGCGTGGAATTATACTTACAACTGTATACCCACCTGGGGATTATTCTCTGGCCGGTGAATCTTTAGTAAAAAATTCTCATTAACTTGATAAAATTATGATAGATGAAATACACTGTTGACGGGCATTAAATGCATTTTCATGCAAAACCAGTTATCTGCCAGCTTTGGCTAAAATCATCAAACAAATTAAAAAATAGAAAGCCTGCGGAACTGTCTCTCCTAATCAAGCTTCCTAGTCAATAACCCTATCTAGTATCGGTGCGATTGAAGGTCATCATCCCCAGCATCCGCAAAACACGCATTTCAAAATTTGCAATTGAAATTCCTGACATCGAGCAAATCGAACAGCTATGAAATGCTTTTATAATGAGTTAATAAGCCATCTGAGAGAGCACCTGTTGCCATCGAACGAGTGCAACCTGGCGAGTAATTAAGAGATTTGTCGACCCGGCCCAGATGCACTCTGCTTGATTTTCAGCTGGTTGTTTTCATGTTTGTTTTCCTATTTTTTTTTTTTTTTTCAATTTTAATTGCTAATCAAAGCGATTTGTAATTCTGCGTTGTCTTAGTAATTTATTAACCATTACACGGTGCCGCGATTTCAGCTACGCTTTGCGAATACTTATAAGTTGCAATGTTGCACATGAAAAAAATATAAAAGTTGATTGCTAGATTATGATAGGAATTATAAAAGCTTGGGGTGAGTATTTTTTCAGTGTATTTATCTGTCTTTACTCTGCCAACTTGACGTGGCGCCAAAAGCCTTTTCTCCTACGTTTTATTACAATTGATTGATTGCATCTACTAAGTGCTATTTATTTCTATATAATTATAAAAGATCAACATGTCTGTTAAAAATTTAAGACTCTGCTAATAGATAACTTGACATGATTTTTAAAAAATTAAACAACAAGCATAACACAGACAGCTAGAATTTGTTTGCTGTCGAAAATATTACACTTTGCATTTGTAAGTTTTTTTCGCATTAAAAAAGAAAAAAAATCAAAAACTATCCGAAAATATAATCAAAATGAAAATAAATCTGGTCGGCATCGCAACAGAAGCATTTAGGAACATGGCATGCTCGTATCTACATATATTCAGGCTGAGATACATAGATACAGATACAAATGCAGTCGGCCAGTCAGTCATGTTGGCAGATACTTTTTAGCCACTTTGACTAAAGCAATAACATTAATGCCCGGCTGGCACAACTATTTCTGGCCAGGCCCAAAACGCAACTCAAAAAGTACAAATTGAAAATGATTTTTTGTTGTTTTTCGTTTTTTTTTTTTTTTTGTTTAAGTTTTTAGTTTTTGTTTTGGAAAATAAAAAAGGGGGAAAAACTAAAAGTGCAGAGCATAAAATTTTGAACTTGGCACCAGAGACGAACAACAGAGAGCGAGACAAAGTCCAAATGGATGAGATTTTTAATTTTTTGTTTTTTTTTTGGTAGATAGATGGATGGCTGGGATGGATGGGTATTGGACACAGATGCAGCTGCAAGTGTGCCGAGTGTACGAGTATCTAAGTATCTGCATGTCTGTAGTAAGTGTGGTACGGTCAATGCACAGCGACGTAGACGGCCAGACAAATATTTATTTGCTTTTTGTTGGCTTTGTCATCTGCCAGGGGGCCGGGGCGGCGCGCCTGTCAGGGGGAGAAGGTGGCAGTGGGTGGTGTGGGAGGCGTAGGGGTACAGAGGCGTGTATAGGCCTGACCACGTCACCCAGCCGGGCGTCGTCATCATCGTCATCCATATGGCAAACTATTTATAAATATGTTTTAATTATTTGCTGGCATATTCCTTAAAGCGTTGACTAGTCGGCGTCTCCGTCGCCGTCTGCTGGCTGGCACGCCCTCTTCCCTCCGGCCTCTCCCCAACTCCCCCGTCATCCTGGTGCTCATTCCTGTCCCTCCCACCCAAGCCAAACGCAGGGGGTGTACTGTGCAACACATGCAACTACTTTTAAAGTTTTTTGCTTTTTGGATTTT
The DNA here is from genome assembly GCF_030179905.1 of Drosophila bipectinata. Taxonomy (NCBI): domain Eukaryota; kingdom Metazoa; phylum Arthropoda; class Insecta; order Diptera; family Drosophilidae; genus Drosophila; species Drosophila bipectinata. The sequence goes on from NC_091737.1 coordinate 11,606,723, forward strand.
TGGTTATTTTTTTTAATAGCACTCTTTCTAAAGGTTATTTTCCTTTAATCTTTATATTTTTCAACCAAGTCTAAAATATATTCTAACTAAGAAACTAGACCTAACCAAAGTCCTGTTGTTTAAGATTCCAAGATCCTAAACTTTTAAGATTCTATTGTGATACCCCTCCGATTATAGCTGTCTTAGATTCTCATAACTCTAATATTTTAATCATAGGTTTTAGTAGTATTTTTTTAAGCAAAGTCCCCTATAGAGCATTTTCTTATTCGTTTATTATTCACTATTTTTTTAGCGACTCTATGCAGAGTACATTAAGTGTGAAGTTTTTCGCCAATAGAAATATTATTGTCGCGTCGCGCATAATGTGTCGCAGCTTGCATGTAATTTTCTAGATTTTGCACCCGTTGGGGCTAAAATACTCATACACTGGCCAACAAAACACTTGGCTAAATACGTGTAAGTACACAAAACCCATTACGGATCAGATTACTTCTTGCTGTTCAGTGTAGACATGTTGTATACCGACTCTAATAATGTAAAATGGCTGGCGCTGGCAAAGTGCATTTCATTTAATTTACGCTTTTCTTTTATAAATTTTTTTGTTTGTATTTTTTTTTTTATATTTTTATTCGTGTTCTTATAAAGTATGCCGCACCCAGAGATCCCCTCGATCCGTTTGGCTATAGCCATCGAACTGTAGAGCAAGTCAAACATGGAACAATCGGTCAGCGACAATGAAAATACCAAGTATGTACGTTGGCCTACACTGAAAGAACTAGAACTTTAATAAATTTGATGAATAATTTAAATAAAAATGTAGGGGAGAGAGAAACTTTTGTTTTCGGTGCAGAAGACTAGCTTTTTGTCGCCGTTGCGGCTTTCGTAAAATATATTTTCTATTTATTTAACTGGCAGACTTGAGTCGGCCAACAAACCGCATGCATGCTCGCTTTACAGGCTTCCTCTTACCACTAAAAAGCTAAGAAGAAGCAGTAGAAGAAGGAAGGGGCCAGACCAGACCAGACCCGACCAGGCCAGACGAGACGAGACGCCAATGAAGCGAGAAAAATTACTGTTTGTAAAGTGAGTTTGTCAACATGAGGCGTGTGTGCATCGCAGAACCAGACAAAAGCCAGATACAGATACAAACAAGTATCATTAACGCAATACCGAAACCGTTAGAGAGGCATTCGAGTTGTAGTTGGTGTAGTTGGCATCTTTACCTGGAAGCCGACTCCAAAAAGTCCATAACTCAAAGTATTTTTCTGCAGAAGTTATCGTTTGGTTCGCCCAGAAGGCGGGGATCCATAGGCGAAGGGGGCTATTCTCGAGGTCCCGGGCACATGGTCAACGTAATTGAATACCAGCCATACTCATTTTTACTTCTCTACACTGTCATACACCCTCATGGGGACTATTCAAGTTTTATTATTTATTAGCCAAGTTTAATTAGAGTGATTATATAATGGAGCTATCATAATAGACTTCTGAAAAAGCCTATCATAATAGAGATTAAAGCTATCCTAGGTATCCCCAATTCGAACTTGGTGTTCCTGGTTCTTTTTTTGGCTTTTTGCTTAGAGACTCTAAAGGCACATTTATGGTCTGTTGTCCTGGCCAAAAACGGCACTGGAATCCATCATAGACCGCGGCCCAAGACAGACCCAAGCCAAGGCTACTGGACAAGGTCTGCAACGTTGTCAGCAATTACTCATTTATGGCTTGCCGGCATTTTTCCGACTCTCGACTTCTGTGCGAAGTGGTATCTGTGTTCTGCACTGAAAAAAATAAATAGAAACAAGCCAAACATTCTAAGAAGTTTAAGTAAGAAGTATTTCCCCAGTGCATCCTTTTGATTTATGCATTCAACTTGCTCTTTTTATTGGATGGCCGAGGATCTTTTGCGGTTATTGGCTTTTGCCTGCCGCTTCTATTTATAAAGATTACGTGTAATTAAAATCGGTGCCCCAGCATCTACTGGGGACCACCTCGTTACGCTTGTCATTTGGCCGTTACTTGCCACAAAGCCAAGGAACAACTCTTTAGCTTGCAACAAGTAGACTGGGTGGCATAACCGGCAGCAGCAGCAGCAGCACTATGACATTATTTAATTGGAACGTTTTCTGATAGGAATATTGATTGCTTTATAATTTTGTGAAAATTTTTCAAATGTGGAACTGTTCGTTCCGGCTCATTGAAGAACCAGACAGCTCTCGAGTTTCGGGCTAATCAGGAGCATTATACAGTCCATTATCTCGACGGAGTCGATAGGGGAACGGCAGGGGTCGTGGGTTCAGAATGGAGGGATGGGGAATCTGAACTTTGACACACTCGCATCCTTCGCTCACAGCAACAGAGTTCTCCGGGGCCGATAAGAAAATTGAATTTTGAATACGCGTAATCACATTTCGAAATTCTATTTTAATAGGGCATTAAAAATAAACACTTGTGCCCCATTTCGGCAGAGGATTATCATCGGGCCCCTGATTGCTGACTGCGGAGTGTTCCACATGACCTCTGTCAGTAGTGTTATCAGTATCCCCCGAAAAACTCCCGATGCAAGTATGTAAGTGTTATTTTTAATCCAACGAAATAAAAAGCCTGGCAGCTGCCAGGGCCAGAGACGGAATCTTTATGTGCCATTTGACATAGTTCGACAGGCACTGGCCTCACTTATGCAATCGGATCGAATGTCCAACGCTATCAGCCAACGCTTCCACAAACAGTGGAGCCTCTAATCTCTGGACACCCTTCTCACCGTATCCCACCTCCCGGCTCCTGCTGGAAACGGGCATGTTTTCAGCTCATGAATCCCATCGAGAAACGAGATGAAGTCTATTCTTGAACCCCGCTGAACTTTGGGCTAGAAAATGCTATTGATACATGACTATAAATCCAAATAATACCCATGTTTTAGAGTCGAAACTACTAACTCATAAAGAGACTATGATTTGTGCCTAATCTAGAACCCTTACATTTTTATGGGTCTATGACAGAATATAGATTACCCAAGAAATTTAATAGAATTTAGTATAATCACTAGATTGTAAAACTATTTTTTATTTAACGCTGTGACATTTAGTTGGGAAGACACAAAAGAATCAACCGCCTCGAATGCCTTCCTTTCCCTCTTAAATGGCGCTCCCAAAACTATTTTTGCCCTCCATCTGTCCGTCTGTCCGCGTGTCCGCCTGTCCGTGTGTCCGTATTCGTTTGTGTCCACCTCTGTCTAGCCGTCAGTTTGTTTTGCGCCTTGGGTTTTAGCATTTACTTCTGGCATAGCTGGCATTTTTGTAGCAATTCGTATCTATATGGTTTGTTTCTCCCTTTTTTCACATTCTATATAGTCTATATAGTCTATATACCATTCTATTTGATGCTCTCTTTGTTTTGGGTCCGGGATCTCTAAATGCCGCGTGCTCATCACGCGCAGACACTTTAGAATGCATCTAGTATCTGTGAGATGTGCTCACACATCAGAATAATAGATTAAGAAAATGAAAAAATATATAGACTAATGGTGATTATTTTAATTAGTATGTTTTTGGATTCAGAATCTATTTTTTTTTTTTATGCTCTGGCTTAGACTTCTACCTATTTAATCTCTGACTTCCCTCTGAGCTTCCTCCGGCCTAAACCTTTGGTGATTCTTTAAGGATCGAACATTTCTTTACCATATAATGGCATTCAAGTCCTCCCTTCTTTGCTCTATACTTCAACCCCAAATGGAATGGAATTCGAAACGAGTACGATCATCGTTCCCCAACATTCCTCATGCGCATGCGAGGATTGCTTGCTGTCTACCTGATGTTCCTCAGCCTGCTGTTTCACTGTACCACTAGTCACGTCCTGACCAAGGCAAGTCCCCATTAAAAGCCCACAAACTTTCCCTAACACCCACAGAAACCCACAGAGACACTCTCACCTCCACAAACGAATGGCCAATTCACGTGAGATCTACAACGATTTTGGTGCTCTAATCAATGGCATGCCCGGATTAATGGCAGCCGGACCCGGAGGGGTTCAAGGGCCACAGGAAGGTGGTGGAGGCGAAGAAAAGACAAAATGTGTGAATCAGAATCAGAAGTGTAACGTGAATGAAATCATCCAGCCGGGCGATCCCAAGACCAAGTCCTCGGCTATAGCCATGAAGGCCGCGGCAGATGCCAAGGCGGCCAGTGAGGCACAGTCGGCAGCTGGACAGGCGGCTGCCCAGCACATCAAGCTGGAGCTGGCCGAGAAGGCCTTCCAGTCGGCCAAGGCCGCCGAAGCAGCGCTGATGGGCAAGCAGATGATGGTCGATCAGCTGGAGCAGGAGGTCCAGGAAGCCAATGCCGTCGTCGAGGAGGAGACCAACGGCCTCCATGCCACGGAGAACAATATGAACGCAGCTGTGGAGGCGGCTCGGGCGGCCACCATGCAGTTCGAGACCATCAGTGAGCTACAGAAGACCTCACGGGATAATCTGGCCAACATCCAGTCGGTGGCAGTGGGCGCCCAAAACGAAATGGCGGTGAAGACCCAGCTCCTGGAGGCCGCCCGCAACCGGATGAACATCCTCCATAAGCAGCTGCTGGCTGCCCAGGAGGATTACGAGAAGACCAAGGCGGCGGCCTACAAGGCAGCCTGTGCCGCCGTGGAGGCCAAGCAGAAGGCGTCCTCCAGCGCCTTTGTTGCCGCCGGGTCTCCCTTCGACAAGGGAATCCAACGGCTGAGCAGGAGGATCAGATCCTTGAAAACCCCAGCCGTTTCCCCTGTTCATCGGTTTCAAAACAAGCTTATATTTTGTAAATGTTGATTTTTTAAGACGATGTTGATTTGATGATACCGATTTTCGTTTATGGATATATTTGAACCTTGTAATACAGTTGTTTACTTTATTTAATCCAATAGTTATCATAGGTGCTTCCACACCTTTAGCTTATCGGCCCTTTAAGCGGAACCAGTACCCTTGTATATATCGATTTAAAAAGATTATTCCGAATAACCTGGTCGAGACCCAGCTTTTTTAGATCAAGTAACACCCCATGTTCCCTATAAAAAGCCAAACCCCATATGCCAGGCTTCAAAGTGCCTCAAATACCTCACCAAAGATGAACAATATCTTGTCCTTGGTTTCCTGCGTGTTCTGCTTTTGCGCCTCCACTTATGCCCTGGTGCATTATATAAAACTGGAAAAGGGAGGTTTGTGAGTCATATAGTTTATGGAAACAATAACATTAGGTTAATTTTTAGCGAATGGTTGTAAAACGCCTCAGGGTGTGGAATTCAAGGTAGGCGCTTACGAACAGGATGAAAATGTCTGTGGGGCCTATACCTGCCAAAGTGAGAATGGAGATGCTTTGATTCATTAGTGAGTGATTCTTAAAAGATACATTCAATTTAAGTAATTATTTAAGTATTTAGCTGCCAGAGGCCAGTCACCTTTGCGGAGTGCAACGATACTGGAGTTTCGACGGGCACAGACTTTCCACAGTGTTGCTGGACGTGCGTCCGATACGTGGAGTGTGGTGACTCCTCCGGTAGTAGCTCGAGTAGTAGCTCAAGTAGTAGTTCTTCAAGCTCAGACAGTAGTGCATCCGCGTCAGCCAGTGGTGCAGCAAGCAGTGCAGGCGGTGGCCCTTCAGCTGAAGGGCCAGCCGCACGCACTAAAGGTGGACGCACAAAAGGATCTAAGATGAAGGGACCAGAAGACGACAGTGATGACATCAAGCTCGATGGAGAGTCGGAATTTGCCAAACTAGTTGATTCGAAGGAGAACATAAAGTTCGGTGGCGGTACTCCGCTAACTAAATTCGGGGAATCCTCCAGAACCGTCCCATCGAAAGGGTTTCGTTTCTTCAAATAAAAAACCATCTTTAAGATTTCCGCAATTTTAAATATAATATTTAAATAATTAAGAATCAAAATCGCTGTCATTTAGTGTATTAATAAATAAATTTAAAGATATAAGGCACCTCATTTATCTTTTTTGGCAAAACTGACCCACATATCCATGTATACATCTGATCGTAAGTGATATGTATCTTTCCCGGAGAATTCTGGTTTTCATTCGACTGTTTCCTTTCACGAGGGCCTTTTTTTTGTTTTTAATTATTAGCCGCTGGCATACAAATCTGCTGGCAAAAATAAAACAGGAAAAGGGTTTCAGCTGGGTCCTTCAACCCGGGAGGAAAAAAATCCAAAAATTCAAAACGCAGCAAACAGAATACAAGAAAAATTGAAAACCAGATCTGAAAAGAGTATGGGAATAAGAAATGGCATGGGATTGGGTTCGGGAGCTTGAGCAGGTAGGCTCGTTCCCTTCCCCAAATCACTCCCTGCCCCTTTTTTCCTCAACTGAAGCTGATTCGGTATGATGTACATTAAACGGGAAAGACAAGAATACCAAAATTAACCAAGGAGATCCCGAAAGCTTTTCGACCGGACAATTTGCGAGTTGTGGCCGATGTTGACACCGAAAAACCCCTACAGTGCCCTTAATTATCCCCTACAGAAACGTATTCTCTAGCTACGGGCGAGGTCTTGGTTCAGGGGTAACAAATTATAAACACCAAACCACCCTGAAAAAGACTTACCTTGGCCTCTAACAAGAATACAAATTGTTCAAGGTATTCTTTTCAAGAATCGAATAAAAATTGTCGAAGATATGGATATCGCAGTTAGTCCTATATTGAAATCCAGGAGTTTAAAAGGGGGTCCATCAGAAAAATATGAAAAATATCGATCAAAAATTTTGTTCACAGGTTTGGTTGCAGATTTATAGAAAATCGATCCACAAATCTTTTAAGGTATTCCTTTCCAGAATCGAGCCAAAATTTTCGAAGATGTGGACATCGTAGGGGGCTCTATATTGAAATCCAAGATTTTACAAGGGGTTCCATCAGAAAAATATGAAATATATCTATCAAAATTTTTGTTTGCAGGTTTTGATGCAGATTGATAGGGAATCGATCCACAAATCTTTTAAGGTATTCTTTTCAAGAATCGGGCTAAAATTGTCGAAGATATGGACATCGCAGGGAGCTCTACATTGAAATCGAGGATTTTAATAGGGGGTTCCATCAGAAAAATATGAAAAATATCGATCAAAAATGTTGTTCACAGGTTTGGTTGTCGATTTATAGAAAATCGATCCATAAATCTTTTAAGGTATTCCTTTCCACAATCGGATTTAAACTGTCGAAGATATGGACAAGTCTGATAAGTTATTGTAATAATTTTCTAGGGTATACACACTTCGGCCTCGACCAAAGATAGCCTTCCCTGGATCGTTTTCCACCTTTTATATTTAAATTAAGGATATGTATGTATCTGTATCTGTACATATTTATTTTTTGAATAAGCGAAAGAGAATAAAAGAACAATACCAGTCTTACAAAAGAAAATAATGCTTCCTTAATCTCCTTACGTAATATCCAGGAGCAACGTAATCACCGCAACGTAAGGAAAGCAACGACGTGGTTTGAAGACCGACCATGCGGTCGCAACATGTGTGGTGGAGCATGTTTGGTGAGAGCGAGATGGCGTGCGGATGGGGCGCAACAGGCCGCGGTGAAAGCGAGACGGCGCCAGAAACAGACACACCGACTGGGCGGCAGGCTAATAGAAATGCGACAACAAATAAAGCCCCAAAAGGCAGAGCGAGAGAGAGGGAGCGGACGAACAGCTGTCCGAGGCGCAACATGTCTGACTGCGCTCTGCCAGCGTCGACGTCGACGTCGCCTCGTTCTTTCGGATTTCGCCTTCGAGTTTTTTCAATTTATATTTTATTTTTTATTTTTATTTACAGTTGATCGTGCTTGGACGTTTTCCTCCAGGAAAGCTAAAAATAAAGAAAAAACCCACACTTGTAAGCCACACAACAGCCCTGGGAAATCGATGGTTCAGGCCGCTAGCAGCCGGGAAAGTGCGGCACGAAACTCGGTCAAGTGTTAAGAGAAATTCCAAATAAGTTGTCCAGCAACCTAATGAATTCTAATTTGTGATCTGTGTGTGTCTTCGAGTGTTTAAGAATTTAACACCTATCGACTTTTGAACGCGTGTTTCACACATTTCCAGCTATGCGGATCATTCACCCATCACAGTTCCCCACAAAAAAAATTAAAAAATTCAAAAAAAAACCCGCGAATTGAAGAACTTTTACACGTGTCCCCGCAGCTGACTCAGAACTTCTGGTAGACCAAAAAAATATATAAAAAAAATTAAAAGCAATTAAGCAAATTTTCCACAAATGATTAACATCAACATTATAGTCCCCAAGCCAGCCAATGCGACGACAAAAATTCCAAACAAAATGTGTTAATGAAGGCAGCTGCCAAAAAAAGCATCGGGAATTTTGTAATCGTGGACGGAAGTCGAACGTTCATGTCATGATTTTATAATCAGCAAACATCCCGGAAAATGAGTAAGCCAAGTTAGCAGGTGTTAGCCCAAGCTAACCGTTAAGAACGGAAAGCCAAAATCCAAGAAAAATAGTCGGAAAATGTTAGCTTTTTCCTCCGAAATGTTCAAGCCCCATTTTTTATTTCAAAAATTCAATTTCAAAGAAAAAAAGAGGCGGGAAACCGAGGCGGTTGAGAAGAAGAAGAAGAAGATGAGGGAGAAAAGGGAAAACGGTTGGGGCAGCTAATTGATAGTGGGGGCAGAGCAGCAGCAGCAGCTGCGCAGCGGCCAAAGAAGGAAGCCGAGAAACCGTTACAAGCCACAAAGGAATGTGTCACAGTTTAAATCACAATCGCACGTAAACGTCAAGTACCGTCGCAAGGCGGCGATGCAACATGTTTGAAGCGTCGCTGCTGGGGCAGCTCTCCCCAATGATCGCGGGCAGCGCTGCCGGCGTCGCCGAGGCAGACCCCGTCGCTGGCAGCGCAGCCGTCAGCTTTCAATTCTTTTCAATTCGGCTTTCAATTCTTTTTTGGAGCTCGATCGCGACGGTTCGCGGCGTCTCGTGGAAAGTTAACTCTGAACAAAGAGCGGGAGAGCAGGAGCTGGACCCCAAGCCCTGAACGCGAACGCCGGCCGACCCCTACCTCGAGCGAGGTGAGGCACATCCTTGAGCCACTAGTAACCAGCTACCAGTCCTGCAAGCCATCTAAAGGGAAAAGAAATTAATTAAATTATATTTAGGCAGAGCATCGTGGCGCGCTCTCTCTGTCGCGCTCGCTATGTGTGTGTGTGTGTGTTCGGGCGTTATTGTGCATGTTTCCGGTGGCCGAAAGAAAAAAAAAATAAATAAATCAAAAAATTATTATATTAATAAACAGCCAAACGATAAAAAAGAAGAGTGCCACACAGTGGAATGTGTCGCACGAGTGTGTGCGTGTGTGGTTGTTGTAGGTGCATCTCGCGTAACAATAATAATAATTGCATTTATCGGGTGTCCGACAACTGGCGCCAGCTTCAATTCAATTATAAATAACATCATCAAAAAAAAAATTAAAAAAAAAAAAAGGAAAAACTTGTTAAAGTAGGCGTTCGCGGGCAGCCTCCCTTTGCCCCCGCCCTATAGCCCTCTCTTTCGCTCCCTTGGGGCATCACGCGCGCCGGTCCAAAGTTAAAGTTTGTTGGGTAACGCACACGTCACACACTCGCACACCACATCCAAACACACACACATCCGAGTCACACACACACACACACTCATACACTGCAGCTAACTAATGGAGCCCGGGTTTGTTTTCGTCAACCCACTTGAGTCCGGAACAAAAAAAAAAAATCAATACTCGTTATGGGATTAAAATTTACAAGCTTGCGCCACTGAACTACAAAAAAAAATCACAAAAAAAAAATCAAAATAAAATAAAAGAAATAAAAAAGGCTTTAAAACTTGGAAGAAATTCCTTATCAGAGGGGGCCAATGTTCCAAGGTTTTCTCGAAAAAACTTTGATACTTTGAGCTCCCCTTAAAAAAAATACGATTTAATCGCTTTAAAAAAATTAAAATAAAATACACTTGGAGTTACTGAAAATCTTGCTTATTAGCAAGGACATCTGTTCACATCTTACCGGGCAGCATTAGATCCTTTATGATAACTCTAATACTGTCAGGTAAAGATGTCGTCCGTGTCCTTAACCATCTGAAGGAATCAAAAGCTCAACGAGAAAACAAGTTTTTCAGGAAAAAGGAAGACGCGGCAGAAAATTGGTCATAAATTCTTTTATTTTTGTTTTTGCAGCCTAAACCAGCAGCCGCAACGCCGCGTTTTTTGGATGACATCAGTTAGGAACAAAAAATACAAAAAAAATTAAGAAAAAGAGAAGAAATCGTTCCCAATTCCCATTTTCGATTCCCGGACCCCGGCGGAGTCGGCAGGTAAACATTTATAGAGAAAGGGAGCGAGATGGAAGAACCTATAAAAATATATATTTTATGAGATACCGCTCGGTTCTTGTGTCTTGGATCTTGGAGTGGAGAGGCTGCTTCTGCCGTCTGGTTTCTTAATTTCATCGCTCGGTCACCGTTTAGTGACAAAAAGTGTCTTTTTTTTATGATGATACTTACCCGACGAACCCGCCTGCCTTCAGCCATCATCATAGATGTTGTTCCTATCCACAAATTTACGATTATGGCCAACTAGCTGAACCAGCAGGTTGGCTAAGTCTCGTTTTGTTGCGTTCCATTTGATTTCTTTTTTTTTTTTTTTTGATCTCGCATTCGTGGCTCTTAAATGTTCATAATTCGAAACAAGAGAAATGTGAAATACGAAACCCTGTCATAATGCTGGCCACAATCAAATAATTAAAAGGTTTATAAATTGCCCAAACGTGATCCGAGTTAGAGTTAATTGAGCACAAGCTTTGAGGATTTAGGAAGCGATAGGTATAGTCATATCATCAGTATCTTAATCATTTTTTTTTTCTAATCCTAGAACTTATCAATTCAATCTTGAAACAGGTCAAACCCATTGATAAGACCCTCTTGGCCAGACAAGATAAAAATAAACCTCAGAGGCTGATCCCAGCCAGAGATTGCTGTGAGGCTTCCACAAAACGATGTATTTGTAATAGCCATCCGAGTGCCACCTGGGTAACAACCAAGTTAATTGTCAAGAGTGTCCAGAGTCTAGGTGTATTGTGTATGAAATGTAGGTAAAGCCACGTCCAATATTTGTGTGGGCTCTGTTTATATAGAGTCGAACCGACTACAAAGAGAGATATATGGTGGCAAACATATGTTCGTACTAGTGCCTGAAGGAGTACAGGGATCGTAAAACCGTTTACAGGGCTTTTAAAATTTTTACAGTTTCGTGGCATAGTGGGCACATGTACATAGTTAGCAAAGTAAAGTCCCCTGGTTAGATGAGGTGGCGGCGGTGGGGGGTTAATCTAATCAGAGAACTAAAAATGCGTTAGTTGCGGTCTGGCCTGGTCGAAACGAACCCCCGAAAGGCGGAACGACCAACGTAACCAGAACGAATATAACACCTGTTAATGAACTTAGCAGCGACTCTAATGAAATACGTACACCTTTGTGGCACCTCCACTTAATGTTCCCCACCTTCGAGGCTATATCGTTCCTTAAAGTCCCCCTGTTGTCAGGTCGTAAAGTAAACCCATTTCAGATCTCTTTTCTTTCTTTTTTTTTTTTTTTGTTAAAAGGCTGCATAAATCAATTAAAGCCACGGGATACCTCGCCCCGCCCAGAATTAAAGCTTGACCGTCTCTTTGAATAATGCATGTATAGTTGATCCATCGTTTTAAATTACCCCGTAATATATTCCAGATTAGAGTTCGTAGTAATCCAACCGAGTGCAGAGTGAATCACTTGGAATAAATAAAGCCATCAATGAGCACAGACTGTTCAGTTGATAGGCTTCTATTTCACATTTCCATTCCATTATTGATAAATCCCAATAGACTCTTCCCGATTTTTGCCATTTCATAATTCTATTTAAAAATTGTGGTAGAAGCAATCTACTAACGGTCTAATGAAATGCCTGGCCCGGCTGAAAAACTGCCAAGTCAGCAATCGTGTGACAATTTCACAAGCAACAACTAATTGCGGGCTAGCTGCCCCTGGTGGTGCCTAGGTCTGTGTGTTGGCCAATCTACAATTTAAATCGGGCAATAGAGGGTCCAGTTTGATAGGAGAACACTTCAGAGCCGACCCAGAGGCGCTGAAAGAGAAGTGCCGGTCTCGGATCGGGCCGGTCGTATCGATGGCCCGAGTGTTAATCGAAATAGGTCCGAGAACACTTGATATCCACATGGCTATATACACGATAATGTCGCATTCACACCAAACCGACCCAAAACCAGCCCCACTCCTCATTCTCCCCCCCACTTGAACTGAATGGAAAACGAAAAAGGAAAAAAAAACAATAACGATCGATTCAAAGTCACACAAAGCCAATCCATTTCAGGCAGCCAAGCTCGACTATCAAGTCTGTCAGTGGCCAGGGGCGAAAATGTTGAAATTAATTTCATATGGCTGCATATCTCACCTCCGACATCAGATTTCAGTTGACCAGGTGTGTATCGGTTGGATTTCTCTGGGCTTGGCCCAATAAAATTCTTTAAATAATTATTTGTAACTAATTGAAAACCTAATCAGCGAGAAAGGTCCAATCAATATTGACCAATAAAAGTACGGTTCTGGAAATAGTCCGAAAATCTGAAGAAAATATACCCCAAGTGTCACTCATTGCACATGGCCAGTCAAGAGCTACTATATCTAATCAGGGCCTAAGGCGGGAGTATCTAATCAATGGCGATCCAGAAGTGCGTGAGGAGAGTATCTAATCGGGCTGTAGTTTCAGATACTATAAGTGGCCAACCAGCGTTATGTAGTCTCTTTTTCCTGACCGCTGGATTACAAAAAATAACTTATTTAGTTTCAAATATAGACCTCAGCTACAGTTCGGTGAGCCTTGGACAAATGTTTGTCTCTGTGTCATCATAAATATCTCAACCAGATCCAGACCCAGACCCAGACAGACTATGACTGGCCGGCAGGCCGGCCACTGGAAACGAGCTCAAATCAAAATATTGAGCATGATTTATAAATTACGGGCTGTAATATAATACGCCTTGACATGATAACAAAAGCGAGCCGAGCCCAAAGAGGGGAATAGATGCCAAGCCGTACCGAAGAAAAAGGCCCGGAAAGACGATGAACTGCTATGATAGTCCAGTCCATCACACACATAGGGTTAAAGAGGGGGCAATGAATGGGCGTAAATCAATTAAAGGCTAACAAAGCAATCAAGCCCGATTACTATGATCGAAGACGGACTAGCTTGAATGACTTGTGTAGCGTCATGCATTGTCATTCTTGGGATCGATGGTGTCACTGTTACGGGGTATTACCCAAAATGCATTCAATACTGTTTCAGGTTGGATGTAGTTAGACCTGGATGTAGCCTAATGAACTTAACATGTTCGCCGATCACCGAACATCTTTAAATGGAGTAGAGCGGCTTTAGTTTAGTGGCTTGACTCTATCAACTCTTTAGAGTTTTCAACTCTTTTTTTTTTGTGCATTAATTAGTTATACACTAATTTCCAATTCCGATTTCAGTCATGCAAATGTTAATTGACCACTTAAGTTAAAACTTCATAATGATCGTTAATAATACCGGACGATCGTCTTCGAGGGAAGAGAGCTGGGAGCAGTGGAGTATAGTGGTGGAAGGAGGTCTACGACAACTGTAACCGAAGCTGAAAGAACAGGTTCAAAACCCTAACTAGCCAAGACCGAAAACCCGTAAACGATATGCAACCTATACACATACAAGGAAGCTATATGGTATATAAAGCCTAGATGGCTAGGTGCCTTAGTGCCTAGACCGGCCGATGCGATCATGTGAAACCCGAGAGTTCGGTGGACGGGCCCCTCGAAACCCCTCCGGGCTCTTAACTGTGCATTAATGATCTTCTCAGCTAGCTCATTTATAAACTTTGGCCCAGCCACTTTGTGAAAAATTACACAAAATGGTGCTGAACTTTAAAATCTGCAATATTTTTCCACTCCATACCCAATACCCTCAAAGGCTGTTTACTAATTCTATTGACTAACACGTATTTGTAACTAATAGATTAGACTTTTATGGCTTAGATTTCCCCAAATATACTTCAATTTATCATCGATGTGAGTTAGGGGAAGTGAAACTAGAAATGCAAGCTCATGCCTCATAATCAAGGGCAATGAAAACTATTTCCTGTTGCCCCAACTTGATTGCATTGATTGCCCCCCGCCATCTAACTGGAGGGAGGAGAGACCCGAACAGTGACTCGTGCCACCGTTGCCATCAAAAACAATGCACCATGCCACAAGGAGACGGCTCCCAGAGCCCAGAGCCCTGGTCTCCTAGTATCTGGTTCTCAGATAGCATACCTAGCGCAACTAACTCAGCGCCTCTTGGCCACAGGTAATTGAACGCGGCCCCAACTCCTATGGAGAGACTCCCCAGCCCATCCACTCCGCCTGAGCTACTGTGCATCCCATGGCTCTTTGGCACGCCTGCTCTTTAGCGATAGTCTGGGCTACACAGGAAAAAAGGCCTAACTGTCACTGGCTTTTGGTCATTTCTCTACAAAATAAATAATAAAAAATTTCTCTCAGTGCCATAGGTATTCCAGACCAGGTTGGGCGCATGGGCATGGACATGCTCACCGGTCTGCTGATTCGGTTTTGTTGGGGTGCATCAAATTAGCATTGTTTCCAAAGCTACTGAGCTCTTTAATAGGAGAGTGAACTCCGAAGGGGGGGACTGTACTCCAAACAGGAGTAGAGCTCCCACTTCCTTGATAAGAATTGAAAACGATTATTAAAATAATAAACCAACTATTATATTGCGAATCCTGATCTCTTGAAACCGGAAGTACTGGATAGATTACCCATCGATCGAACTGGATTCTTATCTTGTTATTACCATTTTATTAAACACTTGTATTATATTTAAATATCAACTATAATAAATTCACTTAATTGAATGCTTCTGGTCTTTTTAATTGGAATTACTTTGCACTTCTGGCATATGGATGGAACTCAGATGGCTACCAACAAGGTGACACACTTGCTCAATGGATTATCCCACATGGACAGAATGCGACAGAAAAAACGCGACTGTATTAACCAATTATATGGGGGGCCCGGTGCAAGCAGAAACTATATTTCGTGGAACATTAATAACCTGGCCTGTGTGTAATTTGCATTCGTTATCCAATACATGAATGTACTTACGTGGATCGGGGCCACTGTACTAGCGCCACCTGGGTCCATGGCTGTGGCTAATCGGATCCGGCGGTTCGAGTTCGAGTTGGTAATTAAAAAAAAGTCCACTTTTCAGCTCGGTCGTTCTATTTGGGTTTCCGACACTCTGTCCCCCTTAATAGCTCGAACTAATGGAATAATTGGCGCCATAACATGGCTAAGCAAACTTTTATCTCAGATGCTGATGGCTGCTGAATGGAAGGCTACGGGCACTCCAGGAATAAAGACAGATAGGTACTACCTGTACCTACCTACCTGTACGTACATTACTTTCCCCGCAAGCTCACAATCACTGAGCAATTAGTAGCTTAGAAAATGCTGTGGAGGCTGGTCCGAAGCATCATGAATATGGATGGACAACTACTATACAACTGCTTTATAAGTGAACTCTACGCCCCTCACATGATGGCGGCAAAAAAAATGCTATGCCAACTATAGCCGCAAACCCAGACGCCTAACAGCCATCAACTATGGCTATGTACGTAGACGTTTAACACGTAAAAAATTATATAAATTTGCATAGAAATTGCAATGAACCTTAGCTCGTATGTGGAAGAATATCTGAGCAACAGGTTAATGTAAGCACTGATCAGCAAGAAAATAGTTATGAAAAGGTATATAGATTTTATGCCATTAATCTATAAATTAGTATGATTTTTGTAGGGTTTGTACTTCATATACTTTCTCTTAAAGTTTGAAATATTTTTTTAAAACTCCCCCCGATGTCTAGTGTAGTCATTAAAATGTTGTCGTTGTTTTTGTTGCTGCTAAAGTTGTTGTCCAAGTAGTTGTTGTAATTATTAGCATGCTAGTTGTTGTACTAACTGATGGCAGCCGTAGACTTTTGAACCCGCAGCTGACGGTTTCAAAACAGAAATCCAAAAGATACAAAGACTCGCATGTGCAGATTAAATGAAAAATTAAACGAGTGAAATTAACTAAATTTGTTGGCCAGCTACTGTTGGCCAGTGTTCTGCATTTGGCCATAACAACTAAAATTGTTTTTCGCTTTTTTTCTTTGGTTTTATTAAATTTTTCGCCTGTTATTTATAGCGCAGAATTCTGTAGCAAGTTTGCCGACTACGCGGAGACCAAGTCCGAGTTATATTCGATGGCAAAGTGGAAGTCGCACAGGCCAGGCCAACAGAGTTATTAATGCTTGGAATTTTCATAATCGAAACGAGTTTTTTGGCTTGAGCGGCAGGCCAAGCCAGCCAGGCAGTCAGGCAAGGAAGCACGCGCGTCTTGGCCAGACTCGCAACCTGGCTCTTTGGCCGTTCCGTTGCTGCTTTAATAACTAACGCCTCTCCTCCCCAACCGATCCGATCCGATGCGATCCGATCGGATTCAAGCCGATCCTCTGGCACTCCAACAGAGGCTTAAGCCCAGGGTGGTGGCAATGGGGGGTGGGGCAGAGAGTTATGGCCATGGTAAGACAAGCACACGCCTTGCGCGAACAGGTGAAGCGTTTAACTGTGCGGCTTGAGAATTGGGCTTCTACTCCTCGAAAACATACTGAAAGAAAAAGAGGATATTTCTTTAAATATTTTTAATAAAAACTGTATAATTTACTTTAAAAATAATTATATTTTTTACAAGAAGTTAAAGTAAAATATTCATCTTTTTATTTAACTTTGTTTTCATAAACTATTTTTCATCTGTAAGAGTCTGTAGCTCTCAGAGCTGACTCCAATTGGCCTGAGTGGCCTCTTTGGACTTTGTGCACTTGGCCCAACTGTTGGCTTATAGAAAAAAAATCTATGATCTGATCACTAATTTGTTGACTTTGGCAGAGCGTGATTTAAGCCTAGGATCTTTGGCTATTAGAGTGCCAAAGCTATGAACGATAAAGCTTGGATTTAGAACCAATATAGGGACTGAGATCCGCTATAGAAACTTGGAGTTATGCAAAATTCTGGAGTGCTGCCCCAACTCCTGGGCCAGCACATTGCATTGCATGTGAACCATCGCCCTTGGCCATTGCAATGGCATTGGTAGTGAGTATTCCAGGCTGGCTGGCAGGTAGCCGAATGAATGGCCAGCCAGCCCGCAACCGGCAGCAACCTGCTCGAATGCAAAGGCAAGGCTGTAATTTGCTTAAAAGCAGCGAACAAATAAAGGGTTTCAATGGCTCCCGACGGAGATAATGAATTGCCAGAGGGGCAGGGGGGCGGGGGGTCTGACAAGGGGGATAAGGTTGGAGTGCCGAGGGATCAGTGACAAGTGCATGCCGCTCTGAGCTCTGAAGTCTGGGGTTCTTGGTCGTCCCGTCTTCTTATGACGCCGGACGACAGCTGCCTGCCCCGGACTTTTGACCGATCCATAGTTGGTTCATGTCAGTTGGAGGTATCCTGGTCGTCATACTTTTAATTAAGTGCATTTTAAGTGGTCCGTCTTGGGCCATTACCCTCTACCATTTTCTATTATTAGATCTTTTTTTTGGCATTTATGCGAAAAGTAACACTTTAAGCCTTTTACTTTCACAGGAATCTACTATGATAATCTTTTAGCTGGAAGTCTGTTTGCTCAGAACTGACAACAATGCGCCGGTAATGATTCGAATCAATAATAATAATATATTCAATTCTAATGGCGAGCAAATACTGGTGATATGTAAATTCTCAATTAGCGAAAACAGGCTTTCAAATTAATAGCAGATTAGGAGCTAAACGGCTGAATGCCACACTCTGAAAACATTCAGGTAAATAATTAATTTATTATTTTCTCGAGCTATTGGAGTAAGAACCTGAAAACATCTGCTAGAGCAAGCAACTCCCAAGAGTTCCCCAGTCTTTGGATTTCATTTTCCTCTCTGATAAGGTTTTCCCCAAGATATTGAAAATCAATTGGAATCCGCAGCTCAGTGCCCGAGAAACATATAACTAAAATCCATTTAAATATCGGAGTGGCGGGAAAAGTAGTGGAGAGGTGGCGGGGCCAATGCTGATAAATGCCCAAAGGCTGCCAAGCGAGACGTCGATAAAACAAATGAAGAAACCCAAACGGCGCTACACGAACTGAACTGAGCTGAGCTGAAGAATTGCTGAGCTGAAGAGTTGGTGGGGCAAGTGGCTAGTAATTTCGTTTGGCTTATCGCAAATACGCAAAGAATGGCAAGGAATTTATTCATAAGCATAAATATTCGCGGGACTTGGGAACAGGTTCGACCCGCCGAGGTCCAGAGCTTGAACTCCGGTTCACGCAACAAACTTGTATTACACAACGAAAAATGTATACCCATGATAAGGATATCATTTCTGGATCTACCATTCCGGATATATTTTTGGATTTCAAAAGCTTGCTCCACTTTCTGGAAGAAGGAAGTTGAATCACCGGATACTGTCGATAGAATTCAGTTTTTTTTTCTGTGTAAAAGTGGAAGTTGAGAAGGAGGATTGGGAAAAATGGTTTAAGTATTTATTAAATTGCGGCTCTCCCAAGTGGTCGGCAGACGATGGCCAATCTGCACGATAATCATGGGGTGTGAAAAATTTATGAACGCCGCCGCGCACGCGCACGCGCAGAAATGGAAAACATAACCACCGCCAAAGAAAACCCAAGAATCTGACAGTTTAATGAATATGAATTCAACAATGTTCCGGATAGAGAGAATAAGAAAAAGTTATTAAAGAAAAATTAAACTTAAATTTCATTTTAGAATCATCCATAAGGAATCCTGAAACACTCAAAAACCTTTGATCGATCTGCCTTCTGGGTGGATATCGACTTGAGTCATCAAATCGGCTAAGTGCCTGGTCTGAGGCTGTCAGTTTCGCTAGACTTTTTGGCCAGGCCCGGTATTAAGACCTGAGATCTGGCCAGCGAGGTCCGGGCCAAAACAGATTTATGGCCTGTTAAAACGTCCACCGCCAAGTGCCAGGCAATTGGTTAAAAGCCACAAGCGCCCAAGATGCAACACGGCCGATAACAAAGGCGCAACAAACGAACACAAAACAAACAAAAGGGGGAAATAAAACCGCAAGAGGAACGCGCCACATGTCCAAAAAAGGATCCGCAAGGAGTTCATAAATAAAAGATGGCCAAGACCAAGACCAAGACCCTTTGCTTAAACAATGGGTACCTGGCGAATCGAAATCCCAAAGATGAATCCAAACCGCAGACTCAATGGTCAAATATGCAGACGTGACTTATTTAGGACAAATTGTTTGATTTACGTTTTGTAATAAAAAGCAAACAGGTTGGTTTATATCAACTTGAAGAAGACTCTTAGCTTAGAGACAAATTTCTGATAATTTTCGTTCGTGTCTTAAAAGATTTTCTCACGCAAAGTCGACGTTGTGATCCCAGCTCAAGACCCCCATACACCAACCATTGATAACTAAAAAAAAATAAATGAAAAAGAGAATCCAAGTAATATGACACCTTAGACACATTGGCTAGGACAAGTGGCTGAGATTAGGCTTGGAGAAAATCATTGGACAGGATACGCTTGATTTGAGGAGAAGGAAAACCAGAGAGTCAGAGGAGCAGAGTGGTTTGGAAAAAAAGGTCATTGGTCCGGATCGGAGTCGATAGCATCGCCGATAATCTCGGTTGGGGTCTCTCTATGGCCTTACTTATTTACGAGTGACTTGGTGAATCCCAAGACACAACGAGCTACTTTGAATTTTTAATTTCATGACACTCAGTCGGTCCTTCTAACCAAGAAACCCCGATCCAAGCTATTTGCTTGGATGCCACGCTATTTGGCTGCTCGAGGCATAATTAAAATTTATGGCCACTGCGCTTCGACTCAATTCATTAGTCGCCCTCTAGACGGGGCCTAATTAAAAAGTTTCATAAATTCTCAAAAACTCCGTCCACCTGTTGATCGGCTCTGGCCCATAATCTCTGGGGAGAATTGGTGTGTGTGTGACCAATTCTTTGAACTATAAAGTGTTTTGAGCAGGGTCAAAGTTGATCAAGCCAAGCCAAATTGTAGGTCACCTAAGGTTAATAGCTTAACATACATAGACTAGCATTTCTGTGGGTAATATATTATTTAATACAAAAGAAAATCCTTTACCGATCATATTTCTTTAGACATTTGTTATGGGATCTTAATGGGCAATGTGTAAATTTTGATAGGATTGCCCGGGATGAAAAGAAGCCAAGGAAAATGAGACAGGGCCAGGGCCGGGGACAGGGACAAGAATGTCAAGTGCCGCCTGGCTGTTGCAAGTGCAACAGACCTTGCCCCCTTCCCCCCGCCCGTCAGAGTCCCGTCCGTCCCCTTCTGGAAGTCATTAGCATGCAAGGGGCAGACACTGGCTGATATCCACCAAGCCGGCACCACTGGGAACCAGTTGACAGTTGTCAAATCCACTTACGCTCTTCATGGTAAACAGTTTTTGACGAGCCTGCTGAAGGATTTATTTAAGTGCAGACAGACTAACAGACTAATAAGTGCGGCACTCTCTGCTCACATATTCATAAACTCGTGTATACCATATATACAAAATGAAGGTGACTGTCGACAGGAGGCAGTGGGCTCTGGGGGGACTTTGGAGTAGGCTGTCTTCTTTTACTACCTGTTTTTACCTTCCTTTTGGTCAGTTAAAGTTTTATTTGAATTCTTAACGGACAAGTCATGGCCGGGAAAGTTTTTTGCTTCGATTTCTAATTCCACTATAAAAATCGGTAGATAAAATTCAAAGCTGTTAACTTTTAAACTTTAAAAGAGTTATGCCATATTTGTTTGGGTTTTAAAAAGGTACTCCCATAGGAAACATACTCAACAAATATATGTATCTATAGAGTCGAGATGGAAAAGTTCGTTCCAGGAAAGGGAAAAACTGAAGCCCAGCCAGAAATGAACAGAAACCAGACCAACTGTTCCAATAACGATTAAACAAATGAGTTGGCTCCTTCGTTCGTTTTTTTTTTTTTGTTCTCCCCAGATGTTTTTGGTTTTTTTTTTTTGGGGTTCCAAGTGGAAGTGCCTGGTAGTTGGTACCTTGTCTCAGGGTTTAGCGTAATATTTGCTAGGCAAACAAAAACCGAACAGAACAATCGAAATACTTGAAGGCTCCCCGAAACAAAAAAAATAATACAAAAACTCGTGACTTGACAAGGCCAAGAAGCTGAACGAGTCGAAAGGCAATGGATTGTGCAACAATTTCCACACCATCAGCGGGAAATCCATCATCCGGATGATGCTTTTCCTACACTGAAAGAAGTTCCCTTTGACAGAGTATACCCAAAAGACACAAAGACTTTTCGAATTTTGAAAATTATAATAGAATTCCTCATTGGTATTTGCTTTAGTTTTTAATACGATCACCTACTGTTCGAAATTCGACATTTGACAATTGATGGCCGGCACATTTGTCTTTCACTTGTTGGCTTACCGTCTTGTCGTGCACCTTCAACCATTCATCTCTTTCCATTGTGAGGCTGGCAGTATGGCTCTCTTTTACCTTCCCTTTATCGCGGGTCTTTTGAAGTGAACCCGTTTTGACAAATGTGTGTCATTGCTGGGCCATCAAAAGACACGATCGTTGGAGTCTTTTCCTCTCCGAATTCGATTTTGTTTGGCAAGGCAAGGTGGCTCCGGCAAGGTGTATTTTTCGGCTATTAATGCTGGCGCAAACGGTAAAACCAAATCAAGTGACTGGCAATCTGAAGATCATCTTCGGCATCATCGAGATCAACAGAAACCATTCGATGCCGAAGTAACTTTCAATGAATGGAATTTCATTCAGTGAGTGGTGCCTCTTCGATACTTCCAACTTCAATCGATAGATGATTTTACATCCATAGAACTTGAAGATATTTCTTAAATACGTTTAAATGCCTAAGCTCCACTCTATTGTCAGCAAATCGATCAGGTCTCGGAGCAAATGACAGCTTCTTTTTTGGTCCAATTGATCTGTATTTCTGTATGGAAGTCGGTATTTTTGGGGCCAGTCTTTGTTACACATTTGTCACACTTCTCAAAAATAGAATACGCTCAATTGAAATCATTACGTGGTAAATGATACCAATAAACAGCCGAAGGCAATCCGGGCCATGACTTTTCTGGAGACCGAAAATGCGACAGCCAACAAGCACTAAATTTATAGGTAAGGATCTTAGACAACTTTCATTGTGGCGACAGCAAAGAAATTCTACAAAAAATGCCATCACATTTTGAAATACTTTTCCAAAAAACACACGAAACAAACCAAAGCGGCGACAAAGACATGCTCTTACTTTTCAGATAGAGCATAGAAGATTCTAAATGATATATTTTCCAAATAGAAAACTCTATAGAGTCGTTAATCTTAAAAAAATACTTCATTAAAAGTCTCACCTTTTTGAATTTTATTAACCTTTTATCAGTTTTTTATTTCCTGGAATATCAGGGTATTTAAATGGCCTAATTGAGTCTTATTTTCCTGCCTCGTAATTGAGAAGAGAATTTCCCAACATGCGCTTCTGCCCCATTTCATAAGCCATCAGCGGCGACACGGCGACCGAAAAGCTCACCACAATTTTCATTTCAGTTTCAGTCAGTTTTGGGGAAGGAGGATGTTCCTCGAACCAGAAGAACAGCACCATCACCCCCATCCCTCCTTACGGAGGAGTCGTTGCGTAGGTGTCTTCGGGGTGTCAGTCCGTCCGTCTGTCTGTCCGGTTTTCCGCACTGTGTGTCAACCGCTGCTGAAAGATTTTCGTGTCGTTGTTTCCATGCCGCCTGCCACCAGACGACAGACACGAATTCTTTCGACAAGAAAACACATTTCGAAAACTTTTCCCCCTTTTTTTTAAATTCTATTTCTCTTTTTTTAATATTTTCTCGTGGTTTTATTTTTTTTTTGTGGTCCGGCGGTGTGTACGTAAAAAGATTTAGCAATAGCAATGAATTTTGTTAATTTATGGCATTATTAATAACATCTAAAAGAGAAAATGAAACAAAAACAAAAAATAATGTAGAACTCGCTAAAAATTTCTTTAAACCCATTCCGGATGCAAAACAAAAAAATGTATAGAAAAATAACGACTTTACAATACTCTTCTTTCTCTAGAGAAGAAAAACATCGTGAATGTCACATAATATTAAAAATTATAAGAATTAAAGACAACCTTCAGATCTATTAAATTTTTAGTTTAAAAAATAATTTTGATATATGTATCTCCTCTAATAGCAATACAACCCTCAGATAAATAATTCAACACGTTGCATGCGTAATCACAAGTCATGGGACCATTCAAAAAAACTGTTTTTCAAATGATACATATACCAGGCATAGGCATAGAGATCACTTTCAGAGTACAGATACACAGCTTTTCGGTTTCTTCACAAAACACAGAAGATGTCTCAAACAATAGAGAATTTCACTGGGTCAGCTTAGTTATGCGGAGATTATTGAATGATAGCTAGGCTAAAGCCATAAATACTGCTGGGATTGTCTATATCGAAGCTTGTGAATGGCACGAGCTCAACATCAACCTGCATAAAATGCAAATGAGTCCGGAGTCCGACAAAAGCCGCGCCAGAAACCCCCAAAAGCAAACAAATTTACGACCAATCAATAGAGCTAGCTCCAAAGCCATTGTTTTCCTCAATTCGGTTTGTTTGAGCCAAACTAACTTTGGGCCGATCGATCGGGTCTTGGATGGCTTGGAAGCTTTCTGGTTTCCTAGACCCAATAGGTGTTCCACTCGCCCCGACCGAAATTTACATTAATTTGTGAACAAAGTATGGCATATTATGCAAATATTTAACAGGCCGAGACTGTGGCACTTCCCTTAGCAACGAAATTTGGGTTATTTAATTACCCAATCGACCTAAGCATACTTATTAGCAGTCTCAAATAGTAGAATTCCACTGTACGATTTTGAAATAATATACCTATCGTAGCGAGTACGAATTTTATTAAAACGCCACTGATCCGAAAATGTTCGAGTGATTTCTGAACTGAAACGATAACCCGGATGACTTGATTTCTAGATCAGGCGCCTAATCAAAGCTATTTAGAAATGACTTAGCTAACGTTTAGATTTTAATAGTCCCAAGTCGAATTGTCAAAACAGGCGCATTCCTTGAGGGCAACTTTGAACTTTTCAACGAGATAGGAAAAATTGTCGAATCGGAAATATTAAAATTGCTAAATGAATCGGATCATTCCAATGGAATTTTAGGTGATTCGAAGAACCATGAATGAATAACTGAGCTAGTAAAGACCTCAAGAATCTTCAAGGCAACGTCTAATTTTAGCCAAAGGTTTATTCTTTTTCGATGTCAATTTATTATTAAAATTTATGACGATATTAACACGAAAATCGGAATAATACTTTTACCCATTTGACGTTTTTATGGGCCACCCCCAAAAAAAAGAGAACCCCATCCCCGCCTTCACAAAAATAAGGCAACTAAAAAAGATTTGTACCAATTCTTATGCGGAGAAGCATTTGAAAATTAAGTCTTTGTGCTGCTAGAGAAGCGCGTAATTTATTGCATAATTATAGGAAAATGGCGAGACAACAAAGTAAAAAGATTATCGCTCTTTGTGACCCCAGAAATAAAATATATTTTTATTTCATGATTTCTTTCCGTTGGATTTGCTTTCTAGAAGCCTTGACGAGCCCTGGCCCTCCTTCATGTCCCCCTATCTCAGCACAATAACAAATCTTCATAAGAAGATGAAAAATGCCATAAACACACATTCACATGCATATGTATAAATGGGAAACATATAATTTGCATAAAATCACCTGATTGAACGTTAAATATTTTATTAAGATTCAGATTATTGAGCTGAGAAATGCTCATAAACTTCACGATCAGACGGCTCTTAAAAAGAGCCAATAATAAAATTAGAGGCGCTAGTGTACACTGAGAAACCAGCAAAAACTAAATACGGAATACCATGTAACGCATCCGTTTTATTCATTTTCATTTTTAGCAGTGTAAGCGTCGAAACCATGCAGAACAGGAGAGAGTGAGCCCCTTAATCGAAATTCAACAAACATAAATATTTGCATAAATTACCGGAATAGATTTTCAAGCTGTTTTACATTTTTAATGAACAGGAAAAAATGTCTTGGGCAGTATGCAACGGTTAGGTACTTTGATCGTTGCTTTGTGTAAAGGCGACATAAATTAGAATTTCATAACATACAACAAGGGCTAAATAAATGAGTCGGTCGAATAAGGTCAAACCTATTGAAACTTAAAAAAAAATTGCCATAAACTGCAAATAATAGCATAATAGCAAAACATAAATATATTATAGAGTAATTCAAACCACAAACAAGTATATATTTTATCCCCACATCCGTTTCCGGCAGTGCCCATGGGGAGCAAAGTAATCGAATATGCTATCGACTATCGATAATCACAAAAATAGTGCTGGAAAACGTTCTCAGCAAGATTGGCCCATGACCCCTAAAAAAATTGTATCTAACTCATGTCACTTTAAGATTGTGCATCTGTGAGGAACATAGATATTAAACTTGTATACAATTTTTAACCATTATATCTTAGCGTCCTATTTTCAACACTGTTGTGTTGGATCATCCACCCCCATTAAATTTGAACTTAGCTTGGTCACACCGCGAACAACAAAAACAACTTTGCCAGCCCGTTTATGCGGTAAAAAAGACCATTGCCAGCCTTATTTATGCGGTAAGACATGGCACCTCTGCATAGGATCCTTTAGTTAGCCATGCCAGCGCTTAGCGAACACATTGCTGGTTAAATTCAGTTTGATTGTAAATAAGAAATACACTGCACAAAATTCCAACCAACCGCGACTCTAAGCCAATGGATCCCCTCAAACCAAAACCAGTGCCCCTGGCCGCCGAGACGGTGCTGTGGTTCGAGTTCCTGCTCGATCCGCACAAGATCACCCAGCACTTGCAGCGCCCCCAGCCGGGTAAGCATTTCCACTTGTGGCTTCTCTGTTATGACTCTGAGACTCTCAAGTGCCAATTCCCTTTACAGAGCCCAGTGCAGTGGAACTGATCATGCAGTTCATCAGTATGACGCCGGATACTGCCACTCCTTCCGTTGTCACGCCCGGCAGCGACTTGCAGTCTCTTTCCGGTCCCGGAACTGGACCGATTCCCGGCGTGGTTGGGGGAGCCAACGCCACATCTCCGGCTGCTTCGGCGGCTTTGAATGTTCCTCCCATTACACAGCGGCAGGGAGAGAATGGCCTGCAGTTGACCAGAAAACAGTTGGCTTTGAAGATCCTAGAGCTTAAAGTGGCCACATGGTTGAGGTGGGATCTGGATGCCCTGGAGAAGAGCCTTCCCGTGTTAATGCAGCTGGCGCTGTTGCGTGATCTCTGCACCATTAGCTATGGTCGTTCCCTGAGTATTCCCCTGCCCAGCGAGTTTGATATGAAGACTTGTGAGTGTGGCTGGAAATGATAACCCAATTATTGGGACTAATTTATAAAATCTTGATTAACCTTTTAGCCGCCTCTGGGAATGAACGGGCAGCCAGATTTGCATTGACAATCTACCACCGCATGTTGCTTCGGATGCAACTGATCAAGGAACAGGCACTGAAAACCCCACGGCCACCAAACATGTAACAGGGATTTCCATAAAACTAAGGATCACCTACTAAGGATTGTTTATATTTTAGGTATCAAACTGTAGACCAACTGCAACAATTCCTGGACTCACCTACGCAGCCGTCGATCGAGTATCTGCAACAGTTGTGCAGCGCGGGAAAACCTTTTTACGTTTTCCACTACGACAGTTTCGTTACACTGCAGTGCGATGATCTGGGAACTGGCCAGAACTACGACCTAATGCATCTGATCACGCCACAGGAGTTGAGAGCCCAGTTGCACTACGAGTTGGCCCAATATTACCTGTTCACCAAGCAGTATGTGTTGGCCCGAGAAGCAGCCGCCGCGTGTAACACAAATCTCCAGGCCATACCATCGCAGACGACACTTTATTTTTGTCACATAAAGCCAGTGGAACTGGAGGGACTGTTGCAAGCCTGCGGTATCAGTGCCCAACAGCAGACACTGCTCGAACGGTTCCAGCAGTCGTTGCTAAGCAATTACGCCGATATCGTTCCCATCCTGAAAATGGACAATAAAATTCGTGAGATTCCCTTAGTGAGCCGAAGGCAACTGGAACTAGACATCGAGGGCTCGATATCGTCTGGGATTCTTAAGGAACCCGCTCACTTACAGCTTCAAGTCGCCGCCTTGAACGTGGTGCGCAATATTTTCGAGTGGGGCAGCATTTTCGGGAGCGTGGAGTACTTTGAGAAATATCGGGAACTAGACTGCCTGCCACCGCTGGTGGAGGGTCTGCAGGAGGTCCTGCCACACTGTAGCTTAAAAGAGCAAGTAGCGTTGAAGCATTTTCTCATCGACTGCTTGCTTCACCAGGGCGGGCAATCCCGACAACTGTTGCAGACGGTGCGGGGTATCGGTCTATTCTCGCCAGAAGAACTCCAGGACCTCGACGAACAGATGCTGCAAGCTGCGCCACCGGTGCCGACGAACTCCCTCGCCTCGCTTTCCGACTGGATGTGCCACTCCAAGAGTAAGAAACAAAGAAATCATTAAAAAAGATGTTTAAATTAAAGCTCATTTGATCTTACAGTGACCCGAGTGGATGTGGCTGCTTTGGAACAGCAGTTAATCAGTTGCACCAACGCCAACACTGTGAGGATCCTGCTGGTGAAACTATGTGGCACCGCACCCGGTCGACCTCTGTGGGCAATCAACCCCAGCTGGGATGTACCCCAACCCATCAAAAATCTGATCATGGGAATGCCAGTTAGCTTCCTTCAGGATTTCAGCTATGTGTTGTTGGGAAAGGCGCGGGAACTGGCCATGAGAGGCAACTACATCGATGCGGTTGCCATGTTGAGTGTCCTCAAATCGGAGACGCAGCGCCAGGAGATGGGTGCCAATGTTCAGTTGATGTGCAAACTGCTCACGTGGGAAATCCTGTACATCCAAGTCACACAGACGCTGGAGGAATGGCACCAGAAGCCCCTGGACCTCCAGGCGCTTGGCGGGAGATGCAAGCAGTGCTTGAGTGATTCCATCATTCCCCGACCGGACATCCTCGAGAGCTGCGCCATCATGCTGTTGAACCTCACAGAATTCACGCCGCTTATATATTTGGACAAGCGATCGGGTGCCCTGGAACTACCCGTTGCCTTTGCCGCCACCTTCATCGAAATGGAGAAGATGAAGGGGCCCAAGAAGGTGTGCCGTGATGCCTGGGACCTCATGCTTAGCATGTTCCTCAGTGTCCCAAAACGAGCTTCCTCTGGTGTGGCCGGAACCAGCTCCTTGCAGGCCTTCCTCCAGCGTATCCGACATCAAAGCGTCTTCGGTTTATCCATCTCCATGATTGGAAAAATACACAACATCCTCAAGGACGACCCCAATCACGATCTGAGCTGCGAGTACATGCAGCTCTGGCCTACCAGCATTAACAAGTAAGCGGCTGGGCACTTCCATCTCCTAGGACCATCAAGCTAATGCGGTTTTCTTCCTTTTTCCAGTCCCATAAGCTACAGCCTGAGAAGCGTTTGCGAAACGCTCCAGTGGCTACTCTCCGAGGCATTGACACACTACCCCCAAACGATTTCCTGGCTAAAGATGAAGGGCGATCTGGACCTGGCCACCGGTAACAATGAGTCAGCCATGAGGTGTTACGTAAATGCTCTTGTCACCGGTACGGATTACTGCACCATGCCGCTGCAAAGGAATGTCGCCGACGACTACGTAATCCGCAAGATGATCCGCTGCGCTGCCAATCTGGGGTGTCACATGCAGGCGACAGTGTTGTGCCAGTTCCTCGACGAGATCGACTACGGCATCGTTTTCAAGAATCTCAGCGAGAAGTCTTCGAATTTTACGGACGCCATGGATGCCTACTACAGCTGCATTTGGGACACGACGTTGCTGGAGTTCATCGTCAATCTGCATGCGAAAAGGGGCGAACATAGTCGAAAACTGGAAGCTGTAAGCTAATAATCTAAACCTGGTTATCTTTTGGGAAACAGAGTAATTATATTTAATGGATTTTCAGATATCTATGATGGGCACCTTGGAGCTGAATGCTAATAACAACGAGGAAATTAAACGAGAGAGCGCCATGGTGCGAAAATCAAGATTCCTGCGCGCCCTGGCCAAGCAGTATTTGCTGTAGTCGCAGCCCCCCGCCCCCCATTTCACAGAAACTCCAATGCAAATTTTCAAATCTAAATCCAAATCCAAATCCAACATCCCAACCTCACCCACGCCCACAAGCAGACCAATTAGTCTTAAGCTCAAAGATGTAATTTTAATTGTAGAAATAGGCTTTTAATACGCATAGGATAAATATTAAAAAGTTGTATGTTTTTTCCAGAAAACTTTATTTTGGTCTCCGGCCACGCCCGCCGCCACCACCGCTGGTCTTGGCCTTTTTATTGTTGGCACTCTTCTTGGCCTCTTCGGCCTTTCGCTTGGCGGCGTTCGTGGCATTGGGAGTACTGGGTAGGGTTTTGAAAAAGCTATCTAAACGCACCTGGGTCTGAGACTGCTTCGATTTCAGGAGTTTCTTGGCGCCGCTGCGTACTCGATCCTCGTTGAACTGCCTGTCGCCGCAGAGGAACTTCACCAGGCCCTCCTCGTCGGGCTCCGTCCACTTGAGTTCGATGGACTCCGCATTGGCCACCTCCGGCTCAATGAACAGTTCCCTGGCTATCTTGTAGTTCCAGTTTTCCGGAACCGTATACTTACTTGTATCGAGGTTGTCGAGGATCGTTTCTATGTCCCGGTAGTTGTTTATCAGTTCAATGGCTCGCTTCGGGCCGATTCCTTTGATGCTTTCGCAGTAATCGCAGCCAAGCAGGATGCACAGATCGATGAACTCCCTATTGTTGACGCCCAGACCCTCGAGGAGCTTCTCGTAGCTAAACTCCTTGACGGGCATCTTGCGCGCTTCGCTATATGTGAGATATCTCAACAGTTTCGTGGATCCAAACGTAAGGGCATCCATGTCCTCCGTAGCTGTGGCATATACTTTTCCAGCTTTTACCAAAGCCGCACACTGCGCCTCTGCCTCGCAAGGAGCCTCCACATACGGCACGCCCATAAGTTTGAGCAGCTCCTTGGCTTCGCGGGCGTGTTCCTTGGTCACGCGCACCAATCGTCGATTGAACTTTTCAATCTCAGCATCATCGCCAGCCTCAGTGGCTGCTTTTAGGGCCTTTTCGGCTTCCTCCCGGCGTTCAGCTCGCTTGGCCAGCTCGCCGGACTTTAGATCTGGTGGTTTTCCATCAAAAACATACACGGGCTTGATTCCATTATCCAACAGCCGGATTGTCCGGTAGAACATTCCCATCAAGTGGGATGTGGGATCCCCGTTTACGGTGGCCAGTTGCGCCCCTTCGGATCGCACAGCGATCAGAAACTGATACAGGCACATACTGGCATCAATTGCCACCTTGCGACCTACAATTAAGGACAGATGGGATTAAAAAACGTAATTTTATTCAGCGGTTAAGTTTCTTACCAAAAAAGTTTTTGATTTCACTTTCGCGAATGGCCTGTGGAGCCAAATCGGCTATAAGCTTTGATAAGCCCAAAATTCCCATGGCAGCTGTTGTGCTCTAGACAAATTAAACAATTAACACTTTTGGTAAGGTTCCTCGAAATCTTGTGTTTGGGCTGTAAAAACACGCCGCGCGCTTATTTTTGCTGACAGCGTTGCCGTATGACATAACATAACAAGTTATCAGTGATTATCGATAGAATAAAATTGGTGATATAAAAGTTTTCTTTGAAAAAATATATATTCCAGGTTTTTTTTCAAATAAAATTAGAATTTTAAAAGTCTAGAGTTGAAAAAAAAAATTTTAGGGATCCCGGAATTCTAAGAATTTCCATTTTGCATGTTGGTTTGTGACTTGGATAAGCAATGCTGCATTTTCCACTCCTATCGATATCCATATATCGGACACGCATACACAAGCAAGTGACCATTGAATGTGTGTCGGCTGAAGAAAAAACAGAAAAACCATTAGAAATATGGTATGTAAATCTCAGAAGTGTCTCAAAAATCGCGA
The DNA here is from genome assembly GCF_030179905.1 of Drosophila bipectinata. Taxonomy (NCBI): domain Eukaryota; kingdom Metazoa; phylum Arthropoda; class Insecta; order Diptera; family Drosophilidae; genus Drosophila; species Drosophila bipectinata. The sequence continues at coordinate 11,637,973 of NC_091737.1, forward strand.
AGAAGTTCGCCGCGTTGGCAGGATGTGAAAACGGCATAAACGGAAGCGTGTTTTGTGTATAAATAGGCGCAACAATCTTCCGCCCGCCGAGTGGATTCTCTCCCCGCTCTTTTTCTGTGTATAAACATGGCGTCGTTGTGCCGCAGAGGCTGCGCTCGACGGACACGCATACAGAAGCTCTTTGCCGAATAAAACGCAACGCAAAACGCACAAACCCAAATCGCCGCCAAAAATTTTAAAGTGTAATACAGTTGTGATTTCGTATATTTCCATGTCCACACGCCAGGATGCTAACAAAACGGCAGAAACGGCAGCCACCAAAAAAGCCGCCGATAAGGCAAGCGACCCGAAGGCCGTAGAAAATGCAGCCGTCGAGAAGGAGGCGAAATCCGAAAAGGGGGCACCCGATGCAGTGACACCCCCCACCGCAACCGCTGCTGCTGCTGGTGACGTCGACGAGCCAACCAAAGGAGACGCAGCGGCAGCTCCAGCTCCCGAATCAGATGCAGGTAAATAAAAGCCTCCCGCACACTATCAAAGCTAAGTTGTGGGTGTGTTGGTGAAGAACGAGAGAGAAAAACAAAAATCATAAAATGAAATTTGCGCGCGTTTCAGAAACAGTGTTGTCATCACTTTATTTAAAATTCAAATAATTTTTTTTTAAATAAGAAATTTGTAATATTATGTAATGATAATAGTTATACTACAAAAGTAATATTTTTTGTTTAAAAAAAAAATGTTAAAAAGTAAATTAGAAAAAAAGTTTAAAAAAAAAAATAGGTTAAAAATGTAAAGCGCTATCACTATTTATTTTTTAAAATCTTTTTAGTTGTATGTTTTTTTTGTTACTATTTCTAAATGCTTTAAATATCTACTTGGCAACTCTACCTAAAACTATTTGGGGGGCTTTCTTTGGGGAGCTCTTGAGTTGCATGTGTGTGTGTGAGTCTTGGGTCTTATTGGACATTTTCTACCGTTCTGATGGCACCTTCGTGGCGCAGTGTGCTAGCGCGACGCTCTGTTTATGATTTGCGGCATGTGGTTCGAGTCCCGCTTCGGGAAATGTTTACAAAAGTGTATTTCCGAAAAATCTGAAATAGTTTTCTTTTCCTATCATTATCTCCCTTAACCCTTACCCTTACCCTTGGCTATTGTTCATGCTTAACCCTTTTCCAATGGGGTTTTGCATAGTAAATGCCGAGGAACAACAAAACTTCAATATTCATGTTCCTTTCGCTAAAAATCAAAACTGGCACTGGACTTCCCAAGGTTGAAGATAATTCTTTTACTAAAAAATTTAAAATTTTATAAAATATTAATTTAATATTATTTCTTCCATAAAGCTGCGGCTGATAAAAAAGAAAAATCACCTCCGGCAGCAAAGAAGGCAGCAACCAACAACAAAAAGGATGCAAAGGACGATAATGCCGAACAGGAGGATGAAAACACTGAAGATGGTGATGAGCCCGATAACGAAGAGGACGATAAGGCCAGTGGTGCCGAGGAAGAGAGCGAGAAGAAAGCCAAAACAGAAGTGGACGACAAGAAAAAGGATGCCGATGGCAAGGCCAAGGTGGGAGCGGATAAAGCCAAGAAGCCAGAGGTAAAGGCCAAGAATGGCAAAGTGGAGAAGGACGATGAGGATGAAGATGCCGAGGATGATGAAGAGGATGAGAACGATGGGCTGGACAAAAACAACGAGGTGGCCGAAGACGATGAGAATGTGGTGGCCCTGTCGGAGATCGATCGAATCAATGAGAACATCAACAAGACCAGAGTGGATGGGCTGCAAGCTCTGCATGCGGTAAGTAGAGAAACATTTAATATGGAATTCATTTTTCTAAGAAGATTGTTTCGTTTTAGATTTGTTTTGGTGCTCAGGGTAAGAACAATGTGGTTAAGAAGAATCTGCGTACTTTTGCCGGCTTCGAGTTTGCCAAAGACACATCGGAATATAATAAGAAACTGGATGCAATAAAAAAACTGGACAACAAGGGCTTGCGAAATATCTGTGAGATCCTCACCTTGGATCGCAAGGGCAGCAAGAACGAGGTGGTGCTGCGAGTGCTCAAATTCCTGATGGAACCCGATGAGTCGCTGTGCTTGGAGCAGGGCGACGAGGACGACGAAGAGGATCCCGAGGATGAGGATGTCGACGATGACGATGATGATGAGGATCCTCCCAGTGAGGAGGAAAAGAAGCGCAAGAGCGGCAAGTCGGGGGGTGCCGCTGGCAGAGGCTCGGCACGCAATTCCAGTGGACGTCCTAAACGAGCCACGGCAGGAAAAAGTACGATCTTATATTTGTTACTAATTTTTAAAATAATTAATTGGTTTTCTTCTTCAAACTTTAGAAATGTCTGCGTATGTCGATTTCTCCAGCTCTGGAGAAAGCGAGCACAAAGTAGCGGTGCCTAAGAGAAGACGCAATGATGACTCCGAATCTGGTTCCGATGTAGGTTACCTTCTTTTCTAAAGTAATCCATCCACTAATTGTCTTTCTCCACCTGCAGTACAATCCCTCGGCCAATTCAGACTCTGATGCTGGTCGCGGTGGTGGAGCTGGTCGTAAAGTTTCCGGACGCGGAAGTCGCGGTCGTCCGGCGCGCAAGAGTCGCCGAAGAAACTCTGATTCGGAAGAGGATGAAGAATCCGAGCTGTCGGATGCTGATAGTGATGTAAGATTGTGTATGAAACGCCCTTGAAGTATAAATTCTCTAATATCTCCTTATAATCCTTAGGTACCGAAGCGCAAGCGAGGACCGGCGGGCAAGCGTGGACGGCCAGCAGCCTCGGCAGCAGCTGGAAGAAGGGGCAGAGGTCGGGGAGCGGCATCGCGACGGCGCAAGGATTCCGATAGCGAAGAAGATGATATTTCTGAAGATGAAGATGAGGAGGATCTGTCTGATTTCGGCAGCGATCAAAGCGAGGTAATGGTATCACACACAAAGTAAAGAGCCTTAAACTAAAATTATTCCATCTTTTACATTCCAGGAGGAACGCCCCAAGAAGAGTAAGAAACCCACAACGCCTGCGAAAAAGAGCAAACCTAATAACAAGTCTAAACCAGCTGGAAAAGGTAAGCAGTTAGATGAAATATTTTGAAAACAATTTGATTATTTTATTTTTTGATTATTATAGCCGATGGTCGACCCAAGAAATCAAAGAAAGAATCGTCCGAGGAAGAGGATGACGATGTCGATGACAAAGACGAATCCGACGAGGACGAGCCACTAACCAAAAAGGGCAAACTGGCATTCCCAACGGTGAGAATTTCACTTCAGCACTTTTAAAGCATCTTACATAAGATATATTATATTTTAAAGGACGAACAAATACGCGGCTATGTAAAAGAAATCCTGGATAAAGCCAATCTCGAAGAGATCACCATGAAAACAGTGTGCAAACAGGTGTACGCGAAATATCCAGACTTTGATCTAACAGAAAAGAAAGACTTTATTAAGGCCACAGTCAAAGCGGTAAGCTCTACATGATCACCTGAATAGATCAGTATTTCATTAAATTTTATTTTCAGTTAATCGCAACATAAAACAAGCAAGGGAAGGAGGCAGTTTGAGGCCGGGGAAGGGTCCATGTCCGGTAGACAAGCTAAATAAAACAAAATGAAAGTGGTTTGCCGCTTTTTGAAGGTCGCCAAGACAGAACATCGTTCGATAAACTTTGAAAGCAGCAGCTCTTGTAGATGTCCTATAAGTATATGATTTTCACTCCTAATCCCAAAAGCTACCTGCAGTTACCTACACCAAAATGTCAGCGGCGGTAGCGGACTACCCATTCTAATATATATTCTTTGTATATATAAAAATTTTGTTTGACCAACCAGTACACATGCACGCATGAATGTCTATATTTTGAAAGTAAAACGTACTCTCTGAAGTTCAGCAAAAAGTGTGAAATTTGTGAAAAAAAAAAACATGAGAAACTTGTAAAAATCCGAAGAAAACAAAGCTAGTGCATTTTCATTTGACGTTCAAGAAGGAAATATGTAATTAAATTTAAGCACAAAAAATAATAATAATAAAAAAAAAAAACAAAGCAAAATTAACGTTTGGAAAGGTTACAAATATATATCTAAATTCACACACTGGCAGCAGTACAAAAACACGAAACTGGATATCTTTTTAAATTTAAAAAAAATTGCAAAAACGTCTTTGGCAATGTAAAAAAAAAAATTAATTAAATTGTGGGCAAGGATGCAAGCCACACACCCTAAAACCCCAAACCGGAGCTTGTGATCGCCAGTGGCCCCCAGTCAGAGATACTCCAGAGAATAATAGTTTTCAACCTATATTTCTTTAACACCACCCCACCCCAGAACCCTATTTATTTTGAGTGCTCGGGCCTTAGTAACTGAGGATATAGGAAGGTTTCTCGGCAAATAAACGCAACTAGAGACACGCTCACACCCAAGTGTGAGTAAAATCAACAGAAGATTGAAAATTAAAAAAAAAAAAAAAAAGAAATAAAGGTTAAATATTATAAATATTAGATATAAACAAGTAAAATAGATGTATGTTAATTTTAAAGAAAGAAGTAAACAAAATCTGGATATCAAACAGCAACAGAAAAGAACAAAAATCAGTTAGAATCTTAAAAGCCGCATCTCAATGTAAGTTTTCTTGTAGTAGATCCCCCGTAAATAATAAAAGTAACTCGATGTATGTTGAATTTCCCGAATCACTTAATGAAGTAAAATAGTTTAGCCCGAAATAACTGGCACTAAGCTATATCGTCTCTTTCTGTGCATTACGACGTTCTGTTTCGACTTTCGCTGCAAAGTACTAAAGGGTAAAAAAAACAATTATTGCAGTGTATCCACAATAAAATGCTAAAAATTAAGACGCGGTTTAAACTTATTTATGGTTTGGGTGGAAATCCTTCAAAAGGTACTATCTAGAGGACGAACCAAAGGCCGATGTTAAGCCCATAATATTATATGAGAACCGATTAGGGTCATGAGAACCGATCCATAAGGCAATGGCTACTACAAATGAGCTCTTTATATAATGGATATCTTAATTCTACAAATCTTAAAGTAGAGTCTGGATCAATCATTAAAAAAAAAGGATATTTTTAGAGGTAACCCTGCTCGGAGGTAAGTCAAAGAAATAAATATATAATTCCATTTGTCCTTTAGGGATTGATTTATTTCGAAAACTTTAATAATTATGACATTTAAAATGTAATCGAAATAAGACTAATTTGTTTAAAACTGTAGTCATAAAAAATATATATGTATGTCGATCACTGACAGGGTGGATTTTGGAGGATACGGCGCAAACATGAGGCTGTAACATACAGATAGTCAGTTATGATTTAGTTCAAAATTCTAAAAATATATATATAAAGCATCGGGGTTACGCTATAAATTTGTTAACAAAAAAAAAAAAAAAAATAAGATAACATTTTAACAATTTCTGCACAAAAATATAATATCAATGTGGATAATAAAATGTGAAGTGAATTATCTTTCACTCTATGGGTCCTGCAAATAGATCAAAGCTCTTAATTTAAATGAAATAAATGGAAATGTATGTTTTCAATTTCAAAAATATCATTTGATTGCAAAATAAACGGCTTGACATTGGACCCAAAAGGAAATACTCAACGAAACTAGATAGTGAACTATGTAACTCTACGAGTTAACTTATAGATGGCTTATAGGTGTCTCCTACTTACCACATCTGGGGGCTCTGTCTCTGGAACAGTTGCTGGAATTAAAAGAGAACGACTTCCCATAACCAAATATTTTCAGACTGACTCCAACTGCCACAAAGTATGTTAAGAACAAATTGAACTTTCCACTTTCATATTGGATAGTATCCTACACCTAGGTCAGTGCCACGCTTATAATAGGAGTTATTAGTCAATAAATAGTACAACAAAACAATGTATATAAATGTACATATATATGTATATATATGGGAGGCAATGTTAAACCGCTTAAATAGCAAGAAATGATACCTTGAAACGACATTTTACGACAAATACAGCACTGAATAGATACAAGAGGAGCACTTTTCTGGAAATCGATATGGAAATATATAGATATATATATATATATATGTTTGTATATAGAGGTATATCACAAATATAAAAGTAATATAGAATATTCAGGATAATCGATCATCTGTATTATAAATGTGCAGTTTGATAAAAAATATGACTCCAATATAATTAAAGGCATACCGAATGTGGCAATCAATCTGACGAGCGACAAGGAAAGTTAAAGCCCGTTCCCCCAGATCTCATCCAGAGCCTCGCCTCTGAAAATACGCTCGAATAAACGTTTTTCAAATATAGACAACAGTACAAAAAATAAATGTGTATTAAATAGAAACGCAATATGACGCACAGCACCGGAGTGCCAGATGCTAGCAATATCTGATGAATATATGTATATATTATACGGTATATATTAAATGTTTATTCAATGCTAAGCCGAACTTGGGACGGACCAGGATCTGGATAAAAACTCCGACCTGGGCCAGCCCCACCGACCAACGGTTACAATATGGGTGGTTATCTGCTGTAGCAACAATCAGATATTTTGTGGGAGACGTAAAACTTAGTTTAGATTATACCAAAGTTACTTTTATATATATATATATGTTTGTATGTTATATTATGGTAGACCTACATTCATTTGAGTAAGTATATTCATTGTTGGATTTTCAGTATCAATAATTTTATATAGACAGTAATAACAACACACGATCTTACCAAGTTTGACAATATCTTTGTTTGAATTTGTTCATGTTTTCGTTTTTTAAAAGTGTGATTTAGTTTTGGGGTTTTGCTTTCGGTATTCTTTAAAGAATAACTGGTCTGACGAGCCGCCTCTGAAAGTACATACTTATATATGTTTGCATAATGGTGATAAAGATTTCAAAAAACATTGCTATATAAAATAGCCCAAATTTGTAAATGAGAAAACTGTAGTAAGTTCATGAATAGTAGTTTCGGCTTTCCTTAATGCTAATATAAATAATATAATAGACTGCCTTAACTGAAAGGTGAAAATATTAATTGGCAAAGGTCAGATAGTTAAGATTCAACAAGGGGCACCGAAATATTGCAGCAGAATCAAGATTTTACATTCGTTTTTTTTTTTATACAATGTTCAAGTTTAAAAAATCTTACCAGACCAGTCGATATCGTTGATCATGTTGTTCAATTGGTTTTTTTTTGCATTATATAACTAAGCTAAGCTACGCACGAGAGACTCGGACTCGGCTACTTTTATAAAAAATGTATCATAATCATCTATGCTTTCCACAATATATAGATATAGGTAGATATATAGTATTACAGTTATTGCAATTAAGAACTCTCGCAAATGTTGTCTTTTTCATAATAGAAACACATCCACTGCGGTTCAGGAAGATTTGCCTAAATTGACGGTAAAATTGAGTAAAAGAATAAAATAAATATTTGCGAAAAATGTATGCAGATAGATGTCAGTAGTAGTATGTCAGATCGGATAACAAAACACCCAAAACGGATTCAATTGTCTAATCTCAGAGTGTGTGTGTGTGTAAATGAGAAAAGTATGATAATGAACTGCAGAACATTATTTCTCTATTAATTTGTTAGAATAGATTATAGTAATAGACTTAGGATCTCTGGGAAAGACTTCTTACAGGCTAGTGGGGAAAATTATACGCAATATCCAAATAGACAGAGTGATTTATATAATTTACAATAATGCGAAGGTGCGACATTGTCTCTGCTATCCACTCGATTGGCTGATTGATTCTCTTCATCGTCTACTCCGCCAGGGACCTGGGATCTTTGGCCGCCGTCTCCATCTCCGTATCGCGTCATCCGTGTGCTGTCTATTTATCCGTCGATGATGCATTCATTAGGTTCTATTTTAAATTATTTGCTTATGCCATTTTGTTTGAACTGTTAAGCTATTTTTGGGGGATAAAAGACATAGGACATAGTAGAACAATAGATCACTGCAAAGAGTTATACGCATGGGAAACAAGATTTCGTTAGGATATCACGTCATCAGAGTAATCGGCTAATTGGTGGATGTTTTTGTTTGTCAATTGTATATGGAGCAAGGTATTAATAATCGATAATCTCTAAAATAAAGGTTTGGCGTTTTATGCGGTATGGGATACAGGTTCAGCAAAGATACGTAAAGCAAAAAAAACGTGGCAATTCAATTCAATATTCAAATCGATTTATACAAAACACACCCCTCTCTATATAGACTCTTGGTTGATGGACTCACCCCATGCAAGGCACCCGCATCGCCACTTGGACGCAGCATCGTCCACTTCGGCTTCTTCTTCCACTCCCACATGCATTTCCTTCCCGCTTCCGTTGCTCCTCCCCCTCTTGTCCTAATTTCTATCGTGGGATCTCAGTGTTTATCGTTTTTGTGCGATTTCGGCTGTTGCTGCTGGCCAGGATACCCGCCATATCCGCCACCAGGATAGCCGCCTGGGTAACCAGCCGGAGGACCACCTTGCCCGCCACCCGGCTGCGGTGCTCCCTGCGACGGTTGCCCGCCAGCTGCAGCCGCAGCTGCGTAATACTGCGAATACTGTGCGTATTGGCTGGGCGTCATGCCTTGGCCATATCCGCCAGCTGCTGCCGCCGCCGCTGCTGCTGCAGCAGCTGCCGCAGCCGGGTTGGGTTGTTGCTGGCCGGGATTGGGACCGCCCTGGCCGGGATTCGGAGTGCTGGCCTGGCCACCACCCGGTGCTCCGTTTTGCGGCTGCATTAAAGAAAATGAATTAAGATTGTTTTGGCAGCCGTATTCGCATCGTAGTTACTTTGTTCTTCAGCGTCTTTTCAATGGCCTCTGCCTCCTCGATTTTGCCGACACTGCGATAGTACTCCGCCCATTGGGCACTGTAGTCCGCTCCTCCAGCAGCGTTTCCAGCCTGCTGCTGTTGTTGCTGTGATTGCTGCTGTTGTGGTTGCTGCTGCTGCTGTTGTTGCTGCGGCTGCTGTGGCTGGGGTTGGGCTGGCCCGGAAACACCGCCCGCCTGTTTCGCCTTCATCTGCTGTTCAATCATCTCAGCTTCTCGGTGGCAGCCCATTTGCCTAAAAAAAATGTTATTTTAAAAACATATTCTCCTCCTTTGCGGCGTCCCTCATACTTGTAGTACTCGATCCACTGTTGGGAGTAGTCCTGACCACCGGCTCCTCCTCCGGCAGCTGCTCCACCCTGATTGGCTGCCATGGCCATTTGCTGTTGCTGCTGCTGTCCGGATGGATCCCATCCTTGCTGACCATAGGGACCCCATGGCTGCTGTTGCTGTTGGTAGGCGCCGGCCGCATTTGGATCTCCTCCCTGCATCGGATTGGGACCACCATAGCCGCCCTGCTGTTGATTGTGGTGGGCGTTGTTGGGACCATTATTGGGACCTATCGGCTTGCGCGAAATCACTGTCAATTCCATGTTTATCTTTTCGGAGATCATTTGGCGAGCGGCCTCCACTTGATCGGTTGTTCCCTTGGACTTGAAAAGCTTCTCATTGGGAGGGTTGCTGGCATTGCGATCCATTTCAGTGTGGGCTCCAGACTGTTGGTTAATAAGCTTAATTGTTTCTCCTCCTCGTCCAATTACGATCTTAAGAAAAGTACATTATTTTTTGGAAAAAAATTATAGAACAAGGGAAGTGAAAACTTACACCACACTTGGAAGCGGGAACCAGGAAGGTAATTTCTTCCCGACCACCTTGGGCGTGATTTACGCCATAACCGTAGCCGTAGTTTGAGTTTCCAGTATCGCCACCACCCGGGGCACCATTACCGCCTCCGTTTCCGTTACGGTTCATACCATTGCGTTGCTGAAAGGGTCCACTGATTATAGAAGCTTGCCGGTTAAAGATATTCAAAGATAGCTTACCATAACATTCTCAATAAGCCCGTCAATGGTTCGCTTGGCATCCTCAACCTGCTGCCGAGTGCCTTGAATCACACATCTTCGATCTCCCATCTCGTCGTTCTTTCCCTGAATGAATTGCAACTTGCAGCCGCACTCCGTCTGTATTTTTCGGATCATGTCGCCGCCTTTTCCAATGACAACTCCCACAGCTATCTTCGGTACAAAGACCTCGACGCTTTCGCCGCCGTTGCCGTTGTTGAAGTTGTTGTAGCCCAGTCCAGGTCCGCCAGGACCACCTCCTCCAGCAGCACCTCGTCCACCCTGCTGCTGAGCCTGGGCATCCTTTTGCGCAATAAGGTCCAGTACCATCTGCTTGGCATGCTCAATCTTTTGTGGGTCGCCGGAGATGCGGAGCGGCTTGATCACTTCCTGGTTGGGACCCTCCTGAATAATTATCATTTTGGCGCCGGTCTTCTCCTGAAGCTGCTTAATGGTGTCGCCACCCTTGCCGATGACAAGACCCACTTTGGCGCCCGGAATCATGATTTCCTGGTACGGCGGATAACCACTCGGTCCAGGGGGCGGCATGTTGATGGTGAGTAACACCTCCACCTGGCCACCGCCTGCGCGATTGGCCATCTGTTGGATCATTTCCCGAGCCTTGGTCACGGTGTCCCTCTGACCGCGTAGCATGATCACGCGCTCCTGGTCCTGCATCATTTGCAGCTTGGCGCCGGATTCCGCCTGAATGTGGGTAATGGTGTCGTTGGCTCCCCGGCCACAGAACCCATTAGCGGCCGACTCTGGGACGCGAATTTGCTCCTCACATGAGGTGCCGGCGGATGCTGCCAATCTCGCTGCCACTGCCGCCGCCTGAGCCATCGCCTGGGTCATACTGGCGCCGCCAGATCCACCACCGCCTCCACCTCCACCACCACCACCCCCTCCACTTCCGCTGCTCATGTTGGAGTTGTTGCCTTGACCGTAGTCTGGACTGCCGAAGGAGCGTTTGCAATCAGGTCCGCTATCCCCGTCATCATTGTGGCGCTTGAAGCCGGAACCACCCCCGCCGCCGCCGCCACCACCACCCCCCGATCCGGGTCCACCAAATGGAGGCGAGGGTCCGACCTGTCCGACGGGCTGGTTCGGTTGGATCTTGGCTGCAATCTAAAAAGGGATTCAAAGGCATACACACACATGGCTAATCAGTCATTTCTTCTTCTTCTTCGCCCAGCACCGCCTATTACCTGCTTGGCACGCTCTATCGCCTGTGCCAGGGCCTGGGATTGGCTAATGCTGGCCTGCTGCGTCTGGAAGTCACTCATCTTGGTGTTTCACTTTAGTGCCTTCTTTAGTCTCCGTTTTTTTAATATTTGTTTTACAATCTACGAACACGATATTCTCCCTCCACGAGTTGAAAATTCAATAACCAAAGGGGGCGAGATTTTGGAAAGCCGCTGCCAAAGTGTGGTACAGTTATTTCAATGTTTTTCTTTGTTTACTTCCACTTGCCGGTCAGTTAGCTTTAATGCTTACGTTTTTATTTGGCTTTTTTACGGTGTTTTAACACGTATAATCTAATTTTTCAGCGGCCTGCGGTGATTTTTTTCAGCGTCAATTTTTCTTATCCACTTACCAACACTGGAACCAGGAACTGCGAAAATTTTCGCTTGCCGTTTTGTGTTTTCCAGTACTGAATTTTAAAGGGTTGTCTTTTTGTTTCAAAAATTTTAATATTTAAGATTTCTTTGGCATGGTTTTAATAAATTTATTAATACATTTCTCTTATACAAGATAGGTTTTATTATTTTTTTTTTTTTTTGCATTTTAGCTGGGATATATTTTTATTATCGATAGACGCTAAATAGTCGTTGCCGGAGCAAAACAATTTTTCCCGATATGGCCACCTTTGGAAATTTCCTTCTTCTTCCCACAATCATCAACCAGAGCACGGCGCTACGACCGTTTATTCTTATTTAACAAAAAATAAACGTATCTAAAATGGCTTTCGGTGACGTTAAGACCCCCCAAGGACTCAAGGAGTTGAACAACTTCCTGGCCGACAACAGCTACATCAGCGGGTAAGCACGCGGCATGCGAAGTGAGGTTATGTCCAGCTCCACCACGTCGGCATTCTGATTGAAAACTTTCTAACAAACTTTTTTGACTATATTCCAGGTACGCACCAAGCAAGGCCGATCTGTCTGTGTTCGATGCTCTGGGCAAGGCTCCGGCTGGAGACTTTGTGAACGTTGCCCGTTGGTACCGTCACATCGCCTCCTTCGAGGCTGCAGAGCGCTCCGCATGGACTGGAGCTCCTCTGCCCCAGCTGGCTGGTGGTAAGCCCACCGTGGCCGCTCCGGCTAAGCCAGCTGCTGATGATGATGATGATGTCGATCTGTTCGGATCCGACGACGAGGAGGATGCCGAGGCCGAGCGCATCAAGCAGGAGCGTGTGGCCGCCTACGCCGCCAAGAAGTCCAAGAAGCCCGCCCTTATTGCCAAGTCCTCTGTGCTCCTCGATGTCAAGCCCTGGGATGACGAGACCGACATGAAGGAGATGGAGAACAACGTCCGCACCATCGAGATGGACGGTCTGCTGTGGGGTGCTTCCAAGCTGGTGCCTGTTGGCTACGGCATCAACAAGTTGCAGATCATGTGCGTCATCGAGGATGACAAGGTGTCCATTGATCTGCTGCAGGAAAAGATTGAGGAGTTCGAGGACTTTGTTCAGTCTGTCGACATTGCTGCCTTCAACAAGATCTAAACACTGAGATTCATATATTTTGAATAAATTCAATTGAGCAGAGTAACAATATAAAAGATGTTTTAAAGACTATTCTTTCATATATATATTTTATCGCAAAGTTCGCAGCCTAAGTCTTTTGTTTTTTAGCTTAAGCTACCTCTGATCAGTTTTATCGGTAAAGTTTATATATTTACACGCCCCTCGAAGTATACTTTTAAAGTCTCTTAACTAGCGAGTTGTCTCTCATATCTCATAGATTGCATCTCATCCTCTCCAAAGTTCTCAGCTTGAGTCTTTCGTTTTAGAGCTTTGGGCCGAGCTTTTGATAACAAAAAAGTCAAGCCCCATGTCCGTCAGGTTCAGTTGATCTTCTTCAACCGAACAATTCGCATCAAATATAGTGTAGAAATAAAGGTGTGCAGGTGCCTGCAATTGCAATCGAAACAAATATTTTTCGGACAAAAAAGTATTAATAGAAATGGCTGCCAACAAGCTGTGCTGCACTCTGGCCATTGGCGCTTTATTGTGCCTGGGATTCGCTGCTCTCATTCAAGCCCAGGGTGAGTCAAAATAAATCGAAAACTATAGGTATTATATGGGAGGAACGTTTGAGTTCTTGTTATTGTTACGCTTTAAAATTTGTTACGCATTTGGTGTAGATTAGCTTTTAAAGCGAACTACAAATACCTGCTCGTCTGCTCCACTGGATTCGCTGAATTCATTAACATTAATTAGCCATTGTGTAGATATTTGTTTGGTATTTGCTTCTTTTGTTCTGCGACAAGACATGTTTCGTTCTGAGATGGATTTCCCATATACAAAGGTCTTACGGATCCGCATTTGCATACAGCGAGCACCGCAAAGTTGACAAACATCCATTAGTGGTAGGGGATTTTGGATGGATTTTGTATCGAAGATTATTGGCGAATCTATCATTTCAAACACGGGCCGTTGAATGCTTTTTGCCGGTTTTTTCAATAACACATTATTGCCATTGAAATTACTTCCGATTTTATACCCCATTACATTACGCGGAAACTTATTAAACGTTAAACATTTTCAAATTAGCTATCAATCAATCGAATTAAGTAGTTTTGTGTAATCGGTGGTGAGCTCATACGAATAAAATATTTTAATAAAATAAAGACTTAAAAAGGGGTAATTAGCTATCAATTATCAATTTATTTATCGAAAAGGATGTAGCTTAAAGAAAATTTCCCCAACTTCAAAGTGCAGCGTGGGGCTCTATTGTTTGTCAAATAGAGCTGATTCAAAATTCCCACCTTCGTGACATGTGATGACGTTAGTCTATAAGCATTATCTCTGACTGCGTGTGGGTTATCTCAGGGCAAGGAAAATCCCATTAAAACCCAGCATGTTTGTTTAATTAAAATTTAAAAAAATATCAACAAGGTTTGATTCAGTTTTTTGGTTGATATTTCGATTGGGTTCTTGAGAGTCGAGCCATCTTAAATCTTGACCTGATTTCGGAGCCTTTCAAGATTATTTAACATAGGTCACCGAACCCAGAAACTTTAAGAATATAAAGCGTGTGGGTGAGCCAAAATGATGGAGAACTTTTTTGTTTGCTAGCCAACTTCATGGCAACGCGAATTTTCAAAACTCGTTAAAAAATATTTAATTACAAGAACAAGGTCTGATAACGTGAATTTTATTGACTCATCCTCGCCTACGGGCAGCCGCTGGGTTCGATCTGCGGAGATGCCTCAATGTTGCCATTGAAAGTTGCAAAACTAGTTCGATAAAAAAATATATGGAGACTGCTGCCGACAGATTCAGCGGAAAGATTCAGTTTTCTCAGGTTCATGGGCGTACATTTGGAAGAGTAGCTTCTAGTTTATCCAATATATTTTATAATTAATAACTATTTTTAGTTAATTTAATGGTAAACTCCTTGATTATACTCAGAAGTGTGAGTTACCTTATTTCTTGACTGACTTACTCTAAAGTTTAGTCTAAAATATCAAAACATTACCGAATGCTCTGAACAAAGCGATGACATGGTCTGTAAAGAATGTGTGACACAAATCCAGTTTCAGTTTCGTGACTGCTCTTTCAAATGAATATAGGCACATTAAAATATAGAATTCGATGACAAAATACCTTGCTTTAGACTTTAATAATCTCTATAAATGGAATGATTAAATTGATCTTTCCCCCCGAGCAGATAAGCCTGTGACTGATGTGTGCCTAGGATGCATCTGCGAGGCCATCAGTGGATGCAATCAGACCCGGTATTGCGGTGGCGGCGTCTGTGGCCTGTTTCGCATCACATGGGCCTACTGGTCCGACGGAGGCAAGCTGACCTTGGGCAACGAGAGTCCCCAGTCGGAGGAGGGTAAGTCAGGCACATCCATATTTCAGATTTATTGATTTTAATCGTACTCCATTCATCTTTCAGCTTATGCCAATTGTGTAAACGATCCATACTGCGCGGCGAACACGATCCAAAATTACATGACCAAGTTCGGCCAGGATTGCAATGGAGACAACAACGTCGACTGTTACGATTATGCCGCCATCCAC
Source organism: Drosophila bipectinata (assembly GCF_030179905.1). Taxonomy (NCBI): domain Eukaryota; kingdom Metazoa; phylum Arthropoda; class Insecta; order Diptera; family Drosophilidae; genus Drosophila; species Drosophila bipectinata. Next base: position 11,653,143 of record NC_091737.1, read on the forward strand.
AAACTGGGCGGATACGGATGCAAGGGCGAGCTGGGCTACCATTACCAAACTCAATTGACCAACTGCCTCAATCAGTTCCAACCCATTGACGTTCGCACTTCTGGTTAACAATCTTCTGGTTAACACAGCAGTGTAACCTCTAAATTTAATCTAAAATTTAATAATTTATGGCAATGCAAGTGACTTTGAATAAGATTGCACAAACGAGATTGAAAATAAAATAATATTATGAGAATATAATACATAAGAATACTAGCAGTACCCTGCCACGTTTCGCTGTGGCATATTGTTGTTGCACGCATAAAAAATAAGTCAAACAAAAAAGAATAATTTTCAAATTAATTAAATTCTGTAATACTTGTGGGTATACAATATTCTTTGTTTCTCCTCCTTAATCATTCATTATTATTTCTGTATTTTAGTACATAGGTTGCTCTTCACTTAAGCACCTTGTGATACACGACATTTTTTGTTTTATTATCAGGCGCAAAAACAAACAACGCAGATGGTCTTCCGACCCGTGAACATGCCACGTATAATTGACCATGGGAAAAACATGAATGTTCTAGATTTAAACCACAAACTTTTAAGGATTGGCCTTGTGATTTGTTGATTGTCATGGCAAATGCAAGACGTATCGGAAATTGAAGTCTTTTAAATTCAAACGGCATATCGGTTGGGATCATCGGGATCCTCGGAATGAGAACTTCCTCACCTTTGAATTTTCCTATCATTATCGTAGCGTAAATTACATTGTTCATCAATTTACTAACCACCAAACGCGTACCGTTGCACAGTTTTGGTTGGTTTATGTTTCGAAGCATGATTACTACGGAGCCAACCTTTAGGCGTAAATTGTGCGGTGGTAAGCCAGGCACGTCCAAAGAGTTTAAAAATTCAATTGGATAGTTGGTGGCTTCATCTTCATTTTGTTCACCAACAATCAGGATGGCAACTTCGTCTACTGTTGGAGCATTAAATGTGCGTTCGTGTGTTCCAGATGGTCGTTTATCTGCTTTGATGACAACTTTATAGTCATCATTTGGCATGCGCTCTAAAGCACTCTTAAACAACCTGACCAACGCATGATGTTCATGAAGCAGACACTGCAAGTCTTGAAGAATTGCTCGCTTCATTCCTGCATTGATCCCTAGGCGTCGATCAAGTTGTTCTTCCATGTTGCCCATGAAATATATTTGTAAAAATTTATTCTGTGTATCTTCGAAAGGTAGTAATGATCCAATTCGATGGTGAATCTGTCCTTGCATCTACAAAATAAAAACCAGATTCTTTAACTACATTCTATGTAAGTACAAAAATAAATACCTTAAATGTCGGATTAAAACCTCCTTCTTCGATAATGTCTGCCCCAAATGACGTCATTTGGAAACAACTATTGTATTTTCGAGTATTTGCAAGAAAGTGGCGTGATTCTTGTGTTTCGCCGCAAAGCAATGAATACAATGGCTCTTGTGGCGGAGTCAACACTGGCAATTTCACTTTACCATTAACGCAGCATAATCCAGGCGTTTCTCCGGAAAACTTTAATGCACCACAATACTCGCAAACAACGTCCATTTGCCCAATGCAAACGCTAGGATGCAAGCTGTAATCATTGCTGCAATCGTATCGAAACGCAGCTCGATTCAAATCAGCTAAATATCTGCGTCGCAAATTGAAATCTATTTGAGAAGCACGAAGTCGAGCCATACTATTGCGGCGCTGTTCACGTGCAATTTCTCGTTCTTCTTCAGTCCTTTCATATGCAATATTTTGTATTCTTCTTGCATTACGGCTTTGTCGGGAGAGATTCGACCGTCTTGGTCGCGGCATTATTAATTAAACTTCACTTCACTTCAATCCACTTGTTAATTATTTATTTAATAGAAATAGTTTTAATATTGATTTCAGCGCAACACAATCTTTTTGGTTCGTTGTTAAATTTGAGAGCCTGACTATGAATTTGACTTCGTTTGTAACTGACATTTTGACATTTGACATTTTCTTCTTAGCTGTCTGCCTAAATAAAAAAGTATGGGCCAGGGAGGAACGCTGTCGAACGGGACAAAAAGTATCCTATGTCCTTCTCCTGGCTCTAAGCTACCTCCCTACCAATTTTCACTCAAATCTGTTCTTCCGTTCTTGATTTATAAGTGGTGTAACATAAAACACGATGTTCTTTTATATATATAGATTTCGGTAAATATTCAGTGTTTTATAAATTGATACTTTTTGTTCACATGAAGGAATTGTGGAGAATCGATCTACAAATCGTTTGAGGTATTCCGCTCAAGAATCGGATGATTATTGGCAAAGATATGGCCTTCTCTGTGGGTCATATGGGGCCTCCTTGCATTTTTCCACATTTTGAAGAGGATCCCTTAGAAAATATGACACAAAATCTAAAAAAAATTATCTTCTCAGATGTAGATTTGTAGAGAATCGATCTACAAATCGTTTGAGGTATTCCGTTTAAGAATCGGATGATTATTTGCAAAGATATGGCATTCTCTGTGGGTCATTCGGGGCCTCCATGCATTTTTCCACGTTTTGAAGGGAATCCTTCGGAAAATCAGACAAAAAAATTATCTTCTCAGATTTTGATGCAGATTTGTGGAGAATCGATCTACAAATCGTTTGAGGTATTCCGTTTAAGAATCGGATGATTATTGGCAAAGATATGGCCTTCTCTATGGGTCATATGGGGCCTCCATGCATTTTTCTACATTTTGAAGGGGATCCCACAGAAATTTTTATAAAAAATGTAAAAAAAAATATGTTATGAAAAAAAATTCTCCACTTTCGAGGAGTGTATTGAAAGATACGTAGAGGGGGATAACGAGTGAAAAAATAAGATTAAAAACAGATTAACTATGTTATTTAGTTTATAAATAAATGTCGGGAATCACACCAGGAACAAATGAATACTATGTTGATACTTTTCTAAAGCTCTCGATAATTACTTTTGCTGGCTTGGTATTTCATAAAAGTCGGTTGCCATTATTCAGAACGTTTCAGTGAGTGAGCAATCGTGAATCGCATCGAATCGAAAGTGAATCGGAATAAAAATTTGTTTAACAATGCATTTAGTACCAAAGCTTTTAGTTGTTTTGTTTGGCCTGGCCATTGGAATTCAAGCCGAGATGCGAAAACCTGTGACGGAGACTTGCCTCTATTGCATTTGCGAGGCATTGAATGGTTGCAATGCCACGGCTGTTTGTGTTAACGGGGCATGTGGCATCTTTCGGATTACCTGGGATCAGTGGGTGGACTGTGGTCGGTTGACAATTCCAGGGGACTCACCTTTATCGGACAATGGTGAGATACGCTCTTACTTCATAGACCAATCCAACCATAAAACATTTTTTTTAGCCTTTACAAACTGTGCCAATGATCCTATTTGTGCCGCCGACACTCTACAGAGTTATATGGCCAAATTTGGACAGGATTGCAACAATGACGATAAGGAGGATTGCTACGATTATGGTGCTATACACTATATGGGTCCCTGGAACTGCAAAGAGGACAGACCTTTTTATTACGAAAGTACCTTTACCAGTTGTGTGAGAAAAGCTGTGGAGGAAGAACGTCAGAAATCCAATTGAGATGCATCTGGGAATAATTTTCATCTAGATTTTAGCCACTAACTTATAAGGAAGAGTCACTTTAATTTATGTGCGAATATGGCAATACTAATTACTAATAGAAGTGTTACTTTTGATTAATAAAAAGTGTCCGGTAGTAAACTGAGATCAGTTGAGCGGCTACTGTAGGACGGGTCATCGGTTTTCAATCGGTATTGCAGCTCCGCTAAAGATACTGACGATTGTTAGAAAATATATAGACATGACTAGCATTATATTATATACGATTATATTATATAGTATACATTTTAGCTTCGTAAATTTTAGCTGATCTGATAGCTATGTAAATAATAATATTTGCCCGTGCAAAATAGCTTGCAAAAACATTTATATTGTAGCATACTTTTTGATAAAAAGAAAGTAATGTGATTACCTTGAAAAGATTTAACATAATAAGAACAAGTTTTTGCATATAATAAATAATAGTTTATTAAACTTATTAAGTCTGGTTCGTAGTGTTTTTAAAATATTTGTTTTGTTTATTCGATATTTTGTTTTATGTTAGACAGAAATCGAGAATATTAAGTGTAAATGCGCCCTAAAAACCGGTATTTCCCGCTAGATTGGCGTATTTACCAGGTTAGTACTCACTCCCTGGGGCTAGTAGGTTTCATTCGCATTTCAGGTGCTGAAGCGATACAATCAAGGCAATTAATATGAGAGTTTATTTCAGGTGTATTCTGTTTTTAGTGCTGACCCTATCGCCCACTTTAGTACGGTGTCAAGGTTGGTAATTAAATTCCTTGAAAACTGTAATACATTTTTTCATACATTAGGTCACGTCTTGGATAAACCCGTAACGGAGTTGTGTCTGAACTGTATTTGTGAGGCCATTAGTGGCTGCAATGCCACGGCTGTTTGCACAAATCCCGAAAAGGGCGCCTGCGGCATTTTCCGCATAACAAATGCCTATTGGGTGGATGCCGGCAAACTGACAATAAATGGGGAAAATCCCGATGCCGAGAAGGCCTTCGTCAACTGCGCCAACGATCCTCATTGTGCTGCTGATTTGGTGCAAAATTATATGAAGAAGTTCAATCAGGATTGCAATGATGACGGAGAGATGGACTGCTACGATTACGCCAGGATACACAAGCTGGGCGCATATGGCTGCCATGGGGACTTGCCTTACAAGTATCAGAGCATTTTCGAGGAGTGTATTGAAAGATACGAAGAGGCGGGTAACGAGTGAAAAAATAAGATTAAAAACATAATATGTTATTTAGTTTATAAATAAAAGTCGGGAATAACCCCAGGAAGAAATGAATACTATGTTGATACTTTTCTAAAGCACTCGATAATTACTTTTGACGGCTTGGTATTTCATAAAAGTCGGTTGCCATTGTTCAGAACGTTTCAGTGAGTGAGCAATCTCGAATCGCATCGAATCGGAAGTAAATAAAAATCTGTGAGCTTAACAATGCATTTAGTAGCAAAGCTTCTAGTTGTTTTGTTTGGCCTGGCCATTGGAATTCAAGCCAAGATACGAAGACCGGTGACAGAGTCTTGCCTCTATTGCATTTGCGAGGCATTGAATGGTTGCAATGCCACGGCTGTTTGTGTCAACGGGGCATGTGGCATCTTTCGGATTAACTGGAATCGGTGGGTGGACAGTGGCCGGTTGACAATTCCAGGGGACTCACCTTTATCGTACCATGGTAAGACAAGCTCGTACTTCCTTGACCAATCCAATCTTAAAACATATTTTTTTAGCCTTTACAAACTGTGCCAATGATCCTATTTGTGCCGCCGAAACTGTGCAGAGCTATATGGCCAAGTTTGGACAGGATTGCAACGATGATGATAAGGAGGATTGCTACGATTATGGGGCTATACACTATAAGGGTCCCAGGAACTGCCAAGAGGACCTACCTTATTTTTACGACAGAACCTTTACCTGTTGTGTGAGAAAGGCTGTGCAACTGGAGGAAGAACGTCAGAAATTTCTATCTAGATTTTAGCCACTAACTTATAAGGAAGAGTCACTATAATTTATGTGCGAATATGGCAATACTAATTACTAATAGAAGTGTTACTCTTGATTAATAAACAAGTGTCTGGTAGTAAACTGAGATCAGTTGAGCGGCGACTGTAGGACGGGTTCTCTGTATTCGATCGGTATTGCAGCTCCGATATGTTTAGGTTACTTGTTAACTTGGCTAGCTTGTGGCTACTGATGAACTGTATTTCCAGTTATGAGGGTAAGTAATTAGTATGGTAATTGTTTTTCATTCCTGACCAAAATAGAGTTTGTTCAGCAAAAGTCCACGTTGGTAGTTTTAAAATATTTCTAATAGTTTTGTTGCATTTATTTCCTCTGTGTATCCAAAGTGACAAATAAGCCCGTCACGGAAGATTGCCTGGACTGTTTGTGCGAAACAATGAGTGGTTGCAATTCCTCGGCCATTTGCGTAAATGGGGCCTGTGGCATATTCCGCATCACCTGGGGCTACTGGGTACAAGCTGGCGAGTTGACCTTACCGAATGATACAGCTCTTTCCAATGATGGTACGTTCAGTTTTTCAAGATAATCTACTTTCTATATATTATATAATATAAACTTCCCACCACAGCCTTTACCAACTGTGTGAATGAACCCTATTGTGCTGCCAATACGGTCCAGAACTTTATGCATAAACACGGTCAGGACTGCAACAATGATGAAGTTATAGACTGCTTGGATTACGGAGCCCTCCATAAACTGGGAAACCTTAAGTGTCGTGACGAGTTGCCCTACATCTTTCAGAAGGTCTTCCAGAGATGTTTGAAAGCCAAACAGCGACTCGCGGAGGAAACAATCACCAAATTAATAGAACAATCTTCAACATAATTGATCCTTTATTGGGTTCCGGTTTCTTTATCTCTTTTCCTGTTTTTAAAACAATCTTGGTAATACATTTACACATAGTACATACATCGAAACATTGCTTATGTTTGCCGCTTGAACAGTTTCCAATATTGGTATGGAATCTATAGATTTAGTTACAGTTACAGATTTTTATATATATAATATATATAGAGGGGTATATGAAAACTACTTTAATATGCTCTCATTTTTGTAATTTGTTAGTCAACATGTTAACACTTTGGTTGATCGACATTTATTGTTAGTAAGTACATAATTAATTATTTAGCCGGATTCAGACTCACTTATGTTAAAGCTTGGCTCTAACATCAGTTGGCCTTATTGTGGTCTTGGTTCTATCTTTTATAAACTATATCTTGAGATGTGGCTCTCTCCTAAATCGGGTTACATTGGTTTCATAGTAAAGTCTAGTATCCGGAAATTTGAAAGTAAAAAGTAAATCTCTCTATTGTTCTTTTACACGAAATCTATCTATCCGAATCTGTTTAAATTGAAGTATTTGTTAACAACCTTTTAATTGCTAATGAGACAGATGAGCTGAGGAACCAAAGGTAGCGATACAATCATACTTTTACCATATCTCTAGACCTCCAAGAGTTATGAAAGTTGTCAGTGTGAACCAAGGCCTAAGTAAAATTAAAGCCGAAACAAATTTTGTTTAAATAGTTTCTGCCAAAAAGTTTATCATTCATACAAAGGTTTGGCATCGTTTTCTTTGCAAGTAGTTTCAATAGGCCACTTAAGAGTTAAACAAGGCTAAAAAATAATCCTCTCTTGCTTAAAAATTAAATACTCTAACCAAGATTTGGCCTGAAACTGTCCAAAACGATTTACGGCTAACTGACAAAATATTATCCCTAAATCAAGCTCGTTCTTTTATGGTAATGTGTGGTTGGGCTTTGTGTGAAGTTGATCTGGTTTGATCCGATACGATCTGAATTGATATAGTACGGTAACTGGGTGATGGGCTTACTCCTAGAATTGCAACTTTAAATATGCATTTTTGCTGGCTAATTGGGTTTCTCGGCTTGACTTCACTTCTTGCTGTTTCCATCGTTGGCCAAAAGCAGCTCCTTGGCCTCCTTTTTGCCGCGTTTCTTCTCCTCCTTGGCATGCAGCTTGGCCAGACGCTCCTCCTCCTTGGCCAGTCGCTTCTCCTCCTGCAAAAATATGATATTGGCATGAAACAAATATCTTTCAAGTTTTGCTCAGTGCACAACTTTATTTGCATGCACTGGAAATCATAAAGAAGGAAATTCGAATGGCTTGCGCTTTATGAGCCCCCTTTTAGCCTGCTTACAAGTTTGAAAATTTATGCTTTGTCGGCACAAAAGTCCACCATCCCCACAACCTCCCACTTTCCCTAACCCCTTTCGCCCGCGATTAATGAAAAACTTTTCCACAGCAGCTGGAAACTCACAAAAAAAGGGGAACGAGGCCAATTACAAACAATACAAATAGTCAGTACTAGGGTCAGGGGTTGGCTTCTTCCATTTTTGGGCGGGCGGGAGAAACAATGCATTTCCCCGACAAAAGACGGAAAAATGGGGACTACAAAATTTCATATAGTTTTTCCCACCTTTCTGGCTTCCTTCTCAGCCTTCAGCTTGAGCTTCTCCTCCTTCTTTTTCCGCTCAACGGATTCGTTCTTCTTATTGTCAGCCTTCTCTCCTGAAATTAATTATGTTCCATAATTAGGCAACTAATTATTATAAAAACTAAGAACTAAGAACTTACTCTGATTACTGCCGGCGGAGAAAAGCGGAAAACTGCGACTGGAAGAGCTTGATGTGGGCTTGAGATGACTGGCTGTTCCCGAACCAGATCCAGACCCAGATCCTGATCCACTTGACCCGGAAGTGGTGGCCGTGCTTCCCGTCGATGCTCTTGGGCCACCAGCTCCTGGCGGATTACTTTTTCCGGCAGTGCCACTATTCTTACCCATGGGTCCGGATGATCCAGAAGACTTTTTGTCCTTGGGCATGGTATAGGCATTTTTGGGCAGCGAATTCTTTGAGGTCACCGGACAGATCTTTGCCCCGCCCGCCTTCAAAGGGGGCGGGGCCAGGGCAGAGCAACTTAGCTGGATGTTCATGGGACTGGGACGACGCGGTGGCGGCGGTGATCCGGATTCCCGCAGCAGAGGAGCTAGTTCATGGGCACTGGACTTCGTGTAGGTGGAGTACCTAAAAGCAAATGTGTTTTTTTCTATGATAATTAGTTACTTATTTATGATCTCACCGAAATCTAGGGTTGCTGACATGAACGGGCGAGGGATGTGGCACTTTGGCCGGACTACGGAACTCCTTGATGGGTGGCAGGCGATTGTGAATGTCCATCAGCCGGTTCTTGACGTGCCGCCTTCCTGGATAAGTGTGCGTCGGCGTCATCATGCCACTGCTGCCTGTCACTCCCACTCCTACTCCTCCGCCTCCACTGCTGCTACCGCTGCCACTGGAGGAAGAGGCAGAAGCTGATGCGGATGTGGAGGCGGAGTTGGGAAGTGAGTGAAGCGGTTTCCTAGGCACGGCGCCAGAGCAACCGCTTGGACAGCCGCCATGATGCGAGTGAGAGCCTCCGTTATCCCGGGGCGACAGGGAACTGCCCGAGGAAGCCGAGGGCGTGGGCGAATGCGGATGATGGTGAGTGGTGGGCGACGGAGGCGCCAGGTGATGGGAGGAGCTGGAAGCCACAGCCGGCGAGGCCGGTGAGCAGGGTCCGCTGCTCGATATGGAAGACGTCTTGGAGTAGTGTGAGTAGCCCGATACCGAGGAGCCCGCCGATCCCGTCGAGCTCATCGAGTAAAGGCTATCCGATTGAGTGACTCGACCATTCCGAAGGGCATAGTGGTGCGGATGATGCCGCCCCCCTGCGCCTCCTCCCCCTCCTCCACCGCCGCCTGACTTGTGCAGCGTGGGCTGATGGAAGGTGTGGTGTCCGCTGTGCGCATCGTTCATGGAATAGGAGCTGGCCGATGGCACTACTCCGCCAGCGGCCACACCGGCGGAGGCCCAGCTCTTGGCGCCCATGGAATAGCTGCTGGCCGACTCCTGGATGCGCCAGGTGCCCGAGGAGGAGGTCAGTCGGTTAACCCGAGCCCGACAGATGACACAACGTAGTGGCAGTAGCCGCTGGGCCACCGCGCTCTGGATCGTCTTCACAAAGCAGCGACGGCAGACGACGCGGTGGCCACATGGCGAGGTTTGCATGGTGGCCCGGGCATTAATGCAGATCACGCACTCATCCTCCTGGGAAGTGGGGGGGTCTGGTTCGTTTTCCTCCTCCAATTTGCTCAGCAGCTTGTCCTGCAAGAAAATAATAAAAAATGTAAAGATTTTAATCCAAGTTTAGCCCAAAAGCAGGGTATTATTTTGGTTTTAGGATATGGTTTATGTTTCCGCCTGTAAGTAGGCAGCTTTTTAAACAAAAAGAAGCTTATCTGTTTTAATTATGGAATATTTTAGGTTTTCTTTTTATTAATTGGGTCTGAAACAGAAGCGTTTTACTAAGAAGAAGTTTTTTACGAGTAGCTTAACTGATGGAGAATATATGTACCTTTCTTTAACCAAACAAACTATTTTTAACCAGGCCCCTTGTTAGTTGCCAAAGATATCATGTTAAGAGGATTCAGTAATCTCCCGTGTCGAAAATATATACCCCATAAATTGTCAAATAGGCCATAATTAATTGACCACATACGACAGATATTGACTTGGCTTACTGTGGCGACAGCTCAGTTTACAGCTGCTTAGCTGTAAATGATGGCATGGCAGCAGTTTAGCCACTGCCCAAGGCCACTGCCGGAAGCTATTTGACATGCCCATAAAGATCCCAACACTTTAGACCATAAAATCGAAATTTCTAAGATGCTAAATTAGCCATCGAGCCATCGGTTGCAATCTACGCATTGCCTAACGGTTTGATTTCGTATCAAATTAACGAGTGATTATGCAAATGAGTGCTCAGTTTTGAGCTTTGTTTTGGTCTGCGGATTGTTTTATGTCGAAGACGCCTTCTGAGGTCAGCTTGGGTGTTCGACCTCAGACGGCAGGCGGATTGTTAAACATATTATACTTATTATCAATATCGAATATTGCCATTTTTCAAGAACTACTCCATCCATTGTGTCGAGTGGTAATTAATTTTGTGATTCAGCAGCTTTTTAAAAGGTGATTGAATGGACTGGTTTACGATCGAATTAAGCTATTAATAGCTTCTATGGCTATTTTTGGGTGCTGCTCCCTTTGTTGCCAAACAAAGCGTGCTTATTATTTGTGCAGCCATAAACTTTCAGACGCTTGAGGAAGTTGTTAAGTAATTGTTGCCATTGCACTCCAAACTTTCAATGCAATTTTCATAGTCATTTCGACCGACTTCAAGTGGCAGTGCGAGTAATGAGCTTTGCTCTTGATTCAGAACATAGAACCTTAATGCAGTCTTGGTATTCGGCCATATACTTGTTATATTTATGTGGATTTCCTTGAGTGTGGTCTTTGCAGCAAAGACCTTGCACTTGGTGGTTCCTCAATGCCGCTTGGAAAACCGCGCAAGTTGTTCGCCAGCCAAGGTTTGCATTTTTAATTGGATTTTTGTAATGTATATGCAAGACGTATACTTTAATTACCATTTGGCGGATTGTGTAATCAATGGCAAATCAATCAAGTGTTCGAATCGCAACCACAAATGTCCAAAGAATCTTTTCGCAATTATCTGTCACGATCTGTGTTTACAGCTGAGGGATTTATGCTTCAGTGCCCATAGTTTCAGATATTTTACATTTATTTGTCACTAAGTTTTAAAATATAAATAAAAATAAAGCCAAAATAAATTTGGTATACTTTGGTGACTTGCGGTTTCTGTACAATTTGCTCACAAAGGCTGAGGAAGAAAATAATCATAGGATTATTAACCCAAAATATAAAAAGCCAAAATTGGCAAAACCATCCACGGCTGACAGTTGCGAAAAAAGCCGCGAAATCGCACGCCAGCATTTAAAATTATTTTTTGTAAACTTTAATAAGAAGCTTTAATGCCCTAACAAATAATTCAAGTTCATTAAGTCATAATATTTCTTAATTAGAAAACGGTTATCTTCATAAAAAAATGCAAACCTGTTGTAAGAATTTTTGAAAGTTGAAAGGTTTAAAAGTTAAAGATGTATAAAAAGCTTAAATTATTCAAAATACATATTTTATAACGCTACCCTTGCATTTATTTACTTCCTGCAAACATCTTAATATATTATATAGTTTAGAAAGGGCATTCGCATGGGGTTCCTATGATTAATGTGCAACTCAGCGCCGTACTAATTGACCCGCACAAACAAAAGAGATCCAATCCAATCCGCCGAGGATGGGTCAGAACGACTTAAGGCTGTCGGATGTTGTAGTTTTGGATCCGATTGAGGGGCGATAAGTGAATTGAAACGGAAAGTCGCCGGCGTCTGGTCAAGGCAAACAGCCTGTCAGATGGATCCGCCTGAACTTTTCGGCTCACCTCTTTTTTGTTTGGTTCCCGATGAGACATCGATCACCTGGGTGGGCTCAACTGTCTATTTCAAATGCGTGACATGGAGTAGTGGGTGGTGGGTGGATGGGCACACGACGATCAGGAAATTAAAAACTATTTTACGATCCCTGTCACCTCTCGCATGCCTGATCAACTTATTTAAATACGGAACGCATTTTGGATTACAGCTGACTGAAAGTTTGTCGCTTGAGTCTTTTGTTTCTCGTAGGGTTTCGCGAAATTCTGTTTATCAGATCGGCAGCGCTGCCGACCGAAGCAGCAGCAGCTCAAGCGGCGACAGCGGCGCTGGCAGAGAGTCTAGCTTATAGGACTGAGAGTTCCGATCGTTCATTTTCTGATCGCCGCTCGTCGAGAACGGTGCGTTTTCGTTTCAGTTTCCGTCGTGGCCATTATCGATCGAAATCGCGAGTTGGGGGATTTGTGCGATTTTCGTAATAAAGTTTCGCGCTATTATCGCACAGCTAAGCTAATAAAATAACAACGCCCCAAAACCAAATGCGGAAACCGATTTTGAATGTTGATTTTGTCGCCGGAAAGTGAATTGAAATTGCACACAAAAAAGGGTTCATTGAACGCCGCAAGATTTAAGTTGATATTTAAACAAATTTAAGGAATTTGCCATGGTTCTGCCAGCTGCCTCGACATTATGCAATGTATTTACATTTCTACTGGGTAAGTTGAGCTATTCAATGCGAATTTCAAAGATTTTTAATATGTTTAAAGTGTCTAAAATTATGAAACAAAAGAATCTGTTTTCTATATATAAAACAAAGAATTTAAAAGAGAAACATAGACATGCCTAGTTTTTCATTCCAAAGCAGAACATTAAACAGAACGAGCCATAGAATATCATTGTAAATATTTGCACTTGTCTTGGGTAAGTTGAGATCTGGTGATTGGTAACCGTAGCCGTATTTGTGGCAACTATTAGCATTGATACTGCCTCAATGTCAGCTGGGAAATCGTGTCTCCAGTGGGCGGAGGGGCGGTACTATGACGCTACATGCATAAGTTCAAGGTGGAGTGGCTTGTAAACTGAAGGAGGGGCAGATGTCCAAACAAGTTGATGTCTTTGTTGATACGCGCACTCAAAAGATTCAATTGTTGACCATCGGCAATATTTGCCTTAGGGTAGGTCAGTATCTCTGGCTATTGAGCCGTGAAGGAAATCTATGGGACCATGAAGGAAAAAGGGGAAGTACCGGGAGACTTCTCTTCTAAAATAGAACACAACCCGGGAGGCCGAATGTGAAACCCCCGTTGTTAGTAGTCCACTAAAGTTTTGAGAAATATTACCTCAAACCCATAAAGACATTCTTAACGTTTTCGATGTCAGCTTGGGAATCACACTCCTACTAGAAACATAAAGCCGGTACCCGTAAAGTTCTGAGTAAGACTTACAAATGAAGTGCCGGCCAAACGAACATTTAAATTAAACCCAGCGGCGTGATAATTAAAAAAAAAGAACTACAAATTAAATGCACGGCATGACGTCGCGAAACAATGTGGAAACAAAGGCAAAGAAAAACAAAACAAAGAAAACCAAAAGTAAAAAAAACTTAATGGCAAAACCAGCAACAACTATAAAACATTCCTCATAAATAAGCGCGACAAACTCTTCCGCTCAGCCGCTAAAAAAATTAACATAAATAAGAGATATTTAAGCCACATACATAAAATTTGGAGTATAACTTGGTCAATAAAAAATAAGGAAATCGGCATAAAAATACACTAGCTGGTAATTATAAGTGGTTAAGATATTTGGTTGTAAGTAGAAAAAGTATCTCAAATAGTTCCTAATTTTCTGTTAGCCACAAAAAACCATTTAAAAGTTGTTATAGTTTCCATTTTGTTTATTTGCAATTCAAGCTTGCAATACTGTGCCTCACAATACGGAAGGTGATAAGTGGCCAGAATCGCAAATGAACCTGGCATTGGCTAAGGCCATCCTCATCATTGTTACTTGGCATCTAATCAACCGTACGAGCAGTATCCGTATCCAGTTAAAGCCAAATATGTGTAGCAAAACAAAAAAGGCCGATGATACCAAAGATACAATGTATGATAAAAGTCAGTGTCATTGACATGCCCCCCGCCTGTGATTGACCCACTGAATACGGCTATTGCCTCTTCTTAGCCACTTCAGTCCACTAGCCATCAATGTGAATTATCTTCTCGCCGTGTGAATATCGAAAACCTGATGCAAATAAAAAACTTGTTTTTATCGAAATATTTCGGCAGCGTAACACGCGGCGTATGCGTCACGTGCTGCCACTTTGGTTACTGCCACATTTGTGGGCCAACTTCGTTTCAGCCGCATTTACCATTCTACTTCATTTAATTTAACTCAAGTTCAGGGCCAAGTTGAGCTTCTGAGGGGCTAGTTTCGTTTTTGTTTTCTTGGCTACTGTTTTTGTTTTTACTTGGGCTTGACTTTTGTTAATGTTGTGCGGCTTGTTACGATTTGTTAGTGTTATGGTTATGGTTATGGCTGCTACCTGGCTTTCCGACGCGTTGCCAAACAGTTAATGAAGCTAATGAATCAATTAGTTTTGTATTCGAAGCTCTAAATAAACTTGTTCACTTTTTGGCACTTGACACAAGTTCGATTTCCGCTTGGTGATGTAAGGTGGTTATATATTTTGTTACTTATTTTGTTATATTGTATATTAGTTGTTTATTATTCTAGTGACAAGATAAACCTAAAAATTGATTTATAAATAAAAGAAAATTTAAATACCACATAGCCATACTAGTAAACAATGTTTGCAACATAGTTTAAGGACAATTTATTGATAAAAGCTTTAAGAAGTTGGCATCGGAATTGGTCCATCGTTAAGAATAAGAATCAAAGTCCGGCATCCGGACGATCCATCCGGACAAAGTGACGAGCCGGATGCCTTAGTATTATAAATTTAAGAATATTAGATTTATATCTCTTATATAATTTATTATAAATTATTCCTAATTCTTTAAAAGGGATGATTGTGGAGGTACACCACCAAATATCATTTTATAAAGAAAACCAACAAGATTATCAGCTTTCTATTATTATCCCCCAAGTTTCTTGTGTTTCTCCTTATTAATTTAAATGTCATATTCTTAACTTCCAGCGGGTTCCCCCATCTTCTACAGTGCTGCGCCCCGGGGATCCTGCGCCAGCTGCTGTGCAATTAAAGAGCGCGAGGACATAAAGTTTATGCTCTACACAAGGTAAGAAATTGAAATACAGAACAGTTCATGCATACTGAGGGGTCATCAAAATTTCGGATCTATTTCAGGCAGAACCGCAACACAGCCCAGCTCTTGCACCTGGGCGACGATGCCCGGCTGGCGCAGAGCAATTTCAATTTCAATTACCCGCTGGCCATCTATCTGCACGGTTTCTCGGAATCGGCCACCGGCGAAAAGCAGAGCAGTCAGGAGCTGAAGGACGGTGAGTGGAGCAACGCCCCACCGGAAAGACAAAAACCCTGAATTTCCCTCTTTGCAGCGTTTTTGCGACGGGGCAACTATAATGTCATTCTTGTGGACTGGAGTGCGATGACAGCGGTGCCCTGGTATTCAAATTCCGTTGAGAATCTCCCGGTGACGGCCCGTTATTTGGCCCGATTTTTGCGCTATCTCATAGACATGCGCTATCCGGCCAAGCACATCCATCTGATAGGCTTCAGCCTGGGGGCCGAGGTGGCCGGATTTGCCGGAAAACAGCTGCAGGAGTGGGGCATCAAGCTAACCAGGATAACGGCTCTCGATCCGGCTCTTCCTCTGTTCGAGGGGAACAGCTCTAATCGCCGTCTGACCCCCAGCGATGCCCGGTTCGTGGATGTCATCCATACGGATGGTGGCATCCTGGGAAACCCCACGGCCATGGGCCATGCAGATTTCTATCCGAATGGGGGACGACCCCTGCAGCCGGGTTGCGCCAAACAGGAAATTGCCAATAATCGCTGGCTGGGCATAATTAGTGAGTATCAGCTATTTATTGCTTTATGCACTGGAAAAAGGATTCTATTGGGTGGACTATTTATCTCATAGTTGGCTGCAGTCACCAACGTGCCTGGGAGTACTTTGTGGAGAGTGTGGGCCAACCAAAAAGCTTTCCCTCCCAGCGCTGCGAGTCCTCTGAATCGATTGGCGCCTGTCGTGAGCCAGGAAACAGCCCATCCTTCATGGGGATGGGAGCAGATCCCAGGTGAGGAAACCAATCTCCCTCCACTTTAAACTTCACCTGATATCCTGATATCCTTTTCCGACAGACTACGAGGTAAATTCTTCCTGGAAACGAACGACGCCAAGCCGTTTGGAAAGAACAGCCGACCAAGGGCCATTGTCTCGCTGGCTCCTCGGCTGCCTATTGCCTACAAATTGCCACCAAACGCCACCAGACAGACGTTTGTCAATCAGTGGCCTACGGTTTCGGGCCAGCAGGGTAATCAGGACGAAAAGGACGAGCAGGAGGATAACAACACGCTGAGCAACAACATTGACAGCTTCTTGGTGACGTGACGGAATTTCCACAAACTTGGAAGGGGTTTCTACGGAGGAATGGGGAATGAAAATTCTCTAGAGTCTCCTCCAACATCAGTTCAGATTTATGGGGGCAGGCGGCGTGATTAACTCAGTGTCCTTTCCCACTGCCACCGATGGATGGCACTCTACGTTGCAATTGAGGGCAACTGTTTCTTGTGATCTTCCTTTAAGTATTGCTAGCACGTAATCAGGGCGCTTGTGAGCCTTTTAAATAAATATCCTTAAGTGTGAATAGTTGAACGGTGAGCATATTTTCAGGATAGAAGCGGAAATTGCAATCATGACTCTCTATATGATTTCAAAACTTATAATCAAGGTAAGACATGATATTCCTTATTGACACTTCTAACTTCTAATAATCCAAATAAGCTGTAGGAGTATCTTTAAGTTCTTAAAATTTAAAATTCAGGTAGCAGCATAAAAAAATCAGCAGGACCTTCGTCATAGCCGAAAAATGAAAGAAGAGCAGGCTCAACAATTTGCACACTTTTAGCCGTGACTCATCATGACAATCGCTCTAAAAGGCAAGTAATTTAATTTAGTTGGCTCCCCCGGCTGACATCCTTACAAAAAAAAAAAAAAAAAAAAAAACCCAAAAAAGTCCCTCCTGCTGAGCCACAGGGACATGCAAAGTGGATACGCCTATGACGCAACGGGAAACCTTAGAAAAGTTACCAAAATTTGTACATATTTACATATACATACGTATGTATTACGATGTATGTGTGTCCATGAAGCGAAACATTAAGTATACGCACCGAGGTCAGGCCAAAAAGGAAAGCGAAACGAATTTTGGCTCGAACTTGAGCTATTGCCTGTGCAATTAAAAAGTAATTAACGAATAATGCGCAGCCAAGGAGGCGCCTTTCGGCCATAAGGAGTGCAAATTGTTTATTAACTTGGACGGGCGTGGTTGGGGGCCTCTTTAAAATGCAGCCACCGCATGTAATTATGCAAAATAAAAAGGAGGAAGGCTGGAAAAAGAGCAACAGAAGCCATACAGGACGTGGGCCATAATGTGCAATGAACGTCGGAGCTCATTTCACAAGCCATCGCCTAACGAGCGGCGGAAGTCGCGGCAAAGTTGGATCCGTGAAGTTGGTGTGGCCGGCCGGAAGGGATAGTGGTTGCCAAGGGAGGCGGAACAGGGAGGCGTGACCTGGCCAATGGAGCTCCATATGCGAGAGCTGCATTATTAATGAGCCAGACTTTCGGTTGAACTCTCCTCCGCCACCACCCCAAAAAATGCAGATGCATTTCGCGAAATTGTTAGTATTCAGTGTTTCCACTTCGAACCGTTCAATGATTGGTGAGTTTTAGTTTTCGGCCCAGTCCGTCCCTTGACGAGTGGCTTTTTGGGTCAACTGCAGATGGCCGAGTGGATGGCTTGTCGAATTTATATTTAATAGCTGCCGGGCCTTGATGAGCGGCCGGCCACATCTAAATGGTTTTTCGAATCGATAAAGAGTTGCACAATGCCCGGGGGCCAAAGTGGCAGTGGAAGTTGGCAATGGCCAGTGGCCAGGGCCCAAGCTTGACGAGAGTCCTTGTTAAATTGCTATTTAAGGTTTGAGTAATTGCTTGTTAAAACTAATCTGTTTTTACGACTTTCTTTGGGTCATAAAATTGAAAATGGTGGTGTGTCAGGGCAATAAATAATAGAAGAACTTAATTGCTTTCACTAGAACTAGTCCCAAAAATAAAGTAAATTATTAACAATGGGAAGTCCTTATAAATACTGCGTAATTTGCCTATTGAGCAATCCAATGAATTTACTTTGATTATGCATTGATTTACTGGCCTGGTAATTCCTGGCGTATTTGTATTTTTGTCCACCTCAGTCTCGGTGTCAACTATGGGCATTTTCGCGGTGGGCGGCCCGGCAAAGTAGGCCAATAATAAAAACACTCCTTAGCCACTGGTTAGCCCCTTCCGACTCTTAACCCTCCAGTGTCCCCTGAATGGCTGTCAGCCATGCCATGAAAAACACGTGCGAACGACTCGCTGCTGACTCAGAGAAAAAAAATGTTGAAGCTAATGAGGTTGGCTATTGGAGGGAGATCCTGTCGTATCCCTCTGTTTCGAAGGACCTGACGATGGAATGGGTGAGATGACAAATTCCAAAAGCTGTCAATGAGCTGGGCTAAGCTGAGCGGTTGCTGATTGATTGAGGTTTGGAATTGATTATTAATACCGTGTCTGGCTCCCATTCTAGTTGGGCTTCCGACTTAAACACCTGAGTGTGTTGTATTTTCTCCGGGTAACGAAGACTGGCAGGTTCAGGATAAGAGTCTACACAAGAGTCTTATCTAACATTGATCTTAAGGAGCTGAAAGCATGCCATTTGCCAAGAGAAAGGAGACTGACATTGAAAATTAAATGCTCATTTCAGGGATTTAGTTTCACTGGAGAGGGGTTTCTTAATTAAGTTTCAGAATTCAAGAAAAGCCCCTTCATAAAGTTAGGGGAAAGCCTTTTCCCTTTACATTGTGATAATTCCTTCAAGCACTTTGACACCGAAAAGTAGGTGACCTTAGAGAACATACACGCCCTCGCAACAGTTTTCATGTAGAGCAATCACTCACTCCAACAATCACTCAGTTTCTCAATCAATCCGTCAGTTTTCGGCACCTGCTGCTGCCTGCAGCAGGCTTTAAAGGCATAGAGAAATTAATTAAATCGATATCCTTTCACATTTCATTTCGTGGAAACATGCTGGCATATGCCTTTCCCGGCCATGTTGCTCTTGTTGTTTATTATTGCGCTGCAGCACTTTCTTCCTTTTATGCGCCGATAATTGCAAGTGGAGGCATGCCACTGCCGCGCCGAGGCACCAACAATTCCATTAAGTTTCCACCATTTTCCCAAGCCCCCCCGGCCAAGCCCTCTCCTTCTGTCCAGGAACCTGGCTTTTCACTTCTCTATTTGAAGCATGCTAGCTGGGGCAACATTGTCATGAAGAGAAATTGCATTTATATCGGAGCAGTGTTTACGTGTCAGCGACTCGAGTGGATATAGAAGGTTATATGATAGGGTCTTTTGATACCCTATAGCTTAGAAAAGCTAACAAACTATTAAGGTTTTAAAAGAAAAGGTTTTAGAGACTGTCTAGACTTTTAAAAAACAAAAGAAAAGCCTTGATAAAAAAGCAAAAAGAGGAATACCTTCATCCTAGGTGCTCTATAGCCTTAACTCTCCATAAAACTTTATCCTACACTTGTTTATAGCACTTTTCTTGGTCATCCCATGCTGCTAAGTGAATTTATTGACTTTAATAAAAACATCATCTCAAGCCACACCCTTCAATGTCGAAGCTTAAAGGAAAAATTTACGTAGCAGATGTCATGGGGACATAGAGAGACCAATATTTAATTTTTAAGAAGGTGCAACTACTACTAATGGCCAGCTACATTAAAAACCAATTATAAACCATAAAAGTCAAATCAAACGATAGGCAACTGTGTGGGAGGGCGGAATGGCTTGTTGACAACTAATTGGGGACGGTCTCATGCTCCGGCTGCCATCAATTGTCAGGATGTGGGCTAATTGCAAAACTCTGGCCAACACAAACAGGCAGGCAAGCCACTAGCACACACACAGCGACACTAAGTGCAGCTGCTGTAGCTGAAACACAAGGATATGAGTATGGATATCATAAAAACAACACAGGAGCACAGGACTCTTTGAGTTAGAAGTGCACAACAAAAAATTGTGAGTAAGTGGGTTATTTCAAAACTATTATATTGATACTTTTAAATAATTATAGTTTCTGAAAATATGAAACTATTTTTCTTCCATTTCTTAGAATTTCAAACCAATTAAGTTTGTTTTTCTCTATGTGCATCCTGTAGTTGTTTGCCAGCCATACAAAATTATGACAAAAGTGTCAAATTTGCCAACTAGACACATGTGGATGTGGCAGGATGTGTTGCGGGTGTGGGAGCCGGCTGCTGAGAGTGTAATTAGGGCTTTTAACACAAAAGTGCAAAGTGAAACCGAAGCGATGCCATTTTTGGATGGCAACTCATTGAAATCAAAATGGCGGCAGGGGCGGTGTATGCCTGTGTGTGTGTGTGAATGATGCAGTTGGCCAGGTGAAATGGCTAAAAAAGTGAGGAGTGGCGGGAGGATGAGAGTCCCTTTGAAAGTTTCACTTGGGATATTTCTATTTCCAGGCTGCTTTCAAGGCAGCTCATGTGTGGAACAAGTTGTTTGCCTTTTTTTGTAAATGTTCAGTGGCCGTAAAGGTAAGGGGGGGAAGGACTAGCGGAGGACTGAAGGGCTGCAGGATAAAGTGTTGAGCTGTAAAGCATTTCAGCCACGAATATGTATGGCTAAGAGTCCATTTGCTTTTGTTCAATGAGTGCCGAGTGTTTAGTTACAGTTGACAAACTATTATTACTATACTATGCATAAAAAAAACGAGATAGGATTAAATTAAATGGAATTTTTAAATAAAAGTCGCATTGGATTCCATTACATTTCAATTTATTTCAAATTCATTTTGGCACAAACAATAAATTTTAATTGAAATCTGTCCTTGGGCTAAAACCATCGAAACGCATTTCGCTTAAGGCCGAAGTTTTGTATTTGTGTGTGTGTGTGTGTGTGTGGGAGGGTGTGGTGTGAGTGTGTGGGTGTTTGTTATGCCATTGTGTTGGTGCAGCGGGCCCAGTTCCAATTTCGCATCCGCCCCTTGAGCTCCTGTCATGGCTTTTTTTCTTTATTTCTATATGTACTCTATATTGTAGTTTTTCCCTCTGTTATTTTTCGCTGTCTCTGCCATTTTTTATTATCTTGCCGGAATTTTTATTTATTCTTTGTGGCATAGAAGCCTTCCGCGGATAAAAACTTTTTTTTTTTTGCGGTCTTATCTCTGCCGGCGCGTAATGAAATGTGACAAGGTTTAAGTCGAAAAAATCCTTAAAATAGTGGGAAATGAAAGGGATTAAGCTATGTAGGTTTTCATGAGTTTTAATTGTATTTAATCTATGAATACATGATAAATTCGTAGGCACTTTGTAATTACTAGCTTATCGGGTGTGACTTGAAGGGAAAAAGCCTTCGAAAAATAATTGCATAGAACGTATCTTGTTCCACATCGACTGGCTGGCCACTCTAAATGCTCCAATCAATGCAATTAAAGTAAACGTCTGCCGACTACATTGAAAATTCCCCCCTTTATAAATATACCATACACCCTGCCATACCTGATTCCAGCCATGTATAGTATGTAGTATATAGTATAACAGTGCAGACATCGCGTGACTTGCGCTAATGCACTGGCGCACCCCGAGGGGGCTGTCAAGGGGGGAGCTAAGAAATGGGAATTTTTCACAACCCTTTTTTTGTTTTTTTTTATTTTTTGTTTTTTGGTGCTGCACGTGATGGCCCAAGGAAATCTCACAGCGAAAAGAACAACAAACTCAATGCGTAAACACTAAAGTTTAATGCACTCTAATTGCAAGGGGGGCTCGGGACGAGAGGGGCGGGTCAAAAGCGGAAGTTCGCAGACGACAAAGGGAGCACACGCTGACATTTTCGCATATTAAGTTGAACGAGGGACGTCGACGTCGCCGTCGTTTGCCATTATCCTGCAGAAAGTTGCGTGTCTGCCGCGACACAAAAGTTCAATTACTTCTCGGAACAAGGGAGGCATCATAGGAGCAAAAAAATAGGAGTAGAGTCAGGATATCCGGCTTCTGCATTGCGTGCCAAATCCTGGGACAATTTCTCTTCCCTTTATTTTAATGACCATTTTCCCGCTAAATGGTCATGGCTCAGCCATCATTAAACTGACTAATTCCCCATCTTAACGATTTATTCCCAGACTGTCCCTCAGCAGCAGGACCTCTGCAAAATCGGTGAATAGTCGCTCGATAGTATGGGTTTTCGATTGGCTTCTGGTAAACTAAACCCAATGACACCCCAGGCGCTATGTCCTAGCACATGGCAAACGGACATTCAAAATGGAATTACTTTCAAATGCTTTTTGTGTCTGATTTATGGCCGAGCGATTTTGAGGTTATTCGTTGGGGGTGGAGGGAAGGTGGGGTCGATGGCGTGGGGCAAAGTGCAATATAAAATGTTTGTGTAACTGACCACAAAGAAACAACACAGGAAATTGGTATAGAGGTTCATACAGAATAGGATAGAAGGACTTTTAAATACACTTTTCAATAGGATCCACATAAAAATCATTTGATTTAAAACTATCCCAAAGTAGGAAGGATTTGTATTCCAAATTCTATCAAATCTTTGCTATTTGTGTCTTGAACTATATCCTCTAGTATCTTAACTACAATACCCTCTAAAACTTAAACCTCAAAAAGGATTCCAAAAACCAAGCCCAAAAACCGTAGCAACTGCTTTGGCATTTGGATGACTAAGCGGGATTCTCTTTTTTTTTCCAATTATTTCCTTTCCTTTTTTTCCTTTTTTTAGAGAGCACGTTGCAAGTGCCAAGTCAAATTGTGTGGTCATTTATTGCTAAAGACTTACAAGTCAAAGGACCCGCAGAAAACGAACAAAAAAATAAAGGGAAAACGTGAGGCACAAGTTGATAGAGAGAAAAATTCAAAGGACATTGCTGCAAAGCAGCAACTGCAGCAGCTAATAATCATGTTTTTTTTGCAAAGGAAAAGAAAAACCTTTAGAAAAAGGGCAGAATTTGACCTTTCCGACAGACTGAGGGTTCATTAATTTGCACCTATTTCCAATGCCACCGCACCAGGTGACAACATCCGCCCGCTGTCCTTTGCACAGAGTAAATTATAAATTTTATTTTCATTGCCTGACCAAAAAATGTCCAGTTAGAGGTCCTTCTTGGAGGTTTCGCTGAGGGGTTCTCATTTTTTCTGTTTTTTGGCTGATGTTGGACAGTCACGCGACTCATTTTATAGGTTTGGGGTAGTGGGAGTTTAGTTTTGACAGGGTTTTTTCTTTAAGCGCCAAAGGATTGTCTTCCCTGGGCCCCCTTCCAGTTTCCGGCCCATTTTCCATTTCTATTCCCCGAGCGGTGGGAGAACCGCAGCTCAGCTAATCAACTTGTTATGTATTATGCGAATTTGCATTAATAACATATCGCGGCGGACTCGTCTGGTTTTCTACACATATGTATTGGCCCCTTTAGACCCGCATTTTCCGACTTTTCCGGCTCTCTCGGCACGGAGTAAATGACAATTTTGTCGCTGCATACTTTTGGGGATTACGAAACGACACCAACTGTGCGTGTGTTGTACGCCTTTCGAGTGTGTGAGTGGCAGGGTGTGGGTGCATGTGGTTGCCACTCTTCTCGGCAGGATTACATGGGCTTAGCTTAGCTCAGCTGGAATACTTGTGGGCTGTGTCAGGTTCTTAGGGGCCGTGTTTATGACCAGGATCTGTGGCTTATTTGCCATAACCCATTGGAGTTCGATTGAGATTTTGGAGCTTCAGTCTTCAGATCTAAGCTTTTACATTTTTGTTTCTTAAGAAAAGTCTTTAAAAACGAAACCAGATTTTTAGAATTTAAATTACTAAACTAACTTTTAATTTATTTACTTGAATATGATGTAAATGAATTTGCACGAGAGTCATACCTTTTAAAAGGGGAAAAACAAAAGCCCTGAGAGGGCCATTTAATTGTGAAGGCATTTTGGAAATGGTAGTCTGGTCAGGCTTTTGTGAATTTTAATGTTGCATAAAAGCATTTGCCGTGTGTTTGCCCAGTTTTGCTAATGTAACTGTGTGTTGGTGTGCGTGTGCCTATCTGTGTGTGAGGGGGTTTGAGTCGCTTTTCAAGGTCGCTGTACAAAAATTACAGTCACGCGTCAGATTTTATGCAAAACAGTTGAGCTAAGCACAGTACTGGCTGTTTTTTTTTGTTGTTTCTGTTTGTGCACTTTGCAATACTTGTTCTCCTTATATAAGTGCCCAAGTGCGGACAAGAGAGTGCAATGTGTATGTGTGTATGCATGTGTGTGTCTTTGGCAAGGGGGCGTGGCTGTCTATGGCTTTGAAAGTCATAAATTTCAAACAAGTCTCGTAAAATCTCAAGTGAACTTAACACTATGCAGTCGGTCGCGTTGTACATTTTGGTCCTGTGGAAAATGCAAATGACTTTCTATGGCTATATAACTTAATGGTTTTCTTTCTATAAAAGCTGTTCATATGGCTGCTTTATTAAATAATATTCCCTAGATTTGAGATCCATTAAGCTGAGAGAAATATTAAGATATTCTCTGATTTAACTCAGCTTCATTGAATAGTTTTCTAAGTATGGAACAAGAGATTTCCTCTTATTAAAGTCAACTTAACTATTAAATAATTAGCCATGTAAATGGTTTGATTAAGTTGGCCTATCAAGTGATGGGAACTATTCTATTGTGGCCAAGATTGTCCATATCATAAAAATAAGTTTATTTTTCGCCAAAATGGCCAACGAAATCTCGACTCTAAAACTTTTTCGTCTTCGTCTTTGCTTTTTGCTTCCTCGTACATTTTTTTTATAGACCCTTAAAATGCAAATAAGTTTTAGACTCATCTGTGTGTATATACAACCACACACACACACCATAATACACGCAAAAACACACACATATGTATAACTGCCGCATATGTGAAATGTCGTACAAGTTATAGTGTTTTTTATTGCCTACTTTTGCGGGCCAGGACACAACTGAGCTAAGCCTCACCTTGTTTGATGTGTGCTTCATTTTTTGCTCTTGCTCGCGTTTTGTCCTTTTTATTTTTATTACTATTTGCCAGCTGTGAATGTGAGAGGCCAGAAACAGAAACAAAAACACAAACAGAACCAGAACCAGAAAAGCAGGAAGAGCTGCTCTCTAAAAAGGCCCAAGAGCAGCGACAGAACAGTCGCGGCTACTTAGGAACTCGAATGGGATGTGTGTGTGTGTTTTTTTTTTGTGGGTATGGGTATGGGTATGGGTTTGGGTCAGGACTTGGGGTTTGGGTTTGATGTTTTCGAGGGGCTCCCGTTCTGCGGCTAATGATGCCCCGCCCGCCCGCTTTGATAAACGTTCGCCCCTGTTTTCTCGTTTCGCTCTTTTATTGCGTTACGTTTTATGGGTAAACGGGAAAAGACGGAAGAGATGGCAGGACGAGGTTACGAAGCCGGTACATAAACAAGGAAGAGAAAACTATGTAGGGATAACGACAAAGAAACACCCTATATATGAGAAATAGTAAACTGTTTTATAGGGTTCATCATTCTTTCTCTAAGATCTTTCTTTTCATATTGTATTAACCTTTAAAGATTTTCATTTAAGTTTATCTAAAAGTCTATAGACCCCCCTAAGATCTTTCTTTTCATATTGTATTAACCTTTAAAGATTTTCATTTAAGTTTATCTAAAAATCTATAGACCCCTTAAGATGCGTATGTAAAATATAACTTTGTTTTCATATCCCCCATATTTGTACTCACGATTTTATGGTGGAGGGCGGAGAGTTCGCGCTCGGTGACCCGTCGGCTGGCTGCCTCCCGGCGGCGCTGCCGGAACTGGCTGTACTTGTAGGCGAGCATCACGCCGGGGAGGGCCAGAGCCTCCAGCGGTGACTTTCTACCGAAGGGCATCCTTTCGCTCCTTAAGGTCCTTTGACTATTGCTTATATATGCTACTGCTGTTCCGGCAGAGATACTTGGTGGCGAGTTGAGATATTTATTACTTGCTGGGTTTGCTTACACTTGGCACTTTTTCTTTGCGACTGCGATGGCGACGACGACTGGGACTTCTCCTTTTGAGTTGGACTTCTAGCAGCGTCTCATTATGTAATCACAACATGGACACAGGCAAAACGGAACCGCTAGGAGCATTTTGTACGGCTCTATGGGACTTTGTGGCCCGTGCTTAGAGTCGACTTTGGTTCAGATTACCTTTCATTTCACTTTCACTTTTCTTTTTTCTTCGCATACTGTTCCTACGAGTCCTGCTGCCGAGGAGGTGCAATCAATTTTGCATTCTGGAAATACGGAGATTTCGAATGTGTATTCAATGATGGCAATTTATCGCCAAGAACTGAGATTTTCATTCCCCAATAAGGTGTGAATTTGGCTTACTAGAAATGTTAGTGCTAAAATAATTTAAGGTGTACTTTGTGAGTGGCATTCGGCACTCTTGGCATAAATAAATAAACATACAAGGTCCCTAGAGTACCGCTCCTCACTATGTCCTCCAAGGAAAACATACTCTATTTTCCCTCAACAATCTTTCACACCTGACTGTCACACATCAATGCGGGGAAAATGCTGAACTTTGAGGAAAGATTCTAATGCCCCTGGGGCGGTATTTTAATAAAGCAAAGTGTCGGAGATCCCCTCAGACTCCGAAAGCATTAAAATTATATTCGGAATAAATATTTCTGCTCTGTGGCCTGTCGAGGCAGCCAAAATTACAGTCCCAGCCAGTACAATGATCATTAATTTCAATTACATGGTAGAAAGTGACACAAAAGCCGAATCACCGAGCTCGACACGCACTGAATAAGGAGGAAAATTAGTTGGCTGATTACAAGCTTTGGTTGGATTTTTCTCTTTAAGGATATATTTTCGGCAATAGGTCCGGAAGCGGAAAGTCGGCCCCACGTGCACCTTTGGCCAACGCAGAACGGGGAATGTCGCAAAGTAGCAGCTTCTACCAAATTTCCCACGCAACCGTCGTGGAAGCTGCGTGAGCTTGACGCAATTTCCAGAGAGACAAAAAAAAAGAGAAAGTGAGTTGCCGAGAGAGGATGAGAGAGTGATGACTCTTCCAGGGCTTGGACACGTTTTGTTTACGAACAGCGTTTTGCACGTTTTTTTTGCCACTTTTGGCCCAAAATCCAGGTGAGTCAGTCAGTCCATGTCAGCCTTTAATTGATCAACAACAACAGTGACGAAGCCAACTCATGGACTTTCGACTTTTCGCTGCACACTCCACTCACGACAACTTTTATAGTTTTCCACGTTACGTATACGCCGCGTGTTCTGCCGTCCGTACAACCTGCACCTTGGCGTTTCTGAGTGCGACTGGCTGCAAGGATTTTCCAGAGCCATAAAATACTGTTCTTTTTGGGATAGTTTTTCCGCTGGCTGGCAAGCGCCTGCGCCATCCAGCCATTGCCGGCGACTTTTTGGTATAACAGTTAACGTTGCGTATACGACCTGATGTCCGCGGAAGCCCTTTTTGCGGCTCCCGCGCCTTCAGCATGTTGCCAATTTATTGTTTACTCCGCTTTCTCGCTCTAGTTTGGCATTCCGTCTCTGTCTGCGGCTCAACGTCATGACACTGCCGCGAATCGTCCAAACAAATCGCAAAGTTTGGGGGCACCACTTCCTCGGCTTGTCCCAGCCCAGCCCGGCCCGGTTCTTTGATGGCCATTGTCCAGTTGGCCGTTTTGTTGCGGTTTTGTCAGCTCACACAATTGTGTTTGTTCAATTTCATGTGGCACTGTTAATTATGGTTGGCCATTTGCCCCTTGTTCGGCTAATTGCTGCGGTTTTTACCACGTTTGGTAGATGTTTGTGGCAAGGATTGGTTTGGAATTCAAACTTTGGATTGTTATTGCAAAAATATTCATTTCTTGAAAAGGGGTATAAGGGTTAGATGGGTGTGTATTGTTGCTAAAGGGTTAAAATTATTGGTGCATATATCAGGAGCTGTAAGAGGCTTCTATTTGTTTTTTAGATTTGCTAAAAATATCTCTTTTGAGAAAAATTCTGTAAATTTAAATAATTTAAATGGTTCTTAAATAATATTTTTATAATATTATTTTATTTACTTTACGCTAAAATTGTATTAAACTTATAATAATGAAATAAATGACAAAGCCATGATCGTTATCCTTTCTTTAAGCCAGACTCAGTCACTCCCGACAGGTGTGATGCAGATCAATAGGTGTTAAGGGCGCAGGTCAACAAAGAATGGCCAAAAGCAACAACCACAACACCAAAGCTGGCTAACAAGTAGCCAAGTGAATTGCCAAATGTCCAAATAAGAGAGAAAAACAAAACCTATGGCCAAAAGCAAACAAAATCAAAGAAATTCAAAGAGAAAATAAATCCAAAGTAAATTCAAAGTAAATAACTAAAAGTAACCTGTAATAAAATGTGTTATACAAAGAGAGCCTTTCTATCTGCTCCTGAGAGTACTGAACTTTCTCCTATGCTTTCTCTCGTGCTCTCGCGCTTTCTATCTTTGTGGCTTGGCCTGCTTTTGTGAAATTGCAAACAGAGAAAAAAGGCAGCAAGGAAAACTGTTTGGCGACGCCATGGAAATGATGACGTAAATTGAAACCCAAGATGCTACGGCAACGGAATCTATTTGCAACTCTCTCCCCGCCACCTTGCCCCTGGGGCAGCCCCCTTTTAACCGACAGGTGTGCAATCTCCGGGTGCATATTTGTCGACTCACTGAGTGCACTTCTGAGATACAGATACGCGTGCTGCAAATCCAGATACGTACGTTCATCGGACCAGTCGGTTGGTCTGGTCGTCTTCTAATGACATTTGCTGCTGACAAAGGGTTTCCATTTCCGCTTAAATGCATTTTCCACCTCCCTGCCCCCTGTTTTTATATGTTCTTGCCACGTCATAAGTTGTTTTGGTTTAGATTTCAGCTAACCGCAGCGAAAAAACAAAAAGAAAAAAGAAAGCAAAGCAAAGCTTTTAGTTTGTTTGCCTTGCGAGCGTCCTTCTGTGTCCTGTGTGCACTTTGTGCTCAATTTTGCGTTTTCTATTTCTATTTTTAGCCAAGGGCCAGAGGGTGGTGGTGCTGGTGGTTAGGGGTTAAGGGTTGGGGGTTGCTTTCCGTCGGGCAGGGGGCTGGGGCAGGGGGGCGTTAAATCATACAGAAATTGTGCCTAGCTGGCAATTGCATAAATTAATCAGTACTGCCAGTGAATAAATAAACAATCGACAAACGTCAAATAAACTTTTGCACATAACTGCCGAAGTAGCAAAATTTTCCTCGACCCCCCACGACCCTACAGCTCCCCCTTTGTCTCAGCCATCCCCCCTTTTGGCCATTTGTGCATGTGGTCCGAGGCATTGACGTCACAACTGCTGCAGTTGTCCTGCGAGATGTCACGGATGTTGGATATTGTGTTTGTCTTCTGGCTAGGTAAGCACCTTCTTGACCTTTCCCAAACTGTTTACACTTATCGCTGGCAAGGACCTGCCTCCTGCCTTCTGCCAGCTATCCTTGCCGTCCTTTCTAGTTTGGAATTCATGATTTCTCGGTTCGATTGACAGGTTGCCGTCGAGTGGTTTGCCCTTAGAGATGATTGTGTCGCTTTGGAGCAAGTGCCTCTTTATGCGCCATGATGAGTGCTGATTAGTGGGGACATGGGGACTAATATTTGTAGTCTTTTAAAGAGCTTTCGATACTATAATATTAAATAAAATATTACTTACAGGGTATTGTTTCTTTGATAGATCTACTACCTCTCAGTCTCAGTCGCCCTTATAGCCAATATTTTTTTCTATTAGCTATGTGTCTGCACTTTGTTGGCTGCTTGTTTAGACTGTCTTGGGGTCTTCTCCGGTCTGGCCAGGTCATGTTCTCAGTTTCTAAACGGGCCTGAAGCCGCGCGGTCTGAGTCAGCTTTTTTTCTGGCTAATAGCTTGCTGAGTTCTTGTTAGATGGCTGCCGCTGCTGTTGCCACTCCGGGGGCCACGGTGCTCCCCCCATCAGGACCGGCTGCTCCGGCAGGACCCAAGGCCCCAGCCGCCGGGGCAGGAGCTGCCGCCGGTGGAGCAGCCGGGGGCAAGGGACCGCTAAACCTACTGGACATCACGGGCGAGGCCAATATCGTCAACTACATGAAGAACCGTCTGAGGAAGGGCGCCATGAAGCGAAAGGGCTTGGAGATGGTGAACGGCCATCGCTTCGGAGTGAGATTCTTTAAGCAGCCAACCTACTGTGGTCACTGCAAGGACTTTATCTGGTGAGATTTTCGGTTCTGTTTCGCATTGCGTAAGATTTTCGACTGGGTTTTGTGTGCCTCACCATCGTTAATTTAATTAGCGTTCCTCTGGCTGACATACTTTCCCTTTCCGTTGTTTTTTCTGACTCACTGTTTTTTTGCGCTGGTCTTCCGTTTCGCATTGTTGCATTTTGTGGATTTCGTGGACGGGATTAGGGGTTTTGGCAAGCAAGGCTATCAATGCGAGGGTAGGTTTTAAAATTTCATCATTACAAGGGTGTCACAGAATATTTCCCGTTTAGAGTGCCGCTTCAACATCCATCAAAAGTGCTGCAAGTTCGTAGTGTTCAAGTGTCCTGGCAAGGACACCGATTTCGATGCCGACTGCGCCAAGGTCAAGCATGGTTGGATCTCCACCACCTACACCACGCCCACCTTCTGCGATGAGTGTGGTTTGCTGCTCCATGGAGTGGCCCATCAAGGAGTCAAGTGCGAAAGTGAGTTGTGAATATGAATGTTATATAGAAATCTTAAAATCCTGGTCTAGATTGCAACCTGAATGTGCACCAGTCGTGCCAGGAGATGGTGCCACCCATGTGTGGTGCCGACATCAGCGAGGTGAGGGGTAAACTGCTGCTCTACGTGGAGCTCAAGGGCAACAATCTGAAGGTGGATAGTAAGTACTTACTTTTTAGGATGCATGTAGAAAATATGTATAAACATCATTTTCAGTTAAGGAGGCTGCTAATCTGATTCCCATGGATACTAATGGCTTCAGCGATCCCTATATTGCTGTGCAAATGCATCCTGATCGATCAGGACGAACCAAAAAGAAGACCAAGACCATCCAGAAGAACCTGAATCCTGTCTTTAATGAGACCATTACTTTGTAAGAATTTATAGTTAAGCTCGATTAACATTTAAGTACAAAAATTATATTATTTTAGTGAACTCCAACCGCAGGATCGTGAGAAACGTCTTCTAATCGAAGTCTGGGATTGGGATCGTACTTCTCGCAACGATTTCATGGGC
Source organism: Drosophila bipectinata (assembly GCF_030179905.1). Lineage (NCBI taxonomy): Eukaryota > Metazoa > Arthropoda > Insecta > Diptera > Drosophilidae > Drosophila > Drosophila bipectinata. The sequence goes on from NC_091737.1 coordinate 11,684,651, forward strand.
TCCTTCTCGTTTAGCATGGAGGAACTTCAAAAGGAACCCATCGATGGATGGTACAAGTTTCTTTCCCAAGTCGAGGGAGAGCACTATAACATTCCCTGTGTGGATGCAATAAATGACATGGCCCGTCTGCGCGATGAAGTCAAGGTATTTAAAAGCTATAAAAGCCTAAAATATCTTATAACTTTTGTAACCCCAGCACGATCGTCGTCCTAATGATAAACGTCGCATGGACAACAAGGACATGCCGCATAATATGAGCAAACGGGATATGATTCGAGCTGCTGACTTTAATTTTGTCAAGACCATTGGCAAAGGATCCTTTGGAAAGGTCCTTCTGGCAGAACGTCGTGGTACCGATGAATTGTATGCCGTCAAGGTCTTACGCAAGGATGTCATCATCCAGACGGATGACATGGAGTTGCCCATGAATGAGAAAAGGATATTGGCTTTGTCAGGACGTCCTCCTTTCCTTGTCTCCATGCATTCCTGTTTCCAGACTATGGATCGATTGTTTTTCGTTATGGAGTATTGCAAAGGTGGAGATCTTATGTACCATATGCAGCAATATGGTAGATTTAAGGAGTCTGTGGCTACGTGAGTTTGTTTTTGAAGTTAAGGATCTACTATGATTTCCTTACCTATTTCTTCTCTTAGGTTCTATGCCGTGGAGATAGCCATTGCTCTATTTTTCCTTCATGAGAGGGACATTATCTACAGGGACTTGAAGCTGGATAATATTTTACTGGATGGTGAGGGACATGTTAAGCTGGTGGACTTTGGGTTAAGTAAGGAAGGTGTGAGTGATCGTCAGGGAACTCGTACTTTCTGTGGAACTCCTAACTACATGGCTCCAGAGGTGGGTTTTGGGTTAAATTTTATAAAGATCTAAGTCTAGGATCTCTTATTTTAGATTGTTAGCTATGATCCCTATTCCACCACCGTTGATTGGTGGTCTTATGGCGTTTTACTTTATGAGTTCATGGCCGGACAGGCTCCTTTTGAAGGCGATGATGAGACCACCGTGTTTCGGAATATCAAGGAAAAAAAGGCCGTGTTTCCCAAGCACTTTAGTCAAGAGGCAATGGATATAATAACAAGCGTAAGTGTATAACAACCTATAAATAAAATATCTTTTATAAAAATGCATTATCAACTTAGTTTCTGGCCAAAAAGCCCAACAATCGCTTGGGCGCAGGACGTTATGCCAGACAGGAAATAACCACACATCCTTTCTTCCGGAATATTGATTGGGATAAAGCAGAGGCCTGTGAAATGGATCCGCCCATTAAGCCAAAGATAGTAAGGACTAAAAAGGGTCTAAGTTTAAGAATAAAATATGTATATTATTTTCCAGAAACATCGCAAGGACATTAGCAACTTTGATGAGGTCTTCACCAAAGAAAAGACGGATCTGACTCCCACAGACAAGCTTTTCATGATGAATCTGGACCAGAACGATTTCATTGGGTTCTCCTTTATGAATCCCGAGTTTATTACCATTATTTAGATCTGGTCTAAACAAGCTTTGGAGAAAGTTAACAAAAAGCTTTTGGTTTAAAAAGAAATTGTAAGGAGCTTATGTTATGATGTCCTGATAAACTTGTTGTTAAAGCTTCACATCTAGCTTTCTTATCTACATGGAAGGATATTTTTAAGGGTTTGAGGAACTTTGTCTCTCTTTTAGAGACAGCTTGAAATGTTAGTAGGTAACATTTGGCAACATTACGGCCCGTTGAAGCCCAGATAGTAAAAGAAAACAGAGACAGTTCCGGACGAGCAGCTGATTTTCGCAGGTCTGAGGTTCTACTCTCGCTCTTTCTACAGCCAACTCTCTCTACTGGTGTTTCTATCCCTTTCTTGGAGGGGAAAGCCATGGAGAAAGTCACCACACGAGAGCACCTGAATTAGTTACGCATACGCCGCGTGTGCAGCACTTTAGGAAACCCTTGAAACAGGAAGTTTCAAGACTGCCGCCCGTCAGGCTAACTAACTAACTTTGCCGCGAATCTAAACTCATCAGGCTGGCTCGAGTTTTCGGTTTATGATTTTTGGTGGGCCAAGAGCTATGCCAAAAGCCCGAACTTGTTGCTGCATTCCGTGCGTGAACTAATGAAATTTCAGCGTTAAGAGAGATATTTCAGCAGGCAGGAGCCATTTTCGCCAAAGCCACAGATGCCGTGAATTTGTGTGCCGACCGGAAAATTGTTTCGAAAATCGTTTCGTTTTTGGCACATCCACTATGACTTTGAGGGCGAAGGAACAAGGACCAAGTATGGGGATTCGGTTTGGCAAATAGTTTCCTGGTGGCACGCAAAATATGTCTTTGGCCACATTACAAAAATGAAATTCCCCGAACGCCGAATGCTGGCCAAGTGGAATCCCTTGGCAGGATATTTGCGATTTGGGGCGTTCATCAAAAACGACCTGGTAACCAGTTTCAAGGTAAGTGCAATTTTCCGCTGTCCTGGTTTTGTCTATTCTTTTTTTTTTGAGTTTAGGTGTAAGTGCATTTCCCCATTCGCAGTTTCCTTTTGCGATGACAGCATCCTGCTCGAAACTGTTTGCACTCTATTAGCAGCAATTTGCGGGTTTACGTGCACTCTTCACGCCTTTTAGACACGTTCCAATGTCTCTGGACAGTGCAACCGCCGATGTCCTTGTGCAGTCGGCCCTGCCTTTCACTTCCTGTGCCCCTTCCGGTCGTGTCTCGCCCATGTTGGAGTTTGGCTTAGGCATTAGGATGTACTAAAGTGCTTAACACAATATAAATAATGGTCCGAACGCTGGCAGATACATAGATTGTTTGTGGCGTAATAAAACGCAGCTGAATCTCTTCGCTTAGCATAGTTTGCCAGCATGTCCTTGCTAAACCCGCCGGCTAATGAAGCCTTGAGGCGTCCTTGTGCGGACTGTCCTTGAGTAGCCAAATTGTCAGCTTATAAATCAGCCCCCCTAGCATCTCGATAAGCGTAAAAGAAAATCTCTCCAAGAAAAAAATAACAACTCGGAAAGTTGGGGGAGAGCCGTGGTCTCAACGTTTGATGACCCCAATCTATTGTCTATGACCTGTAACCTGAATGGACTATTGAACGGCTTATTTATTTCTCAGTTTTGAATTCAAAGTCAAGCCTCTTATTTGCGCTTAAATGTATATTGTTTTTATCCATTCCAGACCCCAATTATTCATGTCTCTGTTTATTTCTTTGTTGGTCCAAAGTTCAAGTGACCCTAAGTGGTTAAATATATTGTGCAAGTATTTGCTAGGAGGTCTCAACTTTTTAGGGGGGACCTTGAAAATGCTGGGGAAGTTATCCTTGCAGTCTGTCAATGTCTGCCATAAAACGGGCTTTGCGTACAAATTGGCAAACATTAAAGACTTAGACTGGGGCATGCCACAACAGGATTCAACTCTTTGAACCAGGGCTATTTATACTGGGCCTGACAATCTGTTTTCCACACTTCGTTGGCCCTTGTCTTGCCTCAATTTCAATGCAAATTTATATACAAAATAAATATATATATATGTATATATACATCGTCCATGTCCTAACACGATAACGATGAAATTGTTACGCCTTACTACCAAGTGCGTTTCTTATTTATGTCTATTTTGTGGTACTGCCGCTCTCGTGCACCTAATACCTGTGGTTGCCCCACTCCCATAGCCCCCTCTGACATTCCTTTGCTATCTGTCTGTTTCATACACTGTCACTTCCGTTTCCGCCTGAGCACCCGGACTCAATGTGTCTCCCCCCTTCCGTCATCGGGGGCCAATTTTTTGTTCTGCCACTGCCACTGCCACTAACTGCTTTGCCACTTGGCCACTCCTCGGGTCTTGAGTCCCTCGGTCTTATGAGCTGCTGATGGCAATTTGAGTGAGAACGGGCATGGGAACGGGCGACCAGAACGGCAGTGTCATGCATATGGCTTTGGTGCTTGGATAGGCCCATAAAATCCACAAAAGCCACCGAATATTGTCATGAATTAGCTGCATGATGCTTTCTAATATTACAGAGAAGAGTATTTGGCTTAAATCAATGAATTTGTTATTAATATTTGGGTGGTTTAATGCTGGACTCTAGTGGCTAGCGGCTAAAGTCTTGACTATATGATACCCGGTACTTTGTGTTTATGCTTCGTAGTGGATATTTGGATATAAACTTAATAAATGTACTACCATTTTTCTCTCACTGCGTGTTGTGGGTGCCGCTTACGCCTAATTTCATTGTTGGCCGGATGGCGGAGTGGATTTATCAGCTAAGTGAGTCTCCTGGCCTGGCTAAATATTTAAACCATCTCCCAGGAGGTAGCCTCCCAGGGAGGACTCTGCTCGTCCTGTTGCATTTCCGTTTCTTTCCCGTCCTTTTGGGCCTCCTACCTGCCCCTTCCCGCCTGCCCCCTTGCTTGATCGCGGGCTCATTCAAAATGCAAACATGGCCTGCGGAATTGTTGGCAGCTGCACGTGGCGCCAGTTTCGAGCACTTAAACAAACAAACTGTTGCCCCTCGTGTTTGGCAGTGTGTGCTAGTGTGCAAGTCATTGTCCCTGCCTTCTCACGTATCCTTTTCCCTTGTTTTGTAGCCTTTTTCACAGCTGTGTGCCATTTGGCAGTCGCCCAGATGCAAAGTGCAGGCAACAATTTAAACGTTTTCCAGTTTCACTGATGACGCGCCTCGGAACGGGGCAACTTAGTTTTCCATTTCACTCTCAGTAGTGTGAAAAACTACTTTCCCCATCCATCATTTCGTTATGTTACCATTTCCATCCATAATCAAATAAATTGCGGAACAAGTCAAGTGCAAAGCAGAAATGTGTGAAATAAAAAATAAATAGGAAAAGCCCTAGATAGCGCCGATGTACAAAAATGTGTATGTACATACATGCATAAAAATATTTATATAATCCAGGAAACCCACAATAAAATGTAGCAAATGGGCCACTATAAAAAAATAGGGCCGGATCCGGAACAGCTAAGAGGGAAATGTTTACAGCCGCATTTCTCGGGAGAGGTGATCGCTTTTATGGCTCTAAGGATGGTTTAATAAAATAAAATGTAAATTTTTAATGCATAGAATTTGTAAACCAACCACAATTTAAGAAAAATAAGTTAAACATTGAAGCTGATAAATACATCTTCCAAAAACTCTTTCCATGATGCTTTGAAATTTTTAATTGTATATTATGTATCATAATTGGTTTATTTCATTATTTCATAGAAAGTTGATATGTTTCCATAGAAATGCATTTTTTAACAGACTGCTTTCTTGGCAAAGAAAAGTCTTTCTAAGCATATTACCAGGTATCAAAGTCCAAGTATTGAAAAGGTGGATTTTCATTTAAAGAATATTCACACGACCAGGGCTTCTCGGCACATGCCATCAATCTCTAGACACACAGGCGACTAATAAACACAAACAAAATACATAAATAGACGCCGGAGTCGGAAGGAGGGGAGCATACATACACTGTATGGTACACTGTACACAAAAGCACACACATAAGGCGAAAGCGTTTTTTATAGACCATACGTGTTGGGACAGTGGCCAGGAGGAGTATCCAGGGGCGTAGGGTCGACTTTGTTTGAGTTCCATTAGGGGGAGAACTTGGATGGGAAACTTGCTGGTTTCGAGAAAGAGAATTTTCATATAAAAAGTTTAAGTTGCAAACTTTTTTTTTTGTGGCCCCCCATGTAAAAGATTCTGTGGCTACCCAACACTCACACATAGGAAACTTTAACGCAGTGGATAGTAAGTATCCTGTCCCTCCTGGCCCCAAGTCCTTGTCCCTTTTCTTTACCTCTCGTGCGGTCCAGTGGAGTTTGGCTATTCCCAATGCAAACAACGCGCATGAAATAATTATTCCGCATTGCCAAATGGATGCCACAGGTGGGAGGTGCTCTGGTGCTCTCAGAGGCACCACCTCCTGTACCAGTGCCGGATATATGCATGCCATATATATTTAATGCTTCGTCCTGCCATCGCTCCAGCATACATGATATTTATAAGATTCAGCGAAAAAAATCAAAATATGCGTGCCACTCCACGAGTCCTTGTGCTCTAATTAATAAGTGATGGGTGGGTGGGGAGGTAAGGAGCTTTAACGGCACAGTTCGCTGCCTCGTCCCATAAACTACAATACAATGAAAATGAAAATAAAAATGAAAATAAAAATAAAGATAGAGATGGAGATAAAACTGTTGCGCGTCAGCGAAGGCTTTTGTCCAATAAAATAGACAAAGTAAGTCGCTTAAGTCGGTCGCTTCCACTCTATATGACTTTCTCTCTCTCTCTCTATCTCTGTCTGACTCTTTTTCTCTTTCACTCGCTTACCGTGTATCCTTTTTGCTGGCGCTTTTACTTTTGCTAACGGTCGTTGCGCTCGTTCCGCTTCACTGCAACTCAAAAGCGCAGCCCATTCGCATGTGTGTGTGTGTGAAAGTATGTCCTTCTCAGCTTGTGGGTATGGGTGTGTGTTTGTGTTTGTGCGTTTTCTGATTGTCTTCCACCTAACGGTTAAAGTGTGGTGCTTCCTCTTTTCCGCTTTCATCAAAGCAAAGTTTTTCGCAGCTCAGCTTTCATTTCATTTTGATTTCCAGAATCAAGAGAAAGACACCTCTTTTCCAAAGTCTTTGGTTTTATCCTTTTCTTTAAATTCATTTCTTGTTCTTTATATTCCAAATAAAAACGCCTGAAAGGAAATTCAACAGTTTCTTAAAGTTTTTTTTAGCTATTTTCCTTAACAAATGCACTTTTTACAATACCCGTTGCTTAGGGTATATCCTTTTATCAATCTATTAAAAACAAACTTTGTTTTTATAATTCCTCCGCCCTCTGCCAGGTCAGGAACGCAACCCAATCAAGCGCAAATACAAAGATATTTTTGGTGCCTGGTGCGTCCTGCGTCCTTCGACCAGGATGCTGAAAAATTCTGGCAGCCAGAAGCTACTGCTAAACAGTTTAATAAAAATGCACATAAATTTCTGGACTTGTGCACGCGCACAGAATCATATCCTTGGAACAGGAACATGGCAAGCATGAGGATACACCTTACCCGTATCCTGGCCAAAAATGGCATCCGCTTAAGTGGCCAATTGTTTGGCGTTTATTGCCACTGCGGCAGACAGAGTTGATGATGCCACATTATGCATTGCCGGCCATAAATTTCGAAGGTATCTGTGCTTTTTTGTGTTACTTCTCGGGGCTATTCTTTTTATTTTGGCGAAAACAGTTCATTCGCATTATTTTGCAAATTGACAAGGACAAGGACAGGGACAAGGACATCTAATTACTCCCCGCCGTGCACTTGAGCCACTGTCCTGAGTATCCAGAACATCCCCATCGAGCACTTCATTTAAGCCCGGCTGCCAATTTGCCTTGACACGAAGATAGACAATTTTTTTCAATTTCGCGTACGGCTCCTCCCGGGACAAGGACTAGCGAGAATGAGAATCTCTAGAGAAAGAGAATTGAGTCGAGTCGAGTCGGAGAAACACGCACATTGCATACAAATGAGACGAGGGTCGAACAAATGGTTCTGGATTCCGTGCATCGAGGAGATTTCGGGGCATCTTTGGGATTAAATGAAAATGATAATAAAAATCAGTTTTGCAAATGGGCCATTATAAGGGTTACTAAACAAAATAGATACTTTATGACAGGTATAATTTTTTAATAAAAAATAAGTGGATTTCTCCATAACCTATTAAAGTTTAGATATTTCAGAAGGAAACGGATGTATTCGGAACATTCTATGGAATATTTTTACGCCCATTCAAATAGACATATGTACGTAAGGCACATGAGTAATTTGCGGGAAAAAGTGGGAGTAATAAGTGAGTGGAATAAAGCGACTCTTTCCAATAAGCCACACATCCTTCACACAGACACACACACACTCAGTAACGACGACAGATTCAGATACACGTGCCACATCTGCTGTTGAGGATGCTGCTGTTGATTGTGTTTCTTTTGATTAAAAATTCATGTCATATAATGAAAGTTGGGCCGGAACTAAAGCATATTGGTATTCCAGGGAATTATGTTCACAAGTGAGTGCCGCACCGAATTAGCTGAGCATCTCTCAGCAAATGTTGCGTGCAAATAATCGCCAGGTAAAGGCCAAAATCCAAGAGCCCAGGCTCCGAACAAAAAATTAGGAAAGTGGCAAAAAGGTCAAGTGTAAAAAAACGAAAGCAAATACACACAGGTCAGAGTGGAAAGGTAAAATCGGCGGAGAAAAAAAGTCTCTATTTGCCTGAAATAATTGAAAAAGGCCAAGATGAAAAGGAGTGCCAAGATAAATATTTAAATGTTAGATAGAAAGTTGGCTATTAGAAATGGCAAAAAGCCAATTTTCGCTCGGCAATCAGGTGCTTAAATATGCCATAACATTTTTGGATTTCCTAACCTCTTCTCACTTCCAATAAAAGTTTATGTCCATTAAGGATAATCTGCAATTTTCCTGCATAAATCGCTTAAAGAGCAATTGGCAAGTTTTTTCAAAGAAATCGCTGCCAGCCACTATAAAAACTTTGAACTGAAAACGGAATTGAATATGAATCCTGATCATCGCCGTTGTCCTCATAAAAGAAGGAGCAAAAAATAAGGATGCTGCATCAGCTGCTGGAACTGAGATTGAAGCCAAATTTCGGAATTTTCGGTTGTCCTTTTTTTCCTTTATTTTGTTTTTTTTTTTGTGAGTTTTCGTTTCGTTTGGCTTTTATAAGCTGAAATTGCTCAATTGAAAGCGAAAACGGCATCAGCAGAGGCAGCAGAAGAAGCAGCCACGTCGACCTTTCACTCAAAAAAAAATGGAAAAGTTTTCGGTTTCGGAAATAGAAAAGTTTTTTATGTGCGTGTGAGTCTGTTCGTGTGTGTCCTTGGACGCAAGGAAGCAACAATTGAAGTATATGAAAACGTGCCTGGGAACTCGAATGAAAAATCTCTTCCTGAATAAATTCAACACGCCTCCTCACCGAGGAAAATCAATAAGGCATCTTTATAATAGCGACCAGCATTTTGGCTAAAAGGATATACGAAAAATCAGGTCCTGCAGCATTGCAATAAATAATTGCATGGCTGCAGCAAATTAAATGACTTTTGAGTTAATTGGGGTGGTAGGAAGGGGGGAGAAGGACCGGACAGGAGCGGAGCGGAAGGTGCAGGTGGCAGCTCTCAAACAAGATACGAGTCTGAAGGGGGGCAGGGGCAGGGGCAACAATAACAACAAGTAACGGTTGCCAACAGCTCGAACAGGCCGAACGGAAACGGAAATGAGTAGCGAGTAACTGTGCGAGGGAGGACGAAAAAGAAAGCGGAAACAGGAGGCAGCGGCAGGAGGCAGGAGGCAGAAGCAACAGTTCAACTGTAAAACATTAAATGAAAATGAGGCCCAAGCAAGGAGCAGGGTTTTCTCTCTTTTCCCTTTATTTTTTCTTTTTTTTTTTTTGCCCAGGATGTTCAATGGTACGTTTTGTCGAGTGGAGGGCGGGAAGAGTAGGGCAAGCTACAAGAACAAGGATCCGTAACAAGGACGCATAGTTGCGGTGCCGGGGGGCGGCAAGTTTTCGCTCCCTTCAGACCGTATAAGGAGCAACAACCGTTATTTGTGTGTGGCTGTGGGCAAACAACGTACAAGCCCCGTTAGTAAGCAAAACATGTTAGCCCGTGTCAAGTAAGAATCGTAGCTGGCCAAAAAAAAAAAAAAAAGAAAAAATTAAAGGAAAAATGGCAAGCCTGAATGAAAATGAAAACGAAAACCAAACGCTTCAAGCCATGAAGGCTGTGAAAATTGAGTGAGTAAGGGAAAAAGCTGTGGAAAACCCGAGGCTCAAAGGGATGAAGAAACCACAAACTATGGCCGCAAATGGCACAACCAGGCCAGGAAGTATTGATGACAGTAATCCTAGCTTGCCTCCGTCCAAAGACAACCAATAAACCAATCCAAATGCCAAATAATTGGAGAATAGTTGCCAGGATAACCGAGTTAGTAAGGACTTGAAATCCAACATTAAATTTTGATTAGAATTTCAATTATTTAACTGGATGCTTAATCCTGAAAATGTTAATACCCCAAATGAACTTCCAAGGAGATTGTGTTGACCTTTTGTGTCAGCATAATGAAATGTTAACATTTCTGGAATCCCTGGGGTTAAAGGTTATATAAGAGTTGCACACAAACACACACACACACTACCAGGTTTCTTCTTGGGTTACCTAACCATGTCTCCATGTCAGGGCAAGTGTGAGTGGGAGCCGGGATTTTGGTTTCCGGCTTCAAGTGGGAACAATTCGAGTGCAACAGCAACAGGAGCAACCACGAGCGTTGCCAATGCCAACTTTTGGCCAGCTTTCTGCCAGCATGATGTTCATTTGCGGTGCACCGCATGTGGCATCATCTTTTTACCTCCTCTCCTGCTTTCCGAGTTCTGCCCCTTCAGGCTACCAAAGAATCAGACCAATCAATGCCCAGCAGCAGTGTGACAATGAGCTCGAGTGACTGCCATGATTTTTAGGCCTTGGCAGGAGGGAGAATTGGCAAGAGAGCACGTGGTCAGGACGTTGGTGGATGCTGTTCGCTTGTGTTACTCAACGGAAACACCGCAGGAATTTAAGTGCTTCCGTTTTCAGGAGCAGCATATGAAATCAATAAACGAAATAATAAGCCAAAAGAGGAGGGGCAAGGGCAAGGAGCATGTGGCACATCCTGATGTGTGCACTCAAAAAAAAATTAACCCTAAGATTTAGAAATTCGCCCTATTTTTGTCTTCAACGGCACCGCACCATAAAATTTAGGGTAAATTTTTCTAAAATTAATGGCATTTCCTTTCTAAAATATAAGGAAAATTGCCCTAAAAACAAGAAAAAAATTTCTAAAAAATAGAAAAAAATTCTTAAATTTAGGGTAAATTTTTCTAAAATAATGGCGTTTCCTTTCTAAAATCTAAGGCCAATTTCCCTAAAAATAAGAAAAAAATTTCTAAAAAATAGAAAAAAATTTCTTAAATTAAGGGTTTGTTTTTCTAGGTTTTAGAAAGTACTTTTCTAAAACTAAGGAAAAAATTTCTTGATTTCATGGCGATTTTTTCTAAACCCCAGGGCAAGGCGCCCTAAAATTAAAATAACCCTTTCTACAATATATACAAATATTTCTTAAATTAAAGGTGACCTTTTCTAAATTCTAGAAATTTTATTTATACATTTTACATTACATATTACATCATACATTTACATATTTTTACATTATTTTTACATTTACATTTGTTTTCTTTGATAGCTCTCTTCAGTTCTTACTTTCACATAACACTTTATTTATGGTATATAATAAATTTGACCCTCGAATCTTGAATTGTATACTTGACTTATAAATTTCCAGTAGCACCATGTTTTCCCCTTTTGGTGGGGACTAGAATAGCGTGAATCATTTGCGTCCTTTTTATCTGTGGAAAATAACGTCAATTAATATTGCGATATAAATATATTAATATACTATTTAATCGTGAATGTTTAAAAACATCTTTTAAGGTAGTGTAATTATTACCTTCGCTTTGTTGAGGGAATGTTTTAGTAAGATAAAACTCTGGACTTTCTTTTAACGAAATGAGAGAAAAAATTGCCACAATCTAAGAATTAATTCAATAAATGCATTAAATAAAACAAAATTAATGTATAAAAAATATTACCAATTTGTCTTCACAATTCTGCTTAAGAATGGGCAATTCCTCCTAAGCTAAGTGTAGCTACACTTGTATCGTCCTAGAAAAAGAAACTTTTGCGCCACTCAAAAGTAAGATCAAATTTTGCGTTTGCAAGGCTAAGCTTCACCTCTTCACTATTGAACATCAGCCATATTACCTGAAAATGTATTTGGGAAATTATTTTTAACCTTTGAAGTGGGGCGTAATTTACCAGTTGATAACTTTTTCTCCTTAGCCTTCAAATGATAAATTTTGCCATATGCAGCAGACCTTCTGGCTTTTTTCCGATGTTAAGATCTATCATGTCTTTCCACAATTAGCTCTAGATTAATTTAATTAGTAATTAAATTAAATTACTTATGAAATTAGTAACGTTTTTAGTAACTTACCAGCGAAAAAAAAGAAAAGGCTTCTCAGTTTATCTTTTTCAGCAAGGAATCAATTAGCACTTTTTAAATAAACTTTTTGTACTTGTACTTGTACTTGTAACTTGTAATGTCAACATCTTAGAGATAGTTTAAATATCGTTACATTATTTCTTAACATGATTTTTTGTATTTAACATGTTAAAACTTTATACATAAAATATAATATAGATCAGTATGGATTTATCTGCCCGTGCTCTGCCACACACACAGTATAAGTGTGTGAAACGTCATGACGCGTCATGCTCAGAGCCTACTTTCTGCTTTCTGCTATTCTAATACTAATGCGTTAAAATCATATCAATGTATTGGGTGCCGACCACGGACAGAGATAAAATATAAAAAAAATTATATATTAAAAAAAATATTTATATTTTCTAGGGTTACCTAAATTAAAGGGTAACACTGTGCATTTTTAGAAAGGAATTTCTATATTATAGAAACAGTTTTCTATTTTGTAGGGTTAGTATCTTTTTTAGAAAGGAATTTCTATATTGTAGAAACAGTTTTCTATTTTTTAGGGTTAGTATCTTTTTAAGAAAGGGATTTCTATATTGTAGAAACAGTTTTCTATTTTTTAGGGTTAGTAAATTTTATGGTGAGCCTTTCTATTATTAAGAAAATATTTCCTGAAAATAAGTCATAATTTGCCTTAATTATAGAAAAGTTTTCTTGATTTTAGGGCGATTTCAGTTTATGGCGACTATTTCTATATTTGAGAAAAACTTCTTTGATTTAAGAAATTTTTCTTGTTTTCAGAAAATTTTTTCTAGAAACTAGAAATTTTTTCTTGTATTTAGAAACAATTAAGTTTTATGGCGAATTTCTAAATTTAAGGGTAAATTTTATTTTGAGTGTGTGTGTGTGTGTGTGTGTGGGTGACAGGTCAAGGCAGTGCCTGTTGGCAGCCTGTCAATATCCAGATGCTTATCCCTGGGTTGCCCCGGTTTCCATCCCACCTACGGTTCCTACAAAATTTTACACACAATTTAAGAAAGAGCCGGATGTAACGGGAGGCATGTCCTGGTGGCACTAAACTACCCATTTTGGCCAAGAAAAATCAATAAATTCATATATGGTCCATGGCGTGTGGGATTAACAACCAACCATCCAAAAAAGAAACTACTTTTATGTTTTTGGCCAACACAGAACTGAGATGAAAAGCTTTCAACTGCTAGGCTTTAGCTCCACTCGTTTTTCTCTAAGCCCACACAAGTTCAAATACACAAAAACGTTTGCAGAGAAAGAAAAATATTCAGGATATTCAGGATATTTATTCACCTGTTCTTTCAGCAAACATTTCTCCGAGTGTTCAACTAAATGAGATCTGGCAGTTGCCAAGGGAGTCGACTTGGCCCTGCCACATTTGTTAATTACTTTTTGGCCATAGACAGTTTTGTGCTGACCTCAGCGCCAAGCTGTAAGGACGAGGCCCAACCACCGCCCACACCCAGCCGCCCAGCGTCAGCCCCTATCTGCTAAATGAACAATTAAATAATGCCAAGGCCAGGAACAAACAGGTGCGAGAAGTAATCAGATATACAGGTGACTCGAGTGAGGAGCTAGATGGATGTGGAGTGAACAATTTTCCTCGGGCCGGGTCGACTGCCAAGTGCGGAGTTACAGGCAATAAGTTACACAGGACATTGCTCATTGCTCAGTGCCACAGTGGCAGCCATGCACAGCATGCGTAATTATGGGCTCGTAATCAATCCCAGACAGCGGGGATTGGCCAAAAGGAGCAACTGTTGAGCCTAGAAGACGATTGAGTGAACCTCCAAAAGAAAGCAATAAGCGGCAATCGTAAATTCAAATCAAGTGCCTGAAATTGCCAGATAAAAGCAAAGTCTGGCCCTCGCCCACGCCCACACATACCCACACATATGCCAGATAAATAAAAAGAAGGGTATGAAAGAGTCCTTTCGGCAAATAAACATATCATAAGATTAATATTAAATATTAATCTAGTATATAGTATATATAGTATAATAAACACTTCCCAATCAATGTATGAATCAATGCCCTGATTCATACATGATACACCTTTTCGAAATTGATTCAGATTTGACTGAAATATTGGCCAAAAGGTGAATGGAAAAATACATTTTGGCCAAAAACCCACATTCCCAAAATTTTTATGAAGATCGTAAGACATTTTTTTCCATAACTCTTCTAATATTTGTCACATTTGAAAATGTTATACCTTCCCGAACTTCTAACTTCAAGTAGAATCATTTCTAATCAAAACCTGGCCAATTAAAATTTGACCAATTTTTTTTAAAATTTTCCAAGGGGTACCATCATAAATTTTGCCAAAAATTGGTTAAAATTTTTGTTGCTTAGTTTTCCTCATCTTTTTATGCAGATTAAAGGACATTTAAGCCCTGGTTAATAAATGGTATTCCGTTTTTGAATCGGTTGAGAAATAGTTGAAGTATTTACTGAAAAGTGCCTTAAAAACTAACATTTTTGGTAAATAATGAACTTCAAAATTCTTGTCCCAATTTTTTACATTTCTCGATGGGAAAGTACTCATAACTTTGGTAATAGTCGGAAGATCAAAAAATGTTATACCTTCCCGACCTTGTATCTTTGAGTAGAATCATTTTCAATCAAAATCTGATCTACTAAATTTTGATCCATTTTTTCCAATTTTTCAAAGGGGTAACATCATAATATCAGCCAAAAATTTACCAAAAATTCGTTTTTTCTATTTTTGAAATATTTTAATGAAGATCGAATAATATTTTAGCCCTCATTCCGAAATGGTAAACCGTTCCCAAATCGGTGGAGATTTGCCTTAAATATGTGCTATAAACTAACTCAAAACATACATTTTGGCCGAAAGGACAATTATCATTTACTTTCTCATTAAATAAAATTCCACAACCCCTTAGGTTTTAATAATAACAAAAAGGGTTAAATAAATCTTAAAATACATAACACTGATTTGCAGGATAATAGCTAGTCGGCACAGTTTATTTGTTGGCGTTTTTATCCCTATCTCCACACTGCCAGGACATCGCACAATTTATAATGTTAATGCTGCTGCTCGGCTCTGGCTTGCTCTTTGTTGCTATCTGCCATATTCCTTTCGGCTTCTCCTCCAGCCATAACACTTTTAGCACATAATAATAGTCCTGGCCATGCAATTACGTGGGGTCAGAGACTGAGCGAGAGAGAGAGAGAGAGTGTGAGCGAGCGCGAGATAACGAGCAGGACAACGACAGCGCTTAAGGAGCGGCGGGCTGGGAGGACACTTAAAGTCAGCAAAGTGTAAAAAGGACCCGATCGATAGCGTCGGGGCGAAAGACGTTTGACCCCAGGAAAGTTTGCTTTAAGTTGGACATTCAGGCTCAATCTGTTGCTGATAGTTTTGAAATCGTCGAACAAGAGCCTGCTCCTCAAGGAGCCATTCATACGGTCTTGGATTTGGATTCGGATTCGGATACAGATTTAGATTCATTAGGCTAGGATTCTCCTGCTCAGTTGGGCAGGTCCTGGGGCTGGCAATTTGATTACGGGGCGACTGCAATCAGGCGGGTAAACAAGTCCCCAGTGCTCTGCCAGTGGCTGCCAATGACAGTCGATGGTGGAATACCAAGAAAAAATATATAAAAAGTGTATAAGCCTGAAATGGAATACTCGCTTAATGGTTGGCAAATTCAATTTCGATTCCAATCCCGTCATAATGAGCCTCTCGCCAGGAAAATAGGATGTCCCAGCCATCTCCTATGCCCTGCTCCCAGAGTGTGAGTCGTTTCTGGCCAATTACTTGGCCATTTTGAAAAGTTTGATGCTTTAAACCAAAAGCAAACCAAACCAACAACCCTAAAACTTTTTGCATGTTTGGGCAAACACTTTAAATGTTTTGTAGCCTGGCCCGGTTATAAATGACCCTCAGCAGGCCTTTGGACAGGAAAGGTGTGTCGGATGGACAGGTGACAGGCCTCCTGCTCAGCTTCCACTTTCACAGCACTCATTTGTCTTATTGAGCGCACTCACATCTACGGGAACACTTGCTCATGCAACCAAAAGATACTTAACCGACACTCGAGATACACTTGCAATCTGTGTGTGCCACAAGAGCAATTATAAATGAACCCACAGCTACACGTATTCATAAGCTTTTAACATTGCACTTTCCGGAGTATCTACTCTCATTTCTTGTGTCAAAAATCATATACTTTTAAATTGGTCTTTTAACACCTAACCGCAGGGTATTTTAGGCCATTGAATGGAATGACTTTCACCATTTCTGGTTTCTAATTAGCAAATGGCTAAAAGCCCCCCTTAGCCCAAAGCATCCTTAAGTGATTTGAATGCAGAGTCCTTGGCCGGCGAAAAGGTAACTAAAATCCTGGGAAGCGTTTACATTTCAATTCAATATGTTTGAGCCAGATTTGTTTGGCTTGCTTACCCATCCTTGGCTGGCAAAAGTTGTTCCTTCTTTCAATATTTATTTAGCTCGGAACTTTCTTGAAGTAAGTTCAAGTTTCTATAGCTCCTCCTTCTGGTAGCTGGCTGCTGTGAGTGTGTATGCCTGTTTGGAGGAAAAATGGAAAATAAATTTGATTTATGCCAACAACTAAACCGAACCCATTGTCGCCCATCAGCCCGGCACTGGCTTTTGTTTGGTTTTATCAAATTGCAAATGCAGCTGCAGCAGTTTCTATGGGAAAAAAGGGGGAGTAGATAACGATTTGCAAATTTGCTTTCTTGAAGCTTTAAGCCAAGTTTTTTTTTCTTTTTTCCTTTCGAGGATTTCTATCAACAAACATTCCCAGTTTCCGAGGCACTCCGATTCCGTTTCACCCACATCACTCATATTAATAATTTGCTTTTTCTCTTTGCAAGCCCATTTTTGTTGAATTCCAAATTGGCCCAGAGACAGCAGTCATGAGGGAAAACATCATTTTCGAATTTTCCACCAAAGCGAAAATGTTTTTCGGGTGTGCCGGCGCCAATGTTTCGATTTCTGTGCCCCAGATGGCAGTTGATTTTGGTGCGTTTTCCCGGTTTCCCTCTGGTTCTGGAGCTTGTTGCTCCCAGCCAAATTGGCATAATAAACAATGACAATGGAACCACCAGCCGAGTGCTTGTTTTACCCTCCAACTGGCACATGCAGTATCTGTATCTGTATTTGTATCTGCTCTCCAGTATCTGTATCTGTGCCTGTGTTGTTGCATGAAAGTTAGCGAAGGACGACGACGACGAGTGATGCATGAATGTGCCACACGGCGACGGGGTGCCACGCATGGGCCAACAATGTGCTTTTCGGGGGAGAAGGCTTTTACAACGTGAGGGGCTTGGCACATTAACGAGGAAGCTGGAGGGAGGACATCAATGTTGCCAGGAGATGAAAGTAACTTTAAGTTTCCCACCAAGAAAACACGATTTCCGCTTTGATTTTTGTGCTACACTTTGAGATAAGAAAGCATACAAATTTTTATAATCCATAAGGATTGATTATGAATAAATAAAATCAAAGCTTGTACCTGTAAAGGGATGCCTTATCAGGGCCAGGACCTTTTCCATACAAGCACCAAAGTATGCCATCAGATCCCAGCTTGGGGCAGTACGATATGTTACATGTTAGTCCTGCATGAACCTCAACAGGTCCTTGGGCCATGATGTCTGACCTAATGATGGCCCAATGTAGCCAATAGTGAGCACCAAAAGTTACCCCGCCCATCCCCCCACCAATGATTGATGGCAGGATACAATTTAATAGCTTTAATTAAGCGAACATTGGAAAGACGTACATGTCTAAGCCATTCATCATCAGAAGTCGCCCCAGAAGGATTACACCGGGCTTAGAAGGGATCTCTGACGATGGTTATAGAAACGGAAATGTCCTTGCAGTAAGCTGAACAATAATAAATTGTTTATGCTTATGGCGAGTCCCCAAACATTTTGATGTATTTTTAATGCTGTCTTTGTAGGGAATATATGATTAATGGCTTATGCTCCTCCAAACGGCCGCCGAGAGTGTTTTTTTTTTTGCGCCCTCAAGTGTCGGCGGTCGGCGGTCTGGTATTGGTATTTATAAGTCATGGGAGTTGGTGGGTTCGGTTCGTTATTTGTCCTTTAACGATTCAATGAGCTCTAAAACGGTTTTATTGATTTTGTGTTAATATTGCAGCCCAATCCGGGGAATAGTAGGGGGCGGCGACTATAAATATTGATATGCACAATTTAGACCGCAACGGAAATGCGATACGTGCCATCCAGCCAACGGGTGGCTTTGCAGTTTAATGAACTGCCCCAGTTTAGTGTCAGTTTAGTGACAAAACCAAAAATACATACAAAGTTTATAGAACATACAATCAGGAATGGAATAATATATAAATAATATTAAAGGGATGGCCCGAACTGCGGTAATCGTGATAGATGAAATGAACTTTTGAATAAACTTTTACAACATGTTTTGATGATCGAGTCAACGGACGAGTTGTGGCCGTTACACTTCTCCCATTATGCTGTCGTTTAGCATTTCCTGTCGCTTTGAACTTGCACTTTTACGGCAATGAGCCGAAACAATTGAAACGGGTTCACACATTCGTTCCCATTGCTGCGGAAATACTCGCAATTGTCTGGGTCAATGCACTTGCACTCAGCTGCTCACCAGGTGCCCGATTTTTCCCTGGCCACCGCCTCAAATTGGACAATTTCGACGCCGAGGCAGCGGGCAATAGCTCGGACTCATTATGAGTGACAAACTGTTGGATGGTGGCATTTCCAGTTTGTTCAACTCCAGCTTCAAGATTGGTTTTGGCATCACTGTTACATTAACATTATTATGCACTCTGGCGTGTGTGCCTATGCATGTGCATGTGCAGGTCTAGTTTGGCTCGTTACATATTTATTTTCTTGTGTGGGAAACTCGTTTTCTACTGGTTGTTTGGTACGTTGTTGGCGCAGACTTCCGAGCTTCCGTTTATGATCGCGGAGCGCCACTATAAATGGATTGGCTATCTCCAAAGAGGCCTCACTTCGTTTGGGATTTCTGAAAGTGAACGTGTTTGCATCCGGAGCACTGTCTATGTGCACCAGAAAGTGATTTGTTAAAATCTCTTGGATATCGGCCGACGACATCGATATGAACAGCTTGCTGATAGTGAGTAAACGGATTAATGTTAAAATCAAACACTTCGGACTTAATCCTGGTCCTCTTGCAGCTTCTTTGGTGCGCCTTATGCTGCAGTGTGTCTGCCAAGCCTCCGGCAGCTCGACGGGCTCAATTGCACGATGACGTACAGCTAATTCACCCGCACATCATCACCATAGAGCGATTGGAGAATCTTCTCCGGCGGGCGGGTGAAATATTCGGTCCTGCCATGGAGGAGGATGCCATGGCTGAGGCAAGTAGCCAGGTGCATGAGGAAGTGCAGCCCCAGGCCCAGTTCCAGCCCCAGCAGCGCATGCTTCCGCCAACAGAGCAGCCATACAACTTCTACCTGCCGCTCTTCGACTATGTTGAGCCAAAGTTGGACGCTAAGAGTCGGATGCTGGAGAAGATCGCTCCGCCGCCTCTGGGACAAAAGCTCGAGCACAACTACTATGCTGATAAGCCAAAGAAGAAGCCAAAAAAATTCAACGCCGCGACCAAGCACATAAACCTCAACCTCAAGTGGCTTAACACCTACGAGAAGGCCATGGGCGGGTCCACACCTCCCAAGGCAATGTATCTCGAAAATGATGAGCGTAACAGGATCAACTTTGATGACTCCTTTTTCGCGGTCGATATGCAGGTAAAGATGCCGGATAACCAGGTCCCTAAGGATCCAGCTCCGGCGGAACTGCTGCAGCACGGCGAGGAGCAGGCCGAGGAGGATCTGATGGCGGCTCCGGCGCATATTACCTACAACATCAACAAAGCTTGAATGTAATTATAATTTAAATTCTATAACAAACTCTGGCCTTTTTTCGCTGTGTAACTAATTTGGGATATAAAAACCGCAACAGTAGCCTTGGCTTTTCAAAACCACTTAACCGTCCAGGACAATGTGTTTGAAACACAATTTTCGGCCTGTTGATATTGATTTGTCGGTCCAGCCACCCAACAACCCAACCACCCGCCAGGCACGGAACCACCCAACCACTTACGCACAGGTAACGATGTGCTAAACGTGCCGTGCAACAAATATGCGGCAGCCACGCACATTTTGTCCATGCCGCCCCCCCCAGCACCTTGGGGGCAACCACTCCTCTTGCCCTTCCGAGCCAACCCATGAAATTCCATGTCAGTCAGCTGCCAAACCAAATTGAAGTGGAAAATCGAGGCCATGGACTGGGCGGTGGGTGGTGGGTGGTATAAGTGGGTGGTGGGCGGATGAGTGGGCATCATCATAATCATAATTAGTCTGCTGAGAATGGCAGCCACAACGATGTTGGTCTCGGTCTTGGTTTCGGTCTGTTAAGTGCAAAATATTGTAAAAAGAAATGTAAGAAAAATTCTATTCTATAAAAGTAGGGAGCATACTTAATTACTTTGCCATTTGCTTGTTGTTGTCCTGTCTTTTGCTTGATTTGAGCGGGATTTTTATTTTTTATTTATCTTAAATGTTGCCGCTTTCGGCCATTTGCCTCGTATCCTGCCCCAACGCCTGCCCCGCCATCTTTTCAGCTTAATTTACGGCCAAAAAATGGTAAAGAAAAAGGCGGAACTAAGAGGCTGAGATACGAAGACGAAGCCAACGAAAGTAAACAGAATGAGGCGACTGATGGACAGACAGAAGGGCATGCAAACAAGGATAAACACACAGGCACACTGGCACTGAGAAAAATCAAAGGATTATAAAATACATTAAATATAAATATTATATATGAGAGTGGATTTTTCTTTGACCTTTTACATAAAATGGATTTCCATATCCGGTACTTTGAAGCTTTTAGGAAGTATAAGTATTTTAAACATAATGTTACCTTTACAAGGATATTTCTTACATATTTAAGATGAAATCTTTTTCCAGAAATATGCTTTTTAGGGTTTATTTTTCACCCTTAAGATTTCCCCCAGTGTATTCATACAACAAACCCACACAGTTGAGCTGCCCGTTTTTGTAGGCATTAGGCATTTGTTTCAAGCTCCTCTTCTCAGCCGCGGCTCGTCCTGCGCTTCCCTTGGGTCCTTGTTTCGTCCTGGCAAACGTCGAATACCGTTTAACTGCCGCTTGACACAGCCAGAAAGGAAAAGTGAGACCCACACAGAGGAGAGGCGTAGAACAACAGAGCGTAGAAAGCAAAACCGATGAAGGGAAATGCCAGCAACAGACAGAGAGACATTGTCGAAGGTGAAATTTGCCATGAAAACAATGACGAAGGGGGGAATGTGTAGAAGGGATCTCTGCTACGCCTCTGCTTAGCCTTCTTTTTGGCGCTTTCGGCGGGCTTTTGACTTTTGTTTTTCGGCCAGAAGTTCTACAGCTGTGTAAGCACAGCGAAATATTTAATTATTCATGGAAAATACAACCAAATGAGTGAATTATACTCTTGATTTATAGAAATTTCAATTCTCAGCGACAGATTGTCAGGATCTTTCCAAAAGTTTTATTAAATTTTTTGTTAATTAATTGCTCTTTAAGCGAAACTAGATATTTTTCACACGCGTGTGTGCAATTAACACACTTGACAGAATCAAATTAATAATGTCAAAGCGTTTAGCTGGAAGTCCTATTTATTTTTATAGGGAAAGCAAAGTAATTAATGGCCTTACCAACTTAGGTGTCAGGTTGTTAGGTGCTACTGCTAGTTTAGAAAAAATTCCAAACTAACCATATTTAAAGGCAAACATTTGAAAACTGCACTGCCATGGCTTGAACAAAGTTTGAGGATTCAATTATTTCACTTTCTATTTACCGCAAAAACTTTTCCCTGTAGTGAACATTTTTTTTGCGGGTTTATTGAGAGTAATTAAAACTCATTGCAACTTCTGAGTGCTGCTGGGACATGACAGTTGAATTAATGCCCCGAACGGGACGAGCTTTTTCAATTCGTACCACCTAAGCTGAATTGATGTGAATTGAAGGGTACAGACTTTCCTTTTTTTTGTTTGGGTGAAATAGAATTGTGTCTTGTGGCAGTTTAGTACTGCAGATGTCGGAGACCAAAATTAATGCGTATTTACGCTGCGTATACGTGATGTGCCCTGCATTTCGGCATTACGTATTCGCCCTGGTGGCCCAGTTAGTGCTCGGCATTTCTCATTTGTCTCGTTTCGTCTCCATTTAGTGCGCCTTGGCACGCGCTACAATTCCATTTTAATTACACGACCGCAGTAGCAGTGCTCGTCCTGTTCGTCCTGCCTGTCCTTTTTGCTCATTTCGAGTGCTTTGAGTGTAAATTAGTAGCTGGCAAACGATAAATGAGGATTCCATTCCGTCCTTCAGTCAGACAGTGGGCCATTTTGGCACTTTCTGTTCTGAGCTGCCACGTGTTGAATCCCTTACGACTGCCCAGAGAGGTCGAAACGGCCCATAAACATGTCTAAGCAGGGGATGTCCCCATATCACCCCATGATCCGATTCCTGGAAACTGCAAAAATTATTTCACATTAATTTTTTGGGGGAAAATCTCCGGGTTGCCGAGCTTTGTGCAAAAACTTTGCATACAAATTGCTATTTTAAAAGGAGTAGCAATTTGTAGGTGGCTGGACTAAAGACCAATCTGTCAGGTTAAATATGCAGTAAGCATTCCGTTTCGGGACACGCATAATTAATGAGGGGGCATGGCCACAGGTCATGGGTCGATCGAGGGCGGTGGGCAGCATTTGTAAATTTGCAAATTGTAAACGTTACACAAATGCTCAATTGGCCACGGAATGCAATAAGAATGTAAATGTGCGTTTTGCGGGTAATCTGGATATCGATTGTGTGTTTATTGTAATCTGCTTGTTGATTGTTGTCCTCGAGTGTGAATACGTGTGGGCCCACTTATTGCAGTCACTGTACTGGCTTTGGCCACAATGACAACGATGATGATAATATCGTTAATGGTACTCAGTGTTGACTCAATGGGACGTAATCGGCCAAGGACATACGACATTCAAGGATTAAGATTGATGGCAGCCAATTAATGGGGTGGACAGGTGGACTTGTGATTGAGCAGAGATTTAATCGGGGAATTGGATTTCTAGGATACCTTGAGGTATATAATACACTATTATCAGTCAATTAGGAGCTCAGCTAAGCCTACAATAAATCGATTCAATTCCTGGTAAGACCCAATTAAAATATTTGAAATTCTTGAAGATAATTAAGACTTGCTCAAAGTTGACCCACATCTGTACACTGGGCTTTCTTTGTTCCGGGAACTTGACTTTCATTTAATCTGAAGCTGAACTCAGTTGTCCCTTTTCCATTTCACATTCCTCATTATCAGCGGGAGCAATGGCAGCAGCCGGGCTTCCAGGACCTGCCACATACACGCGTTCAAAGTGTCATCCGCATGGCAACAAAAGCTACGGCGGCCTTACGATGCCCACCGCAGTTCAATTGTGGTCTCCATAAGCCCCCCCCCCCCCCCCCATCCCTACACCCACTCTGCTATTCATGCTGCCAATGAGGGAGCTCATTGTTCTAGCCAGTTTCTGGCCGGGCCAAGTGCCTCTTTGGGCCCAGGCTGTCAGGATGCGTGAGCGGGTCAAAAAAAAAAAAAAAAAGAAAAGAGTATGGAGAGACACATGCCAAAACTTCCACAAGTTCCACCAGGAAGTACCATTTGATTCAATCAAAATAAAGGACCCTTAAAAATCATTAATTAAAAAGAACTTTCATTAAACGCTGCTGGTACTGTCGATGATTTTTAAGGTCTCCAAAAAAAATTATGAGAAAAATGACCTCTAAATAAATATAATT
The DNA here is from genome assembly GCF_030179905.1 of Drosophila bipectinata. Classification (NCBI taxonomy): domain Eukaryota; kingdom Metazoa; phylum Arthropoda; class Insecta; order Diptera; family Drosophilidae; genus Drosophila; species Drosophila bipectinata. The sequence continues at coordinate 11,708,629 of NC_091737.1, forward strand.
TTCGCCGTCCACCCTTAGCTTCCATGAAATTTAATAAGAAACAGAAAATCGTGCCCTGCCAGCGATCCGAAAGTTGGCAAACTTTCTCTTGCCGACAGAATGTTTGAAGCCCAACTGACAAGTTTGGCCCAAAAAAAGGGGAGGACGGGCCACGGCGTTTCGTTTTTCATTAAATTTTTTATATTTTTTTCACTTGTCCAGGCTAGACGGGAAAACTTGGTAGCGATTTGTTTGGTTTTGGTAACTTTAAAAGCTTTTAATTAATGCATATTGAATACAACATGCTGCTGACGCTTCGTTTTTTTTCCAAAAACTTTTCATCGAATTTCCATGTCAATATTTGTCCAGCATTTAAAGTGCCACCGTGACTGTCCACTCGCTTCAAAAGCTTTTCGGCACAATCCCAAAAGTATGTTTCGACAAAAAAAAAATAAAAGATAAAATGGAAAAGCAAGTTACGAGCAAAATCAAAGACCTCAATGAAACCAATTCCCTCGATCCCCGACTCGTATGCCCACCCGAAAATCAACCATTTCACAGCCAAATTTCGGAGGGCAAATGGGGAAACGCTGAATGACTTTCGTTGAATTATTTATAGCCGATTTTTTTTTATTTACATGAAGCTGCTTTTTAGCTGATAACTTTGCATGCGAACTCGGCAATCTGCACTCCATAAAAAACACCCAAACCGAACCATCCGAGGCTGATGCTGGGCTGGAGGCAGATGAAAAATATACAGTGAGTTAAGATTTCATTTGCATGGATTTTGTATCTCGCATCTCGTATATGTTTTGTTTGGAATTCCTTTTATTATTTAGGGAAAAGACCTTGACGATAACCACCCATAAAGAATTGGGATAGGTTGTAATATTTCAACTTTTTTTTCACCCACCTTCAGCTGCATTTTTTAGGTGGAACAACTTCATGGATTTTTGGCAGCCAGCCAGAGTGTATCTCATGGATGCATTTTCACATCTGTTCTAGGCCGAAGGCAGAAAGCAAAACAGAGATGCCAAAGATAAAACGCGAAAAAAAGCATTTAAAATCACTTTATTGTTATTGCTGCATTGGGATGGGGCATGGTGGTGCCGGGGCAGGGGTCTGGAAGAATGAACACCAATTAGCTGGGTATTCGGGAGATCGGCAGACGAGTTCCAACGCCACTTCCACCGTAAACTAAATTGAATGTAATGAGAAAATGCAATAAATTCTCACGAAGCCCGAGAGAAAAAAGCTTAAAGTATACAGATCGGAAAACACTCTTACCATATGTAAAAAATACATAAATATTTATCAGTTTTTTGTAAAAGTAAAGAAGATTAAAAGTTACTAGAGATAAGAAAGCAATTTGTAATCAACAAAATAAACAAAAACCTAAGGAGATTATATGGAATAGAGCCCTAAAGTATCTTTATCTGATAAGATATTATCACTTGCCAGAAATAAATACTAAAATAAATCATTATTTATATTTTACTTTTAAACAAATGATTGTAAACAAATAAAATAAACTCTTGACTGCTCAATCAATGGGCAATTATTGTAATTATTTTGCTTCTCTCGTAAAATAAAATATATATCACCATTTCAGTATCCCCCCTGCCAATCAATTAAGACCCGAAACCAAAAAACTGATCACTGCCGGTTGCACAGTGGGCCGAATCGGGCGAATGGAGCCACAGAACCGGTGTGTTCGCGACCGCGAAAAGAGCAAAGCCAGCAGAGACGCGACAGCGACGCTGCCGATCGACCTGCGATCGCTTTCTGGGGCAAACAGACGTGAATTGTATCTGAGAGATACGAGTACGAAAAGTTTGACTGAACGGGTCGCCGGGAGCGCTTTATTTTATTTTATTTCTTATTTTTTTTTCCACCAAAAACAGCAGCAGCCGGCAGGCGGCAAATGGCAAGCAGCCATCGGGTTTCGGCTTCCGATTGAAAAATGCCGAAAAACATATAACACTAAGGAAATAAAAACAAAAATCAAGTAAAATAAAAACGAATGTAAACTCTCATTGGCAAATTAATTGTTTGGATACCTTTGCCGACCGAACAGCTGGAACATTTGAATTCAAAATTCTCACAGCCACCAATTAGTGTAAACTGTGTTCCGCAGACAGATACTTTTGTGGGCTTCCGTGTTTCAAATATTACTCGTTATTTAAATTAGATTGAACAAATCGTCAATAAACGTCATTGGTGAAATGTGCTAAGCCGGGAGATGGCGATAAGATTGGCTTTTGTTAGTTTGATTGCTTGATTGCCGCAATTTGTGTCAATTATGCGTGAGTGACACGCCCTTTGTGGCACCGCCGCCGCCCACAGTTTTAATTGAAATTTGTCAGTTTTTGTGTGTGTTCTGTGCGCTGAGTGTGCGTGCTGATAAAGTAAATTAAAGCTGAACAAAGCTCTTCTAAAAACCAAAATCAAAATCAAAACCAAAACCAGGGAAAGAAGTGGCATCGCAAAAATTCCCCTGAGGGAGTTCACGAAAAATTGAGAGCATCCCAGTGAAAGTTAAGGGTCTCGGATTGGAAATTACCATTCGAAGCTGTGAATCGCTTTTAATAATGATTCGGCGGATTCAGAAGCACATGAGACCCTTACCAAGTGTTAAAAACTGGGCTAAGAGCTCTGTGGAGTCTTCTCAGAAATTAGCCAAGTGTTGCAAATAATTTGTAAAGGAAAATAAAGACAAACGTGGAAATAACTCTTTTTATTAGTACTATTAAATTATATAAGTTTAATGAGGAAAAGCCATTAAAAAATTAAGAACAAAATGCATTTCTAGCCTTGAATAGTTCCATAACTTTTTATGAGAATTTATGGCCAAAAGTGAGAAAAACGAACGTGATTTACCCTGCATTAGTTTTGTTTATTAGCCGCCAAATGTCTAACCCATATACCCTGAAATATTACACCACATACGAAAGCATTTCAATGGGCTTTAATTGCTTAGCCTGGCAATTGAAATTTATTAGCCAATGTTTGTGATATCTAAAGCAAATTATTCATAAATTACTAGCTATTTACTCGGCCCGAGGAGTCCCGCCTAAATTCGTTTCGGACGCGTTTTCGGTTCTAAATATCTATGCAACCGAATTCCTTTTGGCTTTCAACATGGCCATTTACATGTCGGCCGACAAATGGCTTTTTGAGCAATTGGTAGTGGGAATTTACCACAATATTTTATCTCCAATTTGGGTTTGCGTGCATGCAGAGGTTATTTATGTTTGTACGATGTACATATTTATTTGCCTGGCCAAAAATATTTGGTATTTCTATTAGACCCAAACAGACCAACTAACCGACTGAGTGACTGACTGACTAACTGAAAATCGAAAATGTTTTGATAGTTTATGGTCTGTCCGTGTCTCTGGCAGATAAATAATTATTGCATTAGCCGCAACGCGTAAATGTCTAGAAATAACAACAAGAAATACGTATAGAATTGCTACGCCCCAGCTTGAGATCTCGAGCTGGGCCGCGAAACGTGACACTTGGCTATCAGATGTGGCACCGTGGCTAAAATGCGGGGGCATGTGGCACGTAACAGGTAATAGAAGCGAAGGTTGTGGTTAGGCTGGGGTGCCGTAAGCGGAGATCTGCCCACTGATTAAGTAGGCTTGCAAAAGCGAGACGTAATCTGAAAATTACCTTCCAAGAATTAACAGATAAATAACAAGTAATTAAAAATGGGCCTATAGAAAAAAATTCCATTCTTTGTTGGAAAGTTTTTCTTATCTATAGAAGTAACCTTGTCAGTTTATTGATTTGTTTATTGATAGGGCCAAACCTATTAAAGGCTTGGGGGCTATTATTGAATAAAATTATTTATAAAAATTAAAACAAAAGCAAATCGACTTCATAGTTCCAAAAACCACAAGCCTAAAAGAGTAGATAAAACATTATACCATCAAATATGTCACAGATCGTAGGGTATTCGATTTCCAATTCAATTCACTTCTTGTTTGACTTTGCGATTGGGTGTCCAACGACTTACGACGCGACGGCCCAAAACCGGCTGACTCTCAGCCATTTAACAAGTTTCGTTCAGTGGAATCAATTAGCGTCTAAATGCGCTGACGATCCGGCGATCGGATCAGATCGGATCGGATTCGAAACCGCCAACAGCGTCATCGACTTCGAAGGCGGGCTCCAGGGCCTCTGGCGTTTGCTTACTTATGTTAATCAGCTGTGGCTGGGATGCAAATTAGTCCGTCCGACCCCCAAGCGTCCGAATGCGCCTAACAGTGCGAGAGGCCTCCGGCTCTGTTAGTTAACAGAGCGCACAAAAGCTCGCTACGAAAAGATATCGCTTCAGAAACAGGCACTTGGCGGTTCAGAACGCGTTTGTGACTCGAGCGGAGCGCACGTGCCGGGGAAAATACCAATAGACCAAGTCCGTTGAGAACGAAAAAGGCTAAATCACAAGCCTGGGGAATATTTCCCCTACTTTTCCACCAACAACAACGACAAGTGTGAGTGCGAGTGTGTGTGCGGGCAAAAAGAAATCTTGTGTAACCCCAAGGGGAAAGGAATTGAGAGAACTGAAGGAAAATTCACCACACTTAGCCACGGACTTGGATTTTTCACTGCCAGGAATATGGTTGGCCTGGCTTGCTCATAATAATTCGGTTGGCCCGCCGAGGCAGTTGCCGTTTTTGTTTTTGTACTACTTAGCGCGTGTCTTGAGTGCGTGTGGTGTATGGTATGTGGCATCTATAAGTGTGGCATCTGCAAGAGTGGCATCGTTCGAAAAGTAAACAAGCAACGATTTAAAGAGCCAAAGCCAAGTAGCTGTGCCGTCGCATTCACATGTGCTTGAAACCATAAATCTGTAGTACTCTATACTAGGTGAATTCTAATAACACCCACCGAGTCATAACAGTAACAAAAAAGCGGTCATAACCATACAAGCCATTAAGCATAAAAAATAAACGACACAAAAAAGAGTGTGGGGAACGTGACGGGCACAAAAAATAAATAAAGTGAGCAAAAGTGCTTCGGAAATGATAGTAACTGTTGCTTGTCGCTCACGAATACAATCGCATTTTCAGTAAAAGTAACAGAGCCACAACTGTGTGTCCTTTGTGGGTTTTTATTCCGTAGCTCTGTGTGTGCCACTGCTCCTATGTATTGTGACTTCAATCGCAGTGAAAGTTGTAGGCTCTAACAGGCTCATGCGGGCTGGCAAACAAATTCATTTTACTACAAAAGACTTTTGCAGGCTTACAGTGCGTATACGTAATATTTTCAAACTATATCACGTATACGCAGTGGTGGCTTTAATTATTTTTATGCTTATGCCTTGTTTATTCTAGGGTAAACACAATTCGTTTCACTGCTTTTAGCCACCTGCTCAGGTGAGAGCACTGGCCAGCAAGAACGTGTCAGTTGGCGAAACACACACAAAAATTGGCATTGCAAAAATTTCAATAAAGCAGAAAAAAACACAAAAAAATACAACAAAAAAATTGAAATAAAAGTTATTTCGTTTGCATGTCGCTTTTTTATTGGCACGCTTGGTCTTCCTCCCACAACCCCCCTCCACTCAACAATGTGGGAAAAATTATAATATTTATTTATTATTTAGCTGCCGTTCAGCAGGCCCTCTGGCAGCCCTTTTAGCCCTGTTAGCCCCCCTCAGCCAAAAATTCTCATTCTTTTGTATAATTAACTGTCGGCGAATTAAAATTAATGCTAATTATGAGCTTGTTTGTCCGTCGCCGTCGCTGACATTTGCTTGATTTTTGTTTAATTGCTGCGCATGTTTTAAGAAATAAGAATGAAAAATCAATTTGAAATCGATGCGAAACGCGAGTGAAAAATAATTAAATAAATGCCACATACCCGTCAAATGGAAATGTGAAAGAATTCAGTTCTTATAATGAGCGTGCGATTAATAAAATTATGCAAATCGGTTTTGACCAAATTAAAGCGAGATTCTAAAGTCCAGTTTTTGAATTTTTTATTACTTTCCTGCAATCGTTATTAACGTTAGAGGTTGGGCATTTAAGGCCTAATAAAAACCAACAACACAACAATAACAAGAGCTGAAAATCAATAAACACAAAGCCAGAAAGAAATACGTAACAAGCAACAAAGTGTGCGCGTCCAGCAACAACAATCCAATGTGGAAACAACAAGTGAGCAAGTTAAAGAACCTTTCTGATTTGTAAAAGCTGCAAAATACTCAAAAAATCAACAAAAAAAACATATACAAGCTAAAGAAGAAGCTATATAGCTTAAAAAATAAATAATAAAAAAAAAAGAGAAATAGCAAAAAATGTCGGAGGGCAGTGATAACAACGGGGATCCCCACCAGCAGGCGGGGGCAGTCGGAGACGAGGCGGTGGGCGAGAATAAAATGAAATCCCGCCTCCGTAAAGGAGCCCTCAAGAAGAAGAA